>NW_026695225.1:1964637-3207837 GCF_021218885.2 Marmota monax | reverse complement strand
TTTTTTTTTTTTAATTTTTTATTGTGGGTTGTTCAAAATATTACAAATTTCTTGACATATCATATTCCACTCTTTGATTCAAGTGGGTTATGAACTCCCACCTTCACCCCATACACAGATTGCAGATTCACATCAGTTACACATCCATTGATTTACAAATTGCCATACTAGTGTCTGTTGTGCTCCGCTGCCTTTCCCATCATCCACCCTCCCCCCTCCCCACCTCTCCCCTCCCCTCCCCTCCTCTCTCTCTACCCCCTCCACTGTATAACCCTGAGGGTCTCCTTCCATTACCGTGCAATTTCCCTTCTCTCTCCCTTTCCCTCCCACCTCTCATCCCTGTTAAATGTTAATCTTCTTCTCCTGTTCTTCGTCCCTACTCTGTTCTTAGTTACTTTCCTTATATCAAAGAAGACATTTGGCATTTGTTTTTTAGGGATTGGCTAGCTTCACTTAGCATAATCTGCTCTAGTGCCATCCATTTCCCTGTAAATTCTATGATTTTGTCATTTTTTAACGCAGAGTAATACTCCATTGTGTATAAATGCCACATTTTTTTTATCCATTCGTCTATTGAAGGGCATCTAGGTTGGTTCCACAGTCTTGCTATTGTGAACTGTGCTGCTATGAACATCGATGTAGCAGTGTCCCTGTAGCATGCTCTTTTTAGGTCTTTAGGGAATAGACCGAGAAGGGGAATAGCTGGGTCAAATGGTGGCTCCATTCCCAGCTTTCCAAGAAATCTCCATACTGCTTTCCAAATTGGCTGCACCAATCTGCAGTCCCACCAGCAATGTACAAGTGTACCCTTTTCCCCACATCCTCGCCAGCACTTGTTGTTGTTTGACTTCCTAATGGCTGCCAATCTTACTGGAGTGAGATGGTATCTTAGGGTGGTTTTGATTTGCATTTCTCTGACAGCTAGAGATGTTGAGCATTTTTTCATGTACTTGTTGATTGACTGTATGTCCTCCTCTGAGAAGTGTCTGTTCAGGTCCTTGGCCCATTTGTTGATTGGGTTGTTTGTTCTCTTATTGTCTAATTTTTTGAGTTCTTTGTATACTCTGGATATTAGGGCTCTATCTGAAGTGTGAGGAGTAAAGATTTGTTCCCAGGATGTAGGCTCCCTATTTACCTCTCTTATTGTTTCTTTTGCTGAGAAAAAACTTTTTAGTTTGAGTAAGTCCCATTTGTTGATTCAGTTATTAACTTTTGTGCTATGGGTGTCCTATTGAGGAATTTGGAGCCCGACCCCACCGACTGTAGATCGTAGCCAACTTTTTCTTCTATCAGACGGCGCGTCTCTGATTTGATATCAAGCTCCTTGATCCATTTTGAATTCACTTTTGTGCATGGCGAGAGAAAGGGATTCAGTTTCATTTTGTTGCAT
This sequence comes from Marmota monax, assembly GCF_021218885.2. NCBI lineage: Eukaryota > Metazoa > Chordata > Mammalia > Rodentia > Sciuridae > Marmota > Marmota monax. The sequence goes on along the minus strand of NW_026695225.1, from coordinate 3,206,447 downwards.
ATGGATTTCCAGTTTTCCCAGCACCATTTGTTGAAGATGCTATCCTTCCTCCATTGCATGCTTTTAGCCCCTTTATCAAATATAAGATAGTTGTAGTTTTGTGGATTGGTTTCTGTGTCCTCTATTCTGTACCATTGGTCCACCCGCCTGTTTTGGTACCAGTACCATGCTGTTTTTGTTACTATTGCTCTGTAGTATAGTTTGAAGTCTGGTATCGCTATACCGCCTGATTCACACTTCCTGCTTAGCATTGTTTTTGCTATTCTGGGTCTTTTATTTTTCCATATGAATTTCATGATTGCTTTCTCTATTTCTACAAGAAATGCCGTTGGGATTTTGATTGGCATTGCATTAAACCTATAGAGAACTTTTGGTAATATCGCCATTTTGATGATGTTAGTTCTGCCTATCCATGAACAGGGTATATTTTTCCATCTTCTAAGATCTTCTTCTATTTCTCTCTTTAGGGTTCTGTAGTTTTCATTGTATAAGTCTTTCACCTCTTTTGTTAGGTTGATTCCCAAGTATTTTATTTTTTTTGAAGATATTGTGAATGGAGTGGTTGTCCTCATTTCCATTTCAGAGGATTTGTCGCTGATATACAGGAATGCCTTTGATTTATGCGTGTTGATTTTAAATCCTGCCACTTTGCTGAATTCATTTATTAGCTCTAATAGTTTCTTTGTAGACCCTTTTGGGTCTGCTAGATATAGAATCATATCATCTGCAAATAGTGATAATTTAATTTCTTCTTTTCCTATTTTGATGCCTTTAATTTCTTTCGTCTGTCTAATTGCTCTGGCCAGTGTTTCGAGAACTATGTTGAACAGAAGTGGAGAGAGAGGGCATCCCTGTCTTGTTCCAGATTTTAGAGGGAATGCCTTCAGTTTTTCTCCATTCAGAATGATGCTAGCCTGAGGCTTAGCATAGATTGCTTTTACAATATTGAGGTTTGTTCCTGTTATCCCTAGTTTTTCTAGAGTTTTGAACATAAAGGGATGCTGTACTTTGTCGAATGCTTTTTCCGCATCTATCGAGATGATCATATGGTTCTTATTTTTAAGTCTATTGATGTGGTGAATAACATTTATTGATTTCCGTATATTGAACCAGCCTTGCATCCCAGGGATGAATCCTACTTGATCATGGTGTACAATTTTTTTGATATGTTTTTGTATCCGATTCGCCAGAATTTTATTGAGGATTTTTGCATCTAGGTTCATTAGAGATATTGGTCTGTAGTTTTCTTTCTTTGAAGTGTCTTTGTCTGGTTTAGGTATCAGGGTGATGTTGGCCTCATAGAATGAATTTGGAAGTTCTCCCTCCTTTTCTATTTCCTGAAGTAGCTTGAAAAGTATTGGTATTAGTTCTTCTTTAAAGGTTTTGTAAAATTCTGCTGTATACCCATCCGGACCTGGGCTTTTCTTAGTTGGTAGTCTTTTTATGGTTTCTTCTATTTCCTCAATTGATATTTGTCTGTTTAGGTTGTCTATATCCTCCTGACTCAATCTGGGCAGATCATATGACTTAAGAAATTTATCTATGCCTTCACTATCTTCTAATTTATTGGAGTATAAGGATTCAAAATAGTTTTTGATTATCTTCTGTATTTCTGAAGTGTCTGTTGTGATATTGCCTTTTTCATCCCGTATGCTAGTAATTTGAGTTCTCTCTCTTCTTCTCTTCGCTAGCATCGCTAAGGGTCTGTCGATTTTGTTTATTTTTTCAAAGAACCAACTTTTAGTTTTGTCAATTTTTTCAATTGTTTCTTTTGTTTCGATTTCATTAATTTCAGCTCTGATTTTAATTATTTCTTGCCTTCTACTTCTTTTGCTGTTGTTTTGCTCTTCTTTTTCAAGGATTTTGAGATGAAGTATGAGATCATTTATTTGTTGGTTTTTTCTTTTTTTAAGGAATGAACTCCAAGCAATGAATTTTCCTCTTAGAACTGCTTTCAATGTGTCCCATAGATTCCGATATGTTGTGTCTGTGTTTTCATTTATCTCTAAGAATTTTTTAATTTCCTCCTTGATGTCTTCTATAACCCATTGAGCATTCAGTAACCTATTGTTCATTCTCCAATTGATGTATGCTTTTTCCTTCCTTCTTTTATCGTTGATTTTCAGTTTCATTCCATTATGATCAGATAAGATGCATGGTAATATCTCTACTCCTTTATATTGTCTAAGAGTTGCCCTGTGACATAATATATGATCTATTTTTGAGAAGGATCCATGTGCTGCTGAGAAAAAAGTGTAACTGCTTGATGTTGGGTGGTATACTCTATATATGTCAATTAGGTCTAGGTTATTAATAGTGTTATTGAGTTCTATAGTTTCCTTATTCAACTTTTGTTTGGAAGATCTGTCCAGTGGCGAGAGAGGTGTGTTGAAGTCTCCCATGATTATGGTGTGGTGGTCTATTAGACTCTTGAACTTGAGAAGAGTTTGTTTGACGAACATAGCTGCACCATTGTTTGGGGCATAAATATTTATGATTGTTATGTCTTGTTGGTGTATGGTTCCCTTAAGCAGTATGTAGTGTCCCTCTTTATCTCTTTTGATTAACTTTGGCTTGAAATCTATTTTATTTGATATGAGTATGGACACGCCTGCTTGTTTCCGAAGTCCATATGAGTGATATGATTTTTCCCAACCTTTCACCTTCAGCCTATGTATGTCTTTTCCTATCAAATGCGTCTCCTGTAGGCAGCATATTGTTGGGTCTTGTTTTGTGATCCATTCTACTAGCCTGTGTCTCTTGATTGGTGAGTTTAAGCCATTAACATTTAGGGTTATTATTGAGATATGGGTTGTTCTTGCAGCCATATTTGTTTATTTATTAACATGGTTTGTTTTCCTCTTTGATTGTTTTCCCCCCTTTAGTGTCCTACCTCCCACTGTTGGTTTTCATTGTTATTTTCCATTTCCTCTTCCTGTAATGTTTTGCCAAGGATGTTTTGAAGAGATGGTTTTCTAGCTGCAAATTCTTTTAACTTTTGTTTATCGTGGAAGGTTTTAATTTCATCTTCCATCCTGAAGCTTAATTTCGCTGGAAACACAATTCTTGGTTGGAACCCATTTTCTTTCAGTGTTTGAAATATGTTATTCCAGGATCTTCTAGCTTTCAGAGTCTGTGTTGAAAGATCAGCTGTTATCCTGATTGGCTTGCCCCTAAATGTAATCTGCTTCCTTTCTCTTGTAGCTTTTAAAATTCTCTCCTTATTCTGTATGTTGGGCATCTTCATTATAATGTGTCTAGGTGTGGATCTCTTATGATTTTGCACATTCGGCGTCCTGTAGGCTTCTAGGATTTGGGATTCTGTCTCATTCTTCAAGTCTGGGAAGTTTTCTCGTATTATTTCATTGAATAGATTGCTCATTCCTTTGGTTTGAAACTCTGTCCCTTCCTGTATCCCAATGACTCTTAAATTTGGTCTCTTGATGTTATCCCATATTTCTTGGATGTTCTGCTCATGGTTTCTTAACAGTCTTGCTGAGGTGTCTATGTTCTTTTCAAGTTGAAATACTTTATCTGCATTGTCTGATGTTCTATCTTCTAAGTGTTCTACTCTGCTGGTAGTATTCTCAATTGAGTTTTTAAGTTGGTTTATTGCTTCCTGCATTTCTAGGATTTCTGTTTGTTTGTTTTTTATAACCTCTATCTCCCTGTATAGTTAATCTTTTGCTTCTTGGATTTGTTTATGTAATTCATTGTTGAAGTGATCTTTCATTGTCTGATTTTGCTGTCTGATGTCTTCCTTGAGACTCCAGATCATCTGAAGCATGTATATCCTGAATTCTTTATCTGACATTCCATCTGCTGCAGCTATTACTTCTTCTAACGTTGAGTTGACCTGCATTGCTTGTGGTCCTTTCTTTCCTTGTCTCTTCATACTGTTCGCGTTACTTTCTACTTGGTGAAACTGTTGTGCTATTGAATTTTCCCCCTATATATTTATATTGGTCTTGTATAGTTGCAAAGTCTCCCTCGCAGGCGCGGGCGGCGGCTCTGCCCCTCCTCCAATTGGGGCAATGTGCCTACCATGCCGGCAGGCCACTGGGCCTGCTCTGCCGGTCGGTAGCAGGTCCGCCTACCTTGCATGCGCAGGCGGCGGCTCTGTACCTCTGCGGGCCGCTAGGCTTGTTCTGTCGGTGGTCGCAGTTCTGCCTACTTTGCAGGCGCAGGCAGCGGCACTGCCCCTCTGCAGGCCTCCGGGGCTGTTCTGCCAGTGGGTTGCAGGTCCACCTACCTGGCTGGCGCGGGGGGTGGGGGGCGGCTCTGCCTCTCAGCAGGCTGGTGCTCCTCTTCTTCTGGTGGGTTGCAGGCCCGCCTACCTTGCAGGAGTGATTGGAAGCTCTGCCCCTCCGCGGGCCACTGGGCCTTTTCTGTCGGTGGTCACAGTTCCGCCTACCTGGCAGGTGCGGGGGGGGGGCTCTGCCCCTCAGCAGGCCGCTGGGCCTGTTCTGTGGGTGGTCACAGTTCCGTCTACCTTGCCGGCACAGGGGGAGGGGGCGGCTCTGCCTCTCAGCAGGCCGGTGCTCCTCTTCTTCCGGTGGGTTGCAGGCCCGCCTACCTTGCAGGAGTGATTGGAAGCTCTGTCCCTCTGCGGGCCACTGGGCCTTTTCTGTCGGTGGTCACAATTCCGCCTACCTGGCAGGCGCGGGGGGTGGGGGGCGGCTCTGCCCCTCAGCAGGCCGCTGGGCCTGCTCTGTGGGTGGTCACAGTTCCCTCTACCTTGCCGGCGCAGGGGGAGGGGGCGGCTCTGCCTCTCAGCAGGCCGCTGCATGAGTGTGCCTTTTCCACACATCTTCGCCAACACTCATTGTTGTTTATATCCTTGATGATTGCCATTCTGACTGGAGTAAGGTGAAATCTTAGAGTAGTTTCGATTTTCATTTTGCTAATTACTAGAGATGTCAAACACTTTTTCATATATTTGTTGATTGATTTATTTTTTCTTCTGTGAAGTGACTGTTTAGTTCCTTTGCCCATTTATTGATTTGGGGTTTTTCGTTTGTTTGGTTTTTGGTGTTAAATTTTTTGAGTTCTTTATATATCCCGGATTTTAATGCTGTATCTGAGCGGCATGTGGTAAATATTTTCTCCCAATCTTTAGTCTCTCTCTGCATAATCTTGACTGTTTCCTTGGCTATGAAGAATTTTTGAGTTTGATTCCATGCCATTTATTGATACTTGATTTTACTTCTTGTGTTTTTAGGAGTCTTGTTAAGGCAGTCAGTTCCTAAGCTGACATGGTGGAGATTTAGGCCTACATTTTCTTCTAGTAGGCACAGGATCTCTGGCCTAATGCTTAGATCTTTGATCCATTTTGAGTTGATTTTTGTACAGGGTGAGAGACAGGGGTTTAATTTCATTTTGCTACATATGGATTTCCAGTTTTCCCAGCACCATTTGTTGAAGAGGCTATCTTTTCTCCAATATATGTTTTTGGCACCTTTGTCTAGTATGAGATAACCATATTTATGTGGGTTTTTCTCTGTGTCTTCTATTCTGTACCATTGGTCTACATGTCTATTTTGGTGTCAATACCATGCTGTTTTTGCTACTATGGCTCTGTAGTATAATTTAAGGTCTACTATTGTGATGCCACCTCCTTCACTTTTTTTGCTAAGGATTGGTTTGGCTATTCTGGGTCTCTTATTTTTCTAAATGAATTTCATGATTGCTTTTTCTATTTCTATGAAGAATGTCATTGGGATTTTAATTAAATCTGTATAATACTTTTGGTAGTAGAGCCATTCTGATAATGTTAATTCTCTTATCCAAGAGCATGGGAGATCTTTCCATCTTCTAAGATCTTCTTCAATTTCTTTCTTTAGTGTTCTGTAGTTTTCTTTGTAGAGGTCCTTCATCTCCTTTGTTATATTGATTCCCAGATATTTTTTTGAGGCTATTGTGAATGGGGTGGTTTTCCTAATTTCTCTTTCAATAGATTTGTCACTGATATATAAGAACACATTTGATTTATGGGTGTTAATCTTATATCCTGCTACTCTGCTGAATTCATTTGTTAGTTCTAGAAGTTTTCTGGTGGAATATTTTGGGTCTTCTAAATACAGAATCATGTTGTTGGCAAATAGTAATAGTTTTAGTTCTTCTTTTCCTATTCATATCCCTTTAATTTCTTTCTTCTAATTGTTTTACCTAGAGTTCCCAGGATGATTTTGAATAAATGTGGTGAAAGACAGCATTCTTGTCTTGTTCCAGTTCTTAGAGTGTATCCTTTCAATTTTTCTCCATTTAGAATAATGCTGGCCTTTGGTTTAGCATATATAGCTTTTACCATGTTGAGGTATGTTCCTATTATCCCTAGTTTTTCTAGTGTTTTGAACATGAACACATGCTGTATTTTGTCAATAATTTTTCTGCATCTATTGAGATGATCATATGATTCTTATCTTTAAATATATTGATGTGATAAATTACATTTATTGTTTTCTTTATGTTGAACCAACCTTGCATCCCTGGGATGAGCCCCACTTGATCATGGTGCATTATATTTTAATATGTTTTTGTATGTGATTTGCCAGAATTTTATTGAGAATTTTTGCATCTATGTTCATCAGGTATATTGGTCTTAAGTTTTCTTTCCTTGAAGTGTCTTTATCTGATTTTGGTATCAGAATGATACCAGCTTCATGGAATGAGTTTCGAAGGGTTGTCTCTTTTTTTTTTTTTTCCTATTTCATGGAATAACTTGAGGATTGGTGTTAGGTCTTCTTTGAATGTCTGATAGAACTCAGCTGAAAATCCATCTGGTCCTGGGCTTTTCTTGAGTGGTAGGCTTTTGATGGCATCTTCTATATCATTGCTTAAAATTGATCTGTTCATATTGTGTATGTCCTCCTGATTCAGTTTTTGTAATTCATGTCTCCAGAAATTTGTCAGTATATTCAAAATTTTCTATTTTATTTCAGTATAAATTTTCAAAATAGTTTCTGATTATCTTCTGTATTTTAGTAGTGTCCACCATGTTTCCTTTTTCATCACAAATTTTAGAAATTTGAGTTTTCTCTTTCTCTTCATTAGTGTGACTAAGGGTTTATCAATTTTATTTACTTTTTTCAAAGAACCAACTTTCTGTTTTGTCAATTTTTTCAATTGTTTCTTTTGTTTCAATTTTATTTATTTCAGCTCTGATTTTAATTATTTCCTATCTTCTATTGCTTTTGGTGTTGATTTGTTCGTCTTTCTTTTTTAGGGCTTTGAGATGTAGTGTTAGGTCATTTATTTGTTGACTTTTTATTCTTTTAATGAATGAGCTCAATGCAATGAACTTTCCTCTTAGCACTGCCTTCATAGTGTCCCAGAGATTTTGATATGTTGTATTGGTGTTCTCATTTACCTCTAAGTACTTTTTTTTGTTTCATCCCTGATTTCTTCTGCTATCCATTTGTCATTCAATAATGTATTATTTAGTTTCCAGGTGTTAGAGTAGCTTGTATTTTTTAATTTTATTGATTTGTGATTTCATTCCATTATGATCTGATAGAATGCAGGGTATTATCTCTATTTTTTTGTATTTGCTAAGAGTTGCTTTGTTATATATGTTATGGTATATTTTAGAGAAGGATCTGTGTATTGCTGAAAAGAAAGTGTATTCAATTCTTGATGGATAAAACATTGTATATATGTCTGTTAAGTCTAAATAATTGATTGTATTATTTAGTTCTATAGTTTCTTTGTTTAGTTTTTGTTTGGAAGATGTATCCAGTGGTGAGAGAGGTATGTTAAAACCCAGTATTATCAGGTTGTGGTCTAATTAGTTCTTGAGAAGGATTTGTTTGATTTACATAGATGCTCCATTATTTGGGGCATAATTATTTATGATTATCATGTCTTGTTGCTGTATAATTCCTTTAAACAGTATGAAATGTCCTTCTTTGTCCCTTCTGATTAAATATGGCTTGAAATCCACTTTATCTGATATGAGGATAGAAACCACTTCTTGTTATGTGATCCATGTGAGTGATGTTGTTCCCCGTTCTTTCACCTTGAGTCTGTGGATGTCTTTGCCTCTGAGGTGAGTCTCTTGGAGATAGCATATTGTTGGGTCTTGATTTTTAAAAAAATTTAATGTGCTCTAATTAGTTATACATGACATAGAATGCACTTTGATATATCATATATAAATGGAGTATAATTTCTCATTCTTCTGGTTGTACATGATGTAGAATCCCACTGGTTGTATAGTCATAAATGTACCTAGTAGGTCTTGCTTTTTAACCCAATCTGCCAGTCTACGTGTTTTGATTGATGACTTTAGGCCATTAACATTCAAGGTTATTATTGAGATACGATATGTATATCTGGTCATTTTGGTTTATGTCTTGTGGGGTTTTTTTTATTTTTTTTTAAATATTTTGTTTCAGTTGTAGTTGGACACAACACCTTTATTTTAATTTATGTGGTGCTGAGGATTGAACCCAGTACCCCACATGTGCTAGGCAAGTGCTCTACAGCTAAGCCACATCCCCAGCCCTATTTCTGGTTTTTAATTTGAATTAGTTTCTCCTTTTATCAACTATTCCTTTAGTGTAGTTCCTCCCTTTGCTGGTTTTCACTTTTTTTTCCCATTTCATTCTCATGGAATATTTTGTTGAGAATGTTCTATAGTGCAGGCTTTCTCACTGTGAATTCTTTTAACTTTTTTGTTTACCATGGAAGGTTTTTATTTCATCTTCAAATATGAAACTTAATTTTGCTGGATATAGAATTGTTGGTTGGCATCCATTTTCTTTCAGAGCTTGGTATATACTATTCCAGGACCTCCTAGCTTTGAAGGTCTGGGTTGAAAAATCAGCTGAGATTTGAATTGGTTTCCCCCTGTATATAATCTGATAATTTTCTCTTACCATCTTTAAAATTCTATCCTTATTCTGTATGTTAGACATTTTCATTATAATGTACTTTGCTATGGGTCTGTTGTAATTTTGCACATTTGGGGTCCTGTAGGCTTCTTGTATTTGATTTTACATTTCATTCCTTTGGTTTGGGAAATTTTCTGATATTATTTCATTGAAAAGACCATGCACACCTTTGGTTTATATCTCTGTGCCTTCATCTATCCTGATAAATCTTATATTTGGTCTTTTCATGTTATCCCATAATTCTTAGAAGTTCTGTTCATGGTTTCTTAACATCTCTTGGTGGTCAACCCTATTTTCAAGATTACATATTTTGTCTTTATTGCCTGAGGTTCTGTCTTCCAATGGTCTAGTTTGTTGGTGATGCTTTCCATTGAATTTTTAATTTGGTTTATCCATCTTTCATTTCAAGGATTTCTGCTTGATTTTTTTTCAGAATCTTGATCTGTTTATTGAAGTGATCTTTCATCTCCTAAATTTTATCTCTGATTTCATGCTTAACATAGTCCCTTGTGTCGTAGTTCAGTTTAACTGTGTACATTCTAAACTCCTTCTATGACATTTCTTCTACCGTGGTGTCAATGGATTCCATTTTGGAGCATCTTGGTTTGTTAGAAGTGATTTGTTCCCTTGTTTTTTTCATGCAGTTTGTGTCTGCTCATCTAGCAGTGTGTATCCAAGGTATTACAGTTTCTACCCTGTAGACTTATAGTGTCCCTGAAAGTTTCCAGTACCTTGCCTTTAATGGGGAGACAAATAATAATAGCAAACAATGCAATTATGCAGCTTTAAACCAAATAGTTCCTATTAAGATGTCTACAGTTTTGTTGCAATAAATAGAAATGATGTGTTCAATTATTCTCTATAATATAAACAGTAAGTTTGCAAAAGTGTTTACAATTTCAAATGGTGGACAGAGAGAACAGAAGTGGTGTAGGATGTGATATTTATGAGGAAGGAGGACAGAAGATAGAAAAGTGAAAAATTATAGGAATTGTGAAAAAGGGATTAACAGGTTGGCTGTTAGCCAGAGAAAGGAGAGAAAGAGAATCCAGGGAAACAGATAAGTTAAAGGGAAAAAAAAAAAAAAAAAAATATATATATATATATATATATATATATATATATATATATATATATATATAATTTTTTTAAAAAAAGTAAAAATAAAAGAATACACAACAAAACTATAATATACTATTCAGAGAGCCCAGTCCTCATTAACATTATGCATGAAAAATACTTAGTTTCAAAAATGGTAGAAATGTGAGAGAGAAAAGAAAAAAAAATAGGATCTGAATGAAAATTGAACAATTTTTTCTGCTGGAGTTCAAAAGTTTCTCAGCATCCCTCTCAGCAGTTAGGTGGCATTGTTTTGATTTTGATGCTAGCTCCATCCTGAAGATGATTGTGATTGCTAGGGTCAGAGGGTTAGTCCTGGAGGTGGAACTCCTAGAAGTGGGTTGTAGACTTAAGGTATGCTCCAGTCTCTTCACTGGATGTAAATTGGTCTGGAAATTTTAAGTCACCACACCTCCAAGGCCCCACAATTGTCAGTCCATGTGGGAAGACTGCACCTCAGGAATCTCCTTTGGGTTCCACTCATGGTATAGGAGCCTGTTCTTAACCTAATAATTTGCCTTCAGACCCCATGATTCCTGATTCAGTCTCTGAACTCAACCTCTCCTATTCCTGCCCTTTGGAATTCCCAGTCAGGCACTTCTCTCCCAGCTGGTCCCACAAGCACCTGGACTAGAGGGGAAGGGGGAAGCCAGGTGGGTTTCCATAGCCAGTATTCCCCTGTGTAAACCTCTCTCCATGCTTGATTTTCTTCTGGTCACTTAGGCACACTCTTTGTCGTGCAGTGTGGGTTTACCCAGTTTGTTTTTAGGGCCAGACTTGGGTCTGCCAGCAAATGGCTCCCCCAGTTGATGGCCCCTGCAAGAAAGTTGCAAAATGGTTCCTTCTGCTGCTGAGAGAGATGGTAGCTTCTCTTCCATACACAGATACTGTGCAGCACAGTTCATTGTTTTTTCAAGCATTGTTGCTGATCTCTAAGCTCTCCATACCCCAACAAACCTCAGTCTTCTTGAGAATAGGGGTTCCTTTAATCCTTTCCTGCTTTTCTACATTCACATAGGGACTGTTCTGGCTAGTGTCTCCAGCCACTGTTGGTGGCTGTGGGACTGGGCATCTTTCCCCTTTATTTTATTATACAAGATCTTCTGAGTCTCTGATTTGTTTTGAGTGTGCAGTATGAAATTCCAGTGAAGTCCCCCCTAATTCTTGATCATTCACCTACCTTGTTGAAGCTGCCTGTCTGCTTTTCTTGGTTCATACTGCAGCCGCTAGGGAAGCAACCTTTCTACTCTGCCATCTTGCTGACTCTCCTGCATGTTCACTGTTTAAAGAAACTTCCAAATTATTTTTCCAGAGTGGTGGTGCCATTTTCCATTGCAATAACAATGTATGAGTGACACAGTTTTTCCAAATCCTCAACAGCATGTGGTGCAGTCACTACTTCTTTTTTCCAGATACATACATAATGATATCTCGAAGTGGTAAAAATTTACATTTTCCTTATGTTGAGGAAATAATGTATATCATCATTTTATGTTCTTATTTGGCACATGTATATCCTATTCAGTGAAATGATTATTGATATCTTTTGTCTAATTTCTGATTAAATGGTTTCTACTGTTGAGTTCTATGGCTCATTCAAAACAAATCAGAGACTCAGAAGATCTTCATAGTCCTTTGTCAGATACTTAGTTTTCAAATATTCTCTCCCAGTCTGTAGACCACCGTTTTGCATGGGCTTTTGCAGAGCAAAAGTTCTGATTTTGGTGAGGTCCAATTTATCAAGTTTTCCTTTTATGGATAATCCTTTTGCCCCAGGGTTTCAGATAAAGCAAATTTTTTAAAACTGAAATGAATCAAGTTTAATAATGTGTATTTGAGCAGGAAATAGGTTCTAGAACCAGGCAGCACTACACACTGAAAATGGCTCACAATGCCCCCACCTCCAATGTGGTGAGCTACATTTACAACATAAAAACAGGAAATGGCCTTACAGAGATGACCTGATTGGTGCAAGTGGGCCTTTGCCTTAATTGGACACAATTTGTCAGCATTCAACCTGGGATTGGCTGAGGGTTTGGCTGCTATGATTTATTGAGGTTCAGTTGTTTGGTTACCAGGATATATTCTCAAATTAGGTTACAGCTTCCTTTACATCAAACTAGGTTTCAGTTCATTGTATATGGAGGCCACTTGGGACCAAACTTTATCACCCAAGTATAAAGCAATGTTTAGGTCATATTTATTTCAGTTTAACACAATAGAACTGTCCTCTTTGTCCTGTAGGTCAGTTATCCTAGAGATTTTGTGGGTTAGGGTCATCACTGAATCACTTTGTGCCATACATGCACCAAAGATTATTTAATCTTCCCAACCCCTCTGTGGAGATAAACAACATTTCTATCTACATTATTCAGATACAGAAGCTAAGGCACAGAGTGACTTAGGTATTTGTCCAAAGTCCCACAGCTAGAAAATAGAAGAACTGGGACAAAATCTTGGTCTGCTTTTGTTTCCAAGCACCCCTCCATGTGGTCATTTCCTGGGCCACTGAAGACCCATGCATATCAATTTCTAACAAGACCCTTTGGCCTGGCCCCAACCTTTATTGAGATTTTTCTGGATTCCTCAGTTCAAAATCTCCTGCCTCCCTGAGGAAAGGGGAATTCTATGCCAACCAAGGGCTCTAAGGCCTGTACTGCTTGCTGATCATCCCTTTTCCTATGTGCTACAAAAGAGGCCCAACCCAGCTCAACTGATTAGAGAAGAGGCTGCCTGCTCACATTTCTGTTCTGTAAATTTCCTTTACTTTTAACTTGTGGATTAAGAAGCTCATTTTGGATGTAGGCCCTGGAAATAGATCTTTGTGTTTCTCTGTTCTTGGATGCATATATTTTGATTACTTTCCAAAGAACTGGCCAACCTCCATGACATTTAATTTTACATCCTTGTCTCCTTCAAATGCTTCCCTGTAATGATACTATGATCCCGAATCTTATTTGAATTTTTTTTTCTTGAAACCTATTTGTTCCATTTCATCATTCATTTATTCAACATATTCTTCCTGAATGATCTTGCCTTGCTCTATGTTGAGTGGTGTGCTATGCAGTATGGATACAGCACAGATCAAGACAGACAGACCCTGATATCCTAATGCTTGTAATCTATCTGGGAGTAGTTAATATGAAATATTGTTTGTTCCTACTTCCACATTCAAACCTTATAATCTACTGAGCCTAGATTAGTCACCTATACTCGTAAACATGCATTGGGCTTTCTGTCTCCTGGGATATTTAAAGTTTTTAAAACTTTTTGTTTTAGCATAAGATCTGATTAGACACATTCCCTATGGGTAAATAGCACATGGAAAAGATATTCAACATTGTTAGTCATCATGGAAATGCAAATCAAAATCACCAGACACACTTCACACATACTGGAATGGCTATACTAAAAAGGTGGACAATAGTGGTTTTGGTGAAAAAAAAATAAGGTGGAGAAATATGAATCTCTTACACAGTGCTGGTAAAATTGAAATGGTGCTGCCATTTTAGAAAACAATTTGGCAGTTCCTTGAAAAGTTAAACAGTTACAAAATAATCCATCAATTCCACTTCTAAGTATATAACTCAAGAGAATTGAAAACATATGGTAACATAAAAAGCTTATATAAAAATGTTAATAGGAGCATTATGACAGTGAAAAGGTAGAAATAATCCAAATATCCATTAACTGATGAATGAAAATACAAAATCTGGTCTATCCATATACAATATCCATGAAATGTTATTTAGCAATAAAAAGAACAAAGTACTAATATGTGCTCTGATGTGCATACACCTTGGAAAAATCATGCTAAGTGAAAGAAATCATTCACCTATGCCTTATATTATTTCTTTTATATGAAATAATCATAATAGGAAAATCTATCTGTACAAAAGAAAGTAGATCAGTTGTTGCTTTATTGTGGGGAGGAAGATGGAGAAAGAAGAATATGACAACTAACAGGTACGGGTTTCTTCTGAAATAAGACATTGGTGATGGTGGCATAGCATTATGAATACACTTTAAAAAGTCCATGGAGTTGTACACTTTTAAATGGTAAAGATTATGGTATGTGAACTATATATCAAAACATAATCTGGGCTGGGGTTGTGGCTCAGCGGTAGAGTGCTGGCCTAGCATGTGCAAGGCCCTGGGTTCCATCCTCAGCACCACATGAAAGAAAGAAAGGAAGGAAGGAAGGAAGAAAGAAAGGTATTGTGTCCAACTACAACTAAAAATAAATATTTTTTTTAAAAAAACATAATCTGGCTCTCCAAAAATTAAAAATAGAACTACCACTCCATCTTCAGGGTACATATTCAAAAGAACTGAAATCAGGGTCTCAGAAGAGATATTTGCACATCTATATTCATGACAGCACTATTGATATTAGGTAAGAGACAGAAGCAATCTGAATATATGTTGATTGATGAACAGAAAAATAAACTGTTGCGGGCTGGGAGTGTAGCTCAGTAGCAAAATGCTTATCTAGATTATATGAAGCCCTGAATTCAATCCCCAGCACCAGAAAAACAAAACAAACACAAAACATAGTATATGTGTATAATGGAATGCAGCCCTAAAAAGGAAGAAATCCTGTCACCTGTTATAACATGGATGAACCTTATCCTTAAGGACATTATGCTAAATGAAGTAAGTTAGTCACAAAAGGATAAGTACTGCATGATTCCACTTACATGAATGCTGTGATTTCAATGTTTCTCAAAGTGCATGTGTTAGAGACTTTATCCTCAATGTGACACTATTAAAAGGGTGGGGCCTTTAAGATGTGATTAGGCCACAAGCAGCCTATACTCACAAGTGGATTATTGCTGTTATTACAGGAGTGGATTCCTTATAAAAGGACAAATTCAGTCCCCTTCTCTCTCTCTCTCTCTCTCCTGCCTCTCTTGCCCTCTCACCCTCTCACCTTTTGCCATGAATGCCTTTGCCAGATGCTAGCCCATCAATTTTGGTCTTTCCAGGCTCTAGAACTACAAGAAATAAATTTCTTCTCTTTTACAAGTAAGCCAGTCTCTGGTATTATGTCATAGCAGCACAGAATGTACTAAGACATCGAGGTATCTAACAAATTTAACTTCACAGATAAAAATAAAATGGTGGATACCAGGGGTTGGAGTAGAGGTAAAGGGGTTGATGTTTAATGAGTATCAAGATTGAGTCAGTAATAGAAACTTCCAATAAAGAAAGATCCAGACCAGATAGATTCACTGGTGAAGTCTATCAAACTTTTAAAAAATATGATATGTCAAGATCATTGTAATGTTTTGAGCAACTAATAAAAAAAGAAATAACACCAACACTTCTTAAATTCTTTCAAAAACAGGAGGAAACACTTACTAATATGAGGCCAGTATTACCCTGTTACTAATGCCAGAGCCATCACAAGAAAATAAAACAATAAACCAATATCCCTTAGGAATAGATGTAAAATCCCCAACAAGTAGTCACAAACCAAATTCAACACGATATAAAAAGGACTATACACGATGACCGAGTGTGGCCTGCCCCATGAATGCAAGTTGGGTCACTGTATGAAATTCAATCAATGAAACATGTAACAAAGAAAAATGCATGATAATTTCAATAAATATAGAAAAATTTTTGATAAAAATCTAAGATATTTTATCAATTAAAAACTCTCCACAAACTTAGAAGAGAACTTCCTTAATAAAGGCATCTATGAAAAACTGTAATAGCTAACATACTTAAGAGTAAAAGACTGAATGCTTTTTTCTTCTGAGATCAAGAACAAGACAAAGATATCTGACCTTGCCACTTCTATATTGAACTGAAAGTTCTTTCCGGGGAAGTTAGACAAGAAAAAGAAAGAAAAGACATTCAGATTGGAAGAGGAAAAGGGGAACTATCTTCATTCACAGATGATAAGGTTTTATATATAGAAAATCCTCAAGATTCCACACTAAATAAAGAAAAAAGGGCTGAGATGTAGCTCAGTGGCAGTGTACTTATCAAGCATGTGGAAGGCTCTGGATCAATCCCCAGCACTAAGAAAACAAAACAAAACTATTAAGAGTTAATAAATGAATTCAGAAAAGTTGCAAGATCAATACATAAAAATCAGTTACATTTACTTTCTTTCTTTTTTTTTTTTTTTTTTGGCAATACTAGGGATCAAATCCAGGGTCTTGTGCATCATAGGCATGCCCTCTGCCACTCAGCTATACCCACAACTCTCAACTGTATTTCTATACACTATCAATGAACATTCCAGTAACGAATTTAAGGAAACAATTCCATTTACAATTGCATCGTAAAAAATACTTAGGAATAAATTTAACAAAACAAGTGAAAGACTTGTACACTGTAAACCACAAAAACTTGTTGAAGGAAATTACAGGAGACCTAAACAAATGGAAGCACAGTCTATATCCACAAATTAAAAGCCTTAATTATTATAATATTATAAAAATGTGTATTATTATATCATAATATTATTTTTATTATTTTATTATTATAATATCATTGTAATACATGATATTATAATATTCTCCAAAATAATCTGCAAAGGCAATGAAATCCCTGTCTAAAACCTAGGGTAGGGCGGGGGTTATATCTCAGTGGTAGAGCACTCGCCTAGCATGTGAGGCCCTGGGTTCGATCCCAATACTACATAAAAATAAATAAATAAAATAAAGGTATTCTTTTTTAAAAAGGGGGTGCTTCTTTTGAAGAAATGGACAAGGTAATCATAATATTCTTAATGGAAATGCAAGGGACCCCAAATAGCCAAAACAATATTCAAAGACAAAAACAACACTGGAAGATTCACACTTCCTGATTTCAAAATGTATTACAAAACTATAATGAATACTTTGTGGTACTGGCATAAGGATAAAAACATAGAATAATGGAATAGAATTGAGACTCCAAAAGTAAACTAATATACCTATGGTTAATTGATTTTTCAATAAGAGTATGAAGCCCATTCAATAGAGGGAAAAACAGTCTCTTCAACACTGCCCAGGAGCTAATAATAACAATGATAACTCCACAACTATGACAATATCTAACCTTCAATAAGGTCTGAGGGTTGACCAGTTTCTAGTTTTTTGTTTTGTTTTGTTTTGTTTTTTGTACTAGGACTTGAAGCCAGGGAGCTTAACCACTGAGCCACATTTTCAATCCATTTTATTTTATATTTAGAGACAGGGTCCTGCTAAGCTGCTTAGGGCCTTGCTGAGTTGCTGAGGCAGGCTTTGAACTCAAGATCCTCCTGTCTCAGGCTCCTGAGCCACTGGAATTACAGGTGTGTGGCACCACACTCAGAAGTTTAGAATCTAGAATTTTTAATTTATATATCCTTTCATTTTTTTTAAAGAGAGAGAGAGAGAATTTTAATATTTATTTTTTAGTTTTCGGCAGACACAACATCTTTGTTTGTATGTGGTGCCGAGGATTGAACCCGGGCCGCACGCATGCCAGGCGAGCGTGCTACCGCTTGAGCCATATCCCCAGCCCTATCCTTTCATTTTAATCCCCAAACAAACCTATATGATAAGCATTAAACCTAACCACATGAAATTGCTAATTTTGTAGCTCAAAAAAGATTGGCTATGATCTATTTCACAAAGTTGAACCTAATATTATTATCATTACCTCCAATTCACAGGTGAGAAAAAAGGGGAATAGTGAGGTAAAATAACTTACCTGTCCAAGGTCACAGGGCTGCTAGAGTACCATGGTCAGGATTTGAAATGTCATCTTTCTGATTCAGTATCTCCTAACTACTGTCTTCATACATTCATCATTCACTCAATAAACATTGATTATACACTTAATCATGCTAAGCACCAGAGGAAGAATCATGTATAAACACAACAAAACTTGCCTTCCAGGAGTTCAGAGTATAGCATGGAAGATGCGTGTGAATATGAAAAAAGAAAAAATCACTCAAGGCTGTGAACTAAAGGCAATTACAGAGAGCAATTGTAGACGTAACTCAGAGAAGGGAGGGTTATCTTAGTTCAGGCTTTCTGAAAGGGCGATGCCAAGACAGGATTAAAGAAGCATGGATTTTATTAGAGGAAATGCCTTTATGAGAGGAAACAGGAAGGGAGCCAGAGAAAGGCTGGGAGAGTCATTAGACCATGAGGCAAGTCTGACATGAATGAAGGAGAGAAGGAGAAAAGTTTGGGTAACACCCTAGACTGCCATGCAGCCTAAGAGAGGTTTGACAAAGCCATTGTTGGAGACTTCTCAAGCTAGTCACCAACAAAAAAGAGACATGTCTCCCAGGAACGAGTCTGCCCTAGCAACACTGCTGTCTTCAATCGTTGACTGGGAGCACCCAGAGAGATACATGGCCCAGAAGCCAACAGAGATGAATTTCAGAGCACAGTAGCTGTTTTAAGTCCTTAAGATGCAGCACAAAGGCTGTCAGGGAAGGTTTTTCTAGCATTGCTGATTTTTGACCTGGGCTCTAAGATTATAATCTGTAGTGGATAGAGATGGCACAAGGAAGTACCCTATAGAAAAGGAGAATGAGAGGAGCAACTGTGATACTTGCAATGCCTTACACCACACCATACATGAGACTTAAGACTTTGGAACTTTCAACTGAAGTTTTCTTGTCTGAGCCATGTCTCCAATGCCTGATTCTTATAATCTAGTACTGATTTTAAAATGCTACAAAATAATAGCTGGGTGTGGTGGTGCTTGCCTCTAATCCCAAAGGCTCGGGAAGCTTAAGGCAGGAGGATCATGAGTTCAAAGCCAGCCCCAACAATTTACCAAGGTGCTAAGCAACTCAGTGAGACCCTATCTCTAAATTAAATACAAAATAGGGCTGGGGATGTCATTCAGTGGTCAAGTGCCCCTGAATTCAATTCCCAGTACCCACCCCCCACAAAATAATTCTACAAAATAAAATCTAATTAGATTACCACTGAATGTTACATGGTTACATTTATGGCTACTGTGATTCTGCTTTTCATTTAACACATTGAAAACTTTGTGCATTAATACTTAGTCATTACAGACAGAGTACTTCTAAAATATTTGTGAGTTCACTTACATGTTTATCTGCTCTCTTGTCCTTTGGAGTTGGACTGTTCTTCCACCTGACGATTAGAATGAATTGGATATTTTTAATTTATCCAGCAGATTTGGAAATGATCTCTTAATTGAGGAGGATGTTTAACAGTTAATTGAACATTTCTACTGTGTACTTTCATTTTTATTAAGAACAGAAATAGTACAGAAAAGCCACAGACAAGCAAAGTCAATTGCATAAATTTTCTTTGTCTGTCTTGCTCTCTGCAACACCCCTGCTTCCTGACAAACCATCATGCACAGAGTAGGGCACTAGATGAATACTATGTTTCAGTTCCCATGCATTTTTAGAAATTTAAATACATGACTGCAACTGTATCTTTGTTATTCATGGCTACTGAGAAGTTTAAGCTGATTTTATAATAAGCTTTCAAAATCTGCATGCTACCAATTCTACTAAGGAGAGTATATGGTGCTTGGTTCCTATCCAAATACCACATCAGAAATTTATATTACATCTTCCTTCTTCTACCCTTCTTCTTCTTTCCAAACCACCACCATACAGTTGCCCAGAGTTATAATACTATATAGAATCCAGCCTTAAACTCTAAAACAGGTGTACCTTCTTTATCCCAGAATAGAGAAAATGAAACTTTGTATTGGGGAACTCTTTCAACCATGATAAATGATACAAAGTTATGACCTTCGTTCCTTTGAACCTTTACAGAATTTGTGCCTTCTTCCGTTTGTGCCCAAACAAGAAGCATTACATTTCTTTTAATTTTCAAATAAGTTTTTAATCAAACTATTTGTTGGTAATTGCTAATACTCATATTAATTTAGTACCTATAAAAATTATTATTATACTATACCCTAAAAATTGCTACTTGGAGTATATACTAAACTTGCCATTTATCTTTATTTTTTAAAAATTTTTTTGTAGTTGTAAATTAACAGAACACCTTTATTTTATTTATTTTTTATGTGGTGCTGAAGATCCAACCCAGTGCCTTATGCGTGCTAGGCAAGAGCTCTGCCACTGAGCTACAGCCCCAGCCCCCATTTGTTTTTCTTTGATATTTCCATTCTGGCAGCCATTCTCCTGGAATTACCTATTTGGTTGGTCTTTTCGTCTTATTTCCAGAAATTTTGTACCTGGGCAGTGGATGAGCTTTAGTATCTTTGATATACCAAGTCATTAGTTGGAAGCAATCCATGGTATTAGTTTACATATTAGGTATCCCTCAAAAGCTCACATGTGAGACAATTCAAGAAAGTTTAGAGATCAAATGATTGTGTTATGAGAACCTTAACCTAATCAATACATTAGTCCACTTAAATGGATTAACTGGATGGTAACAATAAGCAAGTAGGATATGGCTGGAGGAGGAAGAGGTGGGTCACTGGGGGGGTGTGCATTTGGGGTTTATGTTTTGCCCCTGATGAGAGGAGCTCTCTCTGCTTCCTGGGTCCATGTCTTGAGCTATGTTAATCTACCAGGCCTTTCTGCCATGCTGTTCTACCTCACCTTGGCTCCTGAGCAATGGAGTCACCATCTATGGACTGAAACCTCTGAAACTGTGAGTCCCAAATACACTTTTCCTCCTCTATCTTGTTCTTGTCAGGTCTTCTGGCAAAAAAACAACAAAAAATTACTAAAATACATAGGAAGCTTGGCCTCACACAAATGCAGAAGAGGACTGTAGGGCTTAGAACAGAGATCTGAGAGGTAACTTTCATAGCTACCACAAAACACTTAGGAGAAAATAGAGGCTTGCATCTCAAATTTCATATTCCTTATTGTTGACACAAATGAGAACTAAACTCTAATTTAGAACCAAGGTAACCTGCCCCAGGCCAGATACTACTGATTCATTCAGATCATTCTTAAGACTTACAGAGAGATGGGTCCAAATTCCACTTCCCCACCTCCTCTGAGTGCCCCTGGGTTTAATCACCAGTATTCAGGGGAAAAAAATCATTGAATAAAATCAAGAATTTTAAATAAATAAAAAGACATCCTGTGTTTCAGGACTGAAAAATTTAATCTTCTTAAAGTATCAATATTCCCCCATATTGATCTATAGATTCCACACCATCCTCATCAAATCCTAGCTGGTATTTTTATAAAAATTATAAAGCTGTTTCTAAAATTAATACCAAAATGCAAGGTATTAGAATACCCATAACAAAAATGAAAAGGAACAAAATTGGAGGACTCATACTTCCCAATTTCAGAAACCTAGCATAGTTATTATTATTACTGTGTGGTGCTGGCATAGATAAGCAAATAGATAAATGGAACAGAATTAAGTCCAGAAACAAACCCTGACATATATGGTCAATTGAGGGGTTTTGTAGTGCTAGAGACTAAATTCAAAGCTTCATGCATGCTAGGCAAGAGCTCTACCACTAAGCTACACTCCATGCCCTGCTCAATTGATTTTTGGCAAGGATGACAAGACAATTCAATGGAAAATTAAGTCTTTTCAATAATTGCTGCTGTGATAACTGGATATCTGCATGCAAAAGAGGTCCATACTAATACCACATACAAACATTAAATCAAAAGGATCAAATATCTAAATGTAAGAGCTAAAACTCTAAAGCTCTTAGAAGAAAAAATAGATTAGGTCTTTAGGATCCTGGATTAGGAGACAACTTCTTAGACTGAACAACACCACAATAACTGACAAAGAAAAAATAAATAGGACGTCATCAAAATAAAAGTCACCTGTGCTTCAAAGCCCACAGTCAAAAAAATGGGAAAAAAACTCCACAGAATGTGAAAAAAATGAATATTATATAACTGACAAGTGATTTATAAAAAAATTATTACAACTCAATAATAGACAACCCACTTTTTAAATTGCCAAGAAACATAAATAAACATTTCTAAAGAGAAGATATACAAATGAGCAAAAGTCATACTGAAAAATGCCCAACACCATTAGCCACCAGAAAAATGCAAATCCAAATCACAATGAGATACCACTTCATACCCACTAGAATGAATCTAATTAAAAGGACAACAATTACTAGTGTTGTACAGGATGTGGAGAAATTGGAACACTCATACACTGCTGGTGGGAACGGAAAATGGTGCAGCCACTTTGGAAAACAGTCTGGCAGTTTTTCAAAGAGTTAAACATAAGACTTACCAGATGATCCAGCAATTCCATTCCTAGGTATTTATCCAAGAGAACTGAAAACATATGTTCACACAAATACTTGTATACAAATGTTCATAACAGCATTATTTGAATGACTAAAAATTAAATGGTATTGTGGTTTATGTAGAAAAAAATCCCCTTTTACTGATATATAGAGAAAATATGTTCAAGTTAATATCATTATATCCATAACTTAATTTTTATGAGTGTGAATAGTACTTGGGATTGAACCCCAGGATGTTCTACCACTGAGATATATACTCAGTCCTTTTTATTTTTATTTTGAGAGAGGGTCTCAATAAATTGGCAGGCTGGCCTCCAATTTGTAATTCTTCTGCTTCAACCTCCTGAGTCGCTGAGATTACAGGTATGTGCTACTGTGCCTGGCTATCATTTACTTAATAATATTTTAGAAATTGGGGCTGGGGTTGTGGCTCAGCAGTAGCGCACTTGCCTCGCATGTGTGAGGCACTGGGTTTGATTCTTAGCACCACGTATAAATAAATAAAAATAAAAATCTATAAACAACTAAAAAATATTTTAAAAATATTTCTGAAATAGATAAACAGGCTGGGTGTGGTGGCACACTCTTGTAATCCCAGCGACTTGGGAGGCTGAGGCACAAGGTTCTTAAGTTCAAAGCCAGCCTCAAAAACTATCGAGGCCCTGAGCAACTTAGCAAAACCCTGTATCAAAATTTTGAAAAAATTGGGACTGGGTAGAGCGCTCACCTCTCCCGTGTGAGACCTGGGTTCAATCCTCAGCACCACATAAAAATAAACAAATAAAAATATTGTATCCATGTATAACTAAAAAAAATTAAAAATTTTTAAAAATAAAAAAGGCTGGGAATGTGACTCAGTAGTTAAGTGCACCAGGGTTCAATCCCTGGTATCAAAAAAAAAAAAAAAAAAAAAGGAAGTGTGAATTTTTAAGAATCCGAAGGAAATAAAGACACAATGAAAATATACTCAAAAGAAAACCCCATGCCTTAAATTATAATTAAGTAGAAAGCCTAAAAATAAATAACACAATCATTAAAAATGCTGAATTAAAAAAACATAGTGGGAAGCTAAATAGCTATAAATTTTCAAAACCGACTCAAAAACAGTTAAACTAGAACAATAGCCACAGAAGAATTCAAAACGTTTATCAAAGATCTGTCTCAATTTTTTTTTTAAAGCTTACATTCTCTCAAACATTCCGGAAATGGTCAATTGGCATGTTATTTAAATTATTCCAAATTACAGAAAAAGATATTTTCTCTGGTAATTTTGGAAGGTTTTCATAACATTTGTACCAACCTGATGAAGCTAATACTCATGCTTTCTTACTTATGAATTTAGATGCAGATAGCCTAATTATTAGCTTAATTAAAAGGTCATCCATTAGATGCCAAAAGTGGGAGGGATCTGGTAAATTCTAACAGCCATTCCTAATTGTAAAATCTGAAAAACCAAATAATAGAAACAGCTTTATTAATACAAAAGCAATATCAGAAACCAATGTATTATCTATTGGGATAATGACAATGTCCTGTATCTGATGCAATAAGATAATAAAAATGAATAATAAATGTTAGCAGGGGAGAAGACAATGATACAACAATCTTCAAGAAAATATATTATCAGAACTAATAAAGGATTCAGTGAGGTGCCCAATTACATATGTACAAAAACAGGTACTTTCCTAGAAGAGAGACTGGTAGGGGACAGGAAGGAGATGGGGGAGGGTAATGGATTTATTAGAAGTGAAATTGATCAAATAATGTTATATCCATATATCAATATACTACAATGAAAACCACCATACCGTGTGATTAATATGCACCAATTTTAAAAAGGAGAAAAAAACCAAGCACTTTCCTCCATAACAGCAAAAACTTGCTGGCAAATGTAAAGGGAAAAAAAACGTCAATAACAATGAAAATTACTCTAGATCTCAATAACAATATAAATCATGAATATATCCAAGAATAAACTAGAGAAAACAAGGTAAGTATTCATTTACCAAGAAAATGATAAAAATTCCATTGATTAAATTCCAGTGAAAGAAGCCCTAAGTCTTACACAGGAGAGTCAATTTGGTAAATTATGGATTTATCAGAGATTTAAGTAACAGTTAAAACTTACTGTAGACTATTCGCTGAGCTTCTGCTAGGATCTTACAATTGTAAACTTCGACTTGTGTTTTTCGTACAAGGTCTCACTATGTTGAGCCTGTTGCCCAGGCTGGCTTTGCACTCCTGAGCTCAAGCCCCTTTGGGCTCAAGTGAGTCTCCTGCCTCAGCCTCATGAATGCTAAGACTGTAGAGGTACTAACACGCTGGGCTCTTTAGTCTTTGGAAATGACTCTATTACCTCTGACAAATTTGGCTTATCCTTACTATTGTAGTTGAGTGATAATATTCCAGCCTGATGCCTCTGTAAATAAGGAACTGCCTTTTAGCTTTAGGTGTGGCTTGTTATAACCTAAGCATGCCCTAGTTGCCAAGCAACCTAGCCTTGGTAGCAAGCAAACTGTCAGCCAATCCCAGGCTGAAAGTGGCCATATTATGTCCATATAAGGTAAATGCCCAACACTGTATCAATCAGGTAATACAACGTAGTTGCTTAAATAAGCCAGTCTTGGGACTTTTTGTTGTTGTTAATCAATATCCCCATTTTATAAATGGTGAAATCAAGATAGAGGAACACAACCGTAAATCAACAGAGCATTAACTCAAATATCGCTCTTCCTACCTCAGCACCCATGCTATTAATACAAAGTTCTTTTATGATTAAAGTCTGTGAAAAATTAAGACCATAAAAGTAATAAGTTTTAGGAATAGAAAGACACAAGAGATAAAAGTGAAAGAAAAATGACAATAGCAGAAATATTTGTAATATTTATGAAAAACAGTTACTAGCCATAACAACGCAGAAAGCTTCTACATGTAATGTAGAAAACAACAAAACACCATAATGAGTTCACAGAAGATATCTACTAAATATCAAGAAACAAAAAGATATTCAGTTTTATCAAAAGAAACACAATTCAATTTTCTGAAAGCCTTAAGGTAAATTTATTTGAATTCACAAATATATTTACTAGGTGTGACTGAACTGCAGAGCGCTATCTTAAGTCAGATCCCAACCTACCATAAATTTTAAATGTGCATAGGCTGCACCTAGAAAATATACCTAAATTGTTAATAGTGGAGATTTTGAGAAGCAGGATTATGAAACAAGGGGAAGGAGAGATAGTTTCACTTACTGTTGCATGTGATATTTGTAGTTTTACCCCCCGATGTGCATGTACTTTAAAATTCATATATATTAATTTTAACCAATATGATCCTACAATATGTATACTCAGAAAAAATGAGAAATTATATCCCATCTATGTATATCAAAGTATATAAGTGCATCCTACTGTCATGTATGACTAATTTAAACAAAGAATTAATTAAATATATATATTAATTTTATTAAAATATTGATTTAAAGTAGTGTGCATTCCTTTCCCCCTATTTAAATTGTCTTATAATTTATTTTTGGAGCAGAATTACATGCAGATTATATATTTTATATGTCAATTTTTATAAAACATATATACACTACAAGAAAATATGAATAATATGAAGTGGAAATACTAGTATTTATATTTGTATGTAGAGGCTGTGGTTATCTCTGCACTTCAGAGTTACAGGGCCTTTGCCTTTTTATTTAATATGGGCCACTGCTGCATTGTTTAATCTAAAGGGGGAACTAAACTATACCTGTTAGTCATGTGTAAGTCAGTAGGAAGTTCAGTGGCCTGGAAATCCAAAAATCTAGGTTCCAGTGCCCACTATATCCCTTTTCATCTCGGCATTGCCAGTTTTCTTATGCATAAGGATGGATAACTTCATTCAATTTCTAAACTTTCTCCCAGCTCTAAAAACCTACCATTTTATAATTCTACATAATTCAAATTTCATTCCTTAGAAAATAACATTACCAGCATTTGCAGAATGTCTAGAAATGATAATGTCTTGTGGTGGAGGAAAAAAACCTTGAAAAATTCACTGTTGCCATCCTTACATCCTGTTGTATGCCCATTTGGATTCCTTCACCAAAACCAGCCTGCGAATAGAGAGACTGGAGTAATGCACAAAAGGAATGACCTCTGGTGGGGTCATGATCTAAAAATAGCATAGGTCAAATTGGAAAAGTTGTTTTTTGGATTTTTTTTGTTTGTTTGTACTTTGTAAATACACATAAATTAGCTATTCAATTCCTGCCTTGACATAGGGCTCTAGTTTTAGCAGTTCACAGCCCCACATTCCCTCCTCCCACCCCTATTCCAACCCCCTGCCCCATAGGTTCCTTGTTAACAGCATTCATTTCACTGAGATCGTAACTTTGCTGAAAGAACACCAAAACACAATTCTGCTCACCATTAATCCTTGTCTTCTCCAGTCCTCCATAGTACAATTGCCTCTCTATTTCATTCATTGCTCCCCCATCTACAACCTGCACATATTTGCAGTCAAACGGAGAAGTAATTATTTTTGTACTAAGAACACCAAAGACCAGCTCTTATTTCCACTAGACACAAGTCTCAAGTAAGCATAATATTTAACATAGGGGTAAAGTGCTACAGAACCTCTAACCAAGAAAGGGGGAGCAGATATTCATTGCAATTCTTGAAAAGGATTTCAGATCTTATTTTTTTTTTTTAAAGGAGGAAAAAAGCAGGAAACCCTTTAGTTTAAATTGTCCTTTTAAAAAAATTCTGGAGCAATTTTTTTGGTACTAAACAATAAAAATATATCTAAGAAATGTAAAAAAAAAATATATTTCATATTTTTCAGTTGCTCCAAAGATATTTTTTTAAATCATACCAAAGATACACTTGGATAATAATGGCAGAAACATATTTAAGGCAAATAAGGGTTGTTAAATCTGCAAAAAAAGAAACTGTTTTTGTGATTGACTTCAGTTAGGCATACAATCATTTGAAATACATATTAATTGAAATGAAAGACTGCAAAAAAAATGAACATTAACTTTCTTACATAAATAATAAAATAATTTCTCCTCTATTATACTTGTCTTTCAAATAATTAAAATTTCACAAAATCCAGTATCCTGACAAAAATAAGAGAATCTTCCTAAGATCAACGAATACTACATGAGGATATTTTGTCTTGGGAACGGTCCTCTCTTTATTGTTCTAGGTCATGTTATTCGCTTAATGACCTGGTTTTTATTTAAAGTTCATGGTGTGTGTATGTGTGTATGTGCACACACATGCATACATACACACAACACCCACAGACAAATGCCCACATACCTGACACAAACATGGGGGCTGGTGCTTGACTGGCTTGTCTTGTTTTTCTTATTAATACAAGGACTAATCACACACCAGAGCCTATAATCTTGAACTTTTGAAAACAAAATACATTCACCAATGTTTGAAAAGTAACTTCTAAGAAATGCATTCCTAAATCCTTTAAAATAAACAAATTAAGAGTCCAAGAATAGGAATTCAAGGAGATTTAAATTTGAATTAGCTTAACTACTTTTGACAAGTTTACACATGAAAGACACCAAGACTGTATGTACTACTTGCTGCTTTAAGAAGTTTCATTCTGTCTGTCTATATAAAAGTTTCAGCCAAAGTTAAATCAATCCCCTCTACTGATTTTCAACATTAGACAAATACCCGGCTCCCCCCCTCCTTTTTTGAACCCTGCTTTCAGCTTGACTTTTTCCCCAATTGAAATTCAGGCCCTCAATGGTTGATTTTTCTTGGTTCTAAATGTTGATAAAAAAGGGTTTTCTCTACTCCCTCAATTTGATGTGACAGGCTTCTGACATGAATAATGGAAGCATTTCTTTCACAGGCAAATCAACTTAATTTAGCAAGCCTTTATACTCTCAGTGGGCAAGCCACAATCCCCAAGATTCCATGAGAGCCTTTAAGTTAGATGAAATCTTTAGAATTTGCAGAAAATGTATAAAGTAAACAACACTTATTTTGTCACAATACTTGAATAACTTTTATGCAGGAGTTACAGATGAATATATTACTTCCTAATCAGATCTTGATTTACAAGCAATTTGTGATGAACCCTTCAGGATCAAGGGAAACTAGCCCCCAGTAAGAAAAAAAGGGAATTTTCTACACACACAAATTTTAAAGCTTGCAGATTGGAAACAAAACAAAGTAGAGAAATAAGAAAACAAACATCCCACCCTCTAAAAAAAAGAAGAAGAAAAAGAAAAATCAAGGTAAGCACATGTACCTGATAGGGCTGAGTGGAGTTTATAACAGTGCTAGAGCTACTTTGAACAATCCTTTTAAGCAGAATCTTGGGGAACTGAAAAGGCAGCATTTCCTAGCCATCAGATTAAAAGGAATAGATCCTACAGTCATTTCCATTTCCAAATTCAGGACACAGTTATTCTCCTGAGAACTTTTCAGAACAGAAAGAAGACATGTTAATAATACATTAGTGAAAGAAAGATGGGACTCATAAGAATAAAACTAAGACATATGCTTTCTGAGTTGGCCATTGAAGAATGATTTTAAAATGAATGCAACCAGACTTGGAGTGCAGTAGAATTTTGCATTAAAGCGGTCTCTAACAGAATATGGTGATTTGCATTTGCCCTCTGGCCTTTGGTATCATTTATATAAGGGGAAGATTGGAAGGAAGAATACAAAACTGAGAATTCAGGAGACCTGTTTCAGGCTCAGCCAGAAAATATTTTATGTGGCCTTAGATAAGTCCCTTCCCCCATCTGGATCTCTTGATTCCTCTTCTGATCAATGAAAAAATAGAAGTAGGTAACCTCTAAAGTTCTATCCAACTCTAAAATTCTGTGATTCCATAGGCTACTGAAAAAATACTAAATGAGCTAAGTAATAAAGGTACTAAATTATTATATATAATTCATAACTTTGATTGACTGACTGATAACTGTACTGGGGATTGAACCCAGGGGCTTGTATCCTACCTGCTAGGCAAGTGCTCTCCACTGAGCTATATCCCTAGCACTTTTTCATTTTTTATTTTGAGACAGGGTCTCACTAAGTTGCCCAGGTTAGCCTCCAGCTTGTGGTCCTCTTGCCTCAGCCTCCAGAATAACTGGGATTTCAAGATGGCACAACCATGCCTGGTTAATTCATAAACTTTAAAGCTCACAACTCTGGGACTGTGGCTTGGGTTGGTATAAAAAATCATCCTTGAATTTATTCTGGCAGATTTCTATAATTTACTGTTTCCAACTATATAAAAAACCCATGTGCTTGCATCTGCAAAGGAAAACCCCAGCAACTGAGAGTTCCTTGGGAGCAAAGAAGTTCTTTTCATTCCAAATTGATTTTTAATCATCAATTTCTGAGAATATTTATAAAACGGCAAATAATACCTAGAGAATTTCATTGACATATACACTTTACTCTTAATCTATTATAATTTTCATGAAATAAAAATATAACTCTGCCCCAATTATATGCTCTTTTACTAATGACAGTTTCTGTTTTAATTATTGTTCAAATTTTTATGAAGATATATTCAGGTAAAAAGTAACCAGCTTCCTTAATATCAGACTTTTGCATGTTAAGGTTGTGGTTATTCAGAAATTAGGAGGTAACTAACTATTCCAGTTTTTAAAAAATACTGTAAATCTCAAATAAACTCTTAACTATAGAGAACTATCTTCACGTAAATATTGAGAGTAAAGAACCATTTTTTAAAATCTATACCTCTTTAAGACCCTCTCTCTCTCTATTTCCCTTCTCTTTCTCTTCCTCCTCCTCCTCCTTCCCACACATCTCTCTCATCTCTACCCCTTTCTCTCTCTCTCTCTCTCTCTCTCTCTCTCTCTCTCTCTCTCTCTCTAAATTTGCTAATCAGCCAATTAGGGGTTCCAACAATTGCAAGTGTCAGGGAAGGGAAAAAGGAAAGAAAATGGGAAGCCAGTCAAGGTAGAAGAAAATCTTTTTACTTTAAAAAGGGTGTCCACCATTAACCCCTAAAGAATTTCTACTTTACCTTGAGGATCTGCTATTCCCAGTCTCAACCCCTCCCACCTTCCTTCCCTATTATAATTGTTAGGTCAGTTAATTGGCTGATTAAGGATACCCTGGCATTTTTATTAACTGGCAATTAGAGTTGGACCTGGAGGCATAAAAGATTCTTTCTGTTTGGGGGTGTCACTTGAGTTTACAAAGATTAATAAAGTCAAATGAGTTTTAAGGTCTGGCTTGGTTAATTTGGGCAGCTTGTATGGATATTCTAGCATCATCCATAGCTCTAATACCATCTCAGTTACTTTCAAACCAAACTGCATTCATTTGAGAACATCAATCATTTAGCTCTAGAAAAAAGTACATCTGGGAATATCATATAATCACAAGCCCTAGATGTGTTTCCATCTGCTATCCTAACAGATTCTCTTATTTTATTCACAACACTCTGATTTTTCTTTCTATCCAGATCCATTCCAATAGAGGACCCAAATTTCCCATTCGAAAAGCCCATAGGAATATTATATATGGCATGCCCTAATCCCCTTGGCCTACTTAAATCCTCTCACACTCTCTTTCCAAGACAAGTTGGCAGTTATGAGGATACATTGCACAAGGTGGCCAGTTATGGGGAAGGCAAATGCTCCCACACATCCCCCAAAACATTTTGTGTTATTATAAGAAAATGATATACTTGTGGGCTGGGGATGTGGCTCAAGCAGTAGCGCGCTCGCCTGGCATGCGGTCGGCCCGGGTTCGATCCTCAGCACCACATACAAACAAAGATGTTGTGTCCGTCAAAAACTGAAAAATAAATATTAAAAAATTCTGAAAAAAAAGAAAATGATATACTTGTATTAAAATGATAACCCACTGAGGCAAACCGGGCATATCAGTAATACCACAGATAAGCAGCTGAAAAATAGAATATACTGTCTATACCTATGGTATTGGGTCCAAAAATGCTAAAGGCAGTATAAAGCAGTAATTAAATCCCAGAGTTCTGGATCAGGTATGTCCCAAAGTCAAAAGCTTGGCTCTGCTAGCTACTTAAAAGTGTGACTTTAGATTGACTACTCAGCCTGTGTGAACCTTGGGTTTTTTTTCGTATTTAAAATGAAGATAATAATGGAATTCATCTCATGAGTTAATGGGAGGATTAGAAGAAAATCACACAGAGCATTTTTCTCAGTGCTTGGCACACAGTAAGTGCTTAATAAACAATAGCTATTATTAGCATGACTGTCTTTCCTCATTCAATTTACTGGCTGGTTGAATAAACAAAAAGAATATATTTTCTAATCTACAGATAAAATCTTAGAATCTGTGAAAACCCATAGGACAGAGATCAGAAAATACACAGTTCCAGTTTAGGAAGGGTGGAATGAGACTGACCACAGGAAACCTAGGGTTGCAGAAACGTACCATTCCTGGGATCTAGTCCTAAGACAGGTTGATGGGACTGGGGAAGCCCTGGGGACCTGTCCAGCTGCCAACGTCCACAAGTTACTCACAAAACTTGCCACACATTTGAAGTGAGGCACATGGAGAATCACACCAGACAACTCAGAATCTCATGGGCATAAAGGTTAAAGAATGGACTGTGGAAGCTGGGGTTGTGGTAGAGCCCAGTGGTAGAGCACTTGCCTAGCATGTGTGAGGCACTGGGTTTTAACCTCAGCACCACATAAAATAAATAAAATAAGATAAAGATATTGTGTCCATCTGCAACTAAAAAAAAAAAAGACTATGGAGCCAAACTAATTGGATTTTAATTTTTGCTGTTACTAGCTGTTTCACTTTAGGCAATGTACTTGACCTCTCTATGCCTCAATAGCCTCCTCTGTAAAATAGGGATAATAACTGGTCCTAATTGATCATCCATATTATGAAAACCAAATGAGTTAATACTTGCAAAACTTCTAGAAGAGTGCCTGACAACAGTATTTCATATAAATTTCCTCCTTAAGCAAAACCTGTAATGTACTAGTAGCATTCATTTTGCCCTGACATTATTACCATCCTCCCTCAATGTCATCATGTATTTGAACTTTGTATCAGCTTTGCAAGATGATGACCAGAGGCTGGAGAGAAGAAACAATGAGGAAGCCAGAAATACAAAAGTTAGTATTGTATCTTACTTTTCTGGTTTAATATCCCATTGACACATGGTAACATTTGGATATTCATCACCTTGATGAGCCCTTTAACCTGAAAGGAAAGAAGCAAGGAGTAGGGTCTAGCACTGAACAAAATTGGAAGCAATGAAATATCTTTGAACCTTAAATTTTTTTAAGAGAGAGAGAATTTTTAAATATTTATCTTTTAGTTTTCGGTGGATACAACATCTTTATTTATTTTTATGTGGTGCTGAGGATTGAACCCAGCGCCCTGCCCATGCCAGGCGAGCACACTACCGCTTGAGCCACATCCCCAGCCCTGAACCTTAATTCTTTCAGAGTTCCCCTTCATCTCAGAAGTTTCTCTCTCCTTTCCCTTCATCACAGAATGTTAAACCCACTCCTTCAAAAAAGAAAAAAAAGGAAACACAGAATGTTAGGATTAGAAGTTCTTTCTCTGAGTTTTATGCCCTCTTGTTACAGATAAGGTCACTGGTGCCCACAGAACGGAAGTGCTTTAGTTAAATGATCGAATTCATATTTTTTCCAATCTCTTTAGATTCAGTATCAAGTTACATTTAGAAAAGAACAATGGAGTGTTCTCATCCCAACATTTGCCGTTTGGACTCTTTGCAGACTGGCATGCCTTCCAAGAGTTCAAGCCAAATGCCACTTCATGAGTTCTGATCTTCTGTTTGCATGGGGCATTCCAATGCAAATTGAGTGTCTTGGTCATAACATCTTAGTCTTGTTCTTCTGCAAGATTTGCATCACTAATATATGCAAGTGCCCGTATAGTTCAAGGGCATCTGGGGGGTAGAACTACATAGGAAATGTTGCCCTTTCACAGTTCTGTTTTTTCAATGGCAGTTTAGTTACTATGGCAAGTTTCCCCAAAGTAGCATTTTTACCCCAACTGTGAACCTGAAGGACTGTTAATTACTTGACCAACAAATAAAGAGGCATAGATCACTGCATAGTAGTAGAGTGGAAGGACAAGAAGAGGTATAATTTTTAAAGATCCAAAGAAAGTGATTTCTGAGTACAACCCTGCCCTCATTTTACACATAAAGAGATTAAAGTCACAGAACTAGTTAAGGCCAGAACAAGGCTGAGAACTCAGGTCTCCTGACTCCTGGTCCAGAGTTCCTGCCCCTGCACAAGTTTCAGCTTATGTGATATTCCTTTGGCAATAAATACATGGCTTATAGTGAGGTGAATCATATTATCCCAGGGTACATTATTGGGACTTAGTCTAACTTAAAAGCACAGTACCTCTGTGTTCAACATTTTGCTTTCTTTTCACAGAAAAATGCTATATTTTCAGTTAAAACTGTTCCAGGAATTCTGAGTATGGGAAATGGATGTTCGGGAAGGCTAATAATAGGTAGAACTGGTACTTAAACCTCTATGTGCTAGAACAGAACTCCCTAGAAATAGCTACTCAGCACTCTACCTGTAATCATTTGATAATGCTTGACTATATTCAATTAAGCGTAGGGCTCTTTTTAGATAACTATACTGCATTTAGAGAAATCCAATCATATAGAATTTTTATAGTACATTTCTTCCCCAACTTTTCTTATTTACTGGTCTTTATTTGCTAATGAAAACCACACATTAACACTGCCATCTGGAAGAAAATGAATAACATTTCTGGCTATGTTATAGGTCAATAGTTAATTCAGCCCAAGTTTCATTTCTCTCCCATTAAAATTGCTTATTTGCCTCATCTGGATGTACATCAAATTGTAATAAGATACAGAATATATAAGGTTGTGACCCTTGCCAGTAGGTTTTGCTGTTTCTACTTTTTGTTTTGTTTTGTTCACCGCCCCCCTTAATTGGTTACACTGTATGTCAGATTTGATTCTTCCATACCATTGTTAAGGCTGATGATTCTTCAGAACACCACTAAAAAGAAAACAACTGGAAGGGGTTTTTACAAAAAAAAAAAAAAAAAAAAAAAAAGAAGCAAGATTTCCTAAGGGCAGAGGGATGGTTTTCACTTTTATGGTTCAGA
The DNA here is from genome assembly GCF_021218885.2 of Marmota monax. Classification (NCBI taxonomy): domain Eukaryota; kingdom Metazoa; phylum Chordata; class Mammalia; order Rodentia; family Sciuridae; genus Marmota; species Marmota monax. Next base: position 3,172,072 of record NW_026695225.1, on the reverse strand, counting down.
AAATAAAATGCATTCCATCCTGTGAAACTCGTTGAGTATGAAAAAGTGCTTTACCAGAAAAAAAAAAAGGAAAAAAAAACCCAAAGTACCCAATTTGTAATTCTGCACTGATTTCAGAGGTTTCAGGTTAGAACACATTTCTGGAAATAGAAAACTGACTAATATGAAGAAATTACTCTTGCCAACTTCAAGTAATGACCTGCCCTATGGAGCTATGTATACTTTATTTCACCTAATAAATGTTTTCTCTAGCTATTGGGTGCAATATTATTTTTTGTAAATGAAATTACATGCTACTATTTCCAGGGGAGCTTGCTTTTTGAACCAATAGGAGAATTATTTTTCAATATGAATAATCCCTCTCTATTATTATTGGTTTGATTTTTGTTTATTAAATTTCTTAACATAGAGTTAGCTTGAGTATCCTTGTTTCTCAGCACTTAAAGGATAAGAGTTGGAGAAAGCAGAAAATCAGGACAGAGGCAAGATAAGGACACTGGCTAGGAAGTGAAAAGAGCTGGTTTAACCCAGTTCTACCACTCAGTGGCCAAAGTACTGTAGGCAAATCCATGCAGTGTCCCCCACCCCTATCCCTTTGCTTTCCATGGTTTCAGTTCCCCATAGTCAACCACAGACTGAAAACACTAAGTGGAAAATTCCAGAAATAAACAATTCATAAACTTTGAATTGTGCACCATTCTGACGTGAATCATCCCTTTGTCCAGTGTATCCATCTTGTATGTGCTATCTGCCTAGTTACTTAATAGCCATCTTGGTTATCAGATCAACTATCACAGTATCAGACTGCTTGTGTTGAAGTAAAAACTAAATTAAGTTTTATCATAGGTATATATGTGTAAGAAAAAACACAGTATCTATAGGGTTTATTATTATCTGTAGTTTCAAGTATCCACTGGGGATCTTAGAATGAGTATCTCCCATAAATAAGGCAGGACTTTAATAAATCTTTCTAAACCTAAATTTCTTTTTCTTTTTGATACTGCACATTGAACTCAGGAGCACTTTACCACTGAGCTACATCTCCAGCCATTTTTATTTATTTTTGAGACAGGGTCTCACTAAGTTGCTTAGAGCCTTGCTAAATTGCCAAGGATGGCCTTGAACTTGCAATCCATCTTCCTGCCTCAGCCACTGGAGTCACTGGGATTATAGGCATGTGCCATCATGCCTTGTATGCCTAAATTTCTTTACCTGCAATTTTGTCAGATCAACAAACTGTGTGAATCAAATATAATCATTTGTGCAACAGTAATTGGTAAACTATAAAATGCTAAACAAAGTTGATAATTAATATATGTCCCCACTCTCCCATTGCAAAGCCAGCAAGGAAGATAATAATCAGCAGCTCCCTAACAGGAAAGTCCCACATTGAAGAACAGAATTTCAACCTATAGCCTATGGTTGAAGCCTTAGCTTGAATTAGAAAAGAATATAGTCAAGTAATATCAAAAAAAGTCAAATTAGGTTGACTCAAGCTAACAGCTTGTGTGGCATCTCTGACAATAGCATCAAGGGGCACACTGTGGCAATAGAAAATAATTTCATTCCAGGTTAACTCAGTGTGGATAAAGTATTCAGAACATCCCCAGGTGACCAGTGAACTTAAACTGTTTCAGGATCTGTTTCAAATTTGAACACATTGATATATTGGGGATGAATTTTTTGATTAACTAATTTGAAAATACTGATCCTTTAAGGCCTAGTTCAGTTACCTCTTCTAAGACCAGTCACTGAGTCCCATCAATTGGAATTAATCCCTCCACAGTCTGTGCCCCGAATGTACATGGTATGCCCCTAGTACAGTACTCATCCACCTTTAGTTTATCTTAGAGTTTGTGTGTATATATGTGTGTATACATGCATACACAGACAAGAATGTGCATGTATTGACTTGCTCACAAGAATATGGCTCTTTGAAGGCAGAAACCAGGTCTTGGAAATTATTATAAATCCCTCACAACATTCATAATATTGCCTTACACATATTACTTGCCCAATAAGCACTGCTGACTATTAAAGGGAAAGAGAACCATACATTTACTGTTGTGGAGATAAAATATTTCCTTTTCTCTGTGCCCTAAAACTATCTACTTCAAGCATATGGAGCCCCCTCTTGATTGAATCCTGTAATTTAGGGAACAAATCCATGGAATAACAGCTAACATATTTTTGAAAAATGGAAAAATTAGTACTTAGCATAAAAAACATATTTGCTGTTCTTGAAGCAAAGTGGTCGACAAGCTCAGATTTGACAACAGGGTTTCCCATTTGGGACAGAGTTGAGAAGAGCAGGATTATTAAATCCTTCAAGGGAGGTCAGCACACTTGAGTTATCACAATCCCCCCATGCCAATTGGAGGCGAGATCCATTTGGGGTGATGTTGTCTAATACAGAAGCCACTAGCAACATGTGCCTATTGAGCATGTGAAATGTGCCAAGATTGAATTGAGATATCCTATACATGTAAAACACACTCAGGATTTCAAAGACTTAGGATAAGATCTTTAAAAAGAATGTTAAATATCTTATTAATAACTTTTATATTGATTGCACATTGAAATGATATGTTGGGTTAAATGAAATGTATTGTTAAAATCTTTCGGGGCTGGGGCTGTAGCTCAGTGGCAGAGCAGTTGCCTAGCATGTGTGAGGCACTGGGTTCAATCCTTACTATCACGTAAAAATAGGCAAATAAAATAAAGGCATTCTGTCCATCTAAAACTACAAAAACATTTAAAATTAAATTCCTTTTGTTTATTGTTTGGTGCTATGGATGGAACCCAGGGTCTCACACATACTATCACTGGTAGAGCTACACCCTAAGCCCTCTTTATTTTTTTAATGTGCTAATAGAATATTTAGAATTACTTATGTGGCTTGCATTTTATTTCCATTGGCCAGCACTGCTCTAAGTGATCAAAGGAGTCAGGATGATCCACAAAGGACTTAAACTGGAATTTCCCCAAGACTCTACATTTAAAACAACCTAAATGCTAATAATTAGAAGATCCACCCTCTCCTCGAGAGGCAAACAGGGCCCCCAAAACCAAAAGACCGTGACACAGATAAAAGACAACTTCTTTGTCTTCAAAATTTCTGAGCTAGAACAAGAAGCTCTTGATGAAGTCCTTCCAAGCAAAGATAATTATAAAAATTTCAAGAAGAGCTACAAGTAAATAAGTAAAGGCATTCTTGAAATTGTAAACAATGAAATATCAGTATTTTCCAATTTAACTTGTGCTAACATGATGCTACAACAAACCAAAAAGGTAAAACAAACTTCACATGCTTTGCATGAGGAGGCGCAGTGCCTTACTTTCTAACAGTGTTTGTTGAATTGAATTGAGTCTAGAAGAGGCTGCCTAATTGATTTTGATTTCTCTTTAAACTAAAGTCAATGTAACCAGTGTGTGTCCATACACAACCTTAAAACTCTCCACTGAGTCAATTAACACACATCATGGCTGGATACCATGCTGTCTTTGCCCTTTATACAGCAACTACTGTACCTTTGCTTCAGCACTAGCTGCTATAGGGCAGACTTACATATCAACTGGACCTCTGTTATATAATAAATACCTTCTTATATCTGTTTCACCTAAAACAGGAGGGCTCCTGGGCATAGCTCCTGGGGAAGCAGCATCACAGAGCATCAGGCTATTGCACCCACCTGCAGTAAGTGTTATCATCCACAAAAATCTGGATTCCATGTAGAAGGTATAGATATCACCTGAAATTGGAGTATTAAAAAGAAGCTTTAAGAAACAGGAAGAATTGATTTTTAAGCAAATGGAATGTAAATACTGAAAGAATAGCCCTGTTAATAGCACATAATTCCTCTTAAAACCTGAAAAGCCAAAAGTGGTATCAAGAGGTCTATTCAGTTAATTCAGTGAAATATAAAAAACATTCAACCCAGGCATTTGGCGTTGTGAAAACAGACTAAACAGTTGATTGATCAATCTATTTTCAACAACTTGTATGGACATCCTATAGGCACATACTTAGTCTATGGGCTATTGCCTTAAAAAAGGCAAAAATCCTATCAGATATAGTCAAGTGGGGATGGTCACAGTGACCCAGCAACCTCTGTTCAAACTTTACCCATATTAGGACGCTCTTCCATTGGGTAGTTTTGAATGAGACCCAAATCTATTTATGTATTTTCCCAGTCTTCTTTATCACCTCCTTGTGTACCATTGAGCAGTTTTTTTAGGACACAAGCCACTATTACAATGTTGTCAAGGCTCTTCTCGTTTTCTAGTTCAAATCCTTGTTCATGCTGTTTGCTAAGTACTTGTTCCCTGTGACAGCTTTCAGCCAAACAGAACACACTGAATGCTGCATTCCAAACCACTCTATCCTGCTGGGCTCTGAGGAAAACAAGCTCTTCAGACTCCATCATGTGAACTTTTCACAAGGAACAATCTCCCTCAGACAATTCCATTCAGAGATACTATCCGTGAAACTGGGACTCAGGGAAGAGGTGACATCACAGACTTCCCCCCCTCTGGCCAGGGTCATGACCACCAAAGTTGTATTTAAGAGGCTCCCACGTGGTTTGGCACATGATTTTCTTAATGATCTAACATTTCCCCCAACTTTCCCATAAGCTTCCAATTTAAGACTTTCACACTTAAATACAAAATTGGGTTCTGGTGTCAAAAAAAAAAAAAAAAAAAAAAAAGCCTGGGATTTCAAGAAGTAAAGAATGACAAAATTGCAGCTGGGGTAGGAGAGTAAATGTAAGACAGACTATATAATACATGCCATATGTAGGGTTTGGAGGCAGGGCATTAGAAAATATAAGAAACAAAAGTATTACATCCAACCAAGAAGCTGGGAGCTTAGAGAGAGAGAGAGAGAGAGAGAGAGAGAGAGAGAGAGAGAGAGAGAGAGAAAAGAGGGACTGGGGTTATAGCTCAGTGGTACAGTACTTGCCCAGCATGCATGAGGCCCTGGGTCCTATCCCCACACCAGTGTGGAGGGGGCAGAAAAAAAAAAGAAGATTCAGATTTAAAAAAAGAATGTTTGAAGCCAAGGTTAGGAGAGGAAAGCTTTCCAAAAAGGCAGGATTTTTTCACTGAGCTGGACAGCCAACTTGTCTACATTTGGTCACAATAGAAGTAGAATAGCACACTGGGCTGCATTCTGAAATCTGGGGTGTTTTTTAGAAAGATCTGCCTGGCAGCTCCTGAAGAAGGTTTTGGACTCTTCTCAAAGCTCTTTAACATGAGGAAAGCAGCTCATGGATCAGGATGGTTTCCATTCCAGTTCTCCCTAAAGTTGGGGCCTTTAGAATCACTGGCTCTCCAAGTTTTCTTTTAGTCTAATGAGTCTAGGAACTCATCTGTCTATGTAACATCATCCTATTCAATTTCATATTTTCAAAGAAGAACAGTGGCTAAAACAAGAGGGCATTCGTTGTAATGTGATTCTTAAGCATTCAGAATTGTTTTTTCATTCTTGATTGCTGAGGGAAGATGGAACCAGAGAGAAGTCTGCACTGTGCACATGTTCCCATCATACAAGTGGCTATGCCATATCATCTAGAGAGTCCCCTAGCTTAGAATCACTTCACATTAGCAGTTCTTATTCTAAGGAGTTCACAGAGCTCAACTGGTCAGATGCTAAATTGCTAAAATGAGAATATCACAGAAAGAAGGTTATCACTACCATTGCTGACTGAATGACATCACAGATTAAACTGCAGAGCTCATGGGAACTTTAAAGATTGTCTAACACAATTAACTCCTTTATTTCATAGTTCAAGCACAAAAGGGCCCAGAAAAGAAATACTTGATCAAGGCCAGTTATTGTGAAAGTCAAGGCTTAAACTTAGATCCCATGTGCTTACCATCGATGCCTGAGACACAGCAACCTTGTCTATAAAAGAAAATTCACAACTTCTTTGGGGAAGCATGTTTAGTGCCCCATAAAATAAACTGTTCCTTTGAAGTTTTGTTTTGAGCTTTCCCTCCCTTAATATAATTTCAAAATCTTTTCATTAAAAACATATAAGTATTGTGCAATACTAAATATGCTTTTTCAACTTATGAGTGCAATTGTAGAAGATTTTTATATACTTCTCTAAGGAAGTGAACCCCTTGGGATGATAATGAATGGTTTACAGTTTAGTGGGGCAGACAAAATATCAAACTGAAAATTGCAATGATGAATCCAGAGTGGGGACTTCAGTGGGAAGGGGAATTAAACCCTAACTTGAAAGGGCAAGGAAGTATCCCCCAAAATTAGAAAGGTAAAAGCTGAGTTGAGCTAAGGCTTTAAGTTGAGTAGGAGTTAGGCAGGCAGAGCAGGCATTTCTGACCAAGAGAGCTACCAGGTAAAAGGGCCCAGAGGCAGAGATGATAGAAATTTCTGGAAATTTCAAATTTCCAGTTTGGCTGGTGGCTCTGTGGTGGTGGCAAGGGGTGACTTGTGTTCTCTGAATGAACAATTCCAATGGCTTGCCCCAAGCAAACACAAACTGTAAAAAGATCATGTTTGCCATGCCAGAGCTGCCCCATAATATAAGTTCCCCTACACCACCCAACCATCAACTTATTAATTAAAAGTTCATACACAAGGGCTGGGGCTATGGCTCAGTGGTAGAGCGCTCACCTAGCACATGCGAGGCCCTGGGTTTGATCCTCAGCACCACATAAAAATAAATAAATGAAGATATTGTGTCCAACTAAAAAATAAATATTAAAAAAATAAATATTATTTATTTATTTATTTTTATTTATATTTTTTATTTATATTTTATTGTATAAAAGTTCATATACAATATAACTAATGGAGGTACAGTGAAGGAAACAATGGACTGGAACTTACCAGTTAGTCACTGTGGGCCTCCCTAGTGAGATTAGCTGCCCCATTTCCAAAATGAATAGTTGACCATGCCCTGAGTGATCTTTAAGTTTCCTTTTGGCTCTGTATTTGTGAGGACCCCACCAGATTTAAGTTACTAAAAGATTAAATGTAGAGGTCTATAGACTTCCACAAAGGCACAGGCCAATCAGCAACCAAACCTCCCTGGCCTTTATTCCATCATCACTTCACAAAAGGCCATGTGATCCAATTGCAATGTTTCCTAACTATCAGTTGGACAAGTAATTTTTATTAGGAAGCACTGGTCAAATGGATAAAATATTCAGCTACAGGTTAGGAAATCACAGCTTTCTCTCAGGCCCCTGTAAAGGGGGGGGGGGGAGCAACAAAACAAAGAGGAAGCTTCTGTCTATATTCCTAGAAAGAAAATGTGTGAAATATGCAAAATGATGGTAAATATAATATTTATGAATAGGAAGATTCACTTTACACATGCACAGAAAGTTCACCAACAATAATCAATTTAAAATTAGCTCCTTAAAGATCAGTAGAGGAAGGATAAGGGGAGTCAAGAGGGGAGGGAAAATGAGGGGCACAGGGACTGAAATCAAATTCCATGCATGTATGATTTTGTCAAAATGAATCCTACTGCTATGTGTAACCATAATGCTCTAATTAAAAAAAAAAAAAAAAAAAAAAAAAAAAAAAAAAAAAAAGCTCCTTGAATCAATCACAAAACTCACAATCAGGGCCAAGACTGGTTTTCAGACTTCACCATGCATCACGATTACCGAAAACTTCTCCTGAAAGGGGGAGGTAGCTTTCAGAACCCTCCCACTGAGATTTTCATTCAGCTGCAGGGCTGTTCAAAGTTGTATCTCACGTGCTCCTTGGGAAATTCTCATGGGAGGTGGTCATGGGACAAAAAGTTGAATCTAATAGTCAGGAATAAGGTACAGGCATGCAGGGGGCAGTGATCTAGGAATTAGGGCATAGGCTTCAGGTGCCTTTCCAGGCAGTAAGTGAACAGAGTAAAGGGGAAGAGGTATAGTTATAAGTGGGTCTGGAAGGTCTCGTACTCTTCCATTCATTTAATATTTATTGTGTGTCTATATGGACCAGACAGTAGGAATTACCAAAGCAAGCAAGACAAACGAAGTCCCTGAGTTCATATTAACATAGCTTCTTACAACTGTCCCTACATACCTGTTAAAATTGCTGCAGTTCCTCAGTCAAACCTATAGCCCAAAATGCTCCAATGATTCCAATGCATGAGGGCCCTCCAGCACAAGTAGGAAGAATGAAAAAAGGCAAGCCCTGAGAGAGATACTGCAGCTGGAACTAAAGGTTCAAACCTTCAAGCATTGAAGAATACACTGAAGGTGCTTCCTACCTTGTATGGTTTGTGATATGGGAAGATGTGAGCTAAAGGCTTCCTGGAGAAAGCCCTATTCAAGGTACACAGCTCTGCAAGCTGGATTAACCAAATAACAATATCCCCGGTGAAGAGCATTCTATGATATGCCATGCTGTTTCTGCTCTAGTGTCTCACCTTTTGATGAGCAAGTATTCTGACAAACCACTCCTAAAGCAGTATGGGTGCTATTACTCTCTGCCCCAAGAAAGAATCTAAAGCACTGGGCCAGGTATTGGAGACTTTCTACACTTTGGTCCTACCTGCCCTACCTTCTTTACTGTTTCCTCCTCAAACGTTGTAGGATATCCTTCCTTTGTTGGCATCATCTGCAAACTCCCTTCCTACCCATTTTTCTTGGCTTGGTTTAAAAGTCTAGAAGCTATGACCCTCTCAGCAAGGAAAGCCTCTGTCCTCTGAGTTCTCCAAAGTCCTTGGGTGCTTTCCTCACAGATAGAGAAGTGCTTTCTTGGCTACATAATTTATCTTCCAAGGCAGGGTGTGCTTTTTGAGGATAAGGATTGTTTTCCTGCTGCTTTTTTTTTGTTATTTTTTAAAAATCCCTTCTCAGGACCTAACACAGTCCCTCAGTATTTGTGAAGTGTGACACCAAGGTTTTTATTCTATCAGGGGATTCACTTTATGTTGTTACCTTATTTTAATGCATTAGTCAGCTATAAATTTACTCCAATGGTCATATTAATGAAGCAGGAACAACTCTGATTTGAAATGAAGACAAAGTTTTACTAATCAATTGATAATGTTTTGTGCATTGGATTTTTGGGGAGACCTTGAAGGAGATTTGGGTTTTTTAAGTTTCTCACCATTCCTCCCATAATCTTACTCCTACCTGCTCCACTTCCTTTATTACCTGCACTGTACCCACCCTTATTCAAAATCACTTTTAGCCTTTTAGGTGCCTAGGATGTCCACTTTCAAAACTTTCCACCCTTACCTCCCTCCCCATATTCTTTCAGATCAGAAGAGGTAAAGTTTTCATTATCCTGGTTGCAAAGTGTATTATTCATGCAGTTTCAGGAACTCTAAGGCTGCCCTCAAATCCAAAGTGGTGATCCTGAGTGGCAAGTTCAACACACTCATAATTAATACAAGGCCTGTGATATTTAGGCAAATTCCAACTAGGTAACAGTAATTTCTAGATCAAACATAGAGATTATATTTGCTGATTTCTAAATTGATCTATTTTGCTGCTTTTGTTAAGATATTATGGGCTTTGTTGCTTTACTTATTTTTATTTACAGAGAGGGGAGAATATTAAGTGAATACCCCTAGGTGCCAAGCACTGTGTTAGACACTTGAATGGACTTCATCTATTACAATGATCTTAACAGACACACAGTTCCATTTAACAGATGAAAAACTAAGGTCAATGGACATTATATGATTTGCCCCAAATCATAATTTGTGAAGCAAGAATTCCATTACTGGTTCTTTTCATACAAAGCTCATAGTCTTTTGGTTATACCATGCTGCACCCTTAAAGTAAACCAGAAGTTCATTCTGGCTAACTGGTCTTCCACTTCAAAATAGAGATCACCAAAGAGACATAACCTCCAAGAAAGGAACTTTTGACATTCCTGTGAAAAAGAAGCACCACCCGGCCACTAGAGATACAAACTTATTTTATCAGGATCTCAATTGTTCTGTTCTCTTTTCCTAAAGAGAGTACTGAATCCACCCAATATCACATATTACCTGCCCAACCACCATGGCACCTCTTTACACCATTATAAGCTCCAAATGATCAACTACTTTTCAAAGCAAATCACAGCCCAAAATGTATTACTTCCAGTTTTTTTCTAGAAATTAGGTGCAGTGTATAGTGGAGTAAATGTGGAAGACTCCAGATTTCACAAAGATGTCAAATCTTACATTTTGGCATAATGTAATAAAATTGGCAAAGACCATTAAAGCCAACAACCTCTCAAAAAAGGATAAAATTATCCTATAACCAAGTAAACACCTGTTGTCTTTTCCATTTAAGATTTTAAATTAAGATTTCTTTTATTCATTCAACAAACATTTATTGAGCACCAGCAACTGAGCTAGATGCTAAGGAATATAACTGTGAACAAGATAAACCAGGCTCCCGCCCTGACTGGATACTTTTGCTTTAAATGATCTTGCTAACTACTGCGTACTTTTTGTTGTACTCTAATAGAATTATATTTTTGGAAAGTCAGAGTCAAACGAGAGGCCTCTTCTGGAATACTTTTAAAGTTTCTTTATGGTAAACTTAATAGAAATCTTTGTTTAACTTAGAGAAGAAGGATGGCCTCCAGGATCCTCCCACGAGCAATTGAAGGTCGAGTTGGCTCTCAAGCAATATGGTGGATGGAGACCATCGAGGCAGTTTAGACCATTCGGTTGCGCTTGTGGGACGGGGAGTCTGTGATACCATCACCGAACTGGGCCGAAGTGCGCTTGCGGATCCCCCCACTGTCCAGGTGGAGGGCTAGTTCTTCGGAGCCAAAGGGGTTCAGGTCATCCTCGAGGAAACTACTTTTTCGTCGCCCACTGCTGGCCATACCACTGTCTTGAGGTGGGGAACCAGGCGCGCCAGATCGCACGCTGATGCTCGCCATGGCGCCATTGAGGCCATGCAGGGCAATGGCCTCGTGGAAAGGCTGCAGGTCGACGTCAACCGAAGAGCTGGACTCGGTGGCCGCAGCTTGGCTAGCGGCCCCAGAGGGTGGCTTCGGGGGCATCCTAGGGGTGCGCGGCGGGGGAGGGGCAGGGGGCACTTTGCCACATAGGAAGCTAATCAGGTCTTCGCGGCGAATGGTGCTCCGGCCCTTCTTCACCCACTCCAGCACATCTTTGATGCGACGCTGGTAGCCAACCTGGACTCCCAGGTCAAAACTTCGTTGGTGGGCATCTCCACTCTCTTTGTAGAGGCTGGTCACGGCCATGGCTGCATTCTGGAAGGGGTCCCACATAGACAGTCCTGGCTGTTGGCACCCGGAATCTTTGTAGAGCTGGGCCACCGCGGTGGCCGAGATCTGGAAGAGGTGCCAGAGCCTCTGCTGCTCGCTCTTGAGCCCTGCCGCCTCGGCGGCCGCCTCCTCCTGCAGCTCTGAGGGCAGCTGCTCGTCCTGCTCGGCCTCGTCCAAGCACTGGCGCTCCCACTTGGAGAACCAGTGCTCCGCGACCTCGGCCTCGCCCTCTTTCGGCTGCTCCTCCATCCTCCTCCTCCAGGCCGCGCGCCTCCTCCACCACCGCCTCCTCCTCCTCCGCCTACTGTCGCTCCTCCACCTCTACCTCACCTCCTGCTCCGAGCTCCCCTCCTCCTTCCGCGGCCGCCGCCGCCGCCGCCGCTGCTGCCGCCGCCGCCTCCTCCGCGTGCGCCGCCCGGCGGGCGCGCGGGCGGCAGGGCCCTGAGGCTAACTGCTACGGCGCGCGCCGCCCCACGGCCCGGGTGCACGCCCCGCCCAGCCCCGCCGGCTCGGCCCCCGGCAAATCCGCGGTCGCTGTCTCCACGCCGCGGAGATAACCCCGCAGCCGCAGGCGCCGCCGCGCTGCCCCTTCCGGCCCCGAGGTTCGCTCCTACTGCCCCCCTATGGCGCCGCGGCCTCGCTGCCGCCGCCTTAGTCGCTGCAGCCGCAGCGGCCAGCCGCTGGACCCCAGCCCCCGCTCGCGCCACGGCTGCCGCACTGACAACTCGGAGGGGGGCCGGCTGGAGCGCTGCCTCAAAGCGGCGCTTGCCTACTGCTTGGCCCCCTTTTCACACATTTTTGGGACTTGTCGGCTTCATCCAATGAGCTGATCAAATTTTACATCCTATGTTGCCAGAGAGGATTATGGGGGCAACTTCATGGTGTCGATCACATCCAGGGCGCTGATCCGGGGAGGCTGGGGGTAGAATGGAAAGACCGCAGCCCTCCTGAATAGGCAGTCAGTCTGGACCCCAGCAGTTTTGCACATCTTAGGTGCCCGAATAAAGTGTTTTGTGTGGACCAAAGCAGACCCTTTTCTAGAAAGGGGTGGAGTCACAGCTGGAAAAGCGCCCAGCCCCCACCACCCCAGCTTCTTGGGCCTCAGTTTCCCCACATGCCCAAAGAGGTCCTCAGATAAGGTTTCTGGAAAGCACTTGAAAGTCGTGATTGAGAACCTTCTTCCTGCCCCGGAAAGGCACTTCTTTGGGCCAGTTGAAAAGTTACCAGATTCCAAGAGTAAGGGTCAGAATATGGTATTGATTTCCACCCCCAGGATTCTTGTAAAGACTTTTATCATTAAAAAATAATAAGAAGAATTATAGGGGAGGGGTTCTGTGTGGTCTACACTCGACTACTGAAAATCCCAAGATTGAGGGAGAAAGTGGGGGAACCAAGAAGAATTTTCTGCTGTAGTATAAAATATAGATTCTTTTTGGAAAGAAAAAGTGCACCTAATTACCAACACCCTAAAATTTCTGCCTTGTTAAAACATCACAATACTGAAGTTAAGCTTTAAAAGGTATGGGAAATAACGTCTTTTCCTTGGGTTCAATAACAAATCCCTTATAACCATGCAGTCCTTTTTCATTGCACACAATTCCAGAACAAACCGTTAAGAAAAATTATCACTGAACATCAAAAAGGGAGGAACTAATGTAATCATTTTTAATTCAGGAAAAACAGAATTTTACAGTATCTCTTGTAGAATGTTTGCTAAGTATCCAGAAAACCTTACAAAGATAAAGGAAGCTAAATCTTCCAGCAAAATATATTTAATTCCCAAGTATGGAAATTAGTACATAAAATAAAATGATCTAATCATTAGGCTTCATCATCTTCCTTAAAAGAAATACATGTTTCTAAGTTAAATTTAAAAGAGAAAAAGAAGAAGAAGAGAGGATTGTGCCCTTTCTCTGCAAACTGGGCTTTTTCACGATTCATTAAACCCTTTTTCCATATGTGTAATTGGACTCTTCTCATTTACATAAACGAAGGATGAGGCAAAAGACCCAAGATCAGCCCAAAAGAAGAGATATGTTTCTCATTCTCCTATGTTAAAAAATACATTGTAGAAGTAAACTCCAGGAAGCCAGACCACTTCCTCACCCACACACCCATACCAGGCATGAACTACTTCATGGCCAAGGGGTCAGTAGCTTTCAGGGTTGCCCTACACATGGTGACTCACTGTTATTATCAGAGGCACATGTTTTTATTTTATTTTCTGTAAGTAAAAAGCTTGCACAGAAATGACTGACAGTAGTACACCATATCCTACTTTCCCTCCTCACGTCTGATTCGGTTAAAACCCAAGAAGAAAGACTGCACTGTCTTTAAAGAGCACAACCCTCTGCTTGGGCATGAGTTGTCTGGCTGGTACCCTCCATTCAGTTGGTTTCAGCACCTGATTAATTAGTTAATTAGTACTTACAGCTGACTAGCCCCCGGTCGGCAATTTTCATGCCCTGCATGGTGAAATGTTGAATTCAGCATTGAAATTTCTGTCGCACACCCTAATTATTATCACCCCACTACTTTTAAAGCCATTGCACCAAATTATTATTATAGACAGAGCCAGGCTACTCTGTGGGAATATGTTCTTTCTGAGAAATAATGGTAGACTTAATCAATATTTTTCACTGTTTCCCTTAACATACTTAAATAAAACAATTAAATGGGAAAAATTCTAATTCAATTAGCCTTCAACCCCTTCCACTGAGAAAATGATTTCACAAAGGAGAAATATTAGAACAACCGCACCAAGATTTTAATGTTTTATGAGTTACCCAGATGGCAAAGCATATATTTACAAGATATAGCCAATCTGAGATTAGTTTTGTTCCTATATAAGTCTAAAATGTCAAGAATAAAAAAATAGATACAAAACAAAAAGAAAGATAGATATACATATATATATATATATATATATATATATATATATTACTAGCTATACGGAAATGATGCTATCTGTGTGTGTAGGGGCGCATTTAATTTTTTTAAACTGACATGGCTTGGGAATGAGTTTTCTATGAGAAAAAATATTCCTTGGCTGCTGCCCCATTCATCCATAAATTTGATGTCATGGCTAAGGTTAAATATCAACTAGAAAAATAATAGTTTTAGAAAATAAGTTAGGTCACAAACCTAGAAGACTCAAATTTTTAACATTTCTCAATGTACCATTACCAAAAAGGAACCAGTATGTCAATGATTTCCCATATTATTGGTAGCTATTTTCTCCTTGTAACAATCCTTATATATCAGTATAGTGGGTTGCCTGTAATTGTGAAAGCTAAGTGGTACACAAAACTGGATACACAACCACACAGACCAGTAAATGGGTCGGACTGAAAGCAAAAGTAAACATCAACCTTAGGAAATGAAAGAAGTTAAAAGATAAGTGTTAAGGACCTTATTCTTTTTGGAGAATAAAACAAGATTTAGTAGCTTTCCACTTAATTTAAATGAAAAGAATCACTACCTTACATATTGCAGTGATAATGTAATGGGGAACGAAAACAAAAAAGTCTTTGTACAAATGACACCTCCTATAGTTGTTGTGAAGAAACTTTTCCCCTTGGTATCTGCTAGCAAATTCTAATTAATGCTGCACATTCCTTTACTGAAATCATTTAATGCGTAACAAGGGGGGTAAAAAGAAATGCTGAATGCTCGTGATTGCCCTGTTAGAATTATGGGAGTGAAAGCCTGGGGCCCCAAACTTACTGTCTATTAAAGCCAAGCTTTGAAAAAGAAATGCAACCTACAAAAGCTGTCAATCTCCCTTGCCCCTAAAGCCTGGGTTCACATGGATTCAAGTGACAGCCCTCCTCCCCCATGCACAATACATCAATCTGTCTCTCCCACAAGCACCCACAGCCCATTGTGCTGGCCGCAGGTGCCTATTATGGCACCCATGGCTGCCTCCCACAGCTCCGCCCCTGAGAAACAGGAACTGCAGACAATGGAACCCTGTGGGAAGACAGAGGTGGGTGTTGGGAGGGATAACAGACAGATGGTAAAGGGTATAGGGTAGTAAGGTAGTTTCAAAACAAATGTCAAACATTCAAAATTATTGCCTTCGAATGTCCCCCCCCCTTCGCAGTTTTGAATTGCTTTTGCTTCAATCACCATCTGCCATAATTATAAAAACACTTACCTGTTAGGATGAGTATTTGCTCCCTTTTTTGGGTAACGGTGGAGGGGACGATCTTCAGTACTCTGCTGTTCCTCTAGGTTTCTCAAGGTCACAGACTGAGGAGTTTTAGTTAAGGGACACCAGTAGACCATACAGGGAAAGAAAAGAATATTTCTAATTTCAAAAAGAAGATTTGTGATTTCCTTTTGAGCGTAATTTTGGACTGGGTAAGGTGATAAGGTTTATAAAAACTAGTTACTTTGGATAATATATTAGCAAAATCAAAGTATTATGAAACTTCCTATAAATACCATACCAAGCAGATGGAAAATTTTAGGCCATTTCTTTACTGGCAAGGAGATACTAAAAGGGAAATGAGGTGGATTCGATAATCAAAGTACTGAAGGTCTCTGACAGCCTCTTTTTCTATTCTAAAAAGTGTCAAAAAACAAACGAAATTGTAAAAATTTCTAAATGATATGCACATTAAGTACCATCATTGGGAAAAGTACAGTTTAAGCATTTCATTCTGTAAAATGTCACTTTCTGCAGTATTTTTATCTTCTGAGTTCTGGACTAAGAAGCAACAAGTAGAAGAGTTAAAATATGTATCAAAACACATGTATGTATTAATTCAAACAATTTGATTCAGTTGTTTTTGATCTTACCTGGTCATCTCAATATACCACCTATTTCTGTTTTCAATATAATTTTTCATAAATTAAAGCCAAATTAATAATAATTTTATCGCTAGTATTACTACCTGTCTCCAAAACAAAGCGGCTAAGAAAAATCTGGCACAAGTGTAAGTCATGGTCAAGACAATCGGTGACTTGTTAAGATGCCACAGAATAATGCCAGGGACTAAAACCAGCCAGTTTTCCTGAAGCAAACAAGAGGGTCTTGGTTTGCTGTCAAAAACCACAAACTAGGCTTTAACTAGGAACTGTCAGAGATCCAAGGGAGCTCCTGGCCAGGGAGAGCTTAATTAGCAGAGTTGGTTTGGGTTTTTAAATTACACACACACAAAAAAACAATCAATACAGTATGAAAGCATACAGTGGTCTAATGTAGCACAAAATTCATTATTTCATTGTGTGTGGGTGTAGTTATTTTGCACACATCATTCACAATTTAAAGTTAGATTTCAAACATTATTTTTGCACCCATCACTAGGGCATGATTCTTTCCCTCATATGTATCCTTTCAGAGATTTTTATGTGCTTTTACCAAATATAAATATGTATGGTTTCTCTTTTTCCTCTAAATGGTGTCATCCACTATTTTTTACCTGATATATGTTGGAAATTACCCCATATAAAAACATTAATTTAAATGTGAATAATTTTGAATTGGTTTTTGCAAAAATTAAGACTCCAGTTCAACAGCGGGAAATACATATTATTCCAACATTTAAAAAACGAAGTGATCAAGCCATTCAGAGACTACTATGATTTTTAATACGAATGATTGCATGAGGAATTTCATTTCAAATACTCAGAAATTAGTACAGTTAATTTCAAATATACATTTAAATGGGAACCAGAGAGAATGTAGAGGAGAAAATCACAGATAACCTATAGATATAACCTTTGATGGAGATGTATTATGGTTTGGATCCAAGGTGTCCCCCGAAACTTCAAGTGCAAAACACTGCAGAAATGTTCAGAGGTGAAATGATTAGATTATGAGGACTGTAACCTCATCAGCAGATTAATCCATTTGATGGATTAGTAATTGAAAGGACAACTGTACTGAGTGGTAACTATAGGCAGTTAGGGTATGGCTGGAGGTAGCAGGTCACTGAGGGCATGCCTTTGGAGTATATATTTCTCCCTGGCAACTTTCTCTCTTTCTCTGTTTTCTGGCTGCCATGATCTGAGCAGCTTTGCTCCTCCATGCCCTTCTGCCATAATATTCAGCCTCACATCAAGCCCAGAGCAATAGATTTGGCTAATCATGGACAGAACCTCTGAAACCATGAGCCCAAAATAAACTTTTCCTCATCTAAGTTGTTCTGGTCAGAAATTCTGGTCACAGTGACAAAAAGCTGACTGAGAGCTCAGAATATTGGAATGCTGATTGGAATGTGGACGGTAGAGGCTTTTCAGCTGGGCATGGTGTCACATGCTGAAACAGGAAGATCTTAAGTTCAAGGCCAGCCTCAGCAACTTAGTGAGGCCCTAAGCAACTTAATGAAACCCTGTCTCAACACAAAAAAAAATAAATAAATAAAAAATAAAAAGGACTGTGCTTATAAGGTTTCAGAGCGGTATGGAGACTCTATTCCAAGTTGGACTAGAGGCCATTCATGTTATATCCTGGCAAAGAACTTCTCTATATTTTGTCTATGTCCTGAGGAGACTTTGTGTGCCACTGAATTTAAAGTTGATGGATTAATTAATGTGGTGATGGAAATTTTAAGACAGCACAGCATTCAAGCAGTGGCATGGATATTACTGGAGGCTTCTAGTCAAGTTTACTGTGATAACCAGGAGCAGAAAGCAGAGCTAAAGAATTTTTAAAACCTGCAGTTTGGCCAAAAAAATTTCATATAAAATTGGGGTCAAGGGAGGTGTGGAAGAGGAGGTAAGTATTTTGCATAGAGAAAACAGAAAAGATGCCTTGAAGACATCTCAGGAATGAGCAAGACCACACCCATGGCAGGCTCAAGGGTGTAAAAGTGAAAACTCTTTTAAGAGACTGTGAGGGCACATTGCTCGCACAGGGTTTCCTAGGAGTCACCCAGGCACTCAGAGGCCACTGCAGCCATTGTCCAAGGGGGGGCCAGCTGCTGTTCCAGCTGGCAGCAGACCTTGGCATCACCCACATGATGCTGGTTCTACAGGAATGCAGATACCGAAGTTAGGGGTCAGGGAGGCTTCCACAAGAATTCAAAGGAAGGTCTAGGAGGCCAGGCAAAGTGTAGCAGGGTTGGAATCCCTGCGGGCAGCCTCTGAGAGGGTGATGTGTGAAACTGTGTGAATGAAGTAAAAACTACAATGAGACCCCAGAAATTAAGAGATGTCAGTTACGTGGAAAAAATCTACGGAGGAAAGCTGCTGGCTACAGACAGAGCCAAGCCAAGAGAGACACCAAGTGGACTGCAACCAACAAGGCCATAAGGGCTGGGCTGCCTAAGCCTTTTAGTGATCACATCTCTCTACCGTGTGCCCCACAGGTACAGGACTTCTTTGTCCATCCGAGTTTCAATCTTGTTTTGATCACATCATTTCTCTCTATACTTCTATTCGTCTCTTTTGAAATGGGAACATTCACTCTGTGCCATTACATATTGGATATAGGTAACTTGCTTTTGATCTTTACAGGGGCTCACAGCCAAGAGTTTTTGTCTTGAGTCTCAGATTAGACTTTGGACTTTTGGACAATGCTGGAAATGTGAAAACTATGAATACTCTTGGAGATGGACTAAATACATTTTGTATTGTGGTATGGATATAAGCTTTTGGGGGCCAAGGGCAGAATGTTATGGTTTGGATATAAGGTGTTCCCTAAAAGGTCATGTTATAAGATAATGCAGAAATTGTCAGTGGCAAAATGATTAGATTTTGAGAACTGTAACCTCATTAGTGGATTATTCCATTAGATGGATTGATAATTTGAAAGGACTACTGTGCTGAGATGTAACTGTAGGTAGGTAGGGTGTGGCTGGAGGAAGGAGGTCACTGGGGGCATGCCTTTTGGGATTAGATTTTGTCCCTGGTTCCTCACACTATGATTGTCTACCATAAACTGAGTAGCTTTCCTTCTGCCATAATATTCTGCCTCACCTCAGGCCTACAGCAATGGAGTCAGCTGACCACAGACTGAACCTCTAAAACCATGAGCCCCAAATAAGTTTGTCCTCCTCTAAGTTATTCTTGTCTGGAGTTTTTATCACAGCGATGAATAGCTGATTCATGTGAGATGCTTCCATGGGAATACTTTTAAGATATTTATTCATAGCTTTTACAAATTGTTTCATAGATTTTGCAAATTGTTTTTATGGAAGCCCAAATATTTAGAGTTCAAAATAAGTCCTTAAAGCTTTTCAATAGATCAGTGGTCTATTCATATTTCTGGCATCTCTCAAAAATAAACTTATCTAATTCATTTATCTGATTAAAAGATGTCAGGTTTTAGTTGTAAAATTAATTGAAAGTACACAATCCTTTTGCCTGCATTTTTTGTATTTGGTATTGTTCCAATATCAAACTCTTTGACTTCTGGATATTTTCTATGGAGCAACTGTGTCTATCCATTTTTAAATTAACAAAATTTGTTGGTCAAAGTCCAAGTTTTTATTGTCAGACAAACCTAGATTCTAATCCTGGCTCAAAAGTTTGAAAGTGATGTGATTGACCTTCTCTAATACTCAGTTTTCTCTAAAATGTGGATGATAATTGCAATATTTGAATGTAGTTTATCCCTCAGGGATCCATGTTGGAGACCTGGTCCTCAATGTGGCAGGGTTAAGGTGGTATGGACCTTTAAGGGGTCTAGTGGGAGGTCCTTAGGTTAATTGAAGGCATGCCCCCAGAAGGGATTGCCTCTCTCTGGTTTCCTCTTACGTGACTTCATCCTCTCCTACATGCTCTTGCCTTTACATTACATCCTGATGTAATGTGGCCAAGGGGGTACCTTCACCAGACCCTGCACCAGGACATCTGGTCTTTCAGCTTCCAAAACCATGATCTAAATAATCTTCTCTTCTTTAAAAAGTTGCCTGTCTCAATTACTTCATTACATTAATGAAAATGCATTAATCTATTAATAGTACATATCTGATAGGATTTTTATAAAGAGTAAATGATACAGCATTCACACTTAAAATAATGATTGGAACATAGTAAATCCTCAATAAACAGAATATACATATTATTACTATCACTAATAATAATACCAAACTCTATGTATTAGAGTTGACACTAGAAACACTATTCTTCCAGCAGCACTTCTTTAGTGCTGTATGATTAGTTACAGAACTCTATGGATTAGGTAGATGGGTGTGTTAGTCAGCTTTTCATTTCTGCGACCATAAGATATGAGAAGAACAATTTAAGAGGAGGCAAAGTTTATTTTGCACTCATAGTTTCAGAGATTCAGTCAATGGTTGGCCACTCGATAGTTCTGGGCCTGAAGATGATGATGGAACATTATAGCAGAAGGGCACGGTGGAGGAAAGCTGCTCAGTTTGTGGCATCCCAGAAAGCAGAGAGAGAACACAAGGAGCCAGGGATAAAATATAAACCCCAAAGGCATGCCCCCAGTGACTTCCTTTAGCCATGCTCTACTGCCTACAATTACCAACCAGTTAGTCCATTTAAATGATCAATCCATGAAATTGATTAATTAAATGGATTAATACACGGCTGAGGTTGAAGCTCTCATAATCTAATCATTTCATCACTGAACATTCCATCATTGTCTGGCATGAGCCTGTTGAGGGGGGACACTCCATATCCAATGGGTTCCTCAACCAGTAAAATAACTTCAAGGTGGGTTTTCCAAAGATATGCATACCCTAGACATACCTTCCTGAAGAAATTCCAATTGAGGAGGTTCATAGTGAGGTGAGAGAATCTTTATTTTAAAACATCAGAGAGATATGCATAAAAGAAATCCCAAGATGACAGCTACTAAGCTAACCAAGAAAAACAATGGATCCCAAAATGTAGGCTCTCTCTTCACCTCCTTGATTGTTTCTTTCACTGAGAAAAAGCTTTTTAGTTTGAACCCATCCCATTTATTTATTCTTGATTTTTATTTCTTGTGCTTTAGGAGTCTTGTTAGGGAAGTCAAATCAAGTCCTAAGCTGACATGATGAAGATTAAGGCCTACTTTTTCTTCTAATAGACACAGTGTCTCTGGTTTAATTCCTAGGTCTTTGATCCACTTTGAGTGGAGTTTTGTGCATGGTGAGAGATAATGGTTTAATTTCATTTTGTTGCATATGTATTTCCAGTTTTCCCAGCACCATTTGTGAAAGAAGCTATCTTTTCTCCAATGCACATTTTTGGCACCTTTGTCTAATATAAGATAACTATAATTATGTGGGTTAGTATCTGTGTCCTCTATTCTGTACCATAGGTCTACCGGTCTGTTTTGGTGCCAATACCATGCTATTTTTGTTACTATCACTTTGTACTATAGTTTAAGGTCTGGTATTGTGATGCCTCCTGGTTTACTCTTCTTGCTAAGGATTGCTTTAGCTATTCTGGGTCTCTTATTTTTCCAGATGAATTTCATGATTGCTTTTTATATATCTATAAGGAATGACGTTGGGATTTTAATTGGAATCACATTGAATCTGTATAGTGCTTTGGGTAGTATGCCCATTTTCACAATATTAATCCTGCCTATCCAGGAGCATGGGAGATCTTTCCATCTTCCAAGGTCTTCTTCAATTTCTTTCTTTAGTGTTCTATCATTTTTATTGTAGAAGTTCTTCACCTCTTTTATTAAATGGGAGCAAATTTTTGCCACATGCATGTCAGACAGAACACTAATCTCCAGGATATGTAAAGAACTCAAAAAAGTTAACACCAAAAAACAATCTAATCAATAAATAGGCTAAGGAGCTTAACAGACACTTCTCAGAAAAAGATATACAATCAATCAACAAATATATGAAAAAAAATGTTCAAAATCTCTAGTAATTAGAGAAACACAAATCAAAACTACTCTAATATTTCATCTCACTCCAGTCAGGATGGCAGTTATCAAGAATACAAGCAACAATAAGTGTTGGTGAGGATGTGGGGGAAAAGACACACTCACACATTGCTAGTGGGACTGCAAATTGGTACAGCCAAACTGGAAAGCAGTATGGAGATTCCTTCGAAAACTTGGAATGGAACCAGCATTTGACCCAGCTATCCCATTCCTTGGTTTATACCCAAAGGACCTAAAAACAGCATATTACAGTGAAATAGCCACATCAATGTTTATAGCAGCACAATTCACAATAGCTAAACTGTGGAACCAAACTAGAAGTCCTTCAGTAGACGAATGAATAAAGAGACTATGGTATATACACAACAGAATATTACTCAGCAATAAAAGAGAATAAAATCATGGCATTTGCAGCTAAATGGATGGAGTTAGAGAATATCATGCTAAGTGAAGTTAGCCAATCCAAAAAACCAAAGGCTGAATGTTTTCTCTGATAAGCGGATGCTAGTCCATAATGGGGGGGGGGGGGTGTGCAAGGGATGCCTGGAGGAACTTTGGATGGGTCAAAGGGGAGGGAGGGGAGGGAGAGGGAATGGGGATAGGAAAGATGGTGGAATGAGATGGACATCATTACCCTAGGTACATGTATGATTCCATATACGGTGTGACCCTACTTTGTGTACAAGCAGAGAAGTAAAAAATTGTGTTTCATTTGTGTACATGAATCAAAGAGCATTCTGCTGTCTTGTATGACTGATTAGAACCAAGAAAGAAAGAGAAAAACAATGGATCATAATTAGAACAGGAAGTCAGAGGGCTCAGTAAAGAATATTGTTTCTTGGGCTGGGGATGTGGCTCAAGTGGTAGTGTGCTCGCCTGGCATGCATGCGGCCCGGGTTCGATCCTCAGCACCACATACAAAGATGTTGTGTCCGCTGATAACTAAAAAATAAATATTAAAAAAATTCTCTCTCTCTCCCTCCCTCTCTCTCTCTATCTATCTTTAAAAAAAAAGAATATTCTTTCTTTTTTATTTAATTTATTTATTTATTTATTTATTTATTTATTGGTACTAGGGATTGAACCCAGGGGTGCTTAACCACAGAGTCACATCCTCAGCCCTTTTTATTTTTTGAGACAGGGTCTCAATAATTGCTTAAGTCCTCTCTACATTGATGGGTCTAGCTTTGAACTTGTGATCCTCTTGCCTCAGTCTCCAGAGTTTGCTGGGATTACAGGCATGCACCACCACACCCAGCAAGAATATTCCTAAGATAGACAAAATTTCCATAATCAATCCCTATAATTAAGAATCCAGAAGCTAGACTTGGAATGTAGTTCAGTGGTAAAGCCCTTGCCTAGCATACAAGCCTGAGTTCAATTTCCAACTCCACACCAAGAAAGAAAAAGAAACCAAAGGTTATTTATATGTGCTCTTGGTTGACAATAAAAACTAAAAAGCAATTAGAACAATTAGGAAATCTAAGGACAACAAAAAGCTATATAATGATCCTGGTTCTTACATGAAGCATATAAAAGTGTGTTATCATTCTGAGTTATCAAAGGATTGTGGAAAAGATAATAACATTTGAATTTAATATTAGAAATATTATCCTTTCAGCAGCAATTCTTTAGTGCCATATGATCACATTTTTTTCTCTGTCCAATCACACTACTTGGTCTTGCTGTGAATAATATTCACATAAAATTTATTGTTGGAAGTGCTGTTTATGGGTTCAAGTTTTTAAATTACATTTTTAATTTTAAGGTAACTGAAGATTCACATGCAGTTATAAGAAATAATAAAGAGAGATTCAAGATATCTGGTGTACCCTTTACCCAGTTTCTTCCAATGAAAACAAATTGCAAAACTATAACACAATTTTACAGCCAGGATATTGACTTTGATATAGTCAAGATACGGAACAATTCCATCACAAGGATCTCTGTGTTTCCTTCTTCTACCCACTTCCTCCCATTCCATCCCCTCCCTAACTCATGACAACCATTAAACTATTCTCCATTTTCATAATTTGAAGAATGCATGTAAATAATATAAACACAATCAGACAGCATGTAACCTTTTGGATTGGCTTTTTCTATTCAACATATTCTCTGGAGATTGATCCAGGTTATTGCTGGTATCAATAATTTGTTCTTTTTATTGCTGAGTAGTATTCCATGACATGGATGTACTACAGATTGTTTAACCACTCACCTATTGAAGGAAATCTGGGTTATTTCCAGTTTATGAATAAAGCTATTATAAATAAAGCTGCTTTGAATATTAGATTACAGGTTTTTGTGTAGGTTTAAGTCTTCACCTCTTTGGGATAAGTACTCAGGAGTGCAATTGCTGAACTGTATAGTATTTGCATGTTTAGTTTTTTTTTAAAGAAAAAAGAAGCTACCAAATGTTTTCCCAGAGTACTGTTTTTCACTTCCATAAGCAATATGAGTGATCCAGTTTTACCACATCTTCATCAAAACTTGTTATTAATTTATCCCTTCTATTAGATGCATTTTGATAGCTCATGGTTGTTTTAATATATGTTTCTCTAAGAATTAATTATTTTGAACATACTTTCATGTGTCTATTTGCCATTCGTGTATCCTCTTTGGTGAAATGTCTCTTCATGTCTTTTGTCATTTGGTTTGATTTTTGTAATCAGGCTATAGATAAAACACTGAAGATTTCATTAAAACTGTAAGACTATTGATTTTATTTTTAATTGTAATTTTTTTTTTTAATTTTACACTTAAAAGTGCTCAAAGCTGAGCACAGTGACCCATGTTGATAATCCCAGCTATTTGGCAGGCTGAGGCAGGAGGACTACAGATTTAAGCCAGCTTGACCAAATTAGCAAGACCCTGTCTCCAAATGAAATGCAAAGGGCTAGCGATGTAGCTTAGTAGTAGAGTACCTCCCTAGCATACTCAAGGACCTGGATTCAATTCTACGTACAATAAATAAATATGTTTACAATATGCCAAATAGTATTTTAAGTGCTTTGAAATGTTTATTTCAACATAAATAAAATTTCATTTTATGGAAACCCTATGAAGTAGATATTATTGTTATTATGACAATTGAGAAAACTGAAGGCATAGAGATATTCAGCAATTTAACCAAGATTACACTGGTAGCAAGTGGTGGAGCTGGGATTTGAACCCAGGCAGTAGTTGTTATAAGATTAACAATGTACAAATAATGTTATAGCTGACAGAATTTAAAAACAATGAAGAGAAGGAGAGTAGAGGTAAATATTCTGAAATGAGCACCAATAAATATTGTCTGAAATTAAGGAATTCAGAAATAAGTATATTATTTAAAGTTATAAAGGCAACCATTTAAAAGTCCTGAAAAATTTAATAGTATAACAAAATCTCAGGAAAGTCAGAAGTCAGAAAAAGAAGTAGCATAATTATGTTAAAACCTTCATCTTTCTTAATAAAGAATCAATAAATACTGTCTAATGTTGCTAAAGCAAGACATAGAGGAATGAGCATATTAGAATAATGATATTACCAGAAAAAACAAACTAAAAATAGTTGAAAGCAGTTACCTCTGGACTGGAAACTAGCAAATAAATGGGAAAACTTTTGTCTTGCTTCCATACTATTCAATTTCTTAAAAGCTGTATGGAATTATGATCATTTTATAAAAACAGAAGACATTTGAAAGCATTGTGTGATTCTGATGAGACTGTGTTTGACATCCACTGAGCTAAATTATACCCCAAATTCTTGGAGGTCTTCATAGATAGGTAAAGATAAATAGTTTATTTAGCATGTTGTGTATTGGTCTGAAGTCCCTAAACTCATTGGTTCCACTTGTGGTATCCTTAAATTCTAAGTCCCCTCAGGATGCTATTCCTAAGTTTATACTCTTTCTTGCTCTCCTGCTTCTTTCTGTTGCCCAAACTATCCTTCCTCTAATTCAGAATCAGAAGACTGGTGGAAGGTCAGCAACATTATTATGTCTAAGATAGGAAACTGATTAATTTCCATCCTCAAATTCAAACTGTGCACAAAGTATAAATGTAGGACTCTATTCTAGGTAATAGATGCTCAAAAGAAGGCATTTATCATTTAAAAATATTATAGGTGCACGGGGTCACAAGATTCAAACAATACAAAATGGTATACAGCGGAAAGTAAATTTCCTTGAACTCCAGACTCCATGTCTTCCTTGCCAAAGTCAATCATTAACATTTAAAAATATATTCTTTCAGGACTGGGGTTGTGGCTCAGTGTTAAGGAGCCTGCCCATCATGTGTGAGGCACTGGGTTGGATTCTCAGCACCACATATAAATAAATAAAGTCTACTGACAAGTAAAAGCATTATTAAAAATTGGACTGGGGTTGTGACTCAGTGGTAGAGCACTTGTTTGGCATGTGTGAGGCACTGGGCTTGAGTCTCAGCACCACATATAAATATAAATAAATAAAGGTCCATCAACAACTTATAAAATATTTTTGAAAGTACTCACTGGATTTTATCCATTTACAGTGGTAGATTTGAAAATGTACCATCATTTTAGAAAAGTTAACACTATAATAATTTTTCTAAATCTGTCTTCTGTTACCTTAGAAAAGTTAACACAGCAGTAAGTATCTTTTTTTTTCTGTTCCCCCAAAGAAACTGGAACCTAAATTATATATAACACTTTATTCCTATTCTGCTCCACTATAGTGACAGCAAACCAGTGGATGGTTGAAGCTAGGTTCTTGGAAGAGCATAAATGGGCACAAGGAAACTTTTTAGAGCTATGGGACAGTAGCATAATTTAACTGGGGTAGTGGTTGCACAACTGTATAAAAATTACTGAAATTCACCCAGCTATACATTTTAAGTTGGTGAATCTTATGTAAATTGCAGCATGATAAAGCTGGACATTTTCTAAAAAGGAAAGATTGTAGGGGTTTGCACTTTGCCAGTTGCTAGTTGCCCAGAGTGCTTACCTGCTATGAACTTAAAAGTCACTTGGAAAAAATCTTCCAAGTGGACAATCACATCAAAAAGCTACCACATTAGAGGCACAGGGAATCAACAACCCATGCAGATTACCTCCCTGGAGGATGGCATATGGAAGTTTTCTTTTCTTCTACAATTCAGCCATCTGTGATGGTGCTTCCTTCAGTTTCTGGACCTTTCTTGAGACTTCCTTTCTCCCTTCAGAGTCTAAGCTATATATATTTTAGACCTTTAATTTCCTTTTATATTTTTTCCTTCCACTTCTGTATTCTTGACACCTCAGTCACAAACTTTTTGTGGAATCCATCCATGAAGACAGCTCCCATTCTTACTTGTTGACATGGTCCTCTACATTTGTAAATTTATGTATTTCTCCCAACCTCTTACTTTTGCATTCCTGTATCCTCTTCTATTCATATGACAGTTTAAATGACCCACCATTCTACTACCTCTTTGAGGAGGTAAAAGGATAGAGACAAATTGCCTGGAGGGATAGAGAATGTATCCTAAACTCCTTGCATGTTTTTCTTCACTCAATGTAAAGGGCTTAACAGCCCAGCCTCAAGAGTGCAACAGCAACTAGGAAAAGGAAGAGATCATTGGAAGCTTAAAAATATCCAGCAAACTCAGGTGCCATGGTGCACACCTGTAATCCCAGCAGCTCAGGAGGCTGAGGCAGGAGGATCACAAGTTCAAAGCCAGCCTCAACAACTTAGTGAAACTGTAGGCAACTTAGTGAAATATGTCTCAAAATAAAAAAAATAAAAAGGGCTGGGGTTGTGGTTCAGTGGTTGAGTGCCCCTGGGTTCAATCCTCAGTACAAAAAAAAGAAAGAAAAGAAAAGAAAAATGTCCATCAATCTTCTACACAAAGTGCCAATGCTCATCCTCACAAGATATTTACATATTTATCTTCCATGGTGCCCCCAGGAGCCTCTGTAGGACATCAGGATTTTACTTCACTGAATTTCATACTAAGCCCAGAGAGTCATGCCCTATTCAATTTCCTGTCTCAAATTACACTCAGCTCTGTTGTCCAACTCAGCATACTAGACAAGATCAAAAGATGTGTACCAGAAAATAAAATGAGACCTGCATATCAGATTTCCAAAAATTAAATAGGCTCATAAGGTGGATATATGAAGAAAACACATATTTGTATACACTATTATTATATATGTATCTATATATATTATATATAAATATATCCTGTGTTAATATATATGATGACTCATAAAACATGTGTAGTTGTACCTGTTGAATAAGAGGTAGTATGTTGTGCCTCTTGGACAAGAATTTAGTGACAGTGTTAGAAATTTTTCATATACATACTCTTTGACATTCCAATTCTGTGTCTAGGAATTTATTAAGGGCATTGGCTCTGGAGTGAAACAGACCTGGATTTGAATTCTGGCATGACCACTTCCTTTATGACTGCATGACCACCCTTCAGTAAAGTTTCCCCATCTAATAAATTTAGGGCAAATAATGGCACCCTGGCAACAATGGGAAAAACATGGCCTTGTACTACTCTGTCTTTTACCAATAAAGTGACCAAATATCTCAGAATGAGTTTCCAGGATGTGAGACTTTTGGTGCTAAATCCAAGAAGATCCTGGGCAAACCAGTATAGGTACCTGATCTATGTCACCTCCTTCAGGAACCACAGGCTCTTGACCAGTCATCTCTATAAAGTATCAGAATCCTTTTAAGTAACTGTTACTCAGTTTTTCATCATTGTGACCAAAATACCTAACAAGAACAATGTAGAGGAGGAAGTTTATTTTGGGTTAATAATTTGAGAGGTCTCAATTCATGGTCAGCAGGCTCCATTGTTTTGTGTATGAAGTAAGGCAGAACATCATAGTAGAAAGGGATGGTGGAAGAAAGTGTCTTGGCTCATGGTAGCCAGGAAGTGGAGAGAGAGATGGAGTGGGGGGACAAGGGTTGGGGGAAGGATCCAGGGACAAGATATAACTCAAGGACATGCCCCCAGTGACCTACTTCCTGTAGCCATGCCCCAGCTGCCCACATTTCCTAGCCAGTAGTCCATTTAAATTATCAATCCATCATATGGATTAATCCACTGGTGAGGTATAGCTTTCAAAATCTAATAATTTCACCTCTGAACATTACTACCTTGCCTAACATGATCTTTTTAGGGAATGCCTCATATCCAAATCATAATACTAACAATGACTATTTTTTAAGCACTGGGCATATGCCAGACCCATTATATAATTAATGGTTCTCAAACTTGAATTTACATTAGAATCATCTAGAGAGCTTATTAAAACAAAAATGGCTGGGCCTCACCCCAAGAGACTGATTCGTTTTTGGGGTGGGACCTCAGAATTTCTATTCTAACAATCCCCAAGTAGTAGTGCTGGTCTAAGGCACACACTTTGAGAACTACCTACTTAACAAACTACCATTTAGGGGAGTATGTAGAAAGGTTCTAAAGAAGCAAGAGGGTTTATCTTCTCAACACAAAGTATCTTCTCACTTCCCATACACCTCCACATACATCCCAGAACAAGGGTTAAGCCCCCATCTGAAGCAGGCCAATGAATCTAATTACAAAGCAGTCTGGAACCCATAACTGAAACTCATCATGGAAATGCCTACCAGACAAGTCCAAGTGGTCATCAAAAGCAAGGAAGCACCAGGCACGGTGGACATGCTTGTAATCCCAACAACATGGGAGGCTGAGGAAGGAGGATGGCAAATTCAAAGCCAGTCTCAGCAACTTAGTGAGACTCTATCTCAAAATAAAATAAGAGGCTGGGGATGTAATTCAGTACTGGAGTGCCCTGGGTTCAATGTCCAGTAAAACATGTGCTCATGCATGTGTATGTACACACACACACACACACACACACACACACACACACATACACACACAAGCACACAAAAGCAAGCAGGCCAGGAGGAAGAGGATCACAAGATGGAAAAATCAGGTAAAAAACATGAAGATCACAACTGACAGTGATCTCTCCAGGAACAGTGAGCATTTTCTAAAACTGAAGAAATCATCTCATTAATCCTCGATGTGTAGCCCATGGCTGGGAGTACAGTAGGTGCTCAACAAACATGAACAATTCTTCATCTAGAAGGAAAGGAGTCTTTTCGCACAAACTGTGGTCACAGCTATTATCCCCTGTTATGGTTTAGATGTGATGTCCCTCAAAACTCATGTGTGAGACAAGATGAGAAGTTTCAGAGAAGAAATTATTGGGTTGTGAGAACCTTAACCAGATCAGTGATTTAATCACTTGATAGGGATTGACTAACTGGTAACTGAAGGCTGGTAGGGTGTGACTGGAGGAAGTGGTTCATTGGGGGCATGCCTTTGGGGTATATATTTTGTATCTGGCAAGGGGAGTCTCTCTCTTTACTTCCTGATCACCCTATGAGCTGCTTCCCTCAGCTACAATCTTCTACCATGATGTTCTGCTTCACCTTGTGCCCTAAGGAGTGGAGCTGGGCTTCTATGGAATAAGGCCTCTGAAACCATAAACCCCCAAATAAACCTTTCCTCATCTACAGTTGTACTGGTCAGGTCATTTAGTTGCAGCAGAAAAGAAAAAACTGACTAAAACTCCCTCTAATATGATTTGGATCTGGAATGTTCCCCAACAGCACATGTGATAAAGTCTTGCTCCTCAATGTAGCAATGTCCAGATGTGGAGCTTTTAGGAAGTGATTAGATTATGAATGTTCTGACATGATGAGTGGATTAATCTATCAATAGATGAATGGACTATTGGGAGATGGTGGAAAAATCAGCAGGTGGGGCATAGTTGGAAGAAGTAGGTTGCTAGAGCCCTGTCCTTGGGGTCTATATCTTGTCCCTGATGACCACCACCATGCCCCATTACCAGGTTTTTATGAGATAGGAGGCTTTCTTCTTTTTTTTAGGTGTAGATGGACACAACAAAATGCCTTTATTTTTATGTGGTGCTGAGGATCAAACCCAGGTCCCGCCCGGTGCTAGGTGAGCACTCTACCGCTGAGCCACAATCCCAGCCCAAGATAGGAGGCTTTCTTCTACCACACTCCTCTACCAGAGCAACAGTGCCAGCCAACTACAGACTGAAACCTCTGAAACCATAGCAAAATAAATTTTTCATCCTCTAAGTTGTTTATGACAAGCATTTTTGTCACATTGATGAAAAGCTGATTACCATAGCTCATTGACAACTTTGCAACCTCATTTCAGGACACATATCATAAGACCTAACAGCACTACCCAAGGATGGGCTTTATCA
Organism: Marmota monax; assembly: GCF_021218885.2. Lineage (NCBI taxonomy): Eukaryota > Metazoa > Chordata > Mammalia > Rodentia > Sciuridae > Marmota > Marmota monax. The sequence goes on along the minus strand of NW_026695225.1, from coordinate 3,140,783 downwards.
ACTAGCTGTTCTGCCATCCAACACACATTTATTGAGGCCTTATATAGAGTTCAGGTAGGTCCTTGAACTTTATTGTGAGATCTACTATGAGCCCACTGTGGGCTATGGGGTCTGTTCCTGCCTCAACCTCTCAAGTTGCTGGAATTAGTGGTATGCATCACTGTGCCCAGCTTCTCATTCATTCTTTTTTTTATAAACTTTTTTATTTCTCCCTTTACATGATTTTATTTCTTTTTCTTGCCTTATTTTTTATAACTTTATTTTACTTATTTATATGTGGGACTGGGGATCGAGAACCCAGGGCCTTACATGTGCGAGGCAAGCACTCTACCACTGAGCCACAACCCCAGTCGCCCTCTCATTCATTCTTGATGTGTAACCCAATGCTGGATACACAGCAGGTACTCAACAAACATAAACAGATCTTTCCTTGATACTACTGTCTAGATGAACAGGAGCCTTTAACAAGAAGCTGGGATCACAGCCATCATAGATTTGCTCCCTCACATTAAGACATGCATCCAATACCTACTAGTACTACCTTCTAGAGGGTGGGCTTCAGGAAGTAGCCATTCTGTCATCCAACACACATTTATTGAGCGCCTATCTAGACCTCAGGCATGAACTTGATCATGGGCTCTGGGGTCAGCCAGGCCTGGGTGCAAAACACTGCTCGCCACTGACCAGCTTGGTGTCCCCCGGCAACTTCACCTGTGTCAGGCTCCATCTCCTTACCAAGAACAGGGAGATGGAACTCCCACCAACCTCATAGGATGCTATGGAGGATGGCATGAGAGGATGAGGGTGACACTCTGAGCAGTGTCTGGCACCCAAAATGCTTCAGAGGTGTCAGCTGTGGTTGCCCAAGAACCCTTCCCCAGAGCCCTGCTGTCTGACCACAGGATGTGGGGGTGAAGGGAGCCCAGGACCCCTACATGATCACTCCTGACCACTCCTCATTGGCCAGCAGTCCTGGGGCACAGGCATGAGGAGGTTGGGGAAGGGGCTGACCAGAGCCCACTCTCCAGCTCCTCTCAGCTCTAGGAAGACAGCATCCACCAGGCATCCAGTGCACATACCAAACACCCGACTGGCTGGGGTTGAGGCCTCTGAAAACCACAAAGCCTGGTCTGCAAAGGGCAAGTGGGCTGTGGCCAGGAGGAAGCCCATGATTCACAGAAAGCTCTTAGCACAGGGCCTGGCCCCTAGTGCGCGTTCAGAGCATGGCAGCTACTGTTAGGATTAGCCATGGTCCTGGCCCCTGAAGGAACCTGCTAGTGGATCCCAGCTGCACTAGAAGGGAGTGGCCTACAATGGTGGGGTTTGTGCTGCACTAAACAGGCCCTGCTACCTCCACATTCCACCTGCACTCAATGTTACAATGGCCCACTGCCATTGTTGGAAATGCACTCTGCACAGAATGGGTGACAAATCACAGCTTCTCTCTCATTTCTTTTAAATCCTTTTTCAGATTTGGCTTTCCAGTTAGTGACACTTCATCTGTCATTGTTTATACTTTTCTCAAAATCTTTCTTAACATCACTTTAGATTCACATGCAGATCTAAGAGATTATATGGAGATCTCATGAACCCAGTCTTGTCAAAGTGTAATACCTTGGAAAATTACTCAGGAGGCTGAGGCAGGAGAATCAACAGTTTGAGGAATGTCTGGGCAATTTAGCAACATGGTCTCAAAAAAAAATTCCAGTACTGGGAATCAAACCCAGGACCTTGGACATAGCAGGCAAGCACTTTACCACTGAGCTACATATCTAGCCCTTCAAAATGAAATTGTTAAAAGGACTTGGGGTATAGCTTAGTGGTAGAGTGCTTGCCTAGCACACACTGGCCTTGTGTTTGATTCCCAGTACCACAAACAAAACAAAAAAATCTTGCTGTCTACCAAGTTCAACTGCTCTTTAACCTTCCCTGGCACTGTAATCTTTTGGCCTCTTGGATTTACCACTGTATTGACCAAAGGAGGCCTGAAAACTTTGGCAGTAGGCCGATTCTTTTCCCCCTCTCTTTTCAAGTCTTACCATACATTCTGAACAAAGTGAAAAGCTATGTGTAAAACCCATCCAACACCTTGGTCTTGAAACTCCTTGACCTTACCTCAGCCACACACATCTCCTATTTCACCTGGGAACTTTTCATGGCCCAAAACTTGTTTCACCTCTAAGATCACAACTCTGGTTACAACTTCTCGCCTTTTAGTTGACTCAGTCAGTTTCCCCTCACTGCCTCACACCTCCACCTTCTCCTATTTTTTTTTATTTTTCTTTCCTTCCATATTATGTAACATGACTCCTTACTAGAATTGCTCTCCTGTCAATATTCTTCATGACCAGGGAGCCTCACTGCTACCTTCTCTTCCCTCTGCACAAAATAAAAGGGAGCACTGACTCTTAGATTCCAAACCAGCTGGCATGACCCTGAGAGCAAAGATACAATAACCATCTTAAACCTTTTCTACTTTCCTGAATCCTCTGACCCTACTACACCACACCTCCATCCCCACTCACAGATGATGACTTAGATCTCTTCTCAGGGAAAATAGAAGCCATCAAACACAACTGTCTTCAAATATCCTGCACCACATTTATAATCTTACCTGCATCCTTTTTTCATGTTAGGATAAGTTGTCATCTTCCTGCTATGATCTATCTTCCCTCTTGCCCATTTTAGAATCTTGCCTGATTGATTGCTTTACTTTCTTGCTCTATCTAATATCTCTTTCCCTCTATCAACTTCTTCCCATCAGTATTTAAAATGTACATTTATCTTTAAAATATAACTCTTTGGTCCCTTGTCTCTCTGCCAGACTACTGCCCTGTATCTTGACCTTCACAACCAAACATCTTTTTAAAACATTCCCCACACTTTCTTATTCACACGCATCAATCTCCATCCACCAGAAACTTGTTTCTGCCTCCTCACCCCGGCCACACGAAACCACTGTGGCCAATGATCTCCTTGTTGCTAAAGCTAACTACCTAACTTTTTTGTAATATTCAACATACTGACCACATCTTCCTCAGAATTTTCTTGTCTCCCAGAGCAACACATAATTCTGGAATTTCTCATTTTTATCGGAATGTTTCTTATTTTATCTTTGTATTGGCTTTTTCTCCTTCTCCCCAAATATTTTCTCCCACACAGTCTTCTAATGGATATTTCCACTTGGATGTCTTACAGGTATCTCTAATTCAGTATATTCAAAAGTGAACTCATCACACACACACACACACACACACACACACACACACACCTAGACTGCTGTTCATTATTCTCTATTTAAGTTAATATCACCAAGTAGCCAATCTAGAAGCCGGAGATAGCTTTTTAATGTTCAATCTGTTGTCATATTGCTATGGCCAAAACCAGTATTACCAACACTTTGTTTTTCTCAAGATTACACCCATCAGAAACTAGTCATTTCTAACCAGCTGCAAGGAGCCCTGAAAACGATTGTTTCTGGAAGGTGACCAGTCCAAGTATTGAGTATGCCCAGTCACCCCCAGGACTGATGATACTAAAAACCCCAACATACACATAACTGGTATATAACATAAGAAAGCTACTCAATGTGTGGTCCATGGACTAGCAACAACTGCATAACTCAGGAGCTTGTTAGAAATGCAAAATCTCAGTTAAGTGCCACATCCTACCACCAACTGTATTGGAATCCTCATTTTAGCAAGATTGTAAAGTTATATTTATTCACATTAGAGTCTTAGAAGTACTGGTTTAGACTAGTGGTTCTCAACTTTGCCTGTACACTGGAATACCTGAGGAGCTTTAAAAAATTCCAGTGCCTAGTCTAATAAAATATGAACTTTAAGGAGTGGGGCAACCCAGGGATCTGTAGATTTTAAAGCTCTCCAAGTGATTCAGTGGGCAGCCAAACTTGAAAGCGGCTAGTTCTGCTTCTAAACATTTCTCAAGTCTACACATTTCTCTATTATTATTAGCACCTCTCACCTGGACAGCTGCCACAGCCTCCCCAGGTTCTCCCCATACCCATTCTTTTTCCTCCAATCCATTCTGTACCAAGTAGCATCCAGTTTCACAGTGTAGGGGGATCCATAAGGGAGGCTGGATAGTGGTTAAGCACACGAACACTGGTTTGCTTACAAGCTCAGGATTTGGTTACAAGCTTGGTTGTGTGATTTTGTGCAAGTTAGTTAACTCCCTCATGTGTCTCATTTTCTTCATCTGCAAGAAAGGGAAAATAGTAGTATCTACTTCATAGGGTTATGGTGAAGATTAAATGAGTTTACATTGCATATGAAGTGTTGCCTGACACATCATAAACACTCAGTGAATGTCAACTTTTACTAAAACACAAAGCTGATCATGCCACCCTCCTTTTGAACATCTTTAGGATACCTTCTGAAACCTTCACATTTCCTTCCAAGCCTTCACCAGCCTTTATAGCCTCAACTCTCTATTCAAGACTTCCCCTCTGGTGCCATGCTTTGCTTTGACATGACTTGCTCAGTGTTAGTCTTCTCCATTAGACATGTAGCTCCATAAATAGGAAGGGCAAGGGGGATTGTATCCTAATGTACATGTACAGGTCCTACTATGTGGGAGAAACTTCAGAAAGTTTGTCGGATAAATGAAGGAATAACTGAATTGGTAGAAAAAAGAACAAGGATTGGAAGACCAGGGGACCAAATGAAAGCAGTTTCCTAAAACTTGACAATGGGACTCACCTGTAGAACTTGCGAAGCATAAACCTTCTGATCTGCACCTGCTTACCTCCACAGGCTGGCTACAGAGCCTGGGAGTGTTTGGGAAATGCTAGGGAAAAGCATTTAATTTTAAATCTTACAGTTATCCATCTGTAAGATTTACATTTGAAAAGATAACAATGGAGGATCCTAGTTAACCTTTAATTAAGTAAGGTTCATTCCTGTGGTTGCAGTTAGAAAATCTAGTCCAGGCAGGAGATGCCTTTACTATACAAGGAACCAAATACTCAGGCAGACATTGCGGTATTTATTATTATAAGTTAAGATGAAGTAAAATTGGTTTTTCAATACAGCTTTTAAAATAATTGAGCCCATTTTCCTTTAGATGGTTGTAACCCTGCATGGTGCTTTATAATTTGCAGAGTGTCAAATAGTGGTTCCACAAAAGCTCCTTAAGGTGTGTACTTAAAGTTTAATTAGCTGCTTTCACAAAGAAAGAAACTAAGTCTTTGAGAGTTCTTTGAAATGTATTTTACTCATGATTACCTGGTCTTCCAGAACCTGAGACTGGGATCTGATGATCCAGTCTCTCCAACCTATGTCCACCACAGGATTATTGTCACTGGGGATGATATTGTATTTATTGTTAACTCTAGGGTAGTGTTTCAAATGGGTGTTACTTCATTAAACTGTTCCAGAAAAATTATAGTTCCCCACAAACAGGGGTAAGAATAAGCTTAAGCTCTCCATTTAGATATCAGAAGGATGCAAAGCTTGTCAATCAACCATGCATTCTCTGTGGTGTGCTATAATCCCCAAAGAGGGGAGAACATCAGTTCTTGGATGTCAAAAAAAAATTTCACTCTACATAAGTCAAGATATACATGTAGTACATGAATAGACATATGGTATATCTGTGCTGCTGGCAAAATTTCTTGAGGGGGTAATGAGGAAAAAATGTCTAAAAAGACTCATAGGGTGAGATGATAAGGATGAAAATAAAAGTCGAGAGGCTAACATAGAGAGCTGGAGAAGTTCTGTCCTTCAGAAAGGCTTTAGAAAGACTCAATATAATTCATTACTTCTAGTAACTTAGTTGATCCTAGCACCCCTTTGAAGTATAGCTCCTATGAAGAACATGAGCAAGAAAATGGCACCAAGGTCTGCCATAAAGAATCCGATCTGGATTCCATCTTTGCTGTCCTGAAGCTACAGATCCCAAATGGCCAATCATTCCCAGGTCTTGTTACAAAAGTAAGGCAAGGTGCTCAGGTGTGAGGCAAGTTGCACATGTCTGAATCCCATCTCTATTGCATACCAGGTGGGGTACCTTAGGCACAGGAAAGACATTGGGCCTCTCTGAGCCTCAATGCCTATCTAAAATCATGGCTCTTAATGGTATCTACCTGGTAGGTTTCTTGTGAAAATCCAGGGTGTTGGTGATTGCCAACATTAAAGTGCCATGGTAACTGCTACATAAGCTATTAATGCCTGATGCACAGTAACTGTTATCCAAGTGCTTGTTAAATTAAACAGTTCCAGAGAAGCTCATTCCCCTACTGAGCAATGTTCCATGCTTTCTATGTTTGAAGCACCCTGACATGTACAGGGCACATGAAGACATGTCAGAAGTAGACTCTGCCCTCAAATATTCTGTTTTAGGCAATATGTATATGATAATAATTAGAACATTATTATCATAATATCATGGCTGGGGATGTGGCTCAGTGGTACAGCTTTTGCCTAGTATATGTGCAAGCCCCTGGGTTCAATTTCCAGCACTGGAAAGAAAGAAAGAAAGAAAGAAAGAAAGAAAGAAAGAAAGAAAGAAAGAAAGAAAGAAAGGAAGGAAGGAAGGAAGGAAGGAAGGAAGGAAGGAAGGAAGGAAGGAAGGAAGGAAGGAAGAGGGGCTGGGGTTGTGGCTCAGTGGCAGAATGTTTGGCTAGCATGTGTGAGCCCTGGGTTCAATCCTCAGCACCACATAAAAACAATAAATAAATAAAATAAAAGTATAAAAAAGAAAGAAAATAATAATTAGAACTTTTAAAGCAGGGCATAAATTGTCATTTTCAGGAATAGTGTCCAGTGCTCTACAAATATAGATAAGGAAGACACCATGTACAGCAGAGGTGATGTAGAAACCCTCTACTTAAAGAGTTGGGATTTCATTTTGAGTCTTCAATATAATTCATTACTTGGTAGGGCTGATGCAAAGTTCTAGACATGGGAAGTTCTGGTGGCTAGGATTTAGCTCTAATTGGAACTTTAGAACAATGTTTGGACATTATGATTACTAGAAATTCAGTAGCAAATTACTGGCAGAATGAAGAGCATTGTGATGAGGAGAAGCCCGATGCATGCTTAGAAATAGGTGATTAGGTTCAGTGAACTCTAAAGTTTGAGTGTGGAAGTTGGAGAAACCTCTAGAGGTGCAGACTGGAGCCAAAAATGTTTCATGTTAACTACTGTCAGAGTACAAGCATGGGGACATCAGGGTCTGTCTTGTTCTGTGCTGTATCCACACTGCTTAGCACAGCACTCAGCAAAGAGCAAGGCAAGAACATTCAGGAAGAATATATTGAATAAATGAACGATTGAAGAGAACAAACAAGTTTCAAAAAAAATTCAAAGAGTTGAAGCTGTATGTTTAGCAGTATCCATTGGACATATATTGGAATATTTTACCACATTTTTCTTATAAGAATTAATGGAGGGCACTTAAAGATGGCTGATTAAAGGATGACAGCACTTTCAGTTGCTCCAAGGCTTGGGATTCATGCAGCAGGAGTAATGCTTCTCAGTGAGGTGGGTAAAAGAAGTAATTCATTGAAGTTCAGGATTAGAGAGAGAATCATAGAGACCCCAAAATTTGAGTGCTTTGAACAAGGATAAGAAAGAATACATTGGATCTAAGTTGCTGGCAAGCAGTAGCACCATTTCACTACAGAGGGAAAGGGTTACACAAACAGAGAGACAGGAAACACAGCGGACACATGAGGCACAGGAAAACTTATAGAACAGAAACTCAGTCTGAACTTCTCAGGATGCATAGCGAGCTGGTGTTTGAAAACTATTCAATGTTTCTCAACTGTCAAGTGGACAGCCGAGCGAGCCAACTTGAACAGGCTATATTGCAACTTGCTTCTGTGGGAGCCCAGGAGATGATAGCAAATATTGTCATACTGTCCTGACATGCACCTAACTTGTGGCCTAGGGTGTGCCTAGCAGAGGGTGATTGAAACAAACATAGAGAGGATTGTACCCAGGGAGCCTGAGGTTAGGGATATAGAGGGGAGTGCAACTCTTTCTCTTTTAGTCTGGTGGCTCACAGAACCAGCTGAAGAAGGTCCAGAAACTGAACAGGTGGTAACAATTGCATTCAGTGACTGAACCTGGCAAGGCCACATTCATGGGTGGTGAAATGTGCTAGGCCTGTGGAGGGTTGGTTACCTCACCCTATGAATAGAATTCTTCACAAGCCCCTGAGATCCAGACACCCAGCTGAGATTGGCATCTTCTTGGTTCTATGGATACGTTGATCTAATCTCTCCAGAGCAGATACCACCTGACATTGTTCTAAAGTTCCAATTAGAGCTAAATCCTACCCACCAGAACTTCCCATGTCTAGAATTTTGCATCAGCCCTACCCTGGGAGTGTCATCAATCTGGTCCATCTGGTCAAAACTCCAATTGACAATACTTCTCATTCTGTTTTTGTACTGGTGAAAAGAGAAGCTGAGAGCTATTATAGCCAGTTTTGGTTGCAGGTCACTCCAGCTGGAGGCTTGATGAACAACCCCCAACCCTTTCTTTCTCTAAGGAGTATATAGCCCAAGAAGGAATGGAAAGAAGGGCAGTATGGCACCCACAGTGAATATCCATCCTTGTCAACAGTCTCAACAACCACAGTGGAGATTTCTCATGAAGAATCTTTTCTTCATTTTTGGTATTCTTGTGCTGATTGGTTCATGTTACACGTATATGCATATTTCTTTTTTCATTTTTATCATTTTTCCATCCATTTGTTATTTTGCTTTATCTTTTGAGGGTTAGGGCTTTTTGTTTGTTTTAGTTTGATGTTTTTGTTTGTGCTTGTTTTTGTCTTTATATTCTTTCTCTCCTTTCTTGTCTCTCAAATAGCCGAATTCTTTTGCTCTCTCTCTTTTATTTTGTCCCCTTTTATGTATTTTTTTCTTTTATAGCCATCACTTGCTACCACTCTTCTGCTTTCTCTCTGTTCACATTTTGAATATTCTGAACTTTCTTTTGCTTTCCTACCCCATTTTCTCTTCTCTTAGTGAACCATCATTTTACCATCTTTTAGAACTATTTAAGTTTATATATATAATTTCTGCCCACTACTATTCATGTTGTTGCAGTTATTAGTACTGTGGATGTCATAGTTGGCACCTGCTGTTTACTTTAAGGCTCAATCTAGTTTATGGCTATTTATTGTTGTTGCTGTTGCTAATTGCTCACCCTTCCATTCCACTTTTTGTGGTAATTAGTGTTGTAGCTATCATAATAGGCACTGGATATTTATTTTAATGCTGTATATTGATTGTTCCTGTTGTTGTTGCCTGTTTCCTCCTTTACTGAGATCTGCTGGAAATTTTCTGAGACAATACCAGTTTATAGGGTAGATACTCTGCTGCTGAGCTACACCCACAACCCAGCCAGAGGCAGCATACATTGCTTCATACACAAACTAACCCCACTCAAACTTTGACGGTACTTAAACATATAGGATAAGGGAGAGAAAATCCAAACTGACAGCCAGGCCTCAAGTAGGAATAACAAAGGGGGCCATTAGATCCCACTCTTGGACATCTGCGCCTACAGCAAAAACAGAGAAAGGCTTCAAGACAGAGGTTCAGAGGAATCCATAATGTTGTAGCAGCTCTCTAAGAATGAATAAAATTATCAGTTCTGTAGTGGCAAACTAAGAGGCAGTGGAGGTTGAAATTAATGCTTGGATTATGCTGAGCTTATGTGTTATAACTAAGATACACAGACAGTACAGGACTCATTACAAAAGAGACAACTACACCAAAGGACCCCTCATAATGAGAAAAGGAATCCATCTCAGTACATACACGATCTAAGACCTCTGAAAATATGAAGAAACAGACCAAAAAAATCTTCCTCCACAATTTAAAAATCTCCCAACAAAGGAACCCACAAATATTGAAGGGGATAAAATTCAGAGAAAGATTATAAAAAAGGATTATTAAATGGTTAATGAGTTAAAACAAGATCTAAGTAACAAATTAGGAGAGCAAATACATAAGGTGAAAGACCATTTCAGTAAAGAGAGATTTTTTTTAAAGAAACCAATCAGAACTCCTGGAAGCAAAATGCACAATAACTTCAATTAAAAATTTACTTGCAATTATCACCAACAGTTTAGATTATATAGAAAACAGAACTTCAGACCTCAAAGACAGGGCATATGAGCTTGAACACTCAATAAGCAGTAAAGAAAGAAAAGAATATACAAGAACTCTGGGATAACATTAAGAAACCAAACCTAAGAGTCATTGGGATTGAAGAAAGTATGGAAGAAAAAAAAGATTGAAGAAACTAATGGCATTAAAAACCTTTTCAGTGAAATAATAACGGAAAATTTCCAATCCTTAGGAATGAGATAGATATCCACATCTCAAATTATACTACACAGTTATAGTAACAAAAACATGTCATTGGCATAAAAACAGACATGGAGACCAATGGAATAGAATAGAAAGCACAGAGACAAATTCACAGATAGTAATTTGATCCATGATAAAGTTGCCAAAGCATACACTGAAGAAAAGAGAACTTTTCTAACAAATAGTGCTGGGAAAACTGTACATCCATATGTGGAAGACTGAAACTAATTTCTATCTCTCAACCTGTACAAAAATCAACTCAAAGTGGATCAAAGATCTAGGAATCAGACCAGAAACATTGCAACTGCTAGAAGAAAACCCAAGGTCAACACTCCAACATATTGGTACAGGCATCAACTTCAAAAGACTCATAAAGCTCAAGAAATTAAACAAAGAATCAATAAGTGAGATGGCATTAAATTAAAGAGATTCTGCAGAGCAAAGAAAACAAAAGCATGAAGAAAGAGCCTACAGAATAGGAGAAAATCTTTACCAGCTACTCTTCCCACAGAAGATTAATATCGAGACTATATAAGGAACAAAAAAATGATAACACCAAAAAGAAAAAAAAAACCAACAAATAACCCAATCGATAAATGGGCAAAAGAACAAAGCATATTTTTCTCAAAAGAAGAAATACAAATAGTCAACACATACATATACTAAAAAAGTTTCAACATCCTTAGCAATCAGGAAAATGTGAATCAAAACTACTCTGAGATTTAATCACAGTCAAGTTATAAGAACAATCATTAAGAATACAAATAACAATAAATGCTGGTGATAAAGTGAAAAAAAGTTCACTTTATACATTGTTGGTGGGACTGCAAATTAGTACAACCACTTTGGAAAATAATTTAGATATTCATCAAAAGAGTCCAGGAATCAGCCTGGGCATGGTGGCACATACCTGTAATCCCAGTGATTAGGAAGCCTGAGGCTGGAGGATCACAAGGTCAAGGTCAGCCTCAGCAATTTGGCAAGGCCTTTAGCAACTTAGTTAGATCCTGCCTCAAAATAAAAAAATAAAAATGGCTAGGGAGCCTGTGGCACAAGCTTGTAATCCCAGCAGGTGGGGAGGCTGAGGCAGGAGGATCGCAAGTTCAAAGTCAGCCTCAGCAAAAGTGAGGTGCTAAGCAACTCGGTGAGAACCTGTCTCTAAATAAAATACAAAATAGGTCTGGGGATGTGGCTCAGTGGCCAAGTGCCCCTGAGTTCAATCCCCAGTACCAAAAACAAACAAACAAACAAAAAATAGTGGTGGGGGTGCCTGGGGTGTGGCTCAATGGTAAAGTGCCTCTGAGTCCAATCCTTAGTACCAGGGGAAAAAAAAAAAGTCATGGAACAGAACTACCATATGACCCAGCTATCCCATTCCTTGGCATTTATTCAAAAGAACTAAAATCAGCATACTGCAGCAACACATACCAATGTTTACAGCAGTGAAATTCATAAATACCCAAGTTATGAAACTGGGCTAGGTGCCTGTTATCAGATGAATGGATAAAGAAAATGTGTTATATATTCACAATGGAGTTTTACTCAGCCATAAAGAAGAGTGCAATTATATCATTTGCTGATAAATGGATGCAACTGGAGAACATTATGCTAAATAAAGCCAGACTCAAAGTCAAGGGTGGAATGTTCTCTCTCATATATATCTATATCAACATCTATCTATGTGTGTGTGCGTGTGCATGTGCGTGCGTGCGTGCGTGCATGTGTGTGTGTGTATACCTTATTTATGAATTTAGGCTTGTGTTTTCTTTATTGTAGCCACTTGGCCTAGCAATTCACATAGTCAAAGAGTATGGTAGATACGGGAGGCCAGCTAGGGCAGCTCTGAAAGTGTGTAAGCCTTTTGGGGAGATAACTTTGGTACTGCCTGGGTTTCCAGAATTCAGGTCAATTTAATACACAACGTGGATCCCCCCCCCCCAACTCCTCAATCACCTCAGATTTTCCTGGAAATGTCTGTGAGACTAGATCCTCAACTCAAGCTCCTGGAAAAGATATGGATTGAAGGAATGGTCCCTGCCTCCCATCTCAGAATTCTCTAGTGCATATGGAGGCCTTTAGCCAGGTAGATGTAAGAATGCCAACTATCTCAGTAGAGAAGGAAGTAAGGCCTGAGAGGATGTTGATATTTAGGCTTCAAAACAATTTTTAATGACACTTCACCACAATCAATATCAAAAGTATCCCTTCAATGACTATCTCAGCTTCTTTCCACAGCTCACAGTGTGGGGAATAGCTCCATGATCTGCCTTCCATCCTGCTGTTGAAAACTTCCTTCTCTTGTTTGGTATTCCTGGTTTTAATCTCATTTCTTTACATTCAGATTCTTCCTAGCCTATGTGCATTGGTGCCTCATTTGGATGACTGGCCTTGAACTGGCATTTCCCTAGGATACTACCAACATGAGTGTCCTAGTACTAAACACTGAGGTTCTATGGAAAAGTTGTGCCTCCATATGCCCATACCAGCCTCCAAAGCCGAAGCTCAGGGACCCCATTTCTTTGAAGGAGTTAAAAATAATCATAGTGTCTATTCGAGTTATTTGTTTACATCCTGACCTCCTTAAACTTACCTGTAAACCCCTGAGAGGCAATAGACATAGGGATCAAACTAACAATTAGAACATTATATTCGATTCATGATAATAAATAAATTATTATTTGCCTTACCAAAGACTTTTAATAGGATAGTCAGAATATCTTCTTAAAATAGTTTAAAATTCCTAGATTTTTTTACATGTAAAATGTGTTTGCTGGGCATAGTGGTGCATGCCTGTAACCCCTGCAACTCTGTAAACTGAGGTAGGAGGATCGAAAGTTCAAAGCCAGCCTCAACAATTTAGTGAGACCCTGTCTCAAAACAAAAATAAAAAGGGGATGGGCATGTGGCTCACTGGTTAAGCATTCCTGAGTTCAATCCCTGGTGCCAAGAAATAAAATGTGGTCTACTAGATATAGACAAGAAGACATAATATTTAAAAAATCATTTTAGGACAAGAGCTCACAGGAATTTTAACAAGTCTTTTCCTTTGTTTCCTCCTGTGTGAAGCTATGATATCCTGTCCAAGTCTCTATCAGAACACTTCTCTTTGGGGCTGGGGTTGTGGGTCAGCAGTAGAATGCTTACCTAGGATGTGCAAGGTCCTGGGTTTGATCCTCAGCACTACATAAAAATAAATAAACAAACTAAAGGTATTGTGTCCAACTACAACTAAAAAATAAATATTAAAAAATTTCTCTTTAATTTAACTGATTTATATCCTTGAAAGGAGAAGCTCTTTTTTCTTTTTCCATTTTCCTGTCCCTAGGACCCAGTGTCAGAACTGGTAGGAAGTAGACAATCATAAAATGTTATATGAGAATCTACACAAAATAGGAATATAAAATGTATTGATATGCATGTAGGAAAATAATATTTTTTATTTTTATATTTTAGTTATTGATGGACCTTTATTTTATTTGCTTATTTATATGTGGTGCTGGGAACCAAATGCAGTGCCTCACACATATGAAGCAAGTGCTCTACCGCTGAACTATAAATCCAGTCCCGGAAAAATAATCTGAATAGCTCTTCAAACACAGGACCCATAAGAGGTCATTCTTGGGAACTTCTTCTCATTCAACATCCCCAACTGGTCTTCTTTCGAGCTTTTCCTCAAGGCTACCATACTTCTAGAGGGGCTGTTATTTTTCTTCTTCCATCAAGGTTCTCCTTTAACATCTTACTCAAGCATGGGTAACCACTCTCAACCTTTATTTTTTTTAACTTAGAAACTTTGAAAAGAAAGTTATTAAATACGTACACAGAGTTCTGGATTTGGACCAGCCTTGAGGAATGCTGATCATTGAACCAGGTTCACTCCAGTGATCCCAGTTTCCCTCTTTCATTTTTCCCTCCAACTCTGATTAATCCCTTCCAGCACTATGCCCAGCGCTTTCACTCGGATCTGTATTATTTTGATTTTATCATCCATTTCAGGAACATCTGCACTCTTAAATGAACTCTGGGAGGGGGACACCCCCACTGTGAGCTGATCTGAGGGGTAAAGTATTTTTTTTCCATCCACGTTCCCCACAAAGCTCACCACAGGCTGATCACTCCCTTCAAAAAGCTGAGCCTGGGGGCTGGGGTTGTAGCTCAGTGGCAGAGTGCTTGCCTAGCATGTGTGAGGCCCTGGGTTTGATCCTCAGCACCACATAAAAATAAATAAATAAAATAAAGGCATGCATTCCATCTACAACTACAAAAAATTTTTTTAAGCTGAGCCTACTTTTCCAAGCCATGGATCTGACCTAAGGTTCAATGGAGGTGATATTGTACCAATTCTGGATGCAAATGACAGTCTGGGAGACTGTTTGAACACAGGTATTTGGAACCATACAAACATTTACATGTTTTATGGTGATAATGGGGGTGATTTATCTTCAGATTTTAAAATGATCTGAAAAACACCAGGAATAGAGGCAAGTCATGAGTACAGGTCTGTTGCCCTAATGTGAGGTTTTTAAGGGGGACAGGGAAGACCATTGGCCTTTCTATTCAGAAGGTTCTAGCTAGTGGCTCCTCAAAACCTCATTTCATTAAGCTGGTGTCTTTTTAACAGCAGGTTGTTACTGTTCTTATTAACTGGTTTTAAATGTTCAGTACATGCCAGAAGCATCTTAAAACAATCATAGGAGGTAAGTACTATCATCAGTCCCCTTTTTACACAAGGAAACCGAGGCCCAAAGATGTTAACCAGCCCAAGCCAGAGCCTAGTTTCATGGTAAGGTTTGTTTGATTCTAAAGTCAGGCCAACAGGCACTCTATTAAACTGGGTAGTCCTGACTTAAGTTGTTTTTGAATTTACACCCAGGAAGGTGCCTCTTCTCTGATTGTCTCCCCCTGATCTGGCAACCCTCTCACTAGGCCTCTTACTCTTTCATCATCTTTTCTACTCATGTGGCAAACAATCCCATACTCTGCAGTTCTGGGGTCTCCATTGTACTCCACTTCATACCTGGGTTCACTTGTCTCATAGCTAGGCCAGCTCTCTGCTGCCCCCTCCTGGCCTAACCTAGGACCTGCCCCAGTGCCACTGTAATGAAAGGTATCTCCTCCCTCCTTTGCAGCCTAAATCCCAGCCTACCCAGCTGGCCTATTAACCAATAAGTATGGAAAAAAGAACAATTCATATGTCTTACATTTGACCTTGACAAAGTGTTTCCAGACACTGAACCTGGCACCTATTTTAGAAGTTGCGCATTTCAACAACCCTTCTTAAGATCACCTGTCTCTGCATTGATAATTACATGACTAAGTGACAAAGTGACTAGAGTTGAGATATTTTATTCCCAATGGACATTGGAAACACTGAACAATTCAAATTAAATTGTGGTAAATTTTTAGACTGTCTGAAAATCAGACTAGAACATCAAGGGACCTTGTCTTGTGTCTCGATGTTATGTTGAGAATCACTGGGGTAAAGTACTTTTTGACTTGATGTAACTACAAATCACATGGATAATTGTTTTCCTCATATTCTTGTCCTTGGAATAATAGGCAATGCAAGGGTGGCCACTAGATTGTGGGCACTTTGACTATGTCTTGACTAGAAAGCTTTCTTGAAATGTTTTCCTTTGTATTCAAAATGAAGTTCTGATCAGCATAGTCAGTCTTCTTGACAAGGTCAGGATGATCAATAGGACCTAAGCAGCCAAAAATCTCTATTTAATAAAGAGGTTTTATTTAATAAAGGTTTTTATTTAATAAAGAACCTCTAAAGGGCACTGGATCAGGTGTCAAGAGATTTGGGTTCTAATTCCAGCATTGAAGCTAATTAGAAATTAACGTTTTGGAAGAGAAGAAGAGTTAGGAGGATGATGGAGATCTATCCAACTGTGGAAGCCATATGAATACCAATTATTGGCTCAATGTAAAAAAAGAACTTTCTAATTACTTAGAATTGTTCAGCAAAGGAAAGGTGTCATTCAGAGAACAGTGAGATCTCTGTTACTTAAGTTAAAACTGTAGCTGGGTCATCTTTAAGGCAGGTGACATAAATCAACTGTTATATCAGTAGAAAAATTAGAATAGATAATTTCTAAGGTTTTGTACACACTCAGCACTGATCATTTAGCACAGTGCCTGATGGTACCTAGGAAAAGATCATGGTAGGAAGGAAAGAAGTGAAAAAAGAAGAATGAACCTATCTCACATCATTTTTTATAACTTTATTTTATTTGTTTATTATATTTGTTATGTTGTACTGAGGATTAAACCCAGTGCCTCACACATCTCAGGCAAGTGCTCTACCACTGAGCCATAACCTCAGCCCTATCTCACATCTTAATGGAATGCGGTAGGCTATAAATAAAAGCAAGTAGCCAGGCACAGGTGCATTTGCGGGTTGGGGGTGGGGGGGCAACACCTGTAATCCTAGTAGCTCAGGAGGCTGGGGCAGGAGGATTGTGAGTTCAAAGCCACCCTCAGCAAAAGTGAGGCACTAAGCAACTCAGTGAGACCTTGTCTCTAAATAAAATACAAAATAGGGCTGGGGATGTGGCTCTGTGCTTGAGTGCCCCTGAGTTCAATCCCTGGTACCCTAAAATAAATAAATAAATAAATGCAAGTGCACATAAAAACTAACTTTTAAAAATTGCTATCATGAAAAGAACAGAAAAAGCTGTTATAGCACAATTGTGTTTGTTAAGATTTTTAGTATGATAAAAAATAATAGTACTAGACAATATCCACCAAGCACTTTACACATAATAGGTGCCTTCTACAAACTATTTAATCTCCTACCAAGCCCAGGAGAGAGGTTCTCTTAGTTTAGAAAAGGAAAGCAACCTTCCCAAGGCCCATAACTAGAAACAGGCAGAATGGAGAAATAAACCACTGCATTGGGATGGGGGTTCTCAGCCATATGCCCGTAGCTTCTAATACTGCATTATATGGTCATAAGCTGTTGTTGTTTATAATGAGGTGTTTTAAATTAGGTAATATATTCTATGGTACGTAATATAAAAGGATAACAATAAAACAGTGAAAAACAATTCTAAAATTGTTTTAGAATTGTCCTTCAGCCACCCCTTTCTGTCCTTCAGCCACCCAGTAACCTGCCCAAGGGACAACCACTATTATCAGTTGCTTAATTTTTTTTTTAAACAAAACTATGGTTTGACATTGCAAACCCGAACCATGCTATTATAGATTTCTTCCCTAATTTAAAATTTTTTTTTTCTTGTGTTAAACATTCTTCAAAATTGATCCCATAGAAAATATGACAAAAACAGCTCAGAGTGCACTGCAAATGCTAATGCTTTTCAGACATTAATTGTTCAATTTGGCTAATCAAGCCTAGTGATATAGTATATTCTAATTATTTTAGATTTTCTATTTCAATGACGTAACTTCTTTTTACAATAAGATGGAACATCTGTCTGATGAAAAATGGGCCATTATTATTCATTTTAAGCCACGCAGCATCGTTCAAACAGCTCTGAACTAATGGTCATTACATCAAATAGGTTTTACTTTAATCATTATTTCTAATACATGTGAAATTAATACACAGTGTTTGTCATTACTGAGCACTAGAACATAATTCTAGAAGAAGCAATTAATGTCTATCAGAAGTTTTTTTGAAATATGATTATCAAATACTCGACTAATGAATCATTTGCATATCTGAAATTATAACCTAAACATTAAGCACTCTTGTGATAGGATACATTAGGCTTAAGAACAGAAAAAAGAGCAAGAGCAAGAGAGAGATTTCAGATATTAAGTTATATATTGTCCACTTCCCTGCCAGCTCAGAATTTTTTCAGAGGGGAATTCATTTTCAAAAGAACAGTTAAACAGCTTCAGGGAAAGGCATTTCTGGTGCTTTTCCAGGAATTGAAATTTTCTCTTATTTCTTTTATTTACATAAAAAGAACATAGTTTAGAAAACCTGAACCTCTCTATTAAAGAAAAAAAAGTCATGGTTAATTGTCAATCATGGTTAAGTTCAATCTCCATAGAGAAAAATGCCATCCATTTCCAAATGTTGCTTGTAAACTCTCTCAGCAAAGGGGCAAAGAATAATGCACTGTATTTCCCCTGCAGTGTTATATTGCACGTTCACCTTAAGGAGCATATGCTGCTCTTTTGAAATATGCAGACTCCCCCCTCATTGTACAGGGCCTCTGTGAAAAGATTGAGGGCTCTGCAGAATTAACATATGAATAGGCGAACATACCTCCCAAGAAGCCCCTGCATGAGGTGGGGGGGCACTGAAGGAGGAGATCCTTTTATTCATTTTGCAGTTAATGAAGAGTAAGAGGACCTTTTCAGACCAATTTTCTTGGGGATTCAGAATTCCAACTTAAAAGTCGAGTGTAAAAAAATATTCATTTAAACCTAGATGCTCCTCCATAACTAACCATCCCACTGAAAAAAATTCAAATGTATAAAATCTGGAAAGAGTAATTGCTGATATCAATTGATCATTGAACACTGATAAAGTTGATCATCACTGTTCCTGGTAATTGCTTACTCAATTCAGATCACTTTAGCAAAAACTGCTTTCCCTGGAAGACCTTGAGGATTATGTTGAGGTCACTATTCTAGACATGAGGGCATGGCCAGAGGTGATAAGATGAGGTTTCTAGGGACCAGAGTCTAGGAAATAAGACTGAAACCAGGAGCTCAGTCCAAGGTGATAAGGCTAGATTGAGCAGGATTACTGTCAGCAAGGTTTAAGTAGAGCTCAAGACCCATTTACTAAGGAGATTAAGGTGCCTGCAGCTCTAATCAGCTCTAATATAGGGTTCCATATATCTTTCTTACCTAGAGGCAAGAGTTAAGTGTCACTTCCTCTGGGAGCCACCTCCCCTGACCTCTACAGCTGGATTAGACACCCTCCTCTGTGCCGCCATAATATTCTATACTTCTTATAACCTTACATAGAAATGCCAGCATTATTACATAGAAGTCCTTCCATATCTTTCTCCCTCACTATGGTACATAATTGATGCTCAGTAGATATTTAGTGAATAATGAAATGTCAGTGACATTGCCAATGGCCAAGGAGCTGGACCCAGGAAACCAGACAAATTGTTTTGTGGGACAGATGTGTTGAGAATTCCCTGTCCATGGGACAGTCAATCTCTTAGATCAGACCACCAACCACCATTTTGGTTCTGGGTGATGTTTTCTGCTAGAGCTACACTGTACATGGGAGGGGGGGGTCACTAGAACTAGAGTGAAGCAACTACATGGGAAGTAGTGAGGGTGCACAGTTAGATGAGAACAAATAAAGAAGGCTATGGTATAAAAAGACTCAAGCTCTGAGTTAGGTGGAGTCGGATGGGAATGGAAAGATTCCATGAAGCCAACAGAAGACTGAAATTGTTGATTTAAGATGGCGGTCAACAAACTGGCCCACAGGTCAAATCCCTCACTCTATTTTTATACAACCTGGAATCTAAGAAATTTTTTTTACATCATTAAATGGTTCTAACAAACATAAGAAGAATATGCCATAGATATGGTGGTATGTGGCCCACAAAGCCCAGAACATTTGCTACCTGGTATTTTATATGAAAAGATTGTTAATTAATGATTTAAGTAAATAAAACAAAGAGCAAAAACAATCACATTCATAGGTACAGAAATGCTCATACACACACATGCACACACACAAAATATAATAATTAAATGCCATTTTGTTGTAAGGGGAAAATAGGAAAGAAATTTTGATGCCCCGTGAAGTTTGAGAAATGGAAATCAAACCATTTATATTCTTTAGCAATTAAACCAATCATAAATACTATATTTTTGGTAAGGAATTATTTCAATATATGTTTTGAAGACTCATTTTTCTCTTCTTCAACCTCTCAAAGATGGGTGTCTCATCCAGCCTCTGCTGTAATCACTCTGTTTGCCCTTGGACCTTTACCTAATTATGAGAATTTTGCACGTCCTGAGAAGAGACTGCATAATGTGAATATATTTAAAAGATAATAACTTTGATTTGATCTCATTCAGTAATGTTCTTTGAAATACAGTCATAGAATGCTTCAGAGCTGGAAGATATTTTAGAGATCATCTCATCCAAACCGCTTGTTTTACTGAGAGCAAAACAGAGATTAAGTGATTTATCTGACATTTTAAAATAAATCAAGGCTACAGAGAGACCCAGAAATCCTGGTTCAAAGCTTTCTCACACTGCTGCTCTTACAACACTGCTGCTGTTCTTCTAAACTCCTAGAGGGTCGCACTGTTTTCTCTGGCATGCTGGCACGCCGTGCAGAAGCCAATGCCTGGTACATAGTACCAAAATGTGTGTTGAATAAATGAACGAATGATAATCAGAGCTAACATTTCCTTTCTGTTTACCATGTATCAGGCACTATGCCAAATACCTTGAAATGCATTTTCTCATTTGACCCTCAGAAGAACTCTTGTGAGTAGGTTTTATTACTCTTCCTATTTTACAAATGAGTAAAGCACAGAGAGGTGAAGTGACTTGCTCCAAATCACACAGCTGGGAGTTGTAGAATTAGGCTTTGAATGGAGCTCTTATTAACTCCAAAGCCAATGAAAGCCAATGTTTTTAATCACTACTCTAAATGTGTGGGAGGATCAATGAAAACATTAATTCTGAAATTATGCTGAAATGCTAAGCTGTGCCCTTACGAATCAAAATACAATTTCCTACCCTGCCTTTACATTTACACAACAAATGAAGCACAGTGAACAGAACCCTCAGCTTGTTTTTCCTGGCTTTGCCCTGACTCCCTGTGTGGCCCCACACAATCAGCTAATCTCTCAAGTTCCCTAGACTCCCAAATCCATTGCATAGTCCTGCTTTTTGCCACACTCCAGGGTGTCTCCAATTATCTCAGAGGGGGTTTCATGAAATTCTCAAAACAAATTTTAAACATAATCTATTTTTTAAGGACATATGTTTTACCAAACCTTTAGGAGGATAGAAGGGATTACCTTTAAACAATACAAAACAAATGAAAACGTATCCATAGTTTTTGAATTCCCGTAGCACAAGCTGAATGTTAAGGGATGTGGCTCCACCTGCTGGACGTTGAACATACTAATCATAATTGTGAACATCGATAACGGCATATTTGTACTCCACAGCGGCTTTCATGGTCTTTTCCAAATACCCTTTTTAAAATAACAAAAAATACGTAGCTGTTTCTAAACACTTGTAGAACCCAGAAAAACAACCATGGATGATATATATTAAAAAAAAAAAAGCACGTACAATTTTGCTTCCCTGAGATGCCTATCGCATTACCAATTCTTCCTTCTGTTTCTATGTATCTGTCTTCTTTCTACTCAGGTGATAACATATATGCACGGTGCTATATTATCTTTATATTTCTAAACATTAAGATTTTTCTAAATCATTTAATAGTTATCGTAGGTGCAATTTTTAATAGCTGCATAATATTCTATTTTAAGATTATACAAAAATTGATTTACCCACAATCTCATTGTTGGACATTCAGGATGATTGACAATTTGTTATCATAAATGAGCATCTCTTTGCATAAATTTTGTCCGGATATCAGCTTACTTTCTGGGGAGTGTTTTTGATCAACAGTGGAATACTATGGGTCATAGGGTACTAGTATATTTAAGCTCCTGCAACATACTGCCAAATGGCTTTCCCAGAGCCCTGCACCAGTTTACCCATTATCAGCCTATGAAGGCCATTCTTATGGCACCCTGGCTAAGACAGAGTATTGTCTTTCTTCATCTTTGCTAATTAATAGGTGAAAATTGGTCTCTTGTTCCATTAGCATTTTTGCTTACTAGTGCAGGTGAACATTTATTCATATGTTTATTAGCCATTCAGATTTCCTCTTTTGTGCCTTGTTCGTTAATGTCATTTTCCCACTGAGAGCCTTTGTATTTTCTCATTATCTTGTATGTCCGCTTTAGATATTAAAGACATTATCTTTTCCTCTTATTTTACAGCAAATATCTTTCCAAGCTTGTTTTTTTTCTTTTATTATATTTGACATGTGAAACTTTTCATTTTATATAGTCAAATACTTTGTTTCTTTTAATTTTTTTCCTATTGCTTTTAAGCTACGGTGTCCTTTATACAGAGGTACAATGTTCATATTTTATATTCTTAATTTTTTATTATTTCATTTATATGTGGTGCTGAAGATCAAATCCAGTGCATCACATACTCTAGGCCAACACTATACCACTGATCCCTAGCCCCAGTCCTATATTCTTAATTTTTGATTCTCATTTCATTATTTTCATCTTTTATCCACTTGAAATTGATTCTGATGTAAAATGTGAGAAAGGAGGATATATTTGAAAATAAATTATTATTATCACCAGCATGTATTTCACATAACCTTATGCTCTACAGAGAATTGAAAAGGCTCAACATTTGCAGTAAACTTTGAAATGTTTTGCTTTTTGCTGACAAAAAGATTCTAGAATTTGAGGACTGGATATGTGGCTCAGTGGTAGAGTGCTTGCGTAGCATGTATGAGGCCCTGGGTGCCATCCTCAGCACCACATATCAATAAGTAAAATAAAGGCATTGTGTCCATCTACAACTTTAAAAAATTAAAATAAAAAGATTCTGGAATTTTGAGAGTTCACAGGGAGTCACTTAAGAGTTTTGAATGGGGCCAGGTACAGTGGTGCATTCATGTAAACCCAGAGACTCAGCAGGCAGGAGGATTGCAAGTTCAAGGGCAGCCTCAGCAACTTAGTGAGACCCTGCCTCAAAATTTTAAAAATCTAAAATTAAAAAGAAGGGTTGGGGATGTAGCTCAGTGGTAAAGCACCCCTAGGTTCAATCCCCAGCACCCCAAAAAAGACATTTGAAAGAGGAATTAACATGATCATGCCTATGTTATTAAAACAAGGTGACTATAATATATGTAGAATGAGACTAGCTCAGAGGGAGTGAGAGTTTAGAGGCAGTCATGCCAGACAGTTTACAGTTCTCTAATGATTGTGTACTTTTCTGATTCTCATAGGCATCTTCCTCCTGCCTTATACCCCCTCAACATCATCTTTTAAAAATTTCTGGTATGTTCCAGGAACCGTATAAGGCAGTGTGTGTGTGTGCGTGTGTGTGTGTGGGGGGGGGGTGTTAATATAATATCATTAACTCTGTCAAAACCCCAGTTAAGTTGTTATTACAACACCCCTTTTACAGATAAAGAAACTGAGGCCAAGTGATGTCAGATAAATTGCTCAAGGTCCTGTAGCTAGTGAATTTGACATCCAGGAATTTGAAGAAAACTAAACAAATACAAACACCTAAAACAGTGCCTGGTTTGATAAATGTGAGTTTCTCATCTATGACCTGTCACCACGCTTCATGAACTTAATTTTTTTATATATTTAAAAAACATGTTGGCATCACATAACAAAGTATCCCAGTAATCATAGGAGGCTTATTTAAACTTAACTGTGAACTATTTTGTCCATCTGTAGTTTGTGGCAAAAGACGTTCAAAATTGCATAATGAATCCCACTGTTATGTATAATTGTATAATATAACGCATCAATTTAAAAAAAAAGTTTTACTATGGCAGTCAAGAAGCCCAGCTTCTAGTGCAAATTCTAGTGCTAGGGAGTTGTGTGACCGTGGATAAATCACTTTACCATGAAGTTTCCTAGTCATGCCTTTCACAGGGTTTTCAGTAAAATATCTGAAATGCTTGGAAAAGTTCACAAATCACATGATTTTACCAATTTCTCAATTAACAAATCAAAACTCTTAGGTAAGAAAAATGTGTATAGAAAAAAACTGCAGTCGTGTCTTTATTTCATTTCGTGTTGTATTTTTCCTTATGTCAAGTTTCAAACATACACAAAAGTAGAGAATAAATAATAAATTCCCATGACCTATCATCCAGCTTCAATGATTATCAACTTTGCCTTTTTTGTTTTATATAGTTCCCTAACATTTTATATTTCTGTTTAGTTGAAAAAAAATCCATGACATTATATGAATATGGTCCTTTTTTATGACAAAAATAACAAAGAGTTTTGATTTTCTCAAATCCTAAGGAAAAAGTTAATTTAAAAATGTCATAGGAAGCTAGAAGCAGTGGTGCATATCAATAATCTCAGTGGCTCAGGAGGCTGAGGCAGTAGGATCACAGGTTCAAAGCCAGTCTCAACAACTTAGCAAGGCCTTAAGCAACTCTGTGAGACCCTGTCTCAATTTTTTTTTTTTTTTAAAAAGGTGTTAGGGATGTTGCTCAATGGTTAAGCTCCCTGGATTCAATCTCCAGTTCCAAAAAAAGAAAGAAAAAGAAATCTGGTAAAATCTAACCAGATGTTGATACTTTGTTTTTAAAATGTCTCAGATAATGAATGTCTGATTTAAATAACACATCAGTTTGACAGTCCAGACCAAGGGTTAGTGAACTCCAATTGTCTATGGAGAATAAACTGATGAGGGAATGTTCCAGCTACTGTATACAGAGGACACATTTTTCTTTTCTTTTGCTCTCTCTCTTTCCCTTTTTTAAATTTTCTATTTGTTTTTGTTTTGGGTACTGGGGATTGAACTCAGGGACACTTTACCACTGGACTATATCCCCAACCCTTTTAAAAAATTTATTTTGAGATAGGGTCTCCCTAAATTGCTGAAGCTGGCCTCAAACTGTATCCTCCTACCTGAGCCTTGCCAGTTGCTGGGATTACAGGACTATACCACAATGCTGGGCTAGCATTTTCATTTTTACGATAACCATACTTAAAATATCAAATATTTAAATGTTTTAGTGTATTAAAACAGTTTGGTTTAAGGGTAATTCTGACCTGATATTCAACTATTCCTAAAAGTGAGTGAAGGCAAGAGGAATAAATAAAATTATAATCTTCAAGAAGAAATAAAAACAAATAAATAAAAGAAATCAGAACAGCCTGTACTGCCCACTATGAAGACAGTAGGAACCAAACTCTCTCTAAAACCAGGTCCTGTCATTTCTCCCACATGTCTAGTTTATAAAACTCATTGACATTCATGATCAGCAGCCTAATGACATATGGTATTCATGTATGCCCATTTGTACAAATAAGAAAGTGAAGAGATCACACTACCTAGAGAATGACAGACTGAGGGACTAGAGCCCAGTTCTCTTACTTCCTATACCAAAGCATTTCCCTATATAAGCAAATATTCTGAAAATGAATGAATTTTTTTCACCTTCTATTTTCTTTTTCCCTAGGACTTAATAGCAGTTCATGAAATAGTTCTTGCATATCTAACTACTTGCAAAATAATGGGAAGAAGGAACAATTATAGGTACAAAAGAAAAGGAGAAATTAGAGAAACTATAAAAGAGAGGGGAAATGACATTAACAAGCTTAGCAAATAGAGAATAAACTAGGAAAATGGAAATATAGATAAAAACACAATAAAGAGGCGTGAAATATATCCCAGGGGAAAAAAAATGAAGACCATGTACCAAAAAGCTGATGGCAGTAGTAATAACTGTGACTAGTACTACCTGTGTTTACTAGGCTCTGTGGTCAGCCAATTAACCCTCTGGGGTAGACATAATATTATTATCCTTATTTAACGGGTAAAGAAAGTGGAGCTCAAAGAAGTGATACAACTTGCCCAAGGCTATAGAGTTCATAATGACAGAGTAGGGATTCCAACCTACATAGTCTAGTTTGATTTTCTTATTCTTTTTATACTTTCTTTACTTTGCAAATTTCTTACAATAAGAACATATTATCTTTATTTTTTTAATCCTGTAGCATTCATCATGTATAGAAATAATTTTGTCATTATATCATTAACTATACTTAATTACTATTTCTATTCATCATTTGTATGTCACCTCAATTAGACTGTTAAGAGCCCATGTATCAGGGAGTGTCATGTTTTAATGCATATTATAGCTGCTCCATGAATACTTCTTAAATGAATGGACAATAGAGAGAAAAATGTGGGAGTGTGAAGCAAAACAACCACACATACATATGCACACACATAGGCTCATGAGCACACACGCACACACGCGCACACATACACACACACACACACACAAATGGTTTAGGGAGGTGATAAAAGAGATAGATGAGTAACAGTAAAAAGAAGCATAGAAGCATTTCCTAATGATCAGGAGATGTACTTGGGACCTAGGTAGAAAGACAAACACACAAAAAGCAGGACAAATAAGAAAGGAATCTGCTAGCCACATGGAATCCTATCGTGGTAAACTAACTAAACTGGGATTAAAGCTAAAGTGCATTAACAACGACAAGCCAGTCACAGTGAGAACAGAGATTTTTAAAAATATGGTACTTTAAAAATTTTAAATAGAAAAATTGTTTCAAAGTACCTTATGAGAGGGGGAAGTACAAAAATTGCTTTTCTGGCAAAGCCTGTCCCTTCATCCAACAATTATCCTAAGATACTTGAGATCTCATCTCCATAAATTCAATAGGCAATTGGGGCCACTTTTTCTTTTGAGGCCAGATGCAGAAACAGAAATTACAGTCATTTCCTATATTGCAGAAATTAGCTGTCCAGTTGAAAGCCACCTGCACACATTAATTCACATCATCAGAGGTTACCATCTAGAAGACTCAAGGCCCTTTCCTCTCTGCCACCTACTTCACCCACACAGAGGCTAAGCTCAGATAATCAAAGGTGAGGTCTAAGTTTGTAGTTGAATCATGATATGAAGTGGTGGTCTCTTTGTGATTCCTCTTCACTTGGAATCAAAGAAAAAGCATTTTCTTCCCACAGTATCTCACACAACACACACACACACACACACAGAGAGAGAGAGAGAGAGAGAGAAAATTAAACATAAAATAATACCAAAGCATGACTTACAGCAAACGACAGCAGTTCCCTGAGTCACAGCCCCTGCATTACCTTTCTGAGAAGTAATCATTTTCTGGGCTGGGGATGTGGCTCGAGCGGTAACGCGCTCGCCTGGCATGTGCAGGGCGCTGGGTTCGATTCTCAGCACCACATAACATAAAGATGTTGCATCCACCGAAAACTGAAAAATAAATATTAAAAAATCTCTCTCTCTCTCTCTCTCTCTCAAAAAGAAGAAGTAGTCATTTTATGTGACTTTAGCTATTTCTTTTGATTTCTACATCTAAATACCATGCCTAAAGAGCTACTTACTTAACAGTATGAGATACCATCTATTGACTTTTTTTTTTTTTTACAATAGTTGAGAATTTCACTTTCTTCTATTTTGGTCCCCCACCCCACATCTCCAGATCTTTTATTTTCCTCAATTCTTCTATAACAATTCTTGGTTAAATAAGTATCTAGGTCTACAGGATTATGACTATGTAAATATTGCTGACTGCTTGGGGCTTGTGATTCAGTGGTATAGCACTTGCCTCGCACATGTGAGGCACAGGGTTCCAGCCTCAGCACCACATAAAAATAAATAAATAAACCAATACAGGTATTTTTTTAAAAAGTAGGATATTATTGCTAGTCTTAGCATATAATTGTTAGTCTTTTGATTTTTCTGAACTTAACAATTGCTTCTGTATTTCATTTTTGAGATTTCTATATTTCTAATGCTATTTATTCCCAGGTGTCCTAACAATTCTATAAAATACCTATTAATAATTTTTTCACTCTGATCTATCTACTAATGAATGGTTCCATACTCCCTCTGAAGATGGCTCTCTCACAGTTCTCTGTTCTCCTGCTATAACTAATTGGACTCAGGCTTGCAAAGGGACTGTCCTCCTGCCACTTCTCTTCATCCCCTGGAGCTAGAGCCTTTCTTTTTTTTTTTTTTAACTGTCGCTTGGTGACTTTATTTCATATAAAATTTACACTGAGAGGAGAGTGGAGTCAAGTATACTTGATCTGCACAACCTGCACCTTTGTTTCTTTACACTGTGTCTTCTATTTTCTTGGTTTATTCCCCCATTTTAGTAGAGCAAAACCTCTAATAACGTCCAGAGGGAGGATTCTTAGGAAAAATTTTTGAAAACTTGAATATTTCACTCTAATATTGAACATGACCATGTTTAGATTAACATGAGCATGCTTGGATTGCCAAAAAAATTTTGTTGTTTTGTTTTTGCTTGTGTTTTATTTATTTTTTTTTGGGGGGGGGCGGTTCTGGGGATCAAAACTAGGGCCTCACATGTGCTAGAAAAGCACTCTACCACTGAGCCACATCCCCAGTCTGGATTGCCATAAAATTTTAAGATGAAAAATATTATATATATATATATATATATATATATATATATATATATATACACACACACACACAGACACAGACACATACACAGACACACACACAGACATATATATGTATGTATATGTGTGTGTGTGTACACACGTATATATATTTATACTCAATAGATTTTTACAAAGGTGCAAAGATTCTTTCTTCAACGGGGAGAGAGTATTCTTTTCAACCAATACTGCTGGGACATTAGGACAAACACAAACAAAATAATGAAGCTGAACCCTTAAGTCACACCATACACAGAAACTCCCCTATGGATGAATGACCCAAATGCAAGAGCTAAAGTCTAGAATTTAAAAAGTCCTTAGAGAATAAAACATTCATATAAATCTTCTTGATCTTAGATTAGTCAATGATTTCTTAGATATGACACCTAAAACACAAGAGACCAAATAATGAATACACAAATGGGATTTTATCAATATTAAACACTTTTGTATTTCTAAGGATGCTATCAAGAAAGAGATAGAAAACCCATAGAATGGTTGAAAATATTTACAAATATATCTGATATCAGACTTGTATCTAAAGAATACTCATGAGTTTTTAGTAAAAGAAAATATTACCTAAGTAAAAATGGGATCCAGGAGCAATGACACATGCCTGTAATTCCAGCAGCTTGGGAGGCTGAGGCAGGAGGATTGCGAGTTCAAAGCCAGCCTCAGCAATTTAGCAAGGTGCTAAGCAACTGAGACCCTGTCTCTAAATAAAATACAAAATAGGGCTGGGGATGTGGCTCAGTGGTCAAGTGCCCCTGAGTTCAATCCCTGGGACCACCCCCCAAAAATTATACACAGGATGCCAGGTGTGGTGGTGTATGCCTGTAAACACAATGAACTGGGAGGCTGAGGCAAGAGGATCCCATATTCAAGGCTCACCTGGGAAACTTATCAAGACCCTATCCCCCGAAAATAAAAATAAATAAAAATTTTATAAAGGTGTCTGGGAATGTAGCTCAGTGGTAGAACACCCTTGGATTCAATCCTCAGTACCAATGTTTTTTAAAAAATTGTTTGCATGATAGCTGGAATAAAAAGGTTGAAAGATAAAGCTAGAAAATTGCTCAAGAAGGATTTAAGAAAAAAAATAGACACAGAGAATGGTAGGAAGAACCAGGGCTGGGGCATACCTGGCATGCATTTCATTTCATTCCCAGTAAAACACACACACACACACACACACACACTCACTCACACACACCAAACCAAAGAAATGGAATATAGGAGGAAAAATTATAAGTTTAGAAGCCCTTCCAGGTCTAATATTTGGCTAACAAATAATAATTGTCAATGCTATGCTTATTACTGCTGTAGGTGTACTTTGCTTTTCTGCTTTTATCTCTCTCTCTCTCTCTCTCTCTCTCTCTCTCTCTCTCTTTCTCTCTTTCTCTCTCCATCCCTCCCTCTCAGTACCAGGGATTCAACCCAGGGCTTTTGCAGGCTAGGTAAGTGCTCTATCATTTAGCTACAGACATAGCCCCTATAGGTACTTTTCTATGGAGTCAGTCATTTAATATTCTAAGCAACCCTATGGGGTAGATGCTACTAATTTTTTTAAAAATTTTTTAGTTGTAGATGGTCACAATACCTTTATCATTTTATTTGTTCATTTTTATGTGATACTGAGGATCGAACCCAGTGTCTCACACTTGTGAGGCAAGCGCTCTGCCACTAAGCCACAACCCCAGCCCGCTATTATTATTATCTACGTGTTATTAGTGAAAAAACTGGGGTACACAAAGGCTAAGCAACGTGTCCAAGATGACAAAACTAGAAAATGGTAAATCCAGGATCTGAAGTCTAGTAGCCTGGTTTCAAAATGTTGCACTTAAGCAATAATCATACCATTTCTTTGAAAAATTCCCAAGGGAAAGGCTAGGAAAATGTAGAGGAGAAAACTTTAAATGGCAACACTAGACTGTAAAAGATAGCAAGCACTATGTAATTTTTATAGCAAATTTATCAAGCTATGGGCTGGGGTTGTGGCTCAGCTGTAAAGCGCTCGCCTTGCATGTGCGAGACCCTGGGTTAGATCCACAGCACCACATAAAAATAAATAAGTGAAATAAAGGTATTGTGTCCAACTATAACTAAAAAATAAATATTTTAAAAAATTTATCAAGCTATAATTCACATAACACAAAACTTACATATATAAAGTGTGCAATTATTGTCAGATGTGGTGGTGCAGGCCTGGAATCCCAGCTACTGGGAAGACTGAGGCAGGAGAATCACAAGTTCAAGTCCAGCTTCAGCAACTTAGCAAGGCGCTGTCTCAAAGTCATGAAGAGGGTAGGACAATCAATAAATAGGCAAAGGGGAGAGGATCCATTATGGTGGCAGGAAGGGAGTGAGCCGCCCTGTGCCTGCTCAGCCAGACCCACAGATCTTGCCTAGTTAGAATACTACATCTCCAAGAGTGTTAGAGGACCCCCATCCAGCTGCTCTTCAGAGAAATCACCAGTGCTGTGACCCCATTCAGAGCTCCAGGCCTCAGCATTTGAGTAGGATGCCCGGCGTTGGAGCAAGACTCTGCAAGCGCCTTAGCAGAACTGTTGGGTGTGTGGGAGAGTCCCCGCGGAAGTAAAGTTTCCATCTCAGGAGTACATCACTACTCTCTTACCCCTCCCCCTCCTCTCCGAAGGGCTCTAAGCCAAGAGCGCCAAATTCAAAGGTTTCCTCCACCAATCCCCAGTGGACACAGTGTCCGCTCGCTGTTCCTGAGTCACCCTGCCAATCAGCACCTGCCACGTCCCCTACGCAACCCTTCTTAAGCCCAAGCTTGCAAGCTCACCCTCTCTGCCCTCTTCCTCTCTTCTCTTCCTCTTCCTTCTCTCCTCTCTCTCTCTCTCCTCTCTTTCTCTCTGCCCTCCTCCTCTCCTTTTCTTCCACTTCAGACAGCCCCCCAATAAAATCTCTTAGTTGAATCTCCATCTCGGGAGAGTCAATGGCCTTTCAAGAACCACCTATCAACACATCTATAGACCGCCAAGACTTCACCCCACTCCCAAACAAGTCACTCAGCTGCTACCTACCCACAGCACAATGCCATCACCTGGCTCCCCCCACCTCACCAGGCTCCCTCCTCCTCACCAGGCAACCCAGAGCTGAAAGCAGACCACCACCATCTTTCCTCAACATTCTCACCATTTAGCTGGGGGCAGTTCCCAGATGGGCATCCAGGTACCAGATTTCCAACCTTCCCCCCCTCCCCAGTGGCGGTAACCCAACACTGTAGTTGCCCAACACAGGTGTGCAGTGTGACCAGGGAGATGCCCACGGGAGCCCTGGGGTGAGAGTTTCCTCAATTGGGAACTGCTAGGGGAAAGGGAGAGACCAGGAACTGGGAAATCTCCAGGCAAGAGAGGGAGATAGTACCAGGAACTCACATCATATGAGCGAGCAGTCCCAAAAAGAGACCCGCGAGATGGAGTCTTTCTGCAGGGACTGGCGGGTGCCACTCCCTGCATCCAAACGCTCTGCGCAAGGACCAGTCTTCCCACCCTGGTTACCTCCACCATCCGGAGGGCAGAGACACCTGCTTACAACAGATTATGCCACCTACTGGATGAGAAGAGAAGCAGGAAATATATAGCTCTCTAAAGCTAGCTTCAACCCTGGTTTCTTCCTTTGAGTTTTTTATTGGTTGGTTGGTTGGTTTTTTTCTCTTCTACCCCTCCACCCTCCGGCCCTCACATCCCCAACATATGTGAAACCAAGAACTTAGCATGAAATAGGACTTTGAGGACTGAGTCATCTGAATAATATAATATAGAGGTGTTGTATATGCCCTTTTTTTTCTTTTCCTTTTTATTCTTTCATTTTCTGGATCAGTAGCTATATACAAGTTACCAGGAAATGTGTTAATTGCTCAGGCAATGAAACCACATCTGGTGTAACAGCTGCAATTGAATTCACCATCTGGTTAAGCATATGATAACCTATTTTCTATGCCCAAAATCCATCTGTCTTCTGCAAAGGCCAAAAAGGCAAACAGAATGAAGATATAATAGAAATCACCACACCTGTATTTTAGAGTTCTTGATGGTGGCAATAATCTCTTCAATCCCTCTAGGAATACATTATTGCTTTTGGTTTAGTATTTCCCTAAGTAAAGGCAGTTTAAGTGGTTTCCACTTAGCCTTTTCCTCCTTAGTACCCCTTACTCCACAAGTCATAGGATAAATGTGGGGATTGAGCCAGCTGCTGAGTATTCCAATCATATATTCTGGATGTTAAGAAAGAACCACAGAATTGTGTTGTGATTATTTCAGTGGGTTTTGATGGATGTGAACTAAAACTTAATAGTTCATGTGACCTCCATAAGCCAGTTAGCCAAAATGACATTTTGGGTCTCCTGGAATCAATGTCAGCTCAGAACAAGTGTCTAGTAGGTCAGATTATTTCCTTTTTCTCAATGCACAGTTACCCTGGTAAAATGCCTTAGGTTCCTCTGGGCCAATTTAATTCAAATGGCCTCTCCAAAACCCATGTTGAAATTTTGATTTCTGCTTTAACCAAACTGGGAGGTAGAATCTTTAAGAGGTGATTAGGTCATGAATGGATTCATGGCATTATCATAGGAATGGATTACTCACTATAGGAGTGACTGTTATAAAAGTGACATATATCTTGCATACTGTATTTTCATGCTCCCACCCTCTTTCTGTCTTGTGCATGCTCACTTGCTCTTATGCCATGTTTATAATACAGGAAGAAGGCCTTCATCAGATGTTGGTGCCATGCTCTTGGACTTCCCAGATTCCAAAATTAAAATTACCCAGTCTGTGGCATTCTGTTATAGCAGCAGAAAACAGACTAAGACAGGAAGGCTGGAAGAAGGATTAACAGTATAAAATTTGGTAGTGTACTTGGTCCTTTCTAGGGGAACACAGCCTCTGCTTCCTTCAAGAGATTATGGGTCTATTAACTGGATGGAGTATGGGAATTGATTGAAGGGGCCATGACTCTGCTTTTATGATTCATGTATATATATATATATATATATATATATATAATTTTTCTTATATATATAATTTTTCTTATATATATAATTTTTCTTATATAGATCATGTAAAAATTTAGTAGGCTTCCATCTATTTTAATTCCAGTAATACCATGATCAATTAGCCAATATTATAGGTCTGTGCAGGCTAGTATATTCTGACTAATACTTTGATTCTGCTATTTGTTACAGTAGCCACTCACAGCTTGCCTTTAACAATTGAAAGACATTTAACTCCTACCCCTTAGGAATCCAATTACTCCTGTTGCATTTCCCAATTTAGTGACTGCTCTCCCCACTATAAAGCTTGAGATTTACAGAAAAACTATCACAGAGTTCTTCAAAGATGCCTGTGTTCTTCTCAAAAACTTATTTCTCAAAGTTATGGTGAACATGTTTTCTCCTAGTATGATTGAGTAAGTCTTAAGTGACAAATTCACTCTAACATTCCAATCTCCCAAAGCCTCTCAATGCCTTCTACTACGTTAACCAAGATAGTTGTGAGATTTCATATTCATTCACTATGGTCCTGCTTTGGGTTTATGTTTCAGTCAACAAGCCAAGCAGATTGTTAAAAATCCTTCTAACTCCACAAGCTGCAACATTAAATGTAAATCTATGCTTACTGAGCTCATGTTAGAATAAATTTAAACTAATTCAACTTTATGTTCCTTCCACCATTATCCCACATATGTTCCCCATATTTCTGTCTTTTAACTTAGAACACTCAAATAGTTATTTTATAATGTAGTGAATATTCTCATGTCACATTTTGTACATCACCTTTAGGTGCCTGCTGGGACTTAAGTCTAGTTATAGGTTTAAAAGTAAAGAGCTGTGGTGAGGGTGGGTCATAAGGAGAATAAATATTCTCATACATGGCGAGTACCTCAAAAGAAGCTATTACAGTTTCCTTAGGTAATATATAGTCAAGACCCTCAGATTGGTGTGGAAAAGGTGCTTCTACTATGGTGAGTAGGTTGCTTTTACAGGCAAAGAAGACTCATCAGAATTTTTCTTATATAAATTATTCATCTAGCCCTCCTTCCCAAATATAGCCTACTGTTTTATGTAAAATGTTTCATAATTTTATGTTTACATGTAAATTTATGATCCATTTTGTCTTAATTTTTGTATATGGTGTGAGGTTTAGGGTAGGTTCATTTTCCCCCTTAATTTGTTCAGTTGGACTAAGTAATTTTCTTAGATATGGCACCCAAAGTGCAAACAAAGAGAAATAGATAAATTGAACTTCATCAAATTCAAATACCTTTTTGCTTCAAAAAACAATATCAGGAATGTGAAAATTCAACTCATAGAACAAAAGAAAACATGGAAAATCATATATCTAACAGGGAACTTGTGTCCTAAATATATAAAGAGCACTTTCAGGGCTGGGTATATAGCTCAAGTGGTAGCATGCTTGCCTTGCATGTGTGAGGTCCTAGGTCCAATACCCAGCACTGTAGAAAAAAAAGAGGAGCACTTTTATTCAGTAATAAAAATATATGGGGCTGGGGTTGCGGTTCAGTGGTAGAGTGTTCACTTAGCATGTTGGAAGCCCTGGGTTCGATCCTCAGCACCACATAAAAATAAATAAATAAAATAAAGTTATTGTGCCCAACTACAACTAAAAAAATAAATAAAAATAATGATAAAATATAAATAACCCAATTGAAAAAGTAGCAAAGGATTTTAGTAAACAATCCTTCAAAGATGCACAAATAACCAACAGGCACATGAAAATATATTCAATATCACTAATCAACACAGAAATGTAAATCAAAACCCTCATGAGATAACATTTTGTGCCCACTAGTATAAAATAAAAAAGATAGAAAATGGCAAGTGTTGATGAGAATGTGTAGAAATTCGAACCCTCAAGCAGTACTGGTGGGAATAGAAAATAATGTGTCAGTTTTGTAAAACAGTTGGACAATTCCTCAAAAAATGTCAAATACAGAGTTCCTATATGACCCAGAATTTTGACTCCCAGATAATTCAAAACATATGTCAACACAAAACTTGTACAGAAATATTCATAGCAGTATTATTCATAATAGCCCAAAGTAGAAAAAAGTTAGACATAAATACCACATATTATGAAATTCCATTCCTATGAAATGTCCAGAACAAAGATATCCATAGAAATACAATGCAGCTAAGGAAGGAGAAAGTGGGGTATTAGTGAATGACTGCTAATGAGTACAAGATTTATTTTTAGGGTGATGAAAATATTCTGAAATTAGATAGAAGTGATCCTTGGACAGTGCCTAGGTATTCCAATTATTTAAGGTGATCATAAGTGGTAACATATTTTTAATTTTGGTTTCTACATGTTCTTTGCTAATATATAGCAATATGTTCAATTTATGTGTGCTGATCTCATATACTGTCATCTTGCTGAACTCATTTATTCTACAAACTTTGTTGTCTATTCCTTGGAATTTTCTACAAAGACAATCACATAACCTGAAAATATTCCTCTCCAATATGCATAACTTTTACTTCCCCTTAGTGCCTTATTGATCTGGCTAGGGCTTCCACTATTATGATAAATAAAAATGGTGAAAGCAAAGATACTTGCTCTCATTCATAAATACTCAGTCTTTCACCACTTTCTGAGAGTTCTTTTTTTGTCTCCAGTGCTAGAGATTGATCCCAAGCCTCACGTGATAGATAAGCACTCACCACTGAGCTACATCCTCAGTCCCTCTAAGAAGTTCTTTTAAAAATCATGAATGGGTAAGGTGCAGTGGCAAATGCCTATAATCTCAGCAACTTGGCAGGCTGAGGCAGGAAGATCACAATTTTGAGGCCAGCCTCAGCAACTTAGTGAGACCCTGTCTCAAAATAAAAATTAAAAAGGACTGGGAATGTAATAATATCCCCTGTTTCATTCCTAATATTGGTAATTTATGTCTTTTTTTCTCTATCTTTTTAGTGGTAAAGGAATTTGTGGGGCTGGGGATGTGGCTCAAGTGGTAGCGTGCTCGCCTGGCATGCGTGCCTCCCAGGTTCGATCCTCAGCACCACATATAAACAAAGATGTTGTGTCCACCTAAAAAAAAAACTAAATAAATAAATATTTTTAAAAATTCTCTCTCTCTCTCTCTTTGAAAAAAGAAAAATGTGTGGTCCAGGATTTGGGGAAGTTTTGTCACTTCTTTATAAAAAAAAGGAATTTGGGTTCAATTCCCAGTACCAAATATATATATATATATATATATATATCACATCATGTATCATGAATGGTGTCAACTGTTGTCAAATTAATGTTCTGTATCAGTTGATATGATTGTGCAAATCTTCTCCTTTTTCCTATTGATATGGAAGATTACCTTTATTTTCTAATATTGAACCAGCCTTGCATTCCTAAAATAAACCCCATTCAATCATGGTATATAACTCATTTTAGATATTGCTTGATTAGATTTTATAGTATTTAATTGAAAATTTTTGTTTCTAAGGTCATAACAAACACTAATCTGTAGTTTTCTATTTTAAAAAAAAAAATTGTAGTTGTAGATTGTCAGACAGAATGCCTTTATTTTATTTATATGTGGTGCTAAGAATCAAACCCAGTGCCTCCCACATGCTAGGCAAGCACTCTACCACTGAGCTACAGTTCCTAGTTTTCCATTTTTTGATGCTAAATTTTCTCAAATAGTTGGGAGAATTAACCAATGAAATGACTGAGGTCTGGGGATTTCTTTATGAAAGCTTTTAAAATATGGATTCAACATTTTAAATAATTATAGGACTATTCATTTTCTATTTTCTATTGTTTGAGTTTCGGTAGTTTATATTTTTCAAGGAATTGATCCATTTCATCTAAGTTTTAAAAATTTAAATGAGTAGGGTTTTTATAATATTGCTTCACTATTATTTAATGGCTGAAGATCTGTAGTAATTGCTGAGAGCCACAGCCGAGTTGGTATGGCCCCTGGCATTTTGCCAACAGTATTGGTTGACAGGCGAGGCATTACTATCCGCCTCTGCTGCTACTTTGGAGTTCTGGCGCTACTTTGGAGTTCTCGTGGGGATTCCTGGGGATTCCCCGAGAGTTCCCATTGGTTGGGAAAGTGCAGGAGGAGGGATTTCCGGAGGAGATATTTCCGGTGGCTGGTTCCTGGATGAGCAGCGTGGTGTTAGGGAGGAGTTGCTGGTGGAGTTCAAAAATAAAGTTTGTTCCTGCTTCAGTGGCTCGTGATTTGTGCCCAGCCAGACTGCAGCAAGTAATAACCCCTATTTCATTCCTGATCTTGGTAATTTGTGTCTTTCCTCTTTATATTTAGGCTTGTTAGAAAATTATCAATTTTATTGATATTTTCAAAGAACTATCTTTGTTTTATTGATTTTCTGTATTGTTTTCCTATTTTCAATTTCATTTATTCCTGCTCTTATTTATTTCCTTTCTTCTGCTTTCCTTGGGTTTATTTTTCTCTTCTTTGGTTTTCTGAGAGATCATTTGAATTACTGATTTGAGTCCTTCCTCTCTTCTATTTTAAGTATTTAGTACCAAAAGTTTCCCTCTCAGAAACACTTCTGTATAGATCTGTTAATCTTTTTATTGTTGTTCTTGCTGTTCATATTGTGATATTATGGTATTTTATGAGATTCCCACTTTAATGGCGCCCTCTTCCGTCAGCACAGCAAAGTCCATGTATCTAGTACATTTTTTAGGCTTTGGTGATGGGGGAGTATTTTTGTGTTCTCTTTTATTGTGATTCTCCTTTGTCTTTTTGGACACACATTTTGTCTTTTTCTTTTTTTTTTTTCCTTCACCATTAAATTGCCAAAGTGTTCTTCTTCATTGCTTTTTACCTATTTTCTTTACCATAAGCTATCTGTTTCAAAGACGGCTCCTTCAAATCACACATGCTTTTAAATCTCTTCCTTAAAGTCTATGCTATGATCCACCTTGACATTTTTTTTTAATTAAGGTGAACTGAGTCTTCCTGGTGGTGATTTTACATACCTTTAAGCCCTTTAACTATTTTTCCTCTTCTGTTTTCCACCCAGGGTTTGTCAGTGTGCTGTGCTCACCACAAAGCCTGGTAGCAGGGCATGTGGGAGGAGGAAAGGAGCATGAGAGACAGTACACTGTAATTTGGTGTTACTTCTCCTTTTAATTAGTTATTTTGAAGTTTGGGTATTCTTTCTCCTCAGTTATTATGAGGGTATGACTTGAGTTTTATTTCTCTCTTCTTGTTGTTCTGTATTGCTTTTGGAGAGAATATTGAGATATTGGGACACCG
Organism: Marmota monax; assembly: GCF_021218885.2. Taxonomy (NCBI): domain Eukaryota; kingdom Metazoa; phylum Chordata; class Mammalia; order Rodentia; family Sciuridae; genus Marmota; species Marmota monax. The sequence goes on along the minus strand of NW_026695225.1, from coordinate 3,101,901 downwards.
GTGGCTGCCATTATTGTCTGCTACCAAGAACTTTTCCATAATACAGAATTTTAATAATAAATATATAGATGTTATTTCTTGTGACTATGAGTATTTATTGATGTAAATATATTTTAATTTATGGCAAAAATTAATAGCATACTAAGAAAGATGTGGAAATAATATATAATTTTAACAGGTCTAAAGTAATATTTCTTCTTTTTATCCTGTTTTCAACCTTAATGTTTTACTTGGAAGGCAAAAATCCTCCTTTCCCCCAACTACCACCATTAAATATGAACTACCAAGAACTTGATATGTGAATTATTTTCATTATCCCAGAATAAATAAAATCATGCAAATATCTAAGTCTCTGTGTTCTGACTTAATTAAATCATTTCAAGGAGTAAATTGTAGTGTATCTCATCCTTTTGAGAGCATTTGACCAATCAAGTTGACAATCCATATTAATAATCACAAATATCCAAGAGTCCATTCAAAGGTTTATCTATTTAGATCCAAATGTCTCATCCTCCATTGTCATATTTATGGAGACTTTACTTGCTAGAGCTATGACAAAGAAAAACATTTTCCTACAATATCTGTTTTAGGTATGACTGTTTTAAGGTATTATGCTTTCAAAATGTTCACCATAAAGTTTTGAGTTAAGGTGTAGTGACTGTATTAGTCAGGGTTTTCTAGAGAAACAGAGCCAATAGGATGTGTGTGTGTGTGTGTGTGTGTGTATTTATACAAGGGGATTTAAGAAGTCAGTTTATATGCTCAGAAGCTGGACATCCACAATGGCTGTCTGCACACAAGAGCAAGGAACAAATAGCTGCTTAGTCTAAGAAGCTGGAGCCTCAGAACAAGAAGGGCCAATGATGTGCCACAGTCTGAGACTGAAGGCTTGGGAACTCTCTGGTGAATCAGTGATCAGAGTCCACATTGAAAGAGTGAAGGAACTGGAATCCAGTGTCCTGAAGTGATAGCATCAGCAATGAATCCCCGCTTCCCATGCCCTGCTCAAGAAAAATGGCTCCATTTTCCACCGTTTGTTCTATCTTGGCTCCCAGCCCATTGGACTGTGCTGCCCACATTCAGGGTGTACCTTCAGTTTGCTGTCCCACATGCCAATCACCTCTAGAAACACCCTCACTGACACCCAGAAGTCATCTTCATCCTAGGCATCTACTAATCCAATCAAGTTGACAATCCATATTAATAATCACAATGGCCACGTTCTCTCATGCAATTTTTTTTATTAAGTATGACATTGAAGTCAATATAGGAGAAGGGTAAAGGACAACTCTCAGAGTCAGAATGCCCAGATGAAAATCTAAGTTCTGCCATTGTCTAGATATGTGACCAAGTAACTGACTGTAAAAAAATAATATATTTTGCATATATTATTTGCATATATGTTATATAGACTATTTTTATTTGCAAAACAAAAAGTGTTAACAAACAATAAAATCTGTTGCTGTGAACCATATGATAAATGAGAGAATAAATAATTGCAACAAAGACATTCCAATAATCTTCTCTCTGAGCCTGATGGCAGGGCTACTCAAACCATTTTCCAAAATATTACATCATCAAACCTATCATTTACTCAATTTTCCACTGACCTCCATGTCAGTTGTTCTTGTTTTTTCCAATAATATCAGTCATTAATTTAAATATAAATGAACTAGATATTGTAATTAAAAGGTATAAATGTTCAACATGTAGAAAAAGCAAATAATAACTATATGTTCTACACATATGTCACACTTTAAATATCAATATACCAATAGGTTAAAAGCAAAAGAAGGGGAAAATAAGCATAAGAAATCTGAAGTAGAGCTATTAATATAAAATTAATTTCAATAAAAATCATTTTCAGAGATAAAGGGGAACATTTCATAACCATATAGGGTAACTTCTTCAAGAAGGTATAACAATCCTAAATGTGTATGTACCTAATAATGAAATTTCAAAATACATGAAGTAAAAATTAATAACAATAGAAAGGCAAATCCACAATCATATTTGGAGATTTTAAGCCCCCTCACTTTGCTGGAAATAGTAATGATATAGAAGGCTTAACAACATTATCAGCCACCTTGACCTATTTGTTATTTATAGAGAACTATACACAAAAATGACAAGTAGAAAATTAATAAGGATAGATTATATTCTTTCATAAAATAAGCTTTAAGAAATTTTAAAAATCTGGGACTGGGATTATGACTCCGTGGTAGAGCTGCTCGCCTTGCAGGTGTGGGGACCTGGGTTCAATCCTCAGCACCACATAAAAATAGATAAATAAAATAAAGATATTGTGTCCATCTACAACTAAAAATTTTTTTTAATTTTAAAAAAATAATATAAATTTTAAAAAGAAAATTTAAAAATGTGAAATCATGCAGAATGTGTTTCCTGCATGATTTATTACATTAGAAATCAATCACCTTAAAATATATAGAACTGGGCTGAGGTTGTGGCTCAGTTGGCAGAGTGCTTGTCTCTCACATGAGGAATGGGCTCAATCCTCAGCACCACATAAAAATAAATAAGCAAATTAAAGATATTATATAAAAAATATATAGAACCCCATCCCCACATCTCAACTATTTCAAAATTAAACAGCACACTTATAAATATCTCCCAGATAAAAGAAAAAAGCACAAGGAAGGTAAATAAAAAGTGCTTTGAACTAAGTGATAATAAAAGGTTAAAATATCAGAATCTCTGGGACAAAATAGTACTCAGATGAACACTTATAACAAAGTTCTTGAATCAGAAAGAAGCTAGATTAACAAATCATTTTCAAATTAGGTAATAGGAAGGAAAAAATAAGAGGAGCAGAAAAATGTGTAATAGAAAATAAATAATACTGCTAAAAGTTGAGAAAAATCTAACAAGTCTAGGGGCTGGGGTGTGGCCCAGTGGCAGAACACTTGTCTAGCATGTATGAGGCACTGGGTTTGATCCTCAGCACCACATATAAATAAATTTAAAAAGTAAAGGTACATCAACAACTAAAAAACATTTTTTAAAAAATCTAACAAGTCTAAGAAAAAATTAATATTAATGGAAAGGGAGCTATCAAACAACCCTACAGATGCTAGAATATATTAAGGTAATATTACAATTGTATAATCACAATTATATAGCTTACATAACATGGTTTATTTTAGAGGATAGAAACCCCTACTTATTTACATGATCCTTGTGAGAGATATGTTTATTTCCTATCCTTTCACCTTCAGACTGTGAATGTATTTGCCTATGAAGTGAGTCTCTTGGAGCCAGCATATTTTTGGGTCTTGTTTTTTAATCCAATCTGCTAGTCTATGTCCTTTGATTAATGAGTTTAGGGCATTAATGTTCAAGGTTATTATTGATATATGATTTGTGCTCCCAGTCATTTTGGTTTATTGCTAGGTTTTAATTTGGATTAGTTTCTCGTTTGATTAACTATTCCTTTAGTGTAGTTCCTCCCTTCACTGGTTTTCACTTTTTTTTTTCATTTCACCTTCATTGAGTATTTGGTGGAGAATATTCTGAAGTGCAGGCTTTCTTTTAATTTTTGTTTATCATGGGATGTTTTATTTCATCTTCAAATCTGAAGCTTACTTTTGCTGGATATAGGATTCTTGGTTGGCATCCTTTTTTTTTTTTTCAGAGTTTGGTATATGTTATTCCAGGATCTCCTAGCTTTGAGGATCTGGGTTGAGAAATCATCTGAGAGCCACATTGGTTTCTCCCTATATGTAATCTGATATTTTTCTCTCACAGCCTTTAAAATTATATCCTTTTTCTGTCTGCTCGGCATTTTCATTATAATGTGACTTGGTGTGGGTCTGTTATAATTTTGCACATTTGGGGTCCTGTAAGCCTCTTTATTTGATTTTCCATTTCATTTTTTAGATTTGGGAAATTTTCTGATATTATTTCATTGAAAAGATTGTGCATTCCTTTGATTTGTATCTCTGTACCTTCATCTATTGTGATAAATCTTAAATTTGGTCTTTTCATGTTATCCCATAATTTTTGGAAGTTTTGTTCATGGTTTTATAACATCTTCTCTCAGTGGTCAACTTTATTTTCAAGATTATATATTTTGTCTTCAATACCTGAGGTTCTGTCTTCCAAGTGGTCTAGTCTGTTGGTGATGTTTTCTATTGAATTTTTAATCCAGTTTACTGATTCCTTCATTTCAAAGATTTCTGTTTTTTTTTTTTTCAGAATCTCTATGTCTTTATTGAAGTGATCTTTTTCTATCTGTATTTGCTCTCTATATCATCCTTTACTTCACAGATCAGTTTAACTATCTACATTCTAAACTCCTTTTCTGACATTTCTTCCACTGTGGTATTGATGTATTCTGTTATTGGAGAATCTTGGTTTGCTTGGGGGTGATTTGTTTCCTTGATTTTTCATGTTGTTTGTGTGTCTACCCATCTAACAGTATGGATTTGAGGCAGTAGAGTTTCTACCTTGTGGACTTATAGTGTCTGTGAAGGTTTCCAGCACCTCACTGTTTAGGGGGAGACAAATAATAACAACAACCAATGCAAAAATTATACAGCATTAAACCAAATACTTCCTACTATGACATCTACAATGATAATTATCACAATAAACAGAAATGATATGATCTGTATGTCTATAATAAAAATAGCAAGTTTGCAAAAAATGTTTACATTTTTCCAATGGTAGACAGGGAGAGAACAGAAGTGATATAGGTTGTGATGATTATGAGGGAGGAGGAGAGAAGACAGAAGTAAAAGATTAAAGGAGAGCCAGGTGTGGTGCTGCACACCTGTAATCCCAGAGTCTTGGGAGGCTGAAACAAGAGAATTGTGAGTTCATAAGCCAGCCTCAGCAACTACAAGGTGCTCAGTGAAACCCTGTCTCTAAATAAAATACAAATAGGGCTGGGGATGTGGCTCAGTGGTCGAGTACACCTGAGTTCAATTCCCAGTACCGAAAAATAAATAAAAGATTAAAGGAAGAGTGAAAGAGAGAACAATAGAGATTGGCTGTTAGCAGAAGAAAAGAGAGTAAAAAGGGAAACAGGTAGGAGAAAAATATATATATAAAGCAAAATTTTAAATTAAAAATTAAAATAAAAGAATACAAAAGAAAATGAAAATATACTAACCAAACATCCTAGTTCACAAAAAAACTAATCCATGTAAAATAATTGGCTTCAAAAATGCTAGAGATGAGCGGCTGGGATTGTGGCTTAGAGGGAGAGTGTTCACCTCACATTTGTGAGGCACTAGGTTCAATCCTCAGCACCACGTAAAAATAAAATAAAGATATTTTGTCTACCTATAACTAAAAAAATAAATATTTTTTTAGAATGCTAGAGATGAGAAGAAAAAAAATAGTAAACTGTATAAATGTCAGTGTACCATTAAGGTCACAATTAAACAGTGAAAAAGAATTTTTAAAAAACTTGATGAAAAGTTAAAGATTTATTTCCATTGAAGTTCAAAGGATTCTTAACTTCTCTTCTCAGCAGATTTAGGTGGGGTCTTCTAGAGTGTGATGCACCACCCTTTGTATTGCTGGATTAAGGTAATGCTAAAGGTGGGGTTCCTGAAGGCAGGATTTAGGTTTAGGTGGGCTCCAGGCTCTTTGCTGAATGCTAATTGGTCTGGAGATTTTAAATCAGTGCACCGCCAGAGTCCAGTACTTTCTGGTCCACACTGGAATTCTTTACCCCGGGGCTCACCTGGATTCTAGTCCTGTGGCAGAGGATCCAATTCTTAGGCCCCTATGTCACCTGCAGACTCCATGTTTCCAGGTCTCAGGTTCAGTACCCAAACAATTTCTCCCACACTTGCCCTTCCAAGTTCCTGGCCAGATGCATCTCTCTCATGGGTGTCCATGACCAGTTTTCCCCTGTGTAAACCTCTCTCCACGTTTGATTTCTCCTGGTCAATTAAGCACACTCTATGTCATGTAGCATGTGTTTATTGGACCTATATTTCAGGCCAAACTCAGGTTTGCCAAGAATGGGCTTCCTCCTTTGCTAGCTCTTGCACTGCAACTACAAAATGGTTCCTTCCTTTGTCTTCTGCACACTGCGTAGAGAGATGGTGGCTTCTTTCCCCACATACAGATATTGTACAGTGTGTACTTCAGGTTTGTTGGGCGATGTCCTTGGTCTCTAAACACTGCATACCCAGACATGCCTTGTGCCTCTCAAAAATGCAGGTTCCTTTAATCCCCTATCCCTCTACTCTGCTCATAGAGGGACCTCTCTGGCTGGAGCTTCTGGGTTGGCTCTGGCAAAGGCTGTGCTGCTGGGGTTTTTTTCCCTTATTTTATTATATTCTACTTCCTGTGCCCCCAATGTGCTTTAAATGTCCAGTTTTAGGTTTCAGTAAAGTACCCTCTCTTTTTAAAACAATTAGTTATTGATAGAACATTATTTTTATTTATTTATACATGGTACTGAGAATTGAACCCAGTGCCTCACACATGCTAGGCAAGCACTCTACCACTGAGCCATAATCCCAGCAACCCCCGCTTTCAGACCTTTTCTGTGTCCTGGTTTTACAGCCCAAATTCTACAGAAACTAATGATTTTCTACTCAAGGAAACTGAGTGAAGAAATAGAATTGTTTTAGTAATAATGGCCTGGTTCTCCTGGTGAAGTGCTTTGTATTAAGATAAACAAAAAACTTACCACCAAATATACCAAAATACACCTCTTATTAAAGTGAATTACTGGTGTTTCTATACCTAGAATACCATGTATGTTCTATTAACTGAATGTTTACATTTTAGGAAGGAAAACACATTGTTTATTTTAAAAATTGAATGTTTGTAATTTGTTGTTCCTAAGATTTTTATACTACAATAAAAGTTGTCCTTCTGTCATAATTTTACAATTACTAAATGAATATAAAAAAGTATAAAATTAGGGGGAAGAATAGACTTTACCAATCAAATGATGCCTTGATTTTTTTCTAAGTGAGAAAATTATTTTATTTTTAACCTTAAACACAGGAAATGTTTGTTAGAATACTTGGAAGATTCATGTTATGATGTATATTAGGTTGCCCCATCTTAAGTATGAAGCAGATTTGATATCTTCTTTAAAGTTGTGGTTGCACTTTTAAAAAGATATTACATTATTTCATGCCTTTAAAAATGTTTAAAATACGACTTACATACAGAACATTGCAAATGGCTAAAAACAAAATAATGTGAAAATATTATTATCTAAAAGAATTCTTGATGTCACAAGTGTTAGACATTGATGATGTGCCTTTGATTTAATTTGGGATACTTTTAGAAGGATACTTTGTGTTTGTAATAATCTTTGAAGATCTTGGAAATCAATTCTGCTTAATTCACTATTTTCTATGACAGCAAAAAAAGAATCAATAAATGGGATGAATTCAAATTTAAAAGCTTCCTCTCAGCAAAGAAAACAATCAATAATGTAAAGAGAGAGCCTACAGAATGGGAGAAAATCTTCACCACATGCACATCAGATAGAGCACTAATCTCTAGGATATATGAAGAACTCAAAAAACTTAATACCAAAAAAATAAACAAACAAACAAATAACCCAATCAATAAATGGGCTAAGGAACTGAACAGACACTTCACAGAAGAAGAAATACAATCTATCAACAAATATATGAAAAGCGTTCAACATCTGTAGCAATTAGATAAATGCAAATCAAAACTACCCTAAGAGTTCATCTCATTCCACTCAGAAAGGATACAGGCAACAGTAAATGTTGGTGAGGATGCGGAGGGAAAGGTACACTCAAACATTTCTGGTGGGACTGCAAATTGGTGCAACCATTCTGGTAAGTAGTATAGAGATTTCTGAGAAAACTTGGAATGGAACCATCATTTGACCCAGCTATCCCACTCCTCAGTCTATATCCAAAGTACTTAAAATCTGCATACTATAGTAATGCAGCCACATCAATATTTATGGCAGCTCAATTCATAATAGGTAAACTGTGGAACCAACCTAGATGACTTTCAATAGATGAATGGATAAAGAAACTGTGCTATATATACACAATAAAATATTATCCATCCTTAAAGAAAAGTGAAATTGTGGCATTTGCAGATAAATAGATGGAGTTGGAGATTATCATGCTAAGCAAAGTAAGCCAAACCGAGAAAACCAAAGGCTAAATGTTTTCTCTGATATGTGGCTGATCCATAATGGGGGGGATAATGGAGGAACTTTGGATTGGGCAGAGGGGACTGAGGGAGAGGAGGGGGTATGGGGGTGGGAAAGATGGTAGAATGAGACGGACATTATTATCCTATGTATGTGTATGATTGCATGAATGGTGTACAATGAGTCGAAATGCATTCTACTGTCATGTATAACTAGTTAGAATAAATAAAAATATATATGCAAATAATATATGCAAAAATTATTTATCTATATAAATATAAAATAATATATGTGAAAAATAACATATGCAAATAAAAAATCATATATGGATATGGGTAGATAAATAGATAGAGCCATAGGCAATCTCTTAGGTATCCCATTATGGTTTTAATGTGAATTTCTCTAACAATAAGTAATGCTGGATATTTTTTCATATGCTTATTTGCCATTTGATTATCCTTTTATATATATATATATATATATATATATATATATATATATATATATATATATATTTTAGTTATACACAACACCTTTATTTTGTTTATTTATTTATATGTGGTGCTGAGGCTTGAACCCAGGGCCTCACATGTGCTAGATGAGCGCTCTACTGCTAAGGCACAACCCCAGCCCTTGATTATCTTTTTCAGTGAAATACTTGTTTATGTGTTTTGTTAATTTTTAATTACATTATTTCCTGATTGTTGAGTTTTCCAGTCTTTGTATATTTTGTAAATAAGTATGTGTATTGCAAATGTTAAAAAAGAAGAGGTTCCAGACTACTGATTTAACCCCAATTATGAATTAAAACACTGTCCACAAGTCATAGAAGATATATGGATATATGTTCAACTTAATTTTAATTTTATATTTTCTTGACAGTAATTGTATGTATTTATGGGGTAAAATGTAATGCTTTTCTATGTATACATTTGAGATGATTAAATCAAATTAATTAACATTACCTCATATATTTTTTTTTCATTTTTGTAGTATGAATCTTTAAAATTGACTCCCTAGCAATTCCAAAAGAAAAAAGAATGTATTAGAAACAAAGCAAGCTGAGTGTGGTGGCTCACATCTGCAATCTCAGATACTTGGGAGGCTGAAGCAGGAGGATGGCAAGTTCAAAGCTGGCCTCAGCAAAAAGGAGGAGGAGGAGGACAAAGAGAAGGAGAAGAAGAAAGAAACACACAAAACTCTCCACCTCATGATTCTTTCATCATTTATCTCTCCTCAGGTAACCTCTGTCCTGCAGTTATCATGCATCATTTTTGCACATATTTGTGTGCTTTTGTTGCATATGAATATAAACAATATATTAGAGTGTAGGTCAGTAATACAGTGCTTGCCTAGCATAAGGGAGATCCTGTGTTTGATCCCCAGCACCACAAAAAATTGGGAGAAAAAAAATCACAGTAAATACTAGCAAACTGAAATCAGCAATGTAATATACCACATCAATGAAATAAAGAAAAATACACATGATCATCCCAATTGATGCACAAAAGATATTTGACAAAGTTCATCACCCTTTCTTGATAAAAACACTTAATAAACTAGGTATAGAAAGAGAAATCACAGCTCTTGTGAACTGCTGGTAGAATGTAAATTGGTATAGCCACTCTGTTTTTGGAAGTTCCTGAAAATATTAAACATGGAGTTATCATATAAAATATTCCTATTCCTAGGTATATATCAAAGAAAAATTAAAAAATGTGTCCAGTGAATTGAAAGTCTGAGGCAGGAGGATGGCAAGTTTGAGGCCAGCCTCAGCAACTTAGTGAGGCTCTAAGTAACTTAGAACGACCCTGTCTCAAAATAAAAAATAAAAAGGAATGGGGATGTAGCTCAGTAGTAGAGTGCCCCTGGGTTCAATCCCCAGTACCAAAATAAATATATACACACAAAACGATTACACAAATGTTCATAGTAACATTATTCATAACAACCTGAAACAATAAATGTCCATCAATTGATGAATGGATAAAAGAAAACATAGAATACCCAAATACATGTAAGATTACACTAGTGCTATGACTCTAAACCATGTATAGCCAGAGGAATGAGAAGTTGTGCTCCATTTGTGCACAATGTGTCAGAATGCATTCTACTGTCATGTATAACTAATGATAATAAATTTTTAAATTTAAAAAAAAAATTAAAAATAACTTAGAAGTAAAAAGGAAGAAAAGTCTAACACATGATGTTCATGTGGATGAACTTTGAAACATTATGCTAAGGGAAAGAAGCCAGACATAACTGTCCATATATTATATGATTCCACTTGTATGAATCATTCAGGAAAACCCATAAAATCAGAAAGTGGATTAGTAGTTGTGGGAAGCCATTCTCGCACGTGATTGGACACCTCCCTGATTGGGTGTGAGGCGTTCTGGCCAACCTGTGTCAGAACTAATCCCCACCCTTTCTAGGTGCGAGAGCCCATCCCTGTGGGGGTGTGACTGACCATTGACCCTGAGACCAATCACTGACCCTGACCTTGGAATGCTGTCCCCCTCGACCTTTATTGGATGGAATTTTCCCCTGAATTTCTTGTTCCCCAATAAAAGGCCACTCCCTGATATGCTCTCTCTCTCTCCTGCTAGTCCTGAGTAAGCCTCGCTACCCCACTGGGTGGCTCAGGGCAGGAGCCAGAGGGAGGGCTGTCTCAGACCTGGTCAAAGAAAAAGGTAAATTGAGTTTGTGTGTTTATTTTGATCTCACTATTTAATTTCTATGCTACGAACCTCTTGTATGAAGCTGCATGCTAGTCGCACGGTGGAAGTAGTTGCCATGAACTGGGTGACAGGGTAAGAAGAAATGACTGGTAGTGGCTACTGGGTTTCATTATGGGCTAATAAAATTTCTAAACTTGGAGGGAGGTAGGGAAGATGAAAGAGAGAGAGAGAGAATGAACTTAGGTGATCTGCGGAGATTCCCCTTGAGTACTGAAATGAGTACTGAGCAGGAAACCAGCTGAGGCAGGAGAAGGGCATGTGAAAGGGTCAGAAGTTGCAGCCAAGCACTCACACATGGCCACAAGGAGAAACTGCTGCCACCAGTCAGAACAGAAAAATCTCAAAATTCTCAGGACAGCATGTAGAATAGTAAGAAGGGCCTTGATTCATGGGGGTAAAAAACTAAATGTTAGTTTGCTCCAGCCAAACAAACTTAAAAGCAAGACTAGAAAGGATAGGACTATTTCTAAGTAATTTAATGTATCTCAGAACAAAGTTCATTCAAGAAATAATCTCCATATTTCACCTAAGGGGCTTTCTTCTATATATGGTGATCTTTGGCAATTTGTTAAAAGTAGGCCCAAATCTTCACCATATTGGACTTGGATCTGACTTCCCTAACTAGACCCCTAAAGTGCAAGAAGTAAAACCAAGAATCAATAAAATGGGATGGATTCAAATTAAAAAGCTTCTTCTTAGCAAAGGAAACAATAATATGAGGAGAGAGCCTGCAGATTCGGAGAAAATCTTTACCACTTGCATAAAATATTAATCTCTAGGGTATATAAAGAACTCAAAAAACTTAACATCAAAAAAAAAACACAAATAACCCAATCAATAAATGAGCTAAGGAATTGAACAGACACGTCACAGAAGAAGAAATGCAATCAATCAACAAATATATGAAAAAGTGTTCAAAATCTCTAGTAATTAGAGAAATGCAAATCAAAACCACTCTAAGATTTCATCTCACTCCAGTCAGAATGGCAATCATCAAGAATACAGGCAACAATAAATGTTGGTGATGATGTGGGGAAAAAAGGTTCACTTATACATTGCTGGTGGGACTGCAAATTGGGGCAACCACTATGGAAAGCAGTATGGAGATTCCTTGGAAAGCTGGGAATGGAACCACATTTGACCCAGCTATCCCACTCCTCAGTCTATACCCAAAGGACTTAAAATCAGCCTACTACAGGAACACAGCCACATCAATGTTTATGGCAGCACAATTCACAATAGCTAAACTGTGGAACCAACCTAGATGTCCTTCAGTAGATGAATGGATAAAAAAAAATGTGGACTTCCAGGAAAGAATGGGCAGGTAGAAAAATTGTGTGCATTTGGCGAATTTCACTGCTTTCCTAAATATTTCCTGCAGCCCAGTGAGGCAGAAACGTGCAGACATAGTGATGCTGCCACTGTCGGATCATACTTATTTGAGCTCCCCTAGGACCATGTTGGATCTGACTTATGTAGATCAGGCATGTAGAGCTACTGAGGAATTTGTCAATATTTACTATGAGACAATAGACAAAAGAAGAAGGGCACTTACCAGGCTATATTTGGACAAGGCCACTTTAATATGGGATGGAAATGTTGTTACAGGGATAGATGCCCTAAGTAATTTTTTGAGATGTTGCCTTCTAGTGAGTTCCAGGTCAATATGGTAGATTGCCACCAAGTCCATGAGCAAGCTACCTAGTCCCAGACTACAGTTCTTGTTGGGACCACTGGAACTGTGAAGTTTGATGAAAACAAACAACATTACTTCAACCAGAACTTTCTGCTGACTGCTCAATCCACTCCTTATAGCACCATGTAGAAGATTGCTAATGATTGCTTCCATTTTCAAAATTGGGCTAGGAGTTAAAGGGGCAAAAGTCAATTCTTTTTTCTGCTAGTTCCTGAAGCAGAAGTCTATGTGAATTAATTCATTTAATTAGAAAAAAAAAGCATTGTAAACCCAGTTTGTGCTGAAACTAAGTTTCCTCAATATATTTTTTTTTATTCCTATCATCACTTTTCTAGCAGCTGCCAGTTTGGATTGTTGCCCTTCAGAGCTTTAATGCTAGTTTTTTACATGCCTTATAGACATTCCAGTAATGACATTCTTAAAGTAATGTTAAACATATGATCTTGCTACTAACATACTCACTGTGAACCCAGTCTATCACAAAAATGGAATCCTTTTGTAATACTATCTGTGGGCTATCAGCACAATATAACTCTCTGTGAGTAAGTAGAATTTGTTGTTGCTGTTATTGTTGTTAATAGGTTAAACTTTTAGTAAATCACATGCCTATTTTCAGTTAACACTGGTAATGCAGTTGCAATATATAATACAGTTTACCAGTTCATAACTACTATAACATCTAAGAATTGTATGTAGAATATTTAATAGACTTTTTCATGTTAAGTTTTCTTATTTTAGGGCTGGGGATGTGGCTCAAGCGGTAGCGTGCTCGCCTGGCATGCGTGTGGCCGGGGTTCGATACTCAGCACCACATACAAACAAAGATGTTGTGTACGCCGAAAACTAAAAAATAAATATTAAAAAAATTCTCTCTCTCTTTCTCTTTAAAAAAAAGTTTTCTTATTTTGCATTGTTACTTTATAAGTTAATTAATAACTAAATAGGTAAAAAATGTTTTAAATTGACACTTGATTATTGGGTGCATTTGGTGGATTAAAATTTCTTAAAAACATATATCTTTGCAGCTCCAAGTCTAGAAATTTTGGTAATGAGTGCTATAGGAACTAATAGCTTTAGTGGGAGAATGGGTAGTGAGAAATACAGAAATATCCAAGGTTGAAACCAAAAGTGAGGGGGGTGACCAAATGGTAAAATTTTTGTACTTGTTTACTACCTCCTAAAAATTAATTCACTACTACCTCCTATTTTTAGGATTTAAATCACTAAGTTAAAATGTATCCTTGTGGGCTGGGGATATGGCTCAAACGGTAACGTAGTCGCCTGGCATGCACAGGGCACTGGGTTCGATCCTCAGCACCATATAAAAATAAAATAAAGATGTTGTGTCCACAGAAAACTGAAAAATAAATATTAAAAAAACTCTCTCTCTCTCTCTCTCTCTCTCTCTCTCTCTCTCTCTCTCTCTCTAAAAAAAAATGTATCCTTGCCAAATGTCATGAGTGTCACATTTGTTCTAAGAATGTTTTTTTAGAGCTGGGGCTGGGGCTCAGCAGTAGCGTGCTTGCCTAGAACGTGCAGGGCTCTGGGTTCGATCCTTAGCACCACGTAAAAATAAATAAAAAATAAAGGTATTGTGTCCAACTATAACTAAAAAAAAATTTTTAAAGAATGATTTTTTAAGGTCTTTATACTTCATCTTATAGTTTCACCATCATATATCTGTTCATTCAAGAACTTATGGGGGTAAAATATCAGCAATAAGCCTAACCTGTAACAGGGTCTAAAAGGAAAGTTGGAAACAAAGTGATTGCTATCTCTTTGTGACACCCTTAACTTCTAAGTCTTCCAGTGAATTTAAGGCCAAAAATTCCTATGTATCACCCTCCCCAAAATGAGTGATTCTTCACCCCGATGTTTTGTGGTGTCAACTGTATTATCTATCATTTAAAGTTAAAATTACTTAGTTTGTGATTTGTTCTTCCATATGACATTAGGCACATTTATTTTAAAACATGTTCCTGTTACATGACTATCTCATTGTCTTTTTTGAGAGAAAAATAGAGAGCAACAGATCTTCACAATAAACTTCACAAGAACAAATTGATTAATTTTATGTCTTGACTACTAAAGAGGAAAAAAATAACCTAGCTCTGGTTCTTGGTTAATGTTTTAAAATATTTGCAATTTATAATGTTTTAAAGCTAGATATACCAGCTTTGTTTCTACATTGCAACCAAGGTTAATGTTTTTGATCACTTAATTTTAAACCAGCAATTCATTTACTCTTGCCCAAAGCTACACACTATATTTCTGATATACTATTAAAATAGAATTAAATGGGAGAAGGAGGTGGAATTGACATTTAAACTACACCTTCTTTTAGTATTGATCAAAGATTACACATTATTTCTTACTTAAAGCAAGCTTATTCTTATTTTGAATTGTTTTTTTTTTTTTAAACCACAGCTTTAGCAGCAACAAAATGCCCAAATGCTGCCCTTTCTCTTGTGGATAATAGTCATAAATAAAAGCTGCATATAACTAGCAATAACTGAACTGAATGGTTCTGAATTGCTTTCTCCAAAACCTGTATAACTTTTTAAAATATTTTTTAGCTATAGGTGGACACAATATCTTCATTTTATTTTTATGTGGTGCTGAGGATCGAACCCAGTGCCCCACACTCTACCTCTGAGCCACAGCCACAGCCCCAAAACCTGTATAACTTTTAAATGGCTGAAACTGCTCTTATATGGACTAGACTATTTTTGATATGCTCATATTTTTATAATTTGAAAAATAAAATTTGCCTTGTGAAGTTTTCTCAAAAACAAAGAAAATGTGGTATATATATTCAGTGGAATATTAATCAGCTTTAAAGAAAAATGAAATTATGGAATTTGCCAGTAAATGGATGGAATTAGAGAATACCATGCCAAGTGAAGTAAGCCAATCCCAAAAAACCAAAGGCCAAATGTTTCCTCTGATACGTGGATGCTAATTCACAATAAGGGGTGTGGGGCACTAGAGAAGAATAGAGTTACCTTAGATTAGGTAGAGGGAAGTGAAGGGAGGGGCAGGGAGGGGATGTGGGGATAGGTAGGATAGTAGAACGAAACAGACATTATTACTTTATGTATATATGTGAGTGCATGATCAATGTACATGATAATGTACATGATCAATGTACAATGTACATCTACAATATGTACACTCAGAAAAATGAGAAATTATATCTTATCTATGTATATCAAAGTGCATAAATGCATTCTACTGTCATGTATAACCAATTAAAACAAATAATTTAAAAAAAAAAAATGAAGTCCTAAAATGTTGTTTAGAAGCTATGTGTGCATGGATTTTTTTTTTTTTGGTACTAGGGTTCGAATTCAGGGGTGCTGTACCACTGGAATAGATCCCCAACCCTTTTGCCTTTTTTTTTTTTTGAGACAGGATCTCATTGAGTTGCCCAGGCTGGCCTTGAACTTGCATTCCTCCTGCCTCAGCCTCCTGAGTTGCTAGAGTTACAATGTGCACCACCACACCTGGCTACATGGATAATTGTTGATTTGATAGGACCTTGCTTGGTTCTTACTTGGGTAAGAACTGGTCAATTTCCTAGAAAAGAAGCATCTTGTGATACTAAAAAGTCAAGTGTCAGAGAATGATGGGATATAGCAAAACAATCTGTGGGCTCTCAATGGTAAAATGTGGAATAATACCAGGCACAGTGGTGCATGCCTGTGATCCCAGTGGCTTGGAAGCCTGAGGCAGGAGTTGCAAGTTTGAGGCCACTTTCAACAATATAGTGAGGCCCTAATAAGCAACTCAGTGACACCCTGACTCTAAATAAAATATTTAAAAGGATTGGGGATGATGCTTAGTGGTTAAATTTCCCTTGGTTCAATCATCAGTACTAAAAAATAAATAAATAAAAAGGAATGTGGGGGCTGAGGATGTGGCTCAAGTGGTAACCGAGCGCGGGGCGCTGGGTTCGATCCTCAGCACCACATAAAAATTAAAAAATAAAGATGTTGTGTCCACCAAAAAATAAATATTAAAAAATTCTCTCTCTCTCTCTCTCTGTCTCTCTCTCTCTCTCTTTAAAAAAAAAAAGGAATGTGGAATCATATGTGCATCAAAATAAATAATGGTAGTAATGCATTATAGTGCATTAAATATAAGAAGCATGCATAATTCTGTACTGATGTTAGTTTAATTGTTAATGGTTATTAATTAATAACATTATTAGTTAAATTATTAGTATTAATAGTTGATAATTAGGTTATTCGATTAATTATGAAGTAGAGGGAAAGTTCTTCCTGAAAGTAGGATGCAAACTAATATACCTAGAAGGAATGATGGAGTTAGAAAGCCATCAATGGGTGGTAGAATTAGTAGGTAAAAATTTGATTAGGGAAAGGATAATACAATATCAAAGCAGAAATTACTTATTGATTACAATGGGTAAAGATTAGCTGTATTTTGGAGGAAGTTTGTGGTTACTACATAAACCAAGTGATCAAAGCTAACATGAACAGTATTGAGACAAACAGACATCATGGCCCTCCTGATACGAAAAACTGAGGACACAACATTGTTTTTGCTATTGATGTTCATTTAACTATTTGGAAACAGCAGAATACAAATTTAGGGATAATGCACAAAATGACTTGCCTTGGGGCTGGAATTGTGGCTCAGCGGTGGAGCGCTCGCCTCACATGGGCAGGACTGGGTTCGATCCTCAGCACCACATAAAAATAAAGGCATTGTGTTGTGTCCATCTACACCTAAAAAATAAATATTAAAAAAAATGACTTGCCTATATTCTTCAAATATTCTAAGATCAAAAAATACAGAAGAACTGTTCCAGATTAAAGAAACAAGACAACTAAATGCAATGAACGATCCTAAGTTGAAAGCAGGACCCAGGAAAATGATATAAAGAATACTATTAGGGCTGGGGATGTGGCTCAAGCGGTAGCGCGCTCATCTGGCATGCGTGCGGCCCGGGTTCGATCCTCAACACCACATACAAAAAACAAAGATGTTGTATCCGCCGATAACTAAAAAATAAATACTAAAATTCTCTCTCTCTCTCTCCTCTCTCTCTCTTTAAAAAAAAAATTTAAAAAAAAAGAATACTATTAGTACAATTGTTAAATTTTGAGACTAAATTGTAGTTTAGATAATAGTATTATTTCAATGTTAGGTTTCCTGATATTGAAAACCTTATTGTGGTTATATATAGAATGTCTTTGTTCTTAGGAAACACAGCCTGAAGTATTTAGGGGTAAATGGGCATGATGTCTACAAGTTACTTTCAAACAGTTCATGGGAGAGAGAGAAAATGATAAAGTAACTATTCCTCAGACAATCAACTATGAGGAATGTACTTGACCAAGCAATAATCTTGGTCAACCAATTTGTATATAGGGAGAGCTGGCCTGAGGTAAAAAATATATATACAGATTACTGGGCAGTAGTCAATGGTTAGCCATCTGTCAAGGACTTAGAAGGGAAAGGACTCAAAGATTAGAGAAAAGTAGTTCTACCCAGAGATATGGGAATGTGTACAAATAGGCACCATAGAAGGTGCACTCATTTAGGACTGGGGTTGTGGCTCAGTGGTAGAGCACTCACCTAGCACATGTGAGGCACTGGGTTCGAACCTTAGTGCCATGTAAAAGTAAATAAATAAAATAAAGATATTATGTCTGACTACAACTAAAAAAATTTTTAAAAAATAAGTGGCACTTACCTACCAAGTAGACAAAATAATTTTGCCAGTCAACATTAGCCAGCGGTTGTTAACACTCCAGAATTTTTAATAGGCACATAAATTGAATGGTCATAGTGGCAAAGACAAATTACATATGGGGCCAGCAGCAGATACTCCTACTTACATACTCCAGTCTAGTATTAATGCCTCTGAACCTAACTTGTTAGCAACAGAGACTCAAACTGAGCCCCCAATATGGCAGTATATCTGGAAAAGACCTGTTGGCCACTTGGTGGCAAAGTGACTATATTGGGTCTTCCTTTCCTAGAAAGTTACAGTTCATCCTCACAGGGACAGATATTTATCCAGGTATGAGTTTGCCTTTCCTACTTGTAGAGCCTCAGCCAGCACCACTATCTGTCAGCTTATGGAATTCCTGATCCATTGGAATGGATGGAAATCTGGAAGGGAATTGTGGACCCTGCTTCAAGATGAGAAGGTCCAGTATAGCCATCTTGCTATAATGTATAGCAAGTATAATGTCACTGCCCTAATATAGCAAGTGGCCAGTAGGTCTTTTCAAGGAATAACACTGTCCTGGAAGCACAGTTTTGATTTCTGTTCTTGATGCTGATGCCAAAATAGATGAGCAGAGTTCAAATATGTCTTCAGTAGTCAACACATAGAAGCACATATTGTCATTTTCTTCACTCAAATTTTAGAATTTGGATTCAGAGTACCAACTTTAATGTTACTATCATCAGATAACACTTTCTTCATGTCAGCACAGGGCTTAAAGTCCACACTCTCTTTCATACCAATGTCAAAGAGGGCAGTTTTTCCATGGAACTCATCCAGATACATGCCCAGTCTCATGTTTCTGTTCTGACCTCTCTGGGCAAATACCTTGCTGATGTTTATATATTGGCTCCCTTTCTTCCTCTTTGCTGCTGTTTCTTCAGTGTTAGTAACCATTTTCAATGGGTATAGGGAATAAATGGAAGGACCTATCAATTCTTTCCTCCCTCTGTGGCTTTTGCCTATTATTGGAGCTACTGTGAGATGGCTAGTATGGGCATAAGGTAAATAGAGTTTATTTTCCTGTTCTAAATCAAATAGAAAAAATCCTGGCAAAAATAGTCTTTAAACTTCAATGGACCTTGTAAAATCTTAAATACTTTGAGCTTGAATGGAGTAATCATTAAACACATGTTGACAGAAGTTAAAGGACTGAGGGCTGAAAAAGGAATATGGAGACAATCTTGCCTTACTTATAGAAATCAAGGCACAGAGTGGGAACAACCTTCCACCATGGTGACAAGAACTGGGATTAAAATGCAGTTGTCCTGATTTCTCAAACTAGTGCTCATTCAACTGCATCATAATGCCTCCCTGCTGACAATTTTTAAAAATGTAATTTGCTAAAACATTGTCATATTCTGAGAATCAAAGTAAGATGTAAGTGCATACTTACAAATGTAGCTACTAACAAAAAAAATGTTATAATAGCATTACAGAAAGCATGCAAAGCAGAGGGGAAAAAAGTATAATGTCACTGTCCTAATACAGCATCTTGGTAGTGGTTTGACAGTAGCATAATTTCAGCTCCTCACTATGTGCCTTATAAGCTCTCCTTTTCTTAAAGTAGTGTATTCTGCCTGTCTTCATTTCATATCTGCACTCTCACATATTTTGAACATCTCTATATTGTAACTTATTATATCTTATTTATTTATTTATTTATTTATTTATTTATTGTGTGTGTTGTTGGGGATTGAACCCAAGGCTTTGTGCATGTGAAAGAAGTACTCTACCAACTGAGCTATATCCCCAGCCCCATTATATTATTAATGGGTGATTTAAAATCCGTGTCTTCACATTGTTAAAAAAAAAAGAAGAAGAAGAACAACAAATGAAGACTAATAAGGAAGGAAAACATTGTTAAAATGGACCACAGGGCTGGAGTAGCTCAGTGGTAGAGCACTTACCTAGCATGTGTGAGGCACTGGGTTCGATTCTGAGCACCACATATAAATAAATACATAAAATAAAGGTATATCAACAACTAAAATATATTTTTAAAAAATGGACCACAGGTCAAATCCTAACCCTTTAAGCATTAATGTTGTTCTACTTTCTCCCAGTTGTAGCAGAGGCTATATCATTGCTATAAGGTTAATTTTCCCAAAAATATTGGGCATTGAATCCAGGGGTACTCTCCTACTGAGCCACACCCTCCAAGCCCTTTTTATTTGATTTGAAACAGGGTTTTGCTAAGTTGCCAAGGCTGGCCTCAAACTTTTGATTCTCCTGCCTCAGCCTCCTGAGTCACTGGGTTACAGGTGTGTACCACCATGTCTGGCTAGGGATAAATTTTGTTGTGATGTTTCAGGGATTCAATAGAGCAGTTAAAGACTTTTGAGATCTATGTGGTTGGGGTAGGACTAAAACTGTTTTACTGAAATGCATTCCTCTTTGACATATTAAGATAGTTCTCACTTCAAGCAAACAAATCAAAAATTAAACTTGTACAACACTACATTTGAGCAATTTGAGTTTCAAAGCACAAGAGTTTTACAAAGTTTATGAGAAATGCATGTTAAATAAAGCATACCTCTGTTAAGAAAAAAAATAACTTGTTTTAGACATGACTTGCATCTAGAAGGAAATGAATTTTAAACAAAAGCCTCTGCACCTTTGTCTCCATAGAGCTGGAAAGGACCTGGAGATTCCACCAGGTGAAGCCACCTGCCCTTCATAGCAATTGCTCCCCTCTTACTCCCCTCACCTTAGCTTCTAAAACTAATCCCTACTAAGATAGTTATTTAGTTGTATGGCTCCAGTCTATAATAAAAGAATTCCACACACTTGACATATGATGGGAAAGAACTTTTTGGGAAAGAAAGCCTGCCAGGTGCCCCTTAAACCACACCATTTTGATCCTTCCCACTTTCTTTGTTTTTATAAATCCATTTCTGAGCCTGATCTTCAGCTCCTGCTAAACATGGTCAGAATCTGGAAAGGTGTTGGAAATGTTTGACATGATTTATATGCTACCTGAAATTGTTTACAAGTCACTAAACTATTTCAAAATAGCTCTTTCAGTAAGACTTGTGCAAAGCTTCAAGGTTATCTCAAATTGCATTAGACCATGCTTAGGAAACCAGACAGCCAGCAATCAGCTTGAAGTTTTCTAGTTGCTCAACAATCAGCTTTGGTTTTGTTTATTGATTTGCATGTAGGGTAAATGGCCTTTGTTGAACATTAAATTAAAAACATGTTATGAAGCAATGAGACCGATTTCACTCACAAGCACTATGTCTGACCTGCCAATCCAATTTTCTAACAGCAACAAAAAGATGGGCCAGACAAAAATCTAACTAACCAGGTTCTCTAAAGTTGTTTATTGGATGGATGGACAATATTACGATTTAACTAAAAAAAAATGAATTAACGAAATTCCCTCTTTCCCTATATTCTAGCTGATTTCTCTTAAGCATGCTTAACAGGAAAAGAAGATATTTTAAGGAAAAAGATGTTTGATTTAAGCCTGAAGCTAACAGACCCCCATAATGGACAGTATGGTGAAGAGAACAAAGATCTCTGGCTATACAGCAGAAGTCTGAAGTTTCAGCCCTGGTTCTACCCTATGTCATTCAAACCATTTCCAATCTCTGGGTCTCAGCTTTTAGTTTCAAATCCCTTTAAACTTCAAAAGTGTATATGCTGGCTGTGTGTGGTGGTGCATGATTATAATCCCAGTTACTGGGGAGGCTGAGGCAGAAGGATTGCAATTCCAAGGCCAGTCTCACCAACTTAGTGAGACCCTGTCTCAAAATAAAAATAAAAATGGCTGAGGATATAACTCAGTGATAGAGTCCAGTGGGTTCAATCCACAGTACCAGCAGGGTGGGGAGCGATATGTAGAAAGAGAGAGTGAGAGAAAGAGAAAGAGTCTATGTGCTACATGATACTGAAGAGAAAGTTATTCTTGAAATGTCAATCTTCTAAAATATCCATTTTTGTATTAAGAATTATATATAAATGAATTTTTTAAATATTTATTTTTTAGTTATATGTGGGCACAATGTCTTTATTTGACTTTATGTGGTGCTGAGAATCAAACCCAGTGCCTCAAGCATGCTAGGCGAGTGCTCTCCCTCTGAGCTACAACCCCAGCCCCATAAATGAATTTTTTAAGCCAGAATATATACATGCATTTTAAATGTTAATCTGACCTCTGTCGATGGTGGGTTTCTGAATTTTTTTTATTTGTTTCCATTTTTCTACTTTAAAAATAGAGGCACAAATTGGTTTTTTTTTTTTTAATTTTTTTTGAAACAAGGTCTCACAAAGTTGCTTAGGGCTTGCTAAATTACTGAGGCTGGACTCAAAACTTGAAATCCTTCTGCCTCAGACCCCTGAGTCACTGGGATTACAGGCATGTGCCACCATACCCAGCACAAATTCTTTATTTTGAAAAAAAAAAAGCAGTTTTAAAATGTTCAACTTAATCATAAAATCAGCAACTTGGCATTTCCTTTGAGTGTAGCATTAAGTTTATTTCTCGTGAAAGTTTAACAGACTTTATCTTTTAAAAATATTTTTAGTTGTAGATGGATGCAATATCTTTATTATTTGTTTATTTATTTTTATGTGGTGCTGAGGATTGAACCCAGTGCCTCACATGTGAGAGATAGCACTCTGACACTGAGCTACAGCCCCAGGCACAGACTTTATCTTGATATTCACCAGAGCAACACTGTGAGGTGGTAGATGGTGTCTGTTTAATGTATATCAGCATTTTTCAACTGGGGCTATACAAAGAAATTAAGGCTTAACATCTAAGGCATCCACCCCATGTAATTAATTAACTTCTTTCCTGTGCACGTAGAGTAGTCCTAATCATTTCTCCTTGGAGAAATTCAAGGAACTGAATAAATAGTCACTCAGTTTTTTTGTGTGTTCATCAGTTCAACTGATCCATTCCAGTTGCAAAAGACCACACAGCGATCAAACAAATTCGCTGAACTGATCGTTTGATTAGAAGGGTCTTATATTTCAGTTTAAGGCATAGCTTAATGAAATGTTTTGAATTAATTTTGATTCCTGATGTAGGTTCCAGAAATCTACACAGAAGTTTTAAAGACTACTTTTCCCTGGGTCCTATAAATTGAAATTTCCAGTTACTTAAATAGGAAATGCTTTATCAGCCCAATATATTGATAGTGATTAGTCATCTCCTTAATGTACAAGGAACCTTAAGGTACAAGTAAGTATACTCATTTGAGCAGGAAAACTTTTTGAATAGAAAGATAATATTGGGGGAGGGGGGATAGTAGAGGATAGGAAAGGCAGCAGAATACAACAGACACTAGTATGGCAATATGTAAATCAATGGATGTGTAACTGATGTGATTCTGCAATCTGTATATGGGGTAAAAATGGGAGCTCATAACCCACTTGAATCAAATTGTGAAATATGATATATCAAGAACTATGTAATGTTTTGAACAGCCAACAATAAAAAATTTTAAAAAAAAGAAAGATAATATTGAACAAGTTCAGAGATCCAGTTGAAAGTACTTTACCAAGCAGGGTGAGGTGGTACATATCCATAATTCCAGTGGTTCGGGAGGCTGAGGCAGGAGGATTGCAAGTTTGAGGCAAGCCTCAGCAACTTAGCCAGGGCTGGGGATGTGACTCAGCACTCTGGTTTTTATTTTATTTTATTTTTTGGTGCTGGGATTGAACCTAGAGCCTGTGCATGCAAGGCAAGCAGTCTACCAACTGAGCTATATCCCCAGCCCTGCACCCTGGTTTAAATTCCCCAGTACCCAAAAGAAAAAAAATCAACACCAAAAGTATATGAAAAATATTCAACATCATTAGCAATTAGGGAAATACAAATCTAAACTACCCTGAGATTTCATCTCACACCAGTCAGAATGACAGTCATCAAGAATATAGATAATAATAAATGCTGGAGAGGATGTGGAGAAAAAGGAACACTTTTACACTGTTGGTAGGATTATACAACAACCATGGAAATCAATATGAAGGTTCCTCAAAACACTAGGCATGGAACCACCATATGACCCAGCTATACCCCACCTCCATATTCATGCTAAGAATTAAAGTCATCTTACTACAGTGACACATGAATACTAATGTTTATAGCAGCAAAATTTACAACAACCAAACTATGGAGCCAACCTAGGTGTCCATCAATGGATCAATGGATAAAGAAAAAGTGATATATATATATATATATATATATATATATATATACACACACACACACACACACACACACACACACACACAATGGAGTTTTACTCAGCCATAAAAAATGAAATTATGGGCTGGGGATGTGGCTCAAGCAGTAGCGCACTCACCTGGTATGTGTGCGGCCTAGGTTCGATCCTCAGCACCACATACAAACAAAGATGTTGTGTCTGCCGAAAACTAAAAAATATTTAAAATTCTCTCTTCTCTCTCTCTCTCTCTCTCTCTGTCTCTCTCTCTCTTCTCTCTTTAAAAAAATGAAATTATGTCATTTGCAGGAAAATGGATGGAACTAGAGATCATCATGTTAATTGAAATAAGTCAAACTCAGAAGATCAAGGGTCATACATTTTCTGTCATATGTAGAAGCTAGAGAGGAAAAAGGAAAAGAAAGGTGGTGGGGCAGGTATCTCCTGAAAATCAAAGGCAGACCAGAAAAGGAAAGGAAACAAAGGGATGGGAGTCAGCAACAGAAGGGGAAGTGCTGGGGAGTGATATTGGCCAATTATATTGTTATACTGTGTGCATGTATGAATATATAACAATAAATCCCACCATTAGTACAAATATAATGTACCCAAAAAATTGGAAGGCCAAAAAAAATTTTTTTTAATTTTTTTTAAAGAGAGAGAGAGAAAAAAAAAATTTTTAATATTTATTTTTTAGTTTTTTGACGGACACAACATCTTTGTTTGTATGTGGTGCTGAGGATAGAACCCAGGCCGTATGCATGCCAGGCAAGCACGCTACCGCTTGAGCCACATCCCCAGCCCCCCCCCAAAATTTAATATAAATGAAATCATACAGAATATGAACTTTCAGTATTTTATTTTTCACACCTAATTCACTGGAAATACATGTATATTGTTTGCAATGACAAATTTGTTCTTTTCCCATTGCTCATGTGTATTCCATAGTATAAATGTACCATAATATCTTCAATCATTCACCTGTTGAAAGACTTTTGGCTAGTTTCTTAGTTGGGGCCCATTACAATTAAAAATTCTATAAACTCTAAAAAAAAAAAAAATACACTGAGCCGGGTGCAATGGCGCATGCCTGTAATCCCAGTGGCTCCAGAGGCTGAGACAGGAGAATCTTGAGTTCAAAGCCAGCCTCAGCAAAAACGAGGTGATAAGCAATTCAGTGAGACCCTGTCTCTAAATAAAATACAAAATAGGACTGGGGATGTGGCTCAGTGGTCGAGTGTCTCTGAGTTCAATCCACAGTATCCCCCCCCAAAAAAAAAACTACACTGAGATTTCATTTCACACTAGTCAGAATGGCAGCCATAAAGAATACAAACAATAATAAATTCTGGAGAGGATGTGGAAAAAAGGAACACTTTTACACTGTTGATGGGATTGTAAATTACTATAACAACTATGGGAATCAGTATGGAAGCTCTCAAAAATCTAAAACTATGCACCAATAAAAATATGGAAAGAGTAAAAAGAAACTGATGCTTAGATACTTGAAGTAACTTGTTGAAGGTTTCATAATCGAATAATTGATGGGACTTTGGAAGTTTGTGTCTTTCTAAGCTGTCATGTTTATAGACATAGATTTGTGTATAAATTTTCCTTGTTATCCTTTTAATATCTGTAGAAATTATAGCAACATAATATTTCCCATTCCTATTATTTGTCATTTGTGCATTCTTTTCCCCCTCAAAAGTCTGGCTACAAATTTATCAATTTCATTGATCTTTCAAAAAATGGCATTTTATTTTATTGACTTTTCCTGTTGTTTTGGATGTTATTATTGCAGTCTCCAATTTCATTTATATCTGCTCTGATCTTTATTATTTCCTTTACTTATGTTGAGTTTAATTTTCTCCCCTTTTTTCTAGTTTTTTTCTTATGATAAATGATGAGGTTATTGAGTAGAAATATTATACCTTTTTTTTTTCAGTTCTGGGGATCATACCCAGGGCCTCAAGCATGCTTGGCAAGTACTCTTCCACTGAGCCACATCCCACCCCAACCTCTTGCCTTTCTAACATACGTATTTACTGTTATAAGTTTTCCCCAAGCACTATTTCAGTAGCATCGTAAAAATTCTGATATATTATGCTTTTCATTTTCATTTATTTCAAAATGCTTTCCAATTTCTTTTTTATATCTTTTTTGACCCAGAAGTTATTTAGAAATTTCTTCTTTCCAAATATGTGGGTGATTTTCATGAGAATGTCTTGTTATTGATTTCTAATTTAATTCTATTTTTGTCAGAGAGCATGCTCCATATGGTTTGAATCATTTTAAATTTGTTGAGATTTATTTTTTTGGCACAATGTGTGAACTATATAGGTAAATGTTCCATGGACATGTGAAAACAATGTGTAGTCTACTGTTGTTGGGCAGTCTTCTATAAATGCCAATAGGTCAAATTGGTTGAGAGTGTTAACTTTCCTATATTCTTTCCCATATTCTTCCTGCTCACTCTAGTAATATCTGATAGAGCAGTATTGAAATTTCTGACAATTGTTGTTTCTCTTTAACATCCTTCAGTTTTGCCTCTTTCATTTTGGATCTCTGTTCTTAGGTGCATAAACACTTAGGATTGTTATTTCCACTGAATTAATTGACCCTTTTATCATTATGAAACAACTTATTTTATTGATGGCTGCATTTTTGCTTTGAAATGTACTTTGATATTAATATATCAACTCCAGCTTTTATGTGACTGGTGTTATCACAGTATAGCCATGCATCATGAATGACAAGGATATGTTGAGAAGTGTGCTGTTAGGCTATTTCATCACTTCACAAACAGCAAAGAGCATGCTTAAACAACTACAACAGTCAAGCCACTAACTGATATAATCTTATTAGGAATACCATTCTATCTACGATTTTTGTTGACCAAAATATCATTATACAACTCATGACTGTGTATCTTTTTTACCCTTTTACCTTTTTTCTGCTTTAATAAGGTATAATTGAGAAATAAAAATTATATATACCTAAAAGGTACAATGCAATGTTTTAATATATTGTATACACTGTGAAATAATTACTACAATCAAGCTAATTGACATTTGCTCATGTCACGTGTCATATAGTTACCTTTTAGTGTGTGTGATAAGAATACCTAAGATCTATTCTCAGCAAATTTTGAGTACCCCATATAATACATCATTATTAACTAAAGTAACCATGTTTCGCATAGGTTTCCAGAACTTATTTATCTCAGAATTACAAGCTTGTACCTTTATTTTATTTATTTATTTATTTATTTAGGTACTGGACTGAACCCAGGGGCACTTGACCACTGAGCTATCTCCCTAGTCCTTTTTATTTTTTTATTTTTTTTATTTTGAGACATGGTCTTGCTAAGTTGCTGAGTCTAGCCTCAAACTTGCAATCCTCCTATCTCATCCTCCCTACTCATTGGAATTACAGGTATGTGCCACTGCAACTGGCCTTTGAGTACATTATTATTAAAAATGGAAAATATCCACTTAACATTCACCCCTCATTGTTAAAGAGCTTCCTGCATTTTCCATGTATTAATAGTCTTCATGTTATGTTGCTTTCATTTTCATTTTGATGCCCAATCCACTACCCTTTTTGTATCTTCCATATTGAGCCCAGAAAAAGTATGGTGTTATATGGTAAATCAGGCTCAGCCTAAGAACTTGAAGTTCTGAGTTATATCTCAGCTTTGTCTATTTTTAACCTGTATGACCTTGAGCAAGTTATTTATGATTTCTGAAATTCAGTTTCCTTATCTATAAAATTCCACTAATAATTTTCCTTCTTTTCCAGGGATACAGCCCAGAGTAAAACAGATCACAAGCATTCCGTGGAGGCTTTCTGAACTACAGAGTATGATGTAAGAGTAAGATATTACCCGAAGGTCTTGGTGACAATACCTGGTCCATGGTGCTCTTACTTTGTTTGTACCTTTTGACCAACCTTTGTTCAACCTTTACTTTTGACCTATGTGTGTCTTTACATTTAAACAGGTTTCTTCTCCAATCAGAGCAATCAGACAAAAGAAAGAAATTACAGGGATACAAATAGGAAAAGAAGAAGTCAAATTATCTATTTGCTGATGACATGATCTTATATTTAGAAGACCCCCCTCAAAAAAAAAAAACTCCACCAGAAGACTTCTAGAGATGATAAACAATTTTAGTAAGGTAGTAGAATACAAGATCAACATACACTAATCAAGCACTTTCCTACAGTCCAATAATGAATCTGCTGAAAAAGAAATTATGAAAACTACCCCATTCATAATTACCTCAATAAAATAAAATAAAATACCTGGGAATAAAACTAACCAAGGAAGTGAAAGACCTATACAATGAAAACTATAGACCACTGAAGAAAGAAATTGAAGAAAACCTCAGAAAATGGAAAGACCTCCCATGTTCTTGGATAGGCAGAATTAATATTGTCAAAACAGCCATACTACCAAAAATTCTATATATATTCAATAAAATTCCCATCAAAATATCAATGATATTTTTCACAGAACTAGAAAAAAAACAGTCCTTAAATTCATTTTGAAGAATAAAGGATCCAGGGATTGAGGCTGTAGCTCAGTGGTAAAGTGCTTGCCTTATATGTATGAGGCACTGGGTTCGATCCTCAGCACCAAATAAAAATAAATAAAAGATCCAGAGTAGCTAAAACCATGCTGAGCAAGAAGAGCAATGCTGGAAGCATAACAATACTTGACTTCAAGTTATACTCCTGAGCTATAGCATATACAGTATTGGCACCAAAACAGACATGGAGACCAATGGAATAAAATAGAAAACACATAGACAAGCCCACATAGATACAGCCATCTGATTCTTAACAAAGGTGCCAAAATCATACACTGGAGGAAAGACACTCTTTTTAACAAATGGTGCTGAGAAAACTGTACATCCATACATAGATGAAGGAAGCAAGATCCTTCTCTCTCACCCTGTGCAGAAGTCAACTCAAAATGTATCAAATATCTAGGAATTAGACTAGAAGCAATGCAACTACTTGAAAAAAAAAACATAGGTTTAATACTCTAACATATTGGCACAAGTATCAACTTCCTTAACAAGACTTAACAAGTGTAAGTAATAAAACCTAAAATCAATAAGTGGGATAGTATCAAATTAAAAAGCTTCTGCACAGCAAAGGAAACAAGAGTGTGAAGAGAGAGCCTAAAGATTGGGAGAAGACCTTTGTTATTCAGATAGGTTATTAATATCTAGAATATAAAAACAACTAAAAAAATTAATGCCCCCAAAACCAAATAACTCAACTAATAAATGGGCCAAAGAACTAAACAGACACTTCTCAAAAGAAGAAATACCAACGACCAATAAATATATGAAAAAAATGTTCAACATATCTAGCAATCAGAGAAATACTAATCAAAACCACACTGACATTTCATCTCAGTCAAGTCAGAATGGCAATTATCAAAACTACATAGAATAATAAATGTTGGCCAGATATGGGGGGAAAGGTATATTTTGTATATTGTTGGTAGGACTGAAAATAATTGCAACCACTCTGGAAAGTAGTATGAAGTGTTCTCAAAAAAATAAGAATGGACCCACCATATGACCCAGCTATCACATTCCTTGATATATATCCAAGAGATCTAAAATAAGCAAATTAGCTTAGTGCAGTGGTACACATCTGTAATCCTTAATAATAAAATAATACATTCAGAAGGCAAGTTCAAGGCCAGCCTCAGAAACTTAGTGAGGCCCTAAGCAATTTAGAGAAACCCTGTCTCACAATAAAAAAAGGGCTGGGTATGTGACTCAGTGGTAAAGCACACATGGGTTTAATACCCAGTACCAAAACCAAAAAATTATAAATAAATAAATATATAAACAAACAAAACAAGCATACAATAGGGATGCAGCCACATCAATGTTTATAGCAGCACAATTCACAATAGCCAAGATTTGAACCAATATAGGTGCCTATCAACAGATGAATGGATAAAGAAAATGCAGTATATATACACAGTGGAGTATTACTTGACCATGAAGAAGAAATAAATTATGATATTTGCCAATAAATGGATAGTGCTAGAGACCATTATGCTAAGCGAAATAAGCCAGACCCAGAAATTCCTAGGTCAAATGTTTCCTCTAATATATGGAAAGTAGACCAAAATGGGGGCAGAGAGTAAAAAGCAGAGGACTCAATGAAAATAGAAGAGAGATCAGTGGAGTAGAGGAAAGGGATTGAGGGACAGAGAGGGGAAACAAAAAGGCAAAAATGGTGTAATGAATCTGACTAAATTTTCCTATGAACATATATGAATATACCACAGGGAATCTTTATGTATATCTTCAAGGCATTAATTTTTGAAAAACTATAAATAAATAGAAGAAAGATTGGTAAAGTAGAAGGAAGAGAACAGGAAAAAGGAAGAGGGAAGAGAAAGGATAAGTATTAGGAGCTGAGTTTGAGCAAATTATAACCCATGCTTGTACAATTATGTCAAAATGAACCCTAATATTATGTATAACTAAAATGAACTAATTTAAAAAAAAAAAAGATTTCTTGTAGACAGAATATAGCTGGGTCTTAACCTTTTAATCCAGCATCTCAATCTCTGCCTTCAATTGGAGTATTTAAACCATATGCATTTAAACCATACACCTTTAATGTGATTGCTGATATAATTAGGTTTAATTGTATTAGTTCATTACTAGTTTTCCTCCATTTGTTCTCTTTCACACTTCTCTTCTGCCTTAATTTGGATTATTGATTTTTTATGTTATTTTAGCTCCTTTGTTAACTTATTAGCTATACCTCTGTTTTTTTAATTTGTTTTTTAGTTGTAGATGGACATAATATTTTATTTGTTTATATGTGGTGCTTAGAATCAAACTCAGTCCCTCACACATGCAAGGCAAGCACTCTACCAGTGGGCTACAGCCCCAGCCCAGCTATATCTCTGGGATTTTTTGTTTGTTTGTTTAATTTTTAAATTTGTTTTAATTACTTATACATGACAATAGAATGCATTTATACACTTTGATATAGATGGGATATAATTTCTCATTTTTCTGAGTGTAAATGTTGCAGAATCATCTTGGTTACACCTCTGTTTTGTGTAGCAATTGGTTTAAAGTTTGTTGGACACATCTTCATCTCATTGTTCCATCTGCATCTCCAATTGTTAATGTGTCATTTCACATACAGAGTAAACCCCACAGGAATAAACCTTCATTTCTCGTCTCCTTCCTTGGTGTTCTTGTTGCCATAGATCATACTTTTCCTGTATTAGAAAACCCACAGCAAGTCTGCCTGTCTTTGCCTGGGTTCCCCATTTGTGCATAGTGGTTTGGAAAATCTCAGAATAGTAAGAAGAGACACTGTAGTATTCATCTTGTTTATTTTCCATCTCCCAGGGTCACTGTCCTTTATTTCCTGATGTCTTGCATGTTGAGACTGTTTAAAATAGTTTGTATGTTTTTTCCCATTGCTTCATGTGAGGGAGAAAAACAGCCCATATTGCTCTATCTCATTTGGAAGCTGAACTCCCGAGGAGGTTTTTGTTTTGTTTTGTTTTGTTTTTGGTATTGGGCATTGAACCCAGGGCCTCATGTATGGTAAGCACATACTATCACTGAACCACATCTCCCACCCTAGAAGAGTTTTTTTTTTTTTTTTTTTTTTTTTTTTGAGCCCAGTTGGGGATCCTGCTTTGTCTGAGAGCAAAGTTGCAAATCAGGGAGTTTCTTGAGGAGTGACAAGTGTCTGAAAAAAATTGTCTTAGCTAATGATGGACAAGTGAGCCCAGGTTGTATGAAATAACTTCAGGACAATGGCTTGGAGGTGAACATGAAGCAGGCCCCCAAATGAGATGCAGTATCTGAGGGACACTGGCAAAGATAAAGGCTAAGGATAGTGGGAGAAAAACAGAGGGATAACAGGAACCCAAGTGAGGGGTGACTCCTCAGACTACTGGTTGGTGGTAAGCAGCATTTTGCAGATATAAACTGGCATACTGAGGAAAGGTAGTTTGATTAATGTGCAGTCTTCAGGAAGCTGGTATGGCTGATTCCTGATTATCTGATAGAAATAAAACACATTTATGCCAGTAGCTTTGAAGTATTGAAGATGTTTATGATCATTTTGTCCCTATAACAAGCCTAGGAGGAGACAAATACTATTTACCCAATTTAAGACATTAACAGTTCAAAGTTTCAAATAATAATAATAATAATGGCTGAGCACAGTGCACATGCCTGTAATCCCAATGACTTCAGAGTCTGAGGCAGGAATATAACAAACCTGAGGCAATTTGAGGCCTGCCTTTGCTACTTAAAGTAAAAATTAAAGTACTGGGAGTGTGGATCACTGGTAGAGGGCTTTGGGTTCAATCCCTAGTACAAAAATGCTTTAATGACTTACCAAGTTAACAAATAAAAGAGCAGAGAATTGACCTGAGGGCCATTTGACGATGAAGTCAAGGCCTTAATGACCATCTGTGGCACTGCCAAAGGGAAAGCAGATTGAGACAGACTTTATAACTGTGGATCTTGAATGTGTACAGAGCAGCTTGAGATCATTTTGTATATGGGAGTTGATGAACAATGAAAGCCAGGGGTCAAAAGAGGTGTTTGTTTGCCCATGTGCAAAACAAACATCATTCAAAACTTGATGGCTTCAAACAGCAACTATTGTATTTATCTCACACTGGTTCCTGTGTGAACTTGGCTGAGTTGGGCAGTTCCTGAGGTGGTCAAAGTTAGATACCAAGAAAGCAAGTGAGCTGGAGTCATCTGGAGGCTTGCTTGAGATATTGAGAAGGTTAGGCCTTTCTCCTCCTTGCAGGTTAAGACCTCTCTACTCCAGGTGGCCTTTCCAACCACCTGACTTCTTTCATGGTGGTTAAGAGCTCCCCAAAGTGGACACTTCCTTCCAGCCTTCACTAATAGTTTATTCAAGACTGTTTTGGCTTTTGGCTGCTGCCACGTGTTTTAGATTTTGGTAATATCTGCACTCCCTTTCACATACCAATTTTTATTTTGGTTATCTATCATCACATTAAAAAAATCACCCTAAACCCCTCATCGGTTATCTATTATGGTTCTATAGGTCTACTGAGTTCAGCTGCAATGTTCTACTGGTCTCACATGGGGTTTCTTGTGCAATTGCAATCACATGATAGCTAGTACCAGCGTCATCTGGAGACTTGACTGGGACACTCTTATACCTGATCTGCTCTGTCTAGCCTATGGTCTCAGGCCTCTTCTCTCCACGTGACCTTTGAATGTGGACTCTGCAGAAGGGTAGCCAGATATTTTCCATATTGACTCAGGATTACCAAAAGTGAATACAGTCATCCCTCAGTATCTGCAGAGGATTGGTTCCAGGCCCTTCCATTAACACCAAAATGCTCATCTGCTCAAGTCCTTTATACAATATGGTGCAGCATTGGCATGTAACCATGTACACTCTCCAGTATACTCTAAGTCATTCCTAGATTAATTAAAATGTGTAATACAATGTAAATGCTATGCACATAGTCATTACACTGCATTGTTTGGGAATAATGACTGGGAAAAAAATCTATATATGTTCAATAAAGATGCAATTTGTCCCCTAATATTTTTTTTCTGTAGTTGGTTGTATCTGTGAATGCAGAACTTGAGAATACAGAGGGCTGTTGGCATTTGGAGAGACAAATCAGAAACTGCCGGTCCTCTTAAGACTAGGTCCAGAACTGACACAGCATCGTTGTGACAGCATTCTATTGGTCAGCCCTAGTCACAGGCCAGCCTATATTCAATATGGGCAGGAATTACAGAAGATTACAAGTAACAGTAGTTCATTGGAGGCCATCATCAGATTCTAGCTATCATAGAGGGTGAAAGGCAAACTTCACTTACTTTATGATAATCAAAATTCTTATTTAGTCTTGGGCTGGGGCTCAGTGGTAGAGCACTTGCCTAGTATGTGTGAGGCACTGGGTTCAATTCTCAACACCACATATAAATAAATGAATAAAATAAAGGTCCATCTACAACTAAAATTTTTTTTTCAAATCCTTATTTTGGGTTTTGTTTTTTAATGTCCATATGTTGTAATCCAATGGGAAAAACCTGACTTAGAACATCAGACTCTCCCAGCATCTAAATCTCTGAAAGAACAAAGATGGTCATAATTCACAGCTGCTAAGTTAACAGGGTCTCTCCCTGTTCTAGGTCAAAGAAATTGAAGCTGATTTTTAGTTCTAAAATAAGTTCCCCAAAATTCATTCGCACATATCTTTCAGAAGCCTATGAGAGAGCTCCATGCATTTCAAAAAGCAATTTTAAAGTTGTTTGATGATCAAAGAGGATTTGACAGTGAACTGGTGATGAAATGGCAAGAAAGCTATTTTGAAATAACCTTCTGGAAGTTCATCCAAATGCAAGAGCTAGCTGATAAAAGATAAAAAGCACAAGACACAGTTTGAATCAGCTTAGTTAAAACTAAAACACAATTGCTCCACATCATATGGTGCAGTAATTGAGGACTGATGAGGAAAGGTCAGGACTGGCAGGTGAGGCAACAGGTCAAGTGAGGCAACTTGTGAGGTACACAGGTCAGCCACCTCAGGCAAAGGTGAGCTCATTATGCTCCTCCTGGGCTGGCTTTGCTTCTGTTCCATGTGTGCACCAACCTTTGACCTGCCACAGAACCCTTTCCCTGGTGATTCCCCCATCTGTACTTCTCTCCTTCTGACCCAAAAAGTGATACAACTTAATGCCACAAAACTTGAAGATGTACAAGGTTGATAAATTCCTCGAAAAACACAATGACATTATCATTTTACACTCCCTAGTTTGGCCAAAATATAAAATTCTGGCAACTTGCAATGATTACAAGGTGTGAACCAATGGAAACTCTCTGATACTCCAGTGGGAAGGTAAACTGATGCAGCTTCTTTGGGGAGATTGTACTATAAAATTTGAGCATTTGTATTCCCTGTAATGCAGCCATTCTCTTTGAGGTATGTTCCCTAGAAAAACTCTTACACATACAATGCAAGTCATGTACACAGACATTTATAGCAGCACTGCCAGCAATGGGGGAAAGCTGGCAACAAGCTAAGTGTACACCAAGAGGAGAATGGGGGATCATAATCTGGCACATTCATATAATTGAATCTTATACATCAGTGAAAAAAGAATTTAAGGTACACACACCAATGCAGATAAATCTCACAAAGCAAGTTACAGGAGAAATATAAAAGGATCTTTCTAACCAGCCACAGTAGTGCAAACCTGTAATCCCAGTGGCTGGAGGCTACGGCAGTAGGATTGCAAGTTGAAGGGCAGCCTCAGCAGTTTAGCAAGACCCTCAGCAACTTATCCAGATTCTGTCTCAAGATAAAAAGGACTGAGGATATAGCTCAGGGGTAAAGCACCTCTGGATTAAATCCTCAGTACAAAAAAAAATTATTTTCTTTTTATGGTGTGGGAGATTAAACCCAGAGCCTCGCATATGTTAAGCAAGTATTCTCTATCACTGAGCTATATTCTCAGCCCTTCATTTTTACATCTTTCAGAATCAAGCAAAACTATGTTTATGAGATAAAACATTAATAAAAATCAAGGGAATGAAAAAAAAGTCTGGAGAGTGACTATCTCAGGGGAGAAAGACAAGGCTATTGGGTCAGGAACAGACATGGAAAACAGTGGCTTTGGTGGTATTCTCATTAGTTGAAGGATTCACTAGTATTCATTTTATTATTTAGCTTCATAAATTATATATAAATCAACTCTCTTCCTTTACATGTAATTTCCTAATGAAACCTTTTATTTTTTATTTTCAGTTTATATTCTCAATTTGTTTTCAGAACCTCCTTGGCTCTGCCACTTACTACCTATGGGAACCTGGGCATCCTGTTTAGCCATTCCAAGCCTCAGTAGGCTCATTCATAAAATGAAGTTTATAAGGCAGATGTGAGAATTTCATGCCTGGCACCCGGAAGTGCTAATAAATGGTAGCTCCTCTGAGGGGCACTGCATTTGGAATAGCAAACTCTGTAGCCCAACCTCCGTTATAAAGGTTTAGTAGAAACAGGGAAAACAGTGTGTCATTCTTTTTTGGGGGGGGAGTGATACCAGGGATTGAACTCACAGGCACTTGACCACTGAGCCACATCCCCAGCCCTATTTTGTATTTTATTTAGAGACAGGGTCTCACTGAGTTGCTTAGTGTCTTGTCATTGCTGAGACACCTCACCATTGCTGAGATTGGCTTTGAACTCGCCATCCTCCTGTCTCACCCTCCCAAGCCACTGGGATTACAGGTGTGTGCCACCACACCTGCCCAGCAAGCAGGCTGTCATTTTTGATATGGGACTCAGGTTTTTCTCCTGTGTCCTTCCCACTTCTCCTCTGCAAGAGAATATATCTGACCAATTGTTAAGGTCCTTTCAAATGTAATTTTGGATCATTGTCACCTTGGTTTTTGTGTTCTTTGCCCACACGAGGGCAGGATAGGCAAACAATTGTGAAACCGATAATGGCGTGTCAAGAGTTCCTTTTGAGGATGGTCAAGACCTTCTAGAAAGCGACCCTATTAATAATTCCATTAATGTCTATTACTGAATAAATTGAGACTGGTCAGACAGTTCAGATCAAACTTGCTTCTCACCAGTTAATAGGATAGCTCCCAGAGCACATTAATAGACATATAGCAAAACATAATTTCTAGTACTACAGATACTTCCTACAGGTTCTTACAGACTGTTCATTGAGATCTTATGTATACATGTATATGTGTTTGTGAACACACTTGAAGGCACATATGTGTACACATATTGTGAGCATGTACAAGTAAGAACATACATTCATTTGCACTGCCAACAACTAACTAGTATGTCCCCAGCCATACCTCTGAAACAGAGGAATGGAAAACTGTCAATTGCCTCCTTGCCAGCATTGCCCAAGCTTGAAAAAAGGAGGTATGCTGGTAATGGCCGGTAGGGGACCTTTGAAATTCTAGTAAATCTTGGTCTCGGCCTCAATCTACCTCAGCAGTATGCCCTGTGCTACATAGGTGTGGCTGAGGACACACCAATTTGCAAGTCAAGATCGAAAAGGACACAAACTCAATTCTAACCAGTGAAACAAAAGAAGGAATATATTGATACATACAATGAAACCTCCCAAAAGGCAGAGGGTGCATACAGCATTAGGAACAATGGACTTTGTGGCTCTTCTCAAAAAATTTTTCTTCTTTCTTTTTCTTTGTTTCTTTCTTTTTTTTTTTAAATGGGGATTAACCCAGAGGCACTTTATCACTGGGCTACATCCCCATCCTTTTTTATTTTTTATTTTGAGATATGGTCTTACTAAGTTACTTAGGACCTTGCTAAACTGTTGATGCTGGCCTTGAACTTGCAATCCTCCTGTCTCAGGCTCCCAAGCTGCTGGGATTACAGGCATACACCACTGCATCTACCTCCGTCTTTCATCTTTAGGTCTTTCTTTATGCCATTTTTTCTCTCCCCTTAACTTACTCCTGTTTATAGGGGCATTCCACAGGCAACTTTGGAGTCACATCCTCCCTAGGTTTAATGACACTGGTGGTAAGAGCACTTTTTAGCCCATATGGTTGAAAATCTTGGGGGAAGACCTCCAATTGGCCTGTCTCACTTCTCATGCCCAACTATGACCAATCACTATGACTCTGATCCACATATCCACACAGGAAGAAGGGATGCTGTGATTGCTAGCTCTTTTCAGAACTACTTTATTCTTTATTCTACTTTCTGTCTCTAAAATTTGACCACTCTTGTTACCCAATATAAATGGAATCAGATGTGTCTTATTTTTTATCATGCCTTCAAGGTTCAATAATATTGTACTATGTATTGGAATTCCATTTCTTTTTAAGGCTGAATAATGTTCCAATCACCCACTGATGGACATTTGGGTTTTCCCACCTTTTGGCTATTTGAATACTGGTGCTAGGAACATCAGAGTACAGATAGTTGTGTGATTTTTTTTAATACTGAAAAATAAGGCTAACAGAATGATCCTATTTGTGTATAATATGAACCTGTGTTCATCATGTATGATTATCTTCAGAATAAGAATAGAGTGGGACAGGAAAGGAAAGGAGTCCATAACTTCTTTTTCTGTATATGTTTATATATTTTTTATTTTTAATAATGAGAATAGATTAATATATTTATTACGCAAATTTAAAAATGCAATTAAAAATAAACTTAAAATCAGCATACTATAGTAATGCAGCCACATCAATTTTTATAGCAGCTGAATTCACAATAGCTAAACTGGAAGCAACCTAGATGCTCCTCAATAGATGAGTGGATAGATAAACTGTGATATATATACACAAAGGAATATTACTCAGCATTACAAGAGAATAAAATTATGGCATTTGCAGGTAAATGGATGGAGTTAGAGAATATTATGCTAAGTGAAGTAAGCCAATCTCAAAAAACCAAAGGCTGAATGTTCTTTCTGATAAGTGGATGCTGATCCATAACAGGGAGGGGGGATGCATGGGGAAAATGGAGGAACTTTGATTGGGCAAAGGAGAGGGAAGGTGGGGAGGGTGCATGGCAGCAGGAAAGATGGTGGAATGAGATGGACATTATTACCTTAGGTACATGTATGATTGCACATATGGTGTGACTCTACATTATGTACAACCAGAGAAATAAAAAGTTGTGCTGAAATTGTGTACAATAATCAAAATGCATTCTGATGTCATATACACCAAATTAAATAAATTAATTAATTCTTAAAAATGCAATTAAAAATAAAGATAAAGATTTCACACACGTTAGCAGATTGTGGGTAACAAATATTTAAAGCAATTTTCAAGAGGTCAGAATAACTCAAGGGATAAAGTAATCAGAATTACCTCTGCATGATTTAAAATTTTCATAAGGTGCATATATTATTTTTTTTAATTAAAAATACCTACTGGGAAAAGAAAAACTCTAAGGCTGAAGATGGATTGAACTGTCCATTGAGCACCAGAGGAGGGCAGTAGAGAGTCACAAGGCTGTAATGCCCGAAAAATTATTCCTCTGGCCTGAAAGAAGGCAAGGGTTCAAATTCACTGTGTCCTAGTTCTGGGAAGAGCTTGGATATAACTGGTTCCCTGACAACAATAAAAACAATAACAACAAATCTAAAACAAGAAATTGAATTTCAAAATGCATATAATATGCACAACTTCAATTAGAATTTTATCCCACAATTTCAAAGAAAAATGATTTCTAACATGCCAGTTATGTGAACTTGCAAATAAAACCATATAAATCTGTAAAAGAAAAAAGTAAATGATTTCTGATTCCACTGTGAATATGAAATTAATGTCAAATTAATATGGAAACTATTTCTGAAATATTGGCTTTAAGATATTTGTTTCATCTGTCCATCACTGGGGGAAAAAAACTGATTTTAAAAAGAGTTGACAGATACATTCTTTCACTTTAAAGGTGCTGCTCAAATTTTAAAAGCCACTTATTCCAAAAGCAAAATAACATTTTCTGATCTTTATACAGTTAAAAGGTATTTGAGGAACAGGATTATTTAGAGCTTCAGGGTAAAAGTGGGTTGTATTTTCCAATGAATATTTAATTTTGTTCTATTCCAATGGTCCCAGATGCATAATTTCAAAGACTGAAACCCCTATAGAACATGTTCTTTCATCTCTTCTATTCGTTTTAGGGTTGAGGAAATAGACTTAAAGAAAGACCTTTTTTATAACCTGGCCCCTGCTTACCCACTCTGGCCTCATTTCTAGCTACTCATCCCCTCCCTTACCTTTGGACATTCTTCATCTTAGCCACGTGGAAATGAAGTCCCTTCAACCATGCTCTGCACATATTGACTTCTTTGTCTTCAATCCAATGCCTTTTCCCTACTTTCTAGATTCAAGGAAGTCCTATTCATATGAAAAAAACAAATAAAAATTCCCACCTCAGCTCAAGGATCATCCCCTCAGAGCTGACATTCTGAATAGATGCTCCCGTGGCCTGGTGCTGTACCCTGTGACACCCCAGCTTCATGAGACCACATATACACAGTGCCTAGTGATTGGTTAGGTACATACCTCTCTCCCCCCATTAGATTTCAAACTCCTTGAAGGTAAATTCTGTCTATTTGAATGTTTACCACCTAGCACAAATAGACACTCAATTTAGTCACAATAGACACTCAATACTTTCTGTGGAATGAATGAATCATCCTTGCTACCTCTTGACCTCACACCATATAACCTACTCATCATTAACTTTTGTTCATTTGACTTTCAAAATATTTCTCAAAGTAGAGTTGGGGATGTGGTTCAGTGGTAAAGCACTTTCCAGGCATGCATGAAGTTCTAGGTTCCCTCCCCAGCACCACAAAAAAAAAGTCAAAGTAGTTCATTTTTCTCCATCTGTACCACTACCACCCTGCTTCAAGCCATTGTCTTTTCTCACTTGGAGCTCTCTAACAGCTTTCTAATTGTCTTGCTACTTTCTTTCACTCCTGTATGTCTCTCCAATCTATTCCTGATACCATGGTTAGAGTGGGTTTTCTCAGATACCCATCATATCATGTCATTCCCTAGATAACAGCTCTTCAGTAATTTCCATTTATTCTTAAAGTCCAACAATTTTTTTTGAGGAGGGGTACAGGGATTGAACTCAGGGGCACTCGACCACTGAGCCACATCCCCATCCCTGTTTTGTATTTTATTTAGAGACAGAGTCTCACTAAGTTGCTTGGTGCCTCACTAAGTTGCTTAGGCCTCACTCAGTTGCTTAGGGCCTCACAAAGTTGCTGAGGTTGGCTTTGAACTCACAATCCTCCTGCCTCAGCCTCCAAAGCTGCTGGGATTACAAACCTGTGCCACCACACTGGGCTAGGTCCAACATTCTTAACTTGGCCTACAAGGCCTCAATGGTACATAGGAAACCTTCATAAAATATTTCTGAATGGCATATAGGTAATTCAGGTTGATACAACACAAAAGTGAAAGAGCCAGTCCATTTGAGGGGATACAGTGTGCTTTTCTTATCAGCACATATCTGTACATACCTCTTCAGGAAAAAATGTCTTACATTAGGCTGCCCTTGTTCATATGTGATTCAGAAACTAGGGCAGGGAGAGATAGGCTAAACAAAAAGAGACTGGAGCATGTGCTCAAGCAAAAGATTTCGTGGTTGCTCTACTTTAGGGGCCTAGGCTTCAGAGCTCTGAGATGAGTCAGCTCCTTGAACAGTATGTACTGGTCCATTAGTTAAATACTGACACTATCATTCTCAGGAAAACCTCTTCAGCAAGTCGAATGCCCTGTTATGTAGCAGCCCTGATTAACATCTACTTCCCAAGTAGTATTCATTAGGATGATTAATTTTTTAACTTAATGAACACATCAACTATCACAGAAATAGCTTTATCATTAAAGGGAACATTTTTATCATTAGCCAGAGAAAGGCAAAATTCCCAACCACCTCACATCTGATTTTTTTTTGTCTTTCCATTCTCAAAGGCATCTATTTCAAACCTTCCCCATTGTCCTCAAAACTCTGCCCTACCTCATTTAAAAAAATTATTTCTACTCTTAATTCATTAAGAAAATAGCAGCCATATGACAGAAATTCTTCAAATGCCTCCCCACAATCCCCTCCTGTCTACTCTAGCCCCATCTTGACTGGATCTATGCCAAACTCCAATCTATTGATCTACATTTCTATATACCTTGAACAGTGATATTCTGACTATGGCCCTCTTTCCTAACCTCTGTGGAGCTAGCCCCTTACTTATCCCCACTCTTTCTTGTGGTTTCAACATCTAATATCTTCCCCCATATTCTTTCCCATAGTTTTTTTTTTCTTTTCTTTTTTCTTTTTAGTATCAGGGATTGAACTCAGGGGCACTCAACCACTGAGCCCCATCCCCAGCCCTATTTTATATTTTATTTAGAGACAGGGTCTCACTCAGTTGCTTAACACCTTGCTTTTGCTAAGGCTGGTTTTGAACTCATGATCCTCCTGCATCAGCCTCCTGAGCTTCTGGGATTACATGCATGCACCACTGTACCCAGCCCACAGGTTTTTGTTGTTATTGTTGTTGTTATTTTTGTTTTTGTTTTGGTACTGGGGATTGAACCCAGGAGTGCTTTACCACTGAGCTACATTCCCAGCTCTTTTTTTTTAATTTTTACATAGGATCTCACTAACTTGTGGAGTGTCTTGCTAAATTGCTGAAGCTGGTCTCGAATTTGTGACCCTCCTGCTTCAGCCTCTCAAATTGCTGGGTTTACTGGAGTGAGCAACTGCACCCAGCTCCCATCCCTTTTTATTTTTATTTTGAGACAAGGTCTTGCTAAGCTTCTCAGTCTAGTCTTGAACTTGCCATCCTCCTGCTTCAGCCTCCAGAGTACCTGGGATTATAGATGTACACCACTCTACCAAGCTCCCATGTATTTTTAACTGAGCTGGTTTTTTCCATTTTACAAAATGTCCTCCTTGGGTTCTTATAGTGAACTGAATGTTCATGTTCCTCCAAAATTCACATGTTGAAATCCTAATCCCCAAAGTGATGAGATTAGGAGGCAGGCTTTTGGGAGGTGATT
Organism: Marmota monax; assembly: GCF_021218885.2. Taxonomy (NCBI): domain Eukaryota; kingdom Metazoa; phylum Chordata; class Mammalia; order Rodentia; family Sciuridae; genus Marmota; species Marmota monax. The sequence continues at coordinate 3,058,775 of NW_026695225.1, read as the reverse complement.
AGGTCAGGAGGGAACTCTTATGACTGGGATTACTTGTATAGGACTTATTGTATGGGCTCTAAATCTTTGTCTTCCATAATAAAAATGCTATCAATAAATTAAAATATCAAGAAATAAGGCTGGGAGCTGGGTGTAGTGGTATATACCTGTAATCCCAGGGACTCAGGAAGCAGAGATGAGAGGATTGCAAGTTCAACGCCAGACTCAGCAACTCAGTCTCAAAATAAAAATAAAAAGGGGCTGGGGATGTAGCTCAGTGGTAGAGCACCCCAGGGTTCAGTCCATAGTACCACCAAAATAATAATAATAAATAAATAAATAAATAGATAAATAAATAAATAAATAAATAAATTTTGGAGTGTAACAATTTAAAACAAAATCCCTATTACTATAAGTAGAAAGCACACAGTACTATGTCAGCTTAGGCTTTTGGCCTTCTTTTGCTCTAATAGGAAAACTGAACAAAATAAGAATTGAAATGTAGTAAAAGCTATAATTCAGATTACAGATAGGAATTCATGTTGAATGCTTTTCCTTAAGAGTGTTTTATTGTTTAAGCCACATTAAATAAATTTATAGTCTACTTATGAAATGACACAAAGTTGTTTCAAATCTGCTGTTAAGAGAAAGAAAGACAGGCCTTAGTCCATTCACAATGGTCTCATCTTCTTCAAACCTCTTCCAGTCTCCACCCATTATCAGTTCTAAAGCTGCTTCCATGTTTTTATGTATTTGTGATAATAATACCTCACTTCTTGGTCATAATTTCTGTCTTATTTCAGGCTTCTATAACAAATTATCATAGATTGGGTGACATATAAAACAACAGAAATCTATCTCTCACAATTTGGAAACTGAAAGATCAAGATAAGGGTGCCACTATGGTTGGGTTCTGACAAAAGTCCTCTTCTGGATGCAGATTGCTGGCTTATCCTTATGTCCTCATCCTGTGAAAAGGAGGAGCTAGTTTTCTGGTCTCTTTTTATAAGGGCACTAATCACACTCATGAGGGCTCCACTTTCATGACACAATTGTCTCTCAAAGAGTCCACCTCCTACTACTGTCACATTGGGATTAGATTGCAACATGAATTTTTGGAAGGCAGAAATATTTAGTCCATAGAAGGCTATAAAGTGCTTCCTGAAATAGTGCTTCAGTTTCTAGAACTAGCCCATTTCCACCCACCTTCTCAACAATAATGCTTCAGTTTTCTTGTTTTTAATTATTAAAAAAAATTAGTTGTCAGTGGACTTTTAATTATACGTGGTGCAAAAAATCAAACCCAGTGCCTCACACATACTAGGCAAGTGCTCTACCACTGAGCTACACCTTCAGCCCCTTGTTTTGTGCTGCAGTCTGTCTGGGCACAAAATAACAGAGCTACCACACAGCCTTGTAGATTCCAACAGCAACTCTTTATTCCCGAACTCTCACTGGCACTCTACACGCACGTTCTGGGAAAATACACTCCCTCCACCGGGCTCTGCGTGTCAATTCTCTCAGAACCCGCGAGAACTCAACGGGAACTCCAAAGGGGGGGGGGGCTGAGGCAGCAGGATATGCCCTATTCCCAGCAGGATCCACCCTAAACCTGGAGCCACCCTATTCCCAGTAGGATCCACCCTAAACCAGGAGCCACCCTAATCTCTGAGCAGGGTCACCTTTCAACCCAAAATGCCATGTGTCATTCCTACTTGGCTATGGCTCTCAGCAGTTTTGAATTTGATAGAGTATTTGACATGAAGGCAAATAAGTGATTAAAAGTCATTTGATAAAATTTGTCTACAGAAACTAATGTTTCCCCATAGCGAAATGATGTCAGATGATGATGCAAAATGATAGTGATGTCATAAACCCTAGAACAGGGTGAACCACATAAAATACCATAGTAACCTTGGCAGAAGAAACATTTGAGCAGAGCCCTGGACATGAATTTTTTAATTTATGTCCTATTTTTATCCATTTGGACAATTAATTGTTTAAATACAAGCGAAAGTGATGGATCTTCTACCATAGGTATGTGCCTAACCTTAAAATTCATAAATTATGATCTATTATATTATTCATTTAAACACTTAATTACAAAAGCTAGCCACATTTAGGAAATCTGCTGTTACTTTGATGTTACTATTAGTAGGTCTTCAATAATTTATAGCACAACAGTTGATATTTTTATTTATTTATTTTTAATATTTTATTTTTTTTAGTTTTTAGGTGGACACAATATCTTTATTTTTTTTATTTTTATGTGGCGTTGACGATCGAACCCAGCGCCCCACACATGCCAGGCGAGCATGCTACTGCTTGAGCCACATCCCAGCCAGATATTTTTATTTCTGTATGTAAAATCCAAGCAAACTATAAGCACAAAGAGTACAGATTTACCGGGCATGGTGACTCACACCTGTAATCCCAGAGGCTCAGGAGACTGAGTCACGAGGATCACAAGTTCAAAGCCAGCCTCAGCAACAGCAAGGCCCTAAGCAACTAAGTGAGACCCTGTCTCTAAATAAAATACAAAATAGGATGGGGATGTGGGTCAGTGGTTGAGTACCCTGAGTTCAATCCCTAGTACCAAAAAAAAAAAAAAAAGAATACAGATTTCTGATCCCTCTTCATTCCCCTTTCTCAGTCAATGCCCCAACCACACTAGATAATACTATGTGGATGACTCTGGCATAAGAGTTTAAAAAAAAAAAAAAAAGTAGGGTTTTTTTTTGTTTTGTTTTTGTTTTTTGTTTTTTTAGACAGGTCTCATTATATTGCCCTGAGTGTTGTCAAGTTGCTGGGCTCAAGTGATCCTTGTGTCCCCTCCCCTTTCCCAACACACATATTTATACACATTAACACTCAAAGGCATGCACACCCTCAAAAACCTAAGTACTATAATGAGCAAGCCACAGTACAGGGGTAACCCAGGTAATTGTATGGATTAGCTAGACATGCCTCTCAGATTTGACTTCTAGACTGTGGCTGAGGCAGTCAGGAATGGTGGTACATGCCTGTAATCCCAGCAGCTCGGGAGGCTGAGGCAGGAGGATCACAAGTTAAAAGTCAACCTTAGCAACTTAGCGAGGCCCAGAGCAACTTAGTGAGACCCTGTCTCTAAATAAAATATAAAAAGGGCTGGGGATGTGGTTCAGTAGTTAAGTGTCTCTGAGTTCAGTTTCTGGTGTGTGTGTGTGTGTGGGTGTGTGTGTGTGTGTATTATATGTGTATATATGTGTGTATATTATATACACACATATATACTGTAGTTGGAGATGTATTCCAGCCAATAAAGTTACAGTGGAACCTTTATTAGTTTTTAAAACATCATTGATGAAGAGATTTGATCTTGACCTATAGTACCAAGCCACTGTTAAAGTGGAAGGAAACTTGGTTATCTAACACATTCTCTGATGATACCATGTCTTTGCAGGAGCTAAGCAACTTGAATCAATGGAATCAAAAATTGACAATTTTAGGAGACATCTACTCATCATTATAATTGGTGTTATGATCATAGCCTTCGTCTTTACCTGTTTTTGTTTTCTGTATTATAACTGCATGAATGAAGATGCCCATGAAGCTGGAATGTAAGTTTGATGCATTTATTTATTTATTTATTTATTTAACAGTGCTTGGGATGGAATCCAGGGCCTTGCACATGCTAGGCAAGTGCTCTACAACTGAGCTACACCCAAGTGTAGTTTTATATCTTTAAATTAAGAATGCAAATACATATATATATATATACATATAACAGAGATTTCGTTGTTGTCCAGGTTACTTAATATTACCTCTAGATCTCTAAAGAACTACCAACTTCTTGTTGGTGGGATACTTTCACTTAAATTATATCAGCTCTTAAATATTCTCAAATACATTATTAATCTTGGCCAAAGCTGTCTCCCACTCAGGGTTCAACTGAACCCCCAGGCTATTACTTTCATTATAAATTAAGAAGAAGAAAAGAGAACATGAGAATCTGAGTAAAATCAGAGAGGGAAAATCAAGAGAGAGAGAGGCAGGGAGTTGGATCTCTGTTTTCCAAAGGCAATTAAACATTTGGATGCTCTATCATTTTAAGATTTAATAGCATAAAATATTACTCAAAATTGTTACTCTCATGACCTCAGTCCCTGCCTTTCATATAGGAGGGTTAGGCTGGCCATGATATACTAGTTCCCTATAAATTTCCTAGTCTGAGGACTGGTGACTAAAATGTGGTCCTGGTACTCTAGTTCCTTAATTATAGAGGATATTATGAATATAAACATGTATAGATAACTGGATGTTGTGAATATGATAGGAAAAAAAATGACTTTGGTTTAAGGAACTGTTTTTCTTATGTTATCAGTTTGTGACTTTTTTCTTCTGGGGGTGGGTATTGAGGAGTGAACCCAGGGCCTTGTGCATACTAGGGAAGGGCTATACCACTGAGCCACATCCACAGCTAACTTTCATTTTTTCTGTTTTTGGTACTAGGGATTGAATCCAGGGATGCTCTGCCACTGAATTACTTCCTCAGCCCTTTTTATTTTTCATTTTGAGATAGGGTCTCACTAAGTTGATGAGCCTGGCCTCAAACTTGCAATCCTCCTGTCTCAGCCTCCAAACAACTGGGATTACAAGTGTGCACCACCATGCTTGACTAGTTTGTGACATTTTAAATAAAACATTTAGTTTCTGGAATAAGGAATTTCTATCCCTCTTAATAGTAGATTTGAAACAACTTTGTGTCATTCCACATATAAACTATAAGATTATCTAATGTGGTTGAAACAGTAAAATAAATAAAATGTATTTATTTCATGGTGCTGGGGATTGAACTCAGGGCCCTGTGCATATAAACAGTAAAGTGTTCTTCAGGAAAAGCATTCAACATGAATTCCTATCCATAACCTGAATTATACTTTTTAACCACACTCTTTGTTCAATTCTTACTTTGTTCAATTTTTTCTACTAGAGAGAAAAAATCCAAAGTGTAAGTTGACATAGTTCTTTGTTTTCTGATAGTAGTGGTAGGATTTTTTGTTTGTTTGAAATTGTTATACTCTAAAATTTCTACATTTCAGGGACAAGGACGAATGTATTGAAGACAAGTCAGCTTGGCCATCCAGAACATCATTCAGTGAATCCAGGACAGAAAATTTGTGCAGTCTAGAAAAACATTCCATGTTATCCAGTATAGAAAAGTTATCTGGGCCCTCAAGTCCAGAAAAGTCATCCATACCGTCCAGTGCAGAAAAGTTAGTCAGATCTTCGGAGGCAAAAAAAGTTATGTAGACCACACAGTAAGCAAAAGTTAATCAGGTCATCAACTCATGAAAAGTCATTCTTACCATTCTGTGTAGGACTGTTATTCAGACAATCCAGTCGGAGTCGACAAAAGTCACGTAAGCCAGCAAGTCCCCAAAGATATCTCAGGTCATCTCACTTGGAAAAGTCATGTAAGACATATAGCCTAGAAAAGTCATATAAGCTAGCCCATGCCCACAAGATAGTCAGCCGAGTCAGCACTTCCTATCCAGATAAGCCAGTCAGGCTGCCTTGGCCAGCTAGTCTACAGTCTTCAGCCAGACCAGTCAAGTCACACTTTCTGTCTCATCCACAAAACCAAATCTTGTTATCCAAGCCATTAAGGCTAAGAAAATCAGTCAAGGCACCCAGACATCGTCATCTTAAAAGGTCAATAAGTATAGGCAAGACAGTCTTGGTAGCCAAGCCTCTATTAGCCAAGACTTGTCAATGTTACAGGGAAAAATGCCTTGTTTGCAAAGCTACTTCTGAGACTTTGGTCCATATTTCTGAGTCAAAGAAGGAAAATGCTGGAAATCTTTTCAGTTCAAGTAATATGAAGAGTTTTACCAGGTCCTTTCAGAAGGTAGATTCCAAGGATGATGTATACGGTGATAATGTGACAGACAGTGATATAATGACTTACGACAGTGATGACAGTGAGAGGGAGATAATCATTATTTGCAACATAAGGAGCAATCATATTGTCCCTTATGGCACTTCAAAAATATAAGGGCTCAGTAAAAATAAAATCCAACCATGAAGGAGCAAACTTATAGCACCTATTTTATGCTTACCATCACTTTTCTACTAATAGAAAATCCACTTGTGATCACTGTTAATATCGTACCTATCCATCCTGAAGGCAATTTGTTTGAAAAGCAGAAATTAAATGCTTGACATACGTAACAATTATTATTGTGTTTATCTGCCGCAGTCTGGCTGGGCACAATCAGGAGCCACTTGTCAAAAGAAACTAACTTTATTTTTAGAACCACACACGCCAAACAAAACAGCCTCTCAGGAAAAACCCTCAGAGCCTCAACTGCCACCACCGGCTTTCCACAAGCCTCTCTCTCCCTCACAAGCTTCTCTCCACCTCCCACAATCCTCCTGCTCTTGAGGCCGATTGGCTGGGTCACGTGGGCGGAGCCAAAAAAGTCCCCCAATGAGCAGCTCCGTGGTCTGAAAGGGCAGGGAAACAGCCCAATGAGCATCACCGCAGAGGAGCCAATCAGCTAGATGTTGCTGGGGCCGCTGTGAGCCAATCATCAGCCGGCAGCTGGAAGTTTGCTGGCAGCTGGAAGTTTGCTGGGGCCCCTTCGGCTGTGGCTCTCAACATTTATCATTGTATTTTTGAGGCATGAGGCACTTCAGATGTTGTCACTTGAATGGAAATCATAAATACATGTGCACACCCAAACCTAGAAATGAATTAAAAGATGGAATCTTCCTTCCCTTGGATTAGCTCTCAATTGAAATCTCAATCTAATGAAATTCATTTATTTGTTTGTCTATTCTTGTGATGCTGGGGATCAAACCCAGGACCTCACACATACTAGGGAAGCACTCTACCATTGAGCTACACCCTCAACCCCTGAAGTTTATTTTTAAATTCTTTTGTGGTGCTAGAGATTGAACCCAGGGCTTTGCACAAGATAGGCAAATATTCTACCACTGAGCTACACCCCCAGTTCTCTTTTGAAATATTTATTTACAATCTTCATATTTTAATATTCTCTTTTTCTGTAGTGCTCTGTGCTGAGTTGGAAATAGCTCTGTACTATGGACTGAATGTTTATGTTCCCCCCAAATTCATGTGGTTGAAATGTAATCCCATATCTGATGGTATTAGGAGATGGGGCCCTTGGGAGGTAATTAGATCACGAAGGTAGGAGCCCTATTGAATGGGATTACTGCTGAATAATTCACCATTTCTACTATGTGAGATACAGCAAAAGGATTCCATCTATCAACAATACAGCCAGCCCTCACCAGACCCTTAATTAATTGGTGCCTTAATCTTGGACTTCCCAGACTCCAGAAGTGTGAGAAATAGAGTTTTGTTGTTTATAAGCCATTCCATTTGTGGTATTTGTTATGCAGCCTGAGTGGACTAAGACACTCTGCATATTTGGTACTGGCTATGTTGGGAAAATTTCTGATGATTATTTCTAACACCACTGCCTCCATAGACTGCTACCTAAAGTGAGGGTTCAGCCTGCAGCATCTATATCTGAAGCTCCATATTAGTCTAAGTGTTTTAATCTTAGATACTCTCAACAACTCTGCTCATTCTTTTTGTTACCCTTCAAAATGGTTAAAGAGTTGCCCTTGTGTGTGTGCATTCTCAAAAGGTCACAGTTGGAGGTCCACTCATTTACCCATTTTTCCTATGTGGTACCTCCCCACTCTAAATCAGCAGGAAAGAGAGATAAGTGGAAAACCTTGGAGTCATATAGTTTAACTTCCCCATTAATGAAACATTATACTTCTTCCAAGGGCATAGTTGAGAAAAGCAGGCAAAGTCATGCATGCATTCCCAGTCTATGTTCTAGCTGTGTATACTTTGCTCCATATAACATCTAACAAATGTAAGTTAAATGTCAGTAGCTAACATATACTAAATGTATCATTTATCTTTTTTTAGTCTCTTCTTTTAATTTTTTTAAATTTTAATTTGTTATATATAACAGAAGAATGCATCACAATTCATATTACACATATAGAACACAATTTTTCATATCTCTAGTTGTACACAAAGTAGAGTCACACCATTCATGTCTTCATACATGTACTTACAGTAATGATGTCCATCTCATTCCATCATCTTTCCTACCCCCGTGCCCCCTCCCTTCTCCTCCCTCTCCTTTTCTCCTTTACTGTATCTAGAGTTCATCTAATCCTCCCATGCCCCCCACCATCACATTATGAATCAGCAGTCTTTAATCAGAGAAAACATTCAGCATTTGATGTTTTGGGATTGGCTAACTTCACTTAGCATTATATTCTCTAACTCTATCCATTTACCTGCAAATGTCATGATTCTATTCTCTTTTAATGCATTCTGCTGTCATGTATTTAAAAAATAAAAGCAATTAAAAATATACACAATAGAATATTAAATTATTCTCTTTATGACTCAGAGGTCCTGAAGTTACCCTGAAGTTTGCAGATTCACCAAAAGGACTCACAGAACTCAATACCAGGCTATATTTATGGATAAGTTTTATTAGAACAAAAGTATATAAATCAAGAGTATCAGGAAAAAAGATTTGTATCAGGAGGAAACCAGAAGTTGGGCACAGGTTTTTGATCATTTCCCCATCTGGGGCCACACAGGACATGCTTTCTCTTTAGCAGTAAACTATGTGGACGTGTGCAGAATGTCTCTTCCCAGAGAAAACTGTTCAAGTTTTTGGGTCTGAGGCTTTTATTGAAAGCCAGTCAGACACATAGAGACATCATGCTATATGACAGTTATAACAATTGAAACTTAGAATCCCAATGATGAAACCAGAAACACATCAAGTATGCTAATATATGTGCAAAACAATTCTGAGAGACTGAAATGGCATGGTCCATTGCTCCAGGTATACAAGATATAATCATCAACCAGGAACATAAGAATATTCTGAGGGCGACATTCCCAGGGGTTGGCCAAAGGTCAATCATGCTTCTTGATTTCCTTGAAGACATGCAAGGACTGAACAACAAGATCAACTTAACAAACACTGTCTTCACACTCCATACGTGCTATTTAAAAAAAAAAAACTCAACAGTGTCCCATTACATGGGGTATCATATATGCAAACTCTGACATATATCAAGAGCTCATCTAGTGCTGTGCACGATGACACATGCCTGTAATCTCAGTGGCTGGGGAGATTGAAGCAGGAGGATCATGAGTTCAAAGCCAACCTCAGCAATGATGAGGGACTAAGCAACTCAGTGAGACCTGTCTCTAAATAAAATACAAAATAGGGCTGGGATGTGGCTCCTCCGTGGTTGACTGCCCTTGAGTTCAATCCCTGGTGGTGATGGGGAGATCACATGTAGTAATTGATTGAACTGAGATTTGAATCTATGGTGGTTTTATGCTCACTTATGCTATACTGCCTTCTCACTACCAGCTATTAGCATGGTGATTATTTACAGATCACCCAATCCACTCCTATGATTAAAACCCCTACCTGAGTATAAATTAGTCTGAGCCATTCTCCCACTCTGCTGGGGGTATATAAAGATGTCTTATGCTCATTCATATCCTACCTCTCCATGGCTTCTGTCTTTTTATAGATAGTTCCCCCAGGTGTGTGCCTACAAGGTAATCATAACATTTATAGATGGCACAATGTTGTTGCTTATGCATAAAAGTATTGATAGTACATTCATTTAGAAAAAAAAAAAGCATTGTGGTCCAGGCATGGCAGTACACAGCTGTAATCCAGCTACTCAGAAGGTTCAGGCAGGAGGATGACAAACATGAGACCAGCCTAGGCAACTTAATGAGACCTTGTCTCAAAAAATAAATTGTTAGGTCAGGAGGCTTCCCTTTCGGTCCCCTTTCATGGTGGCTGTGGGTGGGGACTTTCCACCTAGCTGAGGAGACCCGAAATGGCCAATCAGAAGCAGACATGGCAAGGGACCCCCCCCACCACTGCCCCATCCCAACCCCCGAATCCCCCAACCCCCTCAGCCCCCCCACCCCCACCCCCACCCACAGAAGCAATTACCCTGTCAATTCAATAGCCCTGACCAAACTGGGACAAACATGATCCCCCTAAACTCAGCTCAGCCAACCTGCTGTCCGTAGCTGCAATTTATTTTTAATTTTTTTTCTTTTTTCATATTCTCTTTCTTGATTCTTATTTTTTTATTTTTATTTTTTTATTAGTTACTCATGACAATACAATGATCTTGACATATCACATTTGACTCAAATGGGGTATAATTTCTCATTTTTCCAAGTGTACAGGTTGCAGAATCACTAGGCCCTCCTACCTCCAGCTTCCCTTATTAGCATTGTTCTTGCCTTTTCCGCCTACAACTTCCCGGGCCCTTACCCTTTCACGGGACCAGTGAACCTCACTGGAAGTGCCCCCCAATAAACCTCCTTTTGGTACCTCATTCTTGTTCCATGATCTCATGCACCCCTTTCTGCTTTACATAAATAAATAAAAATAAAAAGGGCTGGAGATGCAGCTCTGTGGCAGAGCACTTGCATAGCATGTGCAAGCTCCTGGGTTCAACTTCCCCACATCCCCCCATATAAAAAGCATCGTGGGAGCTGTAGACTTGAATTTCTTACTGGTATTAGCTATTTTAAAAATACAAACTGAAAAGGAATAAATTACAAATTATTTTGAATTAGAAAAGCCTGATCTTTTAAAAATACACAAATAGAAGCAAAAGTTATAATGAAATTTTAAATTATCATGAAATAATTTAAAATATATGCAAAAGTAGGGCAAGTAACATACTGAACTACCATATAATTGTTACTCAGATTAAACAATTATCATGACATAGCCAATCTTTTTTCAATTAGACTTTATCTATTATCCATTTGTATCTCTAAAAGATAACTTTTAAAAATGTACAAACACAAAACCATTATTCCATCTAGAAAATAATAATACCTTATGTTTTAATGAGCTTTTGTATCACTGTGACTAAAAGACTTGACAGGAAGAAAAGCTTATTTTGGTTCATGGTCTCTTTAGTCTTTGACCAGCTGATTCCATAGCTTTGGGCCCAAGGTAAGGCAGAACATCATGGCAGAAGGGCATGGCTGCAGAAAGCAGCCCTGACATGGTAATCAGAAGCAGAAAGAGCCCACTCACCAGGGACAAAATATTACCCCAAAGGCATGTTCACAGTGACCTACCTCCACCAGCAAATCCTACCTGCCTACAGTTACTGCCCAATTAATCTGTATCAATGGATTAATCCATTGATTGGGTCACAACTCTCATCATCTAATCATATTATCTCTGAAAATTCTTGCATTGTCTTATACTTAAGCTTTTGAGGAAAATCTCATATCTAAACCATAACATCCTGCTTCTGGCTCTCAAAAGCTCATACCAACTTCACAATGCAAAATACATTTAGTCACTGGGCATGGTGGTGCATGCCTGTAATCCCAGTGGCTTGGGAGGCTGAGACAGGAGGATTGTGAGTTCAAAACTAGCCTCAGCAACTTAGGCCCTAAGCAACTCAATAAGACCCTGTCTCTAAATAAAATATGAAAAAAGGGGGCTGAGTATGTGACTCAGTGGTTAAGTGCCCCTGGGTTTAATCCCTGGTACTGAAAAAAAAATAGTCCATTTCCAAGAGTCCCAATAGCCTAAACAGTTCCAGCATTGCCCAAAAATCCAAGTCAAAAATCTCTTTTGAGATTCAAGGCATACTTTTTGCTCTTTTCCCTTGCAAAAATCAAAAGCAAGTTACATATATTCAATACATATTGGTATAGACAACATTTCCATTCCACAAGGGGAAAATAAGGGCATAGAAACAACAGATGAGACCAAAGCAAGACTGATATCCAGCTAGGCACACAGGTCCTATAGCTCCATATTCAGCATCTGCGGCATGGGACATCTTGATGTCTGCTCCAAAGGGCTTGTGTAGCTCTGCCCCTATGGTCTTGCTGGCTGCAGTCCACATGGTTTCTCTCTTGGCTTATCTCTGCTTGATTCCTGCAGCTTTCCTCAAAATATATTACATATTACTGGCATCTCTTAATCTTAGGGGTCTCCACTGCAGGTTTGGCTTCCTTCTCACATCTTCATGTATCACCCTTTCAGGGGCAGCCTGCAATGGGCTCTGACCCTCATACACTTTTCTTGGCTTCCTAGGCCTTCCTTTGAAATCTCAATGGAAGCCTCCAGGACTCCCTAATTCTAGCATCTTGCATTCTTGAAAAACTAGCACCAGGTGGTTGACACCAAGATCCACCACCATCTCAAGCAACAGACAAACCTCCTGGGACCAGGACTGCAGCAGCCTCTGTGTGCCTGGGTGGCTAATCACAGTGAAACAACCTCTTAGGTCACCCTGTGAAAACAAGGTGCCCCCAGGTCTCTTCTCAAAGGAATTTTTAAATTTATACCCTTGAACCTGAGATGAGTATTGTTCTTGCCAATTCCTGAGAGGCCCTCAAGCCATCTTTCCTATTGTTTCTGGGTAAAGTACTTAGCATCTCTTTAGTGGCTATAATCTTTTTAATCATGTCTTCCTTAACCCCAGTTTTACTCACACTTTTCTGGCCAAAAAGCAAGTTTTTTGAATCTTTCTGCTCTACTTTCTGCTCCTAAATATCACAGTAAACTTGGCTAAAAGCCACCAGCAATATCCATGCCCGCCCCCTGAATCCTGTGCTACATTCAAATTTCCTCTACCAGATTAATTAGTATATCACCTTTAAATTCAATCTCACAAAAAGTCTCAGGACATGGGGAAAATGTAGAGAACTTCTTTGCCAGAATGTAACATAAATGGCCTCTAGCCCAATTTGCAATAGAGTCCTCCTCTGAAACCTCATTAGCCAAGTCTTTACTATTTGCAATCCTATCAGTATTCTGGTCTTCTGAGCTCCCTCCAGAATTTCGCACTAAACGCTGCTTACAACATTCTAAAGCTTTTCCAGCTTGTATCTCTAAACTTTTCAAAATTACTCCCCCCTTGGCAGGTATGGTGGCACATACCTGTAATTCCAGTGACTCCGGAGGCTGAGGCAGGAGGATCACAGGTTCAAGGCCAGCCTCAGCAACTTAGTGAGGCCCTAAGCAACTTAGTGAGACCCTGTCTCAAAATAGAAAATAAATGGGGCTGGGGATGTGGCTTAGTTGTTGAGCACCCTTGGGTTCAATCTCTAGTACCAAAATAAATAAAATTCTTCCCTTGCAAATTAGATCCACAGGTTTCTAAACCACATGGTTCATAAGCCAATTTCTGTTTTAGTTCACTTTTTGTCACTGTGCTCAAACGACCTGGCAAGAACAACTTAAAGGAGGAAAAGTTTATTTTGGCTCACTATTTTAGAGGTTTAGTCCATGGCCAGCCAAATCCATAGCTTTTGGCCCCCAGTGAGGCAGAACATCATGGCAAAAGGGTTTGGCAGAAGAAAGCAGCTCAGGGCATTGCAACCAGAAGCAAAGACAGAGAGCTGTGCTCATCAGGGACAAAATATAAACCCCAAAGGCAAGCTCCCAGTGACCTACCTCCTCCAGTCACACCCTACCTGCCTACAGTGACCACCTAGTTAATCCATTTTAGTGGATTAATCCACTGATTAGGTTATACTTCTCAAATTTGAACATTTCACCATTGAAAATTCTTGCATTTTCTCCCGTATGAGCTTTTGGGGGATACCTCATATCTAACTATGACACCTTTATAACAATCATCTAGATATTATGTTTAAATTTCTTGTTTCTCAAATTTATTGCATTTGTTTCATTTAAATGTATTTTTTCATGTCTAAAAGCATCTAAAGTTAAATTTTTAAATCAAAATCACAATTTTATTGCTTAATCTGACTTTGTAATTTAGGATGATTTCAGAACTAATCAGAGCTAGCCTGGAAAATAGCAAAGGTCGAAATTGTATAGCTTTCAGTTGAAATTCAACAGATCTCTTGGCAGAAAAAGCCAAATAATCTAAGTTCTATTGTCTTTTCCATTTTGAACCTAGAGACATGTAATACTTTAAAAGCTGTGAATATTAATATCTAATAAAAATGACTAACTGCCAGTGACAACCAATGATAATGACATTTTAAGAACAAGTTATCTGAATGCGTATGTATGTTCCTTTTTAAACCACAATTAATTACAGAGTAGGAGTCTACAGAATATTTGGAACTCATTCAATGTGCACATTTCTAAGTGCATTAATAGGGGCTTCACACATAAAACCAGTATAAAATATGTAATAAAATATATGTAGCATAAGTCATAGAATTTTAGCAAGGAAAGACGGAAGAGGAGAAAATTGACCATTGAAATTGCCTAGGCTAATTAATAATTTTTAAACAGAAGCCCTATCACTCCAATTTTTAATCTTTAAAGCTTCTCATAAATATCTTGATTTAAGTAAAAGAGTCTCAAATTTTGACTTCCTGGCCTTCCTGCAGGCTCATCTCTTATGATACTCTACTACCTTCTCTCCCATTCTCCATTTTAAAAATCTGTTCAGTAAAAGGATCCTAGTTGTCTTCCCATTGCTTCCTTACATTTCCCTTCTTCAGGGAGCATTGTGAAGCCAGTTTCAAGTGTGGCTCTTCCTTCTCAGGCCAGTTCTAACCTCTTTCTTTTGATTCCATCATTGTCATTGTCTTTCTCTCTCTCTCTCTCTCTCTCTCTCTCTCTCTCTCTCTCTCTCTCTCTCTTTCTCTTTCTTATTTTTTTAAATGTTGGGTATTGGGGATTGAACCCAGGACAGCTGAGCTATATCCCCAGCCCATTTTCTTTTGAGACTGGATCTTGCTAAGTTGCTGAGGCTGGCTTTGAACTTGAGATACTCCTGCCTCAGCCTCCTGAGTCACTAGGTGTGCACCATTGTGCCTGGCTTAACTCCATCTTCTTTACACTCATCTACAAAACTCATACTTTGCTTATAGCTATGGGAATGAAATGACTTATATTTTGTTCCTTTTATTCAGTACAACCCTTTCTAAAAATTCATTACCTTTTTTTTTTTAGAAAGTGCTAAAAGGTCACAATTCAAATATTTCTCTTGTATATTTTCTACATGAAATTATATAAGCATGGACCTGAAATGATGCTAACAAATCCTCAATTCCCACCCTCTTGTGGGGAAGACATGTGAAGAGGTAAAGAATGTTCATTCAGGGACTGGGGCTGTAGCTCAGTGGTAGAGTGCCTGCCTTGCATGTGTGAGGCCCTGGGTTTGATCCTCAGCACCACATAAAAATAAATAAAGATATTGTGCCCATCTACAACTTAAAAAAAAAATAAAAAGAATGCTCATTCAACAAGAAGACCACTTTTTACCAAAGGTGGGGGTCAGTGGCAGTGGCACTGTGCTGGGGATAACAGATCTTTAACTGGCAACAAAGAAGTGATAACACCAGATGTGGGATGCACTGCCATACTGTGGGCAACCCCTAAGAATTAAAAACAGCAAAGGAAGGAACATAGAAGTAGAAAACAAGCTTTGTGGAAGCTTCAGCCAAGTATCTCCTTAATTGTAATCCACGTACAACCCAAAATTATTCCTGTGCTGCACTTAGACAACAAAGGTTAAGCATGATTAATTAGTTTTGCAATTATTTATATAATGCATAGAATGAGGCATATTTCAAATAAACAATGGCTAATTATAACTTACATTTGAGAAGTTTCAGAGTTTTACTTGTTTAGAATTATCCACTTACGTGGTTGAATCAAAATAACACATTGGAAAGATTGCTGAATGAGATCAGGAAATAAATTGACATTAATCTGTCATATATAAATAATTCACATAGGGGCTGGGGTTACGGCTCAGTGGTAGAGTGCTCGCCTAGCACGTGCAAGGCCCTGGGTTCGATCCTCAGCACTGCATATAAATAAACAAAATTTAAAAAAAAATAAGCAATTCACATAGAAATAAAACAGAAATAATATAGTTCTTTTTCTCTGAACAATAGAAATTATTTGATAATTAAAAATTTGCATATATTCTCTCATCAATCTGTCCCCTTATTTTCATCCTTTCACAGCAAAATGGACTATTTTTGAATATTGTATTGAAATTACCAAAAAGCAGGTAACTAGAAAGAGACAAAGAAGAAATTAGTGCACATGGTAATCTATGACTCTAATATTTAGCCCTAGAAATACTTAGAATTGACTGTATCTATCATAAATAGACTTTCTCTGCCATTTTGAGAAATGAGAAAAATCAACGTCAAATTGCTTGGCTACAAATTGGAACAAGAATGTTATTAAGCTTCTTGCTTTTAATTTATACATGTTCATCTAAATGACATTAAGGTGCTTAGGAAAAGGTTAAGTAAAATTCTTAAGTACTACAGAACTAACGGCATATATAATATGCCATTATAATAAAGATAGTCAACTTCTGAAAGTGATATTTGTTTGAAAAAGGAATACATTGCTATTGTGTAAACAAGTCTCTTGTAAACCTTAGTTTCATTGAAGGATCAGAGATGACAAAGTGGAACTGTCAAAAATAAAGCTATCTGTGCTGATCTCTTGTGGTTACTATAGGAAACAATAAGAACATATTACATAGACACTTTAAAAATTAAATGCAGGTAAGCTGGAAACTTAGCAGGCTCATATGCTAGTTTCAGGCTAGTGGGCTGCCAGCAAACCAGCCAAGAGTACTATACTTTAATTCAAGCCACTTCTCTTTTTTATCACTGTTACTATGAAACAAACAATAAAAGTCTAAAATAGAGATTTATGGTTCTCTGGAGCTTTAAACCACTTTTATATTACAACCAGTCTCCTAAAGAACTCCTTTCCTGTTCATTAACTAGACTGGATGCTGGACAGGAAGGAATATATATATATATATATATATATATATATATATATATATATATATATATATATGATCATGACATCTCATAGGTCCTAGAAATATGTCATGTTTTGTGTTCACTTTTTCTAAATCTCACATTTTGTTGTACACCTCTTTTGCATCACAGATGGTATGAAGTAAGCTTTATTTGATCATAGAAAGCCTTTGAATGTCTGCTAATCAAATATCCCATATTGAAAACACTTGTAAAAAGTGCTCAAATGAGGGGCTGGGGCTGTAGCTCAGTGGTAGACCGCCTGTCTCTCATGTGTGAGGCACTGGGTTCAATCCTCAGCACCCCATAAAAATAAATAGACTGTGTCACTACAACTAAAAAACATTATAAAAAATTACTCAAATAAGAGGAAAAAATCAAAGAGATGCTGCAAGGGGTATGTGGTTTAAGAGTGATGGAATACCTTGGTGTTATGGGTTGAATTGCAACCCCCACCAATTCATATGTTGAAATTCTAACCCCCAGTATTTTCAAAATGTGACCTAATTTAAAAGCTGTGTTGATATAGATAATTAGTTAAAATGAAGTCATACTGGAACAGAATAGACCCCTAATCCAATATTACCAGTATTACTTAGTAATTCAATATTACCAAAAAGGGGATAGTTGGATTCAGACATGCACATAGACGAGAATGCCATGTGAATATTGGAGTTAAGCTCCCCCAGACCAAGGAACTATACCAGAAGCTAGGAGAAAAGCTGGGACAAATCCTTCTCTAGCATCTTCAGAGGAAGCATGGCCTTCCAGACACCTTGGTCTTAGACTTCTAGCTTCCGGAAATGTGAGACGACAAATTTTTGTAGTTTAAGCCATCTAGTTTGTGGTATTTTGTTATGACAGCCCGATGAGGATAATACTCTTGGTGAAGTTTGATATTGTCTTAGAAATAACTAAGATTAATAGAAAAATAAGAGGTGGGTGACATTAAAGGAGAAATTGTCCTTTCATACTCCATTCCTTGCATCTAATCTGTACAGATTTTAATGTGCATTAGATTACAATTCACTAGTGGGTAAGGTCACTGCCTTGGAGGGAGATGCATGTTTTACACACTCTCTGTACAATCTGTGAATGAATAGGTGAGACAGCTCTATGGTCCTCATCCATTTTACTGGTTGGGTAAATGGACTAGAATCTGTTTTTAAATCCTATTCATTTCTGTCTCCCTCTCTTTGCAAGTGCACATGAACATGAAGCTTGTTCCCAAGATTTCAATTTAAGGGCACCCCTCTTAAGACTCAAGTCTAAATAGAATCCACAATTTACCACTTAATAGCACATTTGTATTGGCTTGTTGGGTCCCAACCAGCCACTTATGAGTGAATCACTCTTTTATAATCAGTTCTGTTTCTTTTGGTTATTAAAGAGAAATGAGTTGTCCTGAAAACCCTAAACAAACTCTGCCTAAGAGCTCCAACCCTAGAAACTGCAACTCCAACTACTTTTGGAAAAAAACTCTACCTAGAAAGTAATATTTTTGAAATTGAACATTTATTTATATATTCATGATGCTCCAAATACTCTATTGAGGGAATGTTACAGTTTAGATATTAGGTGTCCTCCAAAAGCTCATGTGTGAGACAATGCAAGAAGGTTTAGAGGAGAAATGATTGGACTGTAGAAGCCTTAGCCCAATCTGTGAATTGATCCCCTGATAGAAAGGGGTTGACTGAGTGGTAACTGAAGGCAGGTAGGGTGTGGCTGGAGGAGGTGGGCATTGGGGGCATAACTTTGGAGTATATAGTTTGTATCTGGTGAGTGGAGTCTCTCTCTCAGTTTTCTGATCATCATGTGACCTGCCTCCCTCTGGCTAACAAATTAGCTTCCACCATGATGTTCGGCCTCACCTCCAGCCCCAAGAAATGGAGCCATCTATTGATGGACTGAGATCTCTGAAACTGTGAGCCCTCAAATAAACTTTTCCTTCCCTAATATTGTTCTGGTCAGATCCTTTAGTCACAGCAGCAAAAAAGCTGATTAAACAGGGACATACATAATATTAACATTGGTTAGAGTTTATCCTCAAATAGCTTCTATTTTGTGGAAAAGAGACCCTACATGAAAAAAAAAATCTCAACTAAAATCAGTCAGAAAGGGAAAAATTAAGCTTTCATAAACAAAGAACCAATAAGAGTAAAACATGCAATATTCTAAACTCAGATGATTTTTTTGGTACTGGGGATTGAATCCAAGAGTACTCTACCACTGAGCTATATCCTTAGCCCTTTTTTCTTTTTATTTTGAGACAGAGTCTTGCTAATTTGACCAGGCTGGCCTCGAACTCGTGATTCTCCTGCCTCAGCCTCCCAAGTCACTAGGATTACAGCTGTGCACCACTCCTAGCTAAACTCAGACTATTGCTGTGGCTAAGCTGAATTTGTTAGCCAGAGACATTCTACTTTAGGATTTTTACCTATACATTAAGGGTAACAACTACTGAATTTCTAGGGAAAAAAATTCACTGGGGCTGGGGATGTAACTAAGTGGTAGGGCACTCGCTTAGCATTCACAAGGCCCTGGGATCTATCTCCAGAACCACAGTAAATAAATAAATAAATAAACAAACAAACAAACAAACAAATAAATAAATTCACTGCACCAGCTCAAAGGGCAAGTTTAAGACAGGATCCAGGTACAGAAAGAGGATCAGGGGCAGGAGGAAGGGAGTGAAAAGGGAGGTAAGGGGGAATGAAATAGACCAGTTTATGCTATGTCCATATACAAATGTATCACAATAAATTCCACAACTGTGTATAATTATATTACACCAATATTCTTTTTTAATAAAAAGACAGGACTTTCCGAGTATGATAGCACATGCCTATAACCCCAGCAGCTGTAGGAGCTGAAGCAGAAGGATGGAAATTTCAAGGCCAACTTCAGCAACTTAGTGAGGCTCTAAGCAACTCAGTAAGACCCTGTCTCTAAATAAAATATTTATAAAAAGGGCTGGGAATATGGCTCAGTGGTTAAGTGCCCTTGTGTTCAATCCCCGGTACCAAAAAAAAAAAAATTAAAAAAGACAGGACTCAGGGCTGGGGTTGTGGCTCAATGGTAGAGTGCTTGCCTAGCACATGTGAGGCACTGGGTTCAATCCTCAACAACACATAAAAAATAACTAAATAAAGTTATTATGTGCATCTACAACTGAAAATATTTTTTTAAAAAGACAGGACTCAGAGATAGGTTTAACAAATAAAAATATGGGATAGCTAGTTCAATTTTAATTTCAAATAAATAATGGATAATTTTTAAATACGTGTCAACAAATATTCATATTTTATCTGAAATTCAAATTTAATTGGGCCTCCTGAATTATATCTGGCAACTGTAATCATGGAGGATAAATAAGAGAAACAATGTGAGTGGATTAGTCAATTAGTCTACCATAACCCATTTTCTTCAGGTTTAGCCTGGCATGTTCATAGCTCCCGAAGAAATAGTCCTTCTTACAACATGATTCCATATCTCCAACCATAGCTAACTGAACCCAAAGTAGACACCTGACTCCCTAGAAGCACCTCCCCGCCATAGCTCAGATTTGGTTTCTTGAGAATTTTCAATTATAGACACAGGCTCTCGAGAGAGAGAACTAGAGAATTATGCAGATATTTGAACTAAATAATGTATAGAATGGATCTGGGATGGCATGTTAAGTAGAAAGTGGAAGTCAGTAGTCAAAAGGAAGAGGAGACAGAGAGAGCAGCACAGAAAAGAAAGACTATGTGGTTTTAGTGGTCAATTTTATGTGTCAACTTGACTGGGCTAAGAGATGTCCAGATATCTAATAAAAAAGTAAAACAGTATTTCTGGTATATGCATGAGAATGCTTCTGGAAGAGATTAGCATTTGAATCAGTTGACTCAGTAAAAAAGAACCACACTCATCAAGGTGGATGGGCATCAAAGAATGTGTTGATAATCTAAATGGAACAAAAAGGCAGAAGAGGGGTAAATTCTTCCTCTCCCTTCTGAAGCTGAGATATTTATCTCTTGTCATTAGACAGCTCTTACTCCCCTATAGGTTCTCAGGCCTCTGGACTTGGACTGGGAATTACACCTTCTAGTGTTCTGGTTCTTAAGCCTTTGGACTAAGATTGAATTTACACTACTGGTTTTCCTGATTCTCCAGACTGCAGATGGCAGATCATGAGACTTTTCATGTTTCCATAATTGCAAGAGCCAATTTCCATAAACACATAGTTTCTTTCTGAATATGAGATAGATAGATAGGGAGGCAGGTGGACAGATAGATTGACCCATCCTATTGGTTTTGTTTCTCTGAACAACCCTGACTCATACAGGGGTTGAGCAAACAATCTCAGTCCCTGTTTGCCAATTTCAGTTTCGATCACCCTGTGGCCTGGCTATACTTCATAGTCCAGACATCTGTAATGTGATTTGTTGTATTCTTCATCTTCTTGTTTCCAGTACTGGGAATTGAACCAATGGGTGTTTTACTACTAAGCCACATCCCAGGCCTATTTATTTTTTATTTTCAGACAGGATCTCACTAAGTTGCTGAAACTGGCCTTGAACTTGTGATCTTTCTGCCTAGCTTCCCAAGTCCCTGGGATTACAGGTGTGTGCCACTGTGCCTGGTGTCTGTTGTATTCTTAATAAATCTCCGTTTCTTGAGTTAGTTTGAATCAGTTTCTACTCCTTGCTATCCCTGTTCCTTGACTAAGACAATGCATCATATGACCTCTTAAGATAAGAACACATGGGGCTGGGGATGTGTCTCAAGTGGTAGTGCGCTCGCCTAGCATGCATAAGGCACTGGGTTCAATTCTCAGCACCACATAAAAACAAAATGAAGATATTGTAAAAAAAAAAAAAAAAGATAAGAACACAAATGAAAAATGAGCTTCATCTCAGGTGACAGTCTGATCTGTTGACATGGTTGTGTAGAGGGCTAGATTGAAAAAGAAATGGGAATACTTCCAAATTCAGTGACAAAGTTTGCCAAGATTAACTAGCACTATCTGGTATGAACTTGGGAATGGGAAGTGGTGAAAAAGTCCCATATATTTGCCATCCTTGCAATCAAGTAAGAAACTGAGATAGGGATACTGCTTTTAAAAAGTGCCAAAGGTCATTGTGTGATTACATTAGATAAATATGAGGTATGCAAAAAGATCCAAAATAGGGGCTTAGGTTGTGGCTCAGCTGCAGAGTGCTTGCCTACCATGCACGGGGCACTGGTTTGATCCTCAGCACCACATAAAAATAAAAAAAAATAAATAAATAAACGTATTGTGTCCAACTACAACTAAAAACCAAAAAAATTAAAAAAAAAGAAAGACCCCAAAATATACATAATCCTCATGATCTATAATCATAGCAGTTTGCTTAACTTTTGACTGATCCTATTTTTTTTTTTTTGATGCTGGGGATTGAACCCAGGGCCTCATGCATGCTAGGCAAGTGTTCTGCTGCTAGCTAAAAATTATATTGAGATAGGGTCTTGCTAAATTGCCCCACTGGCCTCACTTAGAACTTACAATTCTCCTACCTTAGCCTTCTGAGTAGCAAGGATTACAGGTGTGCACCACCATGCCTGGTATATCCATTGTTTTTCTATAAATATTTTTTAGATTTGGTGAAACTCTATTTTATTCTTTTCTTTATATGTGGTGCTGATAATCAAACCCAGCGCCTCATACATGCTAAGCAAGTGCTCTACCACTGAGCCACAACCCCAGCAGCCCCTCTGTCTGTTCTTTATACTTATGCAATCCTTAGATCACCAATAGAAATAAAAATGACTCTATTCTTTTCTTGGTGGGCTTCATTTAGACAATGTTGATATTTAAACCATTTATGGAAAATATGTAAAAGCTATAAATGAGTTCTCTGTACATTTGAGATCAGGAATATTGTTTATGATTTGGAGTAAGAACAAAAGCTGACTAGGAAAATTACCATATGTTCCTGAGGCAAGCTGTTGTTAAAACCAAACATGATTTTGAATTTTTTCCCACTAGATCAAACAATAACCAATACAAATATGACACTTTACA
This sequence comes from Marmota monax, assembly GCF_021218885.2. NCBI lineage: Eukaryota > Metazoa > Chordata > Mammalia > Rodentia > Sciuridae > Marmota > Marmota monax. The sequence goes on along the minus strand of NW_026695225.1, from coordinate 3,035,886 downwards.
GACTGTCAAAGTCATGTTCCTTTGTCAAATATACAATTAATGGAATCAGGGATCCTGTACTTACTGCAAATATGTATATCATCCAGAAGCAGGATCTCAAAAGTAGATGAATTAGGGCAGTTATCAAGAGTCCTGTGCTTCAGCGAACACCCCTTGCTGGTGGACAAAGAAATAACCTCAGAGAGGCAGCCTGAAAGAGATAAGGAACCTAACTACCCAGTACTTAAAGAAAGGACAATACACATACACACACACACACACACACACACACACACACACACCCATTGGTCTATCAACTCCATTCCACCCTTTTGTGATTATTCTGTTGCTTTAAGGAAATTTTATTTGGATAACAATGTTAGGCTAGGGAGGGTATGGGTCTGCTAGAGACTTGCAGTGATTAGAACAGTTTAAACTTCCTGTGGATGCCTGGGGGTCATTGGAAACATGCCTGCTCCCTGGTGAAGTACAACAGTCATTAATGATAGGCGATTGCTCGGCAGTCAAGGAATGACAGTTACCAGAGAAAGAGCCTAATTATTAATTATGACTTATAGCTGAGCAGGAGTTGAGACATTACCAATCATCATCTTAGTAGATCATCTTAGTAGTGTTCTGCAGGAGAGAAGCTAATTAACTTCCTGTGAAGAATGACAAGACCATTGTGTCTTTGAAGTCCAACATTCTATCTGGTTGCCTGGGTGATTCTGGGAAATCTATATGTATACATACACATAGTGAATTCAGATTTACTCTGAATTTTAATGAAATATTCCATGTAAGTAATTTATTTGATGGGTTTAGTTTCTCTTTTATTGCTGGATGTCCTCTCCTTCCCTCAGGATTGATTTGAAAGATTCGCATGAGCCACCGGTTGTGGAAGTATAGTATAAGGAGAGGGGAGTAAGTAGGAGGTATTGAATATTCAAAGGGAGTCCATTTAAGACCAAGAGGAAACTTGGCTCCTCCCACAACTGCAAGACAGAAGTTATTGGGCAGAATAGTTGGCAGTCACTTACCAAGGTGTGATTTGAGAGGGAGTAGGTTAGTGAACACACTCCAAAAGTTCATTTATTGACACTCAAAATCCCATCACTGTAGACTCATTACTTTGGCTCAGCATTGCTTCTTCTCAAATCCCCAATTCCTTAGATTGAAGAGATTTAGTGGCTCGAACCGCAATTCATAAGGAAAAGACTAGAGAAGAGGCCTAACCACCTGAGGCAGGGGCTAGAAAAAGGCAGTACTAAAAGGAGAATGACAGGAGTTCTTGAGGATCTAGTAGATGCCTGTTGAGATGGCTTCCCTGTTCACCTCGATTCTCTATTTTGCTAGAAGCTCTCCTTTGGACAAGTATCTCCTGGTTTGCTGATGAGTTCTACTGGCTACCTATCACAAACTGAGCGTTACCTGCTCTACCTGGCCATAAAGTCTGGTGTGCCAAGCACAATTCCATCATCTTATAGAAGGTGTATATATTGGATGGGTCCTAGAAGGGCTCTGAAGGCAAGAATTAGCTTGATGAGCAGGTGGTTTAGACTCTTGTCCTACAGCTTCCCCTTGCCATACCACAGCCCCTCCCTCAATCCACACCCATAGCCATATGGTGAGTTACCTAGTACCAAATGACTAAAGATTAAAAAAAAAAAAAAAGAAATACATGAGCCTGGTATACACATAACTTTGCAGAGTTAGGCTGGCACCATCTGAAAGTGAATGGCTGCAGCACTATAACCCAACCATGGAGTTGCCCTAAAAGATGATGGGGAAGGGATATATTCCCAGGCAACAGAACTTTGAGTAGCATATTTAGCTGTCTACCATGTCTAGGAGGGATGACCTGAGGGATAGATGTACTCTGATTCACAGGCAATAGCCAACAAGTTATTCAAGGATTTAGAACAAATTTCTCATAGCAATCTAAATTTAGTTACTTGGAAATTTGAAATATTATTCACTTTAAAATGGCATGTAGCCAGGCACAGTGGCTCATGCCTGTAATCCCAGAGGCTCAGGAGGCTGAGGCAGGAGAATCACAAGTTCAAAGCCAACAACAGCAATTTAGCAAGGCCATAAGCAACTTAGTGAGACCCTGTCTCAAAATAAAAAAATAAAAAGGACCAGGGATGTAGCTCAGTGGTTAAGCACCCCTGGGTTCAATCATCTGGTACAAAAAAAAAAAAAAGAAAGTAAGAAAAGCATGTAAAATTCATAAAATTTCAGTCAGAAGCAATTTAATAAATCATCCAAAACAAAAAAACAAAAACACAATTAACCAAACCCTTCATTTTCACATGGAGAAAATAAGATACGGAGAGTGTAAGTGATTTGTTTGAGGAGAAACTCTAGTTAACAGCTAGAATTTAGATCCCTTGGATCTCAGTTTAGGGTGCTCTTCTTAACAGCACTTAGACAATTCTACATTCCTTTGTCAACATTTCCTGAACTTCTATGATATGCCATGCTCCTCCCTGGGAAATAGGCACTAAAGTAAATAAGAAATACATGAGCCTGGTTTACACAAAGTTTGCATGTTTCCTTCCCTCAAGAACCTCTTTTGGCTGGGTACCGAGCATAATGGCACACATCTAAAATCCCAGTGACTTAGGAGTCTAAGACAGGAGGACTTTGAGTTCCAGGCCAGCCTGGGCACTTTAACAAGATCCTATCTCAAAATAAATGAAAAGCATTGGGGATATAGTTCAATAGTAGAGCACCCCTGGGTTCAATACTTAGTACAAAAAAAAACAAACAAAAAATCCTCTGGTGTTTGTTTTGTGTGCTGTGAATGTTGCTGTATTTTTGGTGACTGGGGTGTATTTGTGCACAGTCATATCCTGTGACAAGAAATAAATGGAACCAAAATGGCAAATACTTTTGCAAGTAGGGCAGACTAAATACTTGCTGAAGGGTGCCAAATGGAATTACAAATGCTAGAAATTGAGCCAGTGAAAACTATATGACTTAAAAATAAAACAGACACCAACAGAGATATTAATTAATTCAAGGTTGGATTTGATTGTTAAGGGGAATTTGCATCTCTATCACTGCTGGGAAGACAGCCATTTTTAATGGATTTTGATGGCATCCTGCCTGAGCTTTAGTACCTAAATGTTGGCCTAGCTGAGATAAAATTTGAATTAATCAATCAGAAAGACTGGAGGAGCGTGCAATTTGCTTTTATTTTAAAACAGTAAAAAGGGGTTAAAATGGGGCATCCAGGCTTGTTAATTTTCAGTTCTGAACTTCAACTTCTATTCTTTGAATCTGTGTGTGTGTGTGTGTGTGTGTGTGTGTGTGTGAGAGAGAGAGAGAGAGAGAGAGAGAGAGAGAGAGAGAGAGAGACAGAGAGACAGAGAGACAGACTGAGGATTAAACCCATGGGTGTTCTACCATTAAGATACAATTCCCCTCTCTTTTCTTAAATTAATGTTTTAATTATAGGTGGACACTGAAGGGAAAGCAAGGAACAAGAAATGTGTAAGTGAGAAATGAAAGATGGAGACCAGGCAGAGATGCACAAGAGAGTTTGTTTGTCAGAGCTGACAAATAAAGGCCGTAGGAGAAAGAGGCAAAACAGGCTTGGGTTCCAGGACTTTTAGGGGGCAGGCTCAGGAATCAGAGCCGAGCAGGTCCTATTGCGGGAGGTTAAAGGTTGGGTTGGTATAAGGGGGTGGTAAGCCTTTCTTAGAAAGGCCCTGGGGCAGGAAAGTGAAACTTTTTCCTTAAAATGGCCATCTAGATGCTAAGTAAGGACCTTCCTCCCTTCTTTTTTTTCACTGGGCCCCTTAGGGAACAGGGACTTAGGTCAATCTTCTATAACTGCTCCTGCTGGGGAAGGGTGTCATTTGAATCCCTCATTACAGATGTAGGATGTCATTGGAACTGACAGAGGTTGAGTGGTGGTGGAATGCTCTCCCCAGTGCCCCAGTTTTTGGTGAAGGATTGGTATTCCAGTAACAAAAGCTGGTTTATAGTTTGATTAGAGATTTTTTGGATCTTGTCTTGAACCAATCTAATGATGTAGGGGGCAAGCATTAAGAGAAGGCCTATGACAAGGAGAAGGGTCAGGAAAGGAAGTGCCCACTGGAGAAGCGGGTTACATGACTGCCATCCTTCAGCAGAGGCGAGCTGTTGTTTCTGATGTTCAAGGTTCTGTTGCAGTTGTTTTATCTTGTTCTTTAATATTCCAGATGGATTGACATAAAAATAGCATTCCTTCTGTATGTACATACAAACTCTGCCTTTTTCAGCCATAAGAAGACCAAGTCCCCTTCGATTCTGCAGAACCACAGCAGCTAAAGAATCAAGCTGGGATTGTATAGTTAGTATGGTTTCAGCAAGTTGCTGAAGATCTCCTTGAAATTGGAATGATAATCCCTAGTAGCAGTACCCTTGGGAGATGAGTGAAAAATAAGGGAGGAGGGTGAAAATGAAAAAGGGAAGGATGGTACTCATGGTTCTGCAGTGTTCTCGTGGTCCTCAGAGACCAAGGAATATTGGGGGTTCTGGCCTTAGAGAAATGCAGCTTGAGAGGGCCTGTGGGGTATCACTGTATAAAAGGGCAGAGAAAACCATTTTAAGTGAGAGTTATGGTCTGGCGTGGTGACCACATGCCCGTAATCCCAGAGGCTTGGGAGACTGAGACAGGAGAATTGTGAGTTCAAAACTAGCCTCAGTAATACAAGGTACTAAGCAACTCAGAGAGACCCTGTCTCTAACTAAAATACAAAATAGGGCTGGGGATGTGGCTCAGTGGTCCAGTGCCCCTGAATTCAATCCCTGGTATGAATGAATGAATGAATGAATGAATGAATAATAAATAAATAAATAAATAGGAGTTATGAACCCAATATGGGATGCCCTCAAGGTGGGCCACTGAGGGAGTGATAAGAATGACCCAATAGGGTCCAGTCCATTTTTCAGAGAGTTGAGAGGTGGAGGGGAGCCTGTTGGGGTGTGGCTTAAAAGTACCAGGTCACCAGGAGACAGAATGGGAGATGGGGAAGTGGCAGAACTAGGTTTTGCCAGAACAGCATTGCTGTATTGCCAAAGAAGGTTTCTAATGTATACAAGAAGTGTCCAGAATAGATGAGGAGCAAGAGGTACTGGAGAATCAGAGGGTGGTGAGCTGAGAAGGGAGATAGGCCATACATATACAAGCTCAAAAGGGAGATGTTGAGTGGCTTCTTTGGGAGGGCTCATAACCTAAGAAGAACCAAGGGAAGGGGTTCAGTTCAATCTAAATGTAATTCAAGGGATAGTTTAGTGAGAATGTTCTTCAAGGTCCAGTTGGTACATTCCACCTTGCCAGAGGACTGAGGATGGTAGGGGATATGAAAATTCCAGGAGATGTTAAATGTCTTAGCTGCAGACCGTGAAACATGGCAAGTAAATTCAGGACCATATGAAACTGGAGGGGGGAGGGGAGGCCAAATGGGGAAGAATTGTTCAACAAGGATGCTGGCCACCATAAGGGCACATTTATTGGTGGAAGAAAAGCCTTGACCCATCCAGAGAAGGTTTCAACAAGTATCAAGAGAAATTTATACTATTTAACCGGGGATATATGGGTGAAATCCAGCTGCCAGTCAGAGCAAGGGAGATGTCCTCCTGCCTAGTGTAAAGGGAAGGCAGGTGGATGGAGATTGGAGGTGGGATTGGTTTTTTGTAGATTTCACAGGAGGCAGAGAGGGTAGAGAGAAATTGTAGGTTCTCTGGAGAGAGTTTAAGGTGGGAAGTGAGAAATTGTTTTAAAGATGTGGTGTTAGGGTGAAAGAGGTTGTGAAGGAAGTTAAGCATCTGTTGAGTGTCAGGTGGGGAGGAGTCCATCGGGGGACTACCAAGACAGAAGACAGCAGGTAGAGTAGCTGTTGGAGGACAGAGGTCCTTGCCTCAGAGTCTGCCTTGATGTTGCTGAGAGTGTCACAAAGGATGTGTCTGTCTGATGGGGTTTACAATGTGAGATTCCGATGGCAGTGGGAAACTTTGCGGCCTGAAGGACATTGGAGATAAAAGGGGCATTAGTAATTGAAGTTCCCTTGGTGGTAAGGAATCCACAGTCCTTTCTAATAGCAGAGTGAGAGAGAAATATGTGGAAAACATATTTAGAGTCAGTGTAGACATTGAGGGAGGCTCCCTTTGCCAAAGTGAAGGCTCTGATGAGGGCAACAAGTTCATCCTGCTGATTGAATGTGTTATTGGGGAGGGGAGCCACTTCCACAACTGAGGTTAGAGATCATAACATACCCTGCCCTAGGAACTCTCTCCAGAAGGAAAGAGGAGCCATTTGTGAGCCATGTGTATGTTGCCTAGAGCAAGGGGCCTTCCTGTATGTGGGAAGGATGTGGAAGAAGCTCCTCCAGTGTTTCAATGCATGAATGGGTGAGAGGAGGAGAGGTGGAAGAGTCCTGAGGAGCAGGGAGGAGAGTAGCAGGGTTTAAAGGTGAGCACAAGGGGAAAATAAGACTGGGATCTTCTACCAGGGAAACCTGTAGAGTTAAAAGGTGACAGGAGTAAGGAATGTAAGCCCTTGTAGATGAGGAGTTCCTTTAGGTGATGAGGAACTGGGATGGTGAGTAGGGCCCCAGAAGTGAGTTTCTTTGACTTATTAATGAGTAGAGAGGCTATGTCCAATGTTGGTAGGCGAGGGGCCCATCCTGGAACAGTAGGGTCAAGACCCTTCAATAGATAAGCCACAGGGGCAAAGGTTGGCCCAGCATGTGTCTGAGGACCCCTAGAGCAAATCCCTGCTTTTCAGCCACATAAAGGTAAAATGGGAGTGTGAGATCAGGGAGATGCAGAGCTGGAGCTTTGTAACAGAGTGTAATAGAGAGTGGGCCCCAGGCCACATCATATAGAGGCTTAGCCAATATAGAGTAGTTAGGAATCCAAGCTCTGAGGAATCCTGCCATACCTAGAAAGGAGAGAATTTCTTTTTTAGTAGAGGGTGTTGGTATATCAGCAATAAGGCCCTTTCTACCAACCGTAATGGCTTTGTGTGTAGGGTCAAGAGGAGGCCTTGGTATGTTATCATTGCCAAGGAAAGCTGTACCTTGAATGAATAAACCCTATAGCCATGTGCAGAAAGGAAGTTAAAAAGTTTACAGGTGTCTTGATGACTGATCTCAAAGGAGGGACTGCAAAGAAGGAGGTCATCAACATACTATAGCACCATAGACTGAGTGAGATGTAAGGACCCCAAGGCCTGTCTGAAGATATGAGGGCTGTCTTAGAACCCCTGGGGGAGAACTGTCCACGTCAGCTGAGTGGAGTTATAAAACTCAGGGTCTGTCCATGTAAAGGCAAAAATGTCTTGAGAGTCAGAATGGAGGGGAATAGAAAAGAAGGCATTTTTCAGGTCTACTACTGAGCAGTAAGAGGTCCTGGAAGGAATGGAGGAGAGAAGGGAATAAGGATTGATTACCACGGGATGGATTGGGATGACCACAGAGTTGATGGAAGGGAGGTCTTGAATCAAGTGGTAGGAACTGTTAGGCTTTTTTACTGCCAAGATGGGGGTGTTATAAGGGAAATTAGTAGGTCTAAGGAATCTCTTTTGCAAGAGGTCTCGAATGATAGGCTGTAAGCCTAAGAGTTTTTGTCAGAAGAGCAGGTATTTTGATTGGGCCAGTAAAATGGAGGGGGTCTTTGAGACAAATGTGAATGGGCTTGTGGTGTGAGGTGATAGAAGGACTTCAAACATCCCAGACACTAGGGTCCACCTCAGAAGTGGATAATGGGGAGGCACTGGCAGACGGAATAGGGGATGGTCCTAAGGTCAGGGTGAGGATCAGGGGAGCGGCAGGCGAGTCTGGATGGAAGCATATATGAGGGGAGAAGGAAAGCGTAGGCCTCAACTTTGTGAGAATGTCCCTTCTCATGAGGGGAACAGGGCACTGTGGGATGGCCAAAAAGGAGTGAGCAAAAATTAGAGCGCCAAAAGCACCAACAAGGCTAGGTGTCTATAAGGGTTGGTAGGGTTTACCCTCTACGCCTACAATAGAGGTCATAGAACGAGTAGTTGGCCCCAGCACTCCTTGAGGACTGAATATGTCACCCTGGTGTCTAGGAGGAAGGAGACAGACCTACCTGAAATACGCAGTTACCATGGGTTCCCAAAGAGTGATGGTAGTGGTCGGGTGATGGGGACCTGGGCCTCATCCGTCCCCTGTAGTCAGTCCTAAGAATTGAAAAGCAGAACCAGAAGGGCTGGGTGGCCAGGGTCAGCTATGAGCTCGGGACAGTGAATGACCCAGTGTGCCTCCTGATGGCATTGAGGACAATGGCATTGGGGATATGTAAGAGCCCAGTGACCCATCTGACCACACTTAAAACAGGATCTAGGTAGTCCCAAGGGACCCTTCCACTGACCGGTGGAACCAGAGACAGATGCTGAGGCTGGACAGACGGCTTGAGCGAGCATGTGATATTTCTGCTTCTGGGCCTTCTGATCTCCCTCATTATACACCTTAAAGGCCACTCCCAGAACCTCAGCTTGGGGAGTTAGGGGCCCCATCTCAAGGCACCTTAGTTTGGCCTTAATATTGGGGAAACTCTGGGAGAAAAAGTAGGTTGTTCGTAGTTGTCTCCCATCTGGAGTCTCAAGGTCCAGATTAGTATATTGTAATAAAGCCTTGGTCCTGTGGTGTAAAATGCTGAAGGGTTCTCATTCTTGTCTTGAATGATTTCCTGGAGCTTTTCATAATCGATAGCCTTATGGGCTACCTTTCTAAGTCCTGCAATGAGGGAAGTAATGAATTGGTTTCTACTAGTTACTCCACTAGGCGAATTATAATCCCAACTGGGGTCCCAATCAGGGACCACTTCAGTGCCAATTGGATGGGCAGGGGATGTCTGATGTACCTCATCAGCATAATTTTTGGCTTGCCCCCAAACTCACCTGAGCTCCTCGGGCAGGAGGGTATTAGACAAGGTCATATGGACATCTTGGAAGGTCATATCATATGATTGAGTCAGATATTGAAACTCTTTGATATACATGGTGGGACTTGAAGCACAGGATCCAAGCTGCTTTTCTGTCTGTGAAAGATCTGACAAAGAGCTACACATGAGAGTTTATTTGTCAGAGCTGACAAATAAAGGCCATCTCTCCATAGATGGAGAAAGGCAAATACAGGCTTGGGTTCCTCGACTTTTATGGGGCAGGCTCAGTGATTAGAGCTGGGTGGGTCCTAATGCTGTTGGTTAAAGGTTGGGCTTGTACAAGGGAGTGGTGAGCCTTTCTCAGAAAGGCCCTTGGGTGAGAAAGAGAAACATTTTCCTTAAAATGGCAGCTGTCACTTAAGATGGCCATCTAGATGCTAAGCAATGACCTTATAGGCACAATATCTTTATATTTTTAAATATTTATTTTTTAGGTGTAGATGGACATAACACAACGCCTTTATTTTTATGTGGTGCTGAGGATAGAACCCCCCCCCCCCCCCCGGTGCTAGGCTAGCGCTCTACCGCTGAGCCACAATCCCAGCCCCACAATATCTTTATTTTTATGTGGTACTGTGCCACAGTCTGGCTGGGCACAATTCAGGAGCCACTTGTCAAAGGAAATGAACTTTATTTTTAGAACACACACACCGCACCACACAGCTCCTCAGGAAAACCCTCAGAGCCCAACTGCCACCACTGGCTTCCCACAAGCCTCTCAACCTCCCCCACTCCTCCTGCTCTTGAGGCTGATTGGCTGGGTCGTGTGGGCAGAGCCAAAAAAAGTCCCCCAATGAGCAGCTCTGTGGTCTGAAAGGGTGGGGAAACAGCCCAATGAGCATCACCGCAGAGGAGCCAATCAGTTGGCAGCTAGAAGTTTGCTGGGGCCGCTGTGAGCCAATCATCAGCTGGCAGCTGGAAGTTTGCTGTCAGCTGGAAGTTTGCTGGGCCCCCTTCCTTCGGCTGTGGCTCTCAACATCTCCCCCTCTCTGTTTAAACAACAAGCATGTGGCTTAGGGACCGTGCCTGCCTTAGGTTGTCCAATACTACATATGGTTCTTACCCATCATAGGATGAGCTGACCTCAAGGCGTCAGCCTCCTGTCTTAGGTTGGTACCATTGCAATTGGATCTTATCCGTCATTGACTACCGGTCCAGCATACAGCCACACCTGTGGATAGGTCTTTGTACGAGCAGGGGGGTGAGGTTCTTTGCCTCAGCTCTGTTGGTCCCCAAATTTTAGCTGAACGACCATCACAAGCAGAAGGGAGGAGGATACACCAAGCCAACTGATGGCTCCTTTTGGAAAAATTGTACCACTGATGACACCATCAGCAAAAATACCCCAACACTACCACAAGTCGCTGCACCAACAGATAGTTCACTATGCATACAAGTGAGTTCACAATGCATACAAATGATACATAGTCCAGGCAAGTTCTGCAAGCAGTTCAGTGATGGCTCCTTTTGGAAAAATTGTACCACCGATGACACCATCAGCAAAAATACCCCAACACTACCACAAGTTGCTGCACCAACAGATAGTTCACTATGCATACAAGTGAGTTCACAATGCATACAAGTGATACATAGTCCAGGCAAGTTCTGCAAGCAGTTCAGTGATAGCTATTGCAGAAGCTGTAGATTGGTTTTATCTTTGTCTTCACCAGCACTGGGATGAAGATAGGAATTCTGGCAATAATGGCTAAAGAAAAAATTATTTAACATTCCAGAAGGCACTAAAAGAAAACAATTTTCTGAACAATTTACATTATCTTGAACAGAATTATTAAATATAATGAAAAGGAAAGGTGAAAGTAAACAAACAGATCTGTTAACCTCCTTTTTTGTTCACATATTAAAACAATCCTCAACAGCTGTTTACCCAATTTAAATTAAACCATTTAAATCACGTGAATAAAAAATATTTGGATCCATTTTTTCATGAGCACTCATCATATATGATATATGGACATACGTACATACAAACATACAACATAAAACACAAGTGTGCACATATAATATAATACATACAACACATAACATAATAGTAAAGGCCTTATAACTTTTTACAGGTGAAATCTCCATTGCAATGTTTAAAAACTCTATAGTCAAAAAATAGAACTGATCAGCAAAACATTAACCTAGGTCTGTATGAGCTCAAAAAACAAAATAGAACTTCATGATATGGCAAAGGGCAATAATAAAATAGATATTGAAAAAAGCATCCTGGTTCTGTTGCAGATGTAAGAATAGCCAAACTGGACTTTTGGATATCAGTTGTTATGGATTTGAGCCAAATCATCTTCTTTTTGGTCTGTAGAAATCGCTTTAGTTAATCTTTCAGGAATCCAAATCGGCTGCTGTTCTCCCTGTGGAAACACATAAACAGACCCCCGACTCCAGACAATCACTGGGTCAGGACCTTGGTTAATCTCTCTGGAATCCAAATCGGCTGCTGTTCTCCCTGTGGAAACACACAAACAGACCCCTGACTCCAGACAATCACTGGGTCAGGACTTTAGTTAATCTCTCTGGAATCCAAATCAGCTGCTGTTCTCCCTGTGGAAACACACAAACAGACCTCCGACTCCAGACAATCACTGGGTCAGGACTTTAGAATGCCAAGGTCATGGGTTCATTCCCCGTACAGGCCACCAAATGCCGCAGTCTGGCTGGGCACAATTCAGGAGCCACTTGTCAAAAGAAATGAACTTTATTTTTAGAACACACACACCGCACCACACAGCTCCTCAGGAAAACCCTCAGAGCCCAACTGCCACCACCGGCTTCCCACAAGCCTCTCCACCTCCCCCACTCCTCCTGCTCTTGAGGCTGATTGGCTGGATCGTGTGAGCAGAGCCAAAAAAAGTCCCCCAATGAGCAGCTCTGTGGTCTGAAAGGGTGGGGAAACAGCCCAATGAGCATCACCGCAGAGGAGCCAATCAGTTGGCAGCTAGAAGTTTGCTGGGGCTGCTGTGAGCCAATTGCAGCAGTCTGGCTGGGCACAATTCAGGAGCCACTTGTCAAAAGAAACTAACTTTATTTTTAGAACCACACACGCCAAACAAAACAGCTCCTCAGGAAAAACCCTCAGAGCCCAACTGCCACCACCGGCTTCCCACAAGCCTCTCCACCTACCCCCCTCCTCCTGCTCTTGAGGCCGATTGGCTGGGTCACATGGGCGGAGCCAAAAAAGTCCCCCAATGAGCAGCTCCATAGTCTGAAAGGGTGGGGAAACAGCCCAATGAGCATCACCGCAGAGGAGCCAATCAGCTAGATGTTGCTGGGGCTGCTGTGAGCCAATCATCAGCTGGCAGTCTGAAAGTTTGCTGGCAGCTGGAAGTTTGCTGGGGCCCCTTTGGTTGTGGCCCTCAATAGTACTGAGGATCAAACCCAGTGCCTCATGCATGCTAGGTGAGCGCTCTACCACTGAGCCACTACCTTAGCCCCTTCAGCCCCTATTTATTTATTTATTTATTTGGGCACTGGGGGTTAAACTCAGGGACACTCAACCACTGAGCCCCATCCCCAGCCCTATTTTGTATTTTATTTAGAGACAGGGTCTCACTGAGTTGCTTAAGGCCTTGCTAAGTTGCTGAGGGATTCAAATGCTGCCCCTTCCCAGCAGGAGTTATAAAAGATCCACCTAAGTCCCTGTTCCCTAAGGGGCTCAATGAAAAAAAAAAGGGGGGGAATATAAGGTCCTTGCTTAGCATCCAGATAGTCACCTTAAGTGCCAGCAGCCATTTTAAGGAAAAATTTTCACTTTCCTGCCCAAGGGCCTTTCTGAGAAAGGCTTACCACCCCCTTATACCAACCCAACCCTTAACCTCCCGCATTAGGACCTGCTCAGCTCTGATTCCTGAGCCTGCCCCCTAAAAGTCCTGGAACCCAAGCCTGTTTTGCCTCTCTCTCCCATAGAGAGATGGCCTTTATTTGTCAGCTCTGACAAATAAACTCTTGTGTCTCTCTCTGCCTGGTCTCAGTCTTTCATTTTTCGCTTTCCTGTTTCTCGTTCCTCGCTTTCCCTTCACTTATTATTTACTGGAATATTTTCACTTGCATATCTAGTCCATTTTTTCTTGAATAGAATGGTCTCTTAATTATTGTCTATGTTTCCAAATATCTATTTGCATCTTCAAAATAATTTTAATGAAAATAATGCATGTACATAGTTAAAAGGTTAAATATGAATAAGGCTTATAAAGAAAAACAAAAGTCCTTTATCCCTTTCTTGCCTCTCCAAATTTGTGTTTCTTACAGGCACACAAATTATTTTAGCTGTTTGTTTCTTAAGCTATTTACCTCCTTGTTTCTAAGAAAAATAATCATTATGATGTATCTTGACCTAATGACTTCTTCCCCCCCACCACCATGATTGAACCCAGAGAGTTGCTTAACCACTGAGCCACATCCCTTTTTTTCTTTGTATTTTACTTAAAGACAGGATCTCACTGAGTTGTTTAGGGCCTCACTAAATTGCTGAGGCTGGCTTTGAATTCTGGATCCTCAGCCTCCCAAGATGCTGGGATTACAGGCATGATCCATCACTTCCAGCTTGACCTAATGACTTCTTATTATCAGAGATAGTTAATCTTCTGTCATATCCTTTCTAACTTCTCTGTGACATAGGAATTTGGGGATAGAGAAAGATCACTTCTCAAAAAGAAACACCCTTGAGCTGTTGTAATTCAGGAAATGCCATTTGAACATTTGAAATGCAAAACAAGCATTCTGGACCAACTCAACCAGTGCCTTTGGCCTGTGCCCTTGATCTATGTCCTTCCCTGCAAAAAGTAATGTGAGCCAGGGTCCAGGCACATGCCTGTAATAGGGACAGGGAAGCTGAGATAGGAGGAGCTCAAATTCGAGGCCAGCTGTGCAATTTAGGGAGACCTTATGTCTAAACAAAAAATAAAAAGGGCTGGGGATGTAGCTCAGTGGTAGAGCACCCCTGAGTTCAATTTCCAGTACCCAAAACCAAAAAACCAAAACAACAACAAAAAAAAAAAAACCAAGAAAACCATGAGGGCAATGAGCAAACACTAGAAAAACTGGTGCAAAATTTTGTAACTCTGTCCTGGCTCCACTTCTAGTCCAGCTCTTAGCAACTGTCCCTCTATAAATATTAACACCCCACTTGCTGTCTCTTCCTCTGGAGAAGGCCCACATTCTTCCTTGAATGTATACTTCTTACTTTACCCTAAAAGACATTTCTCCCCTTAGATAGGCTGCATTTTCTTTTTTTGTTTTGTTTCTCAGTACTGGGAATGAAGCTAGGACACTCTACCACTGAGCTTCACCCTTAGCCCTTTTTATTAATTTTAAAATATATATATTTTTAGTTATAAATGGACACAATGTCTTTATTTGTTTATATTTTTAATGTGGTGCTGAGGATCAAACCCAGTGCCTCACTTGTGCTAGATGAGTGCTCTGCCACTGAGCCACAACCTCAGCCCCTTTTATTTTTTGAGATAGAGTCTCACTAAATTGCCAAGGCTGGCCTAGAACTTGTAATTCTCTTGCCTCAGCCTCCTGAGTTGCTGAGATTATAGGCTGTGCCACCATGCCCAGCCTGCATTCTTTCTTGAATGTGATCTGCTTTCCTAAGTAAATCTGTTTCTGACTGGCACATGATGAAATTCTTTTCCATCAAGTATGTCAAGGACCCCTCTTCCCCTGAGTCAAGGTAGGCTCAGGGAACTCCTCTGGTGACATATCTATCCTCCCAACATATTTTGGTAGTGGTCAGAATTCTGAATTAGAAATAATTTACTCAGAATCTTGAAGGACAAAATCCATCTCAGTGAAATCATTGTGGATCCTAATGATTGACTCTTCCCTTCTACTGTGATAAAGATTAAAAAACAAAGCAAAAAACCTTGTTTTTAGGTGCTGGATATCAAATCCAGGGTTCTCACACACACTAGGTAAGTACTCCACCACTAAACTTTACTCGCAGTCCAACTTCATCCTTTTAGTGGTCAGTTCTAGAACCTAGCCTGCCTTTGATATCATGATTGCTAGAATATCATGATATCATGATTGCGGTGATGCTCATTGGGCTGTTTCCCTGCCCTTTCAGACCACGGAGCTGCTCATTGGGGGACTTTTTGGCTCCGCCCATGTGACCCAGCCAATCGGCCTCAAGAGCAGGAGGATTGTGGGAGGTGGAGAGAAGCTTGTGTGGGAGAGAGAGGCTTGTGGAAAGCCAGTGGTGGCAGTTGAGGCTCTGAGGGTTTTTCCTGAGAGGCTGTTTTGTTTGGCGTGTGTGGTTCTAAAAATAAAGTTAGTTTCTTTTGACAAGTGGCTCCTGATTGTGCCCAGCCAGACTGCGGCACCTACTCCCCCTTTTTGAAAAGCAAAACAATATTAGATCATCCCCGGTCTTCTTGGGCTTCTGCCATTCTCTATGATTACTAACCTCATATGTCAGTACCCTAGGATGTAATTAATATGGGCTATTTGGAGCACAATAACAGGGAGCCCTGATCTCATCTGAGGAAGTGACATTTAAGCTGAGATCTAAAGGATGAATAGCAAACGCAGTGAAAGCATTTCAGCAGAGATGGCTGCCTGTGCATAAACTGTTAGGCGCTTTGGGAACTCAAGGAATGAAAGGTGGCCACTGGAGTAAGCAAGAGGGACAGTTGTCCACTTGAGGCTAGAGAGGAAGAAAGGGGTCAGAGAATTCAGTACCTTGTACATGATGTTAAGGCAGAAATTTAAAGGCATAAGCAGCGGAGTGATTTGATCTCTTTTGTCTTCTGAAGATTTCTGATTGCAGTGTGGAGAAAGGATTGCAAAGGACCAATAGTTAGGAAGATATGGGTAAAATTGGTCTTAAATCAACACCAAGGCAAGCTTTGAAAGGGGGAAAGATATTTCACATGGACAAAAGGTAGCTTCATGAGGTGTGTTTGAAAGCTCAGCAGGTATAGTTCAATTTCTTTAACTTACTGATCATGGGGTGATTTTTAAAAATATTTTTTAGTTGTCAATGGACCTTTATTTTATTTATTTATATGCCGCGCTGAGACTCAAACCTAGTGTCTCACATATGCTAGGCAAGCGCTCTACCACTGAGCCACCACCCCAGCCCCTCATGGTGTGATTTAGATGCAGATTTAACAGTTTCAATTTTTCCCCCTTGAAAGGAAAGCAGGAACCAGGAGATGAGCGCCAGCGAGAAATGAAAGACAGACCAGGCTGATATACACATGAGAGTTTGTCAGAGCTGACAATAAAGGCCATGTCTCCATAGATGGAGAGAGGCAAATACAGACTTGGGTTCCTTCACTTTTTATGGGGCAGGCTCAGTGATTGGAGATGGGTGGGTCCTAATGCTGGTAGTTAAGGGTGGGGTTGGTATGAGGGAGTGGTGAGCCTTTCTCAGAAAGGCTCTTGGGTGGGAAAGAGAAACTTTTTCCTTAAAATGGCGGCTATCACTTAAGATGGGTATCTAGATGCTAAGCAATGACCTTATACCCCTCTCTTTTTTTTTTTTTTTAGCATTGGGTGGAAGAAGTGATTGTGTTTCTTCATCATTGCTCTCTTGCTGGATCATGGTTGCTCCTGTGCCCTACTGATTGGTCTGCCCATTTAGCATGGTGAGATTTTTGAGGGGTTTAGGAAGAATGTGGGAAAGAGTACAGGGGTGGGGGTGGGGAGGGAGTGGCAGTGAAGAAGAAGGACTTTCTGAGTGGCTTACACGGAAAAGGGGCAATAGGCATTATCTGTAGTTAAGTTAGAAATAACGATAGAAGATAGCTTCCTGAATTATTACCTGCTGGAGACTAGGGTGTCTGTAGAGTCAGATGATACACCAGAAGAGTTGGTATTATGTGCCACATGTTTTGACAGTTTAGGCAGGAGGAAGTTAGTTTTTGCAGCTCTGTTTATGGAGTTGGTCCAATGAAAATTCTGGCTGATGGTCTGCTTTTCATATTCATCGACAACAGCTTTTTACAACACCTGGGATTTGTTTGGAAACTGTGAAGAGGCACTGGAAGAAAAAATGTATTTTTCTTGTTTTAAAAAAAAGCTCACAAAGGAGTTTTTTTAAAAAATAAGAAAGGAGTGACTCTAAAGGATATATGTGAGAGTGGCTCTAATTTAAGGTTGAATTTGGGATATGGAAAAAATCACCTTTGCATAAATTTCATGTTTTGCTGAGCATATTTTGATTTGTATGGAATTGCATTTCTATAGTAGGGCAAATTACTCTGGACACATGAGTATAGGTGTCCTGCTGAAATAAATTAGGAGGACAAAGAGTGGACTTAGAATAACAAATGAAAACTCAAATAACAATTTCCTTGTATTTTGAAGGGGCTTAAATCACTGCTTTTACATTGAAGCAACTTGACAATGGGCAAGTGTGAGAGGTTACTGCAGAAGAAAAATTCTGGGTCTCTAATTTTTTGAGATTGATCTGTTTGAATCCATAAGCAGAATACATTTTTCCCATTTGCTTAGCAAAACCTAATAAGAAAAGATATTCTTTACTAGTAAGTACTTGTATCCCCAAATACCTAAATTGGGTTTCTATTATTTATTTTATTGATAAGGATTCTAGATTTATGTCTAGAGTGAATGACAATAACCTCTTCCATCCCCCAAGTCCAGTGTCTAGAATAGTGCCTGCCACGCAGTAGTTGTTCAGCAAATAATTAGTAAATGAAATTAAGGTAGTTGCTGTGTTCAACAAAAGCCAGAAAATAAACTGTTTGAAAACATACCTTTGAAGTGGTAGAGAGTAAAAGTTTAGATCTATTTTGTCAACAAATGTCCTAATATTTGATTAATACAGATTTAACCTAAATCTTAACAATCATTAGATATTGCCTAAAAGGAACCATCTTGGGGAAGAATTTTAAACTGTTGGTTTTACCTCTGGGCAGTTAAAACACTTTGGGAACAAACCCTAAGTCTCTTGCATTTTACTGGGGATGGGTTCCTAGTTGATCAAAGAATCAAGTACAAACTTTGAAGCATGTTTCTGAAGATCTTTTGGGGTTTTAGCTTTCACCAGAGACTCTACCCCACCCCCACCCAAACAGTTTAGGCATCAGCAAATATGGTATGCTCTTTTTTTAGGTTGTGTTGCACTTTCTCATGGACCTCTCTCTCCACTCAGGAGTTTGCCCCAGTGGTTCCTTCAACACCTTCCCAAGATCCATGACACAGTTAAATCTTCAGATTTTTCAGGGCAGCTGCCCTAGACCCGTTTTTCAGAGGCACTATGAACTTCCCTTTTCTTTCAGCAGTTCGCATTTCTACTCTAGCAGCCATTACATTCTAACCTGTCATTTTCACATTTCAGACTGCGATCACCCTCTGGGAGGTCGTTTAAGAATTCACTGTGTCTGGCGCCTAGCACAGTGCCTGGTACAAAGAAAATAAGGAGTAAGATTTGTTGAAATGAATTTAATCCCTAGAAGGGAAAAGGAGAAGTGATAGTGCCCAGTAGTAAAGGTCCTTCACGATCTCAGGGGAGGCCGGTGGTTTAGCAGGGCCTGTCCCCAGCTCTGTACTGGCTGGAGAAAGTGGTGCGACAAAAGCCTCTGGCAAATGTTACTGAACTAACTTTACTAATTTCTTTACTTTTATAGAAGAATCTGCAAGTTCTTCTCCTACAGCTTCGGGCCCCGCCTGAGGGCGGTGCAAGACTGGAGTGGGGGAGGGATGCCCAGTCTAAAGGCTATTCTAGATTTGGCTTTCAGTTTTCCTTTTTAAGCTTTGATTCCAGTTCTAAGCTAGGGGCGGAGGATGCAAAGGGTTTCCCGGCACAAATTTCGACTTCTAGGAAGTCTCCCAGCATTCGGGAATTTGCCTAACTTATCCTTTGCACATTTCCCACAGCTAGTAATCTACCGAGTGCTCCCGACCTGCACATAGGATCTGTGCTGAGAAGCTTCCTTCTTCAACCCTCCGGGCAAACCCCGAACGGGCGTATGGGGGAGCTCCCAGCTCGCAGTAGCAGGCGGAGTAGGGGGACCTTTGGACTACAACTCCCAGGCTGCTCCGGGAGCATTGCGAAGGAGGGGGCGAGCGGGAAGCGGGGGGGTGGCAGGGAAATCCCGCCCCGCTGCGCAGCAGCAACGACACAAAGCCTGACTTTACAACCTCACAGAGAAAGTGGAAGTAAGAGGGCTTAGGTGGGGAAGCTGAACAAGAGAAAGAACGCGAAGGGAAAGCCGCCTAGGTGGGAGCAGAGCGGGGAGACCCTCACGTTGGTAGATGAGAAGGGGCCAGCTTTCATCAGTAATCCCCCTGCCCGCGCCCCTCCCGCGCCAGGGTCTCCACAGTGCCCCTCCAGTGCCTACTCTTCCTCAGAGCGCGGTTACTCCCGGCCGGGAAGCGGGAGCCCAGCCGTCTCTCAGGCTCAGAGCCGGCCAGTGGGCTGCGCCGAGGCTCCCCAACCCGAGTGCGGGACGAAAGCGCGGGGCCGAGGAGGGGCTGTGAGTGAAGCCGCGCGGTGGACGAGTTAGGGCCGGGGTTAGGGAGGCTGTGGTTCCAGATAGAGACACGGGAGTAGTGTCGGGAGGAAGCGAAGCTAGGCGAGGCAAGGCGAGGTGAGGTGAGGCGAGGCGCGGGGAACCTCGAAAGGGTCCCCAGTGCCCTGAGAGGGGCGTCCGCGGAAGCCAGCTGGGAGACGGGCGGGGGCATTGCGCCGGGGAGAGTACGGACAGCGGGGTGCTGAGCCCGGCGCCAGCGAAGAGGTTGGGGTGCCCCCCTCCCCGCAGGAGGAGCCTAGCGCTCCTCCGCCATCCCTCCCCCGCGCGCCGGGTTTGCTTCTCCGCGGGCAGCCGCGGGCTGGCGGTGCTGGGGCCAGATAAGGGGGAGCGACGGGGCCGCCGCCCCCGGGCCGGGCGGGCCGGGGCTGGGGGCGGGGGCGAGGGCGAGTGAGGCGGGGCGGCGGCGGCGGCGGCGGCGGGGCCTCGGGCGCGAGGGCGCGGGCAACGGCGGTGTGGGGGGGTGGCGGGGGAGCGCCGAGAGGCGAGGAGGGCAGCCCGCCTAGCTGTCCGCTTTGCGCCGCCGGCCCACGCCGCAGTGTGTTTTGTGGACGGCGCCTTCCCGGACAGCCCTGTAGAGTCCAGCTGAGTGCCCGGCAGCCTTCGACGCGATGTTCCGTCAGAGCTTTAACCGTTTTGTAAGTACACTCGCTGCGGCTCCACGCGTACAGGGTGGCTTGTTCCCAGCCCCTTCTCCGGGTCCCTCACAACAAATTTCTGATGGGGTAATTGGGAGACGCCACCCTTGTTTGAACTGAAACGCCTTGCCCTGGTGGCTAGGGTGGGGAGGCAGGTAGAGCTCTCGAGGTAGCTCACCCCCCGCCCCCAGGACATTTTATCCCGGGCTTCCCGGGGCTGCCAGGAACTCTGTCTCGGAGTGGGGGCCGCCTTCGAGCTGGATGGTGGGGGGTCTTGTGGAAGAACAGCCCGGGGGGGCCCTCTGTTTGCTAATTAGACGAAGATGGCGTTTTATTATCCGGGAGGAAGCCTTCTTTTGTTTCCTCTGCCACGAGCACATGGAGGTAAATGTAGACCTGTCACTGTGGCCCAAAAGAAGAGCTGGGGGCTGAGGGAGCCGGAGGCTGGAGCGGGACTCAGCGTTGCCCGGGGGCTCGGCCGGGGCGGGCGGCTGCTGACCCGAGGCGGGGCAAACTTTAGAGACCCTGCCGGCGAAGCTCACCTTTAGGGTACTGTAAACGCGAGGGCGATGGTCAGGATGGGCTGGTGGATGTGGAGCCGCGGGGAGGCTGCAGCGCGTTCTAGGCGCTGCGGAGCGCGGGTCTGAAGAAGCTTCGCGGAGGGCTGAATGCCCCAGACATCCAACCTTTGGGAGAGGGCAGACTGCGGCTCGGCTCCTGCGGCCACATTTCCCCCGTCCAAATCTCCAGAATAGGGAATTGTATTTCCGTGGGAGTTTGGCATGGGGGAAAAGCGGTTTCTAGCTTCTGGACTTTTGAGTAACCTGTTTACTCCTAGAAGGCACGTGAGGAATGGAGCAAAGTAGGGGCCATTTACTTATGTGCTATTTGTAGCAACTTCCTTAATTTTCGGAGGAGGTGGCGGGAATCGGGTTTATTTTTGCTAACGATGTGAAAGAAAGGGTTCATCTGCAAATTTTGATTTTTCTGCACGTAAGCAAAAGGATTGAGTGCTGAGCGCTTCCCCCATCGCCCTCACTGTACGTGTTGGAGAACTTTTTATTCGATTACTCCTAATGAAAGCCTTGCTAACATTTTTCATAGGGCGGATGAAATTTGTTCTCATTTTTTTTTCTGCATTTGAAACTTTCACAAATGTACCCTGGTTAAAAGTAACACTTGAACACAATTCCTTTTTAGGGTATTATCACCACAGTCTTGCTATGTTAATGTTTTTCTAAACGTTTACCTCACTCTGAGACATGCAATACGAAATTGGAGCAGGTTATTACCTGTGGCATAGAGCAATAGAGGTTGGTACATGTCAAGGATCTTGAAATCCGTATGAAATAGCTTTTATTGGATGCTTTGCTGAAGCAAGTATCTAAAATTTATTTCTCACATTTAGCCTCTAAAAGATCATTGTACTTCATATTCTATTTCACATAGGTTCTTGTGATCATGAGGTGTTGTTTTGAGTGATAAAAAAGGAAAGGTGACAGGAAGAGCTAATTGTAATATTTGCAAAAAGGATGAGCTTTTCACATGGCACTGTTACATTGGAGAACAGTAACGGTGGGCTCTGGATCATATTAAATTCATTTAGCTTAAATTTGAGATGTCAAAATCACATTTTTTAAAATGAGATTTTAACATTTGAAACTGAACAACTCAAGTATTGGACTAAAAGCCCCCTTTACCTCTTCTCTTGATAAGACTGATCTGCATTATATCACAGTCTAGTAATTAAGCAGTGCTGGCCACGAAACCAGTGCATGCAGTAGAATTTGCAGCAGTTGCTGAGGTGCCAGCCTGCAGGTTTGAGGCTAGTCCTTTGCATCCCTAACCAAGATTTCTGCAGAAAATCACTTTTGCTCACACCAAAAGGAGCTTTTTTAACCTCGTTTCAGCTGGGATGTGCAACTGCTCACATTTTCCTGAGTAGCCATGTCTATGGTAAGTCCTGGGAATTTGTGCCAGTATAGTATGTTGGAAGGTTCTTAGGAGTTCTGTCTGAGCACTAGGCCTAGGGCAAGGGATTAACAACATGCTGTTGAACTGAATGCAAAACATCCTATCAAATTCTCTTTGTTAAAAAATGTCTTTAAAAATTGGGGTGGGCGCAAATTTTAGATCCCAGTAAACCATATGCTATTCTTGTCTTTTGCCTGGCCCAGGTTCAGATTCTTTGAGGGCCATTCACATTTAAATCACTAGAAGGATAAAATTAAAGATTAGGTGGGACTTTGAGACTTAAACATAAGGTAGATGTAGTCTAAATTCTGTGTTAACCTCTGGATTGTTTTAATATTTTAGAATGAGGGCTGTGAATTCCTTTCAGAATCTATTGTGCTATTTTGATAGAGCTATACTTTCTGACAGGCTTTAAATGTTAAATAAATTACAGTAGTGTTGATTGTAGTTCTTGATCATTAAAAACTAGCGAACTGTGTATTAGATGATGGCTTTCTTTACATTGTAAGCCAGATGTGGGAAGTAAGAATCTCTTAAGAGTCTCATCATCTACAGTTCAGTTGTATTTGCTGAGTCGTTTTAAAAATGCCATTTGTTTTCCTGGGTTTTCCATTTTTCAGCTAAAAGAAATAGTAGTTTTTAAAGATATGGCTCTGACATATTTACCATTAATAACTGTGGTCCGTCCTTTCTGATATATTATAACTTTCCTTTTCACAGTTTTGAGGTATAAAGAAATTGGTGGATTTGGTGTACAGCACTTTAGGATTTAGGTATATAGGGAGTGTCTTGAAAGATTTAAGAGTTGGATGTTGCAGAATGCAGTAAAAGCACTGCCTGTTCTCGGTCAACATTTTGATAAACAATAAATAAATAATAGTAGCTTTGCCTATGCAGTATTTTGTTCAAAGGCATATTTAATTGAAATCTGGACTAGATGAGAGTTAAGGATCTTGGACTTTTATGTTATCCTGTCTTCTTTTACTCTTCAGGTAAAGTTCTTAGTGATTATAGTAACATTTTCACATAGACTTAAAGGGTTATTGGCAGTTGAAATAGTAAGAATTCCCTTTTTTAGCTTATTAAGTTATTTCACACTAAAGATTCAAATGAGACATTTCTCGATGAAGTACGTTAAGGCACTTGGCAAGTGGATGCTATCAGTTTAGCTTATCTGAATTTCTAAATTATTGATAGTGAAAACTTATTGCAAGTGTGAAAAACTGGAGTAAATTTATATCTCTGATTCTAGAAGCTCTCTAACTGCTTTGTTTCCATAAAGCATGTTGTATGTAGTAATGACATTATAAAAAAAAATCTTACCGAAGAGACTAGAAAAATATTAGATACTGCATAAGGAAGAATGAAAATTCAAAATGAGACTAGAAGTACAGAATAAGAATTAATGAAATAGGTAGGTAGTTACTTATTATTTTGAGTTCAAGGCAAGACCAGTCTAATGAAAGAATATATGGAGACAATTAACAAAATAATTCAGGTAATTGCTTTTTTTTTTCTTTTTCCAGAAGCAAGAAGTTTTTGGTTTCCTTGTTAAATTATCAGGGTAATTAAGCCTTTTTTTTGTTGTTGTTGTTTCACTTCCCTAATAACCTCGGCCTGATGTTGCTGAGTGTGGAATATATTGATTTTATTTTGTTATGTTTATAAATATACCTGCATGTGTGTATTTCAGTATTTTTGCATTTATTTATATGAATCTTACCAAAGTCTGTGCAGCTTGGCTTCTACCAGCTAGTTCATACATAGGTAGGTCTAACAATTAAACTTGACCTTGCCTAAAAGCAACCTTTTTATCATATTGCATTATAATTGCCTTTTAACTTATGTGGCTCCCTTAGACCAGTCTTTCCCAACTGGGAGAGATTAAGCCCTAATGCCCTAGAGCATACATAATGTGTAATAAATTCACTTCTTTCCTACACAGCTGGAGGAGGAACCCCAATTGAGAAAGGCTGTCTTAGACTGAATGTAACTGGGGGTAGGGTCAGTTCACAGTATATTCTTAGCTCCCTCCTAGCCTAATGCCTAGTGGTGGTTAATAAATATTTGTTGAAAGAACAGATTTTATATGTTTTATATAAATAATAGCCTTTACTTAAAGTGATTTGTAGTAAACCTCTCTTGTATCCAGAATGAGAAGTTCTAGTTAATTGGGGTATACTATGTCCTAGATACCAGTTTTCTAAGAATTGAAAACTGGTATCTAATGCTGAAGCTATACTGACTATAGTATAATCTTGCTTAGATGATTCAGTCATTTTAGGTTTTGTAGAACATTATTTTATTCAACAAATATTCACTGAGCACTGTAGTAGATCTTGGGGACACATTGTAGGCAAGACAAGATTCCTGTCTTGAGGAAATTTAATTATTATATTCATAGTAATAGATTTAGAGGGCATGGTGACTGTATTATATTTAATTAGTTTGTGACATGCCACAAAATCTGATCTTTATGAATAAGTTATTGTTATATACACATCATCTGTCTTTCTACTAAAAGTAGATGTATAATCTCAGTTACTTTCTGATTCTTTGGATGTCAGATAAAAAAGGAGTTGTATTTGATACCTTCAGTATGACATATACATGGAAAATTGCTCTTTTGCCAATAGATGCTATGCTAATCCTGTGAAAGGTGGGAAACCTATTTAGGAATGAACTATTACCTCTTGAAACAAATCTTTTTTTTTTTTTTTTTTTTTTTTTTAGATGTTGATGGACTTTTATTTTATTCATTTATTTATATGTGGTGCTGAGACTCGAACCCAGGGCCTCACACATGCTAGGCAAGTGCTCTACCGCTGAGCCACAACCTCAGCCCTTGAAACAAATCTTTACACTAGTGAAAATAGGTTTTTGTCCCTTTTTTCCCCCTGATCTGCTTACTACTGATGAAGGCAACATGGAACTATCAATGTCTCCTAAATACCTTCAGTAAGGTTTTGTTTTTTTGTTTTTTTGTTTTTTTTTTAGTTTTTTAGTTTTCGGTGGACACAACATCTTTGTTTGTATGTGGTGCTGAGGATCGAAACCGGGCCGCACGCATGCCAGGCGAGCGTGCTACCGCTTGAGCCATATCCCCAGCCCTTGTTGCTTTTGTTTATGAGCATTCTTAAAAATTTAATCCTTTAGTGGGTGAGTGTCTATATATCAGGTAGTTTCCAGTGTTCCTAATGGACTTTTATCAGGTGAGATTTGGACATGTGAAGCTGGCCAATTTCATATTGATGTAGCTGTGCAAGTTTAATGTAGCTGAGCTTGTTTCCTTATCCAAGCTGCTAGTGGACCACCCTCTGGGCAGTGTGACCAGTGACCTCCAGAAGAACCTCAGCTAACTTTCCTGTGTCTGCATGATGTGCAAAGAACTGGCTCCTTGTATGAATTCTAATACTGGTTTTTTGAGTGATGGAAAAAATCATCAAGGCTGACTGCTTGTTTAGAGTGGTTGATCAGTTTTCTCAAGAAGGATAAATGGGGGCTGGGGATGTGGCTCAAGTGGTAGCGTGCTCACCTGGCATGCGTGAGGCACTGGGTTTGATTCTCAGCACCACATAAAAATAAAAATAAAGATATTGTGTCCACATAAAACTAAAAAATACAATATAAAAACGAAGGATAAATGTATAGGATACAAAGTAAAAATGTAATTTTTCTTTTATTTTCTTTAAGGTGATAGGGTTTCCTATGTATCTGTAGGGCTTTATACAGTTTAACCCCTGGAATGATTCCTGCCGTGATTGGAGAATACGTTCTGGTTGAATGGATGAAGGTTCTGGGCTTCCTCCACAAGTGAATTGAGTGTGCGGTTCTCACATTTCAGTTCACTTAATGTTTACCTTCTTGACCTGTTGTAAGTGTCGGTCAGCAGCGATCATAAAACAAACATTAGTATGGCTGCAGCATACGTTAACACTACTGCAGCTTAATGATGAATGAGTGCTCAGCACTGCAGATATGGGTGCGGGATGCCCTACGCCAGCACGTTGGCAGACAGCCCCTCAGTTACTGCAGAGTATGGATGGATTGCTGGTTCATCTGACTTCTTGACTATAGAAGATGTGGCTTATAGTGATGTTGTATCAGGGTTATCCAGATTTAGGAGGGTAATCTGTACTTGAGAGGTACAGGCATTGTCATTGATTTCTTGCCCCATATTTATTTAATAGAATATGGGAGGATTGGTGAGGCCTATCCTATTCAAACAGATATCTTTTTTTTTTAGGCTCTTCTATTACATGTTGTCTTAAAGTATTAAGGTACCAATACCTTCCTGGTCTCTTCCTCTTCACCATGGTGTTCTTGGAAAAATCAGAATAGCATTCTTGATAATGATCTTATAGCTAGCATAGCATCACGTAAACATTAAATGTTCAGCAAATACTTGCTGAATTGTTTTGAACTGAATTGACAACACAGGCTGAGTCAGTAATAACAGGTGAAAAATGATCTTTTGAGTAAGCAGCCACCAGGAAACTTCTGCATTTCAGACTGTCCTACAGAAAACTCTATAGCACTGAAAATAATTTCCTTTTCAGTGGACAGAATACTACCCTATACTTACTTTAAATGAGGAAAAAAAAACAATTACATGACTGCTTAAAAAAATAATCATAATAAGGGCTGTGGCTGTGGCTCAGTGGTTGAGCACTTGCCTTGCATGTGTGGGGCACTGGGTGTGATCCTCGGCACCACATACAAAAAATAAATAAATGAAATAAAGATACTGTGTCAATCTACAACTAAAAAAATATAAAAAAATAATCATAATAAGTCTGCTGTTTACTGACACTGTTTATTCACTAGAAAAATAATGTTTTTGTTTTTAGTTTTGATTTTGACACAGGGTCTTACTAAATTGCCAATATTGGTCTTGAACTTGTGATGCCTCAGCCTCTTTAGTTGTTGGAAATACAAGTGTGTGCCCCCATGCCAGGCTCTTTAACCCATTGCTGCTTCTTGGACATTCATAGAACACTGAATATACTGTCCTCAGCTTCTAAAATTATCAGCACTTTTGTATTCCTTTTGTTAAAGGTAGCTGATAATGTTTATATTTTCTTTTCTTTTGTTCAGGGGTGTTTTCTTTTTCCAGGGGTGTTCTACCACTGAGCTACACCTCTAGCCCTCATCCACCCCCCATACTGGGGATTGAACCAAGGGCCTCATATATGGTCGGCAAGCACTCTACCACTGAACTACATCCCCAGCTCTCTTTTTTATTTTTATTTTGAGACAGGGTCTTGCTAAGTTGCCATTTAACTGCCTCAGCTTCCCAAATTGCTGGGATTATATGCATGTGCCATTGCATTGCACTCAGTTTATATTTTCTGTTATCATCATTACATCAAACTTATTTCAAAAACCAAAGCTGTAGTGTTAATTCTCCACGGGCTTTTTGTTATTCAATTTACCACGGTAAGTATACATTACTTGGATTTAGGATACTAGTTAGTATTTGTTACTAGGAATGTAAAATATGTATCTGCACCCAGTCACCAATCAGCTAATGGATATCTGTAGCAAGAAGGCAGTGCAAACAAGAAAAACTATAGAGTGTGAGGTATTTGGAAGCAGATGTTGTGAAATGAACTTCATCCTTATTAAAAAGGATTCGTGCAAGCCCTACTTCTGCAATTTACTACCTAGCTTGAGAAATGGGGTACTGCAGGCCATAGTTTGTATACATCAAAGGGTTTCTTCAAAATATGGTCCTTAGTCTATTTGCACAAAATCACCTTGGATCCTTATTACATCTTTGTCTCAAACCTACTGAGTCCAAGTCTCAGATAAGAGAAAACTATAGTATAACAAGCATTTCAGGTGGGTCTTAGGCTTATTAAAATTGGGGAACATCCATATATCATATAGTAAGAATTGAAATATTTATTTTCTAGGCACATTCTTTGTTTCCCTCACTACAGTTTCTTCTTCTGTAGGATGGGTATCATAAACCTACTTCACAAAGTTGTTGGAAAGATGTTTGTTGTACTATTCAATACTATACCAAAACCACCTTCAGGTTTGATGATTCACTAGCAGGGATCACAATACTTAGCATGTAGGTATTCTTTTTTTTTATACTAGTGATTGATTCTAGGGGAGTGTTTTTTATTTTTTGGTACTGGGGGTTGAACCTAGGGTTGTTTTACCACTGAGCTATATCCCAAGCCCTTTTTCTTGTTTTTTAATTTTTTATTTTTTGGCCTCAGGGATGGAACTTGGGGGCACTCGACTGCTGAGCCACATCTCCAGCCCTATTTTTTGTATTTTAGTTAGAGACAGGGTCTCACTGAGTTTCTTAGGTAAAATAGGCTGAACTCGCGATCCTCCTGTCTCAGCCTCCTCAGCTGCTGGAATTACAGGTGTATGCCACTGTGCCAGGTTTCCCAGCTCTTTATTTTTTATTTTGAGACAGTTTTGCTAGGTTGCTGAGACTGGCCTTGACCTTGGAATCCTCCTGCCTCAGCCTCCTGAGTTGCTGGGATTACAGGTGTGTATCACCATGCCTGGTCCATGGGTGCTTTACCACTGAGCTACATTCCAGTCCTTTTTATTTATTATTTTGAGACAGGGCCTTACTAAGTTGCTGAGGCTGTCCTCAAACTTGTGATCCTCTTGCCTTAGCCACCCAAGTCACTGGGAATACAGGTGTGTGCCCCTGCACCCCACACAGCATGTAGGTATTCTTATTGTTATTACAGTGAAAAATTACAAGGCCTAGTCAGCATAGGGAAAAGGTACATGGAGACAAAGTCCAGAGAAAACCATAGCAAGCTTCCAACAGTCTTCTTCCACTGAAATCACACAGGGTATGCTTTAAATCCTTTAGCAAGTTGTGACAACTTGTGTAAAATACTATCTACTGGGGAAACTCATTAGTGACTTAGCACCCAAGGTTTTTTTTTTTTTTTTTAAGAGAGAGAGAGAGAATTTTTTTAAATATTTATTTTTTTTAGTTTTTGGCAGACACAACATCTTTGTTTGTATGTGATGCTGAGGATCGAACCCAGGCCACACACATGCCAGGCGAGTGCGCTACCTCTTGAGCCACATCCCCAGCCCAACATCCAAGGTTTTTATTGGGATTTGGTCACTTAGGCACCTTACACCTGGCACATACCAAAATTTTATATTCCAAGAAGGAATGCAGATATTCAACATAAATATTGTTTGTACAGAGTTTAGGCACAGCAAACCACTTTTATCAGTTAGGGTAATAGGAATCCCCCCTGAAATTCAAGTTTCCATACCAGCCAATGGCCAAAGTAGGCCTTTTTTAAGATTAGCAGTCTCATTAGGTACTGTGACTTGATTCAGAAGGCTAAGGCAGGAGGATCACAAGTTCAAGGCTTTCTGGTCACTTAGTGAGCCTCTGTCTCAAAATAAAAAAATTAAAAGGTCTGGGAATGTATGTAGCTCAGTGCCTCTGGTTTTAATCCCCAGACCACAAGGGAAAAAAATGAATTGTAACCTCAGGCTTGCTACACTATTGCTATGAAATACTTGTATCGAAGGGAAATGACTTGCCTAAGATCATTAAGCTGATCAGCAGCAAAATACAGTCTAAATACTTTTAGCAGTCACACCTTCTTTTCATTGCTGCCCACAGCCATGCTTCTCTTTTATGGATCATTTCTTTTCATATTGTTGACAGCATTCACTATTTGTTACTTGCAGCAGAAGAACAGACTGCCTGTGTTAAATTGATGCACCCAGTGGGGGAGCCAGGAAGTATTGATGTTTCTGCCAGTTTAGCGTCAACACTTGCTGGTTTCCTCTCTGGAGCATCACCAAGTTCGTGGATTTTCTTTTTTCCTGACTTTGGGACTTTTTGCTACTGTCCCTACCCCTCCTTGTTCCATTCATTTGCCCATATTCCCAGCATTCATTTTATCATTACCTCATCCCCTTCTGTACATGGCTAGCTCTTAGCTCATAGGGAGCTGATATAAAAATCTTTCCCCACAGAGGGCACACTGAAGAGTGTTGTAATAAGGAAGTCTATGTGGGAGAGAGGGAGAGGGAGAAAGAATATATTCTTGGGCTAAAAAAATGAGTTTTATGAAATATTTACAAATATTGTTTTATTTAAGAACTGTTTTTGAGTTCCTTTTTTTTTTTTTTTTTGGTACCAGGGATTGAACTTAGGGTGCTTAACCACTGTGCCCCATCCCACTTTTTTTTAAGTTGCTTAGGACCTCACTAAGTTGCTGAGGCTGACTTTGAACTTGCAATCCTTCTGCCTCAGCCTCCCAAGTTGCTGGGATTACTGGTATATGTCACCACACCCAGCTGCTTTTGAGTTTCACATTCGAGGAAATCCCCATGAATATCTGTTTCTTCTCAAAATTGGTCATTTTTACTATTATAAAGGAAAATTAGCAATTCTTCTTAAATTTAATCAAGGAATAAATAAGAAAGCCTTGCTGGAAGATGAAGTAATCCTACAGATCCACAGGGAACAGAAGCCATGAGGGAATTGTCACAAAAAAGTAACAGTTGGGTAGAGCAGATTATGTAAACTACACTTGTTGTGTAAGCAGTGGTAATGTCTTTTAAGCTTCACGATGAATGTAGTTTGCAGTAATATGGATTAAGGGATCCATAGTATAGGGCATAATTTACTTTGGCTGACTTTTCTTTTTAGGAGACAATGATCCTTTTGCCCTAGCCTCCCAAGTGGCTAGAACTATAAGTGTGCACCACTATGCCTGACATAGATTTCTTTTCTGAAAACACATAAATACTAAGCTCGTGCCCTACCAGGTGTTATAGACAGGTATAGCCCTGTTCCCTCACTCTGGTAGAGGAGGCAGAAGACATATACACAAGACCAATCACTACACAATTCTAATAGTCCATCAGTGTCATTCTTTAGGGGAGTACACATAATTAAGTGCAGGAGGTGCTAGCTCACACTATGGCTGTAATGGTTGAGGAGAGCTTTATAGAGGAAGTAGCATGTGAGCTGGGCCTTTGGGGATCCAAAGGACTGAAGATTGTGGGATTTTTAGGGAGGAGAACCTATTACAGGAGGAAGAAATTATATGAGCAGTGGTGCAGGGTTATTGTTTATGACATTCATAGCAGGGGGATATGTTAGTTTAGAGAACATAGATTCCAACTCCAGATCTATTGGGGCTGTTCTAACAAAGCACCATAGATGAGTAGTTTATAAATAACAAATTTATTTCTTACAGTTCTCAAAGAAGTATGAGATCAGTATGCTAGCATGGTCAGGTTTGGCGAGTGCTCTCTCTCTATGGGTTGCAAATGACTGACCTCTTGCATCCTCATATGACAGAAAGAGTTCTCTGTGGTCTTATATTTATAGTTGTATTTGGACACAATATGTTTATTTTCTTTATTTACAGGTGGTGCTGGGGATCAAACCCAGGGCCTCAAATGTGCTAGGCAAGTGCTCTGCCTCTGAGCTACAACCCCAGTACCTCTGCGGTCTTTTTTTTTTTTTTTTAAACATACATATATAGGCACTGGTTCCAGACCTGAGAACATTATTCTGAATTACCAGAATGTGAATTGCATCTTATTCCCTCATAACCAATGCACCACCATGCCCAATTGATGCTACTTTATCACCACAACTGCCACTCCAGTCCAAGTCATCGATATTTCTTTCATATTTGTTTCTCCTCTAGTCTTTGCCATTTCCATGAATGGCTCTGACCCCTACCTAGTAGTAGAAGCTAGATACCTACCAGTAATCCTTAGTAGTCCTTTTTCCTTTCACCCCAAATGTCCAATCTCTCAGCATATCCAATAGTTTCTATATTTGAATGTCCTCAAATCTCTTCATTACCACCCCTTCTACCATCCAAGTCAAAGGTGCTACTATTGCCTGGACCATTGCAATAACTGATCTTGTTTACTCCTGTGCTCTCTAATCTGTCTTGCACACAAGACCAGAGGGATCTTTTTTTTTTTTTTTTTAAAGGTTTTTTTAAATCGTTTTTTTGTACGGTTCTTTTTTTTTTCCCCTCTTTTTTGGAACTGGGGATTGTACCCAGGGCTTTGTGAGGCAAACACTTTGCTGCTGAGCTACATCCCAGCCTGAGATGGATCTTTTATAAAGGCATACCTGAGGGTCTTCAGTGACTCTCCACTGCTCTCTGAATAAAGACTTTGCTGGTATCACTCTTACTCCTCCTTACTTTTTTGGGGGGGTGGAGGGTGGAGAAGGTAACAGGGATTGAACTCAAGGGCACATGGCCACTGAGCCACATTCCCAGCCTTACTTCGTATTTTATTTAGAGACAGGGTCTCATTGAGTTGTTTAGTGCCTCACATTTTGCTGAGGCTGGCTTTGAACTCAAGATTCTTCTGTCTTAGCCTCTCAGCCACTGGGAATATATGTGTGTCACCGCGCCTGGCTTATCCTTACTTTGTAAAATTTGCTTTTAAACATTGAGATATAATTCATATAACATAAAATTTACCATTTTTAAAATTTGTTCTAATAATTAGTACATGACAGTAGAATGTATTTTAACTTATTATACACAAATGGAGCACAACTTCTCATTTCTCTGGCTGTACACAATGCAGAGTCACACTATTCGTGTGATCATACATGTATATAGGGTAATAATGTCTGTCTCATTCAACCATCCTTCCCACTCCTATGGATTTTAGTTTGTCCACATCTTCACCAACACTTGTCAATGGTCATCATCATCATCACTGTTATTATAGTTTGTGGTATTGGGGCTTGAACCCAGGGGTGCTATATCACTGAGCTGCATCATCTCAGATCTTTTTTTTTTTTTTTTGTACCAAGGAACCAAGGATTGGACTCAGGGTCACTCGACCACTGAACCACATCCCCAGCCCTATTTTGTATTTTAGTTAGAGACAGGGTCTCACTGAGTTGCTTAGCACCTTGCTGTTGCTGAGGCTGGCTTTGAACTCAGGATCCTCCTGCCTCAGCCTCCCAAGCTGCTGAGATTATAGGTATGTGCCACTGCGCCTGGCTCCCAGATCTTTTTTTATTTATTTTACTTTGATCAGAGTCTTGCTAAGTTGCCCATGCTGGCCTCAAACTTCCAGTCCTTATCCTCAGCATCCTGATTTGCTGGGTTTACAGTTATGTGCCACCATGCCCAGCTGTTGTTATTTTTTATGGTAGTTATCTTAATGGGTGTGACATGATAACTGTCTGTGGTTTTGATTTCATCTCCCCTCCCCCCCAGTACTGGGGATTGAACACAGAAGCACTTAACCACTGAGATATATATTTTACTTTTAATTTTGAGACAGGATCTCACTAAGTTACTTAGGGCATCATTAAGTGGCTGAGGCTGCCTTTGAACTTGTGATCCTCCTGCCTCAGCCTCCCAAGCCACTGGGATTATAGACATGCACCACCATGTCCAGCTGTATATCATCTTCTGAAGAATGTCTACTCTAGTTCTTTGCCCATTTATTAAAAGCATTTGATGGTTGTTGCATGATTTGCAAGTATTTTCTTGTGTTCCATAGGCTGTTGATTGTTTCCTTAGATGAGCAGTAGTAGCAAAGTTTGATGTAGTCCCATTTGTCTTTGCCTGTGCTTTTAGTGTCTTGTCCATGAAATTATTTTCAAATCTAAATATGAAGATTTTCCACTTACGTTTTTCTTTTCTTTCATTGAAGGGGATTGAACCTAGGGCCTTGTGCATGCTGAGCTTACACTCTACCACTGAGCTATAATGCCAGCCCTTCCCTTAAGTTTTCTTTGAGGACTTTTATAGTTTTAGGTCTTTAATCCATTTTGATTTAAAATTTTTATATGTTGTAAGGTAACAGTTCACCTTCATTGTCTTTCTTGTATGTGGTACACAATTTTCCCAGCCCCATTAGGTGAAAAGACTCTCCTCACTGAGTGATCTGGACCCTTGTTAGAGATCATTTGATCATAACAGTGAGGGTTTATGTCTGGACTCTCTATTGTATTGGTTTGTAAGTCTGTCTTTATGCCAGTACCATATGGTTTTGATTACATATATATGTTTTTTTCCAGTACTGGGAATTGAACTTAGGGTGTTTTACCACTAAGCTATATCCCAGCCCTTTTAATTAAAAAAAAAATTATTTCAGCCCAGTACCTTGCTAAGGATCTGGCTATGTTGCTGAGTCTGGCCTTAAACTTGGGATCATCCTGTCTCAGCCTCCTGAGTTGCTGGGATTACAAGTGTACACCACCATGTCTGGTTTGATTACATTATTATTTTGTAATATGTTTTGAAATCAGAGGCGAGACCTCAAACTTTATTGTTTTTCGGATTGTTTTTGACTATTTGGGGGTTTTTGTGGTTCCATGTTGATATTGTAATGGATTTTTCTTTTTTGCAAAAAATCTTCATCACTTTTTTGGTGTTCCATCCACCACAGAATCTTTGGTATATATCATTCCTCTTGCCTGGTATACTTTTCTGCTATTGTCAGTTGCCTCCAATCTTATTTATTTCTCAGAACTCAGCTTAATCACTTCCCCCAAGGAAGCTGATTCTCCCCTCAGACAATGCCTCATTCCCAGGTTCTCATATAAAGCTTAAAATTTTTTTAAATTAAATATCTATTTTTTAGTTTTAGGTGGACACTATGTCTTTATTATTTTATGTGGTGCTGAGGATCAAACCCAGTGCCTCATGCATGCTAGGTGAGCACTCTACTGCTGAGCCACAACCCCAGCCCCTCATACAAAACTTTTAATAAATCTTTTTGCAATTGGCTTTATATTTGTATATTTGTTAACTTATTCAATATCTATCTTCCCTCTACTTGGTAAGTTCCAGGAAGGTAAAAAATGTGACTATTTTTGCTCATTGCTATATTCCTGATACCTAATGCCTGACATATGCTATGTACTCAGTAAATGTTTGCCAAATGAATTAAATAGGACTCCTATTTTATATATTTCTAATCACAGTTGCCATTTGTAATCATAGACTTTGTAGAGCTTGTTTGAGAGATCAGATTGTCCAGTCCATAGTTATCACTGTGTTTTTCATTTAAAAACTATCTTTATTTATACTTTAGAAAAATATTTTCCTCCAGGTGCTAATGCTGTGTTTTTTTAATGTATATAACGATTTCTTTTCATTTTCATTTTAGGTATTTAATATTCTCTGGTGTAGTTAACGAATAGTTTTTTATATTTATGAGTATCACAATGGTTCTACACTTATAACATTCATTTTCTTGAGCATTTTGCTATAATATTTTAAAAGTATTCACTTCATTATAAATACTAAATGGGGTGATTATTTTTTTTTCATTTTGCAAATCCGTTTGAAACATTTTATAAATTTAGATGATTTTTGCAGATATTTGTTTATAATTTTTTAAAAACACCTTTATTGAAGTGTGAGTGCTTTTAATATGTTTGTGACTTTATTGTAATTAATTAATTTATTTATTATTTATTCCTTATCACACCCAGTGCCTCACATGTGCTAAGCAAGTCCACTACCAATGAGCCACAACCCCAGCCCCATTTTATTGTAATTTTAATGGAGGGTAGATGTTCAGAAATGATAATATTGTCTTGCTTGAGTCCTTATTACACAAAAGAAGAAAATAATCTTAGTTTAATTTACATGGATAACATTTTGAAAAATGAGGGGGGGGCGTGCTGGGGATTGAACCCCAGGGCTTTGCAATGTATGTTAGGCAAGAGCTCTACTACTGAGTGCTCAACCCTTTTAAAAATTTGAGACAGGTTCTCACCACATTTTCTGGGTGGCCTCAAACTTAGGATTCTGGTGCTTTAGCCTCCTAAGTAGCTGGGATTATAGATATGCCTCACCATACTTTGCTTTTTTTTTTCTTTACACTGTTTGTAATTGAACCCACAGCCTTGCACACACTAGGCAAGTACTCTGCCACTGAACTACATACCCTGCCCCAAAGTAAGTGTTCTTTTTAATTCTTTTGATCATTCTACCTCCAATGTAGGTATTTGTCTTTTGTTAGGATGTTTGTGTACAGAAATTATTTCAATCAGTTTGCCTTGAATTGCTGATCCATGGTTTCATTGGTATGTTGCATGTTTATGGAATCGTTTTGGTTGCAAATTGTCTTTCTTTTGCCTTCTTACTATTATTAAAACAGCAAAAATGAGAGTGGTAATTTCCAGGAAATGTTCTATAGGCTTTACAAGCATCAGTTCACTATGTGCATTTTCTTATTGCATTAGTTAGGATTCTGCAGAAAAATATAACCAATAGGATGCATACATATATATATATAGAAAAAGATATATTATAAAGAAGTGGTTCACGGAATGATACAGGCTGACAAGACCCAAGATCTGAGTTGGCAAGCTAGCGACACATGAAAGCCAGTGGTGTAAGTTCCAGTCTGAAGGCAAAAGGCTCAAGGCCCAGGAAAAGCCACTGTTTCAGTGCAGTTCTAAAGGCAGGAAAAAAGAATCAGTGTCCCATGTTGAAGGCAATCAGACAGGAAGAGTTCTTCCTTACTCTAAGGAAGGGCTATTTGGATCTTCAACTGATTAGATGAGGCCCATCCACAGTACGGAAGGTTATTTCCTTTGCTCAGTGTACTAAGTCGTATGTTCATTTCATGCAGAAACAACCTCAAAGACACATCCAGGCTAATTCTTGGCCAAATATCTGGGTATTCTGTGGCCCAGTGAAGTATAAAATTCTATCACACTTATGTTTTAGGATTGTATGAAGATGAATAATTAAATGTAAAGTGTCTATAGATCAGGAATGGAAAAGCTTACAATAAATATCTATAGTTTGTTAACATCTGTATTTGTGTAAAATGAAGGGCTTGCATAGTGAGTCCTAGAATTGATAAAAGACCTTAAAAGCCATTTAGTGGTCCAGTCTCTTCACTATAGCTGTGAGAAAGGGTAAGTAGCTTGCCCAATAATATTTAGAGAATGGAAGTTAAGATGTATGTAATGAAGAAATATGGAATTCTAGACTTAGCTCTTTTACCTATGTCCACAGTTTCCTTATCTGAGTTACAAGGGCTCCTGGGTGATGTATATCTAAATTCTTTCTGTACTATATATTTAGGTTTCACAATCTAGGAGTGGATTTTTGGACGATTTTCTATTGAGTTGTGCATCTATTTACTTTTCAGGTTTCCAACTTTTTTTGGGGGGTATTGGGGATTGAACTCAGGGGCACTCAACCACTGAGCCACATTCCCTAGTCCTATATTGTATTTTATTTAGAGATAGGATCTCACTGAGTTGCTTAGAGCCTCACTTTTGCTGAGGTTGGCTTTGAGCTCGTGATCTTCCTGCCTCAGCCTTCAGAGCTGTTGCGATTATAGGCATGCACCATTGCGCCCAGCAGAGGTCTCCAACTCTTGATTTCCTATGTGCCAATACTCTTCCCCAAATTTGTTTCCCTATTAATAATAATGAGTTTGAATTGAATTATCTATACTTTGGATGTGAACAATGACAAATTTAAGGAAGTTCTGTTCGTGAATGCTTTAGTCAGCTTTTTTACTGCCATGACCAAAAAGACCTGAGAAGGACAATTAGAGAATGAGAAGTTTATTTGGGTGCTCACAGTTTCATAGTTCTCAATCCACAGACAGCCAGCTTCATTCTTCAGTGCTCAAAGTGAGCCAGAACATGGTGGAAGAGTGTGGCCATGGGAAGTGGCTCAGGTCATCACCCCAGGAAGCAGAGGGAGAGCTCTGCTCAACAAGGACAAAATATAAACCCCAAAGGCAAGCCCCCAGAGACCCACCTCCTTTAACCTCACCCTTCCTATAGTTACTACCCAATTAATCCCAGTCAGGGGATTAGTGTGCTGATTAGGTTAAATCTCTTTAACAATCATTTTATCTCTAAGATTTCTTGCACTGTCTTACATATGAGCTTTTGGGGGACACCTCATATCTAAACTATAACAGTGAGCTTTTTTTTTTTTAAGATACTGGAGATTGAACTCAGTGGTGTTATGCCACTGATCTATATCACTAGTCCTTTTTATTTTTATTTTGAGACAGAGTCTCACTAAGTTGCTGAACTTTGAACTTGTGATCCTTCTGCCTCAGCCTCCCAAGTTGCTAGGATTACAGGTGTGTGCCACTGTGACTAGCTTGTTCGGGTGCTTTTAGTAGTGGTTATATTTCTTAGCTCACACTGGCATGAATGATTGAGGATCAAATATAGTCCCATGTGTTTGTCAGTACCCTGATTATGTTACCTACTTAGCTAACAGCATTATAGAGGAGATAATTTTTGTTTTTGATGTTAGAATATTATGAGCAGGTTTTCTGGGGTGCAATACTATTTCCTTTGTTAGTGGCTATCTGTTACTATTCCCAAAAGCACTTACTTAACTCCACTCATGAACATACTTATAGAATGGTACATTTGACTGAGTGACAGCTGCTAGGAGGCAGTAGACAATAGTAAGTAGATAATTTGTATGTGTTTGTGTATACCTACTTGAGAACCAGTAGTAATTTGGTTGGATGGAATTCAATGATATATATTTTTTTAATTTTTTAATTAGTTACACATGACAGTACAATGATCTTGACAACATACATTTGAATCAGATGGGATATAATTTCTCATTTTTCTGAGGTTGCAGAATTACATTGATCATGCAGTCACGTATATACCCACAGCAATAATAATGTCTATTTTATTCTGCTGTCCTTCCATTACCCCCTTCCCCCTTCCCCTCGCCTCCCCTCCCATCACTTCTTTCTACCCAATCTAATGTGACCCACTTATTTTTTTTTCCCCTCACATCGTCATACCTGTATTCTGTACAATGAAGGGGCTCTCCTTCCCTCTTCCATGCAATTCCCCTTCTCCTTTCCTTTCCCTCCCACCTCTCTTCCCTATCTAGAGGTAATTTTCTTCTCATGCTCTTCCTCCCTACCGCTTTTTGAGTCACCTCCCTTATATCAGAGAAGACATTCGGCATTTTTTTTTTTTTTTTTGGGGATTGGCTAACTTCACTTAGCATAATCTGCTCTAATGCCATCCATTTCCCTGCAAATGAATGCCATGTTTATTATAGTCATTTATCAGCCAAAGGATAACAGCCATAGCGAATTCTGTAAATAAAATCTGTTTTATTTTTATTTTATTTTATTTTTGTAGCAGGGCTTAAACCCAGGGGTGCTTAACCACTTAGCCACATCTCCAGCCCTTTTTGTTTTTTATTTTGAGACATGGTCTCCCTGAGTTGCTTAGGGTCTCACTAAGTTGCTGAGGCTGACTTTGAACTTGCAGATCCTCCTACTCAGCTGCCCAAGCCTCTGGGATTACAAGTGTCTGTCACTGCACCTGGATTTAAAAATCTGTTTTAAAAGTTGTTAACTGCTGGGCATGATAGTGCATGCCAATAATCCCACCAAATAAGAAGGGTAAGGCAGGAGGATTGCAAATTGGAGGCTAGCCTTGACACTGGAGCAAGGCCCTGTCTCAAAATGAAAAATGAAGGGGCTGGGTATGTAACTCAGTGATAGTGCCTCTGGATTAAATCCCCAGTACTAACAACAAAACAAACAAAAAAAACCAAACCTTAAAATAAGTCATTTGTTAACTTATGCTAGGCCTAGAACCTTGTTGAAAATTATCAGTAGAATATATTTCCTTATTTTGAAAATTAAGGTAGTGCAATTATATTGATATATAAATTCAAATGTATTATTTATCAAAGGTACTAATGAAGGCAGTAATCAAAATAAAATCAAATGTAATCAGATCAGATGACTTATAAAGGATTTATAGGACCCATATTTAGAATTAATAATGTTAAGAAAT
This sequence comes from Marmota monax, assembly GCF_021218885.2. NCBI lineage: Eukaryota > Metazoa > Chordata > Mammalia > Rodentia > Sciuridae > Marmota > Marmota monax. The sequence continues at coordinate 2,995,999 of NW_026695225.1, read as the reverse complement.
TATGAAATTCATGCTGCATTAGCAAATGTCTGTTTAGTTCCTAATATGTGCTTTTTAATGGAAGCTTTTGGAGGTATGAAATTGGATGCTTTATTATGGGGCCTCTACTAACTGGCCTGGGGAAAATCACTACCATTTTTTATTCAAGATTTTTTTTAAAGATGAATCCGATATTTTTACTTCATTTATTTTAATGTGTTGCTGAGGATCGAACCCAGTGACTCACATGTGCGAGGCAAGTGCTCTACCCTGAGCTATAACCCCAGCCCCATTACTACCATTTTTAAAAAGCCACGTTTTAAAAATGTAATATTTAGTGCATGTAGAATATATATAATGCATAATAATAAAATGAATACCTGTGCACCTACTACCCAACTAGAAAATTAAAACATTAACAACTCAATTCTGTGTGCTTTTTTCTTATCTCCCTGCCACCATTTCACCTTGTAACCATTGACTTTATTTCTGTTATAATCATTCTTTTGCTTTAAAAAGTCACATGAACACATTGATATGCAATCTAGATGATGTTTTTAGTTTTCTTACTTTGAGCTTTATACAAATGGCTTATATATTGCTTTATTTTTACTCATTATATTCCTAGAATACTTTTTTTTAAAGAGAGAGGGGGGGGAGGGAGAGAGGGAGAGAGAGAATTTTTTAATATTTATTTTTTAGTTTTCGGCGGACACTGCATCTTTGTTTGTATGTGGTGCTGAGGATCGAACCTGGGCTGCACGCATGCCAGGCAAGCGCGCTACCTCTTGAACCACATCCCCAGCCCCCTAGAATTCTTTATAAGGTTTTATATACCTGTAAGTCACTCATTGTCACAACTGAGTAATATTCTACTTTGTGAATAAAACAGGATTAAACCCAGGGCCTCATGTATACAAGGCAGGTGCTTCTTTCTGCTTTTGATAGACCAATTGTTTGAAGGGGTTTTTTTTCCCAGTTACGATCAGTGCTGCTATGAAAAGTATATGCCTTTTGGTGTATGTGTATTTGAAGGTTTCCCTCACTCCTGTGCTTGTGTGCAGGATGCACACACACACTTTGCTAGGGATTGAAAAAATATATACACACATGCACTTTGTGTGCATGTGTGTGTGTGTATATATAAAATATATAGGCAAGCATATATATAAGATGTCTCATACACATTGTAATGATACGTTTTTTGAAATACACAATTTTATAAGAAGAGATAAAGTTTGTTCTCCAAAGTAGTTGTATCAATACTCTCCCACTAGCAATGTATGAGTTTCTGTTGCTCCATGTTTTTGAAACATTTGATATTGTTTGATTTTTCTTTGCCTATTGTGTATGAAATTTTATTTCACTCTGATCTTAATTCATATTTTGATTATTAATGAAGTTAAGTATATCTGCATATTTTTCTTTTATTAGAGCATTATAGTTATAATATTTGGGTTCCTTTTGACAAAATCAGACATGTATGGAATTTGATTTACTCATCTCTATATGAGCTATGTATTTCTCATCAATGTCTCTTGACTATTTTCTCTTGGGTTGGTTATCTTTCTCATTGTTAAACTCCTTCTCATACTTAGGACAGTAATCCTTTGTTTATATATATTTAAAATATCTTCTCTATGTTTGTGGCTTGTTATTGTTCTCTCTGAGTGTGTGTTTGTGTTTTCATAAACAAGTTTCTAATTTTAATGTAGTTAAATTTTGGGGTCTCTTTACTTAGGGTTAGTGCATTATGTATCTCGTTTCAAGCAGTCCATCCCTGTACCAAAGTTGGAAAGCTAGTCTCTCAATTCTCTTCTCTAAGAAGTTTTAAAGTTTGACACATTTTTTTCTTCTTCTGGTGGTGCTAGCGATCGAACTCAAGGCCTCACACATGCTAGGCAAATGCTTTACTACTGAGCTCCATCCCCAGCCCTTGACAAATTAATTTTTTAGACTCTTTTTTCAGGTCTTTAAAATGCAGGGATTGAATTAGGTATTCTGCAACAATCTTTTGCTCTTTGGTATTGTGATTTGAAGTAGATTTAGATTATGTATGTTTTCAGAGATTGCAATATTCTTTTCTTCTGTGAAGCTTCATATTCACAGCTACTTGCCTTTCATTTCCCAGCTTTTTTCTTCCTTCGGAAAAGTAACCAGCTGAATTCTGGAGCATCCTAGAGTTTCTATGATGAAATAGCATTTAAAAATATTTATTGAAATAATTGTAAATATGCATGCAATTGTACAAAAAAAAGATCTTATGTACCCAGTATCTCCCAATGATAACATCTTACACAACTGTTGTATAATGTCACAACCAGGATATTGACATTGATGCATTTCATACTCATTTGTGTGTATATGTCTGTGCATGTAGTATGTATTTAATTATACACAGATTTATCCCATGTGTAGGTTTGTGTATCTACCACCACAGACACAGAAAAGCTACAGAAGGAAATATTGTTTAAAAATGACATAATTTGATATCTATGTCACTAAGTTCCCCTAGACTGTTCCACAGTGCCCAGTTTGGCTGATGCCCACACAGTTGTAGAGGGCCACCTCTGGTTATATAATCTAGAATCAAACTGAGACCTTGACCTGAGAAAGCAGAGGAAATTTAGTCCTGGGTCTGAGGTCCATGCAGGGCAGTTGGTAATAATCATTTGTTTTCAATCATACATGCCTTATGAACCTGCATCTGAGACATGTTGGTAAAAACTACTTTTAGTCCATCATAACAGTAGGAATCACTAAAATTTTATCTAATTATTAGCAACTAAAAACAAGGAGTGGAGAGGGAGAATGATAATTCTACTAAGAAAGCAATTAAGAGCATGGTGGTGTGTACATTGGTTTATATAGCCTCCTAAATAGAAACTTACATTATTGTCAGATTCTTAGTCAAGGGCATTTGAAGACTGTATTTGTGGAGTGGTACATACAGTTTAAGTTAAGTCTATCCCAAAATACGAAGCACAAACAATGAAAATATTTAGTACATTTTATTAATTTATCCCTTGGTTGAGTGAGCTTTATAATCACTGTAACAAGTACCTGAGATAATCAACATCTTAAGGGAAAAGATTTATTTTGGCTTACAGTTTTAGAGGTTATAGTCCATGATTTGTTGACTTAGTTTCTTTTGGGCCTGTGGGGAGGCAGTATATCATGGCCAGAGTGCATGGTGGAGCAAAACCACTCATCTCATGATTGGGAAGCAAAGGAGGAAAAGGAGGAGAATGAAGTCACACAATCCCCTTTGAGGGCACAGCCCTGGTGACCCAAAGACCTCCCAGTAGGTTCTGTCTCACAAGTGTTTTTGCCACCTCTCAACAGTGCCAAGTTTTAAACACATGGACCTTTGGGGGACATTCCAGATCCAAACTAGTATCTTTATTGGCTTTTTAGGACCAGGCAGATACTATGTAAGGCAAAAAAATCTGAGTGGCGAATAAAGACAAAAGTAATTTCAGTCCTTATGGAGCTTATAATCTAATTTACAATTAAAAAAATTAACATGATACTCATTTTCATAGATGTTATGAATAAAATGAATAGAAACTCAGAGATAATAACAGAAATAGGATCTGTTTTTGATGAGATGGCCAGAGAAATTCTGTCTGATGAGATGATATTTAAGCAGGTACGTAAAGGAATGGGGGACTAGTTCAGAAAAGGAAGTTGGGAGTAGATGTTGGAACCAGCTTTCACAAAGTCCTTGAGTTGGGCAAAATCCAAGCACATTGAAGAAACTGAAAGGAGGATAATAGGGCTGAAAGGCACACTCAGTAGAGGAAGGGGAAGATGGGATATAGCAACTTCTGGAGCACTGTCTTGGGAACAATTTGGATCTTGTAAACTCAATTTCTTGAAGTCATGAAGGTGATTTGGTGATGTGGAGGGTGATAATAACAAAGTTGTCTGCTTGTAATCAATTCACACATATTTATTGAGTTTTCTAATTTGTGCCAGGTTCTATACTCAGAAATCTCTGCCCTCATTTACCTTACAGTTTAATATAGGGGAAGATGTTAGGTTAGAGGGTAAACTGATATAACAAAGAGCTCCAAAAAATAGTGGCTAGAAAAAATTTAGGTGTTTATTTTTCTGGCATGTAATAGCCCAGGGCAAGTGGGAAACCTGTATTCCAGGAGGCCATCTAGGTTTTCAGGCTAAGTGGGTTAATTCTGTGTACCTTGGTATTTTTCTCTCTCTTCTTTTTTGAAGGAAGGATATTGCTAAGTTGTTAGAGTTGGCCTTGAACTTGAGATCCTCTTGTCTTGGCCTCCCAAGTCACTGGGATTATTGATGTGCACCACTGCACCTGGCTTCAGCATTTGTTTTTCAACTTCTAGCCAGCAAGAAGGAAAAGAGTCTAGGGCAAGCTTCTTTATGTCAGAATTTCACTTAAAGCAAGCAAAACAAGAAACCTTTAAACAATGAATGCTAAATTAATGAGTTATAATTCTAGGACCTGGACAAAGCCTCTGTACAGGATGTTGAGCTGAGTGCTTTTGTCTTGGCTCTTTGATAGACAGTAAGTTTAAATCCTGAAGAAGGAAATAACTAAGACCCATCTGCAATTATAGTTCAGAATGTTGCACATACTTGGTATTTTTTTTAAATATAGGGTTATTTCTTTTTTAAAAATACCTTTACTTTATTTATTTATTTTTATGTGGTACTGAGGATTGAGCCCAGTGCCTCACACATATGTGCAAGGCAAGCACTGTACTACTAAGCTACAACCCCTAGCCCTACATGTTTTTTTTTTTTTTTTTTGGTACTGAGGATTGAACCCAGGGGTGCTTAACCTTTGAGCCACATCCCCAGCCCTTTTATTTATTTTATTTATTTAGAGACAGGATCTTGCTGAGTTTCTTAGAGTCTGACTAATGTGCTGAGGTTGACTTTTTTTTTTTCATTTTATTTTATTTTATTTTTTATTTATTTTTTTTAAATTTTTTATTGTTGGTTGTTCAAAACATTACAAATTTCTTGACATATCATATTCCACACTTTGATTCAAGTGGGTTATGAACTCCCACCTTCACCCCATACACAGATTGCAGAATCACATCAGTTACACATCCATTGATTTACATATTGCCATACTAGTGTCTGTTGTGCTCCGCTGCCTTTCCCATCCTCCACCATCCCCCCTCCCCACCTCTCCCCTCCCCTCCCCTCCCCTCCTCTCTCTCTACCCCCTCCACTGTATAACCCTGAGGGTCTCCTTCCATTTCCAAGCAATTTCCCTTCTCTCTCCCTTTCCCTCCCACCTCTCATCCCTGTTAAATGTTAATCTTCTTCTCATGCTCTTCGTCCCTACTCTGTTCTTAGTTACTCTCGTTGACTTTTAACTTGTGATCCTCCTGCCTCAGCCTCCCAGGTTGCTGGGATTACAGATGTGCACCACTGTGCCCAGCAACATACTTGGTTTTCAAGGTTATGTTGGGGTAGAATTTTTTCTTAGATTAGAAATTATGATGTGAATCTGCTTTAGAACTCTAGTTAATTTCATTTGGCCATTGTCAATGTGGTTTTAAGGATGTGGAGACATAGTGGAAATATTTTCATCTTTATCCTTGATTATCCAAATTTTGCTTAGCAGTACTAGTTATAGAAGGTAACATTTTCCAACTTTTTACTATTTTATTTAATTATGTTTGAGTGCTGCTTTAAGTAGATGTTTCAGTTAGCTTTTTTGTCACTATGACTAAACGATACAAGAACACTAATAGGAAGAAAGGTTCATTTTGGCTCATGGTTTCCAGAGGTTCAGTCCATAGTCAGCCAGCTCCATAACTCTGGGCCCGAAAGGTGAGGCAGAATTTCATGGTGGAAGGATGTGACAGGGAAGTAGCTCAGGACACAGCAATCAGGAAGTAGAAAGAGAGCTCTACTCACCAAGGACAAAATATAAACCCCAAACTAACACACCTAGTGATCTACTTCCTCCATCCACACCCTACCTACCTACAGCTACCACCCTATTAATTCTATCGATGAATTAATCTACTTGTTGTTAGACCTAATTATTTCTCTGAAAATTCTTACATTTTATCATGCGTGAGCTTTTGGAGGACACCTCGTATTTATAACAATATATTTAGACAACACATAATAAGAACTTTTTTTACTCCTTCTGAATTAGCTTTAGGGCAACTTATTTGTTTATGAGATGTAGTAAAATAATTTTCTGCCTTTTTTTCCTCTAATACTTTCCTACCTCCAACTTTCATAGGTTGGAGTGCATACTATCTTTGGGTGTTTTCAGTTTTGTAATAATCATATTGCATTAGAGAACTTAAGTTTTAGAGAGATAAGATAGATATATAATGAAAATACAAGACAGAAAATGAATAATATCATTAGAGAGCTAAAAATAAGATGCTTCTTTAGTCTGAATACAGTGGAATGAGATGAGTAACCCTGTCAGTCTTTGTTTCCACAATTGCAAAAGGAGACAATTAGGTTAACTTTGAGCTTAATACATAATGCTCTGAAAAGGAATTTTCCATTCTTGGAAAAAGGAAGCATTTGATCTATCATCCTACTGTTTAAGTATTTTTATAAGCCTAGTCTTTTTCCAGGCATAAATAAAATACCTGTTTTTTTTTTTTTTTTTTGCTTCTCATGCTGCACCATAGGAAAAAACTCAAGTCAGGCTGAAAAAGCACTGCAAATCACTTCATAGCATTTTATGGAGGCATGGAAGTTGGCCTTTAATCTTCCTTCTCTCTCATTCCATCCTACCCAGTTCTTTAATGAATTCCAAAGATTGTGTCTCCTGAATATTTTTTGGGTCCACTCTTAATGCACTTCTGCAAAGCAACTAGGCTGATTATTCTCAAGACATACATTAAGTCATATTATGAATCCCTAGTGACTCCTTTCACACTGAAAATGCAGTTCACACTCTGCTTTGCCTGCCAGGCCCTACTGGCCTATTTAATATCTGTGACCTTCAGTACTGTAGTCTTTCTGGCCTTCCCTTAGGGTGCTACCTTCCTATTGCATGCCATTCCCACTGTACATATTGCTCCCATTGTATGGAGTGCTCTCCTCTGGACCCCATTTCTAATCTCAAGCACCACTTCCTTAAGGAAAATAATTTTAGTAGTTCTCTTTCAGAACTAATCTCAAGTATTACTTCTTAAGGAAATCGTCTCTGACTGCGGATGAGGTTAGACTATCCTGTCTTGCAGGGTCTCATGGTACATTGTACATATAACTGCCTCATCCTCTGGAGTACGGTCTAAAAGTACATGTGTGCTTTTATTTACTCACTACTCTAGCTAGTGCCAGCATCTAGTACAGTGCTGATCAATGGAGTGAATCCTCAAAGAATATTTGTTGCAAAATCATGTAATGTGGTTTTGGATTTTATTTAGGTCCTTGATTTTTTTTGGTGGGGGGAAATACCAGGGATTGAACTCAGGGGCACTTGGCCACTGAGCCACATCCCCAGCCCTATTTTGTATTTTATTTAGAGACAGGGTCTCACTGGGTTGCTTAGCACCTTACTTTTGGGGAGGCTGGCTTTGAACTTGTGATCCTCCTGCCTTAGCCTCCCAAGCTGCTGAGATTACAGGCGTGCACCACTGTGCCTGGCTAGGTCCTTAAATTTGATCATAGGGTTTTTTTTTAAATGTTGTTAAAATGTTTACATAGGACAAGAGTTGGGAGTATCATCATTACCTAGGAATTATTAGAAATACATTTCTCAGACCTCTGATTGAGACCTACTGTATCAGAAACCCTGGAAATAAAGCCTGGCAATGTATGTTTTAATAAGCTCTCTAGGTGATGCTGATACATAATACAGTTTAAAAACCAGTGTTCTATGAAACTGTTGACTAGTACTTTGACTAAACTAAGGTTGACTGCCTTAGTTCAGGCTACTATAACAGAATACCACAGACTGGTTGGCATAAATAACATCAATTTATTTTCCTCTGTTATAGAGGCTGATAAGTCTAAGATCAAGGCTGTGGCAGATGCATCTAGTGAGGACACTCTTTGGTTTACAGGAGCTATCTTCTGGTTGTGTCTTCACATGGCAGAGAGCTAGGGTAGGTCTGGGGAGAGGAATTACAAACTGTAGTTCTCTTATAAGGGCGCTAATCCCATTTATGAGGCATCACTGTAATCACTTCCAAAAGCTCCACCTTCTATTTTCACATTGGGGTTAGGGTTTATTTCTGGCCAAAAGTGTGTAATGAACAATTCCCACCCGTCTCATTTTTTTTTTAAATGGATCTATTTTTTTAATATCTTTATTTTCTTTATTTATATTTATGTGGTGCTGAGGATTGAACCCAGTGCCTCACATGTGCAAGGCAAGTGATCTGCCACTGAGCCACAACCCCAGCCCCTCCCCATCTCATTTTTCAATTGATGTCTTTAGTCATCAACTGAAATGTAAACAAAGTCTATGTCTATCTGGTCAACCCAAACCTGTACTTTAAAACTAACTCTAGTTATTTTCTGACTCTCATTTCCTCTGAATTTTAACTTTTAATTTTTATCTAGTGCTATCCAAATCTGGGAAATGATTGTGAAACCAATAATGCTCATGATTTTATAGTAATGTATAAAAATTTTTCAATTTTTTTTTTAAATCTTAGGTATAACAACCTAAGTTTCTGGTTTTGTAACTAAAGTATTTTGAAACATTAGGAACGTTTGCATGTGCATATTCTGGGCTGTGTTTTTTCGCCAGGGCTGTGCTATTACCATCAAACTGTCATTGCTAATGGATTGACTACATTGGTAAAGGTCACTCATCCCAGATTTTGCCATTGACTCTGAATATGCTTTGTGTTTGACTCAAGGGCACTGTTTTAATCAAACCATTTCCTCCTGGATATGTTAGGTAACTATAGAAAATTAATTACAGGTTTTTTTCTCAAAACAAGTGTCCAAGGCTCATAGATTCTCTTTCTTGTACTTGGTTAGAATTACAAGATTTGAGCAAGGGAGATAACAAGATTTAAAAAAGAATTTTTAATATTTTTAGATTCACAGAAAAAACTATCACAAAGATAGTTCAGAGAATTTCCATAAATCCTAGACCCAGTTTCCTATATTATTAATATCTTGTTGCTAGTAAAGTACAATTTTCTCTGTAAATAAACCAATATTGGTAAATTATTTTAAATAAAGTGTATATTTGCTTTATTTATTTGTTGGTACTGGGGACTGAACCCAGGGGTGCTTTACCATTGATCTACATCCCCAGTTCTATTTATTTTTTGAGATAGGGTCTTGCTAAATTGCTCAGGGTCTCACTAAGTTGCTGAGGTTGGCCTTGAACTTGGATCTTCCTGCCTTAGCCTTCAGAGTCAACTGGAATTATACATGTGAACCGCTGCACCAGCTCTACTCTGTGTCTTTTGCCAGAATCGATGCAACCCTGAAGATTTGTTTGTCCTAATTCCTCTCTTAATATTTCAGCTGTGAGTGAGCTATTGATTGGAAAGGAATAACAACCTGCTTTTGGCAGGTTCTGGTATGTTAGGAATTGAGAGCTTTAAAAAAGAACATTACTTCACATAGTTTGTTTCAAACTAAATAATATATAGTATTGTATCATGAAGAAGGTTTATTGCTAGAGATCATCAGATGCAAAGGAGAAGGAGAAGGAATTCAAATAAGTGACAGTATTTACTAAAGGACTGAAGACCAAGGTCAGCACCATAGGAACATTGTTTCCAGCAGCCCACTCATTCTCTACCCACTTCACCCATAATTCATGTACTTGGCTCCTAACATGCACTTAAAGCACTTCCCAGAAAGACTGTTCTAGAAGAAAAGGTACACAGAACGTAAGCAATTAACTTTTCATTGAAGTTAACCTTTAGAGTATATTATTAGTAGTTTTGAATTCTAGTTTGACTTGTCAGTAGAAAAAGTAGGAAGGGCTGGGGTTGTGGCTCAGTAGTAGAGTGCTCACCTAGCACATGCAAGGCCCTGGGCTTGATCCTCAGCACCATGTATAAATAAATAAATAAAATAAAGATTGTCATTTTAAAAAGTAGGAAATGACATACTATGTTTAGATGTACTGCAAATAACTGAAGGTATTACATCTACCATAAAAAATAGTCAAAAAGTGGAAATTTTTGCTGCATTAATTTATTAATCCAAGTTGTGGCTAATGAGATCTTTTTTTTTTTTTTTTTTAAAGAGAGAGTGAGAAAGGGAGAGAGAGAATTTTAATATTTTATTTTTTAGTTATCGGCAGACACAACATCTTTGTTTGTATGTGGTGCAGAGGATCGAACCCCGGCCGCATGCATGCCAGGCGAGCGCGCTACCGCTTGAGCCACATCCCCAGCCCACTAATGAGATCTTAAGGGGACTTTCTGAATTGGAGAGAGATGCCAACAGGGAACTAAAGAATATTCAGGTTTACATTGTTATTTTTTAAGTATTGTTGTCCATTATGATTGCCTAATGGAAGATTCTAGTACTTGTTTTAAAGTTCATTTTAAAATTGTATTAGTAAACTTTTAATTATTTATTTATTTGTTTGTTGGTTGATACTGGGGGTTGAACCCAGGGACTCTCAACCACTGAGCCATATCCTCAACCCTTTTTGTTTTTGATTTTGAGATAGGGTCTTGCTAAGTTGCTTAGGCCCTCACTATGTTGTTGAGGCTGGCTTTGAGCTTGTGATCCTCCTTAGCTTCTTGAGTCACTGGGATTACAGGGGTATGCCGCCATGCCCAGAAGTAAATTTATTTTAGAATTTGTTTAGATTTATAGTAAATTCTCAAGGATGGTACAATGAGATCCCATTATATGCCTCACACCCAATTTCTATTATTATTAACATCTTAGTATGATATTTTTGTCAAAATTAATGAACCAGTATTATTAACTAAACTCCATGCATTAATCAGATTCCCTTAGTCTCTAATGTCCTTTTTCTGTTCAGAATTTCATGTAGAATACCATATTGTGTTCTGTCATCTTGTTTCTTTAGACTCCTCTTGTTTGTAACAGTTTCTCAGACTTTCCTTGGTTTTGGTGGCTTTGATGGTTTTGAGAAGTACTACTCAGGTGTTTTATAGAATATCCCTCAATTAACAATTATCTGATACTTATCTCATGATTAGAATGTGAGTCATGATTTTTTGGGAGAAAGATCAGGTGAAGAGCTATTCTCATCACATATCCACATTGCATAGTATTTATATGACTTGTCATTGATAATTTTTAAAAATGTTTTTAATTGTCAATGGATATTTATTTATTTATTTATATGCTGAGAATTGAACCCAATGCCTCACATATGCTAGGTAAGTAAGTGCTCTACCATTGAGCCACAACCCCAGCCCTGTCATTGAATAATTTGATCACTTGTATGAAGCAGTGTTGTCAAGTTTCTAGACAGTTAAATTATTCCTTTTTAAAATAGAGATTTTTATTGATTTTCTTGTCTGTTTCTGGGAAGAAAGGTGTTTATTTTCATTTATTCAACAGAATTTATTGTGAGTTAAAGAAAATGTTATTTTAGGTCAATTCTAGGATTTTTTTTTCCTTCTAATTGAGAAAAGCTGTATTTAAGGAGCAGCCTATACTTTGTGGGTAACAAAAGTTGCTCAAAGTCAAGTTTTTGGTATATAGTGCGTATTTGTTTAGCTTTTCTAAATATATAAGGTTTTAAAAAACAATTGTTTTATTACAGATGAATATCATAAAGTAACAAAATCATATTTTTCATATATTATACCAACTCAGTTATTTGTGGTTTCTCAGTATATCAGACTTCCTCACCTTCTCTCTTCACTTATCACCATTACTTCTGAGTGTAAATTATTTCCGTAAATAAGACCCTTTCTATCCTTCTATCTTTAATATACTGTAAATACACAGGGTTGTATAGATACTAGACATTGAATGACTTACATAAATACATTCCTTCAAATAGTAGTCACAGTAGCAGATGAAGATCAGAAAGTACTAGGGGAAAAACGTCACAGGCACATCTTGTTTTGGAATTTGTTAGTGAGGTTCAATATTAAGGAATGAAAATATCATGCAGCAGATGAGCCTCTAGGATGAATTTGATTTAACTCTCTACAGCAGCAAAATCTCATAATCAGATGGTGTTGCTTGAGGCCTTCTCTTGTTTTGGAGTTGGATAATTTAAATTGAGTAACCTCTAGTGGATTTCTATTCTGTCATGTAGCAAGGATTGTCTTTGCAGATGGAGAGGGAGAATTTTCTGTTGGGCTGTACATGAGCTCAATGGGAAGGGTTAAGAATTATGAATGAATTCATTTAACTGGATTTTGCTTCCAAATAATAGGCAACTTTACCAGATTTAGTGACATTGCAAACATGGAAAGAACAGAGGCCTCTAGGTTTCTTTGCTGTCTCTGCCACTAGTTTGTTGTGTAATTTTTTTGTAGTTTGTTTTCTTAATGATCTTCAAGATTTTCAGCCGTATGATAAGAATATTTAGATAGGCAAGAACATTATTTAGATCTCTGAAGATGATATAAGTCTGTGGTTCAAAATGGGAAATGAGAGTTGCAATGTGGGCTATCCTCCCAATAACATGTTGTGCTCATGATGAGGCATAAGAGGTAAAAATATAAAAGGTATTTGTTTTTCTCACAAAACATTTTATGTATAGTTGGGGGCATGGTGTTGACTAATGACTTGATGCTAAATTATTTTTTTGTAGATATAGCCACAAATATAAAAATGAATAGATTTCTGGGTAATGCCTATGGGCTATAGAGCTTTTAAAGATGTATTCTGGATTAGGGAACTGGTGATTGGATGGAAAAAATGAACAGAGTTCTCTGTACACTGAACTTCATATTCATCCTTTTTTCTGGTTCTTCCCATTTGACATACTTTCTTTCTCTTTCATTGGGATTTTAAAGCAACTCTGTGCTACTCATGGGCTTGCCTCATACTCTCTGATGTTGGGAGGTCTGTGAAGGCCTTCTGGTTTCTGTTTCTGTACAGCTTTCCACTGGACTGAGCTGAAGCAGGTCAGCCTTGAACAAGGCTTTGGGCCCCAGCCTGTTGGAGTTAAATTTTGTGAAGTTCAGGCTACTAGCTCAGCAGTTCAGCATGTGTGCTAGTCTTATTCTGACTTTGTGAGCTCAGTTTTTTTTTTTAAGACTGATCTTACCTAATTCTTTGTAATTAAGACTAGCCTTGTATTTTTTGTGTGCGCCAGAAACTAGGCTTTGTTCTGTTTTTTTTTTTTTTTTCCTTGTGAAGGCCTGGTCTGGGTGCAGTAGTTGTTATTCCAGTTCCTTCCAGGGTAGGAATATCCTTTCTTTTAGCCAGACTGCTCGGGAGCATGAGCTCTACCTAGACCATGAGGTTGGGTCTTTGTTGTCTAATCCTATATTGTTGGTGCTCATCAATTAATTATCTTTTACAGCTCTCCTTGTTGTGTTCTGTTTGCTTTCTTCGTGCTGAGTATCTCAATGCTTATTGTTCATGTGCCTAGGGTTCTATTTCTTACCACTCCACCTTCATCTTCATCTTCGTTATCATCTTTTTTTTTAAGTAGGGAGTTGAACCCAGGGATGCTTTTCCACTGAGCTACATCCCTAGTCAATTTTATTTTATTTTTTATTGTGGTAGTTATTTTATTTACTTTAGTTATGACTTTCTGCAAAGGTAATGTTTTATATTAAGTATCCTTTCTGAGCCACTCATCTTCAAAAAGAAACCTTTGCTGGCCATCTAGTATCGTGTCAGTCTCTGAATTTGAAGAACATCATTTCATATGTCTCCTGTAGGTAGACTTCTTCCACTGCTTCCCTTTCTATGATATGTTTTTCCATCCATTTTCTGATTATATCAAATCAATAATGAGAAGTCAATAAAGTTTGAATTTAAAGTTTATTTATTTGTTACACTTAAAAATTCTTATTTTTGACTGGACTCAGACTTAGAAGTAGAAGCTCTCAGAGAAGACAGCCTGAGTCTCTTGGTAGTCTGTTCCTGGCGTTTTTCTTTGGCTTCTTTCATTCTCTTGGCCAAAAGTTTGGCATATTCTGCAGCCTCTTCCTTATTCTTCTTAGTAAGCTGTTTATTCAGAGCGGTATGCTGGCGCTTGTGTTGCAGGACACGTGGAGGAACAAGACGCTGAGTCTTTGGTGCTTTGGTCCTGGTTTTTTTTTCCCTTCCTTGTTTAAGGGTTTTCTGACAACATATTGGTGGACATCATCTTCCTTAGAGAGATTGAAAAGTTTACAGATTCTACTAGCTCTTTTGGGTCTCAGTCCACGAGGTACAGTAGTATCAGTAAGTCCAGGAATATCCTTCTATCCTTTTTTTTTTTTTTTTTTTTTTTTTTTTTACAATAACCAAGTTGAAAACGCTCAGATTGACATCCATAATGCAACCTAGAACAGATTTGTGCTTTTTCCAGTTCGCCTGGGTCTATAACAGGAATGCCCTTTACTCAGTAGCTGGCAAACACAGCCGTGGGTCAAGACAACCTGCTTCATGGGGAAACCTTGTTTGTCATTCCCGCCACTGATTTGGACCAATAACCCTTCCATTTTTCACCCAGAGCATCTGCAACAACTTCTGTGGCCATATGCTTCTCATAAAAAGAACGAAGTTTGTGTTCATTGACCGTTTCAATGAGTTTCTGACAGCCAGTAGCTGGGAAGGAGATATTCACCTTCATCTTAGAGCAGCTGATCACCCACAAGGCACCACGAAAAAGAGCTCAATTTTATTTTTATTTGTATATTTTGAGACAGTGGCTCTCTTGAGTTGTTGATGGTCTTGCTAAGTTGCTGAGTCTGGCCTCAAACTTTAGATCATCATGCATAAGCTTTCTGAGTTGCTGGGATTATAGCCATGTGCTACTGTGCTGACCTTTCATCTTCTTTTCTTCTTTTTTTTTTTTTTTAAGAATTTTTGTTGTTGTTGTTGTAATTGGACACAATACTTTTATTTTATGTATTTATTTTTATGTGGTGCTAAGGATCAAACCCAGGGCCTGGCATGTGCTAGGCGAGCACTCTGCCACTGAGCCACCACCCCAGCCCTTTCATCTTCTTTTCTAATTACACAGTCTTTGTCTGTTTCTCTTTCTTCCTAGACTTTACTGTTAGGATGACTTCCAAGCATCTGATGCCCTATCCTTCCAGTGTGGAGGGGTCTCTGCAGACTCTACTATCTCATCTACCATACTGCCTGCTTTCAAAAGCTTAATTATGACAATCATTGTTTTCCTTTTTTCTGGAAATCTTTTAATAAGAAATCTACCATCAGCTTTTAGCTCATTATTTCATGATATAAACTTACCCTTGGATATTCTTTATGGAACTTTAAAAATATTAATTTTTTGTCTTTAAAACAAACCTCACATATCCCTTTTGCAGCTACTTGGTACTTTTACAAGGGGCAGGACAGGGACTAAAATCTTAAAATCTTGACATTGGAAGAGATCTTCAAAGGCATCCATTTTAGCTTTCCATCTGATTGATACCTTATCAACTCCCAGGGTAATTCATCAGTCACATTTTGTAGTAGCTCTCCATTGGTTTCTTGGGCCAAAACCTTCAATTCATTCATTCATATATTCATTCACTCATTCCTTCAGTCTGTTCAGTTACTGAACAGTTACTGAACATCTACCTTTAGCCAGTCACAGGGTATGTGTGTGTTTGAGTGTGTGTGTGTTTGTATGTGTGTGAGAGAGAGAGAGAGAGTAAGAGAGAGCGAGAGTGAATACCAGCAAGCACATTACTTTCCATTGGGAGCTTCTAGCCTAGTGGGAGATAGAGCAATCACCATTCCTAGCTAAGGGATGAGCAGTAGTCAGGAGAATGTCTCATTTCCTCTGCTGACTGAGGTTGTGGGGGAACTCTTTTTGCCATTCCAATTAATACCAACTTTCTTGTCCATCACCAGATTTTTAGCTACCCCCTCCTAAAAAGAGAGAGGAAATTCCACATCTGCCTTTTTCCTTTGCTTATCCATGACTTGCTCTTGGAGTCATCTTTCTACATGGAAATCTTAGTTTGTTACTCCCCTATTCATAGCCTGCCTATTTTGTACTCCATAGACTTAGTATCTAACTCCTTAGTACAACTTACAGAGCCCTCGGACATTGGAATTCATACTTCCCTGTCTCATTACACACCATTTTCTTTTTTTTTTAGAAATTTTTTTTTAATATTTATTTTTTAGTTTTTGGCGGACACAACATCTTTATTTGTATGTGGTGCTGAGGATCGAACCCGGGCCGCACACATGCCAGGCGAGCGCGCTACCGCTTGAGCCACATCCCCAGCCCCACACACCATTTTCCATCAGGTACTCAGTGTCCCAAAATTTTGTGCAGTTTCTTGGCTATACCATACTTACTATATTTCTATTGCTGCCTGCAGTGACTACTGCTCTTCCTGGTAAACTCTGGGGGCATGAATACCTGATAGAAAATGGTGTACAAGGAGGACTAAATCACACCTTTAGTTTTCCTCTTCTAGTAAGATGTATTCTGGCTTGTTGGCTGCTTCTGTACCTCATTTATCCCCACCACTGCCCATGTGAAGATCATTGGGTACTCCAGACCAAGTTTTATCTTCAGCTTAATAACAGAAACTGGCACAGAGTGAGAAGTGAATAAATATCTGTGGGATGAATAGATGAGTGAATAAATGAAGACAAGTGTTCTGTAGTGTGTTTTTCAGTTTAAATCTTCTTTGGGCCTCTGAGAATGCTAGTTATATGACTCCTACCATTTTTTGACCATAGCGTCCTACAAATCCAGGACCATGCACACTGGCTTATCCATTGCTAGACAGCTGCTTGAAACTGTCATTGAATAGCCTACCAAACAGTGAAAAAGGTCCTTCAGGGGTTTTGGACAGATCATTACCATCTCCCATCCTGTAGCCTCTACTGCCAAGATAAGCATCTACTGTGTTTCTTCAGAACTCTGATCAAGAGAAGAGATTGCACAGAATGAAAATGCTTCTTCCCTGATCTTCTAAACCAGAACACTTGTAAAATGAGGAAAATTGGTACTTGAATGGGTTCCTGTATCATTAGGCAGATCTTTGAATGATTCATCTACAAACTCAAGTAATTGATAAGGACAGTTATTGGTTATTTATTATCTTCAGTTAGTTTGTTTTATGGGTGCATTTTTGGTTCTAAATTATACATTTATCACCTTCTTTCCAGAGCCCCCTTTTACACATTTATATCAATTAGCAGTGAAAGTACACATAGAGAATTTATATGAACTTCGTCTGCCCTCCATCTCTTCTTGTTCCTTTTTCATGGATCTTAAATTTATGATCAGAAATCAGCATTTTAGTTTTAATTAGTTATAAACCTCTGCCTAAAATTGGTCATTTGAGATGATATACAATTTATTGCATTATTATTGAATATAGTTTACGTGTGGAAAAGGTATCTTTTTTAGCTGTGTATAAGTCAGTGAATTTTGATAAAATTTTATAGTTTGTAACCCCAACTGAAATCAAAATAATAGAATTTTCTGTCAACTCTGTGCTCCTTTGTAGTTACTATCCTCCCTGCATTGCCAGTCTGTGGCAACCACTGATTGATTTCTGTCCTTATTTTTTTCCATTTCTGGAATTTCATGCTACTTGGATCAAAGTTTGCAACCTTTTGAGTCCAGCTTATTTAACATAATATTTCTAAGAATAATCCATGGCATTGCATTTATACATTTTCTACCTTTAATTGTTGAGTAGAGTTCTACTATATGGATGTACTACAATTTGTGTATCCATTTACCAGTTGGAAGATATTTGGAATGTTTTCAGTTTTTGATGATCATGCATAAAGTTGCTATAAATACTTAAGTTTAGATTTTTGTGTAGACATATCTTTTTTTTTTTCTCTTAGGTAAATACATAGGAGTTTGATGGCTGGATTTTATGACAAGCGTGTTTATTACCCTTTTAAGAAATTGCCAAACTGTTTTTCAAAGTGACCATACCATTTTGATTCCTAATACCAACATATAAGGTTCTACTTGATCCGTATATTCACTGATATTGTTATTGTCTGTCTTTCAGTTTTTTAGCCCAGGGTTGGGGCAGTAGCTCAGTGGTAGAGTGTTTGCCTAACATGTAAGGCACTGGGTTTGATCCCTTGTTAAAAAAAAAAAAAAAAGCCAAGAAATGGCCTTTACACATGCTAAGAAAACACTGTGCCACTGAGCTATAGCCCCGGCCCACCAAGAAATTCTTATGGGCAGATAGGGAAATTTTATTCTGCATTTTTCCTAAAATGAATAATGAATTTGAGCAAGTATCTGTTAACATTGTTTTGATTGGCAGGGTTTTAAAAATTATATAGTTTTGAGGGTCTTTTAAAAATATCTGGATATCAGTCCTTCATCAATAAGTGTTTTGTAAATGTTTTTCCCAGTTTGTGACTTGTCTTTCCATTTTCAAATTAAAAATTTCAAAGAACAGAAGTTTTAAGCTTTGGATGAAGTTCTGTTTTTCAGGATTTTTTTTAATGGTTCATGATTTTTCTGTCCTATCTGAGAAACTATTGCCTGACCCAAGATCACAGAGATTTAATTTTTTCCCTGGAAGTTTTATAACGTTAGGGTTTACATTTCAGTCTATGACCCTTTTAAAGTTTTTATATATAGTGTGATATATGGATTGAAGTTCATTTTTTAAATACACATATACCCAGTTATTCCAGCATTATTTGTTGAAAAGACTAAAAAGATTACCTTTTGTCTATTGAATTAACTTGACACTGTAAAAAATTAATTGACCATATAAGTGTGGATCAATTGCTGGACTCTAGTCTGTTCCATTGATCTGTGTTTATCCTTTTGCCAATACCATACTATCTTGAATATTGTAGTTTATAGAATAGTTTGTTTGGGATCTAACCCAGGGGTCCTTTACTACTGAAATACATCCCCAACCCTTTTTACTTTTTATTTTGAGGCAGGGTTGCACTAAGTTGCTAAGGTTCTTGGTTAGTTACTGAGGCTGGCCTTGAACTTGCCATTCTCCTATCTCAGCCTCCTCAGTCCCTGGGATAACAGGCTTGAGCCACTGAACCCAGTTTATAGTATGCTTTGAAATTAATTGCCATGAATACTCCCAACTTTATTTTTCTTCTGCAAAATTGTTTGGGTCATTCTGCTTTTCCATATAACTTTTAGAATCATCTGGCAAATTTCTTTTAAAAGCCTTCTGTGATTTTATTTGGGGTGAATTAGATCCTGTATATCAATTTGGGGGAGAATTAACATACAGTAGTCGTAACTGGGCATGGTGGTGCATACCTGTAATCCCAGTGGCTCAGGAGGCTGATGCAGGAAGATTGTGAGTTCAGAGCCAGCTTCAGCAATAGCAAATGCGCTAAGCAACTCAGATCCTATCTCTAAATAAAATACAAAATAGGGCTGGGGATGTGGCTCAGTGGTTCGGTGGTCAAGTGCCCTGAGCTCAATCACTGGTACCCCCTCCCAAATACAGTAGTCCCCCTTAATCCACAAGAGATACATTCTAAGAAGAAACCACAGGTAGTACTCAACCGTATACATATCTATGCTTTTTCTTGTACATACATGTACCTGTGATAAAGTTTAATTTATAAGTTAGGTACAATATGAGATTAACAACAACAATAATAAAATAGAGCAATTAAAACAATAGATTATAATAAAAGTTATGCAAATGTGGTCCTTCTCTCAAAATATTGTACTGTACTCACATTATTCTTCTGGTAATGTGAGATGATACCATGTGTATGAAATGAGATGAAGTGAGATAAATGACAAAGGCATTGTGACAACATTAGGCTATCATTGACTTTCTTGCTGATACCTCAGAAGAAGGATGGATTATCAAGTCATGACCATGCCTTAACCATGGATAACTGAAACAACAGAAAGAGAAACCATGAATGAGGGGAGACAACTATATTTATGATATTGAGTCCTCAAATCCACGAACAAAGTATATCTCTCTGTTTAGGTCTTTCATATCTCTCATCAGTATTTTTCATACATCCTAACAATACATTGTTAGATTGAATCCTGAGTATTGTATGCTTCTTTAAAAAATTTAATTCCTCATTTGTTCACTGCCATATAAAAAAATAATTGATTTTTATTTTTCATTTTAATTTTATTGGTACCACGGATTGAACCCAGGGGCACATAGCTATTGAGCCACATCCCCAGCCCTCTTTATTTATTTATTTTATTTTGAGACAGGCTCTTGCAAATTTGCTTAGTGCCTCACTAAGTTGCTAAGGTTGGCTTTGAACTTGGAGTCCTCCTGCCTCAGCCTCTTGAGCCTCTGGAATTATATAGGTGTGTGCCACCATGCCTGGCTATTATTTTTTTTTTTTTTTTTGAGAGAGAGGTGGGGGGAGAGGAGAGAAAGAGACAGAATTTTAATATTTATTTTTTAGTTTTTGGCGGACACAACATCTTTGTTTGTATGTGGTGCTGAGGATCGAATCCGGGCCGCACGCATGCCAGGCAAGCGTGCTACCTCTTGAGCCACATCCCAGCCTCTGGCTATTAATTTTTATATATTGATTTTATATTCTCCTACTTTGATAAGGTCAGTAATTAGGTCTATTAGTTTTTGGAGATTCTTTTGTGGACTGTCTATATTGATAATTATGTTTTCTATGAATAAACAGTTTTGCTCCTCTCTAATCTATATAAATATTTATTTCTTTTCTGTAATTTACATTTTAGCTAGGACTTCTGTCCTGGTTAATGTTGGATTGGAGTGGGAAGAGTGAATTCCTTGTGTATGAATGGGTTCTTTGCCTGTTCCTAATCTTAGTGGGGAATCATTTAGTCTTTCACCAGTAGATACTAATTAGCCATAGGTTTTTCATAGATACCCTTTATCAGACTGAAGAAGTTCCCTTCAATTTCTAGTTATTTGTGGGTGTGTGTATGTGTGTTTAATCATGAATGTCTGCTGCATATATCACACACCTTTTCTGCAACTTATAGATATACACAATTTTTTTTGGTTAGGCTGTTGATAGTGTGGGTGGTATTGTGTTTATGAGTGTTGGATCTACCTTGCATTCCTAGACTAAATTATATGTGACTAATATATATTATTCTGTTGTATTTTATGGGCAGAAATTTTGGATAGATGCCATGAAGTAGATAGCAATTCCTTAACCATGTGTTTGTTGCATAGGTCATATTCTCTTCCATCTTATTTAGGGAAAGTGCTCATCTTCTTGCCTGTCATGTAATATACTTTTGCTTCATCTTCATTTGATCTTTAGGTCATCAAAAAAGAGCCAGGGAGAAGGTTACAAAGATAGTGTATAATATGCAGTGTATACATTTATTTCATTTATTAATGGGAAATTGAGGTGCATCAGGTAATTTGTACCACCCAAGTCTTGAAGTTAGTAAAAGGCAGAGTTAGTATTTAAGTTTCAGACTTTTTGGAAAAAAATCTAGTATTAATCCACTTTATACTGTTTTCTTTCTCTGAAAGTGAGTAAGTGGATGTATGTGTGCATTTGTGTGTGTGTGTGTGTGTGTGTGTGTGTGTGTATGTAACAGAGAAAGACAGATTTGGAAAGAGAAACAGTTTTATAGATTGCCATCTATGCATCTGGGCTTTTAGATACCTTTGGAAATCAGCTATGATATTTACTTGTGACACATTTGTGTCTCTGGTCTACATTTGTAAAAATTGAAATGTAAAATATTAACATGGGGTTGTTTGCTTTATACATCCAGTATGCTCAATATAATAGTGTTTTACTATCATTATTGATTTTCTACCATTAAATGCATTTGATAACTGTAAATAATTAATTTGGGTTTTTGAAAAATGTCAAATGAAACTTAGAATGATTTTAATAGTTGTTCACGTCTTTTGCTGATATAGTGTAGACCAAGTTACCTTATATAAAAATATACAGTTTTCTCTACTTTTCATTCTCCTTTTTCCAAGTGAGAGCACCACTGGTATATTTACTAAATGTGTTTGAAAGATCTTAAAAAACACTACTGAGTGCTTTGGGCCTTGGCCCATAGGAGTGGAGATGCCATTTTAGTCCCTTAGTCATGTAGATCTGATAGTTTTTGACTTTTGAGACTATCTTCTCTAACAGACACAAACCACTTCAGGCTGTGTTGAGGTAATGATTGTTTTTTCCAGTAAAGTTATTTTGGTTATCATAAGTAGGGTCCAAGAGCTTTTATGTGTTTCCTCAGTCAGGGAGGTAGGAATGGAAAACAAAAAAGGCTGATTCTTAGAAAGTGCATCACACTAACAATAAATTACCCTTTAGAGCATAGGACAGTTCAGGATAGTTGTTGTTAGCTCGAGCTCTATCAACTGATACCCTTGTGGGAATTGATTCCCATGATTATTTGATTTCATGGTGGTACCCTTCCAATCAAAGATGTGTTGCTTGGCATATGAAAATCAATTATAAGCCAGGTGTGATGGCGTGCACCTATAATCCCAGGGGCTCAGGAGGCAGAGGTAGGAGGATTGCAAGTTCAAAGCCAGCCTCAGCAAAAGCCAAGTGCTGAGCAGCTCAGACCCTGTTTCTAAATAAAATATAAAATAGGAATGAGGATATGACTCAGTGGTCTAGTGCCCCTGAGTTCAATCCCCAGTACTCCTCCCCCGCAAAAAAATCAGTTGTATTTGGAGAATTTTTTTATGATAATTGTATTTAATTTTATCTACTAATGATGAGAGACAGTTCCAATAAAACTGTTTTTCAGCTTTTTCACGGAAGAACAATTTTAGAGGAAAAGCTTGTTCAGGAGTTAGGTTCAGAGGTCTCAGCTCCATTCTTTAGGCTTGAAGTGAGGGAGAACATGGAAAATTTTTGAATAATATCACTATCCCTTGATGTGGAAAATCAGAATTAATCAGTCTTTATTTGGAGTATGTTTCTTCTAGCCCTGAAGCTCTTATGTAATATGTTAAGCTTCAAGTTCAAACTGGTTAATAATGACCTTAATAAGCTGATGTTGAAGTGAATGTGATAAGAAAGTTATGTTGATCATATTTGTTCAGCAATCCAGATGTCTTTGTGTTAGGATGATATTTGGTTTTGATCTTTTGGATTTGTACCCCCCTCCCCCAGTGATATATTCAGATGATGAAGTGTGATATAAATTGTGACATAACTTTGTAACATTTATTTTACTGTTTTCAAAGCATATTGGCCACATCTCTCATTTACTTTTTACTTTACTTGGTACATTAGTTGAGGTTAGGTCTTATTTCCATTTTATGGTGAGAAAAATAGACCTCAAAGATAAGTGTTTTTTTCACATCACCATTAGATATTGAAAGAGTATTCAGAACTTGATTTTGTCTTTTGCCCATTGCCCTCTGATCATTGAGCCGGATCTGGCTCTCTAAACTTCATCTATCTGGTAAACATTCAAAAACTAATGTGTAATGAGCACCCTTGTCCCCACAGTTAGGATCAACAGATGTGATTAGATGTTCATCTTCAGAGGAGTTTGTGAAATAACTAGTTGGCAAGAGACAAAATTTTGGGAGTAATTTCTACCTTTCATATGTGTAACTGTCATTTTCTAGATTGACTAGATGGATGTTTCCAGTGTCCAAGTGGCCATGTCCAAAGGCTGTTAATTAAATTTTAATAAACTATTGGGCAGTGTGGTGAGGCCCAGCCTTGTAGATTTAGTGGGGCTTCTTGAGGAGTTACTTTGTTAAACACAGGGGAATAAGGATTAAAATGAAACAAATAAAAATATGATTTGATTAGAATCTCACAAGCTAGCAAACTAGATGAAAGAATTTACAGAGATGCTTCTGATTTTGGCTTCATCTGGTTCTTCCTCCATTACACCAGTACAACAGTTTTTTGAACACATGCCTGAAACTTTCTGGTGGCTTTCTATTTCTTATAGAATCGAATACCCTTTCTTATCAGGACATACAGGGTGTTCTCTGATTTGACCCAGCTTCCTCTTGCATGCTCACATCTCCATAGAGTGCTCCAGGCACATGACCCTCTCCTTGAAGTGCTCAAAGGTGGCCATAATTTTTTATACCTCTAGTGTTTACTTATGCTAAGCTGCTTTTCTAGAATGACATATTAGTCTGGATCATCTGGAAAAGAGATACTCAGGATTAACCTGGCACAGAATCATTGGGGAAAAATGCCCGTGGAAGAGACAGTGGTGAGGGACTGGGAATAGTGGGAGTGCCATCAGTTCATGATGCAAGTCTGACCCCTAGTGAAGGGGACAGAGAGGTAGTTAGGTAGAAAGGTTTTAGACTTCTGTTTAGACTGCTGTGCAGTCTAGGGAACGGTTCAGCAAAGCTGTGAGTGAGTTGAGA
Source organism: Marmota monax (assembly GCF_021218885.2). Lineage (NCBI taxonomy): Eukaryota > Metazoa > Chordata > Mammalia > Rodentia > Sciuridae > Marmota > Marmota monax. The sequence continues at coordinate 2,971,652 of NW_026695225.1, read as the reverse complement.
GTCATCTGTCAGTGGTGTCCTGTATCCTCCAGGAGCAGTTCTTAGTATTCCTGTTTTTTTGAGTGATTGACTTGAAGGCACCCCATTGTAGGTTTGATCGTCACAAACACTAGGATGAATTTCTGATGCAGATAAGGTCCTTGATCAGTTGTGTTCTTAGTAGTCAAAAGCCTTAAAGTTGCGTCTTCTTGGTTGTCATAAATGCCTTTTCTTCTTCCATTTGATTCTTTCTACCTTTCCTTCAACTTTAAAAGTTTCTTCTGTCAGAAAACTTCCTTGAAGGATAATCTCAGAATGTCCATGATAATTATACTACCTACATTGGTCACCCCTAATCTTTGCCTGGAAAATTCCTCGTATATTTGAATTGTACATCTACCACTTATTACAGGACCAGACATCTGGTAGATGCTTAGGAAATATTTGTTGAAATAATGCATGGGAAGGATGTAGGTAGATCTAGGGAGAAAGATAAGTGAGGCAAAGTGAACTGCTTGAACATGACCATAGATGGAGAAGAATGAAGGATTTATTTTGTATTTAAGAAATATGTCTTTTCCTAGTGGAAATCCACATATAGTAGAATGAAATTCAACCCCTCTCACCCTGCATAAAACTTAAGTGGATCAAAAACCTAGGAATTAGACCAGAAAACCTGCACCTACTGTAAGAAAATGCAGGCCCAACACTCCAACATATCATCTTAGGAATCAACTTATTTAATAAGACTCCTAAAGCATAAGAAGTAAAATAAACCAGTAAGTGGGTTTGTATCAAACTAAAAAGCTTCTTCATGGCAAAGGAAACAATCAAGAACATGAACAGAGATTCTATAGAATGGCAGAAAATCTTTGCCAGCCGCACCTCAGATACGGAGTTAATTATCAAGATTGATACAAAGAACTCAAAAAGCTTTAACACCCCCCCAAAAAAAAAGAAAGAAAGAAAGAAAGAAAAACCCAATCAAAAAACGGGCAAAGGATGGGGCTGGGTTTGTGGCTTAGAGGTAGAGCGCTCACCTGGCATGCGTGAGTCAGTGGGTTTTATCCTCAGTACCACATAAAAATAAAATAAAGATATTGTGTCCATCTATAACTAAAAAATAAATTAAAAAAAAATGGGCAAAGGAACTAATCAGATACTTCTCAAGAGAAGGCATATAAATGGTCAACAAATCTATGAAAAATGTTCAAAATCTCTAGCAATTAGAGAAATGCAAATTAAAACTACACTGAGGTTTCATCTCACTCCAGTGAGAATGGCAATTATCAAGAATACAAGTAAATAATAAATGTTGGTGAGAATGTGGGAAAAGGGTGTGCTCATACATGCTGGTGGGACTGCAAATTGGTATAACCATTCTGGAAAGCAGTATGGAGATTCCTCAAAGAACTAGGAATGGAACCACCATTTGATAGTTACCTCACTCCTCAATATATATATATATATCCAAAGGAGTTAAAATCAGCATACTATAGTGACACAGCTACATCAATGTTTATGGCAACATAGTTCACAGTAGCCAAGCCTTGGAACCACCCTAGATGCCCTTGAACAGATGAATGAATTAAAAAATTGTGGAATACTACTCAGCCATAAAGAACAATGACTTTATGACATTTGATAGCAAATGGGTGGCTCTGGAGACTATTGTGCTAAGTGAAATAAACCAATCCCAAAAAACCAAAGGTTGGATGTTCACTCTGATATATGAATGCTAATCCACATTAAGGGGTGGGAAGAGGATGAATAGAAGTACAGTAGATTAAATATAGGGGAATGAAGGGAGGAAAAGGGGAATGGGTAAAGGAAAGACAGTGGAATGAATTTGACATATCTTTCCTATATACATATATGAATACAACACAGTGAATCTCACCATCATATACATATGCAAAACTGGGATCCTAAATAGAATAAGATGTATTTCATCCTTGTTTAAATATAATAAAATAGATTTCTACTGTCATGTATATCTAAAAAGAACTAATAAAAAAGAAATATATTTTTCTCTTTTTAAGCTGTCATTTTGGGGAAAGTATATCATGATGCAAAAGAGTGAGGGAAAGGAGTGTGTTCCTGGCAGTTGAAAATGATTCATGCTTGAGAACTTCGTTGAAAACAATGTTTGACTATTTCCTGAGAGACTTCTTTCCTGAGAGGAAACAGAGTTGATGGAAATGGAATTTTATTGCTGCCAGGAAAAGTATGATAAAGATCAAATCTCATACAACTACTACTACCAGAATAGAAATTTCCATAGAGCAGAAAGATTTCAAAATCCCAGCTAATGGCTCGTATGTATTTAGTATTCAGTGCTGCTGAATTGTAATTCTGTAATGGAATTTGACCAATTTTGACAATCCAGTTTGTAATGTATGAATTAGTGAAGGCTCATTCATCTTGACATTTGCTGACTCTACCAGATGTTGGTCATATTTTTGATGGAAAGGAACAGCAAACTGGCCAGGATCCCAAATCTCAGCATCACTGCCAGCTGCCTACCATTGCCACAAGTTGTCAGAGGAAATAAATCATGCTGCTTAGGAAAAGGCCTGAAAAAAAATCACTCCTTATCAGCAGCTTGGGATTTGGCCCTTGTTCACTATGAAATGTTCTACTTTTGTGACCTGGGTTGGATCAGATATGAATAAGGAGCTCCTTTTTGCCCAGGCCCGAGTCTTTCTTATGAGGTCTCCCTCCTGTCTTATTTCCCAAGAGTTAACCACTTGAGGAGAAGTTTTCTTCATTTGTAATGTGGAGATGAATGATGGCACCTATCTAGTGGGCTTGCTTTGAGGTTTCAATCAGAGAATGTGTGGTGAGAACTTCAACTATTCTTGAAATAATGTGCTCAGTAAATGCTATCTAGGTTTTTTTTTTTTTTTTGTTATGCAATAGGAGTCTGAGTATAAAATCTTTATATTTTCAGTTGAGCATTATCAAAGTTGTTCATGCATTTATCAAGCATCTGTTCTGAGATAATGCAGCATGAGACTCTTAAGAACCTGGATCACTATGACCCATATTGTAATTCAGTTGCTAATATTCATTTCTTCTCTCAAGTGAAAAATTTGTAGATAAGCAATATTGCTTGCTTCTTGACTGTGTTCTAACCTAGTGTGGAATACTTTTTGTGGTCTTTCTCATTGATCTATCTCTCTCTCTCTCTCTCTCCCCCCCCCCCTTTAAATTTCTTTTACAATTCTTCTCTAGGTTTCATATGCCTAACTTTAAAAAGTCCCAAACATGTGAAAATAAGATATGTGTGTAATAAATACCCTTTTCCTTGAATACTGCTGAACAGGTTAGAAAACTGTTTGACCTAATAGTTTTTGCCTTTCTTATCTGTTCTTCACTTTTAGTGAAATAGTTCACATGGGATATTATTCCTTTAACTTCTGTCTTTACTACTAGAAGAGGTGATAATTTCTCCATGGATCTTCTCCTTTATCTCTTTTTAATTAGAGCTTTATGTTTATACATAGTAGTTGGGTTTATCCTGATACACATGCACAGAAGTTGATTTCAGATCATGATCCTCCATACACATTGCTTAACCTTTTTCCTTCTTTCTTTTCCAAGTATTGCCCTGTTACGTCAAGAGTTAGTCCCTCCTCATTTCTCTATCCCATTTGAAAGCTAGAAACATGAATTAAATTATGACTGAATAGACGATTGGGGCTTGGGTTGTAGCTCAATGGTAGAGCACTTGCCTTACATATATGAGGCACTGGGTTCAATCCTCAGCACAAGGTAAAAATGAATAAATAAAAATAAAGGTATTGTGTCCATCTACAACTAAAAATATTTTAAAGAAGAATAGATTATTACTGTTGATATAGATGTATACCTTTAAAACAAAGGAAAGCCATAAATTAAAAAGATATGGGGAGAGTAGCATTTGAATTCTTAAAAGCATCTCATATTCAATATGTCTAAATCTGCAGTTGCTCACTGTTTCTTCTCTAAGCTTTCTTCTACTGAGGTCCCTTCAGAATTTTCTGGCAGCCAACTCCCAAGATATTTCTCAAATCAATTTATTTCCCCCTTCTGATTTGCATTGTCCTTTCCCTGGCCCTAATCATCTTGCATCTGGAGGCAATAACTTCTTTCTTCATCTTTCTTCTAGTTCCCTTTCTGCCCTAGAGTATCACAAGGGTGTGCTTTTTTATTGTAAACTGAGACAAGGTTAAAAAAAATGTGAAACTTAAACCAATGACACAAGGCAAATGTACTGGAAATCACCATCCAAATCAAGAAATAGAACTTAGTAGCCATCCCAGAAATCCCTGTAGATAGCTTATCTCAATCAAAAACCCTTCCTCCTTCCAAAATAACCAGTATCCTGACTTTAAAGTAGTTATTTCCTTGTATTTCTTTATCTGGAAAGTATTTATTAAAAATATCAGTCTTGGGCTCCCTTAATGCTATAGCCTAGGGTTGCTATTATAGGTGGACACTATATCTAAAATTCCCTCACTCCTTGTCATTGTGGTTGTCGTCGTCGTAGTTGTCGTCATCGTCGTCTTCATCATCATCGTCATCATCATCATCATCAGTGGTGGTATTTGGTGCTAGGGATTGAACCTAAGGCATGCTAATAAGTACATGCTCTATCACTGAGCTATACCCCCAGCTTCTAATATTTGTTTTTTAAAAAATTATTTTAAAATATTTAATTTACAAATAAGAGTTGCATATTCAAAGTATACAACATGATGATCCAATATAAATTGTGTAATGATAGTCACAATCAAATCAACTCATTTATCACCACTCATGCTGTACATTAGAGGCCCAGACCTTGTTCATTTTATAACTGATCATTTGAATCCTTGTGATCAACATTCTACATCCTCATCTTTCCTAGCCCCTGCCAACTATCTTTTAACTTTGTTTTATGGTTCAATTTTTTAGATTTCACATATGAGATCATATAGTATTTACCTCTCTTAGCATGGTGTTCTTCAGGTTCATGCATCTTGTCACAAGTGACAGCATTTTCTTCTTTTTATGACTTAATAATATTCCATTATATAAATATACCATATTTTCTTTATCCATTCATCTGTTCGTGGATACTGATTCCATAGCTTGGCTGTTATGAACAATGCTGCAGTGGATATGGAGATGCAGATTTGACTTTAATAGACTGATTTTGTTAACTTTCACACCTGTCCTCACAGGTTTTCTCAGGCCTACCTTTACTGCTTTCTTTTTGTGACTCCTTTTCTCCTCCCCAGTTTGTTCATCTCTGGCCATACTACATTATTCATAAGCTGCCAGATGCCTCTACGTGTTTGCAAAATACTTCCAGGTATTGGCTTCTGCTGTTTTCCTCTTTTTGGAGTTGTCACTCTTACCATTTACACGTGAAGGCCTTTAACTAACTCAAATGTTCCTGTTCCTGTGATGCGTTGTCCTGGATCCCACTTCCTCTGACATACCTGGAGCAGAGTGAATCCTTCCCATCACTGTGCTCCATGTTCATTATAGCATTTATATGTACTTTTAAAAATCATTTTTCATAGTCTCTTATATCTAACAGATTGCTTGATAAAGAGTAGGTGCTCAGTAAATGTTGAATTAATGAATCCATGTAATCCATCTTTTTTTAATATTTATTTTTTAATTATAGGTGGACACAATATCTTTATTTTATGTGGTGCTGAGGATCGAACCCAGTGCCTCACACATGCTAGGCGAGTGCTCTACCTCTGAGCCATAACCCCAGCCCCGTGTCATCCATCTTTAAAGCTCTTTCAGGGTGTCAATTTTTTTTTTTTTTTGCTATTGACACTAGAAATCTCATATTTAATTATATGACCAATCTTGCTTTTCCTTAGACCTTCCTATTTCACACAAAATAAAAACAGATGTTTTTTTCACTTGCTGTCCTTGACTAATATTGCCAATATTTGGTTTTACAGTGTTTTCTTTGAAAGTGTTTGCTATTTTAACCACATAATTGGTAAAACAGCCCTTGTGGGCTTTTCTGATTACCTATGCACTATTTTTATTGTTTCCATGATAATACCTAATAATTATCGGTGCCAACTATGTGACAGGCACTGTGCCAAGTCCTGTCTGTGATTTATTTACTGACTACTCACCATAATCACTTATTATCTTTATTTTATAGGTTGGAAAATAAAGTTTAGAGAAGTTAAGCAAGGTCATGAAGCCAAAAATGAGTAGAGTCAGGGCACACAAGTATAGGCAGTCTGCCTATAAATGTAAAAAACCTTGCTTTGAAAAAATACCATTTTGTTACTTCTTATTAAGAAAAATAATAGTTTTCAGTAGTGAGCAGTAGAATTTTGCAGTGTATCTGTTGAACTCAGGCCATCTGTGGCAATGTGTTTCCTTCCCATTCTTTAATTGGATTCTTGTCTGGTCTTTAATGTCTTAATTCCTCCTTCCCTAAATTGCTCCCTTGCATGGCCCTAACTCTACTGACATTAGGTGTATATATCTTGTGGCAAATGTGTGGTAGTTTTGTTAATGACTTTTGGTGATCCACAAATAAGTAGGTTGCTCTTCTATTGACATGTCTTCTTTCAGCACATGTATTTAGCTTATGGTTGCTACCTTAAAGGTTGTTACCACCTCAAATGTTTTGCCTTGTGCCTGGGAAGGTATGTCTTTTAAAATGGTATTGATATATGTTAATTGCTGTTTCTTTCCTTTGATGCGCTAAGAGGAAATCTAAGTATGAACAATTAATAAAGCAGTTAGGTGGAATAACAACAGTTCAGGAATGGTCTAATAGTTGATACCACACATAGGCCTGTGGGACTTGAAACCAAGACTAAAGACCCCCAAGCAGTTGGGTTTAAGACATCAGCAGTAGAGCCTCAACCATTTGGTGATTCATTAATGGCCATTGATAGGTGGGCAGGAGTAGTATGGTGATGATGACTGGTCTCACACATGTGTATATGGCAGTGACAGTTTGTCCTGTTTTCCTCATTAGTGAGTCAACATTCCCAGGGCAGAATTTGTAGTCTTTCCTTTGCTCTTAAAACTGTCCCACATGTGATATTGTTCATCTGCTAGCCTTTCTTGTCCATTTTTTTATTTTAATATTTGTGTATATATGTACATATGTATTCATGCAGGCATGAATGAGGTACTGGGGATTAAACAGAGCCACTCTATCATTGGTCTACATCCCTAGACCTTTTTATTTTTTTTATTTTGAAACAGGATCTTTCTACCTCGCTAAGGCTGGCCTCAAACTTGTGATCCTTCTCCCTCAGCAGGCGTGCACCACCACACCTGGCTTCTTGTCCATTTTAAATAATTGTCTTTCATTTTTATTGTTAAAATTAAGCTTTTCATTTCCATAAATTGTCAAGGTTTATCAAGACTTTGAGGTTGTGTAAAACTGTTTTGGGTATAACACTTTCTGTTTAAAAAAATTTTTTTTTAGTTGTAGATGAACACAATACCTTTTATTTTATTTATTTTTATGTGGTGCTAAGGATCAAACCCAGGGCCTCACACATACTAGGCAAGTGCTCTACCGCTCAGCCCCAGCGCCAGTCCTGTAACTCTTTCGTAAAACTAACAATAGGGCTGGGGATGTGGCTCAAGCAGTAGTGCGCTTGCCTGGCATGCGTGCAGCCCGGGTTCGATCCTCAGCACCACATACAAACAAAGATGTTTTTTCCTCCGAAAACTAAAAAATAAATATTTAAAAAATCTCTCTCTCTCTCTCTCTCTCTCTCTCTCTCTCTCTCTTTAAAAAAAAATAACAATAACAGTAGTAGCAGCTAACATTTTTTTGTTCCCCTAACAAATGTCAGATGCTGTTTAAGACACTTTACACACTTACCTCCCTATTATCCCTGCTTTCTAGCTTAGGATACAAATGGGGTATCACTTGCAAATTTAGTGGACTTCTTGATCTACAGAAATCTGCTGTATTAGGTTTTAAACTGCACTTTCTGCCTCAGGAACTGCTTTGTTTGGAAAGCGCACTTGAAATATCATCAGTGTGGTTGGGAGGGAGATAGCGCCTTCTGGAGATAGCGATTTTTCTCTAGGGTCAGTTATCCATAATCACTTAGGTTAAAAAAAAAACAGTTTTATTGCTATTTTTGTTAAAGTGACAGTAGTATTTTCTTTATATCAATGCTTTATCAGTAACTTTTCTAAGCTGTTTCTGGAGGAAATGAGAGTCAGGGCTACATGCTATTGCTGTTTCTTTTCCCAGACCGCTTTCTGTTATAGTCTAAGCACCATGGAAGGATTTAGTGATTGAGGATCAACAGTTTGACTCTTTTGTCAGTTCCTTTTTTAAAAAAAAAAATTCTTTTTTAGTTGTTCATGAATCTTTATTTTATTCATTTATCTGTATATGGTGCTAAGAATCTAACCCAGTACCTCACACATGTAAGGCAAGTGCTCCACCCCTGAGCCATAATCCCAACCCTGTCAGTTCCTTATACTGTAGATAAAGTCGTGTTTTCTTGTAAGGTAAAGTGTATAAACCAGCTGCTCAACTTGACAGGAAGAATGAGCTAGAAGCATTTCTCAACTATGACTTTTCCTTTTTCATTTCCCATTCGTGTCCTCCTATGTCCTGAGAAAATTCCATATCAGTCTGCTCTCCATATTAATACTACAGGATTATTATTTTCAAAAGAATCCCAGTTTGGTATCCTCTAACCCCTAAGAATGTTCTTCAATGGTGCTTTTCTTTTCTTGGCTAGGCAGATCCTAGGATATAGGTCTTATAATACCTATATTTGTGCAATTTTAATCTGAGAATGTGAAATTTGGCTTAATATTCTTTTTCCACAATATAAGTAAATGGTAGGATGGGAGGATTGAGTCCTAAATTTGTTTGGTATAGTCTTTCCATGAAGGGGTTATATGGGGATGGGAAGAAATCAGGAGAGGGAAGAAGATTTAAATTAGACAAAGCATTTGTCTAGTCATGGAGATAGATGTCAAGAATCCTCATCTGTTTTCTGATAAATTTAAAATGAGACAAATTAGGAATCCTCACTGTAGAGCAATCCTTTTCATTTTCCTCTTCCTTCTCCTCCTTCAAATCCCCCTCATTGTGTCTGTTTACAGTCGGGTGTGTGAGTCCTGAGCCTTCTCCCAGAGACTGGGGCTCACTGGGTTTGTTTTAGAGCAGAGTTCTGCATTTTGGACAAATTCTTTGGGGATTCTCTTTCAGACCTTCTCAGAATAACCCTTTGAGAAAACTTGAATTTAAACTAGGGTTCACATATCCCCATAATTGGTCAACTACAGAGTAGAATACCAAAATGGGCATTGATATACAGCCACATACATCCACTTATCCTCTTATACCTTTGCCCAAATGGGAGCAAATGCATCTCTCTTTGGTTTGGCAAAATCAACTTTTTGTTTTCATGTGGTTACTAATCATAGCTCATATTTTTTTGGAACTTTTATTTATTTATTTTTATGTGGTGCTAAGGATTGAACCTAGTGCCTCACACATGGTAGGCAAGCGCTCTACCACTGAGCTGCAACCCCAGCCCCCCATAACTCAGATTTGTTGAGTACTTTTTATATTCTAGTTCCTATGATGTGTACCATACACTTATTATCACATTGAATCATTAGAAAACCTAGTAGGATATGTACTGTTTTTTTTCTTCCTCATTTATATGTAAGAAACTGAGGCTCAGACAGTTAAGACTTGCCAGAGTCACATATCTAGTTAGGAGAACACAAAGTTTATTCAGACAATCTATTTTTTAACTTTTATTTGTATTTTAATTTATTTATTCTAGTTTGTTATACATGACAACAGAATGCATTTCAATTCATTGTACACATATAAAGCACAATTTTTCATGTCTCTGGTTGTACACAAAGTAGAGTCATACCATTTGTGTCTTCATGCATGTACTTAGGGTAATGATGTCCATGCGCCCTTCCTTCTCCTCCCTCCCCTTTGCCCAGTCTAAAGTTCCTCCATTCCTCCCATGCTCCCCGCCCATCACCATTATGAATCAACATCCACATATCAGAGATATGGCTTACTTCACTTAGCATAATATTTTCCAACACCATTCATTTACCTGAAAATGCCATGATTTTATTCTCTTTTAATATTGAGTGATATTTCATTGTGTATATATACCATAGTTTCTTTTTTGTAATTTTTGGACACAATACCTTTATTTTATTTATTTATTTTTATGTGGTGTTGAGGCTTGAACCCAGTGCCTTGCACATGCTAGGCGAGTGCTCTACTGCTGAACCACAACCCCAGCCCCTATACCACAGTTTCTTTATCCATTCATTTACCGAATGGCATCTAGGTTGCTTACATAATTTAGCTATTGTTAATTGTACTACTATAAACATTGATGTGTCTGTGTTACTATAATATGCTGTTTTTAAGTCCTTTGAGTATAAACCAAGGAATGGGATAGCTGGATCAAATGGTGGTTCCATTGCAATTTTTCCAAGGAATCTCCAAACTGCTTTCCATATTGGTTACACCAATTTGCAGTCCCACCGGCAATGTGTGAGTGTGCCTTTTCCCCCGCATCTTCACCAACACCTATTGTTGTTTGTATTCTTAATAGCTACCATTCTGACTGGAGTGAGAATGAAATCATAGAGTAGTTTTTGGTTTTCATTTCTCTAATTGCTAGAGATATTGAACATTTTTTCATATATTTGACGATTGATTGTATATCATCTTCTGAGAAGTGTCTGTTTAGTTTCTTGGCCCATTCATTGATTGAGATGTTTGTTTTTTTGGTCTTAAGCTTTTTGAGTTCTTTGTATATCCTAGAGATTAGTGCTCTATCTGGCATGCATGTGGTAAAACTTTGCTCCCAAAATGTATGCTCTCTATTCACCTCACTGATCGTTTATTTTGCTGAGAAGAAGCTTTTTAGTTGGAATCCATCCCATTTTCTTAGTCTTGATTTTATTTTTGTTGCGTTTTAGTAGTCCAGGAAGTAGGGGCCTAATCTGACATGATGAAGATTTGGGCCTATTTTTTCCTCTGTTAGACGCAGGGTCTTTGGTCTAATAACTAGGTCCTTGATCCACTTTGAGTGGAGTTTTGTGCATGGTGAGAGATAGGGGCTTAATTTCATTTTGCTGCATATGGATTTACAGTTTTCCCAGTACCATTTGTTGAAGATGTTATCTTTTCTCCAATATATATTTTTGATGCCTTTGTCTAGTATGAGATGACTATATTTATGTGGGTTTGTCTCTGTATCTTCTATTCTGTACCATTGGTCTACATGTCTGTTTTGGTGCCAGTACCATGCTATTTTTGTTAGTATAGCTTTGTCGTATAGTTTAAGGTCTGGTATAGTGATGCCACCTGCTTCACTCTTCTTGTTGAGGATTGCTTTGGCTTTTCTGGGTTTCTTATTTTTCCAAATGAATTTCAAGACTGCTTTTTTGATTTCTATGAGGAATGTTGGGATTTTGATTCGAATTACATTAAATCTGTAAAGTGCTTTTGGTAGTATGGTCATTTTGACAGTATTAACTCTGCCTATCCAAGAACAGTGGAGATCTTTCCATCTTCTAAAGTCTTCTTTGATTTCTTTCTTCAGTGTTCTGTAGTTTTCATTGTAGAGTTCTTTCACCTATTTCATTAAGTTGATTCCCAAGTATTTAATTTTTTTTGAGGCTTTTATAAATGAGGTAGTTTTCCTACTTTCTCTTTCAAAGGATTTGTCACTGATGTACAGAATTGATTTGATTTATGGGTGTTGATTTTATGTGCTGCTACTTGCTGAATTCATTTATTAGTTCTAGAAGTTTTCTGGTGGAATTTTTTTGGATCTTCTAGATATGAAATCATGTCATCTGCAAATAGTGATAGTTTGAGTTCTTCTTTTCCTATATGTATCCCTTTAATTTCTTTCATCTATCTGATTGCTCTAGCCAGAGTTTCAAGGACTGTATTGAATAGAAGTGGTGAAAGAGGGCATCCCTGTCTTGTTCCAGTTCTTGGAATGCATTCAATTTTTTCTCCATTTAGAATGATGTTGGCCTGGGGCTTAGCATAGATAGCTTTTACAATGTTTAGGTATGTTCCTTCTATATCTAATTTTTCTAGTGTTTTGAACATAAAAGGGTGCTATATTTTGTCAGATGCTTTTTCTGCGTCTATTGAGATGATCATATGATTCTTACCTTTAAGTTTATTGATGTGATGAATTACATTTATTGATATCCATTTATTGAACCAACCTTGCATCCCTTGGATGAACCCCACTTGATCATGGTGGACTATATCTTTATTACGTTTTTTTATGTGATTTGCCAGAATTTTATTGAATTTTTGCATCTTATGGCATCTATGTTCATCAGCGATATTGGTCTGATGTTTACTCTTGATGTGTCTTTGTCTGGTTTTTGAATCAGGGTGATATTGGCCTCATAGAATGAGTTTGGAGGGGTTCTCTCCTTTTCTATTTCATGGAATGAAATAGAATTCTTCTCTGAAGGTCTTATAGAATTCTGTCTTATAGAATTCTGGTCCCAGGCTTTTCTTGGTTGGTAGGCTTTTGATAGTGTCTTCTATTTCCTTGCTTGAAATTGATTCTCTTTAAATTCTGTATGTCATAAGAGAGGTAAATAGGGAGCCTACATCATGGGAACAAATTTTTACTCCTCACACTTCAGATAGAGCCCTAATATCCAGGGTATACAAAGAACTCAAAAAATTAAACAATAAGAAAATAACCCAATCAACAAATGGGCCAAGGACCTGAACAGTCACTTCTCAGAGGAGGACATACAGTCAATCAACAAGTACATGAAAAAATGCTCACCATCTCTAGCAGTCAGAGAAATGCAAATCAAAACCACCCTAAGATACCATCTCACTCCAGTAAGATTGGCAGCCATTATGAAGTCAAACAACAACAAGTGCTGGCGAGGATGTGGGGAAAAGGGTACTCTTGTACATTGCTGGTGGGACTGCAAATTGGTGCGGTCAATTTGGAAAGCAGTATGGAGATTCCTGGGAAAGCTGGGAATGGAACCACCATTTGACCCAGCTATTGCCCTTCTCGGACTATTCCCTGAAGACCTTAAAAGAGCGTACTAAAGGGATACTGCCACATCGATGTTCATAGCAGCACAATTCACAATAGCTAGACTGTGGAACCAACCAAGATGCCCTTCAATAGATGAATGGATAAAAAAAAATTGTGGCATTTATACACAGTGGAATATTACGCAGCACTAAAAAATGACAAAATCATGGAATTTGCAGGGAAATGGATGGCATTGGAGCAGATTATGCTAAGTGAAGCTAGCCAATCCCTAAAAAACAAATGCCAAATGTCTTCTTTGATATAATGAGAACAACTAAGAACAGAGCAGGGAGGAAGAGCAGGAGGAAAAGATAAACATTAAACAGAGACATGAGGTGGGAGGGAAAGGGAGAGAAAAGGGATATTGCATGGAAATGGAAGGAGACCCTCATTGATATACAAAATTACATATAAGAGGTTGTGAGGGGAATGGGAAAAAAAACAAGGAGAGAAATGAATTACAGTAGGTGGGGTAGAGAGAGAAGATGGGAGGGGAGGGGAGGGGGGATAGTAGAAGATAGGAAAGGTAGCAGAATACAACAGTTACTAATATGGCATTATGTAAAAATGTGGATGTGTAACCGACGTGATTCTGCAATCTGTATTTGGGGTAAAAATGGGAGTTCATAACCCACTTGAATCTAATGTATGAAATATGATATGTCAAGAGCTTTGTAATGTTTTGAACAACCAATAAAAAATAAATAAAAAGCAAAAAAAAAAAAAGAAAAATAAGCCAAACTTAAGATCAAGGGTTATATGTTTTCTCACATATGTAGAAGCTAGAGAAGAAAAAGGAAATGGTTTTCATGAAAATTGAAGAAAAATCAGTTGAGTAGAGGAAATTAATCAGGGGGAGGGAGGATGGAAGACAAAGGGGAAATACCAGGAAATGATATTGGCCAAATTACAATGTTATAATGTGTGCATGTACAAATATGTAACAATAAATCCCATGATTATGTACAACTATAATGAACTAATAACAAAATGGACCTAAAAAAATTTCTGTATGTCCTCCTGATTCAGTTTGGACAGATCATATGCCTCTAGAAATTTGTTGGTGTCTTTGTCCCTAGTTGGTTGGTGGCGGTGGCTATGTCAAACTTGTAGGTACCTGATGTTAGGCTTTCGGGCCCTAGCTAGTGTCCTAAGATAGAAGCTGCCCCAACTAAAGATGGTGGTGGTGCCAGCGGAGATGTCCCAAGATAGAGGTGACTGCTTTTAGAGATGGGACTGAGAGGGCAGGCCATTTGGTGATGCAGCACTATTGATGTGCAGTGCTGTGGAGGGCTGCTGCCTCCAGGCTCTGTCTGTTGTCCCAAGGTGGTGGCCAACACTTGAGGGGGGGCTATGGAGGTGGCTGCAGTGTCCTAAGATGGAAGCAGCTGGGAGAACCATGGGTTGGTGGATGGGGAGCTGCAGCCTGGTGGCTCTCCTCTTCTAAGCGTGTGTGGTTGCTTTCTTCTGCTCTGCTCTTCCTTCTCTGAGAGGTTGCTCTCCTCTTCCCTCCCCTCCCCTCCTCTCTGTCAGGGATTGAAACCAGTGTCTTGCAGTATTAGGCAGGTGCTGTACCACTCAGTTATATCCCCAGCTCCCATCACTTTTTTTAAGTGAATCATCCAGAAGTTACTAATTTAGAAAACTGACTTGTGTTGTTACACAGGTATAATACTTTGATTTCACACTTTTTAAAGTCATATTCCCCCTCTTCCCTCAGGCTTTCTCTTGTCTTTCTGTGAAAATCCTGAACCTAGAAACTTTCTTTTCCTTTTTTTACAAACCTTGTTCTAAAGCAGGTGATTAAATGAAAGTACAGCGTAACCATAGAAGATCCTTTAGGAAAGAAAAGTATTTGGTAAGATTGTAGGAAGTGTTATTATGGTTTGATTTTCCCCTTGTATCTTGGGGAGATTTATCAAAAGTTTCATGTAGGCAATATTACGTATTATTATTGTTACTCTGAAAGTTACTGTAGTCAAAATTAGTTTTCATCTATTTATATGTTGCAGATGATTTCAGCTTGGTACTTATATAACTACTCGTATTTTAACAGTTGTACAATAAATAGTCCATTGTTTGGATATTCCATAGTTAAACAGTCCTCTTACGGTGGACATTTGGTTGTTTAGTTTTAAAAAATTATAAACAGCAGTTAATAAACATCTTTTTTTCTTTCTCTCTCTCTCTTTTTTTTTTTTTTTACTGCTGGGGATTGAACCCAGGGCCTTATATACGCGAGGCAAGCATTCTACCAACTGAGCTGTATCCCCGGACCTCCTTCTATGTTTTTATTTATTTATATATATATATATATATATATATATATATATATATATATATATATATTAGTTATAGATAGAAATAATATCTTTATGTATTTATTTTTATGTGGTGCTGAGGATCTAACCTGGTGCCTCATAGTGAGAGGCAAGTTCTGCACCACTGAGCTACAATCCCAGTCCATATGTTTTTGTTTACTTTTGTAGAATCATGCAACAGTTTTTTCAAAGAAAAATTAGTAATGCTAAGATTGAAAGGTTTATACTTTTAAGTATAAAAATGTGAGTAGATATTATTTTGAATAATAGCAGCTATGGTTTAATGATCACTGATTTTATTTCTGTATCACAACACTATGGGGTAGGTACTGGTTTTTAACCATTATAAAGTAGCTTTATTGGGGAGTATAGTTGAATATATAAAATTGAACATTTAACGTATACCATTTGGTAAGTTTGGGCTTTTGCATAAATCCATGAAACCATCACTACAATTAAGGTAATAGGAAAGTCTAATCTATCATCTTCAAAAGTTTCTTTGTGCCTCTAGTGTGGTTTTGTCCTTGTAAGACCATTTAATGTGTGCTCTACCCTGTCAACTTTTGTTTAAAATACACAGTACAGTATTGTTAACTATAGGTACTGTGTTGTACGGCAGATATCTAGAACATACCCTTTTCTTCTTCTTCCTCCTCCTCCTCCTCCTCCTCCTCCTCCTCCTCCTCCTTTCTTCTTCTTCTTCTTCTTCTTCTTCTTTCTTCTTTCTTCTTTCTTCTTTCTTCTTTCTTCTTCTTCTTCACCTAAGGGCACTGAGCCATATCTCCATCTCTGTATATTTTTTATTTTGAGACAGGATCTCGCTAAGTTGTTTAGGGCCTTGATAAGTTTCTGTGACTGGCTTTGAACCTGTGATGACCCAGTCTCCCAATCTGCTGGAATTATAGGCATGTACTACCATATCTGGCATTACCATTGTTATTCATTTCAAATGTTGAGAATCTGTCTTATTGCCCAGGTCTTGTTATTTAAAAAATTTCAGCATAATGTTAAGGGGCGGGGGCTTGAATTTCTTAAAGGTGAAAGATTTCTAGCTCCATTTGTAAGAAGGAAAATCCTAAAAATACAAAGTATCTATAATTAAAAAATTAAAAATTAATAGCTATAAAACTATGTCTATAATATGTACACTGATTTGTTTTATGCAATATAAAATACAGAATTATTTTAGATGTGTAAAGATCCTTAACTGTTTAAAAATATTTATTTTTTGGCAGATACTTTGTAAAAAATGTTATAGGAATTTTTTTCTGTATTGCTAGAATATTTCTTTTGGAAATTTTGCATTTTCTATTAGTGAAATGTTCCTAGTTTCTACTCTGACTCTACCTGGATTTGTATGTGTCATCAGTCATTTACATTTGAATAAAGCATCTTTGTAATTGCATACCACTTTGGCTGCTGTGTGGCCCCGATGAGGACTGTTTAATAAAGTTCTCAGGAATGATGAAAACAAATGTGTTTTTGTAAGTGGTAGAATTAATAGATAAAATCACTTTGAAATTAAAATCCACAGGTAATAGAATTTTTCTCCCCGAAGAAATCATTATGCTACACACATTATAATTATGTCAGATCTGGCTGTATTGCCATGAAAACTATAATGTCAGTCCTGTGTCCTGTTCATCTTCTCTTCTGAGGTGTTTCTGTTCTTTTCAACAAGTCAGAGTGCAGTGTATATTGCTGGTCCTCAAGAATTATTAGTTTCTGTGGTAGCTGTTTAGTGCAGTCACAGATTGTGGCAGCAGTTCCTTCCCTAAGGTACTATGTACCTAAGACATTTTAAAAACTCTAGTATGTTCTCCATGTGATAGTGCTGCTCTGGAAGGAATATAATATTATACACACACACATATGTGTGTGTATATGTGTGTGTGTGTGTATTTATTTTTCAGTGTGGTTAGAGATGACATTTCTAATATAGAAAAAGAACCAAGGCTAATTAGGATTTGAATTCTGGCTCTGCCACTTACTTAGGTGGAAGACCTTGAGTGATTTAGTTATTTTCTTTGTATCTCAAGTTTTCTCTCCTCTAAATTGGGGATGGCAAAACCTACATCATAGCTTTACTGTGAGGACTGTTATCTGGGATTACACAAACTCAACTTGTGCTTTTAAGATGAGTAATATTGGGCTGGGGATATGGCTCAAGCGGTAGCGTGCTCGCCTGGCATTTGTGGGGTGCTGGTTTCGATCCTCAACACCATATAAAAATAAAACAAAGATATTGTGTCCACCTAAAAAAAAAAAAGATGAGTAGTATCATGATTAAGGATGAAAGTTTGAGACTCAGTCTGTTGAAATACAAATCTTGACTCTGCCCCTTTCTAGTCCCTTTACCTAGAATAAGCCATATAAACCTCTTTTACCTCAATATTCTCATCTATAAAATGGGAAGACTAATAGCTACCTACTATAGGGTTGTTATAAGGATTAAACAAGTCAATATATATGAAGCATTTTGAACAATACCTTGTAAGTCTTCAGTAGATGTTAACCAATATTATAATTATCAATATTATTATCTCTGTTTGTCAATTTGTTGGTATACAAGATCAATACATTTATAAGCTCATTAAAGTAAGACTTTTTTATTTTTATTTTTCCGATGCTGAGAATCAAACCCAAGCAAATGTTCTACCAGTGAACCATATTCCTAGCCCTAAACAAAAAGATTGTTGACAGCTTGGCCAGAATCTTAATCTTCTTCAAATCTTTTGAAGCTCACATATGGGTACTTAATTTAAAATGTTTATAGAATGAATTAGTTGGTGGGTGAAGGACTACCTCCATGTTTCTCAGGTAAATGCCTTTTCCTCCTTCTTATTTCTTTTGAAATTGATCTTTCTCCCATGAGTAATGGTATTTTCAGCTGGACTATGTTTTCTAGAATAAAAATTTGGGATAGTTGGAATAAAACCAAAATAGTCTTATTAAGTTCAGATTATACTACTTATCATAGTCTGATATTCTGCCTCATTAGATGATCTCTCTTTTCCTACTTAACTGTGAGGAAAGGGATGATGTTTTCTTTCTGGTTGATATCCCTTGTGCATCATAGATTCTGGGGCATAGTAGTGCTTGATGAATGATTCTTGACTTGAGCAAAGAGTACATAGTGTGATCTAGGGGATGAGTTCACCCTATATACCTTTATCTCAGATACACACAAAGAGCTGTACATTCACACCAGTGATGCCTTCAAGGTTATTTTGGGAGCTGTGAAATAGAAACCTGGCTTATTTTAAAATGACACATTTCAGAACTCAAGTTAGGTGCAAGGTATATGAAAGGGAAAGACATTTGGACAGAAATGGACATTTGAAAAAATTATCCTTTGTACAATGGGATATTGATGCTTTTCTTCAGTGGTCATTCTTTTCCCTTACCTCTTATAATCTACGTATTTTCTTTCCTGATCTCTTCCAAGTCCTCAAGAAGAAAATTAGTTTGGAAATAATTCATTAGCATTTTGCAGTCACTGGGCAAGGAGAGCTGACATCAGCAATGCAGTTTTACTCTTGCTACATCTCTTTACCCAGAGCAGCATGGGAAATACCTCTTTTAATTATAGTCAATAAAAGCCTAATGAACCTGTTTTTCAAAGCTTTTTTCATTTTCTTGTGTTATTTTTTTCAGTCTTTTAAAAAATTCTTTTTAGTTACGAATGACACTGCAGTGTATTTTAACATATATGGAGTATGACTTATTCTAATTAGGATACATTTTCTTTTGTTAAGCACTATCATTTATGCTGTATATGTTATTGATAATGGCCATTTATATATCCTTCTGGCTAAACATTTGGTTCTGTTCTCCACAAAACTAGACATATGCATTATGTAAAATTGTGTTTGTAAGGAGAGGTCAGGCTTTATTCATTCTCAGAGGTATTCTCTTTTTTACTGTTGTTCATGTGAGAGTTGAATATATCTGCCTTCTGGTAGGTAACATTATTAATGCTGCAATATTTGTCTAATTGTAGGAATATTTGACTTTTTCATGTTTAGATCTGGCATAACATATGGATGAATCTAATCCTGGTGGAAAGCTTTAAACACATGAAAACAATCTTGTATTGTAAAACCAATATATGTACATTTAATGTTAAAAAAGGAAACTACTTGTGTTAATTGGCTTAGTATTTTTAATTTCTTTATTAAGTTTTTAAATTAACATTAATTATACATATATGGGATTCGTTGTGATATTTCCATACATGCATGTGGTGTGCACTGATCAAATCCAACTCCTTTTCCCCACCTCTGCCCCTAATGCACATGATACACCTGTCCTAATCCCTAGTAATCACTATTCTACTTTCAGGTCAACTTTTTTTTAGTTTCTATATATGAGAGGAAGCATATTTGTCTTTCTGAGTCTGATTTATTTTACTTAATATAATGTCTTCCAGTTTCATCCATTTTGCTGCAGTTGGCAGGATTTCATTCTTCTTTATGGCTGAGTAAAACTCCATTGTTTGTATATACCACATGTTCTTTATCTGCTCATTTGTTGATGAGCACTGAAGCTGATTCCGTGTCTTAGCTATTGTGAGTAGTGCCACAATAAATTATCTTGAAGTTTTAGTTTCTAAAATCAAAGTTAAAACATATGAAAAAGGAGCAATCACCAGTGGGTACTGGATTTATTTTGGGGGTGATGAAAATGTTCTAAAATTAGATTTTGTTGGTAGTTTCACAGTGCTATGAATATATTAAAAACAGTTACATTAAATGAGTAAATTCTATGGTCTGTTAATTATGTATAAATAAAGCTGCTTAAATAAAGGGTACTCATATCATTATATACCTTCTCTACCACTTATTGGCTGGCTGTGTAGCCTTGGGCAAGTTTCTTTCTGTGCTTGCACTTCCTCATCTCTACATTAGCGGTAAGAATAATGACATCTTCCCTATGGGCTGGTTGTAAGGACTAAATGAGTAAATATATGCAAACAGCATAGAATTCTGTTTTGGGACATAAACCCTCAAATGTTAATGGTTGTCATTATTTTTATATTGTGTATAGAGCTCAGAAGATAAGTCTGGGACTGGAGGTATACCTTTTTGTTGTCATCAGCACATAGATGGTGATTACAGCCACACATAAGGATTAGGTTACTCAGGGAGAATAACTGAGGGAAATACCAATATGTAGTATTTAGTATATCTAGGGGAATACCAACATTTATTATTGGCAGGACAACCTGATCTGACAATGGAAACTCAAAAGGAATGTCCAGAGAATAGTGGTATCATAGAAGCAAAGGAGAAAACAGTCTTTCAGGGATAATATAGCTAATAGTGTCAGTGCTTAGAGAAAAGTTAAAGATAGGAACTTTCCATTGGATTTGGCAAATTAAAGTTGTGGGGCATATAGAGCCAGGGACTAACCATTTTACAGAGGGGGGAATGGGGGGGAGGAGCATGTTAGAAAATATAGTGTATTCTTTTGAGGAGGCTAGTAATTTCTTTAGCATTTGTTTATTGAGCTCCTGTGTACCAGATATTGCTGGTGTTAGTGGTATCAAAACAAACAAAAATCTTTTGCCCTAAAGAATATACCTTTACACTGGGCCCTATAGATGGAAGAGAAAGAAGCAGCTATAGAAAGAAGGTCCTTTGTCAAGGAAGTCATGTTTTTTTTTTTTTAAAAGAAGTATTTAAGCATAGTTAAGGAACCATGGGGAGATAGAAAGCAGAGATGCATTAGTTGACACTACAGGGGAGATGGGATAACACTGGGGCAAAAAGATGTGAAGAGAGAGATCAAGAACATAGGTGGAGGGAGGGCTCTTTATGAGTCTTGAACAGGAGAAGATATCAACTTCTCAAACTGGAGGGCAAGAGCTGACAATTCACACATAGGGAAGTGTAAGGGAATACCCTTGATTTTTGGAAAGGATATAGGGGCAGTGTTTCCCACATGGAGAGGAGTATAGTAGGGAACTTGAAAAGAGTCATGAAGGTTTTAAATGAGAACTTAGGGTAGGTAAAGAGGGAGATGAATAAGATATGTGGGAGTTGTGTGGGGGAAGCACTGAGGAATTTGTAATTGTGATAAATCTTTACTTTAGTGCAGTTTTATCAAAATTGTCCTTGGCTTCCTATATAAAGAAATGAAGGACTGGGGTTGTGGCTCAGTGGTAGAGTGCTCGCCTCATACATGTGAAACCCTGGGTTCGATCCTCAGCACCACATACAAATAAATAAGTGAAATAAAGGTATTGTGTCCAACTACAACTAAAAAATAAATATTAAAAAAAAAGAAATGAAAAAAGACGTTTCTGAAAGTGGTCCTAGATTTTGAGCGCTACAGATAGGTCAATTATGGCAAAAAGCCAGGTGTGGAAGAAATCAAGAAGGCCAGTGAGAAAATAGGTTCCATGAGTGAATATAGTGTTTAGATGTCATAGGGAAAGTTCAGGTAAAAGGACTTTGAAAAACCAAGAGTAGGTTCAAGAAACTAGATGTCTTAAAGAGCCAAAAGTGCATGAAATATGATATGTCAAGAGCTTTGTAATGTTTTGAACAACCAATAAAAAAAAAAAAGCCAAAATTCGAGCTGGGCATGGTGGCACACGCCTGTAATCCTAGTGGCTTGGCAGGAGGATCACAAGTTCAAAGCCAGTCTCAGTGATTTGAAAGGCCCTGTCTCAAAACAAAACATAAAAAGACCTGGAGATGTGGCTCAATGGTTAAGTGCCCTCAGGTTCAATCCCTGGTACCAAAAAACAACAAATTAGAAGATAAAGCAGTAAGGTAATAACAATTCCTGGTCTCTCCTCATGGAGTTGTTGGCTGTAGTACGTGGAGGTAAAGACCCATAGATGAAAGGAGTTCTGGGACTTGGTGATCTAGATTTCTAGATGTGAGGGGTTCATAATAATGCAATTTCCAAGTACTATAGTAAGAGCTGACATAAAAAACAGGACCAAAAGCCAAGTTCAAGTTTCAGTGTTTTCATCAGTGTCAGTAAGTGACAGAGATCTATGTTTCATAGAGATGATGATGGAAGGTAAAGGTCACTAGAGACAAGGAAGTCCCAATAACTATGGAATAAGTGTTGCACATAGACATGATAGCAGGAGATGGAATGGAGATGCTGCCAGTGACCCAAATGAAAGAAAAAAAATGTCCAGGAGAAGAGTAGATGACCATGATGAGGAAGCTGGTATCTCCAGATGGTGTGAGCAAGCAATTGGGGAGGCAAGAGTAAGCTCTGGCTCTCTGGGATGTAGATAAAAGGTGAAGAGTCTTCAGAAGACTCAAGTCTCAAGAAATGCAGATAGTTGTAGGAAAGGGTTTCTGATGTTAAGGATATAGAGATGTGATTAATATAGATGTCAGCTTCTACAGAGCATAATTTAATCATTAAATGAGAGGAGTAGGGGAGGGGAAGAGTAGTAGTACAAATGTAGGGTAGAAGAAACAGCCATAAGAGATGATGATAGGGATGGGCAGTTGGATGGAAGTCATGGATGTGATTGGCCTTTGGGTTTCATTTAGTTTTTCAAAGGCATCTTCTGTATAAATGCCACAGGAATATCTGGCAATAACTCTCACCAATCTTTTCCTCTGCAGATACTGTCAGGAGTCTGAGTCTGACTGAGGTTTTAGGTTAGGTGCTTCCTACTCCAAACTCTGGCATTTATTCTCTTTAAGTATTTTGTAGTTGTTAATGGATCTTTATTTTATTTAAATATATGCGGTGCTGAGGATCGAACCCAGTGCCTCACACATACTAGGCAAGCACTCTGCCACTAAGCCACAACCCCAGCCCCTCTGGCATATATTCCAAGCGAGTCTGTTTTGTGTAAACAACAGACTCTAAAAATGAACATGCTATTTTAGAAATGCAGCCAAAATCCTTTAGTTATGATATACTTATTTGGATTACCTTAAAATTTTAAACGTGTATTCCCAGTAGTGAATGAAGGCATTTCTTTGTAGTCTTTTATGGTTATCAATAGGCTTTAAATCCTGCTTTCATTATATTGGATGGATGACTGGATGTTTATTCATATATTTGTCTACTTATTTATTTATAAAGAAAAGAAAAAAAACAGTGGCAAAAGTACAGTAAACTTTAGTGGTTACATGGTGGATTGCATGCCTTAAGTTATGGACAGTTGCTCAACCTAACCTTACTTAAACATTTACAAAGTTGGTTTTGATTAGCTGTTTAATCCTGATTATCAAATAGATGCCAGCCTGCTCAACTAAGTTCAGAAGTGATGATTACTGAAATTTATAGCCACCAACACAATGAAGGTCTTATAATTTAGTTGTTTAGGAATTCTTTTGGGGAAAAATTATTTATGAAGGAAACCCAGTATTTACCAGGTTGGAAACAACTGGAAAGTTGATACCCCTCAGCAAATCGTATTTCATTTTGTTATATAACATACTGGTTAACAGTCAGAGGTTACCAGGGTTCATGCAAGAGGCACTGTTTGTCAAGGTCAAGCCACACATGGTCTTTTATTATAAACTTTTAAATATAAACCTGTAAGATAAACAATTTTGGAGGATCACAGTAAAACCAGAAAAAATCTATAATGAAACTTCAACTGTCTGAGTAATCTCCATAGTGGTCACAGCTTCCCTCTTGCTATGGCAGTTCAAGAAACTTAGTGCTTAACAGCTCTTATTAATGCAGTTTGTACTTAGTATACTGAGGCACATTGAGGTCTCATTTTCTCTACTCACCTGAATATGTGTACTATATTTAGGTTTCTTTCTACTGCTCCACCCCCTACATTCATATACTCATACATTTTTCTCTGAAAAAAATCCCTGACCTCTTGATATTAAAAGTAAATTGCGGGCTGGGGATATGGCTCAAGCGGTAGCGCGCTCGCCTGGCATGCGTGCGGCTCGGGTTCGATCCTCAGCACCACATACAAACAAAGATGTTGTGTCCGCCAAAAAGTAAGAAATAAATATTAAAAAAATTCTCTCTCTCTCTCTTCCCCCCCTCTCTCTTAAAAAAAATAAAAGTAAATTGCCTTAGACATTAGCTATTAGTAAATGCATTAATGAAAATGCAGAAATACTTAAGTCAATTTCTCTAAATTTCTTAAAACCAGAAGTTCCGGAGGAGTTCCTGGTTCACTTCTGTCCCGCATTGCTCACTAGTCATCAAAATCAAACACAGGGCCACTGCTGTTTAGAGAAGTGGTATTCTAGCAATGCTTGATGCCAGGATACCAGCTGAGAGCTAGTTTTGAGCTGACTGGAGGATATGGGCTTCCAGTGCAGAGGGTCTCTTGAGCCTGAGGCTTATCAGTGACAAGGAGAAAGGAATGAATCTAACTCCTGGTGAGATGAGGTACACTGGAGAAACTGAGGAAGAGGAAGATAGCTATATCTACCAGAACCCTGGGCTGGTCATGATCCTTTAACCACTTAATCATCTGACATTTTTTAAGGTAAATGCTGTTTGTGTTCATTTAACCATTTTGAACATTCCTGCTTCAGGGTTCCAACTTGCTAAATTTTTGGTAAATCCGGAGAATATTGGATACCCACAGGAAACTTTTCATTCAGCTCTCACATTTTATGGATGGGAAAACTGAGACTCAGGGGCAACTAAGATTCATGGTTGACTTTCTGGTAAAATAAGCTTCCTAATTTAGCATGGAAATGATGCTTATTTCTGTGTTCATTCCATGTGTTTTTCCAATATAAAGGGCAGTCCTTTAATTTAGGTAATTTCACAAGTGTGCATGTGTCTATACACATAGACCATTTGATTTAATTTGAAAAGAATAGAAGATGAATGTCTGAGGTCAGCTATTTCTTTCCAGTTCTTAATCTGTAGCCCTCTGTTTGTCCAAAGCCATTCACAGTTTTGACCACCTTCTCTCCTTTAGTTAGGGTGCCACCAGGTCAGGATGGGCAGTTTCTTCCTATTGCCTGCCTGTTTGTGTACTTTCACTACCAGCACCCAGCCTTTCTCGCAAGGCAAGCATTGCAGAGTCACGTGCTATGCCAGGCTGTGTACATCTGATTATGCTTGCTGTTTATTTCTACTTCTACCTAGTGCCTACCCAGAGCCCTCTACTCTCAGCTACAACACACATTCAACTTTAAACTGAGTCATTTATAATAACCTTAAAGAAATCTTTAGGAGTTGGTTTTGCTTCTTCCCCTTTTGCAAGCATTTTGAATGTTACATTGAAGTCTTGAGTGAAATCACAGTGTACCATTATCTTTTTTTCTGTGAAAAAGTGTCATCAGGTTAGTGTTGCATTGTTCATTTACAGAAATATTCTTGGTCATTTTGATTTTGCAAACTTCCTTTCTCTTTGCTTCCATCTTTCTCTCTTTATTTTAGTTAGAAAAAAATGTTAGTGTCGATTCCATTTGTGCCCACTGAGCTTCATGTATAATAACTTTACAGATGTATTTCAGTATTTGTATTAGTTTTACATATTTTATATGGTATGTTTTATCTGTATTGGAGGCAACTGGTTATTGGCAAAGGAATTTACTATTTTATTGTGCTATGTAATAGTAACTAACATTTTTTGAGTACTTATTGTTTGTACTGTTTCACTGTCACTTTATAGTCATCATTATCATCCCCATTTAGACTAGAGAAGAAGCTGAGATACCTACCATGTGGTTATGGAACTTGCCCCAGGTCATATAGCTAGTAAGTGGCAGAATCAGGAATTGAACCCAGACATCTGGTTCTAGAACCCACAAACTTAGACGTTATGTTCTACTTCACTGTCCTTTATATGGCCACTTTGGAACAACTTGGTAATTGTTATGATCTCTGAAGGAGGGTCATTATAATCACAAATATCATAGCACCTCTGATTTTTTTTTAACATTTTGGGGCCCATGCTGTTTTAGTCAAACCAGTAAGCCATGTTTATTTCTAATACTTCCTTCCCTTCATACAACCATCCAACCAACTAGCTAGCTAGCTAGCTAGCTAGCAACTGTCTATGTATCTATCAGATTGTTCGTCTGCTCATAACACAATTAGGTGTTGCATATTCCAGTTTGTACTAAGAGAATAAGACACAGAGCTCCAAGAATCACTGACTATAATCACCTGAAGGGGAAATCCAGTCTGTAAGGGTTTACCAGTTTTATGTACCTATAACCCTCCATATTTTGCAGGGACTTAATCAGGCTGCTGAATTTGCCATTAGTTGAACCTTCAGGTTACTTTCAAGGAGATCCATGCAGGCAGTTCCAGTCTAAGAGAACAGCAGTTGGAAATAAACTGAGATATTTGTAAAGAAAATCAAGTGGGAAACCAGTGTGATGATAGCAGAGCCTTCTTAATGTGGATCACTAGTAAAAAATACAGTTAGAATAGCTGAAGAAAATCAGGTTTACTTAGATTATCCCTGAAACCAAGCACAGCATATGTTGTCATATGTAAACTCTAGCTTTGGAGCATGGCATGTGTGAAATCTACATGTTTAAAAATAATTTGGTCATATTCTGGATTAGAAGAGGCAACAGATACACATTAATCTTATGGAAATTTTAGACTAACTTTATCTGGCCCTAGTTAGTCTCTGAATTTAGTAACCCTTATTCCTTTCTTCTTACTTGTTTACTTATCAGTGTGCTACAAATGTATTTATACACTTCCTTCATTGACATCCTACTTGGGTTTTATGTCAACCCCGCGAGATTGTCCACTTGTTTATGGCAGGAGCTGGCATAGCCCTTGCTCAGAGGTTAGTGAGACGTAGTATGCAGGTAAAAGAAGCAAAGTGATCTAGACTTCACCACAATCTGGTCCTATTTATCAACTGATAACCTTGTATAATAGCAGAAGGTTAAAGAGTGAAGAAAGAGGGTAAGAGCTGTTAGATTGGAGAGTGGCAAAGTGGTAGCTTTGGAGGGCATGAGGAGGATGTGGAATAAAAAACCTGCTCATGTACTCTGGTCATAATCAGGTAAGATAAGTGGGATCCTGTCCTTTTTGAGTTGTAACCATCAGGCCTAGTAGCAGGGACATATAGCTAGGGGAACTAGAAGGGAAGAATGACTTCAAGCCACTTATACACCATAATAAATTTTTAAAAATAATTTTTCTGGGTTTTATTATTTGTCAACTCCAGAGCACACACACACTCTTTCAGCATAGGGATAGAAAAGCTGAAGGGAGAAAATTCATACATTTTTTTTTTAATATTGATGAAAGGTTTTCCTTATTGCTATGCTATGCTGCCCTTGAATTTTGGATTTTAATGTTTTGAAGCTTTCTTTCCTGGCCAATTTTTGGAGTAGGGGACAATGGCCAGTGTCTCTTTGCGGGGTTCTTTTTGCCCATGGGAATCCAAGCCACCCTAAAACTTACAATCTCAGATAATTAGCAAATAACAAAGTACAGATACCCAGAAATATATTTACAGGAAATGAAGCCCCTGATAGATCTAGTCCACATGGGTTCTGGAACTAGACAAAGGGAAAATTATTTAAGGGAGTACATCAAAGGCAGGGGTAAGGTTTCAAGGGCAGAGTCTTGCTTCATGATTTCTTGTAGTCAGCAGGTTGATTGACATCTTGGCAGGTCACACCCATCTCACTTGCTATGTGGGCACTGCAGAGTAGGAAAGACATTCACATTGTCCCTGGGCAGTTGACCAGAGGAAATGTCCACTGGCCATTCCCAGATACCAGATGTCTCTATCCACTAGGCTTCCATGCATGGTGATCCACATGCATCCCACGGACCGCTCAGCTTGTGACAGCTCATACTGAAAACTCTTTCAGCCTGCAGTTCTCCTTCCTTACTCCATACCACCCTTTAGCAGGTTCTTTCATAGGAGGCAGTATTTACTAAGACCAAATAGAAGCTATACTTTGATTTTAGTAAGGTTTTAACACACATCATGAATTAATATTTCATAGTTATAAGCATTTTAGGATGTAGATGAAAACCACAAAAACAAACATACTAGTCTTATTTTTCCATTTGGAATGGGATATATAGATAGTCAATTAATTGCCCAATAGTTGGAAACTATGATACAAGAAATAATGGTGGTAATTACTTACTATTGCTTACTCATTTATTAATAATTTTTTATAATCTTTGTTAATTGTGATGTCATGTAAATAAATGCATAGTATCTGTTAATCATTGAGTTGTTATTCTTAAAAATGTAAGTTACTTTCAGATTCCAAAAAGCACAGAGATGTGCTTTATTGTATAAATGCCCTTTGAAAGCTTTGGTGAAGTCTTTTTCATGGGACAGTCTATAGATTGGTTAATTTCTTGCTGCTTGTAGAGAAATCATTACTTTGAACAATAACTCTGCCTTGGTTTATGATTATTAAATGAGGTAGGTGTGAAACGAGAATAGCACATGACTGGCTGATTTGAATCATGTTTGCCTTGGTCCCATACCTGTGTTCTGTGGTACATACTACCTCTGGGTGATAGGTCCTTCTGAATACCTTTTACAACTTGCCCTTATACTTTATGGAAGGTTATGTTCATGGAAAATTTCCTATAAGTCAAAGTAATAAAAATCTAATCTGATTTTCTTCACAGAAACAATATTACATCGGGGATTATATTTCTGGCCTAATGCCTGATTGTTTTAAAAATAGAAATAACCATAAGCACCATTTTTAATCAACTGTTTAAACAGCTAGAAATGATGAATCTGAACACTACCCAGGATAAATATTCTGTGAAGTATAATAAATCAATTAATGAGGCATCACAATAACCAGTCATATTAAATTATGTTTAATGAGCTAAGTGTCATAGTAGACTATACAAAATTATTGTTGTCACAATCACTGCCTTGTTTTTACTGAAACTAATCACAAGGTTTAAAAAACACTTTCTGAAGAGTCAAGGAATTCACAAAGGATTTCTTTAGGTCGAGGTTGACAACTGTTGTTGTGGAGACTTAAGGGGGGACTTGGGTTTTTGGCTTTTTGAGGAACTGAATTGAGTCTTTCTTCATGCTTTACTTTGCTCATTGTAAATTTCCTATAGCAGACAAAGATTTTTAAAAAAAGGTTATTGGTCTCTCTTCATTTAAGTTGTCATTAGAAAAGGCTTAGAGAGAAAGTGATAGTTGATGAGATCTGAAGGGTGATTATAAGTAGGTAAAGAGGTGATAGAAGATAGGTGATAGAAGATAGATGCTGAGAGGAGTGGTGGAATAGAAGTACTGGATTTAGGAAGAGTGAGTTCTAGAGCTCACAATGGAAAGAATGCCAATGGGCTATAACAGAGATAGTGAAAACAAGAGGCATAGGGCAAGGTAGCATTGGACAAGTAGGAGGAAGAGACTCAACTATATGTAAGACCTTGTGGAACAGCAAGTATTTTAAGATCAATGGGAAACAAAGCAGGGGTTGAAGGAATTATATGTTCAGGTTTAGTTGTTATGTGGTCCTAGCTGGGTTAGCTCTAAGTACTGTATAGCCACCATTCTTGACACTTTGCTGAAATTTTGTGAGAATTTGATTAATGTCTGGTCTCCCTCCCACTCTCTAAGCTTCTTGAAGACAGCAAATGTGTAAAATCCATCACTCTATTTCTAGAGCCTTGCACATAGTATAGGCTTAATAAGTACTGGTTGATGGATGCATCAGCCACATTAACAAAAGTTGCCTCATGACCTGCTATTAAGTAAGAAGATTACATTTTTAAAAATTAAGGTGAGGGCTGGGTATGTGGCTCAGTGTTAGAGTGCTTGCCTAGCATGTGTGAGGCACTGGGTTCAATATTCAGCACCACATAATAAATAAAGTAAAGGTATTGTGTCCATCTATAACAAAAAAAATAGAGGTGAAATTCACCTAATATAAATTTAACCATTTTAAAGTGAACACTTTATTGGCATTTAGTATTGTGATATAATGATATGTAGTTTTTGTTTATGTCCATGGCTCCTGGCTACTTTATCTCCCCGAGGCAGGCCATAGAAACTGATCTTCCCCCACCTTTCTGTCTTGGAGCTGGCCATAAAGAAATTCTTTGACCTATCTTGTTTTATAGTAGATCATAAGATCCCAATTTCAGGAGGAATCCTGCCACATTCCATGGAGGAAGGAATGCTGCATTGAAACAACAAAAAGAATCTGAACCATCAGGACTTGCTGGATTTCCCCATCCAATCTATTAGTATCATATCATGCCTTTTTCCCGTATGTTTCTACACTGTTTTCATGCTTCAGTCATGCTTATGCTGCCGCAGTCTGGCTGGGCACAAAATCATGAGCCACCACACACCTTGTAGATTCAAACAGCAACTCTTTCTCGAACTGTCACTGGCACTTTACACACACGTTCTGGGCAAAATCATCCCACTCCACCGGGCTCTGAATCCCAAATACTCTCTGTTTTTTTTTTTTTTTTTTTTTTTTCAAATACTCTCTGAATCCCTTGAACTCAACGGGAACTCAAGGAGCGGGGGCGCCTGAGGCAGTAGGATATGCCCTATTCCCAGCAGGGTACACCTTAAACCTGGAACCGCCCTAAACCCAAGGAGCAGGATACTCCCTAATCCCAGCAGGATACACCCTAAACCTGGATCCGCCCTGGTCCTTGAGCAAGGTCACCTTACATGCAATGTCACTGCAAATGACCTGGGTAATGCCATGCGTCATACCTACTTGGCAATGGCTCTCAGCATTATGCAATGAAGATTTTATAAAAGTAAAAAAGAACAGGGTTTAGAGAGCTTTGGATAGCTGGATATGTGTAGATTCTGGAAAGGATGTCTGTGTCCCTTCCCTTATACCTCATGCTATGTATCTCTCTCTCTGTACTTTTTGTAATATTCACCAGTAAAAAAAAAATTCCCTGAATTTTGTGAGCTGCTGAAACACAATAATTGAATCTGAGGAGAAGGTTGTAGGAACCCCAATTTATCAGTCAGAAGCCCCAGGTCAAACAACCTGGGGCTTGTGACTGGCATCTAAAGAGGAAGGAGCAGTCTTGGTGACGGAACCTTGAATCTGTCATGTCTGCTGCAGAACTGATTCCTTGCTTGGTGTGTGGTTCCTTACAATCAGGTGTCAAAAGTGGTATGTGGGGGCTGGGGTTATGGCTCAGTGGTAGAGCGCTTGCCTTGCATGTGCAAGGCCCTGGGTTCGATCCTCAGCACCACATAAAAATAAATAAATGAATGGAATGAATGAATGAATAAATAAATAATAAAATAAAGTTTTGTGTGTTATGAGAGTATAGTAGGAGAAACTGAATCTGAGTTTGTTTTTTGTACTCAAGTTCATTCACATATTTTCCAATCACCAACTCTAGTTCCAATTCTAGTTGTAGTTTCTAGTTGTAGTTCATCATCCAAAAAGGAAACTTCATACTCCCCATTTGTCCATTTTTCTCTCTCTCTCTCCTGGTAGCCACCAATCTGATATATATGAAAAACTTTTGGGAGGGTGGTACCAAAGATATATCTCCAACATGCTTTCTGTTTTTATAGATTTTCCTATTCATAGTAGTTCATATAATGGAAGAATATGTGACTTTTGTTTCTGGCTTCTTTCACTTAGCATAATGTTTCTGAAGTTCAACTGTATTGTAGCATATATTAGTGCTTCATTTCCTCTTTATGGCTGAGTAATATTCTGTGGTATGGCTGTAGCACATTTTGATTATTGAGATATTAGTTGATAGAGTTTTTAAAATTTTAATCTATTCTTTTTAGTTATACATGACGGTAGAATGTATTTTGGCAAATTATACATAGTTAGAATATAACTTATTCTATTTAGGATCCCACTCTTATGGTTGTACATGATGCGGATTTACCCTGGTTGTGTATTCAAATACAAGGCTAGAAAAGTTATGTCTCATTAATTCTACTGTCTTTCCTATTTCCCTCCCCCTTCCTTCCCTTCATTTTTCTTTATCTAATCCAATGGATTTCTCTTATTCCCCTACTCAACCTCCCTTGTTTTGGGTTAGCAACCAAAATCAGAGAGACTGATTGGCTTTTGGTTTTTGGGGATTGGCTTATTTCACTTAGCAAGTACTCTCCAGTTCTATCCATTTTACTAGCAAATGCCATTATTTCATTCTTCTTTATGGCTGAGTATTAATCCATTGTATGTATATACCACATTTTCTTTATCTATTCATCCGTTGAAAGATATCTAAATTGTTTTCATAGCTTGGCTATTGTGAGTTGAACTGCTATTAACATTGATGTGACTGCATCACTGTAATATGCTGTTTTTAAGTCATTTGGGTATAGACTGAAGAGTGGGATAACTGGGTCAAATGGTCGTTCTATTCCAAGTTTTCTAAGGAATCTCCGTACTGTTTTCCAGAGTGGTTGCACCAATTTGCAGTCCCACCAACGATGTATGAGAGTTCCTTTCCCCTCATATCCTTACCATTTATTATTACTTGTATTCTTTATAATTGCCATTCTGACAGGAGTGAGATAGAATCTCAATGTAATTTTTATTTGCATTTCTCTAATCGCTAGAGCTGTTGAACATTTTTTCATATATTTTTGGACCATTCATATTTCTTCTGTGAAGTGTCTATTCAGTTCCCTTGCCCACTTATTGATTGGCTTATTTATTTTTCTGGTGTTTTTTGATTTGTTTGGAAATTAATGCCTTATCTGAGGTACTCTTGGTAAAGGTTTTCTCCCATTCTCTAGGATTTCTGTTCACATTCTTGATTGTTTCCTTTGCTGTGAAGAAGCTTTTCAGCTTCTGGTATCATTTTCTGGTATCATTTCAGCTTCAGGTATCATTTTTTCAGATGATACCATCCCATTTATTGATTCTTGATTTTACTTCTTGCATTTTAGGAGACATATGGAGGAAGTCAGTTCCTAAGCCTACATGCTGGAGAGTTGGTCCCACTTTTTCTTCTAGTAAATGCAGTGTCTCTGGTCTTATGTCTAGGTCCTTGATACACTTAGAGTTGAGTTTTTTGTAGGGTGAGATATAGGGATTCAATTTCATTCTATTACATATGGACTTCTAGTTTTCTCAGGACCATTTGTTAAAGAGGCTGTCTTTTCTTGAATGTTTGATTATGGCACCTTTTTCTAGGATGACATAACTGTATTTATGTGGTTGTGTCTCTGTGTCTTCTATTTTGTTCCATTGGTCTTCTTCATGTCTGTTTAAGTGTCAATACCCTGCTGTTTTTCTTACTAATAGCTCTGTAGTATAATTTAAAGTCTACTATTTTGATGACTTCTTCACTTTTCATGCCAAGATTGCTTTGGATATTCTGGGCCTCTCTTTTATTCTTCCAAATGAATTTCATGATTTGCTTTCCTATTTCTATGAAGAACATCATTGGGATCTTTATAGGAATTGCAGGCACTGGTTTTTGAGTTGTTTCTACCTTTTGACTATTATAAGTAGTGTTGTATGAACACCCATTCACAAATTTTTGTTTCAACACTTGTTTTCAATTCTTTTGGTTCTATACTTAGGAGTGGGATTGCTGGATTATGTAGTAATTCGGTAACTCTTTGATGAGCCACCAAACTATTTTACAGCAGCTGAACCTTATTACATTGCCACCAGCAGAATATCAAGGTCTAGTTTCATTACATCCTCACCAACAGTTGATATTTTGTGTATTTCTTATTCTAGCCATCCTAGAAGAGTTACTTTTAAAATGCATGAATGAACCTCTCCTTATTTGCAATGCATATTTTGTTCTTTGATTCCTCATCACATTGTTACTTAACAATGTGGAAAATTATAGTAGAGCTCAAAGGTATACTGGACTGATTGGATTTGAAATCCATAAAATCTGTATTCAACAGCATTCGGACATATAGCTTTCTAAAAAAGACCTACTGTGATTAGGAGGATCCTGTCTTTTTCTATAATCTACTGCTATTAAGACTGAAGATGAAGTCTAAAGAACTAATCTCACATCTAAAGAACTTTCTTCTTTCTGAATGTATGTGTTGCTTAAAGCATTTAAAAAACTCTTCTTTCCAGAGATCTTCTGAGAGTTGCACTGAGAGTGATGAGGAAGCCCATGATGTCTTAGAGCAGAACTTCCTCATAGGCTGCTTTCTTTTGGGTTGACATATTTGTATTTCTACCATGCTTCTTTCCAGTTCTCTTCATTCCCCACCTGTCTGTAGTTAAGCTGTGCTGGCATGCAGGGAGGAGTTACCTTTGCCTTAAATCTGAAACCATAGTGAGTGACTGGAAACCAAGCTGGGACATTGGCAGGACATCTTGAGTAGTCAAGTACAATGATTCTATATTCCTTTTCCATACTGCCTACCCCTATGAAGTCATCATTCTTCCAGTCCACTATTAATTGGATATTACTAATGCTAAAAAGTGCAAATGTACTTTAATTTCTAAGTTTTGAGTACTGCCTGAATGTCATTGGGTTCCACCATTTTTTAAGCCTTGATTAATGTTGGAATTACTTTCTGCTAATCAGTGTTTAGAAAATTTTACATCACATTTGAGTTTACAAAGTAGAGTAAGAATGAACTTAGAAATGTATTAATATATTTGCATGCATACACACCCTTTATAATGTGAAATGTACTCAAATGCATTGTAATTAGAAGAATTAAAGTCCTTATGAACACTAATTTTTGAGTACTGGTTATGACTAATCTGCTTGCATTCCATGGAGCAAGAGTCCTTTAATGAAGAAATCTATAATACTGTGCATTGTGCTGTTTCATAATTGAGCTGAAAGCATTTTTCTTGTTCAAAGCTTGCCAGGTATTTTGAATTTTGGCTTTAAATTCTTATAATTGTTCTAGATACCCCTATGTGTGCTTTAGAAATAACTCATTGCTATTTTCAGTTCTATACTTGAATAGAACTTCAAAACTACTGTTTGTGCCATTTGTTTAAATTTTTTTCTCAAAATTGTTTGGGAGTGTTTTGGCCTTTAGTATTAGTGTTGTTATTTTTGAGAAGTCATACATTTTGACTGAATCCACTCTAGTAAAAATTCTTTCAATTGGTTCATATCTCGTGTGTTTTTCTTAATATTACATAGGAAAAAACCCCTGTGTGCAAGTAAAATTTTTAATTCTAAGTGGTTTGTTATTTTAAAAAATTGTCCTCATGGCAGATAATCCTAACTTGTTCTAACTTGAAGTTTTTTGTACCTTGGGTACAAGAACATGTATTTCATTCTACTTTATCAGAGGACTTTCCCTAGAGTAACAGGCACATTTGAGAAGGCATTCATTTTCATCACTTTTAAAGTTTAACACTAAACAAATTGCTGCAGTTGTGCTTTAAATGGGCACTCTTAAGAGTCTGAAGTCTGAAAGAGCTAATGTACCTTCTAGTATACCAAAATTAGCATCTTGAAGGAGTCTAATCTAGTCATTTTGTATTTGAATGTATTTTAAGTATTTATTTTTTAGTTGTAGTTGGACACAATACCTTTTTTTAAATTTACTTATTTTTATGTGATGTTGAGGATTGAAGCCAGAGCCTTGCACATGCAAGGTATGCGCTCTACTGCTGAGCTACAATCCCAGCCCTGTATGTATTTAAATATTTTTAAAAGGCATTAGCACATGGGCCTATCCCTGTCCTTTGTGAATTTCCTTAATGTTTTATCTACTTTTTTCTCCTTTTATATTTTGAAGCCTACAAACAAGTTTCATCCCCAATACATATCTTCTCATGGGTATTTGTAAATTATTCTTTGTTTTCAAACAGGTGATCTTTTCTCCACCCTTGAAAATTTTTGTTTTATTTCAGAAATCTAGGCTGAAATAGTTGGCAGATGATGCCATATCTGAAACCACATTTCAAGTTTTATTGCCTAGATATGGCCCCAATTCCTCTACCTCCTTGTAGATCAGACTTTCTAATAAAGCCCTTTCCAAGTTACCTATGATGAAGCCAATACCAGTACTTCCCCAAGACACACACAGACCAAGATCTTCTGGTCCTTTGCCTCTCATAATTAAATCTAAGAAGCAAAATACCACTTGGGACATTGGCCAGATACTTAACATTACTTACCTATTTTTGGCATACAGGGATAGAAATTGCCACAGTTGTACTGGTTATCTTACTTTATATCTTTGAATACTGTGATAGTATAGCTAATTGTGTATACTCTGTGTTTTCCCTACCAATAGATCCTACCATAGATATAGCCTGATATTGTAGACATGTTTGATGAGGTAAGAAATAAGAGTCATATTGTCAAAATTGTGTTTTACTGAATGTGATACCATTGGATCATCCTTGGGGGAGAAAAGTTTTATGTTGACATAATTTTGGGAAACACTGATTGAATGAAGTTAAGGGGTTTCTTCTAGGCATTTTAGAGCTTTTGCTCTATGAGTATGCCAGGAGGAGGGAATACAGGAACAAGTTTCCCCCTTTTCTAAGGAACCTCATTGTTAACTTGTTCCATGCAGTGCAGTTTGGAAACATTCAGTGTTATGTTCTGATATTCTTGCCAATTCATCTCTCATATGAAATTCCTAATTAGCAGTACTCAAAATCATACTAAAATTTAACAATCCAAACAAAATTTTTAATATACAATCCATTATTTACTGTTTTTTATGTGTTCTTTTTGTGCCTCAGTGTACTAAAAGTTATGCATTATACTTCAAACATCAATAATTTTTTGATTTCTTTAAAGCATGTTTTAAGAATAATTACAGTCAGATTATCTGTTAAATTTATGGCAACACTCAGTCTCTATAGTGCATAGCAGCTTCAAATCCAGAGCTTTGGGGGAGGAAATGGAGATTTAGAGACAATGTCAGCAATTCTGGTACAATTCTGAAGTGAGCATCTGTTTTGCCACAAAGGGAGAAATTAATTCCTAATTTTACTGCCAGGTGTCAGATCAACAGTTCTGAAAGACCAATGGCATATGTTATAGACAATAGCCTACAGAGCTCTTCCAGTGGCCCTCCATTGCCAACATGATGTTTGTCTGCCAACTCCAGTCCTGTTCATTCATACTAAAGAACAAGGTTTTTAACACCAAGCACTGCCTGCCCGTTGATGAAATCTCACTCTGTCTCTTTGGTCAGGGACGGCATCAGAATTGCCTATATGCCTCCTGTAGAACCAGAAACTTCACTGCTTTAAATAAAACTTTTACACTTTTCAGGCACAGTAGTTGCACATCTGTAATCCCAGCGGCTTGTGAGGCTAAGGCAGGAGGATCGCAGGTTTGAGCCAGCCTTAGCAACTTGGTGAGGCCCTGAGCAACTCAGTGAGACCCTGTCTCAAAATAAACTATAAAAAAGGTCTGGAGATGTTTCTCAGTGGTTAAGCACCCCTAGTTTCAATCCCTGGTACCAAAAAGAAATTTATACATAGATTATGGAGAGGATATTGTTCTGTGCTGGACCAGTTGCTGGAGTGTTGTTGTTGTTGTTGTGTTTAATAATTATTTTTTAGTTGTAGTTGGACATAATATCTTTATTTTATTTATTTTTATGTGGTAATGAAGATTGAACCGAGGGCCTCGCATGTGCTAGGCAAGCACTTTACCGTTGAGCCATAATCCCAGCCCCCCAATTTTTTCTTTCATAATATATTGTATTTTTATGCCTTTATTTTTTTAAATTATTTTATTTCTTTATATGTGGTGCTGAGGATCAAACCCAGGGCCTCTCATCTGCTAGGCGAGCGCTTTTACTACTGAGCCACAACCCCAGCCCCTTTATGCCTTTATTTTATTTATTTATTTTTATGTGGTGCTGAGGATTGAACCCAGTGCCTTAACACATGCTAGGCAAGTGTTGTACCACTGAGCTATGACTATAGCCCCTGGGGTTTTAATATTCCCATAGTCAGTTAATATCTCTAAAACTCATCCTTTATTCATATTAACAGTTTGAAGTCATTGAAAGTAATCTCCAGATGTTTGTGTTAATCTTACTATAAGCAATCTTTAGGTTATGTGACCTTATTTTAAAGATAAGAAAATTGAGGCTCAACTAAGTAAACTATTTTTCCCAAATCTCATGTTGAAGAAAACATAGGTATAAGTAATATTTTCCAGGATTATATATTTCTTGCTTCTCCTGTCCCCTGCAAACCTTATTCTGAAAACCTTTACCTATAGAGAAGATGCTTTATTCAAGAACAGACTTTTTTCTTTTTTTTTCAAACTTTTCTTTAAGACATTATAAATTGAGCAGAGAAGTTGGTTATTTTGTAATTATTGAATTGAAGATTAGAAATGCCTTATTGGAGAAATGGCTGCCTTATGAGAGTCAGAACTCAGAGCCTTCTCCCCCTTCTTTCTTTGCTTATTCAATCAAGCAATGCTTGAAACTTGCTTTTTTTAACCTGCCTTTTTTGTGTTAGGGATGTTAAGAAATAAAATGATATATCCTGGATGTGTTATTCAAATTAATTACATTTAAAAATGGACATTTTTTTCTAACTGTTTTGCTTTCTGTATGATATTTAAAGATTTACTTGAAAAAACTCATTCATTGGTTTTATTGGTCACACTCCAGAATATATTTGAACTGTTATCCTTTCTAGGAAACTTTTTATCACTTTTGTAATAATGACACTATCACTAAAACAGGCAATAAAACCTTGTTCAGGTTATGCGGTACCTATTTTACAATATATAGATATAATTTCTCAACAGTTTATTATCCTCTTACACTATAATAAAAATTCTTTCCTGATGATCTAGAAACTAATTTTTGCATGAGAATTTCTCTCTTCTAGCTAATGATATTGGTAAAGGCACTACCCCCTACCCATACCCAGTGGCTCTTTATTGCCCTTTTTAGATACTACTATTTGTTCTTGAGACATAAAATTTTCTTACCTATGAGATTTTGAATAGTAAGGAAGATTTTTCCAGCCCTAAGGGACATTTCCACAGAAACCAACTGCTTAGGCCTTACATATATTTTTGTAATATATTTTTGAAACTTCAGTTGTTCAAGTGTTACAGTCACTCTCCTGGGGTGGGGAAACTCATATCCTAACAAATACCTAGATTATATCTCTTCCTCTTAAAGTATTTACCACTCTACAAGCAAGAGTTCAATTGAATTTGCCTCAGAAGTTTAATGTTTAGCCACATTTCTTATCATGTTCCATTTATTATCGTTAGAAATTAGGGGGAAAAAACTTTCCAAGAGGAGAGGATGCTATGGTCTTCAACTGATATTTTAAAATAATATTACTTTAAAATATAAAAGTTACCAAGGCATAGACAGGAGGTGTATTTCAGTGGTAGAGTGCTTGTTTTCATGCACAAGGCCCTGGATTTGATTTCCAGCACCAGGAAGGCAAAAGGTTACCACGACAAATTCAAGTTTTTGGAGAAAATTGAGGAAAAGGTGTGAAATGTGTGATAATGAAGACCAAGCCATCAGAGTTCTGCTTCCAACTTTTAAGGAGTAGACCAGGTCATCTAATGCTTCCTTTGCTGCCTCCAGTGGAAGTACATACACTCATCAAGCCATAGTTGGCTCTATTCCCAAGTTCTGGGAAACATTGCAAAGATCACAGGGGTTTGTAAAAGTTGCTTGGTAATCTGCAGCTTTCTCCTTATGATTTAGCAGCCCTCACCTCAGCACATTTTTACATGTCACTCTGCAGATGGTCCCATCTTTCCCTCCAGCCTCTGAGGGTTGGTAATCTATCTTATTTTGTTTTCTTTTTATATAGGTTGTGTTTTAGAGGTCCTAGGGACTTCTTTATTCTTGGCTTACAGGGTTATATGTATTTTTATCTCTTTCCTGGGGACAATCATAAATGCTTAGCTGGATTGTCAGTTTTCCTCTCAATTGCTCCCCATCAATAGAAATTGAGTACCTTCCTATTTAGAGTTTTAAAGTTTGTTACATATTTGGAATGAAGGGTGGTATAGAGATATTTGTAGCAAAAGTGAAAAGTAACTTTAGGACCTCCTAGACTTGTGTACTTGTATGCATATTGTCAGTCTCTGGGTTAGGAAAGATACTGTTACCAAGGAAAGCTGAGTTGCTGAGTCTTGGTAGAAATTTTGAGAGTCTCAGGTTTCAGGTTACTTTCTATAAATGAAAGAACCTCTGAATCTTAAAAAAATAAAATAAAAAAACCTGGGGCTGGGGTTGTGGGTCAGTGGTAGAGTGCTATAAATGTAAAATAAAGATATTGTGTCCACCTAAAATTTAAGAATAAATATTTTTTAAAAATCCCTGTTAGAATTTTTAATCAAAAAATGCTTACATTTTTTAGTTATTGATTATTATCCTGTAGAAAAGCTGCATTTCATTATTTAGAGACATGTTTCTATAGCCATTGAGGACCTTGGGGGAGGATCAAATTGGAAACACTTAGAATTGATTATCCCTGGTGAAATTCAATGGCTCAGTGGATCACTTTGATATAATGGAATCTCAAATAATTCTGAGCTTCCAAAAAGGTGTCATTCTTACCCAATTCTAACAGTCTGTGCATTTTCCTCAGTATTGTGCTTGCTAATTTAAGTATTTGGAGCTTAGTATCTATTTCCTATAGTAGTTTTTATTCAATTAAATATACTGCCACCAGGTAGCATCTAATTAGAGAGAATCTTTGTGTATAGGGATTAACATTGTATATTTGTCTTAGTTGTGTGTCTAAGAGTTTCAGTAAATATAACCATATTAAAGTTTAAAGGGAAAATGACAGAAAATTTCCTGTCTCCACAAAAATGCCCTCTTCATCTTTTTTCACTTTCTCTGGCCACAGAGGGAGACACAGCTTAATTACTTAAGAAGTTGCAGTAAAGGCAAAATCTCAAAAGTGAGATTTTAGAGTTACAAATAAAATTGTGTATCAGGATTATTCATCTTGCTTGTTATAATGGAGTTCGGGCTTAGAAACCTGAGCAGTTTGACCACCAAATATGTGGTAGTGATTTTTTTTTAATTAGTTGCGCATGACAATACAATGATCTTGACATATCATACATTTGAATCAAATGGGGTATAATTTCTCATTTTTCTGAGTGTACAGGTTGCAGAATCACATTGGTTATACAGACACGTATATACATACTAGTGTCTATTTGGTAGTGATTTTAACCAAGATGCTTACTAAGCTGGAAATGTTCCCTGACACTTTAACACTCTCCTCCCTTCACAACCCAGCCCTCCAAATCCTAATATGGTAATTTGACTTTGGGAGCATTTTAATAGACGTATGAAATTTTGATGAAATGTCCTATCTTTCTTTCAATTTTAAGTTCATTTGTTCTTTTTGAGACTGATTATGCAGTTCAAAAACACTAGTGCTTGAGAGAAAAGAATATCTTTGGACCTGGAGTATGACCAGTCTTAAATCATTGCCAGGTCTTTAGGTTTTAATAAGGATTTTTGGTTCACTTTTATTTTCTATAGGAATTCAATGAGAGTAGTTGATGACCAATAAAAATAATGCTGTAATTGCTGAGGAAGACATCAGTTAAGATTTTTTGTTGATAACTCAAGTAGCTTTGTATTTTATCAGGGCCTATAATTTCATTAGCATTGATCTAAATAATTGAAGGGAGATTAACTATGCAAAATTAAACAGTGAAGGAGAATTTAATTCATGAACAGTTTAAAATGGTTAGGGGTAATTTATATTTTTATTCATTGAAAAGCAAATTGTTTGAATTATTTTAATCACAGCTAAAATGTAGGATTATGACTGATACATTAAAATTTTGTAGGGTGTTAGTTGCTGACAATCACTAATTCAGAGTCTGCCAGTAATTCTCAGCCCTGGTTGCAAATTAGGATTATCACCTGAGGAGCTTCCAGAGAAATTAGATACTAGCTAAAATACTCAGACATCAGTGTTTTTAAAGGGAGTGTATAGCCAGGATTAAGAATCTATAAACTGGGTGTGGTGAATCATGTCTGTAATCCCAGCAATTTGGGAGGCCAAACAGGAGGATCAAGGCCAGCAAGATCCTAAGCAATTTAGTGAGACCCTGCCTCAAAATAAAAAGGGATGGGGATGTGGTAAAGTACTCCTGGGTTAAATCCCCAGCCCTTCCTCCCCCAAAGAAGAAAGACTCTATGGGTAACTGCCCTTAATTCTGCCAACACCTGGAAAGGATGAAGAGGTAGGCTTTGTTTAAAATCTTGTGTCTGATGATCTTGTATTTAGGACTCTATTTTTGTTCAGTACTTTTCTACTTATGGGTCTAGAGGCAATCAGGAAACAAATTGTGCTTCCAACAATTGTCCATTTTTTGTGATTAGTGAATACATGGGATTTTAAGGTGGTAATAGTTGAATAAGAGTACCATTTGATTTTTACTGAAAGGTTATTTTTTGCCTTTTAAAAACAATACTCAGATTATACTGTAAAGATACACATCAAGAACACAAGAGGGTGATTTTTATCTTTTTTTTAATAGAATGCCTTTATTTTATTTTATTTTTTTATGTGGTGCTGCCAAGGATAGAACCCAGTACCTCACACATGCTAGACAAGCACCCTGCCCAGTGGATTGAAATTACTATGTTGGTAGAGGTGTGTATATTTGAGTGCAGATCCTTGCAGTGACTGTTGTTAGATGATGATATTGAGGACCTTGATGATATTGAGCTCCAGCCCCTGATTTTTATCTTTTACAAAGAAATTTAAATAACTTTCTCAGTTAATTCCTATATCTTAAGTATACTTTTAAATATTTTTGATACTTTTTATGTAGCACGTGATGTGTCATTAAAACCGAGTTTGTGGGGCTTTGGCTATGGCTGTGGCTCAGTGCTAGTGCACTTGCCTGGCATGAGTGAGGCACTGGATTCAATTCTCTGCACTGCATGTAAATAAATAAAATAAAGGTCTATCAACAACTAAAAAAAAATTAAAAAAAAAAAAAAAACCCGAGTTTGTGCTGGTTGTAGTGGTGCATGCCTGTAATCCCAGCAGTTTGGGAGATTGAAGCAGGAGGGTCGTGAGTTCAAAGCCAGCCTTAACCAACTTAGTGAGATCCTAAGCAACTCAGCGAGA
Organism: Marmota monax; assembly: GCF_021218885.2. Classification (NCBI taxonomy): domain Eukaryota; kingdom Metazoa; phylum Chordata; class Mammalia; order Rodentia; family Sciuridae; genus Marmota; species Marmota monax. The sequence goes on along the minus strand of NW_026695225.1, from coordinate 2,928,296 downwards.
CCCTGTCTCTAAATAAATACAAAAAAAGGGCTGGGGATGTGGCTCAGTGGTTAAGGGCCCCTGAGTTCAATCCCAGTACAAAAAAAAAAAAAGTTTTTGCTAACACTTCAGTTTTTTTAAAAAATGCTGTTTCTAAGGACATTTGAATGGGAATCAGTCCAGGATGGACTCTACTAATGAATTACAATGTGTTTATGAGGTGGCAGGAATCATACATACACTTTCACTAGACTACATTGGGTACCATCCAAATGGGAATTTTTTTTTTTAATGCTTCCTCCTTGGAGTTTCTCTACCTGGCAAAGGTACTGTATTGTTCAAAATCAAAGAAACTAATGTCACTGTTTTAACACTCTACATTGGAAGCAAGTGGAAAATTATAGTGAATTTACTTATGAGTTCAGGATTTCCATTTTTATGTAAACCAAACAATTTTAAATAGTTGTAGAAAAGTCTACCCAGAGATTGCATGTTCATCAGATTTTAGGGTGAAACAGGCATGGGAAAGTCATCTACTTCATGCTACCTCACCCCCAGTCCCCAGGCAGCTCCAAACGCAAACCTGCCTGAACTGTTTTGCCCTATTTTGAATAATGCTCAGAAGTGGTCATTCTACAGCTTCCTTCAGACCTCAATATCATCATCAAACAACAGTCACTGCCAGGATCTGCACTCAAACATACACACCTCTATCAACATAGTAATTTCAATCCATTTTCTCCAATTTATTGAGATGGAGGTCACTTAGGCCTTATTCTGTAAATGCCATTGAAATGTAGGGAATTCATAAACAAAACCATATGTCTGGAAAATTGCATTTTGGCTTTTCCTTTCTATGTTCTCTGGCACAGAAGAAATCATAGATGATTAAGAATCAGGAAAAGTACTAGTTCATGTTTATTTTAAGTCAGTTGGTGGCCACTGTAATCAAGGAGAGAAATCTATATTAGCAGTGCAAGAAACATCCTGCCTCACTGACACTTTACCTCCTTTGCTCCTTTCCATTTGTAGAATAACCTGAGAACTTGCTTGAAAGGCAGCTCTTCCTTATTTTCTTCATAGCTACTGCTTGCTGTGTGTAAAACTAAACAACCATATGACTATTAAAGAATGCAAATTACATTGTATGTATGGACTTGACTTCTTTGTAGTTCTAATTGGTGCATTATAAGGATCAGATCTATTGTAAAGACTACAACAGAAGACAGGAGTAGGGGTGAAGCCAAATGAAGTATGAATCTTGCAGTTTTGTTCACTTTGGGGTGAAAAATGGATATTATGGGAAATTTTTACTGCTTTTATCAGTAAACTGTTTTAGACCCTCTATATTATGGTTGCAGACAGAAGACAGTCAATGAATCAAAGCTACTATTCTGGTAAAGGTATTGTTTACTGCTTTCAGGAACTGTGCCATATTTTGGGGAGAATTTCCCTGAACTCCTTTGGATGTTTTCTTTCATCATTTTAGAATTATACTTGTTGGCCTCACAATGTGTTGGGTTCAAACAACACATTTACTAATCTTCCCAAAATCAGCAACTAAAAGCTTAGTGGATTTTGAATTTCCTAACAAGGATTTCTCCTCTCCCTACTACTGTCTCTCCCCAGATTATAGCCAAACATGCTTAGACAAGAATTTAAGCTTGGTAGAAGCATGGAAAAATGTGATATAAAGTTGACTTTTTCCCTCTTTCTCTTGATCAGTGTGCTGGAGAGGAAAAACGAGTTGGTACACGCACAGTGTTTGTTGGCAATCATCCAGTTTCAGAAACAGAAGCTTACATTGCACAAAGATTTTGTGATAATAGAATAGTCTCATCTAAGGTAAGTTTTTTTTTTTTTTAACTCAATGGATGTTCACATGGATAATGTACTTATTTACATAATTATTTGTTATTCTTAGGAAGCTGGTACATTTATATATGCATACATGGTTATATAATTATACAGATTTTATTTCAGGTAAGTGTTCCCCGAAAGATAGCTTATCTTTTTAAAGCTCATCATTTTGTTTTATTATAGCTGAAAGTTCATTCACTTGCCTCCCATTATGATTCACAGTGCCTGTTGATTATGCATATAATGTTAAGCCTTAAAGTGTGCTAAAAGTAGTAATTATTGGGCTGGCTGTAGGGTTCGGTGATAGCACACTTGCCTAGAATGTGTGAGGCCTTGGGTTTCATCTCTAGCAACTGGGCAGGATGGGTAGTAATTATTCACTTGTGCAAAGCGTCCTAAATTGGCTGGCCTAGGATATAAATGATTTGCATTCTTTTTGGAGTGTGCTATTCTGGTACGTTTTTCATTTGTATCTCTTTCTTTTTCCCCTTCCTCCCCTGTCTTGTTTCTCACATACATTCATGGGTACATTCTGCTCAATAAAAGGGTGCACTCTGCCCAGTATGCGGTTTGACCTGTGACCTGCTGAGAGTTCAGTCATTATAGCTGTGTCACCATTTGAATAATCTTCTTACTTCAGAATAGCATAATGCTAAGAGCACTGGTCTGGAATTTTTGTATACCTGCATTTAAATCCTGACCCATCCATTTACTGGCTTTTCACCTTGGCCAAATTAATTGCTCTGAGTCTGAGTGTCCTCATTTGTGAAATACTCCATATGTAAAAACTCCATATGTAAATACTCCATATGTAAAAACACTTCTTGTACTGGTACACAGGAGTCATCATTCTACAAGCATTATTTTGCTAAGTTGTACTCCTGGCTGACTGGGTTAGGTGGTAAATGGCTGGCCCACTGCTGTCTCTTACAGCATAGAACAGATCTTGAAATTTTCCCTTATTGTTTTGAACAACCAACAATAAAAAATTAAAAAAAAAAAAAAGAAATTTTCCCTTACTTCCTCAGGCAGCCTGGCAAGGCAGAGCTAAAATGTTGGTGACATTTGTGTGTTTGCAACCACTTATGACCTAAAACAACAGAATTATACTTTCCTTAAAAAATATAATATTTTGATTTTTAAACATGCGTTTGATTTCTCTTTTGGGTAATAATATATAAGAGATTGTTTAGTTGGAAGATCAACATGTAAAATGTAGACAGGACGTGTGAAAACTATTGTCTAATGAGCAGATCTATAGGCCTATAGAAAAAATATAAATATATTTGGATAAAATGTCTGCTTCCTGCTATTCTTAAACCCTATGGCACAAATTTAATCATCAGCCAGAGGTTTACATACTTATGCTCAAGAGAATAAATAGCCTGTTCAATGGAAATATTGAATCATCCTTTGCTATCCAAGTAAACAATTAGTGTAAACCTTTGACTCAGAATCAGACTTACAGAGCTGAAAGATCCTAAGATGTCATCTTGTTCACCTTGCCGAATTACAGAACAAGAAACTAATCCCACAGACATTAAGTTAGTGGCATGGTCACCACAGAGAGTTAGTGATAAAGCTGGGAACACAACTACTTTATAAAGTCTAATGGCTCTGAAAAAAAAAAGAGCCCTTTTCATATTATGCTGTTTGTATATTCAAGAGAGAATTTGGCTATTAGAAGAAGAAAGGGAGGAGAGTAATAAGAGAAACAAAAACAAAAGAAATAAGAAATCTTAATACCCAACAGAGAAAATAAAGCAAAATAACACACACACACACACACACACACAAAGATTAAAACAAGCAAAAAATAATGTGCTGAACTGAGCTTTGAATGTACTGGCATGAACCAACCAGCACAGCAAGAACACCAAAAGGGTGGGGGGTTCTTACTGAAAACATTGCATGTGTTGAGTTGGTTAAAGCTGTTGACAAGGATGGATATTCACTGCTTATGCCAGACTGCCCTTTTATTTCTTCTTGCACTGTATAACACTTAGAGAAAGCAAAGGCTGGGAGGTCATTAAACCTTTCCTCTTTTGGTGTTGCTCAGCAACTACCAGCTGGAGCCTCCTGGAATCAAAGCTGGTTGAAATAGCTCTCAGCTTCCCTTCTCACTAGTATAAGGTAGGAGGGAATGGGAAGTATTGTCAATTGGAGTTTTGTCTGGACACACTAGATTCATGCGCTCCCAGAGCAGGGCTGATGCAGAGTTCCTAATGAGAGGTTTTTGTGGCTGATGTTTAGCACTGATCAGAACATTGGAACTTTTTTGGGTGGTATCTCTAGGGCTGGGCCAGTGCTGATCTTTACTGGGCATCTGGATCTCAGGATTCTACTGAGAATTCTACTCATAGGGTAGGGTAACCAACCTCCACAGGTCTGGCACATTGTACCACCCTTGAATGTGGCCTTCCAGGGTCAGTGTCTGAATGTAATTACATCTACCTGTTCAGTTTCCTGACCTTCTTCACCTGGTCATGTGAGTCACCAGAGTCAAAGGGAAAGTGAGTTTCACTCCCATCAATATCTTTGACCTGAAGCCCCTAGGGTATAGTCTTCTCTGTGCCTATTTTAATCACATTCTTATAGGTGCATCCAAGGCATATGGTAAGCATTTGCTGGGAAAGTTTGGTATGTCCTGGGCTCCTGTAGCAGCAAACTGCAGTGTAGATCTTCAAGATGGCTTCCCACCTCAGCTCTCTACTTGCCAGTTGAGAAACAGCACTTTTCAGACCCCAGCTTGCTGTACAACCTTTGATTCAGCTAAATTCAAACTGTTTTGATATTCTACATTTTTTTTTTAAGAAAGTTTGTCTGCTGTATTTTTTAATCTATTAATGTTACCACTCTCTTATGCAGCAAACTGGCTGGTGCCTCCACTGGCTTTGCTTCAGTGTCTCAAAATTTAAAAATGGGCTGGGGATGTGGCTCAGTAAGTTAAGCCCCTCTGGGTTCAATCCCTTGTATCAAAAAAAAATCATCAACAGAATTTATTCTACTTCTACTTCTCTCTCTCCCCCTCCCTCCCGCTCTCTCCCTCCCCTTCACCCCTCTCCCTCCCTCCCTTCCCCCCTTCTCCCTCTTCCTCCTTCCCTCCCCACCTCCTTTCCCCACCTCCCTTCCCCCTTCTCCACCTCCCTCCCTTCCCCCTTCTCCACCTCCCTCCCTTCCCCCTTCTCCACCTCCCTCCCTTCCCCCTTCTCCACCTCCCTCCCTTCCCCCCTTCTCTCCCTCCCTCCCTTCCCCCTTTTCTCCCTCCCTCCCTCCCCTTCTCCCCCTCCCTCTCCCCCTCCCTCCCTCACCCCTTCTCTCCCTCACCCCCCTGCTCTCCCTCACCCCCCTGCTCTCCCTCACCCCCCTACTCTCCCTCCCTCACCCCTTTCTCCCTCCCTCACCCCTTTCTCCCTCCCTCACCCCTTTGTCCCTCCCTCACCCCCTCTACCTCCCTCACCCCCTCTACCTCCCTCTCCCCTCTCTACCTCCCTCAACCCCCTCCCTCTCCCCCCTCTCCCCCCTCTCCCCCCTCCCCCACCCCTGGGCAATACCAGGGATTGAATCCAGGGCTGCTTAACTGCCACAGTCTGGCTGGGCACAAAATCACGCCACTCACAGCCTTGTAGATTCAAACAGCAAGTCTTTATTCATGACCTCTCACCGGCACTCTACATGCAGGTTCTGGGGAAAATCCACACCTCCACCAGGCTCTGCATCCCAAGGAGCGGGTGGGCGCCTGAGGCAGCAGGATATGCCCTATTCCCAGCAGGGTCCACCTTAAACCTGGAACCGCCCTAAACCCAAGGAGGGGGATACTCCCTATTCCCAGCAGGATACACCCTAAACCTGGACCCACCTTAATCCAGCAGGATCCTCCCTAAACCCGGATCCACCCTGGTCCTTGAGCAGGGTCACCTTTCTCAAACATTCATGCAATGTCACTGCAAATGACCTGGGTCCAAGGCAAGCCCATTTCCACAATGGAGAGTCCTTCCTCTAAGCAACATGGGGTAGGTTGACAAGGAAATTTCCATGTGTCATTCCTACTTAGCTATGGCTCTCAGCACTTAACCAATGAGCCACATCCAAAGCCCCTTTTAAAAAATAATTATGGATGCAATTAATGTACCTTGCTAAGTGGCTAAGGCTGGCCTTGAGTTTGGGATTTTCCTGCTTCAGCTTCCCAAGCTGCTGGGTTTATAGGAATGGGCCATGGCACCTGGTTTCTTTGCAAGAATTTACATCAGGTGTGGTGGCACACACCTTTAATTCTGGTGACTCAGGAGGCTGAGACAGGAGGATTAAAAGTTTGAAAGTAGCCTCAGCAACTTAGGGAGGCCCTAAGCAATTTAGCAAGACCCTGTCTCAAAATAAAAAATAAAAAGGGCTGGGGATATGGCTCAGTGGTTAAGTGTCCCTGTGTTTCTGTCATAAGTTCAAAAGGAACTTATGACAGAAACACTCAGTTCTCATCACTGTATTTTAAACAACTCCTATTCACATTTTCTTGCTGTGATTAACATATTTTTATGGTTGGTGGCAACTCAATAAGCCTGAGAGTCCACTTTTTAGATAAACAGTTTGAATAATTTGGTGTACATGACTCTGATGCAATTTCATTTCTAATTAGAAAACTCTAAAAAGTAGGTTTCTCCTTTCTCTGTTATAATATTACATTTTATATTATGTTTACAATATGTTATATATTTATATTATGTTTACAATATAAAAAGGTGTGATTAAATCTTAATTTGCCTTTTAGTTAAGTTAGTAAACGGCCAAGGCACAAGTTTTGATCAAAATTTCTTGATTAAAGGGGCATTGAGGATATAGTTCAGTGGTAGAGCACTTGCCTAGAATGTGTGAGACCTTAGGTCTCATCCCCAGCACCATAGAAGTTTTTTTTTTTTTTTCTTAATTAAAAAATCTCTGTTTTTTGTGCTAGGCACTTTTGATGAGGGAACTTATGGCACCCTGAGGTCTAAATAGCTAATGCCCTGATGAAGGAGAGAAGAGAACATATAAAAAATAGTTTCCTAATTATTTGCATTTCTAATTAGAAAACTATAAATAGTACGTTTCTCCTTGTCTCATGCTTTGTGAGTGGCTTTTCACCTTATTAATGGATCTGTTCTCATATTATGCAAATAATTGATGTGGACATGTTTCAAGTCTAGAATTAGCCTTTTATGTTAAGAATCATTACTTTCTAGGTTCTGGTCGTTATTAAGATATCTAGAATCAGGCATGGTGGTTCATGCCTGTAATCCCAGCAATTTGGGAGGCAGAAGCAGAAGAATTGAAAGTTTGGGGGCCAGCCTCAGCAACTTAGTAAGCCCCTAAGCAACTTAATAAGACCCTGTCTCAAAATAAATAAAAAAATTTAAAAAAATATATCTATAAAGTCCCATTTCTTAAGGTGACTTTTATATGACCTTGTCCTTGAGCTTAAAGTATCAGTGAGAAAATATATGTGGTTTGATAGTTGGCCAAAAAATTCTGTCATTCTGTCCTTCTCTCCATGTAGAATTTGGCATTGAAAACTTTACAAAAACCCAAGGGTAGAATGCTATTGTTTAAAGTGACAGCCCTGTATGATTCAGTGTTATGTGTCTGTACATCTCCTCAGCTGTCATGAAGACGGGAGGTACTGGTAAGGACAGTTTTATCTCTAATAATGTTCAAGACTCCAAAAATTAATGAAGCCATGGGAATTTGTTCATTCATTTATTCAAATAATCTATTTGTACCAGGCACTGTGCTAGGTGTTGGGGAAAAATTAGTAAATAAGACAGATAAGCAGTCTACTCCATAGAAATCATTGTCTTTTGAGGGAGAAACTTAAATAAAAAAAGTATACATTTATAATTCACTGTAATGAGTCCCCTTAAGGAAGTATCACTATAGGATAATCTGAGAGCATATAATAAGGAACCTATTTTAGATTGGCTTAGATAAACCAAAAGTATGAAACTAAATGGCCATTGTAATGCTCAGAATGAAACTTCATTTCTGAAAAAAAAAATTATATACCATATCTTTATCTATATTCTTAGGCATATATGTGAGCTTTGGGTTTCAAAGTGTTGTATATACTAAATATCAGTTTACAGGATGACCTGGACCCATATAAGTCCTTACTATTAGGATTTTTCAACTTTCCTTTCTAATATTTTTTTTCTTGCTTGCTTATAGTATACACTTTGGAATTTCCTCCCAAAGAACCTGTTTGAACAGTTTAGAAGGATTGCAAATTTTTATTTTCTCATCATTTTCCTTGTACAGGTAAGAACTCCATAAACAACTGTTCAACTTTGAGAATTTGAGAGTCTTGATTGATTCAAACAATTTCTAACCTTATGCCCTGTGATTAAAAACAAAGATGTTCCAAAACTGATTATAATAGCAGTTTTAAAGTAGAAATAATTACCTAAAGATTTATATGATTTTATAGATTTTTGAAGTTGCATCTTTATTAGGAAATTCATGGAGATTTTATTTCATTGTTCTTTCTTTTAAATTTTCATTAATTTCATATATTTGTTCATCCAAGAAGGATATATCTCATATCATTAAACAAGTTGATATACATGAAAATCAAAATTCATTTACATTAATAGTTTTGTTAAACATCAGTGCCAGCCTAATTGAAAACTTAATCACTTATCATCATAATTACCAGTTTTGCTCTGCCTCATTCACTTACTCCCTTGAAGCATGAGAGCCTAGTAGATTGATCTGTTTCTGTGTTCTTACTATGCTTTTGCATTTTAAATTTTAGAATTTTAAATTGTGTCTTCTGTCTTTAAGTCTATAAACTCTTAAACTCTTTCGGTCACCGTATTTACCTCTGAAAATTTTTACTGCATTAAAGGTGCTGTGTTTTTCTTGTCTCATTTTTAAATAAAGCCAAAAAATTTCAATGAAATTGCTCAAATACTTGTTGATGTTAAGTGGTTCTGTTCATCCACTTTTAGGCTTTGAGTCTATGATACTATAATTGAGTTTAGCCCTGCTACTTAAAACCAGTCTGGGACATAATATACGAAAGAGCCAATTTGAATACAAACGATGGAATATTTGAAAAGTAGGTACTTAAGAACCACAGTCAGATGTCTTAAGGACCTAAAATAAATAACATAGTGGATTCTGCTTATGAGAGTCATTCTACTTGGTGGGTAGTACCTCTCAATTTCATTTAGTAAATGTGTACCAAGCACCTATTGTGTGCTATGTAGCAGTCCAGACAACAAAAGTGATTGCAGCTATGATGAAGATCAAGCTATGACTTTTCTACTCTTAAGGAATTTTATTGCTGAGAAGACAGTCATGAATTTGCTTAATGTAGTAAGGATCATTTATGTGAATGATCAAAATGGTATGAGTATACAGTAGGAGTTATGATTTTTTCCCTACCCAAGAGGAGCTTGAGAAGGCTTCAAAAGGAAGGTTAGTATCCAAACTGAGCCTTGAAGATTTAGTAGAGAAAAGGTTACATAAAGACATGGAACCATGTAAAAACCTCTTATGTACACTTCTTTGTGGCAGAGGCAGGCCTGGCTGGAGGTTGGAGATAAGAGTCAGTGAGTTGTGAGAGCAGACTGAAGTCATGATCTCTCTCCCTCCAATCTAGTTCTCTTTCAATATATCCTATTTCAGTGAATGACAATATCCACACAGGCATGTTAACCAGATTCTTGGCAGACATCTTTAATCAATACTTACATCTAGTTCCTTACCAGTTTTGCTATTTTCATAAATTCTCTGTTACTTCTTTTCATGCCTGTTGTTTCCACTGAAATCCAAGCCATCATCTTTCATTTGATAATAGCAGTGGCCTCCCAAATGGACTGTCTTTCTACTCTTGTTTCTTTCTAATCTATCATACACAAAGCATGGAGAATGATCTTTTCAAGATGCAGTTCTATTCATGTGATATCTCCCTACCCCAAACCTTCAAGGATTTCATACTGTTCACAGAATGAAGAATAAACAGCTTACCCTGGCCCAGCGGACCCTGCACAGTCTGGCCCCTTCTTCCTCTTCCAGCTTCATCTCATGCCACACTTTCTCTTGCTAATGGCTTCCTTTATTTTTTTCCTACATATGCCCTTCTCCCTCCTACCATAGATACTTTGTATATACTGTTTGCTGTACCTGAAAAACCAACTTTGATCTAGTTAACTTTGATTTCCCCTTCAGATTTCACCATCTGCACTCTTATTTTAATGTCTGATTTTCCCTGTGAGCTTTCTGCTATATGAAGGCAGGGACTTGTCTCTGTCTCATTTAAAGTAGGATCTCTGGAGACTAGCTGAAGCACAGGGACCGACACAGTGCTACTCAACAGATAGGTGGTAAATAAATGGATGTATTTCAATAAAGGACCAAGTTTCTTAAAACTAACTGCTATGTGGATTGTTTTAATGAAAATTAACATTGACTCTGCTACTGGACTGTGTTTTGTCTGCATTTCTGTCTGAAATGTTTACAACATGTAAGTGCTGCATGTGAATTAATAGCTAATTTTCATTTTACTTTCAATTTAATTTCTTCACCTAGGTCACAGTAGACACACCAACTAGCCCAGTTACCAGTGGACTTCCACTTTTCTTTGTTATAACTGTTACAGCCATCAAGCAGGTAACTTTCTTATTTACATTTATGTCTGCATTTCAGTCTATGTTGATTTGAATTTCATTGTCAAAGGCTCGTTTTCATATTTATATATTGTGGGCAGTATCCTTGATAGATTTAGTTTATATTTAGTTCTCATTGAAAACCTAGTTAAATGATAGTAAGGCACATCCTTAATTTATTTGCTCTTTTCTTCCTCTATATCTGTGTGGGGGTATGTGAAAATAAAAGAGTGGGTAGAAGATATAGCTCAGTTGGGAAATGGGAAGCAGATTTTTATCATGGATTAATTGTTCTAGTGTAGTAAGTCTGAATGAAAATTTCCCACACCAGTAGATTTTTTTTTTTTTTTTTGTCATTGTAGCCTATAGCACAGGACTTGAGGTACAAATATTTGAATTTTATAATTTCCTGATGGTGCTAATAGGCATGGGTGGGTAAAGAGAGCTTTTATTCCTACTTCTAGTCAGAGGTGATGAGATGCCACAGATGGTGATGTGGACTTCTTTGAAGTATTTTGAGCATTTTGTTTGCTAGTACCAAACTTGCCCGTGAAATTGAAAATGGAACAAGAAATTGGAGGTGAAGGGGTGGGTTAAAAGTATTTATCATGTACTGGGACAGTCCACAGGATCTGATTATTTAAAACATACATTTAGATAGTACTTATCAAAGTGCTTTTAAAAAGTACCCCATGGAGACTTGCAGAATGAAGGTCAATTTAACAGTATTAGGAATAAGATTACCTTTCTTCTTGGGGTTATCTGGTCTTGAATCTTGCCTACCAAGAACTGTAAAAATATTTTATCAAGTGTTTGGTTGGTAAATAAAGACTTGGAATGTTCTTTTCCTCAGGCTGTTAGGATTATTTTCTTTAATGTCATAAAATTACTGGTTCTAAGAATAGTATGTATGATTTGCAAAGGCTTTTACAGATTTCATTCTACTCCCAGTACTACTTCATTGTAGGGCCTTTCTTTCTTCACCACCATTACAGAATATACCCTATGAAGTGATAGACTAGCTTTGTCATAAAAAGAGACAAGGAAAAGAAGGTGATCAAGAGATTTTCAGTTGTCTTTAAAAAAAAAAAAGTACAGACATTATTACAACAACAAAAAGCAAAAAAATTATTTTTATGCTTCTGGAGGCTGGAAAGTTCAAGATCAAAGTGCTGGTATGGTGAAGGCTTTCATGTTGCAGCCTCACAAGGCAGAAGGGGCGAAACAGTCAAAATAGAGGAATGTTGTATACTCAAATGGGAAGAGCAAAAGAGAGTGAATCCACTCCTTCAAGCCTTTTGTAAGGATCCTCATCCAATCCATCAGGGATCTACTGGCATGGCTTAATGATATAAAGGACCCATCTCTTAAAAAAAAAAAAAATATATATATATATATATATATATATATATATATATATATATATATATATATATATATATATATATATTAGTTGTAGATGGATGCGATACATTTATTTTATTTGTTTATTTTTATGTGGTGCTAAGGATCAAACCCAGGTCCTCACAAATGCCAGGGAAGTGCTCTACCACTGAGCCACAACCCCAGCCGCAGGATCATCTCTTAATGCTACCACATTAATGATTGAATTTCAGCACTCTCTGATTACTTTTAACCCTAAAAAACTGAGCACCACGTTTCATTTTCTCACTAAGCGGAGAAGTTTAGCTGTTAATTTCTACAATTTATAGTGGATTCTCTGCCAAACCAATCCTAACTTGCTTTTACTATTCTTGGCTTGTGGAAAAGAATTATAATATTTCCTTGGAGGTAATCAGCCCAACAGTCTACTTCAAAATATTGAAAGATTAGGTATACAAGAAAATAAAAACTCAAATGGCTCTTTCTCATATTAAAAATGTGGAGATACTTAACATTAATTTGAATAAGAGTAGAAATAAAAGAATAAATTTTAATCCTCCAGATAACGAATATCAAAGCTCTAATGCCTGCATTTCTTTTAATATTTATCTGAATAATGGAGGAAACTTTTAATACCATAAAGCTATTTACCTATGGGATAGTTTGAATGTGTGTCTTATGGGGCTGGGGTTGTGGCTCAGTGATAGAGCACTTGCCTAGCACATGTGAGGCACTGGGTTCAATCCTCAACACCACATAAAAATAAATAAAATGAAGGTATTGTCTATCTACAACTAAAAAATATTAGAAAGAAAGAAAGTGTGGGCTGGGGATATATCTCCAGTTTGTAGAGTATTTGCTTTGCATTCACAAAGGGGAAAAAAAAAGTGTCTTAGATTTGCCATTAAAATATGCATCATTGTCTCTTTAGCATTCTGAGTTGAAATTAATACTCTAATTTTAAATATCTGCTGTTGATTCATGGGAGGATTATACGGATTTATTAACAGTTTACTTTATTGTTTGAACTTGATTATATAGTTATTTTTATCCTTCTAGGGATATGAGGATTGGCTGAGACACAGAGCTGACAATGAAGTCAACAAGAGCACTGTTTACATTATTGAAAATGCAAAGCGAGTGCAAAAAGAAAGTGAAAAAATTAAGGTATTTTTTAGTATCCTTTTTTTACTGTGGCAAAATGTACATTTTAAAGTGTATGATTCAATGTCCTTTAGAACATTCACAATGGTGTGCAACTATCAACACTATCTAGTTCCAGAATATTTTTTTCAACCAAAAATGAAACCCCATACCTATTAAATAGTCATTCCACATTTCTCCCTCCACCCAAGCCCTGGGAAAACAACTTTTTGTCTCTATGGACTTACATATTTAATAATTTTTATAAATGGAAACATATACTATGTAGCCTTTTATATCTGGCTTCTTTCACTTGATAATATTTTTTAGATGCATCTGTGTTGTAGCATGTATTAACAATTCATTTCTTTGATGGCCAAATAGTATTCCACTATGGATATACCACAGTTTACTTATGATAGCTAATGAATATTTGAGTTGTTCCTACCCTGGGGCTATTCAGAATATTGCTGCTAAGAACATTCTAGGACAAGTTTTTGTTTGACATGTATTTGCTATTCTTTGGGATATATACCTAAGAAGACAATTGCTAGGTCTTAAGGTAATTTTATGGCTAACTTTTTAATGAACCACCAAACCGTTTTCCATAGTGGCTGTATCATTTACATTCCCACAGCAATGTATGGGAGTTCCACAGTACTATTATATTTTTAAGATGCCAGGCAGTTCATTTTTTAAATTAAAACCAGTCATTATTATTACTACCCAGTAGGACCCCTGTCAGCATTTTAGACTTGTCCGTATCAGATCTTTTTGGTTCTCAGTAGAGTTTTTAAATTAATCAATTATTTTTAGAGGAATTTCAGGTTCATAGCAGAATTTAACAGAAAGCAAAGAAAGTAACCTATATGCCCACTGTGCAGCCACACTCATATCCTCTTCTTCCATCAGCATCCCACACCAGAATGATGTTTTTTACAATCAATAAATCTACTTTGGCACACTATTTTCACCCAAAGCCCATAGTTTACATTAGTGATCACTCTCTGTGTTATGTTCTATGGGTTTTGACAAATATATGTCATGTATCTGACATTGAGATATCATATAGGATAGTTTCAGTGCCCTCAAAATCTTTTTTTTTTTGTGCCTATTTATCTCACTCCCGGCCTTCACCTCTGGTAAATACTGATACTTTGTCTCCAGAATATCATATTGTTAGAATCATAAATATGTAATCCTTTCAAATTGACTTCATTAACTTAGTAATGTATATTCATGTTTTCCTCCATTTTTTATAGTTTGATAGCTCATTTTTTTCTAGTGATGAATAATATTCCTTTTTTTTAAAGAGAGAGAGAGAATTTTTTAATATTTATTTTTTAGTTTTCGGTGGACACAACATCTTATTTTATTTTTATGTCGTGCTGAGGATCGATCCCAGCACATGCCAGGCAAGTGCGCTACTGCTTGAGCCACATCCCCAGCTCAATATTCCATTTTTTTAGTGTGCCACAGTTTATTTGTATATCCACTTCTTGGAGTGCATTTTACTTTAAAGTTCTGGCAATTATGAATACAGTTACTGTCAACATCTGTTTTCAGGTTTTTATGGGGCGTAAGTTTAATTTCATTTTAGTAAATATAAGGGATCAAGGTTGAGGGACTGATTGTATGGTAAGAGTATGTTTCATTTCATAAGAAACGGCCAAACTGTCTTTCAGGATTGCTGTATCATTTTTGCATTTCTACCAGTACTGAATGAGCCCTTACCAGTATTTGATGTTGTCAGTGTCTTAGATTTTGGTTATTCTAATAAGTGTATAGCTGTATTTCATTAATTTTTACTTCAGTTAGCATTTCCTTGATAACATATGATGTGGACCATTTTTCCATATGTTTCTTTGATTCATGCATTACAATTGGTTATAATTTTCAAATATTTGGGAATTTTCTAGATACGTTTTGATTATGGATTTCTAGTTCAATTCTGTTGTATTCAGAGAACATACTTGGTATCATTTCAGTCTTTTTAAATATGTTCAGATATGTTTTATGGCCCAGAATATAGTATATTTTGGTGAATGTTCCACATGCACCTGAGAATTTTAAAAAAGAATGTGCATTCTGCTGCTGTTGAGGAGTTTTGTGTAAATGTCAATTAGGTCAAGTTCATTGATAATGTTTTCAAGTTTTCTCTACATTTAATATTTTCTTACTTGCTCTATCAATTATTGAGAAAGGAGACAAAAAAAATTCCCAACTATGGCTATGAATTTGCCTATTTTTATTTTCTGTTCCATCAATTTTTTATGTACTTTATAGTACAAAGTGCAAAATTATTTAGGATTATTATGTCTTCTTGGTGAATTGGCCCCTTTATCCTTGTGTAATCCTTGTCCCTGGTAGTAATCTTAGTTTTGAACGTAATTTTTTCTGATAGTACAATCAATCCCATATAGTAAATCCTGCTTTCTTTTAACTGTTGTTTGCATGGTATGCTCCATCCTTTTAATCTCTCTATATCTTTGCATTTCTAGTTTGGTCCTGGTTATTGGTTTTATTTTTGTTTTTTTTTTTAAACCCAGTCTAAAAATCTTTGCTTTTAATTTGGTAGCTCAGCATTGACTTTTAATGTAATAGTTGATATGGTTTGGCTATCTGTCTCATCTCTTAGATTATTTGAACTTTTTTTTTATTCCATTGGGTCATTTCCCTTGGCTAACTAATTATATCTGTTGTAATTTTTTAAATTTCTCCAGAATTTATAATATACTTTTATTTTTTATTTGTTCTTTTTAGTTTTATATGACAGTAGAATGTGTGTGTGTATGTGTGTGTGTGTGTATGTGTGTGTGTGTGTGTGTATACGTATGGAGTATAACTTCTATTTTTGTGGTTGTATTTTTTTGTAATATGGAGTTACACTGGTTGTGTATTCATATGTGAATATAGAAATTTATGTCTTTCCAATTCATTCTACTGTCTTTTCCATTTCCATCACCTCACCTTTCCCCCAACTCCACCCTGTCCAATCCCATGAACCTCCCCTTCACCTCTACCCCTGCCTATTGTGAGTCAGCATTCACGTATCAGAGAAAACATTCAGCCTTTGGTTTTGGGGGATCGCCTTATTTCACTTAGCATAATAGTCTCTAGTTCCATCCATTTACTGGCAAATGCCATAAATTCATTCTTCTTTATGGCTGAATAATATTTTATTGTGCATTATATACCACATCGTTATCCATTTATCTATTAAAGGGGAACTAGGTTGGTTCCATAGTTTAGCAATTGTGAATTGAGCCACTACGAACTTTGATGTGGCTTCATCACTGTAGTATACTGATTTTTAAGTCCTTTGGGTGTATACCGAAGAGGGGATAACTGGGTCAAATGGTAGTTACATTCCAGATTTTCTGAGGAATCTTCATACCATATTGAAAAAGGAAATATCACCATGGACACTACCAAAATACAGATGATAGAGTATTTTGAAAATCTGTACTCCAATAAAATAGAA
This sequence comes from Marmota monax, assembly GCF_021218885.2. NCBI lineage: Eukaryota > Metazoa > Chordata > Mammalia > Rodentia > Sciuridae > Marmota > Marmota monax. Next base: position 2,911,805 of record NW_026695225.1, on the reverse strand, counting down.
AATGTTAAAGATACCAACAGATTTCTAGAGACATATGACCTACCGAAACTGCACCAGGAGGTTACAGGAAAATTTATACAGATTTAATGTAGTTCCTATTAAAATCCAAATGATATTCTTCATTGAAATAGAAAGAGCAGTCATGAAATTCATTTGGAAAAATAAGAAGCCCAGAATAGCCAAAGCAATACTTAGCGAGAAAAGTAAAACAGGAGGCATTACAATACCAGAGTTTAAATTATCCTACAGAGCTATAATAACAAAAAACAGCATGGGTTTTGTACCAAAACAGACATGAAGTAAAATTAAGAATCAATAAATGGGGGCTGGGGCTCAGCAGTAGCATACTTGCCTGGCATGAGTGAGGCACTGGGTTCGATTCTCAGCATTGTATGTAAATACATAAAATAAAGGTCTATCAGCAACTAAGAAAATATTTTTTTTAAAAAAAGAATAAATGGGATGGTGTCAAACTAAAAGCCTTCCTCACAGCAAAGGAAGCAATCAGGAATGTGAAGAGAGAGAGCCTGCAGATGGGAGAAAATCTTTGCCACCAGATAGGCTGATAATATCCAGGATATACAAAGAATTCAAAAAACTTTAACACCAAAAAACCCCCCAAATAACCCAGATAACAAATGAGCAAATTAACTAAACAAACACTTCTCAAAAGAAGAAATATGAATGGTCAACAAATATGTGAAAAAAAAAGTTCAACATCTCTAGCAGAGAAGTGCAAATTAAAACTACACTGAGATTTCATCTCATTCCAATCAGAAGTCTCATTCTAGTCAGAATGGCAGTTTTTAAGAATACAAGTAACAATAAATGTTGGCGAGGATGTGGGGAAAAGGGTACCCTCACATATTATTGGTGGGACTGCAAATTGGTGCAACCTCTCTGGAAAGCAGTATGGAGATTCCTGAAAAATATTAGGAATGGAACCACGATTCAACCCACTATTCCACTTCTCAGTATATATCCAAATGATTTTTAAATCAGCATACTATGGTGACACAGCCATATCAATGTTTATAGCAGCACAATCCACAGTAACTAAGCTAAGGAGCCAAAGTAGGTTCCTTTCTACAATTGAATGCATAAAGAAAATGTGGTATATATACACAGTGGAGTATTACTCGGCCATAAAGAAGAATGATTACGATATTTTCCAAAAAATGGATGGATGTAGATACTATCTTGCTAAGTGAAATAAGCCAGTCCTAACAAACCAAAGGTCATATGTTTTCACTGATATGGGGGGATGGAGAATAGAAGTTCAGTGAAGTAGACAATGGAGATTGAAGGGAAGAAAGGGGGTATGGGTAAAGGAAGAATAATAGAATGTATCTTTCCTATGTACATACATGAATGTACCACAGTCAGTCTCACCACTGAGTACACCCACTATCATCATGTCAATATGAATTATGCTATCATGTATAACTAAAAAGAACCAATAATATTCAAAATAAAAAACATAAATAGCACCAAATTTCATAGAAAAGCTTCTTTTCTCAGGTCAGGTATATAATTCAACTAAATAATATATAAATTCTAAATTTGAAAAAAAGTTGTTTCTCCATTGTCATCTTGTTTGCATATTTCCTGGTATGTTTGTTGTCATTTTTATTTTTGTTTCTCCAAATATGGTATTTCTTGAATCACTTTTAAGTCTTTCCTTTTCAGTTTTCAGCAGTTTGACTACGTTATGCCTTGGGCTTTTCTTTCTAGTTATCTTCCTTGAAATTCTCTTGGAACTATTATTTGTTGGTTTTGATTAAGTTTAGATAATTCATGACCATTATCTCTTCAGATATTTTTTGTGGATCATTTTCTCTCTCCTATTTTTGACTCCATTTACATGACTATAAGACTGATATTTTGTCATACCTCTTAAAGATCTGTCCTTTTTTTTAACTACTCCTTTTCTCATTGAATATAATTTTGGATAATTTTGATCGATGTGTCTTCTTGTTTACTGATTATTTCCTTTGCTGTATCTTGTCTGCTGGTTGAAGGGAATCATCTCTGATACCATGCTTTTTCATTTCTAACTTTCCATTTTCCTTTCTTTTTTTGTTATTAAAATTCATCTCTGCCAAAATTCTCATCCACTCTTACATGTTGCCTACCTTTTCCACTAAGTATTTCAATATCTTAATCATGGCTATTTTTATAACCCTTCTTGATGATTTAAAAATTTCTACATTTCAGGAACTGGTCTTGTTGATTCCTTCCCCTCAATAATAACTTGCTTTTTTCTTGTGATTTTTGTGCATTTGTTTTCAGTGAGTTTTGACATTGTACGTAAAAGAATGGCAGAGACTGTGAGGTCAGTACTATGTATGTTCTGAAATGGGCCTGCTTCTTCCATCAGGCCATTTAGTATTTATTGAGGGTTGAGTTAATGTAGTCAGGAGATGGGCTGACTTTGGTTTTTGTTGTAATTATTGCATTATTGATATTTTCAGTGTATCACTGTACTTCAGATTCTTTGTGCTATTACCTTAAACTTTGTGTGAGACCTGGTGTGCTTTAGTGGTTTTGCCAGGTTTGTTGTCCCACCACCCTTTTTTAACACATCCTAGAATCCTGAGCTACAAAGAGTGTCTGTCTCACCCTCTTCTGTTGCTTCTCACCCTATAGTAGATTGCTATTTATTGTTTGTTATTCAGTGTTGGCTCCTGGTGGGAACAGAATGGTTTAATCATTCTCCCATTCCAATCTCCATATTAGGATATATGAACCTGAGTTGTATTAGGATATATGAACCTGAGCCTCAATGTGGGATTTTCTCTATTGCTGCCCCCACCTCCTCCTATGGCAGTCAAATGTTTGATAAGAATGTCTTTACTATTCTGTCTCTGCAAGCAAGTTCCCTTTTGTTTCTGTCTCCTCTGTAGCACCAGTGTCATTTTCCGCCAAAGAAGGTTTCCTGCCTTTCTCCCAATGCAGGTGGCTTTTCTTCTTTTGCTTCATATGAGAGAGGAGTCCACCATTCTGGCATGTTTTGGCCTGTCTTTCCACAGTAGTTGATCATTATCTGTATGCCTGTACCAGTGAGAAGGGTAATTTTAAATGTTCCGACCTTATGCTTTCTCGTGAGCACCAATGGAAACCTGTAGAGAGAGCTAGCATGTGTTAATGGTTTTCTTTTGTCTCTCAGTCTTGTAGATATTCAAAATTTTCATGGTGATTCACTCCTAGCCTTTAAGAATTGGTTGAAAACACAGTTTTCTTCTCATCCACTTTTATGGTAGCCATCTTTTACCTTGTGCTCTGTCAGTTGTGAAATATTTGATTTGTCCTGTTTCTCCTCAAAGGGACCCTTTGAAATTCAGTTCACTTGGTTGCCTTGCATTCTCAGCCCTCTGATGCTCTAAAAATATTATTCTGTAGATCTATTTTTTCCTAATATTTGTGATGGGAGTGGTAGTGACATTCTCTTGCGGCTTTTAAAATAGTGAATGGAAACAAGTAACTTGAGTTGATTGTCTAACTGGGTCATAACATTCCCTTTCTTTACCATTGTCTTTTACCTTTGCCTTTAGGGTGAGGCCAAAATCCCTTAGCCTAGCTGGTCAAGCCCTTTGCCATCTGGCCCCTGCCTACCTCACCAGCCTCAACTTGTATTGTAGATACACAAATTTTGTATCTGAGCAAATTCTAAGTGTTGAAGAAAAAAAATGTTTTCTTTGTGGTTTTTATTTATCAGTGCCTATCAGTCATCATGTTAAGATTTTGTTGATTCTTTTTTTCTTTTGCATACTTTAAGCATAGTTTATAGTTTTATTGTAAGAAACATAAGTGTTTATGTAAGTGAGGAAGGAAAGATCAACAATATAAAATATTATTTACAAATTAGATATTGACACTGTTGTTCTTGGCTACTAATTAAGATTGGCAAAGAAAATAAAATTGTTCTTGACTATGTCTCAAAATATTGCACATAGAAGACAGGTGTTTCATGTAGTTCAGCACTTCACTGCCAGTGTGTCTTGGTTGGTGTGCCAGATACTGACTTCTGTTTTATTCAACTTTTTCACTGCTGTAACTAAAAGACCTGACAGGAACAATTGTGGAGGAGGAAAAGTTTGAGACCTCATGGTTTCAGAGATCTCAGTCTATGAAGAGCAGGCTCCATTCCTCGGGGCTTGAGGTGAGGCCGAGCATCATGGCAGTAGAGAGAAGTGACTCACATGATAATCAGAGAGCAGAGAGACTATGCTGGCAAGATACAAAATATATACCCCCAAAGCACACCTCCTCCAGCCACACCATAACTGCCTTCAGTTTCCACTCCATTAATCCCACCTTGGGATCAATTCACTGATTGGATTAAGGTTCTCCTAACCTAGTCATTTCTCATCTAAAACTTCTTGCATTATCTCAGACATGAGCTATTGGGATTGGGGTACACCTCACATCCAAACAATAACAATTTCTTCCTAAAGTGAGTTGTCTTCTGCCACCAGGAGCCGCCTCCCTTTATCTGACTATGCTGTACAAAATCATTATTTATCATTTTCTGTGTATGCCATCCATTAAAAATATTGAGAAGTATTACTTGGAGAATTTCTTTTTTAAAAATATTTTTAAGTTGTACATGGACACAATACCTTTATTTTATTTATTTATTTTTATGTGGTACTCACGATCGAATATAGTGTCTCACACATGCTAGGCAAACACTCCACCACTGAGCTACAACCCCAGCTGTGCTTGGAGAATTTCTTACATCTTTCCAAAATAAATGTTATAAGTTATTCATAAGTTGAGTAAAGTACTTGCTTGCATGATATTGTAACAGTTATAATTAACACCCATTAACTGATTAACATGTGCCAAGCACCTTAATTTTACTTGTATTATTATTTATCAATGCTCACAGTAATCCTGTGATGTAATCAGCTTACCTAAGACATTTACCCAAAGTCATATAGTTAAGTGTCGGATCTGGGACGTGAATTGAGATTAAAAAGTACAAGCTTTTAACTATTATGATTCACTCTTTACATTATAAAATCATTCCTGATTTCTTCTCTTGGGTTTTTTCTCGAGTTTGAGTTTTGAATATTTGCTGATAGGAAATTGTTTTTCATTGCTCTATTGATTAATTCTTCTGATAGCAGATGGATTTTTAGGTTGACCTATAGAAAAAAATTTAAATATTATGGGGAAATGATTGATGCCTCTATAATTAACTGAGGTTTTGTTCATGAATTGCCTAATTTGTGATATATACATTTTCTTGATCCATTCATGAGATGATAAGGTCATTTACTTATTAAACATTAGTTCCAGAAATATCAGAACAATTGGGTGTCAGAATTGTTTATTAGAGGTAAAGGTCAATACTACGGTAATCTGAAAGCATCCTAAATCCTTGTGACCTTAAAGAGAATACTGGATGTTAAGTAATATTCTTTTTATCACCTTTTACATTGTGCAGGATCCTGAGATACCCCCAAAGCATAAGGGCTGGAGTTGTGTCCTACTAATGTTTTAACTTTAGTGTGTGTTTTAATGATGTTTAGTTTGGAATTCAAAACATTTATATTTATATTTATTTTACTCTCCATTTTAGGTTGGTGATGTAGTAGAAGTTAGTGCAGATGAAACCTTTCCCTGCGATCTTATTCTTCTATCATCCTGTACCACTGATGGAACCTGTTATGTCACTACAGCTAGTCTTGATGGGGAATCTAATTGTAAGGTAAGAGACTGAACCTTGCCTAAGCATTTTGAGCTCAGGATAGTTAATCATACAATAGTGCTTCCAAAAAAACGCTTCCTAAACTCTTTATTTTCCCTATTCATGTAGGTTTTATATTTGAAGAGAGTTGTTATATAATTGTCTGTGTCTCCTAAGTATATTCTCATCTTTGGGGATAGGGATGGTGTTGGGCAGGGAAAAACCATGCCCCAAATAAAAGCCACCACAATTTTTATATCACTGCTTGAATTTAATGTTAACATAATCCACGCAATATTTTATTTAGACTTTTTAAAATGCAAGTAATTTTAGGCTGAAACTATATAAAAATAACTTTATGAGCTCTAACCTTACAACTTGATTTATTTTTAACGTAATGACAAAGTATATTTTCTTTAAAATATGTTTATTCCTGGGATTTAGGAGTTCTAACCTGGAATAATTTGATTGCCTTTTAAAAAATACGTTAGGATATACTTTGGCAAACATTTGCTTTATTACAACCAGGAGGAATTTTAAGTGTGGTGAAATGTCACATCTAAATGAGTAATAAGTTACTTCCCTGGTACTTTCTGGTGCAGTTAGTTTTTGGCCGTCATCTAGAATGATGAGCAGTAACAGGGAGTTAAACTCCTCTCAGTGCTGCTTTTAACGAATGATATTAAAGTGCTGACCTCTGAGTATATCCTTGGAGAATTTCTTTTCTCATTTATTCCCTCTGGAGTTGAAGACTAGTACTTAGTATGTGAAAAAGGAAATTTACCATTTAAATGGCTGATTCTGTATTTCAAGGACATTATGAGATGAACTAGTAGCATTTAAGCTGTTTAAAAAGAGCTATATTTTAGGGAATGTCAAGATAAAATCAGTAAATCTACCTAAAGATTCCCTAATAGTGAAAAAGTTACTTAGAAAAAGAAAACTTTTAGGTAGTTTTTTTTCCTATTACATTGATTTGATCACATCAGCTAAAAGTACAGAAGTTTTCAAAAATCAGGCAATAGTTTTAAATATTGTTCAGGAAGTGCCATAATATTCCCTAAAGACTATATGTCAACAGCATTTCCTTCTGCATTAAGCAGTGTACTCCTTAAATCAGTATTAGCCTTTGTTTGATGATTTATATATGGATTCATTGAAGCTTACTTTCAGTTTTGGATGTATCAAGTGTGTGATATACTCTAGTAGAATATTCTGTCTAACAAGATATCCTCTTCCTGCCCCTCATACCAAATGTAGTGATTTGAGCATTTGTGTAATGGAACATTAATGAGTTTTTTCTTATTATTGACAAAATTTTTACATTGCTATGACCAAAAAGGGTTGTGTTCCATTCAAATGTGCAAATCTGCATAGCTATACACTATAGTAAGCAAAATAATAAGTCTCAGTTCTATAAATAGGAAGAAGAATAAATGTATTAAATTTTCATTTTTTTAGTTAATTATATGCCTGCCGAAAATGGAATGCTCTTGACGTCAGTATCAAGAAGAACTTTTAGTTGTGTTTTTTTCTATTATCTTCGAAATCCCCTTATAGCAGGGTTATCTTTTAAATTATTTATCGTGTATTTTAAGATTAATTCCATACAATTTATTTGGTGGGAAATGTGCATCAATATTTGTAATATTTTGCCAAAGCCTCTTACTAAAACATACCATTTCTGGAACACAGTTGTGTAGGATAATGAAAAGGAACACTTTTTTTTTTTTTAATTTGCTTTATTCCCCTGCTTTCATCTAGACACATTATGCCGTGCGGGATACCATTGCAATGTGTACAGCCGAGTCCATTGATAGCCTCCGAGCAGCAATTGAATGTGAACAGCCTCAACCTGACCTGTACAAGTAAGAATCACCTGGTCTCTCTATACTGCTTCTTCTTAGCTCTGATGCTTTTCACCACCCGTATTGCAAAGAAACGCCCACCACTTGCCAGCCTACTCACATGTATGTTTTTATGAGCTGTTCTTCCTTATGGCAGGAAAATGAATTAAGTCAGCCTTGTTCACTACCAGCCTAAGATAAATTATTGTGAGCCCGGGCATCCTATATTTTTTCTATTGTTTATTTTTGTTATTTGTAAACATGACCATCTATCAAAATTTTAAATGATGTTATCCCAAAGGGCTAATCTGTCAGACTAATGGAGTGCCCAGTGTTAATTAAAATAGAAATAAAACCCTTTTTTACATGCCATCCACTGTTAAAAAGAGAAGACAATATTGGGCCATGCAATTAGTAGGCACTCTGTCCTTTCTTGAAGTGATCACAATGAACTGAGGATTGCAAATATGCTATTTCTTGATCACAGTGAACAGTTAAGTTGAAGGAGTAGTAAAATGGTATAATTTCTTCTGTTTTTCTATACTTAGGCTCTCTGGAATAGATTTGCTGGTTAACAGTTATTGTAGATTTTAAAAACTTGATATTTTATTTTAAGACTGGTTAGTTGGGTTGATTAGAACATGTTGCTAATGAGGATATAGTAACAGTTTTTATCCCCACGTTGTCCAATTAATGTCATTCTATTACACATGGCATCCATTACCTAGGCCATCCACTTTGTTAGTGCACACTGTTTAAAATGGGGACCATATGGTTGAATATATTGACACCTAATAGGAGGAAAACAAAGTATATCCTACTGTGAGAATACTACCCCCTTCCTTCCCATTATTTCTTCTGTCCTCCTTCCTTTCCTATCTTCTATATTCACCTTGAGAGTAAGAACTAGAGCCAAAAGTAAAACAGCTATTCTCCGTCTTCAAGGAACTCACAATGAGCAAAGTAGATAAAATAGTAAAGCTAAGCTTACAGTGTAATAATAGATATAATCCAAAACCCATGGAATCACAGAAAAGGGAGTGACTTACTCTGCCTATAAGTTAAAGATCAATATATATATACTCTTGTATATTTATTGAGAAACTGAAAAGTTGCTTTAAATATGAAAGAGAATTTTAGGGTAGATAAGATTATTCCTAATTTCCCTAGACAAAATTAGATCTCTTGGTAATAATCACTTGCATATATTTGATTGTTCCTTTATCTTTATTAAAACAATGGAGTATGTCTTTTTCACTTATTAGTATATCTTTAGCACCTAGTGCAGTACTGGCATAACTAATATACAATGAATGAAGGAATAGATTTTCATATTTTATAGTAATTTAAAGTATTTATCTTGTTCTATAAAGAAAACAATGTTTATATTGGAAATTACAAAACACTTTTTTTGAAAGGTAAAGTACATTTATTAAAAATAAAAATAATACACAGTAAAGCACTCTTATTAAGGAGAAGTTGGGCATTTTTACCAAATTTGGCAGAAATGCAGATTACCATGTGTCCAGTCATATAAATGATTGGCTGAAGCTCAGTATTGAGATCAGCTACAAGATGCAGGCTGGATATTTCTAAGGTGGCAATCAAGTATTCATTGTCTAAAAACTACTGCCATGGTTCAGAAGATGGTCCTGGGACCAGCAGCATCAGCATCACCTAGGATCTTGAATTAGGAACTCAAATATGGGGGCCCATAGATGTTTGTTTTTGTTTTGTTTTATTTTTGTGTCAGGGTCTCGCTAAGTTGCTTAGGGCCTTGCTAAGTTGCTGGGGTTGGCTTTGAACTTGTGATTCTTCTGCCTTAGCCTCCCAAGTTGCTGGAATTACAGTCATGCACTACCACACCTGATGAGATGTGTGGTGAGATCACCACATCTGGTGAACGCTCCCGTAATTTTGATGGCATGCTCCTGTGTAAGAACTACTGACTAATGATTTTGAAAGTTATGTTTTAGCACCAGAAACCTTTCTTCACATGAATCTAAAATAGAAGTCACATTATTTATATAAAGGCATAAAGAAGAGAGATATCCTGTGCATGCATAGTGCCAAATAGAGCTTGAAAATCAATTTAGAATCTTTGTTTATTTTCTTATAATCCATAATATTATTTTAGAGATTAGATTAAAATGCTGTACATCTTTTGATTGAATATAACTTTTCCCTCAGAAATATAATAGGATTTTGTCATTTATTCAGAATCTTATCTTTTGCATTATTTGTATTTTGATTTATTTCCTTATTGGTGGTATTTGGACTTCACCTGGACATAGAAAATACACCTGTTATTATGTTCTTTTACAGGTTTGTTGGGCGAATCAATATCTGTAGTAATAGTCTTGAGGCTGTTGCCAGGTTAGTTTGTTATTCCTTTAACCTGTTCTTATGGGAGGGGAGATATATTTATTTTTAAACTTACTAAAATAGTTAACTACCTTTCTTTAATAGAAAAGGATATAAAAATAAATAATTAACTAACCTTCTGATTGGCAGAGTTGTGGGGTCTCTGTGTATAGAGGTAGGGGTTGTTGAAAATTAATGCTTAGGATTTCCAAAACAGCAGACCTCTATACCCTTTGACTAATATTCCTAGACCTGTTCTAGGCTCTGTGTTTATTGTACTTGGTTATATAGTGGCTGACAAGGTAGGAAATACACATGGCGAACAGGGGTTTAAAGGAGAGTAATTGAAGAACTATGCAGTAAATAAATCATAGAGTGCATTACTTGGACCTAAGTAAAATGATAGGCCAGTAATTTATAATGAGCCAATTCATAAAAAGGAAGTTGATTTTATTCCTCTTCTGTCACCCAGTTAGTTACCTCAACTTTTCCACTTGGCCATTTTAGTCATGCTTAAAAGAGACTTAAGGAAATGAAGGGTGATATTGCAAATGGTGGATTATTACTCTCTACAAAGATGTCAGTGTTTTTCTCACCTTGACTTTGTCTTCACAGTGTTTTATTCGTGACCCTCTGTTTCTGTTCCTCACTGTCTGTTGCTCTGTCCTGTTCTTGTCCTGCTATCTGTGACTCATAATCACTTGATCCCTTTGTGCATTTCTTTACCTGTGCATGTTGCTAGCTACTCCTGTGCTGTGCTTCCATCTGTGCTGTTCCCTCAAGTCACTTCAGAGGGAGGGATCTTTCAGCTTGTCCTGGGGAGTAAACATATGGTAGAAGTAGACAGATACATCCTGAAACCCTTGGAGATAGATATGTGTCAGGGCAAAATCTGTCCTCACAGTTGATGATGCCATGCATTTTTTTTAATAAGCTGTGTTCATTTTTTTTGATTAGGTCTTTGGGACCTGAAAATCTCTTGCTGAAAGGAGCTACACTAAAAAATACCAAGAAGATATATGGTAAACAATTTTAAAAATATACTTACCAGAAATAAGTTATATAAGGCCTGTGAATAAATAGTCCATGTTTAAAAATGAACATGGCAGATGTTGTATTTATTATCAGCTATATTTATGTGTTGGGAATTTACAAGATGATAAACAAACATGAAATATGATACATAATTTACAGAATTAAGATTATATCAAATAATGTATTAACTAGTGAGTAGAATAGGACTTAGGATTTTTACATTTATAGACTTGAAAATTTATAGAACCAAGGGGTAGGAAGTTGGTTGATAAATTCAGTTGTAACCTACTTTTTGTTCCTTAGGAGTTGCTGTTTACACTGGGATGGAAACCAAAATGGCTTTGAACTACCAAGGGAAATCTCAAAAACGTTCTGCTGTTGAAAAGTTAGTGTGCACCATGATTTCTTTAGTCATTATTGATTGACATAGTTACTTCCTCAGTAATTCCAAACTAGTATAACAAAAAAACTATTTCAGTTATAATAGCAGCTAGCATTTTGAGTGTTTATTTTCCAGAAACTGTCCTTAATAGTTTATATGTCAGATTTTATTTAATCTGCTGAAGAACTCCTTAAAAAGTAATTTGTATTAGCTTCTCCACTTTACACACCAGAAAATGGTCTTTAAGAGAATAAGTGACTTACCTAAGCTTACATAGCTATTAAAGGTAGAATTTACTTGAATAATAAATTCATTTCCTTTCGTTATTGTAGTTAGTGGTTTGGAGGTGTCTCATTGCTATGTTCAAGTTGGTTCTACAATATAGATAATAATCTCCTAGCAAATAAAGTAGACCTTCAAGCCAGGTACAACTGACAGAGACCTCTCTATCATGGGCATGGATATCCAGTATCTCAATGGCACCTTCTCCAGAGCTGTACTTTCAAACTATGCTGAGAAAGAATATAATCTGAACTTGAGGATTTCACATGGCTACCTGCCCTCAGTTCCAAATATTTAGAATTTAGGGACATGGAGACAAGCTACTCCTTATGGGCTGAATAGATAATTATGTGTGTCTCCATCATCTCCTATTCCTTTATAGGAACCTTACTAAAAGTGTGTTAATCTAGCCAGCCATTGATTGGGGGAACACTGGTGATAATAATAAATAGTTCAGGGCTAGCTTTTAAGTTTTGTCACTCTAGCCATGCTGCAGCTATGATAACTGAGTTTCATATGTAAAAGTTTGTGTTGTGTTTGAACATCATTCACAGAGAAATGTTAAATAACTGAACAGTTGAATTTATATTTGATGTCTTAATTAGATAGTTTTAAAACCCATACTCTTATTTTTTCAGATCTATTAATGCCTTCTTGATGGTTTATTTATTTATCTTATTGACCAAAGCTGCAGTATGCACTACTCTAAAGTATGTATGGCAGAGTACCCCATATAATGATGAACCTTGGTATAACCAAAAGACTCAGAAAGAACGGGAGACTTTAAAGGTAACTTGTTTTCCACTGAAAATTGTAGCTCAAGGATTTTGTAACCATTCATCCTTTATGGAAATACTAGTCAGAAAAATGATACCTTTGTTAGCTTCTATGTTTTCTTTTTAGTTAAAGCCCTATGGCATTAAATATTTAAGTTTTAATTTTTAAAATTTTACATAAATCATCCGTGATTTTTAATTTTCTTTTTACATTACTGGAGATTGAACCCAGGGACACTCTACCATTGAGTTATGTCCCTATCCCTTTTTACCTTTTATTTGGAGACAAGGTCTTACAAAGTTACCCATGCTGATCTCAGACTTTGCACTCTTCCCGCCTCTACCTCAGCCTCTTGAGTCCCTGAAGTGTGTCACTGCACCTGACATCTATGCTTGATTTGAGCTCTTTAGTTAAGATTTTGAAGTAAACTGGCAAGAAATGCTGGCATTTTAATACAATGTGAGCTTGTGAGATATGATAGCATAATGGATATTTGTATATAAATTTTTATCTCACATTCATATATAGGGATGAAGGGAGCAGAGGACTTAAGAAAGTGAAAAAAGTGTAAAGATAGAAGGTAGTGGGGCTGGGGTTGTTGCTGTAGAGCACTTGCCTAGCACACCTGAGTCACTGGGTTCAATCCTCAGCACCACATAAAAGAACAAATAAATAAAATAAAGTTATTATGTCCGTATACAACTAAAACAATATTTTAAAAAAGAAGGTACATACCCTGAACAACAATGATAAAATTGAAAATGTTCCTAAATGTTTTCACATTGTGATAATTTTCACTACAATGATGTAGTATCTTTGGTAAGTTTCTCTATAGCAAGAGCAATGCTTTCAGCATTGATGGATAAAAAGAAAGTCAGCTGTTTCTTTACATTATATTCATCTGATGGAGCTGTGCATCTAACTAGCATTAATGGTCTCTTTTATTTTATTAGGTTCTGAAAATGTTCACCGACTTCCTATCATTTATGGTCCTATTCAACTTTATCATCCCTGTCTCCATGTATGTCACAGTAGAAATGCAGAAATTCTTGGGCTCCTTCTTCATTTCATGGGATAAAGACTTTTATGATGAAGAAATTAACGAAGGAGCCTTGGTTAACACATCAGACCTTAATGAAGAACTTGGTCAGGTTAGAACACATTTTTGCTTACAATAATTGATGTAGTGTAATTCCTTTTTTTGTGTGTGTGTAGTATAGATTATCAATATATGTCCCCATTTCACATTTAGAAATGTGATTAAAAGTTCTTTTATGCAGGCATGTAATAAAGGTAAGCAGTGTTTTCATCACCATAGCATCAGTTCTTTTGCTGGCATTTTTGATAAGGATGAAAGTTATATATTAAATCAGAATGTTGCAGAAATTCTTTTTTTATATTTATTTTTTAGGTGTAGATGGACACAACACATTGCCTTTATTTTTATGTGGTGCTGAAGATCGAACCCCGGTCCTGCCTGTGCTAGGCGAGCGTTCTACCGCTGGGCCACAATCCCAGCCCCAGAAATTCTTTTTAAAATTCACCAAGTGATGTTGTTAGATTACTAAGTTATTGCTTTAGAATAGGAAACATACAGTCTTCATTACTATCTATAATCATTTATGGATAGAATACAGAGTAGTAAATATAGCTGTTTTATAAATGCATGTTGTTCAATAAACAAAATTGACTGGAGTTGTGCTATTGACCTTTTCTTGGTATATTTCTGATTAGAAGGAATATAGACCTAGAAAGAAGAGTTAATTATTGTGGTATGTGAATTTAAATGAAGGGAAAATGTGAAGGCACGTACTCCTTAAAATGCTTTCTGTTTTATATACCAATATAGCCAAGTCTGTGGCCTCGTTTCTAACCCAGGTGCATTTATTTTCTGTTGTGATGCTGTCTAACTGTAATTCCAAGTAATGACCTCTTAGTTGCTTTGCTCATTAATATTGAAATACTCTCCCCCTTTTGTCTGAATTTACAGTGTATCATGTAATGATCATCACAGGCTGAGGGAATTTTCTGGCATGCATTTAATTCTCATGATATTTAGAATGTCAAGGATGTGGAAATGTCATTTCTGTGATTGGGAAATGCAAACTCTATTAATGAAACTGTGGGCTGGAACAGTGCCTCACACTTGTTTTAAATGGGGCTGATTTGCATGTAATACCTTAAAATTCCCTTGCCCTGAATTTAGCCCTCCCACTCCCCGCACTCTCTATTTCTGCTTTTGACACAATCTTTTGCCTAACCAGAGTACCCTTTTAATAACTAAGGACTCTCCAGATACTATTTTGTTTAGATCTGACTTCAGAACACTAGTAAGCCAGACCTTAGAACCTGTATTCCATATAGACACTGAAGCACTAAGAATAAGACAAGAATTGAAAGAACCGATGGCTTTTCTCTTATTGTTCCTAGAAGATTCTTTTGTTCATGAGTTGAGCTTCCATAGCTGACCCTAACCTTTTTAAGCTACAAATTTTCATCCATGGACAGAGCTATCTGAATAAAAGTACTCTGTTCTTGATAAAAGGCATCAGTTATTGCATGAAAATATTTTTGAGTGTACATGCCACCTCTGATGAACCTTTTCCCCTGACAGTTAATTTAGTGGTTCATCCTAGATGCTGAGTAAATGTTCCTGTTCTCTATTTGGTGCCTCATTGTGTGAATTCACCTACCAAGGGTGAGCATAAGTAGCCTGGGGATAGCCTCTAGTAACTATTGCAAACAGACTAGCCACCATTCCATGTGTGACACTCAATGCTGTGCAGAGACAGACAGCATTTCCAGACCAGGTTCTCCTTGATGTGACTCATCTCTTTCAGATCTCTACTTCAGCAGATTCTATATTACCATATAGACTTTATTAAGACTGTAAAAAGTAAAGTAGGGCTTGTGAAAAGGAACTGATTTTTTTTTAAGAGAGAGAGAGAGAGAGAGAGAGAATTTCAATATTTATTTTCTAGTTTTCGGCAGACACAACATCTTTGTTTGTATGTGGTGCTGAGGATCGAACCCGGGCCGCACGCATGCCAGGCGAGCGCGCTTCCACTTGAGCCACATCCCCAGCCCAAGGAGCTATGATTTTTGTTTCAGTGCCCACTCCCTTTGCCCACCAGACCCTGTGTGTCTGGGTGTGATTATCTTTTAATCAAATCATTCATTCAATAGCAGATCACACCCAGTGTCTTAAACAACCTGCCATCATTATTAGCTTGTTTGTGTAGAAACTACCTGAATGAAAATACAGAGAAGTCTTTGAATAGTTTCTTAGACAATTTAGCATTTTGTGTATACCGGTATACACAAAATTAAGTGTAACCAGTTTCTTCCTTGATAAGTCATAATTTAATATCTATATGGCTTTTTATGTTACTGAAGGCAGTATCAGTTCATTCCCACCAATGTCATGTCAAATATTTGCTTAACCTCTTTAAAAAGTGACCTACTGGCAGGGTATATAGTGTACGCCTGAAATCCAAGTGACTTTGGAGGCTGAGACAGGAGGATCTCGAGTTTAAAGCCAGTCTCAGCAACTAGCAAGGCCCTAAGCAACTTAACGAGACCCTGTCTCCAATGTGTGTGCGTGTGTGTGTGTGTGTGTGTGTGTGCGTGTGTGTGTGTGTGTGGCTCAGTGGTTAAGTGCCCTGGATTCAATCCCCAGTACCAGGAGGGAAAATTAGGTACTGGTATTAAAAAAATGAATAGAAAGATATGTTTAGGACAGTGTTTGATGTGAGAACCAAATAAATTAGATTATTCAGCTTAATTCGAAAATAGTGGGGTCTTTTATGATTAGACACCAATCTTATACAACCAAATGGTTTCAGTCCATCTTGAAAAAATTATGAGACTAGCCTTCTTCTGTATATCCTCTCCTAGTCTTGTGGCTGTATTAATCTAGCAGGAACCACCCTCCACTCAGTCCACTGCCATGCAGACAGGGTAGAGTTACAAAAAGAACTAGTGGGCTGTTTGCATCCCCAGATAATATTGCTGCATTCACTGTTAACCTTGTTTTTGCTAGATGAGGTGAAGGTATAACCCACACCCATCAGGGCCTTAGGAATTCTGACAGAGGGTTTATAAAAACATAGTTACTGGCTAAGCATATAGCTCAGGTATAGAATATTTGCCTAGAATATTTGAGGCCCTGGGTTCTACTTCCAGCATCATAATAAAAAAAAAGAGTTAACAGTTTCTTGGTTAGGGATCATCCCTGCTTCCAGCACTTACAGTTGTATCCCTGGTCCTATGACCACTGTATCAGGTAGAGGGAAAAGTAAAAAAAAAAAAAAAGAAGAAGAAGAAGAAAAGTTGAAGTGATCTGAGGAAAAAGGGAAAGCAGTATAGTTGTTACACCAGCATACTTTTCCCTTGACAAGAATTACATAGTCATGCACAGGGTGTGATGGCACATACCTATAATCCCAGCTACTAGGGAGGCTGAGGCAGGAGTATCATAGGTTCAAGGCCAGCCTCAGTAACTTAGGCCCTGTCTCAAAATAAAAAAAATAAAAAGGACTGGGTGTCACAGGAAAGCAGGGAGTTGAAACTCCAAACCTCAGCTTTTTAATTCTAATGAAAGAAAATTTTAAGCCAGACACCAAAAGCCATGCAAGACAACTTTATTATAAGCAACAGTTGAGTAGAAGTGAGGTGAAAATAAAGTAAAAGCTAAGTAAGGCTCAAGCAGAGAACACACTAAAGGGAGAGAGTGAATCATCCTCTGAGCTCCTCATTTATGGGTCAGCATCCACTTATCAGAGAGAACATTGGGCATTTGGTTTTGGGGGATTGGCTTACTTTATTTAGCATGATATTCTCCAACTCCATCCATTTACCTGCAAATACCATAATTTTATTCTCTTGTAATGTGCCGCAGTCCGGCTGCAGCAAAATAACCCGGGGGTGATGAGCAAATTGTGTAGATTGATACAGCAGGAGTAGGAGCCGTTTATTGTAGGACAGGAGGGGGTATATATACATTCCACACAGCTTATCTTAATTAACATAAACTAGATACAGCAGTCAACCAATAAGGAATCTCCACACTTAATGGTTCGCTGGCGTTACTTCACAAACCACTCCCTCTGGCAAAATGCCAGGTGCCATCTTGACTTGTTTACAGACCCTAACATTAATGCTGTGCAATATTTCATTGTGTTTAAGTACCATGACATGATTTCTTTATCCATTTCTTTATCCTTCTTTATTGAAGGGCATCTAGGTTGCTTCCACAGTTTAGCTATTGTGATTTTGCTGCTATAAACATTGATGTGACTGCATTACTATAGTATGATTTTACGTCCTTTGGGTATAGACCAAGGAGTGGGATTGCTGGATGAAATGGTGGTTCCATTCCAGGTTTTCCAAGGAATCTCTATACTGCTTTCCATATTGGTTGCACCAATTTGCAGTTCCACTAGCAATATATGAGTGTACCTTTTTTCCCCACATCCTCACCAACACTTATTGTTGTTTGTATTTTTAATAGCTGCCATTCTGACTGGAGTGAGGTCAAATCTTAGAGTAGTTTTGATTTGCATTTCTCTAATTACTAGAGATATTGAACATTTTTTCATATATTTGTTGATTGGCTGTATATCATCTTCTGAGAAATGTCTGTTCAGTTCCTTGGCCCATTCATTGATTGGGTTGTTTGGGTTTTTTTTTTTTTTTTTTTTTTTGATGTTAAGTTTTTTGAGTTCTTTAATATCATGGAGATTAGAGCTTTATCTGACATGTATGTGGCAAAAATTTGTTCCCAAAATGTGGGCTCTCTCTTCACCTCATTGATGTTTCTTTTGCTGATAAGAAGCTTTTTAGTTTGAATCCATCCCATTTATTGATCCTTGATTTTATTTCTTGCACTTTAGTAGTCTTATTGAGGAAGTTGGGGCCTAATCTGACATGATGAAGATTTGGGCCTATTTTTTTCTATTAGACACAGAGTCTCTGGTTTAATTCCTAGGTCCTTGATCCACTTTGAGTTGGGTTTTGTGCATGGTGAGAGATAGGGGCTTATTTTCATTTGGTTGCATATGGATTTCCAGTTTTCCCAGCACCATTTGTTAAAGAGGCTATTTTTTTCTCCAATATATGTTTTTGGCACCTTTGTCTAGTATGAGGTGACTGTATTTATGTGGGTTTGTATCTGTCTCTTCTGTTCTGTACTATTGTTCTCCAAGTCTACATTGGTGCCAGTACCACACTGCTTTTGTTACTGTAGCTTTCTAGTATAGTTTAAGGCTGAGGATTACTTTGGTAATTGGAGCAGAGGCATTTTTTGACCTTAGTTGGTCCTTTCCAGCTGTCATGGCAGCCATCATATTCAGGGAGGCTTCATCTACCAGTCAGTCCCATGTTAATGTGGGAATTGGAGTCAGTGGCCAGTCAGAAGTTTAGTGCACCTGTACTACCAAAGGAATCTTCCTTCCCAGACAAGTGGAAACACCTATAGCCATAATTCCTAGCTTGATACCAGCCTCAATGGATCCTGTCAAGAGTTAGTCCCATTAATCATTTTCTATTGACATATTTTTCAACTAGCCTCCTGTTTATTTTCTGCAAATTAACTTCAACCCTTTGCTTTCTCTTCCACTTTGAAAGTACTTTAAAGAAGACCTTAAAGTACTTTAAAGAACACTTGCCATATGTTTCACTGCTTATTTCTAGCTACTACCTAACATGGGGCTGTGGCTCCGTGGTTAAACACCCCTGAGTTCAATGCCAGTACCCTCCCCGCAAAAAGAATTGCATAGTCAAATTAGGATACCCTCCTTCCCCCACTTCCCCAAATCCACCAGAAAAACAAAGGAAAATCTAATGGGGACACTTCTTTAGTCCTTCTCTTATTGAATATAAGCTATCAGTCATTTCATTAGCATACAACATAAGGTCTTATCACTCTGGAGATGCCAAGTATTTTAGGAGCTATGCATCAGGAAAAAATGGAGATGAGGAGAGATGGCCAAGTATACATTTCACAATAGCCATAAAATGGTAAGTTTTAACTTGCTGATATAGGGGAGTCTGTTCAACAGGCTCAAAGTTGTCCTTAAAGAGGAAGAGGTTGCTTGGGAGAGAGTCAGGCAGCCAAGGGGCATCCTTTCCTTTAAATGTGAGTTGTTTGATTGTTGTTGTTTTGTTTTAATTGTTTTTCTGTTGCTGGAAATGAAAGCCAGGGCCTCATGCATGCTAGGCAAGTATACCACCACTGAGCTACATCCTCAGGCCTGAGATTATTTTTTGTGGGTGGTAGGGGTGAGGATGTACCAGGGGTTCTTACCCACTGAGTCATATCCCATCTCATTTTATTTTTTTGAGACAGTGCCTCACTAGGTTGTTGAGACTGGCTTTGAACTTGTGATCCTCCTGCCTCAGCTTCCCAAGCCACTGGGATTACAGGTGTGTGCCACTGCACCTGTCCCTAGTCCTTTTTATATTTTATTTTGAGACAGGGCCCCATAAGTTGCTGAGGCTGGCTTTGGAATTGCAGTCCCCTGCATCAGCCTCCTGATACACTGGAATTACTGCTGTGCACCACCAAGTCTGGCAAGAATATATTTTTTTTTATTGGTAAGAATCATATCTGGTCTCCCCCTTCCTTTCCCAGAGTATATGTTATATAATGGGGCACTGGTTGTTAAGTCTGATCATTGGACCAATAATATCAATATCACCTAGGAATTTAGGAGAGCAAATTATCCAGCCCCAACTCAGACCTATTAAGTCAGAACTGGAAAACAGAACCCAAAACTCTTGAGTTTTAATAAGCCATCCAAGTACAGGTAACACATGCTCTAGTTTGATCATTGATGTATTCTGGTGTAGTTTATTTGGCTCTACCTGTGAATGTCAGTGTTTTCAGACCTCTACTACCCAAACTGTTACATAGGTGAAGAAATTGTATTTTATATTTCGAAGTTATCACCTTTGACACTAATGAGAAAATTTGAATGGGCTAATGCTAATCCACCTGCAGAATGTGAAACAACCTGGCATAGCCTTCAGGAGAAAATGAAAGTTAATAATTTGGATCAGAAAAAAAAAAGCTTCAAAAAATTTCATTTGAACTGAAAAATCTACATGAATAATAACACTTGGATTAATTTAAAGAGAGAATTCAAACTTGGCTGGGTAACGGGGAAAAAAAAGGAAAGATTGGAATGCTATATTTGTGCCTGTGCTACAACTGTGAAAAGCTTTGAAAAATAATTAGAAAGCAACTGTTGCTGGAGTTCATCTCCTTCTCCTTTACATAATAAAAACCTTAATCTTGTGCTTATGGTTGTTCCTGTCAGCCCATAATTTTAACTATTTAAGCATAAATTGCCAAAAAGGAGAATAAAATTGTGGGTTTTCAAAGCCAGATATTATAAATAGAAGAGATAAATCTGAGATAAAATAGAAATGCTTAAAATAGTCTATTGTAATGGAAAATTTATTTTATAGCTGATTCTCCCATTATTTATTAAAATATGCTTATGTTATGCATGAACCTATTATTATAAACTGTTTTTATAATTTTTTTTTATAAATTTGGAAACTTAAGAGAAGTGTCTGAAAAATGTTCATACTGTGTAGAAAGAAATACAGTAGTGTTTTTTTTTTATCACTATTGACCTATTGTGTCTCCTAATTAGATTACTTTTCTAGTCTATATTCTGTGATTCTTATGGTATTATATGATATAATACATATTACTTCAATGTTTTTACAGAAAATTTTAGTTTTCAGGGGGGAAAAGCTCATCAGTTTTTATTTTTATTTTGTTACATCCAGTTAACTTTTGGTTCCTATTAAATTTTTTTCCAATGGGTTATTTACATGCCAGCCCATAAAGAGAGAAAAAGAATATGTGTGTGTGTGTGTGTGTGTGTGTGTGTATGTCGTGCACGTGCATGTGTATGTATATGTGTGTGTGTAAAGTAAATGCTCAGTATATTAGTATATTTTCGTTTCCCCCTTGGAAAATTAATATAGCTTCTATACATTGAAACAGGTTAAGTTAAATAGTTAAATTAAAGAGTTTTTAGTTTGATAACAAAGTCATGGTTTTTCTTCTTATTGATCTTCTACATTTAAGTAGGTCTACCTTAGTTATATGTCACTATTTCAGTGTCTTTAAAAACATTCATTCCACATTTGTTTAATAGGATTGTCTCTGTAATTCCTGACATTTGACTAGAAGTCTTAGAAGTGATTTTTCCCCTATAGATATGAAATTTTAATAACTAAAATTATTAATTAAATAAAAAACTAATAATTTTTAATTAATAAAAATTCATGGGTGGGGCTGGGGTTGTGGCTCAGTGGTAGAGCGCCTGCCTCGCACATGTGAGGCACTGGGTTCAGTCCTTAGCATCACATTAAGATAAATAAATGGAGATATTGTATCTATCTACAACTAAAACAAATATTTAAAAAAAAAATTCATGGTCTAGGGATACAGCTCAGTGGTAGAGCACTTGTCTTGCATGTGTGAGGCCCTGGGTTTAATCCCCAGAACCTTAAAATAATTATCACACTAAAGAAACATATGTTTGTGTCCTTGTTTTCAGGTGGATTATGTATTTACAGATAAGACTGGAACACTTACTGAAAATAGCATGGAATTCATTGAATGCTGCATAGATGGGCACAAATATAAAGGTGTAACTCAGGAAGTTGATGGATTATCTCAGACTGATGGACCTTTAACATATTTTGACAAAGCAGATAAGGTGACATTTTCTGCATTACCATTTTTACCTGAGAATTCAGTCTATATAAGCATGTACTTCCCCCTGCATAGTAGAAACAATTTTCCAGTAGACAAATGACCTAAAATTTTGAATAACCATTTGATTTTTCTTTTTGCTTTGCCATTTCTTGTTTTACTAATACCACTAGAATTTATAAATTAGTAGAACTCATAAGTAGAGAGAATTATGGGAAGTAGCATTTAAGTAAAAATTTCACTTGCCTATCTGATTATAATTTTTTAAAATATGAGCTCCTTCAAAGAATGATATCTCTTCAAATCATTTAGGTCCTAGGAGTATGTAGACATTAAATGACCCAGAGTGTCCCTATACCTGAGCTATTGCTCAATTATGAATTAGGTATCAAATGGCATTCCTTAGCCAGGCCTGATGGTGCACGCCTGTAATACCAGCAGCTCGGGAGGCTGAGACAGGAGGATTGTGAGTTCAAAGCCAGCCTCAGCAAAAGTGAGACATTAAGCAACTCAGTGAGACTCTAGGGCTGGGGATGTGGCTCCGTGGGTGAGTGCCCCAAATTCAATTCCCGTTAACACCACCCCCCACCCAATAGATATATGGCATTCCCTTTAGTCCATTAAGAAGTCAGTGGCTTATTATAGGTGGCACTACAGTAACCTGAATGTGTTTATGCATCCTCTAGGGATACTGGCTAGGGACCAGAAATTCTGTTAGTAGTTGAGGGAATATATAGCTCATTTGAGTCCTAGGAATTTATAATTTTTGTTACTCAGTTCTCTAGAGGTTATAATATTCTCTCACATTAATACATTTTATGTGTTCAGTGCCTAGTGATCAAAGTGAAAATAATGCAGTTATTCTTCTGTTGCTTTTCCACAGAATCGAGAAGAACTCTTTCTGCGTGCCTTGTGTTTATGTCATACTGTAGAAATTAAAACAAATGATACTGTTGATGGAGCTACAGAATCAGCTGAATTAACCTATATCTCCTCCTCACCAGATGAAATAGCTTTGGTGAAAGGAGCTAAAAAGTAAGAACTCTTGTACTTCTCCTAAGAAAGTGAAATCACAGGATGACAGGAGTTAATTTGAGTTTTTTTCCATTTGCTCGGATAACCATATTGTGTACCTCTTCTCTAAGTGCTATCTAAAAGTTTGTAAAAATTCCCAAATATAACCAGTTACATCCAAATAGAAAATAGTGATGCATAGATGTAATTTGCCCTATTATTTATGTATGCTAGCCACGAGTCTGAATTTTCACATTATATTTTGCAATATAATGTGTCTGGCCAATACCAAATAGCAGTGGCCACTTTTTGTACAACACATGTTATTTTTAAAGCACTGCCAGCAATTTTGACGACATTTGATAAGTGACAGTCCAGTTTTCCCCAGGAGGCTCAAGATGATTAAGTGGTAAAAGGTCACTTAATATGTTAGCTGCAGAATTGGAATTACAAATTGTCTTTACCTTGGTTATAATAATTGTGACTAGGCTTTGACTTGCTCTGTTCTATCAACTGATCCAGGAATGGTAAGTGCAGTTGTAGGTTGAGATCATGTAAGAGAGAAGAATTAACAAGGATGAATAGATTCATTACAAGGGGAAATTAATTGTTCCTTAGAGACACACAAAGGTTCTTTTTTGTTTTTGATAGGTACGGGTTCACATTTTTAGGAAATCGGAATGGACATATGATACTAGAGAACCAAAGAAAAGAAATAGAAGAGTAAGTAGCTCTGTGTTGTCTTATGTCCGTCACTCCCAACCCCAGTCAACTTTACATGGATTTAGGAAGGATTACAAAGGAAACTAATGGACCTATAAATGTAGAACTCTGCTCTCTCAATTCAGAGTTCTATATAATAAATGTAGCAGTAGAAGCTGTTTTTAATACAATGGCAGGAACTGGGATGTGTTTCACATGTAGGTCCAGTAGCCAGAATGAGAATTTGCCTGGACTGTTCCTGAAATTTAGATACCATTTTAGTTCTCTAACACATGCTACAAGAAAAATCAGAGAATGTGTATGAAACCTTCTGCTATCTAGAGCCCAAGAAATCACTCTGGGATTACAAGCCCAGCAATTCAAAACACCAAAGTAGCTTTGGTGTTCAATAGAACCTTTGCCTTGTTCTTAGAAATCAAGTGTTAGCCTAAGGGCAAGTACCCTGGTACAGCAGTATCTTAGGATCTTAGTATTTCTGTTTTTGCTACAAAACCCCAAGGAACAAAGCCACCTTGGCTTAATGACAGAGTTTAAATAGGCTCAGTGATTAATTCAAATTTTTCATTTGAACTTGAAATGTAATTATCTTATTTGACTTCCATTCTGGCCCTGAAAATCCCATGAGATTCATCTCAGAAACCTATAATACATGTAAAGGCCCTTGGGTAATAGTCCCCTTTGAGTTGGGATGCTCAGCAGTCCAGAGGAAAGCTCTGTGGTCTGATTGCCAGCAACCTGGAGTCATGATGACCATCCAGATTCTAGTCAGTCCACAACAGTACCTCTGTCTGGCCAACACCAAATGAAATGCTACATATAGATGTCTTAAACACAGCTCCCTTCCCCACCTCAAAAAGCAAAAATTGGTCCACTCACTCCCACCAAAATCAAGCTATATAATAAACATTTTAAGAAAATATTTTCTGGTTGTAGATGGACAGAATGCCTTTATTTTATTTGTATATGGTGATAAGGATTGAACCCAGTGCCTCACACATGCAAGAAAGTGCTTTGCCACTGAACTACAGTCCATCCCAACATTTTTATGTTAAATATATGTATC
The DNA here is from genome assembly GCF_021218885.2 of Marmota monax. Lineage (NCBI taxonomy): Eukaryota > Metazoa > Chordata > Mammalia > Rodentia > Sciuridae > Marmota > Marmota monax. The sequence continues at coordinate 2,886,881 of NW_026695225.1, read as the reverse complement.
TAAGTTGTTTATTTTTTTTTAAATTCCATCATGCTTTTTTTTGATAATTGCCTCTTATTTTAACTCTTCTGTATCCTTACATCTGATTAATAGTTTAGCCATACATACACAAATCTGATCAGTCTCTTAATATCATTCCACTCTTTAAACCCTTCATTAGCTTCCTGTTGCTCTTAAGACAAAATGCCAAATTTCTTAACCAGCCCACAAAGTTCTGTTTTCAGCTCCTGCTTGCCTTTCTTGCTTCATTTCTTGCTGTTTGCCTGTGAATGAGTTTTCCATACAAAGGGAAACTTTAAAGTCCTTGCTATGCCTTTGCATCTGATCTTAGTCTATACTATCAGAATGCCCTGTCCCCTTTCTGCATATCATTCTTGCAGAACCCATCTCAGGCACCTCTTTCAGAAAACCTTCCTTCTGATGGCTTTTTTTTCTGTAGTTTTATCTCTCCTTTGTAAGTGCCTTTTTTTCACTATTTGACAACTGGGAGAGTAATTGTATCTTAACCTATTCTGCATTAGAATGTGGTGAACTGGGCTGGGGTTTTGGCTCAGTGGTACAGCACTTGCCTAGCACGTGTGAGGCCCTAGCTTCAATCCTCAGCACCACGTAAAAATAAATAAAATAAAAGTATTATGTCCAACTACAATTAAAAAATAGATTTTTTTTAAAATGTGGTAAACTCCTCGAGGGAGTGGGCTCAGGCAGATTCACCACTGTTCCCCAACACACAGCACTATGACTGGCCCTTAAGAGGCACTCATAGAACATAGTAAAATAATTAGAAGAGCAGAACTATTTCTAGATCCTTCCAGATATGGCTTGGTGGGACTGCTTTTTGTTCTCCATTCGTATGTAGTCGCTCTCCTTACTATTTTAAGTAATATAATAAAAGGATATAAATAACCTACCAACTCAGATATCCTGTACAGCAGGTTCTATATGCAGAGAAATTTAAAAAAAGAAAGAAAGTACCAGTTGTGTATAGAACTAGCTACCCTCATTCAAAGAGGAGAATTATCTGTTCATTTAAGATTTTTAAATATATTTAGATGTTTCTATTGTGTTTTATTTTGCTCAACATGGCCCAGATATTTTACTTTTTTCATTTCTATTCTTTTGAAGGTATGAACTTCTTCACACCTTAAACTTTGATTCCATCCGCCGACGTATGAGTGTAATTGTGAAGACTCAAGGAGGTATACCTCTTCATACTTGACTTTTTCCATTTGTAGGATAAACTATTTCAGAAAATTTAAGCATTGTAGGTAGTAGCTTAGGATTAGGTAAAGTTTTGCAAAACAGCGGCATTTATAAATATGCCTTCATGTATTTATTTGGAAACATGTTCAGTTTGTCAAATTGTCAATGGCAGAATGCCTGGTGTGATAGTAAATGCATTTTCTTGGAAATAAAACTGACGGACACACTTTTCCTCATAACTTGTGGTATGAATGCAAAGACATTAAATTGATTTTAATGTATGGCAATGGGATCTGTTTTATAATTTTATTTATTTTTAATTTTTTGTCATATGACTTTTAAATACATTTTGGATGTATGAGGAAAAACCAAAAAGCACATTTAACTTTTGAATTACCCACTGTTCTCATGTGTGCACATCTACATATATGTTCTCCTACATATGATGAAATGTCTGGAAAAGTGGCCTGCAAAGGTTGTTTTCCTCAGAACTCTGCTTTTTAATTTGTTGAATTCAACTATCTGCTTTATAAGGGTTAAGTGTCTCTTAGTGCTCAAATGTGAATATTTCCCAGGTATATGAACTAATCTAAAGTTGTGCTTGTACCAGTATAAGCATTTTACAAAGCTATTTTCAAGTTCCTAGTAAAAGCTGTCAAGCCAGTGTTTCAAAAGCTAACTTTGTATAGCTTATTCATAATTGAAGCCTGTTTGAACTTAAGTTTGGTTTTCACGTTCATAGATGCCCTATGTGTACTCTAGGCCATTGCTGAGTACATTTTTAAAAATAATCCTATTGCCTCTCCTTGATACAAGTGTGGTCCTCCATGATTCACTGGGAGGAAATGTATTTTAACCGAGTCGCATGTTGTAAATTCTGGCTTATTTATTGTGTCCATAAGGGTCTAAATTTCTCTTGACAGACTAAAACTTAAGATGTCTAATTTCATTTGGGTGTGTGTTGAAAGGCAGTCTTGGAATACATAGCATCTGGTTGGGAGAGGTCACCTTAACAATTCTCTTATTAAAATATCAATACCATTCTTAAAATTCTAAGTTGAGTATTTTGGTTCTTTGTTTTAGGAGACATCCTTCTTTTTTGTAAAGGAGCAGATTCAGCAGTTTTTCCCAGGGTGCAAAACCATGAAATTGAGTTAACTAAAGCCCATGTGGAACGTAATGCAATGGTGAGCCTACATCCCTCCCCTCAATAAGTAAATGGAGAAGTGCCGCAAATGTTTATGGGATTACTTTTTAAATGGACGTTTAAGCTGGGCATAGTGATGCATGCTTCTGATCACAACTCCTGGGCAGACCAGGGCAGGAGCACCTTAAGTTCTGGGTATTAAAGAGAGGGAGAGAAGGACAAATGAGTGACTTCTGAGCAAAGGGATTCAAGAGCTAACCACTGGTTGGTGAATATTTCACACACGCTTGAGGTTAAAATAAGATGGGAGCTTGATCTACGTTGGTAATTTAAAGAGTCAGTGCCTTAAAATAAAAATAAGGGTTGGGGATATAGCTCAGTGGTGGAATGTACCTGGGTTCAATCCCAAGTACCACATAAATATAAATAAGTGGATGTTTAAGTGAATTTTATTTTTATTGTGTATTTTTGTATTGGCAGTTTTAATATTATTTTCTTTATTTTAATATAAACTATTATCCTTGGAGTAACATTTGATCAGAATTTGCAGCCTTATAAACTTTTCCAGAATCTTTGTTAAAAGCTCTATTTTATTTATTCAAAACCTAACAATGTTACCTTTTTCAGTTGCATTCTGTTCATTTTTTTAAACTACAAATGTGTCAGAATTTCTCTTTATACAAAGCAAGAGTATTTAAAGAGGTTGTGTATCTGTGTGTGTGTGTGTGTGTGTTCAGCTATTATGGGGATAATTATAAATCTTCTACTTTACTTCTAGGATGGGTACCGGACACTCTGTGTAGCCTTCAAAGAAATTACTCCAGATGATTATGAAATAATTAACAGACAGCTCATAGAGGCAAAAATGGCCTTACAAGACAGAGAAGAAAAAATGGAAAAGGTTTTTGATGATATTGAGACAAACATGAATTTAATTGGAGCCACTGCAGTGGAAGACAAGTAACTAGAAATGATACTCTTGTTATTTTAATGACCAGGCATTTACGGTGGCATCTGTCCCAAATTAGTAATTTATTCATGTTTTGAAATCTCTGATTTAACTTTGTTGTCTAAATGGGCTTAAAGATTCATTTATTTTTAACAAGTATGAAAAATTACAAAATTTTGATCTGTTTGTAGGAATGGTTTTTAAGTTAAATACATGTGACTTAGAAGAATGAACCAGTTAGTACTAAAGTCTTTGGATATTTAAGCCAACTACTTATTTATGTAGATATTTATAAAGTAGACTGTTATGTGTAAAGAGGGATGCTAGAGCCGCCAGTAGAGCTCTGGTACCTGGAAGAATGGGTAAGATTTTGACAGAGATGAACAGAAAGAAAATCCAACCTAAAGTGAACAGCACAAGTGCTTAATCTAACCTGGTTTCACAGACCAGAGTATAGTTTTGCTTACTTTAAAATCATATTCTTTTAAATATACAAGCTGAACTCTGCCAAACATAATTGTAGGACTCTGCATTGATCTTCTTGAAAGAATAAGTGTTAGATTCTTAATATTTTAGGAGTTTTCTAAGGAATATAAATGCAAATTATGAGACATAACCAAACAAAGTTATAAACATATATTCAGTTTGTATAGTTATACATAATTATAGGGTTCATTTTGACATAGTCATACATGCATGGAATATAATTTGCTCCACTTCAGTCCTAGTGCTTGTCCTTTCCCTCTTCTCTTCCTTTCCCCTATTTCCCTTTCTCTACTGGTCTTCTTTCTAATTTTTAAATTAGTGCTTTATAGATATATCTAAATGTGAAATTCACTATAATATATTCATATATATATATATATATATATATATATATATATATATACACACACACATACATACATACATACACACATGGATGGCATGATTTGGTTAGTTTCATTCTGGAGTTTCTCCCTTTTCCCATCCCTCCTCCTTCCCCCTCAATCCTCTTCTTCTGCTTCAGTGATCTCCCTTCTGTTTTCATGGAATAGAACCACCAAATTACCCAGCTATCCCACTCTTTAGTATTTATCCAAAAGAACTAAAGCAAGCCTACTATATTGATACAGGCACATCAGTGTTTATAGCAGCACAGTTTACAATAATCAATTATAGAAACTGCCCAGGTGCCCATCAACAGATAAAGAAAATGTTGAGTTTTACTCAGCAATAAAGAAGAATGAAATTATGGCATTTGCTAGTAAATGGGTGGAACTAGAAGACATCATGCTGAACAAAATAAGCCAGACTCAGAAAGTCAAAGGTTGAATGTTTACTCACATATGCAGAAGCCAGACAAAATAAGGAAAAAAGGCGGGAGGGAATCCCATAGAAGTATAATTTTTCTTTCAGAATTTATATATATATATATATATATATATATATATATATATATATATATATATATATATATATATATACACACATACATACATACATATATATGTGTGTATATATAATATAAAAATATATGTATGGTAATATATAAGATATAATGAGGTTAACAATGAATACAAATATATGGTGAGTTTCTGAGTGATGATTCTCAGTTTTGCCATTAGGTATTAATTACCTCAAGAGATAGCATGAACTTTTCTGGACTTCATTGTTTGAAATTCATTTTAATAATTAAAACTATACCAAAGATAACGATCTCAGGAGTAAAGGGTATATAAGAAAACCAACTGTGATAAGTTGTCACAACTGTAGAATTATAGTGAATTGTAAAGAATGTTCTCTTTAGGAAGCTTTCTTGTAGAATCCCTGTCAGGTATTTTAAAGGATAACAAGGCTTCCTTGTGTTCCCAGGCTACAAGATCAAGCTGCAGAGACCATTGAAGCTCTGCATGCAGCTGGCCTGAAAGTCTGGGTGCTTACTGGTGACAAGATGGAGACAGCCAAATCCACATGCTATGCCTGCCGTCTTTTCCAAACTGGCACTGAACTCTTAGAACTCACCACAAAAACTATTGAAGAAAGTGAAAGGAAAGAAGATCGATTACATGAATTGTTGATAGAATATCGGAAGAAGTTGCTGCATGAATTTCCTAAAAGTACTAGAAGCCTTAAAAAGTAAGCAAGTACATCAATTTCTTATACTTAGACATTGGTACAGATGTAAAAAACAACTGTTTATGCAGAAGGCTCCATTTTCTATAATTTACCATTCTCTGTTTGCAGGTATTTTTTTCTTTATAAGTTAAAACCTTCCCTGAGGGCTTAGCTAATGGCACATTTGAGGTTACTTGATACTTTACACCTCTCTTTTAAGTTAAAAGAAAACTTCATTTCTCAAGGTTTAAAAAATTACCTCAATTTGTTTTGCGGGGAATTGGTGCGGGGGTTACCAGGGATTGAACCCAGGGCACTTAACCACTGAGCCACATCCCCAGCCCTTTTTTATTTTGAGACAGGGTTATTTAGGGCCTTGCTAAATTGCTGAAGCTGGCTTTGAACTTGTGATCCTCCTGCTTCAGCCTCTCGAGCCACTGGGAGTATAGGCGAGTGCCACCATGCCCAGCAGAAAATTACCTCGATTTCTTCTTAAAATTAAATTTATTTTTAGCTAATACATGAAAAACATAAAATTGTACATATTAGTGGAGTAACTTTACCATATAATGTTTCTTTACCATATGTTCTGCATGTATACATTCTGTAATGTTTAAACCATAGTAAACATACCTCCTCAAACATCATTTCTTAATGGAAAAACTTAAAATCCATGTAGCTTTTTGAAATATATACTACGTTATTGTCAATAGTCACCCTGCTGTACAATAGCACATCAGTGTTTTTTTATCCTGTCTAATTGTATTAGAACCCATTGATCATCTTTTCTTTATCCCTTCCACTACCTAATCTCCCTGGCCTCTGGTAACGACTAGTCTGCTCTTACTTTCTAATGAGATTAGCATTTTTAGATTTCACATATGAGCAAGATCATGCTATACTTGTATTTCTGTTCCTGGCTTATTTCACATATTTGTTATTTTTCACTTAACATAACGATCTCAGTTCCATTCATGTTGAAACAAATGACAGGATTCCATTCTTTATAGTAGTATTCCATGTCATATATGTCTCACAGTTTCTTTGTTCTTTCATCAGTTGGAAGACACTTAGGTGTTTCCATTTCTTGGCTGTTAGGAATAGTGTTGCAATGAATAAGTGCAAATGTCTCTTTGTTATACATACTGATTTAATTTCTTTTGTATACAAACCCAGTAGTGGGATTACTGGATCATATGGCAGTTCTGTTTTTGATTTTTTAGAAATGTTAAAAATAATTAAACTTCTAAATGCTTAGGGTCTGGGTATGTAATAAAATCAATCTCTATTACAGTTTCAATGCATTTTGAGGTCCCAGAGCTATTTCTGATGTGGACTCTTATGTCCCAGTATTCCAGAGGGAACCAAATACTTATTAACATGGATGCTTTGATTCTGCTTTCAACTAATTACATACAAAGAACTTATAGAACCTCAGGGCAAGCCAATGATCCACAGTAATTCAATGCCCAGGAGTATATCATCTATACTTCATATTGACCTAGTTTTGTCCTCATCTAACCTAATGACTTGACTTTATCTTGACCATAAGTAAACTTAATTCCTTTTCTGGAGTGCTACCAGATCACCTGCACTAACTGCAGAGTACCTTAGACAATATTACTTTCCATTTCTTGAGCACACTTCATATTCTAGGAACAATATTAAGTGCTTTGTATGATTGTTTTCATTTAATCTTCATTAACAACCCAGTTAGGAAATCTTGTTTTCTTCATTTTATGGATAGGGAAGTGGGCTCAGCAATATGAACTGACTTGCTTATGATCATACCACTAATGAGGGATTGAGCAAGTCTGCCAGCTCCAGAGCCCATGCTTTTAACATCAATACTATATTTCTGTCCTCATCTTTCATGTTTAACCAAACTTAAAAATTAATGGGCCATATTTTAAGGCTATGGATAATAGTAAAACAACTGTTTTTCTTCTGTTACTTAGGTGAGATTAAAAATACTTGTTATTAAATTACCTCTGAGAAATGTTTCCTTTCTTTAACCAAATGGTACTTACAAAGTCATCCCAAAGCCAGGTGCTATGGTGCATGCCTACAATCCCAGCAACTCAGGAGACTGAGGCAAGAGGATCAGCCTCAGCAATTTAGCAAGGCCCTAAGCAAACACAGCAAGACCCTGTCTCAAAAAATAAAAAGGGCTGGGATGTGGCTCAAGGGTTAAGCTCCCCTTGGTTCAATTTCTAGTTAACCAAAAAGTAAAATAAAGTCAGTCCAAATTACATGCATTTTATTTGTCCATTTGTCTTATTTTGCCTGGACTGCCATAGCAATCCATAGACTAGGTGGCTTAAACAACAGAAATTTGTTTCTCACAGTTCTAGAGACTGAAAGACCAAGACCAGAGTGCTTCAGAATGGTTGGGTTTTGGTGAGAGTAGTCTTCCTGGCTTGTAGATGTCTTCCTTCTCTTTGCCTCCACATGTGGCAGAGAGTATTAGTGTCTCTTCTTTGTAATACCATCCTGGTGTCCTCACTCTCATAAATTCACATGAACCCAGTTATATCTTATAAGCCCCATCTTCTCATGCTATCACATTTGGAGTTAGGCTTCAACATAAGAATTTTGCTGACACAATTCAATCTATAACAGGCACTAATGCCATTATGAAGGCCCTACCATAGGTTATGACTTTGTCTAAACCTAATCACCTTTCAAAGACCCCCCCCCCCAATCTCCAAATACCATTACTTTGAGGATAAGGTTTCAATATATGAATTTTGAAAGGACATAGTTAGTCCATATCTCTGTTGAGCAACTATTTGGTACTTTTTTTTTTGGGGGGGGGCGTGTTTTATACTGGCAGTCAAACCCAGGGCACTTTACTACTGAGATATATCCTCAGTCCTTTTTTTTAAAATTTTTGAGACATGGTCTTGCTAAATTGATGAGGGTAGGCTGAATTTTAGATCCTCCTGCCTCAGGCTCCTGAAACATTGGTATTACATGCAAGTGCCACCACGCCGGCTCTGTGGTGCTTTTGTAAAAGTCAGGCATTATGGAAAAATTAACAAATCATCACCATTTCAGCTTATTCCCTCTTTCTGGTTATCTGTTTGGGGTTTGGCATGGTCTTGCTCCTAGTTACATAGGCTTCATTTAGATCCAAAATTACCTTTGCTCCTTTACCCTTTCCAGTTCACAGAAATGCTTGGTGGCACACACCTGTAATCCCAGGGATTTAGGAAGCTGAGGCAGAAGGATAGCATATTCAAGACCACATCAGTTCACATCAGCTCCCAAGCCTTATTCAGATTCCAGTCATCACCACTAGTGCTCCACATCTGAGGACTGGCACTTTACACTTGGAATCTCTTAATCTCCTCTACCAGATGAGTGGTCTTTAAGTAAACTACAGTACACATCATAATCCTACTTTGAAACCTTTTAGTTGTTCTCCATTACTTAATTCAGTTCACACCAAAGCCCTCAAGAGACCTTTAATTCGCTTTCCCAGTGCATCCCAACATACATTTTCTCCCTTCATCTCTTTCTTCCCTGCCTTCAAGTTACAATTTAAATATCATACCTTACAAAGAACCCACTATTCTTTCCTGTGTGTATTTATTTTCCCAAGGATTGGGCATTGACTGTTTATTATCTGGTTATATATGTTCTTCCATGTATGCTTCTGTCACTCCCAAGGAGATTTTATATTCTCCAAGGAAAGACTAGCCTGTAATTCTTTATTCCTCCAGATAGCATACTTATACTTAATGTTTACTAATATTCCTTGATTATTGAGCTGCTGTTTTCTGCCCAGTAAGACAGCTCTTGTTAAGTAAGCAAAGAGCACATGGTTGATGTCTGTTTAAATTATATTTACAGTATTATAAAGCCAGATAGAGATAAGTACAAATATAGTGTTAGCAGTATACAGCAAAGAAATATGGAAAGGGAATGATGGGGTGTATTTGGCTTTCACTACTCAAAGAAAGGTCCATAGAAAAGAAGCTCTGATGTCACCAGGAAACTTGTTAGAAATGCAAATTTCAGACCTCAGCTCACTAAATCAGAATCTGTGTTTTAACAGGATTCCCAGATGATTTCCTTTGTACATTAAGCTTTTTGAGGAGCATTAGACAATGGAATCTATAACCGAGATCTTGCTGTATCTACTGCTTCCACTGTAGTGATTCTCAAAGGGCACCCAATTCCCTGAGCAAAAACTGAATAACCACTGTTTTGTTCCTGTATTGCAAGGAAAAAAAAAAGTCTAATTGGTAGGATTTTCTCAGTTGCAAATTTCCCCCATGTAGTTTTCTTTTTTTCCTTTCTTCCTTTCTTTCTTTCTGGAACCCACGGATGCTTTACTACTGAGCCACATCCCGAGCCCTTTTTATTTTTCATTTTGGGACAGGATCTTGCTAAGTTGCAGCCTCCCATATAGCTATATGTATGCACCACCAAACCCAGCCCCCATTTGTTTTCTTAAAAACTTGACACCTTGTTACATTTGTTTTCCTTGGCACTTAGAATACCTCTTAGTCCTGGCCATACATGAGAGCAAACTAGGGAGCTTTTAAAACATAATCAAGCCCCCAACCAAAATATTCTCATTTATTTGGTCTAAGGATGGGCCTCAGGTTTGGGCAACTTTTTAAAGTTACACAAATGATTCTAATGGGAAGGCTAGGATTGAGAACCCCTGGTAGTAAAGCATGATACTTATTTAAGAAATATTTTATATTATTACATTCTTTAATGAGAACCATGTCTTTTAGATGCTCTGTCATATTTGAGAAGCCATGTTTTATGCATAGGTTTTGTCATTCAGATAAAGATATTAGAGAGAAGTCTTCTATGATTTCTTTACCCTAAAGCCATTTTGTTTTTTCTCAGTCTTTAAGGAATATCGAATTCACTGATAATTTGTATTCATGTCAGAACTAATGTTATTTTATACTTGTTCAATTCATCTATAATTCCCAAAATTTATCTTGAATTTCTTAAACAGAGGCAGATTGTGAAACCTCCTTTATTTTGTACTTTTTAGAACTTATAGTCAATTATATGAGCAACTTAGGTCTCTGAGGTGTTACTTAAAGTCACTGTTGTGCTATTATTAGAGGCAATTGCTTCTTTGGAATGAATACGTCAAGTAACCAGATTGATGACTCATCTTCTATAGTTAAAAAATCAGTACCCTAAATACAAAGGTATGATAATTTCAAAAACAACATTGTTTTTTTTTTCTTTTTCAGAGCATGGACAGAACATCAAGAATATGGATTAATCATCGATGGCTCCACATTGTCACTCATACTAAATTCTAGTCAGGACTCTAGTTCAAATAATTACAAAAGCATTTTCCTACAAATTTGTATGAAGTGCACTGCAGTGCTTTGCTGCCGGATGGCACCATTACAGAAAGCCCAGGTAACTGTGGATATTAATATTCTATTCTGGGTTTCTATATATACATATGTGCAAATGTTTGATCTACTTTTAATTTGCTTCTAATTAAACAAATTAATTAGAAATTTACTTTTAAATCATTTCACTGTTATCATCTAATTTTTTTCAACCTTAACTTTTTTCCTTTTGGGGTCAAAATCAAGAAAGATTCTTTCCCCCAAATTGATTTAAAGTTTGCTGGACTTCTATGTTGCCTCCATTCCACTGCTCCTTGCTCTCCCCTATGACATTAGCCTCATGCATCCTGTTTCTTTTGCTCTTTTTTGGTACCAGGGGCACTCAACCACTGAGCCATATCCCCAGTCATTTTTTTTAATTTTTTTTATTTTGAGACAGGGCCTCACTGAGTTGCTTAGGGCCTCACTGAGTTACTGAGGCTGGCTTTAAACTTGGGATCTTCCTGCTTCAGCCTTCCTAGCTATTGAGATCACAGGCATGTGCCCAGCTTCTTCTGCTTTTAATACTCTACTGACTTGCTTGCTGGCAAACCTGACCCAATTTCGTGTGCTGTGTTCATTCTCTTCCTCATTTCTTTACTGCATTTGATACTATCAATTATATCCTCCTCAAAATTCTCCTTCCTTGATTTCTGTGATGGTCCGTAGTCCTGACATTTTCTTCCCTCTTTGGACATCTAGTTTCCTTTATTGTCTATATTCTCCCTGATTATCAGTTGCTTCTAATAAATTCTCCTCTGCTTTTTACTTTATGAACTCTTTTTCTGGATTAGCACTTCTGTGACTCTCCGTGACGTTTTGCTGGTCCTGAGTTTTTCTTGATTTTAATCTATTTCTAGCTGTCTGCTAGACAGCCCCATATGGATTTCCTACCATCACATTAAATTCTAGCGTCTAAGACAGATCTTATGATATTCTTCTTCAGACCAGTTTGTTTTTTACCTTTCCTGTTACCAGTGCCATTTTTCTTTTGCTCCCTAAGTCTCAAAACTACCTTTGATCTTATCTTCTCCCTCTATATAGATGCCATGTTCTGTTGATTCTACCTGCTTTTTGTCTTAGTTCTACTTTTCGTGCCATCTTTTGAAACCATTTACTGACAGCCTAGTTCAAACCCTCAAAAGTTTACACATAGACTATTTGATTTTGTGTCCTCACTGGTCCCTTTTGCTTTCACCTTCTTCCTGCAATCTTTCCCTCTATACTCCTATCATGCTCTTTTTTTCAGACACTTTTAATGTCTGTAGTCCAGACCTTTGGGATTCTACTTTATTTCTTCCATCTGCTTACCAAACCCGTCTTCTTGGAGATGTATCTTTTTCACTCTTAGAATTCTCTACAGCCCAATCATCAATTTTCTTGGCATCTTTTATTTCTTTTTTTATTTTTATTTTTTATTCTAATTTGTTATATATGACAGCAGAATGCATTACACTTCTTATTACACATATAGAGCACAATTTTTCATATCTCTAGTTGTACACAAAGTAGAATCACACCATTCGTGTCTTCATACATGTACTTAGGGTAACAATGTTCATCTCATTCCACCATCTTTCCTACCCCCATGCCCCCTTCCTTCTCTTCTCTCCCATTTGCCCTATCTGAAGTTCATCTAATCCTCCCATGCTCCCCCTCCCAACCCCACTATGAATCAGCCTCCTTATGTCAGAGAAAACATTCAGCATTTGGTTTATTGGGATTGGCTAACTTCACTTAGCATTATCTTCTCCAACTTCAGCATCTTTTATTTCTGTGACTAAGTTCATTGTTCTTCCCGGTTTCTAGACTCAGAAACTTGAAATCTGTGTTAATTTCTCCCAGGCTTTACTCTTTTCTTTTTTTAAAGAGTGAGAGAGAGAGAATTTTTTAATATTTATTTTTTAGTTTTTTCGGTGGACACAACATCTTTGTTTGTATGTGGTACTGAGGATTGAACCCGGGCCGCACACACACCAGGCGAGCGCGCTACCACTTGAGCCATATCCCCAGCCCAGGCTTTACTCTTTCATGTGGTGTCAGTTACCAAATTTTCACTTTCTAGTACATTCTCTTTTCCTTCTATTCCTTCCTTTCCATTACCTTCCAAGGCCAGACCTTTAATAGCTCATTAAACTCTACCTATAACTAGTCACCCAACATCTCTCTTTGCCCATAGTCTTTCTTTCCTTCACTTCCTCCTGTATCCTGCTCCTACTTTCATAATATCACTCCCAGTTGATCTGGCTCCATATACATCTGTCCATATTCTCTATATGAAAACTCATTGATCTATCTGGACATACCAGATCAATTTTCTGGGCATATACTATACTTACCTGGCTGTTTGCCTTTGGGTATGACATTCCTTTACTCTGCAATGCTTCCTTCTTCCCATCCATGTAAATCTTATTAATACTTCATGATTTAAACCACTCTGTAAAACAGTGCTCAATCATTTTGGCATATAGGGTCCTCTCCATTCTGATATGATAGGCCTTCTTATGTGAACAACTTTAATGACAATGTCATGTATTCTTGCACAGATAGTATATTTCATTATTTAAGTTTTATTTATCTGGTTGCCTAGTACTTATGTTCATGAACAGATCTTTACTTCTTAAATAAATTCTTCTTAAGGTATGTGACCAGGCCTTGTATCTTTTTTGGATCATAGTTTATTTCTTTGAAAAATGTATTATTACATGCAGTTATAGTTGATGGATAAATAGATTTTTGGTGAAATTATTTTTTTGTGAAAGCTATCATAGAGATTTGAAGAGAATCTCTTAATCTGGGTGACCTGGGAATCAGTGAAAAACTCTATATGTGTACTTAACTAAATCCTCCCTGATTTTATAGTTCATGACCACATATCCTTTTATCTTTCCATGAAGACAGATTTTAGTCTTTTAATCTAATCTATATTCTCATGCAAAGACTGTCATCCTTTATAATTTTATTGCCCTTTTGGAGACCTTCCCTGGCTGCAGTTTTTAATCCCTGAGGTGCAAATCATTGCTGTGCGTAGTGTAAAAGGTACAATGAGTTAACCATTATTGTAGCCCATCAAAAATAAATTTAGTTTGGGTTTTGAAAAGTTTGTCCTTGACACTTTTACTTACAGATTATTTCTAATAGTCTTTCAAAAAGTTTTTAAGAAGAACCATAGAGAGGCAAGGGGTTAGGAGAAAGTTGGCGTTTTAGGTAACATAATTTTTGTGTTAGATGGAGTTGAGTATATGGGTGGGGCAGTTTGTGCTATTCAATACTACTAAAACCTGACTGGATCTTCTTTAAAAGACTGTGGGGTGTCTTAGCCTCATATAAATTATTTATAATCATGTCAGTTATGTTGAAATGGATTTTATTTATGTTAGCTAGTCAGAACAATTGTGAATAAAGGATTTTTGTAAAGCATTTTTTAGTTACTGAAGTATTTAAGCATTTTTAAGGCTGCTAACTTCCAAGGAGTTTTGTGAATTGACTTAATGAGTAGAGATTAAAACCTAGAGGGGTAGGGCAGCTGCTTACCCAGTACACTTTCCACAAGTAACAGCAGGAGAAGGTTTTGGAGCAGCCCAAAACAGAAGTGTTTTAACACCAGGGATGAACATTTTATTCAGCACCATCCATGAAAGCGACACTGAGCTACACAGTATTATTTTCACAGCTAGAAGATATACACAGGGAATAGTGACAGACTGTACTGTATATCTTGGGCACCTTTCTGCAAATCTCACCTCCTTTAAGATGCCCCTTTTAAAATGTAACTACCTATAGGGAGAGGGCAAACCAGTGGAAGATTTTAGTGAAGTTTAGTTGGCAGCTAGATGGGTACAAGAATTTTATACAAATTCCTGGGAATAAGTGTTAGGATGCTACTAGGGGAGATAGGAGTGTCACCAGGAAGGAGAGAGTAAGACATAACCATAACATTGTTCTCCGACTTTCCACTTTTGTTCTGCTGGCCTTATATAAATTACTCTAAATTAGCTTTCTGACCTAATGATCTGAAAAGACATATGAATAATGGTAAAAAGAGGGAAACACGTTTACCTCTAATCTGCATAGAAGGCAGAAGTTTCTGAGAGTCCATGTATGCACAGAACCAAAAATCAGGTGGGTGCCAGTGTTACGTTTTGAATCACTATATTCTGCATGTGGGAATTCAAAATGTGTGTGTTTGCATATGTATGTGTGTGCGCGTGTGCAGGCGTGCGCACCTGCACACACACACACACATACACACACTACCTTTCTGTTAGCAAAGCCTCCATTTGCAAGTGTGAATTAAGCATAAAACCCCTAATATATTCCATTCTAACATTCTGCTTTGATCTTTTCTATGTCTCTTTTGAAATTGTTTAGATTGTCAGAATGGTGAAGAATTTAAAAGGCAGCCCAATAACACTGTCAATTGGTGATGGTGCCAATGATGTTAGCATGATCTTGGAATCCCATGTGGGAATAGGTAAGAAACATCTAATGAGATGGTATCAGTATTGCTTTTAGGTACAATTTTCTTACATTCTAGAAAGATTGTTTTAGTTATTCATCTTGAATTTGAGAATGATGATCATTAATAGAATGAAGGGCCTCATCTGATCAAGGTCCCACCTCTTGTGGGAAGGTGGCAAAACAAAGTTATAGGATATTTTTGTATTAGCCAAGTAAATTGAATTTCCCAAACCTACTGGCAATACAATAGATTGTTTAGCTCTCATTTTGACAGCATGCATGAAATTTTATTGATTTCCTGCCCCTGACAAGACTGCCTGTTTATGTTGCTGCACTATATCTTCTGAGATTATTGACTTTTGGAGGCTAAGAAATTATCATTGTTTGGCTCATATTTTGTATAGTAGTATTTATGGGTGGTTTGGGTTATAGTGTTGAATAGTGTTGAATTTATATGTCGACATGTAACAACAGCTTTTCTACCTACCTGTACCATTTTTTTCCTTGTCAGGTTGCTCTTAGGCAATGCACCTAACACCCTGACCTTTTTTATTTTTTGGCAAAAGGTTTGAGGTACATGTGTAATTAGTATCTTTGGAATTGCTGTACCGCAGTTTAGTTTCCCAAATTCTTCTTCCCATTTGGAAGTAGACATGCTTAATATGGAACTCTTAAGTTCTGTTCATTGATTATCCAATATAGAAATTGTCTAAAGGGGCTGGGGATGTGGCTCAAGCAGTAGCGCGCTCGCCTGGCATGTGCGGGGCGCTGGGTTTGATCCTCAGCCCCACATAAAAATAAAAAATAAAATAAAGATGTTGTGTCCACTTTTTTTTTTGGTGATGCTGGGGATTAAACCCAGGGCCTTGTGCATGCAAGGCAAGCACTCTACCAAGTGCGCTATATCCCCAGCCTATCTAAAATTTCTTGAGGTTTTATAGACTTCTTCGGTAGCTTGTCAGTATTTCATGAAGAATTTTATCTTGTAATTGAGCATCTAAACCACACTACAAAATCCAGGTCTTTGAGTTGCCTTAATATATAGCACCTAGTTTAATGTCATGAACAATCAAGCACTTACTGAGTGACTTAAAAATAATTTTCAGGTGGACTTTTTTCTTTCAGATAATTTTTGGCCTTGCAAAAATTGAAATAACGATTGTTTTTGTTTCATGCTGTATTACAAATTGATAGTTTCCAATTAAATTTAGTGATAATTTTATTTGGTAACTCTCAGTATCACAGTTAAAGAAAGCCCTTTTTAGTTAAAAAAGAAAAGATAAACTATACAATTGATCTATAACATTTCAACAATTAGAAAATGTGAAAATAGATCACAGGATTGCTTATTCTTTGAAATACTCACACTATATATTCTCTTTTTAGGTATTAAAGGCAAAGAAGGCCGCCAAGCAGCCCGGAACAGTGATTATTCTGTACCCAAGTTTAAACATTTAAAGAAACTATTATTGGCTCACGGACATCTATACTATGTGAGAATAGCACATCTTGTACAGTATTTCTTCTATAAGGTATGTGATAAAGTATTTGTAATTTAATAATTGTTTAATCTAGCATGGGCTTAGCTTAGTCACGGTTTTGTTCCCCCATTTTTATGTTTCTTTTGCTTTTCTGATACTAAAATTTGTACACAGTGAAGCAAAGGTTGTCTATTTAATGAATCCAAAACAAGATATTCCATTAGATATAAGAGATTTGAAATTAATTTTTTAAATTATTTTTATTGGCAAATTAAGTATAATAAAGTTTACCTATTAAATGTATATAGTTTTGACAAATGTATACATCCATGCAACTATTACCCCAATAAAAAAATAGACATTCCCATTTCCCCCAAAAGTTCTCATGTGCTCTCTCTCAGTGTCCTCTATCCCTCCCCCAACAAGTAAACTGACTTATATTATTATACCATACATATTAATATGTATGATATAGAACCTGTAGATATAGATGTAAAATATGATATCTAATAATATTAATAATATTATGCACACTAGTTTTGCCTCTGGGGCTTGATATAAATGGAATATTTGTATATTTTTGTGTCTGGCCTGTTTTACTTAGTATGTTTTTGAGCTTCATGTATTAATAGTTAGTTCCCTTTTATGCTAAGTAGTATTTCAAACTACACTTTTTAATAGCAGAATCCTCATGTGAAATTACACACATAAAGCAGACTGAAGCAGGACTACATTGAATGAAGGAGGTAGGGCCAGGACAATTCCTTATTCAGCTCCCCTGTCCTGTCCTAAAGGTTCCTCAGAATATAGAATCAATGAATTTAGTTTAAGTCACTTATTTTATGCATAACGAACTTGGCATGCATGAAGATGAAACAGTTAAAGTAAGCAAATAATTGTCATTTATATGGACCAGAATTTGATGTCCTGTTCTGTATTCTATGCAATAGGATTTTAATTTTTTTTACCTTTTTTTTAAAATAATTTTCGACTCTTAAAAAAGTTGCAAAACAAGATACTCACGTATTCTGCCCAGCTTTGTCAACTGTTATTGCCTTAGACAAACCCACAACAGTTATCAAAATCAACAATTTGATTTAATTAGCACATAATTATTAGCAAGTCTATATACTGTAATCAGTTTCCATTAATGTCCTTTTTGTAATCTATTTCTTTTTAGGATCACCCTTTCATTTAAGCTATTATGTCTCCTTAAGCTTCTGTAATTTAGAGCAGTTCCTGTCTTTGTCTTTATGATTTTAACATTTTTGAAAAGTACCAGCCATTTAATTTAGTTTGTAGGCTGTCTCTCTACTTGGACTAGTTTAACATCTGCTTATTATTAAATTCAGGTTATACATTTTTGGTATAACCTCTACAGAAGTTGGGCTGGGGTTGTGGCTCAGTGGTAGAGCGCTTGCCTAGCATGTGTGAGGCATTGGGTTTAATTCTCAGCACCATATATAAATAAAGTCCATTGACAGCTAAAGAAAAAATTTTTAAAAAACACTACAAAAGTCATATTATGACCTTGTTATTACATTTTATTACGAGACACATGTTGTCAATATGTCTCCTTACTGTTGATGTTAAGTTTGATAACTTGATTCAAATAAAGTTTTGGAAGGTTTCAAGATCCCTCAACCTTGCTTTGTAAAATGTCATTTGAAAATATGATTCTGCTACTAAATCAACTATTTTATTCTATGAATTAAATTTCATTCTCATCATTTGTTTTGTTACTCAAATTGACTCATATTTGACCATTGGGAGCAGTGTGGTCCTTCCAGCATAGCCTCATAATTTTTTGAAGATGTCTTTGTTTTCTAGTTCTACATACTATTCCAGGTTCATCTTGTATTTTTCCTGCCCCAGCCCTGGATTCAGACTTTTCTTCAGGGAACACTGATTTCTTTTATTTGCAAATAGTATTTAGAAAGTTAAATTTCAGTGCTGGTTATATTCATTACTACTGAGCTAAACCTTGGTTTTATGCCTTCTCAGTGAACAGAACTAGGAAATACATAGAGACAAAAAAACTATTTATATCTGTATATATATATATATATATATATATATATATATATGTGTGTGTGTGTGTGTGTGTGTGTGTGTGTGTGTGTGTGTGTGTACATATGCATATATGTTGGACCAGAATCAAAAGTACCAATATGAATCAGTGTATGAATTCAGTTCATACTAATACCTTTGATACCAGAACCACAGAGTTCATTCTAGATATTCTCCCTCTCCCCACCACTCTTCTCCTCCCCTACCTCCATCCTTTTTTTGCTTTTTATTTTGAGACAAGATGTCACTAATTTTCTGCAGCTGGCCTCAAACTTGCAATCCTCCTGTCTCAGCCTCCTGAGTTGCTGGAATTATAGGCATGTGCACCACACCCAGCAGTTTCTCACCTTTTAAACAGCATCTCCCCAGCCCACCTGACCCCCATCCCCTAGGAACCACCATTCTACTCTCTGCATTTTTAGGTTCTACATATAAGTGAGATCATGCAGTATTTTTTTTACCTGTATCTGATTTTTTTTCACTTGACATAATGTCCTCTGGGTTCTCCATGTTGTCATACATGTTGGTGCATTTCTTTTTAGCCTTAAAATATGTATATCAAAATACTATTTAGAAAGTAGTTTCTTTTTTGAACATTTACACATTGTTAGTGGGATTGTAAATTAGTACAACCACCTTGAAAATCTGTATGGAGATTCCTCAATAGACTGAGAATGGACCCAGTATAAGACCCACTTACTCTACTCTTTGGTATTTATCCAAAAGAACTAAGATCAGCATACTATAGTGATACAGTCACACAGTGTTCATAGCAGCACAATTCACAATAGCCAAGTTATGGAATCAGCCCCGGTGCTTGTCAGCAGATGAATGGATAAAGAAAATGTGGTAAATATATACAATGGAGTTTTTCTCAGCAAAAAGAAAAATGAAATTATGTCACTTGCAAAAAAACTGGATAGAACTGGAGAACATTATGCTAAGTGAAATAAGCCAGACTCAGAAAGTCTGGCTTATTTCACTTAGCATAAGAGTTGTTTGTTTTCTCTCATATATAGAAGCCAGAAAGACAAGGAGGAAAGAAAGGGATTTCATGAAAATAGAAGGGAGACCAGTAGGCAGAGGGTGGGGATTAAGAAAGGGAGGAGAGGAAAGAAAGGGGAAGAACTAGGAAATGAAGTTAACCAAGTTATGCTATATGCATGTGCAAATATTTTACAATGAAGCCTGCTATTATATAAAATTATAATTCATCCATAAAAAATTAAAAATAAAGCTTCCCTTTTTTCTCTTTTCTACCACTACAGTGTGGTTAGTTTATTTCCATTACAATCAAGTTCATTGTTAATAGGAATTTGTTGTTCACTTCTTTCTTTTCTTTTCTTTTTTTTTTTTTTTAAGATGGATCAGACCAAGTTTCCCAGGCTGGCCTCAAACATAATTTAGCATATGTAGAAAGTGGGGCTTAGTGTATATCTACTATAGATTTATTTAAGTCTAGGACTCCTTCTACATCATAGTTAGGATGTATTGGGCCTTGCACTCAATAATTAATAGCCTCACATTATTTTCTCTTAACCTCCCCCTAGTAGGAGGCCCTGTTAAAATTTGTCATGCAGATCTGCCTAGTAATCTGATCCTATTCCAGAAAATTGGTTTGCCTCTAGGATTTTGGCTTGCAATTCAAATAACTGCCACTAGATGGAAGGAATGCTCTGTTAAGGGAAATAAAACAAGAATTAGCTTGGCAAATGTTGGCCAGTGATCAGAAATTGACACATCCCTGTTGCCAACATAGGGGATTGATGATTATTTTTGTAGATAATGCCCTCTGCCTTCATTTGTATTTGTATGTCCATTATCATCTTGGTTACTGACAGCACTATTTATTTTATATTGCAGTCTTTTATCCCAAGGGGTTTCTAATATTTTCAACCCTCTTTGGTAAAGTCAGATATTTACTTCCTCTTTTCTTATTACATCTTCAAATTGTCCTGATGTATCCTAGAGTACTTCAATAATAGGCCTTCCTGCCTTCTGTTTTCCCATTAAATTCTCACATAATCCAACCAAAGTTTAGAAAATTCTACTCTTCATCTTGTCCCTCAGAAACTTTACTTTTGTTTTGTGTTAGTCTGTCTTTTAAGGCACTCCCCCATCTGACCCTTTCTTACCATTTATACTTAAAATACATACTGTCTTGCCGTTTCTTGCCATCTATGTATCTTTTTAAATATTTATTTTTTAGTTGTAGTTGGACACAGTACCTTTATTTTATTTATTTTTACGTGGTGCTAGTGCTGAGGATTGAACCCAGGGCCTTGCATGTGCTAAGCGAGTGCTCTACCGCTGAACTATAACCCCAGCCCTCTACATATCTTATTTATCTTTAAGACCTAGTTCAAATTCTACCTTCTTTATTCTATCCATCAACAAATATATTTTGAATGTATTTCTATGTGCCAAACACTGTTTTAGGCCCTGGGAATTCACCATGGAGTAAGACAGGCAATGTCCCTATTCTCATGGAGTTTACATTCTGGTGGGGGAGGCAGAGTCCTCCTCATGAAGACCCCCCCCCCACACTCTGCTGATCCCCACTCAACTTTAATTCATCCAAACTCAGATAACTTTAAATTTTTGTAAAGTATGACTCTGGAAATGCTGCTGGCAGTATTTTGCATTGTGTTAGAACTGATACATACTAATGAGTATTGCTTTTCCAGATGATGACATTGTGGGCTATGACATTTATTCTCATGCTGCAGGGATGATCCAAAACATG
The DNA here is from genome assembly GCF_021218885.2 of Marmota monax. Taxonomy (NCBI): domain Eukaryota; kingdom Metazoa; phylum Chordata; class Mammalia; order Rodentia; family Sciuridae; genus Marmota; species Marmota monax. The sequence continues at coordinate 2,865,343 of NW_026695225.1, read as the reverse complement.
TAGATCATGTTTCTTTAGGTATATCCTCTAGAACCTGTAGTATATTTATCTAAATCACCTCATTGTGGCAGAAGCTTATTCATTGAGGATACATTTCATCTTTCAGAACAGCCTCAAGTCTCCCAGAGCTAATCTGGTGAATTAACTACTGATAATATGTACCAGAAGAAATGACACTGATTTTCTGACATGGTTCAAAAATGGCTCTTAAGCCAGGCGCAGTGGTGCACGCCTGTAATCCCAGAGGCTTGGGAAGCTGAGGCAGGAGGATCTCAAGTTCAAAACTAGCCTCAGCAAAAGCAAGGTACTAAGCAACTCAGTGAGATCCTGTGTCTAAATAAAATACAAAATAGGGCTAGGGATGTGGCTCAGTGGTCAATTGCCTTTGCCCCTGACTTCAATCCCCAGTATTCCCCACAAAAAAGGCTCTTAAAAGTGCTTCCCAAAGAAGAAGTTCAGAGATGTGGTGAACTAGTGACAGTAGCACATAAATAAGTTTACTGCCTACTTTGAAAGATAGCAGTCTTTTGGGTCAAAAGTCTGGAGCTTTTGACCAAAGACATTAATTCCAGTGTTTTATAGTCATACTTGGTACCTTTTAACTGCCTTATAAATTCCCAGTGTGCATCTGTATGTTTTAATTCTTCCAGTTAAATGATAAGTCCCTTAGGAGAGAAAAGTTTACTTTTTTAAAAATATTTTTTTTTAGTTGTTGATGGACCTTTATTCTATTTATTTATATGTGGTGCTGAGAATCAAACCCAGTGCCTCACACATACTAAGTAAGCGCTCTGCCACTGAGCCACAACCCAAGCCCAAGAAGCATTTAGTAGGTTCTCAACAACCCTATGTCAATTGATGAGGGAGTAATAGAGGCAGGGTAAAGCATTAGTTGATAACTGTTAGTGTCAGTATAATCTACAACAATTTCTTAACTATTTATTGGTATTAACTTTAAAATATACATGTATTATTATATAAGTCTGCGGTGATTCTTAAATTGGTATTTGGGTATAGTATCATTAAGTGTTCATACTGGATGAGCTCATTTCTTCCTTGGAAGGAGACTAGGAAGAGATTCTCATAAAGTAAGTTTGATGGGGGACAGACGTTTGTCTTAATCTGACTTCATCTTTTGTTTTGGTTTCCTAGGGCTGGGGGTTTAGCTCAGTGGTAGAGTACTTACCTCCCATGTACAAGGCCCTGGGTTCAATCCCCAGTACGACACAAAAAAAGTTTTTAGTTTCTTTACATCACTGACAAACTGCAAAGGTGTAAGGTTTTATATGATGAAAGCCTGTAACATTTCAGAACCACTGGAACACATTTTATACATTGATACAAAGGAAAAAAAAATCAAAATACTTTTTTTTGCTAGAGCAGTATAGTAGTAGTTGTGTTTATTCCAATAAATCAAAATGCTCTTTTAAAATGCTTTTTTCAACTCTGACAGGATGTACCAAATATCTTTTATAAAAAATACTACAATGACGCAGCCACATCAGTGAATTGTCTTTGGTCTACTTAGATTACCTAATAGCTTAGATTTCCACAGGAGTTGATATTTAGCTCCCTCCTCATTCACTGAGCTTGTAGGTTCATTCATTTGACATTAGAAGGATTTGAGAATAACTATAAACCATTGGGGTGCAGTTTCCTGCTTTCGTATAGAAAGTTGGTCAAATGATAATATTAACCCTTGTTTTAATTTTTTTTCCAGAACCTTTGTTTCATTTTGCCACAGTTTTTGTACCAGTTCTTCTGTGGATTCTCACAACAGGTTTGTGTCTTGTGTTGTTTATTATAATATAGTTTACATTTGCTGTTAGTATGTTACCTTTTAGGTATTAGATTAGAAGCATTAGAGAGGTGTGTCCAAAGTAAAAAGATTTCTTTTTGGATTCAAAAGTTGATCCCCTTGACCTGGTTTTATACTAACAAATCATTTTGCTAACTTTCTTTCTTTTTTTCTTTCTTTTTTAAGTATTTAAATCAGTGTTATTGGAGGTTATTTATTATGGGTACAACTATAAAATATTCCCACTTCAGTGCATTTTTCCTTGATTGTTGAGAATGTATTGATGTATATACCACGAAAAGGTTTCCCTATTCCTCTCTCTAGTCCTCCTACCCAAATACCTTGGATTTACATTCTTTCACTATAGACCTATATTCTAGAATTTCATATGAATGGATTCTTTTTAAAAAAAATATTTTTTTTAGTTATGGATGGACAGAATGTTTATTTTTATGTGGTGCCGAGGTTTCAACTCAGTGCCTCACGTGTGCTAGGCAAGTGCTCTACCACTGAGTTAAAACCCCAGCCCCATAATGGATTCTTACAATCTTCAGTGTCTGACTTCTTTTGCTCAACCTGTATTTATACTCTTTCATGTTATTGTGTGAATTGTTGCTGAGAAGTACTCTACTGGATTGACATACCGCATTTCATTTCACCTGTTCTATGACATTTGGGTTTTTCTTTTTATCTGTTCTTATTAGTTATACATGATAGTGGAATATATTTTGACATTATACATATATGGAGTATAACATCTCATTCTTCTGGCTGTACATGGTGTAGAATTACATTGGTCATGTAATAATATATGCACATAGGATAATAATGTGCAATTCATTCTATTATCTTTCCTATTTGTATTACCCCTCCCTTTCTTTCATTCCCATTTGTCTAATCCAGAGTACTTCTATTCTTCCCTTATCCACCCCTGCTTATTGTGAGTTAGCATCTGCATATCATCTGACCTTTGGTTTTGGGGGACTGTCTTATTTCACTTAGCATGATATTCTCCAGTTCTATACATTTATTGGCAAATGCCATAATCTCATTCTTTTTTATGGCTGAGTAATATTCCATTGTGTATATATACCACAGTTTCTTTATCTATTCATCTGTTGAAGGGCACCTTGGTTGCTTCCATAGTTTAGCTATTGTGAATTGAGCTGCTAATAAATACTGATGTGGCTGCGTCATTGCAGAATTTTTTATAAAAGATATTTGATACATCCTGTCAGAGTTGAAAAAAGCATTTTAAAAGAGCATCTTGATTTATTGGAATAACTATATTGCTTTTGTAAAAAAAAAAGTATTTTTTTCCTTTGTATCAATGTATAAAATGTGTTCCAGTGGTTCTGAAATGTTATAGGCTTTCATCATATAAAACCTTACACCTTTGCAGTTTCTCAGGTTGGTTTTATTTAATAGAAGAACATTGATTTTGAAGCTGGTCTGAAAGCTGTGATTCTTATATAAAGCCTTAAATTACTGAAATCAACTGTAAATGTTTTTCCTTGTTTTTCCTTCTTGTTTTCTGAACAGTTATTACATAAAAATACATGCTACATATTACTTGGACACAAGTGGTGGGGTGGAAAGGCACCTTTGTTTTAATAACTGAAATGGATTTTACATTGCTTCCAGTGGCAGTATAGCCAAATACAGGGATTTTGTGCACTTCAATGATTTTTCCATGCTGGTTACCACTTTTTCATGGGTATTAAAGACTGAGTTTCTAAATTTCAAAAGCAAGCTTCCTTTCTTTTTCTTTCTTTCTTTTTTTTTTTTTTTTTTTGGTTGCTCACAGTAAAAGTAATGTTTTTCTTATTCATTGGCAGTATTTTTAAGAGAATGCATTCCTGGTATGCTGTCTGTGACATCAGTGCCATGTCATTAGCATGGTAGTACCAATAAAGTAGATCATGTTATAAACTAAGCATCTTTCAGTTGTAGGAAGTGCTGTAAGCCTTCTTATATTAAAAACTAATATAATTAGTTAAAATAGTTTTACAAATTCTTTAATTTGCTTTTCTTGAATGTTCATATTTCTATTAATCAAAATACTGCTAATTGCTGCTCACTTCCTTAGATGGGTACAGGTATTAAAAAAATATTTCAAATTTCCTTTCTTAACTACTTTTAGCAGACTTAAAATTTGTTTGATCTTGTGGTTTTTTTGTTTGTTTTTATTTTGAAAGGGGTCTTGTTTTATTACCTTTTTAAAACATGCTTACCAAGTACAAGTTGTATGAAGAAAGAAAGGACTGTTAATTAAAGTCAACTGAAATTCAGACCCTGGATTGTCTTTGGTCTGCTTAGATTACCTAATAGCTTAGATTTCCACAGGAGTTTATATTTAGCTCCCTCCTCATTCACTGAGCTTGTGGGTTCATTTATTTGACAAATATTTCTTGAATCCCTGCTTTGTGCTAGGCTAAGTGCTGAGGATATAGCAGTGATTAGACAAAACTCCCTTATCTTCCTGGAAATTGCAGTGTAGTAATGGAGGAAAGATGTAACAATCAAATATATGATGTGGAATATTGATAAGTGCTGATAGAAAGCATAATAAAGAGATAGTGTGCAACTAGGGGAAAGGACTGCTGCTTTATAGAAGATCATCTGGAAAGTTGTCTATAAGGAGGTAGCATTTGGGTAGAGATCCGAGCAGCTGAGGGGAGGAACTGTGCAGATGTCTTTGAGGAAAAGTGTACAGGTAAAAGGAAGGTCTGAGGAGGTGACATGAAGTGTGAAATCATTATTTTTGATTTTGGCCTTGTGCTAGTGCTGAAAATAGCAGCCTTTATTGTAAGTATCTTTGGACACTTACAAAGTATCTTTTGGACACATGGGTGGTCAGCTTTTTTCAATCCAGAGCCACATGAAATGTTCTCTGAAACTTGGAGAGCAGGCTATGAAGAATGCAGAAATGTGTCCAGGGTTCATGTTCTTTAAGCAAAAGCCTCTCTTTCTTTAGAAAAACTAAGATAGTACTTGTCTTTTTTTTTTTTTCTTCCATGAAAAGGAAACATTTCTAACAGGTTTAACAAGAAACAGTATTATCAACTAAACCTGTTTGTTTGGGGGACATTCTATCTCCTCTAATTACTGCATCTAAGAATTGCAATTATCTCTCATGTTACCTTAAAGCACCATAATAAAACAAAAGTAGATTGATGCTTCTTTTGTTTGAATGAAATGTAAGACTAAATTACACACCAGTCAATCTGAATTGTTGTTGTTTTCATTTACTCATTAGTGAAAATGGGTAGTTTCCAAAACAAATATAGTGTTGGTGCTCCAGACTAGTCCTCACACTTGATAATTAATAGGAATGTAACACCTTTTATGTACTTTTTAATCCACTGGAATATTTTTGCTGAGCTTCAGTCTTTGTTTATGGAATCTGAGAAGTGCCGCAGTCTGGCTGGGCACAATCAGGAGCCACTTGTCAAAAGAAACTAACTTTATTTTTAGAACCACACACGACAAACAAAATAGTCTCTCAGGAAAAACCCTCAGAGCCTCAACTGCCACCACCGGCTTTCCACAAGCCTCTCTCTCCCACACAAGCTTCTCTCCACCTCCCACAATCCTCCTGCTCTTGAGGCCGATTGGCTGGGTCACGTGGGCGGAGCCAAAAAAGTCCCCCAATGAGCAGCTCCGTGGTCTGAAAGGGCAGGGAAACAGTCCAATGAGCATCACCGCAGAGGAGCCAATCAGCTAGATGTTGCTGGGGCCGAGGAGCCAATCAGCTAGATGTTGCTGGGGCTGCTGTGAGCCAATCATCAGCCGGCAGCTGGAAGTTTGCTGGCAGCTGGAAGTTTGCTGGGGCCCCTCAGGCTGTGGCTCTCAACATCTCCCCCTCTCTGTTTAAACAACAAGCATGTGGCTTAGGGACCGTGCCTGTTAGGCAGTCCAATTCAACATATGGTCCTTACCCGTCATCGGATGAACTGACCTCTAGGCGTCAGCCTCCTGTCTTAGGTTGGTACCACTGCAATTGGATCATACCCGTCACTGACTACCGGTCCAGCATACAGCCATACTTGTGGATAGGCCTTTGCACCTGTGGGGGGGTGAGGTTCTTTGCCTCACCTCTGTTGGCCCCCAAATTTTAGACCATCACTAGTAGAGGAGGATGCAAAATGCCATGACATTAAGCCAATTGAGGGCTCCTTTGAAAAATTGTACCACCGGTGACATCATCAGCAAAAATACCCCAACACTACCATAAGTCGCTGCACCAACAGATAGTTCACAATGCATACAGGTGAGCTCACAATGTGTCCAGGCAAGTTCTGCAAGCAGTTCAGTGATGGCTATTGTAGAAGCTGTAGATTGGTTTTATCTTTGACTTCACCAGCACTGGGATGAAAATAGGAATTCTGGCAATAATGGCTAAAGAAAAAATTATGTAACATTCCAGAAGGCACTAAAAGAAAACAATTTTCTTAACAATTTACATTGTCTTCACCGGCACTGGGATGAAGATAGGAATTCTGGCAATAATGGCTAAAGAAAAAATTATGTAACACTACAGAAGGCACTAAAAGAAAACAATTTTCTTAACAATTTACATTGTCTTCACCGGCACTGGGATGAAGATAGGAATTCTGGCAATAATGGCTAAAGAAAAAATTATGTAACATTACAGAAGGCACTAAAAGAAAACAATTTTCTTAACAATTTACATTGTCTTTAAGAGAATTATTAAATATAATGAAAAGGAAAGGTGAAAGTAAACAAACAGATCTGTTAACCTTCTTTTTTGTTTACATATTAAAACAATCCTCAACAGTTGTTTACCCAATTTAAATTAAACCATATAAATCACGTGAAAAAAAAATATTTGGATCCATTTTATCATGAGCGCTCATCATATATGATATATGGACATACGTACATTCAAACATATAACACAAAACACAAGTGTGCACACATAATATAATACATACAACACATAACATTATAGTAAAGGCCTTATAACTTTTTACAGGTGAAATCTCCATTGCAATGTTTAAAAACTCTATAGTCAAAAAATAGAACTGATCAGCAAAACATTAACCTAGGTCTGTATGAGCTCAAAAAACAAAATAGAACTTCATGATATGGCAAAGGGCAATAATAAAATAGATATTGAAAAAAGCATCCTGGTTCTGTTGCAGATGTAAGAATAGCCAAACTGGAGTTTTGGATATCAGTTGTTATGGATTTGAGCCAAATCATCTTCTTTTTGGTCTGTAGAAATCGCTTTAGTTAATCTTTCTGGAATCCAAATCGGCTGCTGTTCTCCCTGTGGAAACACATAAACAGACGCCCGACTCCAGACAATTACTGGGTCAGGACCTTTCCATTGTCCTGTTAGAATATCCTTCCAAAGTACCTTGGGCTTATGTACATTTTTTGGACACATATGCCTTTCCGCAGCACTAAGTCCTGATGAATCCAAATTTAAAAAAGTTTAGAGTAAAAAGGGTTATTTTAAGTTTATCTTTGGGGAATATATACCCCTTCCCAATTCCTTCTTTTTGCTTTAATAAGTACATTTTAATAGTTTGATGAGCTCTTTCAACTATGCCTTGTCCCTGTGGATTGTATGGGATTCCTGTTATATGAGTAATGCCAAATGTTGAGCAAAATTGTTTAAAAGAGGTAGAAGTATAACCAGGGGCATTATCTGTTTTTAACTGTTTTGGAACACCCACAGTGGCAAAATTTTGTAAGCAATGAGCTATAACATCTTTAGTTTTTTCTCCGGCATGAAGGGAGCCCATCAAAAATCCAGAAGAAGTATCAACTGTAACATGCAAATATTTTAATTTTCCAAATTCTGGCAAGTGTGTGACGTCCATCTGCCAAATATGGTTAGGTATCAATCCTCTTGACTCCAAGATTAACTTGTGGTAAAAAGGTCACACAATTGTGCCAACTGGCAGAGTCCCTGGGCTTTTCTTTTCTATTCTTTTTAAATCTTCACCATGATGGTTCCATTGTGATATATTTAACAACTCCTCCTTAAAAAGCCATGGGCTACATTTTTGTATTGTATCAACGTATGCCCTGATTGTTCTTGATTTTACTGAGATGCCTCCTTCCTCTAACAATTTACTTAACACTCTTTCAGTTTGTTTTTTACTAATTTCTGATCCCGTATTTCTACTATAATACAACCCAACAAGATAACGCCTAACAAAACTGAAACTGAGTGAAACAAAATTGGAACAACACAAAATCATTATAATAGCCTCCTGAAATGTCCATCCGTCCTTTCTCCCTATCTGTTCCTCAGATGTGAGCGGTTTTTCTTCCATCTTACACATCTCCAGGGACAGGCAACTTAAAACAAAAGTGAAACAAAATAACAAAAGAAGAATCTTAAAATGGCTACCCATCCTCTCGCCCTGCCCTCAGGGGCGAGCAGTTCACTTACCCTCAGTCGCTCCCCGTGCGAGCCACCAAATGCCGCAGTCTGGCTGGGCACAATCAGGAGCCACTTGTCAAAAGAAACTAACTTTATTTTTAGAACCACACACGACAAACAAAATAGTCTCTCAGGAAAAACCCTCAGAGCCTCAACTGCCACCACCGGCTTTCCACAAGCCTCTCTCTCCCACACAAGCTTCTCTCTCCCTCCCACAATCCTCCTGCTCTTGAGGCCGATTGGCTGGGTCACGTGGGCGGAGCCAAAAAAGTCCCCCAATGAGCAGCTCCGTGGTCTGAAAGGGCAGGGAAACAGTCCAATGAGCATCACCGCAGAGGAGCCAATCAGCTAGATGTTGCTGGGGCCGAGGAGCCAATCAGCTAGATGTTGCTGGGGCTGCTGTGAGCCAATCATCAGCCGGCAGCTGGAAGTTTGCTGGCAGCTGGAAGTTTGCTGGGGCCCCTCAGGCTGTGGCTCTCAACAGAGAAGTACCTGGTCTACATAGTACCTGGTCTACATACATATGGTCTATATGGAGCCATTTTTTAAAAATTTCATTGAGAATGTTGTACAGATTATCTCTTGGTTTTTCTCAGTTGCAGGCCAGGGCTCCTTTGGGTTTGGTAGCTACTTGTGCATCCCCCTCTCTTGAACTCTTTGGTGGATAGGGATGGATCATCTCTGTCCTGGTATTTGGTACTTAGTAGGCATTCAATAAGTGTTCTGAAGTCATCTCATGAATAAACTAAAGCTCTATTCGAGTTGTTGTCAACCTTTTTGAGTCAATCTCCGTTTTAATAGTAATCGTATCTTTATTAATTAAAATACATAATTGTTGGGCTGGGGTTGTGGCTCAGCGGTAGAGCGTTCACTTTGCATGCACGAGGCTCTGGGTTCAATCCTCAGCATCACATAAAAATAAATAAGTGAAATAAAGATATTGTGTCCAACTATAACTAAAAATAAATATTAAAAAATACATAATTGTATTCATTGGTGTCATGTTTAAATGCATTTTATTAATCAAACTACATTTATATGTGTGAAAAATACATATGAGATGGGTTGCTTTTTATTTAGGCCACAGAAAATAGTTATATGGCAATATCTAGCACTGTAGATATGGAACTCAATAAATACTTTCATAAGAATGTTCATAAAATACCTTACTTTTTTCAAAAAAAGAAGATTTATAATATCAGATCAGTTCTTTACAAATGTGTCATAGCTCTCAGTTTGTACCCCTTCACTCGTCCAATATTTATTGAATGCTTCCTATATGCCAAGTTTTGTTTTGGGAGCTGAAGATTGTCAAAGCACACAGCCAAAGACCACCAGGAGCATATTTGTAATTGATCAAATTAGGTTTTATTACTCAGTGCAGGGAGGAAGAACACACACCAGAGGAACTATAGGGCTTCTCAGGAAGAGGGTGTTAGAAATGGTTTATTGTCGGATTCAACCTTATAAAATATTAACAACAACAAAAAAAAAACCTGTGACACAGGCTAGTGCTACTACCTGTATTTAGTTTCTCTAAGGACTTATTTAGTCTTTGCTGAAATAGCTACTGAATACCTGTAATTTTAGCAAGTGAAAAATTATTAATGTCTAGTAGAAATAGAGCTTATAACATATAAACATTCTGAATCAGATCCTAATGAGGGGAAGATATCATATTAATACAACAAATCACAAAGTATTAGTTTATTTTTTACAATTACCAGTTAAGGACCTTATTTCCACAGTTTCCTTTGCTGTCCCAAAAATCATGAAAGGAAACTGTCTTGTTTTTAGTTAGTGATTTTTCCAAAGTAATAAGTATGATCTTATAGATAATTGTTATAGTATGTTTCTTTTCTGTAATATTTGTCATTTCAGCCACTGTATGATGCTACTTATCTTACAATGTACAATATCTGCTTCACATCCCTGCCTATTCTGGCCTACAGTCTCCTGGAACAGCACATCAACATTGACACTCTGACCGCAGACCCGCGATTGTATATGTAAGTTGAAGATATAGCTAAAACCCCCTCAGACTTTCTAAGTTATGGGTTTCATTCAATTTGCAGGTTGGATAGACAGAACTGTTCATGTGGTTTGATTACGTGGTTCTGTTTTGAATTCTAGTGATGAAACTAGATTGTTCAACAGGAAAACAACATATTTCCTATGTGTAGGTCCTATGCTTGAGTGCATGTGAAGCATACTTTTAATCTGGAATCACTAATTCCTGTTGTTTGAGCCTATATTGTCATAGCATCCCCAGAGCCTTATAGAAAGACACAATATTTTAATTTTTACCTGCCCAAAGAAAAGCACACAAAGATTTTTGGTAGTTCAGAATACCAATTCCTACATTTAATAGATTGACCTGAGGTTATATTACCCTTTCTCTTATAAACTGCATATAAAATGTTAACTGCCACTCTTCATTAGCTACATTTTAAAACTGTTTTGTGGAAAGAAATAGTTAACTCATGAAGCCCTTATATTCTTTCTGTGTCGGTTGGAAATGGATGCTTTTCTGTATGAATGGGGAGCTTGGCGCTTGCCCCAGTTGTTTAACCTGTGATTTAATTGGATTTTTAGGAATTAAGCCTACAGCTTAAGATAAAGATGTTAATTTACAGCAGATTATAAACATTGCTAAATAATGGATACCAAGTGCAGTAGAGAGACTTAGGTGGTTTATTTGTATGAAATGAAAATGCAGATTTAAGATATTTCTTTAAACATTATGACTCATAAAATTTATAATTTATTAATTGTTAGAATTACATGATTTATAATTTTAAAAGTATTAAGGAACAATTCAAATATATACAAAAGTATGCAGAACTCTGTTTTATACATCAGACATAAAAATCGTACATACTAATTGCTATTTCTCACATGCATATACTATATAATGTTTAAATCAGGCTAAAGATATCTGTCTCCTCAATTACCTATCATTTTTTTCATGGTAAAAACATGCAATATTCTTTCTTCTAGTGTTTTTTGACATATACAATGCATAGGTGTTATCTATAGTGACCCTACTATGTAATAACACACCAGAGATTCTTACTGTTATTACATTATAACTTAGGCATTGATTAACCACCTTTCTATATCCTTCCCTTCCCCCTCTTCTCTCTAGCCTCTGGTAAGCATCATTTAACTCTCAACTTCTATGAGATCAACTTTTTTCCACATATTAGTGAGATCATATGGTGCTTGCCTTTCTGTGCCTGGCTTATAATCACATCCACTTTCATCTATGTTATCACAAATGACAGAATTTTATTCTTTTTATGGATGAATATTAAATCATGTATATGTAGCACATTCTCTTTATCCATTCATCCCTTGATGGACATTTACATTGATTCCAAATCTTGGCAATTGTGAATAGTGGTGCAGTAAACATGGTAGTGCAGCTATCTCTTCAACATACCAATTTTATTTCCTTTGGATATATACCCAGGAGTGGGATTACTGGATCATTTAGTGGTTCTATTTTTATTTTTTTGAAGAAACTTCATTTTGTTTTTCATAATAGCTCTACTAATATGCTTTCCTACCAAACATGTGCAAGGATTCACTTTTCTCCACATCCTCACCAGCACTTGTTATTTATTTATTTATTTATTTTGATGGCAGCCATTCTCGCTGGAGTGAGGTGGTATCTTTATAGTTTTGATTTGCATTTCCCTGATGGCTGGTGATGTTGAGCATTTTTCATATACCTGTTGACTTGTATGTCTTCTTTTGAGAAATCTCTGTTTAGATCTGTTGCTAAATCAGGTTACTTGGGTTGTTTTGTTCTATCTTTGCTATTGAGTTTTTGGAGTTTCTTATATTTTCTGAATATAAATCCCTTGTCACATGTATAATTTGTAAATATTTTCTCCCATTTCATGGGATGTCTCTGCACTGTGTTATTTCCTTTGCTGTGCAGAAGTATTTTTATTTTGTTTCAATCCCATTTGTTTATTTTTGCTTTTGTTTCCTATGCTTTTTAGGTCTTGTACCAAAAAAAAAAAAAAAATCGTCATCCTTTCCAATGTCCTAAAGCATTTACCCTATGGAGAGTAATATTATATAATGAACTTCCCTGACCTTACCATTCACTTTCAATAGCTGTCAATTTATCAATAAGCCTATTCCACTAATAACCTTATCTATTCTATCCCAGGTTTATTTTGAAGCAAATATTATATAAAGGTTATTTTAGTATGTATCTCATAAAGATAAGGACTTAAAATAACAATACCTTATCACTTAAATTTAAGCACTTAATATCAAATATCCAGTCATTCAAATTTATTCAGTTGGCTCATTTTTTTAACACTATTCTTATTTGAATCAGGTCCAAATAAGTTCCACACATTGCAATTGTTAATATGCTTCTTGAATCTCTCTTAATCTGTAGGTTAACCTCATAATTTGTTGACAAAATCAGATCCTTTATGTTGTAAAGTTCTGCCAATCTAGAGTTTGCTGATTGCATCTTAACAGCATTGTTTAATTGTTCTGCTGATTCCTGTATTTGTTGTAAATGGATGATTAGATCTAGAGGGGAATGGTAGAAACCTTGCTGAAGGTCTAGGGACTTATCTCATGGTGGAGCACACACCTAGCCTGCGTGAGGTAGATCTCCAGTACCACAAAAGGAAAAAAGGAACCTTGATATATAGAGTTCAACTATCACACCCTCAGAAAATGAGGAACGTTGGCCCAGAAATGACTTTCCTAAGGACACAGGTATAACCAGAGGTAAAATGAAGATCAAAATTCAGTCCTGATGACCAGCCCTTTGTTCTTTCCAACAGGCCAGAGGTTTTCAAACATTGTTTGAACTACAGTTGTCTTCAATCACTAGAGTGAAATCCAGTAGTGTACCCATTTCTGATTGAAGTAGGATTTGGATGCAGTGAACAGAATCCCTCCCATTCAGTGCCACTCAGAACTCAGGTTAATAACCTGGGCTCAAATCCTGCCTCTGTCACTTACTGTGTGACCTTATATGGGTTACTTACCCAGAATGTGTCTTAATTTTATCTCTAGTAAAACATGGGCAGCAGTAGTAACAATGGGTTTGTGAAGATTAAATGAGTTACTACATATAAAAGAACTTTAAAAGCAGTAACACATAATCATTTTTCAGTTGGTATAGCTGTTAATCTCATTATTCTAATGCCTTCCTCCACATACTTTCTGGACTATGCTGAGTGTTTTTATAAATTAAAAATGTTGAGGGCTGGGGTTGTGGCTCAGTGGTAGAGTACTTGCCTTGCACATGTCAGATACTGGGTTTGATCCTCAGCACCACATAAAAATAAATAAATAAATAAAGTTATTGTGTCCATCTACAACTAAAAATATATTTTAAAAAATCTTGAGAGCCTGAAAAAAGCTGTTGGGTGCAAATATTAAAAGGATTTCCATGAAATTTTAATTATTGCATTGCAGCTATAAGTTATGAATTAGGCAAAAATGAAGATTATGGTATACCTATTGCCCAGACCAAAGTGCAATTTTCCTTCCTAACCTTGTTACTTGTAAGTAGTAAGTGCCTGCTTTGATCAAACAGTGCTCTCAACTTATCACTGGATTGTGGATTGTTCAGTTACTCTGATTATTACTTTGTGAACATGAAGTACTGGTCTATCTGCATGTGATGCTCTTTTTAGTGAACCACTTAATTTTTATGGTAGTACTACATAGCATAGTATACATATCACCTTTGTGGATTTAGTGACTCAGGCATTTCCAAACACTTTTTTTTTTTTAAAGAATTTTTTTTAATATTTATTTTTTAGTTTTCGGCGGACACAACATCTTTGTTTGTATGTGGTGCTGAGGATCGAACCCGGGCCGCACGCATGGCAGGCGAGCGCGCTACCGCTTGAGCCACATCCCCAGCCCTTCCAAACACTTTGATGTGAAATAATACATAATTGGATATTTTCATATTAAGAGAAATTGTGAAAGTAAACCATAAATTTTCTGTGAAAGGAACAGGTGTAATTTGTTTCTTCTGCAGCTTTAAAAGGTACATCTGCTACATGTCACTGTACAAGAGTGCTTGGGCAGTGCTGCTGGTCAGCCTTTGCCAGAATCTTCATTCTCATTCATGTTTTCCTTTGTGTTGACTGCCCTATTGTATTTTCAAGAGTTTCTTCACTCATCAGAGTGCAGCAAGAAAGCCTGATCTATTATCCAACATATTATGATATCCCTGCTGTTTTTCCCAATGTTTGTAATGTAACTCCCACAGATGGTCTGTAAAGACAGAAACCATTTCCTGCTTTTGCCCTCTTTGCCTCAGTCAAGTTAGTGACTATTAAAAGCCACATTGGTGGCAGTTAGTTGCTGGGAACTCCCTGCAAGGATCTTTAGGGAAGGCCCCTTTCCCTTGGTTCCTGGTTGCCTTGGAAACATGACTACTGGCTGTGGGGAGAGCTTGTTTTTGTGAAGTGGCCACTTCTTTCTCATGACATTTTTTTTAGTTCAACAGCACCTGCAGAATTGCAGATTACTGTATGCACCTGGGAAATGTAATAGATAAAAGTTGCATTATTTCACATTCTGACTTGTACTGGAAATAGCCCCTTCCACTTTTTTTTTTTATTATTATTCTTGAAACAGGCTCTTGCTAAGTTGCTGAGGCTGGCCTTGAACTTGAGATTCTCCTGCCTCAGCCTCCTGAGTTGCTAGGATTATCAGGTGTGCACATGTGCACGCAGCTAGAATGTGTTTTGTTTGTTTGCTTGCTTGGTTTTTGTTGTGTTTTTTTTTTCTTCCTGTATGTTTGGTACTAGAGATTGAACCCAAGGGCGCTTAACCACATCCCCAGACTTTTTTAAAATTTCATTTAGAGACTAGAGACAGGATCTCACTAAGTTGCTTGGGCCTTACTTGGTTGCTGAGGCTAACTTTGAACTCATGATCCTCCTTCCTTAGCGTTCCAAGCTGCTGGAATTACAGTCATGCACCACCATGCCCGACTAGAATGTGCTATTTTTCTTGACAGATTTAAACTTTGATCTGTTCACCTGCCATTTATAAAACATCATTATACAGTTCAAACATGTTATTTTACTTGATGGAAAACTAAGATTTAAGGATTAAATTTCAAGGAAGAAAACTCGATTAAAAGAAACATTTTAACAACTATAGTTAGAAAGCTTAGTAGCAGTTAAGATCATGACAGTATATATAGCTCTTGTTTCTTACTGAGTGAACTTTGGCTTGCTCCTACTAATGATTCCCAGATTCTACTGCACATTAGAATTAATTTGGGAGGGCTAGGGTGTAGTTCAGTGGTAGAACATTTGCCTCGCATATACAAGGCCCTGGGTTTGACCCCCAGAGTCACCAAAAATAAAATAAAATAGAATTACTTTGAGAGCTTTAAAAAGATCCTGGTGGTTAAGATCATGCCAATTAAATCAGAATGAAAGTTGGGCGCAGTGGTGCATGCTTGATAATCCCAGCCATTTGGTAGGTTAAGAGCACCAAGATTACAAATTCAAGGCCAGTCTGGGCAATTTACTAAGACCCTGTGTCAAAATAAGAATAAAGCCAAGTATGATGGTACATGCCTATAATCCCAGTGACTCCAGGGGCTGAGGCAGAGGATCACAAGTTCAAGGCCATCCTGGCAATTTAGCAAGACCCTTTCTCAAAATAAAAGATAAAAGGGCTGGGGATGTAGCTCAGCAGTGAAATCCTACAGACAGGATTTCACTAAGATGCCCAGTACTACAAAAATAAATAAATAAATAAATGATCAATTATAATGAGAATGGGAGCCAGGCATCAGTGTTTATTTTCAAATGGACATGTATTTGTAATTATTTGTGGGGTTATTATAATCCATATATATAAAATGTATAATGATAAAATCAGGTAATTAGCATTTCTCTCTCCTCAAATGTTATCATTTCTTTGTTCTGGGACCCTTGAGACTTTTCTCCTCTACTTATTGTGAAATATCTAATTAATTGGACTTAGTTACCATACTGTGCTGTGGACATAAGAATTACTTCTCCCCTTCTGTGTTTTTGAACCCATTATCTACCCTCTCACTCTTCTCCTTTCCCCAACCTTTTCTATCCTCTCATGATCTCTACTATAGTTCTCATTCAAAGATCCATAGGTAATTATAAGTTACATCAAAGTTTAGGAACCATTATGTTACACCTTTCTGAGGCTCCTTATTGTTTACAAATGGAAGTAATAATAATACCTATCTCACATAGTTTTTTTTTTTAAATTAGTTGTTGATGGACCTTTTTTTTTTTTTTTTTTTTACTTATATTGGATGCTGAGAATCAAACCCAGTGCCTCACACATGCTATGTAAGTGCTCTACCACTGAGCCACAACCCCAGCGCCCCCTTTTTTTTATGTGGATAAAAATAGTTAATATGTATGTAAACATTTAACCCAGTTCTTAGCATATAATATATAAATCATTAAATGTGAGGTAATTATTATTGATGATGTTATTGTTGTTGACAGCCAGAATTTTAGAAGCACTTTGACAGTTTACTGTAGTGTCTAGTTGTCAGGGAGTGATTACATGAAGATCAACCTTCAGCTTAGTCTGGGTGTTTACCAAAAAACTTTTAATCCATTGGGGTAGCTCTCTTTATTATAAAAGGATCAAATCCTGTGCCCACCTTTGGTGTTTCACTTCATCTTTAAACAAACAACCTACAGAGATTGATTAACCTGTTTTTTCCCCCATTTCTCAATAGGAAAATTTCTGGTAATGCTATGCTACAGTTGGTCCCCTTCTTGTATTGGACATTTCTGGCTGCCTTTGAAGGGACAGTGTTCTTCTTTGGGACTTACTTTCTTTTTCAGACTGCATCCCTAGAAGATAATGGAAAGGTAAAAAGAAATGTCATTACATCTTTAAGTATTATAAGCATGGCTTTTCTTTTTTCCTTAGGCATTGGTTCTGTCTTTATACCTTGCTATAATCATTTTGGAAACTATTTTTCTCAAAATACAATATTTATTTTCACATGTCTTTAAAGTAATGGAAGTGTTACAATAAGAAATCACTTTTTGTGCTAACTAGAGAGCTTATGTACAAACCCTCTAGAAGCTTAACTTGGCTATGATTTTTGTTAGGTGAACAGAGTTCTTGGAACTTCAGACTTTGGACCTCTGCAATATCTATGGAGTGTTGCACCAAGCAGTGAAGAGAGAGAGTTCTTTTCTTTCCGTTCTTTCCTTCTAATTGGGAGCCTAGTGTTCTCCCAGAAAGGCTACACTGGTCCTGCCAGTGCCTTCTTCACAAATGACTATATCAGTCAGCAGCTGCATTAGAATGATTTTGCCCTGGCTGTACTCTAGGAGAGAATTACTTGTGGGGGACAGAGGATGCCTTTTTCATGGCAGCTACAGAGGGGGAAACTGAGCATACTGCCTTGCATGCTGCTTTCACTATGTTCTTCTTTCCCATTTCTGGTATTCCTCTTTTATGGTGTTGTTGTTGTTGTTGGACACAATACCTCTATTTTATTTATTTATTTTTATGTGGTACTGAGGATAAAACCCAGCTCCTTGCATGTGCTAGGCTAGAGCTCTACCACTGAACCACAACCCCAGCCCCTTTTGGTCATTCTTTATAATCATAATTAAAAGCAAAAGGTAAGGTTCAAAAATAATTTACAGACTATAATAACTGTGTCTGGAACCTACACAATTAACATCTATTACAAAAATGATGGACTCAGTGAATTTGTATCATACTTTGAAATTAGGCAAGTCCTCTCTAGTTTAGCAGAAATCAATGTAGTATGAATCCATGAAAATTATTAATTCTAAAGTAATTGTTGGGGAAATGCAGTTCTGCTTTAGAGTAGATACATGTAGCCCTTGCCAAGGAAAGTGTCCTGCTAAATCTTAGTAAAGTTACATCAGCTTTCCAAGTAAACTTTGCCCGTCAATAAGAACAAATCAGTTTTGTGATTTCTCAGGTCCCTTCAGCTTTATGACTGATTCTGTGACTTTCACTTTTCTTTGGCACATAAATTATATATAGATGACTACTGCTTAAGAAGAATTTACTCCCACTGGACACAGTGGTACATGCCTATAATCCCAGTGGCTTGGGAGGCTAAGGCAGGAGGATCGAAACCAGCCTCAGCAACTTAGTGAGACCCTGTCTCGTTTTTAGAACAAATAATAATACAAAGGGCTAGGTATGTAGCTCAGTAGTAAGCACCCCTCGGTTCATCCCCAGTATTCTCCCCTCACCCCCACCAAAAAAAGAATTTGCTCCAAATTAGGCACATACTTTCCACTCTCCAGGCCTGTTGACACGATTCATTTGCCCAGAAAATTTTTTGGGCAGTGACATAAGAAGCATCAACTCAGCCTCTTTCTGATTCATTATCCATTTTGAGTTCACAAAGTCCAATGTAATAAGGTTTTACTGTATATGTTACCATCCTGCTAAGTGTTTGTTAAAATTACAATAATGGTAAGAACTGCTATCAGCAACTAAACATTAACATCCATGTATGATTTGATTGAATCCATTTTTTGCTTCTATTAACCTTAAGGTTTTGTTTTTATTTTTTTAAAAACCTTTTACATCTCATTTTCTGTTTTAATGTTATGCATTCAGATCTTGACAGCATTTGGTAAGCATATGTGCCATTCATTGCCATCGTTTGGATTTATACGTGGTATTTGCTTTTCTTTAATGTGCATATGCTGACAGCTCTAGTATTTATAGCCAAAAAATTACTAATTTAAAAAAATGTGAGTCCATTTGTCTGCAAATTATTGCTAATGTGAGAACTTTAGTGATATTATAAGAAAGGCCAATATCAAACTCTTTAGAGATATAAGTCATCTAAATGACTTGTTTTGATGGATATTACTGTTAATGGAATAGGTTCTCGTTCTCTCTCTCTCTCTCTCTCTCTCTCTCTCTCTCTCTCTCTCTCTCTCTCTCTCTCTCGTCTTTATCAAACCAGTGAGTTCCATGTTTTATGCTACATGGAATAATGGAAATAAACCCTAACAGCCACAGTGTTATACCTGTTCATGAAAATTTAGGGCACAAGAAAATCCAGCATTGTGACTTGATCTTATTGATGAGTTGTTTTCTTAAACAAAATTCATATAAAAATCTGTGTCAGATACATGCAGGATTAAAGTTGACTTTTTAATTTTTTAAAACAGGCTTGTATATTTATGGTACATATAATTATTTAATGTTTTTCAGGTATACGGAAACTGGACTTTTGGGACTATTGTCTTTACAGTTTTAGTATTCACTGTAACTCTGAAGGTTAGATTTTTATTTATTCAAGTACATTGAGACTATTTTTGTAATAAGGTCTGGTCTAATTCTAATATCATTTTTGTCTCCTGATCTTTATTTTTGTTGCTGCTTGTTATTCAGCCTTTTGAATGCTTACTAAAAAGTACATGATGCTGAGGATTTGGGCATTTCTATATATTTGTCATCCATTTTTCTAGTGTATTATCTATCCTCTATATTTTGTTTTATGTTGAAAATATGTTTCTTAATTGCTGTTTTTAAGACATTATGATTAGTGGCATATAAACAGGCTGTGATTTTTCTGAGTGTATGTGTGTATATTTTTATATTAAGTATTTGAGACTTTTGTTTAAGAACCCCTGGCCTAAGAAGAAATTGAATATTTAAAACACTTAAATAGGTGTCCATGAGCATGGTATGTATAAAAAGGGTTTAGTAGTAAAGAAATTTTACAAAACGTATTCACCACTGAAATTTATCCATGTTAGTGATAAAAGTGCATAAGTACATATAGCAGATAGCAGATAAGATTACATATAAGAAGGTTAATTTTGGCAAAATCATTGGTATTTACATGCAACCATGAAGCTTATGAGTAGAAACTCTTTTATAGTTGAACACTTAATTAAATTATTTTGATCATTCTAATAATAAACACCTTTAGGGCCCAAGAACAAATACCTTAAAGTGAACATGTCCAGTGGTCAGAACCAACATCGAGAAGTATAATTGTCATAGGACCTCTCTAGTCATTTTGTCTAAATTTTTATCCTGGTTCATTTTTCATACCCAATATAACTAACATGTTTACATTGCTTATCACTTCTTTCAGATTGTTGACTTTAAAAGGAAATGTTAAAATTTATCTCAGTTTGGCTGCTTAATAGCTTTGTGTCGTTGGACAAGTAACTTCACTACTGTGCTTCAGTGTCCTCTTCTGTAAAATGGAGTCAAAAGTAGCACCTTCCTTTCTTAGGAGTCAACTAATAAATGCATTTAAAGAATTTAGAATGACATCTGGCACATTGAGTGTGCTCATTTTAACAAATATTGGTTGTTATTTGTTGTTATGCTTCACACGATCATGATTTTAAATTGACTCCCCCCCCCCCACCTTGAATATGGCCTCAGGGCTTCCCAGCACCCTTCATAGTTAAAGTCAACCTTACTGCAGCATCTTTCATGTGTAACTCAAAAGATATCCGTTTCCTCTTCCTTTGGATGAATACTATTGTGACATTTTCTCTAGCAGTGTGAAAGGGTAAGAATTCAAGATGAGACTGCCTTAACAATGTTATCAACATCCTGTGTACAAATGAGAAACTAACAGAGGGATGAGGGCCATGGTGTCACAGCAAGTAACAAAGTGGAAACACCACCTTCTCTACAAGAAATAAATGCTCTGGATATATGAACCAGAAGTTTTAAGCAAGCAGACCAGAACATACTTTGTTTTTAGATAATATTTGAAAACCTTAGATACTACAATCATTCCTCACAAAAACATGAAGAACTTAAAATCCAAAGCAACTGAACATTCTGTTAATTTAATAGAATAGATACACGTTTTACAATTGGAAAGGCATGCAATATAATCAGGCCCATGATCCATTGCTACATGATGTAAAATGCATACAGCTAGTTGTCTTTACATTTAATGACAACTCTGTTATTTGAGCTTTCATGACTCCTTATATAATATGTCTCCCCTTCTTAGCAGCCCCTTCCCACTCCTGTTGCTTTATAGCATACCGGTCTCTACCAACTAGGCCTCCTTTTCTCATTAATTTCCCTTACCACTGCTACCTGAAGACTTGGGGCTCCAGCTTCCTGGATACTACCATTACTTTATTTCTCACCCATTGCAGAATTCTGAGGCATCTGCAGCCCCACACCTACTAGCTATATGACTTGACCCACACCTCTGTGCTCACAGTGTAGAATTGAGAGGTGTTAGTATAGTGTTCAACTGTTTCACCTTAGTTCTTTAAAAGGCTTGCATTCTATTCTTTTAGTTTAACTTTCTCTTGAATCTCTAGCCAAAGCTAGATTTTGTCATAGTTATCATATTGTGTGCAGGATATCAGATATCATTGTTTATTGCCTAGTATAATTTGTACTCATCATAAAATCCCTTGTGCTCCATCTTTTCAGCTCGCCTTGGATACTCGATTCTGGACATGGATAAATCACTTTGTGATTTGGGGTTCTTTAGCCTTTTATGTATTTTTCTCATTCTTCTGGGGAGGAATTATTTGGTAAGCAGCTATACAACTGTGAGCAGTATATAAATAACTATATGTATATTATGTAAACATTATACTTTTATTAAAGTTTTGATTATATATGATAGCAAGTCTTTAATATTAATGGAATAGAGGTTACTTACAGTTTGTAATGCTACTAATTTCAGGTAAAATTTCAAATACAAGTCTATGGAGTACATAGTCACTCAAAAAGGACTTCCCTTTGGTAGCCCCTGTCCAAATCTTTAAAATGAAACTAATTTCTACCAAGACCTCCCATGTGATCTCCAGTAGAAATCCTCTGAATTTTCTGCCTGATAATTTGGCCTTATATACTGTTAATCCATCTGGACCCTATTTTCTCTTTAAAGTGTATAGTTGTCCCTCAGTATCTGTGGAGGTTTGGTTCTAGGATCTCCCTGTGTTTACAAAAATCCTCAGATGCTCAAGTCCCTTATATATTTAAAATAGCACAGTATTTGCATATAACCTATTTATCTCTTCCTATATACTTTATATCATCTCTAGATGATTTATAGTACCTAATACTGTGAAAATGCTATGTAAATAGTTGTTAGACTATGTGGTTTAGGGAATAATGACAGGAAAAAGTCTGCATATGTTTAGTATAGACAAATATTATTTTTCAGGTATTTTTGATCCAAAGTTGTTTGAAGCCAGATTCAGAACCCATAGATATGAGTGCTGACTCTATACCTGTCATTCATGTCACAACGTATGTGCTCAAGGGTATAGGATGTATTCCACTTAATACTCAGTTTTATCTTAATCATCATCTCACTATTTTGGGATAGAGGTAGGCAGACTCTACAGCTTAGCCTCAGAATTCATTTAGTTCATCCTAATTCAGAAGGTGTTTATTCAGAATCCATTTTGTGCTTAGTACTCTATAGGACAGAGATAAATAGAGTGTATCCTACCTCAGATGAGTCCAGTGATAGACCCATAACTTGTGATAAGGGGAGGGATAAGGAATGAAAATAAGTTGTGTTTATGTCTCCATTCCTTACTCCCCAAGGCCCATAATTTGTTTTTTAAATATCAAATTTGTTTCCATTAATCAATGGCTTCTTCTGGTAAGGATGCCAGCAACAAGGAGCAAAGCTGGAGTAAGCCATGGGATGAGATTCCAAGATTACATATTTTGACGGCTTTGTGCAAAATCTTATATACATATAAAACATTTTTATCACAGAGATGTGAAGACTATGTTTATATTCCTTGAGGATTAATTAAACTCTGTTTTGAAAAGCTTTTCTTATAAAAGCCTTAAAAAATGAAAATATGAACAACCTAATCACTTAAGAAAGTATATATATTTGGCACCTCTATAGGTAATGACTGAGAACATCAAAACTGAAGAAAGTCTATTTTCTTTAATATACAAATGAATCAAAGCTGATTAAGCAAAGGCAATATGCAATTGTAGATCTGCCTAGAGTATCATAATTCTATGAAATGTATAATTAACATCTGAAAATTATGCAAAATTTCCACAAGATTAAAATGTTTCTAGCAACCTTAACAAGTTTCGAATCCTTTCCACAGACTATTCCTTATTGATTAAAGTAAATAATTTAAGTGATTAAGACATTGTCATACCTGTTTAATCATTAGTGATACTTAATAAAAATTAAATACAGTAGTTCTTCCTAATCCACAGGTTTACTTTTTTTTTTTTCTTGGTACTAGGGATTGAACTCAGGGGCACTCAACCACTGAGTCACATCCCCAGCCTTATTCTGTATTTTATTTAGAGACAGGGTCTTACTGAGTTTCTTAGCACCTCTCTGTTACTGAGGTTGGCTCTGAACTCATGATCCTCCTGCCTCAGCCTCTCCAGCCACTAGGATTACGGGCATGCACCTTGGCACCCAGCTACAGGTTTACTTTTTGAGGTTTCAGTTTTTCTATGGTCAACCACAGCTCAAAAATCATAAATGGAAAACTCTAAAAATAAACATCATAAGTTTTAAATTGAACACTGTTCAGAGTAGTATGATGAACTCTCATTCCACCCAGCTCCATTCTGCCAAATATATGAGTTTACAGTGTATCCAGGCTGTATATACCACCTGCCTGCCCATTATTCACTTATTCTATCAGCTCTCATGGTATCAAGTAACACTTATTTAATAATGACCCAAAACACAAGAATAATGATACTGGCACTTTTATTACAGTATATTGTTATGATTGTTTTATTATTGTTAATCTTTTACTGTGCCTACTTTATACATTAAACTTAATCATAGGCATTCATTCTAGGAAAAAATAATATGTAGGAAGAGAGAGTTTGGTAGTATCTATGGTTTCTGGCATGTACAGGGGGGTCTTAGGACTTCTTCCCCATGAATAAAGGAGGAGCAAATGTATATTTTGTTGCCTGCAATGCTGTCCTTTTACAGAGCTAGCCATATTATGCTACTGTATGAAATTATGCAAAACTTCAGCTGAATGTTAATTGCAGTTAATGTCCCTGGACATGTTTTACCCTGAAGCACTGAGATTCCCTCTTTGGGGTTATGCAGTGAGAATGATGATTTCTGAACCCCAAATCCAATCCTTCCTGCAAAGCCCCACAGATGACATCAAAGTAGAAAAAAAAACTACAGATATTAATCAGAGTATCGGGAGTATGTTGCAAAGGAACACCCTATGGCTAGCTCTTACTTGTCTGTTGGACCTTTGGTATGGCTCAATTAATTACCTAAAATTTTAATTCAGGCCACTTTGTAGAATTAAGTGTAGGGTGGTGTTTTGCAACAGTCTTTTTTCTGTATGATAGAATTTTCCTAGAAAGCCTGTTTAGCCTCTTAGGCCTATTTAGGCTTCAGGAATTTCTCTACCTTACTAATCTACCAACTTTTATTCCACAATCTAGTCCTTATATATGTAGAGCCACAAGCTTGATTTCTACTGAGATGTATAAGGGAGCACAAGTGTAAGTTTTTAAATAAGAAACCAATTTACCTTCAGCACATACGGTATATAATCTGTGATCTAGTAAATGGGACCAACTGGTTATCTACCTAGAGCTCCTAATCCGAAGATAGTATATGATGTGCATTCTGATCTTAAGGAGCCTCTTCCTCCCCCTCAAATTAGAACAAAATTAAGTTAGCCTGTTGAGGTTCTCTATGGCTCAGCTCTAGACAGGAGAAGGGAGACCAGGCTTCTCAATGGCCACTTAACAGTTCAGTGAATGAATTGGAATGAAGTCTAACTTCAGAATGAGGGGTCCTCTGGATTTCTGGATTTCAAGGCTTACTGACCTATTAGTGGTATTTTACTGTCTAGAAACCTTTTGCCGAATGTACATTTGCAGATGATAATGACAGATTACTCTCATTTGTGAGAGACTGTAAGCTTTACAATCCTTTTTGAATTTACATAGGATTTTCAAGGGGAGTGGTATAAAAATGTCTTTTAAACTTCTAAATGAAGAGCACTAAATGAGGAACATAAATTCATTCTCATATTAATAAGACAGCTGAGGAAATAAAATGCCTGTTAGGATAAAAATTAACCATCATTTCTCTTGAATATTTTTGAAGCTCAAGCATTTTGTAATGCACATAAATATTCACCAGTTGGCAGCTTTATAGTTGATTGCCTGATTGTTTTCAAGTCAGATGAATTTTATTATTTTTCCCCTTTGATTCTCATTCCTTTTCTTTCCAAACATTTGGTAAATGAAATATGTTTACCACTTTGGGGACATTCTAGAGAAATTTCTTTTATTAATGTGTATAAGGAAGATTTCTTTTAAATACAAAAGACAGTTTCAATTAAACTTCTGTTTTCACTTGACAGGAACTCATTTGTTTTTCCATTATGTATTTTCTTTCCACTCCAGGCCTTTTCTCAAACAACAGAGAATGTATTTCGTATTTGCTCACATGCTATCTTCTGTATCCACATGGCTGGCCATAATTCTTCTAATATTTATCAGCCTTTTCCCTGAGATTCTCCTGATAGTATTAAAGAATGTAAAAAGAAGAAGTGCCAGGGTAAGAACTGTTTAAAATTTAACCTAATTTTTGGAAGGGGCTTCAATATCTGCCATGAACTAAAAACTGTATTTAGAGAATTGCATTAGTTACAGCATGTTAAACCCCTCCTTGCAGGTTCATCACTTAATTTCCTCTTCTGCATAAAAAGTATAGTAAAAACTTCGTTATCCAATGCAGGTGGTAAGTAGATTCCTTAATAGTGTTCTATGTGACCTTTAGCAATCCATATGGAGTATCTCATATGCTCCATATGGAATTTAAAAAGGAAAACATGGTTTCATTTTTATTTATCCCAGAATTTTCCCATCAGGAATTTCCACACCAACATTTCAGCTTTAACTTTAGAAATTTCCCTGTGGGTTGTTTGCAGATTTTTTAAGTTGATAATCCCAATTTGCCTCTTTTAAACCTTTCCCCTTCCTTTAATTATAGTGCTGCTTAATCTCTGTGTTGCTTCTAGCCCTGTCTTCCCAGCAGTATACTTAAACCAAAGAAAATTCCCTGGATATGGTTTCTACATCCTTATCCTTCCAAACACACTTATAAAAATTCAAGATTGTTTTATGAGTGTGTTTTTATTTTTTTTCCTATTAAATTGCAAATTTCCTATTGGGAATGAGAAATTATTTTCTTCCGTCACATTATCTGATATCTTTTGAACATTTTTTAAAAAGCCTTTAAGGTGAAAAGGATAGATTAGCCTAGCAAATAAAACCTCTGGTAGATTTTGACCAAATATGTCATATTTCTGCCAATGCTAGCTTTGCTATAATAAAACCCTGTTTCTGTTATGTTGACATCACCTAGGTCTTATAGCTCCTCAACACAGTATTTTCAGGAAATATTCGAAGCTATAACTACCTAAGGTATTTGATCAAATTTGCCAACCAGGCCACGAAACTGATAGATCATGGAGCATTATTGTTGTTGTTGATAGAATCCAGTGGTTGACATTAGGTAGACATGAAGATCTAAAATTAATACAGTGGGAAAATCTTCATTGGTTAGAAGTACAAAAGAGGAACTTCATGTAACAAGTCAGTGTCAGCCCCAATTAAAAGGGAACTGTCAGTGGCATAATCTACACTGATTCTTCCTATTTAAGGCCAGTCTGTATAGTTAGGTGGTCAGAATTGCCCTGAACTCTCTGATTTTGTATGCCTTATAGGTTGAAACTGGACACAGTAATGTTAGTCTAGATAAGACTATGTTAGTTCACTCTTTAATCCTTCCAGTAGCCCTCTAGCTAACTCCCTCCAGCCTGGCTTTTAGTTTTAGGATGGAAAAGTGGTTTTCTCATTATCTGATTATACCTTAATATCAATTGAACAGGTCAATACAACAGGTTCCTCCCAGACTGGTGTAAGTGGCAATTTGCATGAAGCCAAATAAAAAATGCAGTAATGGTTTAGTGCCTATTTGTATAATGAAGAATTTGTAAAGGAGGATCTCTGAGTTGCTCTTTCATTATCCTTATTTGATAATATACTTTTGGGGGTACTTCTAGAAGTTTTTCTTATTTGGGATAATGGAGCTATGTTAAATAATGGCTCACATCCAGCTTCATGTTCTAAAGATGGTACAAAATCTCTGAAATCAAAAATTTTTAGCATATCATCTTATCCTCTTACTTAGGTCTTCTTTTTTTAAAAAAATAGACACTGGCTGGAGGTGATATCTATATAGGCCATTGGAGGGATGCTACTAAGAAATCACAGATAAAGACTTAGAGCATTTTCTTTCCATGCAAACAGCAGATTCCAAACTTCTGTTGAAAGTATGAAATTCTGGGACTGCAGCCCTTTTTATTTAGCAGCATACAATGTTGCCAAGGATTTAAGATCAAATTTACCATGGGTTATATCCATGATGGGAGGAATTCTAGTATCTGTGCTATAGCTTGGCATGCTAATGTGTTAGAAGAATCAGGAAATTTTCCATAATCATTTTCATTCATTCATTCATTCATTCACTCATTCATATGCTCACTGAACGAATCAACATTTGTTGAACCACCTACTGATGAACATCTCTCTTTATATCCTATGTCTGAAAGGCTAAATGGTTTTTCAGACTCTGTGGGATTTTGAGAGTTGCATAGAGGCAAAATAGTTGTGGGCACTCAGCAGTGCTGCCTCTTTTTTCATGAAAAAATGCAAGAGCATTGTATTGCCTATGAATGGATAAAGGCCAACTGAATCATGGCAGCCACAGAGATTCTGATAAGTCACATCTATTTGCATAATGCCCTGTTTGACCATATCAAAAAAGGAGAGGCCAACTTCTAAATAAAGGAAAATGGGTATCTTACTTTCCCTAAAATGTATTAGTCTTTATGCTTAGTGATCAAGAGTCTAACATTTTTGAGAGGCTTCCTACTTTGTTCAGTATTCCTTGCTAAGGCATTGGCTCCATTTTAAAGGGAGGCAAAAGATTCTCTTATACTGGGTCTTCTTCATATCCTGATAGGCTCTGTAATGGGATTTGTGTCCTTATCTAGAGTAGAAGGTAGCCCTGACTTCAATCATTAGGCATCCTGGGTACACATTCAGAAATGCTTATGGAAATTGGGGTGCCAAAGCTATCCACATGTGGCTCTTGGCAGCTGCTTTAAAAACGGGACTTGGAAATGGATAGTGAAAATGTCTCTATGGCATTTGAGAAAGAGGCTAAGCCATTTATATTTAACAGTTATAGAATAAGCCTTATGTTGAATTCCATTCAATTCAGCATACATTGCCTGAGGGCCCACTGTGAGTTAGCTCCTGTAGTAGATGCTAGTAATTCTGGAATGAATCAAACAAGGCTCTCACTCTAGTCAAGTTATAAAGGACATTCTTATTGAACTCTTTTCAGGAAGCAGGTATAAAACAGAATAGGAGAATCAATTATATATATATATAAGACTTTTTATAACAAAACTGAGTTATTCAAGTTTTGAAGCCTCCATAAAAAAATGGCAGCCTCCAACACTGCCAAGATCTGTCATGATGTTTGCATTATAAAGAATTATATCTTCGGGCTGGGGATGTGGCTCAAGCGGTAACGCACTCGCCTGGCATGCACGGGGCTATGGGTTAGATCCTTAGCACCACATAAAAATAAAAAATAAAGATGTTGTATCCACTGAAAACTGAAAAATAAATATTTTTTAAAAAAGAATTATATCTTCAAAAGTAGCTAACCCAAGGATTATATTTCAGGACATAACCTTCAGCTGAAATTTCAGCAGTGAGGTTAATTTTTGTCCCGAAAATCCCATTTTTAAGAACCATAGAGCTTTTCTTTAGCATATAAAGTGACAAAGCTGCATAACCGTACTGCTACTGACAGTGTATGATGGAACTACCATTGAGCTTTGAACAGTGAAACAGCAAGATAACACTTCAAAGGTAGTTTAAAGTTAAGGATTTTTGGTATTTCACAAAGTTGTTCTATCTAAGTAACCATAGTCATTGCCTATCTGTAAATTATTGAAATACACCTGGACCTTCTAGCCAATATCACTTGATATTTCCACATGTCCTTATTTAATATGTTCTCATGTAAACCACTACAGCCAGAAGAAAGAGGATTGACTTTGCCTGCCAAACATGGGAAGAATGGTCAAATGGGAATGGATCTAGGAACATAACCATGCCTAACATGGGACATCTGCACAAATAGGAAGAAATATCTCATTGTGTAGTGAGCTCTTTCTGAGTAGAACACAGGAAAAACAAGAATGTCAGCTTTCTGAACAAAATTCCCCAAGAAAGCACTTTGGAAATATTGGAGAATACAATTTATCATTTTAATAATAATGGTAATAATGAAATTGAATCCTAATGTTGTGGCTGTTAAGATGGGCCTTTATCCATTGGCCTCTTTGACATGCTGCTAATTGAGCTGGTGTGAAAGGTCTCTAGATGACTGCAAAGAAATGTGGAAATTTCATACTGTTTCAGCTCATTATCTCCTGTCATCCTTATCGTACCCTACTACCAGTTGCTTTAGATACTCTTTTCATGCTTTCTACTGCTTCCTGTACTTTCATAGTTCCTTTTTCCCCTTATAAATTAACCTTAACACCTAATATGTTAAACTCCTAAAATTCTGCTTCACAGAATACTTTTTTAAATTGAGAAACAGGGAAAAGATGGTTTATTGCTTTGCTAGCAAAGGAGAAAAGCAGGGGACTTCTATCTCAAAGGCTGTGCTTTTCCAGAATACTTTTATCTTTCATGGTTGGATACAAGTTTTTAAGCACACCAAGTGTGCTTAAGTTTCGATCTTAAATAGACTTATACGTGTTAAACACATTGATGGGGGACTTGGTATCATGTTAGTTTTGCTGCAAGGTTTTTGCCCACAAAATAGAATATAAAAGAAATTAAATTTTTTTTTCTTGGAACCTAAAAATGTTTTTTTCTCTAGTTTTATCAGTTGGTGATTTGCATGTTACCAATATATGACTACCTTTCTTTGTTTAAGGTAAAATATGAACAGGAAAAAGTGTAATTGTGTCAAAAAAGAGTAAATAGAAGCATTTGTCTTTAAAATTTTTCTTATTAGATTCTGTCTGATACATATTTTACTTGAGCTGGTATCTTTTCCTAAACCTATTTTCCTTAGTCACTAAGAAGATATTATGGATAATCTTGATCAGTACAGTTGTTCAACTTATCCTCATAGCTGACCACTCATCTTCTGTTTTGTTTGGGCAAAGCCAAAACCAAGTCTGTATGTTTCCTTATAATTTCAGAAACAAAATTAGAAGGAAAAAATAACCTATTAGATTTTTCTAGATAGTTTATTAATTTTGAACTTCTGGGTTTTGAAGGAAACATCTCACCTAGGTAAAATTTAACCTACCTTTCTAAAGAGATCTCTGTAAGGAAAAATGGGGAAACCAATAAAATTATGTTAAAACAAAGGAAGTTCAAGTCAGATGGGACGATGGTGCCACCAAATGTTTTCCCGTTATGTTAGTTGTGGTGAGGTTTTTGACTTGCAGCTGTCCAAGGGCAATCAGTCCATTCATAATATATCTGTGCAGTTGGATAGGGGTAAGAGTAACTTCAAGGTAGATTGATAATTGAGGATGGACCCTGGACATAGCTCTGTGACCAATGAACTGAACAAATGTAGGGTAGTGAATTATGATTAAAGATAAGCCTTATTTTAATGAGAAACATTTTAGAATATTTTATTTAAAATAATACCTTCCCATTAACAAAATAATTTAAAATTGGTACATAGATAAATAGTGGGTGGCACATATAATAGATTAATTTTAACTCTACTTTTACTTCAGGAAGTAACGTCTTCAAAACTAACATGTCATTTCTGCTTCCAATTCTCAAGGTTTCTTTTAAAATGTCTTACATCTAAGAGAATATTTACTTTTCTTTTCTTTTTTTTCCCTTGGTTTCTGCATTTCTCTCTTTTCTACTGCAATTTTCCACCTTTTGTGCAATTGTGAACAAGGTAACGAAACGCCTCCCTTCCTCAGGAACATCTACTATCTTCATGCTTTCTCAAACTTCCAGCAATCACAGTTTCTCTTGGAGTGAATAAGGTGATTTCCTTTCTTAATGTACCAACTTGCTTGCATTCTCATTTGCCTGACATCATTTTCTGATTCTTTATGAAAAATTACTTCTCATGACTCATTTTTATATCTTCTATTGATACTCAGTATTTTGTCATTTTTTTAGAATCATTTGTTCACCTTCCAAATTGTCTCACTAAAGAGGAAGTAATCTTCAAAAGCTTTGACTATAATCTACAGTTTCATTGATCCAGGGTATAAAGTAGTAACCATAGCATGTAGAAGCTAGTATTTTCACCAGAACAGGAGTTTTGCACAAATTTCTCTTTGACATACAGCACCAGCACAACTCTCAGAGGTGTTCACCAAAAGGATGGTAAGGTTTACTAATCAAACCATATTGACTCATCTTACCATATAACCTACCAGTACCATTTCAAAAACCCAAGTTTGCCACATACTACTAATTTCTATTTACTTCTTCCACAAGAAACAATATGAGTTGAAGACTTTCTTAGGCCTTTAAATGTATTCATTTGAATGTTACTCATTTGCTATGTAGTGTAATTAATCATTTGTACCTTTGGCCACAAGAGTGTAGTCTATAGGAAATGATTTTTTCTTTTACATTTTTATCACAAGGTAGGTTAACCAATCTTCAAATGCTTTAAGTATCTTTGCCTCACTATTACAGAGAAATCTGAGCTGTAGAAGGGCATCTGACTCATTATCCACCAGACCTTCAGTCAGACCTCTTCTTTTACGAACATTCTCAGACGAATCTAATATATTGTAACAGGTACCTAGTGTTAAACAAGTGGGCTGGCTTTAAAGAAACAGATTAACAGCATTATAAAGAAAAAATGAAAATATCACTCTCTAAATTGTCTCTGCTGTTGGTGTGGTGAACTTTATACTATTCTTTGCAAAAATATAAAGATGCATTACTTGGAATATAGGAAATATATATTTTAAATTTGCTAAACCCCCTAAGAAAATTTTAGACATATTTCAAAACTGAATTAGTGATACAATATATTTAATTTGTAAGTGGAAAGTTGTCATGGTTGTTCCATCATGTGAAAATGCTTATTGATAATCATTATGAAATATAATTCTGATTTATAAAGACAATTTTGAAAATTAAAAATAAATATTCCAAAATTGCATCTGTATAATATCAAGTCAGTTTAGCATTGCATGTTTTTCTCGGAATTTTGTAAAAATAATCAAATGTGTCTGTACCTTCATGTGCTGTGTCTGTGTGTTTGCAGGTATACACTTAATGTCCTTGTAACTGTCTGATCCCCAAATACATGTTAATGAACCAGTCTACTCTAATCATAACTTTTTTAATGTCAAGTTTTATTCAAGCTAAATGTTTCAACTCTCAGAGGTAAAATCTTTCCTAGCCATTCAGGGGGATGCATGCCTAATGATATAAAATGCCTCACAGTTCATATTTCCAAAAATGTGTAAATTTATTTTATACCATATTATATCATTGACCCCAAAATATATATTTGGGGGGAATTGAAATACCATAGGATGAGCCCTTTAACTCAGAGTGATTTCTTTATGTTCACTCAACATTTCCTACTGCAGGGGTTTTGCACCCACATCTTTAGAGGTCTTTTATCCATCTATGGGAATTTAGAGTAATTCATGAATGAGACTTACAATATCAGCTTGGAAACAACTCTGTACAGCTTACAGCAGGGCCATCTTTCACACACACAAAAAAATTAATGATCATCATAAGATTCTGGGTCAGTTCACTTTGAGGCTAATGATTGAGTCTACTTCAGATGCCCATTTTTTTTTCATCAGCTATCAAATCTCCCTCCCTCTGGAAAAGAATGAAAATTAAACTAATGGATTGAATCCATTGGTTCTTTTACCTCCTGCAGTTCACCACAGTCTGCATCTGCAGTGTTATTTTGGAAGTGGACTCCTTTTGCTGTGTTCATCTTTTTACCCATTTTGTAATGACTCATGTGTATGTTTCCCCTCAGTGATGAATTGTTTCTCAGTAACCTTCAAAGTCTTTGACCCCTTTGTCCCAGATTACTTTGTCCTAAACTGTAAGATGCATTTTAGCTGAACTGTTTCCAGTTAATTTTGTATCCCCCTGGATTGCTTTCTTTAGTTTGGTCTATGGTTGGGGCACTAGGCTGAGTAGCAGACACTGCTACAGCTTTTGGCTTCTCCAGGGCCTTAACTCCTACAATGGCTAACATAGAACCAAGGAAAGTTTTTTTTTTTTTTTTTTTAATAATTGTTATAATTTTAATGTAGTTATTTCTTCCAGGAATAGATTTTCATGTAACATTATTTCTCCTCCAAGGAGAATATTTGGCTGATAAAAAGCCACTGAGTTGGTTTGTAAGGGAACCAGCTGACTCCTTTGATATTCTCTCAATGCGACTGGCAACCTTATTTTAGTTAGAGTCACCATGACCCTGCAGAGCTGCCTGAATACCAAGTAGTGGTTCTGAAGTACATGGAACATAAATAGAAATGAAAGATATTCTATTCTAATGGATTTGTAATGTCCATGTCAAGAATGATATCCCAAAATGGAAAGAAATAGCATTTTCCTTAAGACCTTCGCTACTCAGGTTGAAAAAGCTTGAGTTTGAGTGGAAAATCAAAGTTAGGCATATGACTTCTACTTCTCAATATACCTGAAATACATTCACTGATCAGTTTGTCCATTATACTCCATTCTGATTATAGAATTTTATGATGTATAAAGCACAGAAAAGAATCTACAGATTCCTTACAGAAATTTCTTTGGTTCATTTTCTAAAAAGATGATACATAAGAAAAGTAGAAGAGTCAATTGACTGATAGCCCATGATCTACCAAAATGGAAAATAACTTAAGTAGTTTTTGGGGGGGGAGCATGTTTCCTTCAGTAAAGGAAGAAATTTTTCTCAGAACTCTTCTAAAACTGAATATATCTTCAGAGTTCCTGTCAAAATTCACACATCCAAAAAAAGTAACCCATTCATTCATTCATTCAACATTTCCTGAGCATCTACTATGTGCCAGACATTGTACTAGATACTAGAGATAAAAAGATAAATAAAATGTACCTGTTTTCAAAAAGCTTCCAGCCTACAGGAAGGGATCAAAGTATGTTAAAACTCTGCTGTAGTATTATTAGGAGAAACCTGGAGCAATCCAAAAGCAAAAAGCAAGCCTGAATCTACTCAGCTGACAAATGAAGACAGGGTTAAAATCTGGTAATTGTGCCACTGTTTTTTTTTTTTTTTTTTGCCCCTGCATGTGAATAAAACTTGACAGTTTGTTGAGACAGTTGCTTTACTTGCATAACAAAATTTACTATGTGATTTATTTTTGAAAATGCTAAACAGATGGTTTTATATTATTATTAAAATACATCTTTTAACTGTATATTTTAAATTTTTCAGAATCCGAATCTTGAACTGCCTATGTTATTGTCCTACAAGCATATTGACAGTGATTACAGCTAAAAAAAAAAAGAAAACATGAAGAAACCACCAAAAAAGTTATCATCTCAGGATACTCGATATGCAACAAAAACTAAACCACTCTCTTATGTCTTAGGGTTCAGAATAAATGTCCATTAAAATACTCTCCTAAGCATTTACAGTTATTATAATTAGCCATTATGGCCAAAGTTCTAAGTTAAGAATTATATGAAGTTGAAAGCAAGAATATTTAAAATTCTGGCTTTAGTTAGAATAATCTTAACTACCAAATGGGTGCTCTTTTAACCCATTGACTTTGTGAATGGATTTAAATACAATAGTATAAAGTAGAAGTCATGCAATGGGAATGAATAGATTTTACTAAAATACAGTATTACATTTTTTGCTTGGCAGAAGACATAGACTGTTTGGACCACATTTCTCATTCCTGCTGAATGATCATCTTAAATTATTTTTTTTTTCAAACAAAAGGAATACTTGAATACTGAAGGACTAGATGGTATCGATGCATCAGATGGGAGAGTTCATCTTTTCTGTTCACCCACATGCTAATTGTGTCTTAGTAGAATATCTTTGCCCAAAAATACCTTGAACACTTGTGTGGGAAGTGTTGACTCTGGTTGTTATTGTGAGAACAGAAAAAAAATGTTTGTTTTTGTTTTTCTGAATTAAGTACCACTTATGGGTGTAAGGCTACTAGACTTGAAAATAAAGCATAAAACATTTCAGTCATTTAGTAGTCCCTCAAAATAGGGAATAAACAGATTTTTTCCCATTGTTTATTTTACTGGAAACTGAGGCAAAGTGGGTAAGATCATTTTTATACAAAAATAAAGCCATTCTAAACATTAGCCTTTTATCATTTTATGTAAAGAGACTAGAAAGAACAACTTATTTTAAACGGTTTTTATTTCAAAGAGGTTGCAGTCATGCATATAATGCAGCACCTTTTTTTTTTAACTTGCCAATTTGGGGAAGAGGAGACATCCATCCCAAGCTGGTTCTGCCTGTAGAGGTATGACTCTGTGTCTCTCTCATAGCTAATTTGACCAGTGCAAGTGGTATAATTCTAAACTGTTAAATTGATCTTGGTTAGGGCCTCAACTTGCTGGACTTAGAAGACTTTAGGCTCCTAATGAGTTCACTTAAAACTAAATATGAAATGTCTTTATTCATTGGTAAAATCAGACACATTTTGGATGTAAATGGTCTCAGATTTGACTGCTAAATTAAAATGATCTTTTAAAATATTTTCATATCAATTTCTACCTTTTTCTTTCTGGCATGCCTGTACTATTATTAATGTGTAGATTGTACCTTGATTTGGAAAAGTACTGGATTCAATCTCTACCAATATCTTTATATAGTCCATATGGCACATATATTTTGTGTTAATGTTTAGGTGTAGTTTTCTTCCACATGTATTTTGTGTTAATGTTTAGGTGTATTTTTTTTTTAATTCTAGAAAGGACATAATTTTAATTATCAGAAACCATTTCATCATTACTTATCCCTTTTATTATTTAATTTGTTTTCCTCTGTCAATATTATTTTTGAGTATTTTGTTAGATGTCATTCACAACTGCCTAAGTGTGCTGTTTTCTGGTAGCCTGTATTTGAGGTAATGTGCTAAAGACAAAGTCTTTAAATTCTTTGCCTATCCCAAAGAGCTAAAATGTCTAACCCAGGAAAGCTTTTGATGTTTTGTTCTTGTTATTGTTGTTGTTCTTGTTTTTATAGTTGTTGCTATGTTGTTTTTCAGAAGAACTGTAGGGACTGAATACAAATAAGAGAGCCAAAGTAGGCTTGTATAATGCCAGAACCATTAAAGAGTTGGCATAATTAGAATATTCAGCATAGTAGAAATAAAATTGGTTGCATGTAAAATGTGTTGCTGCCAACAAGAAAGAGTAAAGGAGATTTAGAGTCATGTTTCAGCTACACATTACACTGAGCACTACAGGTCAAATTTAGAATGGCAATGATATATAAGATCGTGGCCTAGACCCTTGAGAAGGACCTGGCTTTTTTTTGAAAGGTATTTTTATTAATGAGCTATAAAATGGCTAGTGTGAAGTTAACAGATGAAATAATTTGGAATAATCCATCTAGTATTCCTACAATCTGACCACCCTATTTTGTGACAGAAGGGGAGGAAATGTAATAACAGAACCACATATTTATAATTTGAATAATCTTGAGCTATCAAAATGTCCTGATCATTTTCACAACTGTTGTACACTGTTTGAGGTTGTTGCCTATTAAACTGAAACTATTCATTCCATATCTACCACATATACACCAGCAACAGTATAAATGTAAGCCTAAAATTTGCAAAATTCATAATCTAGTGATGAAATTTTTTAGTAACAGGCAGCATATAAATGTTCAGATTTTATGCAAATGTTGACAAAAAATCATTTTTCAGCTTGCAAAGTGGAACTGCAATATTACATTTTTCACATAAGCAATTTTTTACATCTATGTTGCTTTCTAAAACGAATGTGATGCCATCTTTTTATCAATGCAACTTGCCTTTTTCATTACAGAATTTTTCTTTGGTGTAATCAATAAACTTTGGTATGATATGATTGATATTTTAGTGTCTTTTTTGGAAAGGTCTCAGTTTGACATCAAAATAATATGGGAACAACTTGGTGATGGGAAATAAGTTTTCTCTTTTCACATAGTTCACAAGGCTGACCATTTCTACATAATTTCAATTGGCATTTTGTGGTAACAACTAATTTGGAGAGGGTAAGATATTCATGGGAGTTTTTTAAAAACCATTTCTTATTATTGCATAAATAAAAGTCCAGCCAGGGGGCTGGAAGTGTTCCTCAATGGTAGAGTATATGCTTAGCATGGGGGGGAGGTCCTGGGTTTTATTCCTAGTACCAAAACTTTTTAAAAAATCCAGTCAGGAAATGGATTAAATAAAATTCCATGCATGGATGATTATGTCAAAATGAACCCAACAATTATATACAACTGTAATGCACTAATAAAAGGGGGAAATGTGCAATCTGATCAGGAAATAAATATTGATAAGGGAATGACTCTACTGTGTGCGTAGCAGTGCTTGATGCTGCTGTTGCTATGGTCTGTCTCCAACCTATTGAAACTATTTGATTCTTAAATAGCCAGAAATAGACTTTATTTTTAAAAAGTATATATAGGGCTGGGGCTGTAGCTCAGTGGCAGAGCGCTTGCCTTGCATGTGTGAGGCACTGGGTTTGATTCTCGGCACCACATAAAAAATATACAAATGAAATAAAGGCATGCTGTCCACCTACAACTACAAAATTGTTTTTTTTTTAAGTATGCATATATACTTTTCCCACTCTCCTTACATTGCTTAATCTGCACCCAAGGCCTCATGAATGTACCTTTTCTTGGAAAACCCTGCTGTCCTTGACTGCCAAGTTGTTACAGTGATGCTGATTGCATTTTTATACTTCAGTCTCTGCATTTTGTTAGATTTTAATCCTGTTTGTCTTTGAGCTCTATTTACTACATCCTTTTCCTCCTCCTCCTTTCTTCTTTCTCTTTCTCCTCCACCTCTTCCCCCCTCCCCCTTCCCCCCCCTCCTCTCCCCCCCCCCCCATTCAGAGGCAAAGCCTGAATTAAAGCTTCAGGTTGCCACTTAGACCCATTCCCCTATCCATACAAATGGTATCTTGAGGGGTAAGAATC
Organism: Marmota monax; assembly: GCF_021218885.2. Lineage (NCBI taxonomy): Eukaryota > Metazoa > Chordata > Mammalia > Rodentia > Sciuridae > Marmota > Marmota monax. The sequence continues at coordinate 2,826,817 of NW_026695225.1, read as the reverse complement.
AAATGAGGTAAAGGATCAAAATTGCTTTGTAAAATGTCATTTGCTACTCAGATGGAAGCATTGTTATTTTTTAATTAATTTATTTATTTTTATGTGGTGCTGAGTATTGAACCCAGAGCCCTGAGCATGCTAGGCAAGCACTCTACCCGTGAGCCTCAACCCCAGCCTTGCATTGTTATTTTTTTGTTGAGGGATTTTGTTGTTGTTGCTTTGACTTTTTAATGAACAGTTGTCTTTTACCAAATGTTCACAGATGTGTTTTACATGCTTTCTAGCTTCTTGGAATCTGTTCAGGCTTCCTTCCCTCCCCCCTATCCAACATTGTAGGCAACTCCCTCTCTGCCTCCCTGCTGTGTCTGCCCAGGATTGGCCAATACAATGGATGTTGTGAGGGTCTGAGTGGTTTGGCCCCTTCAACAAGAAGCATATGGAAAGGTTAAGGGCTGAGGTTATCACTATGGTTATTCAGTGAATGAATCTATGGGTGAAGTGCTAGAAGCATGCTAATGAGGGCTGGAGTTCTAGGAATAGTTGTCAGAAAAAAAGGGGGGTTTAATTATTTTGTAACTTTTTTTAAATTAATTGAATACATTTTGCCCGGCATCTGATGTGCAAAGGAAAGTGCTGAAGAAATGTTAGCTAAGATTATTATACTCACTGTGTGCCAGGAATTATTATACTCTCTGTGTTCCAACCACTATGTGTGTATGTTCACACCTTTTATAATTTCAACAGCCCTAGAAGATAGGTACTGACACCTTTCCATCTGAAAGGTAAAGAAATTGAGTCAAAAAAATAAAAATAAAAAAACAAGGTTACACAGACTGGTAGAACCAAAGGTGGAACGTGGAACCCAGGTATTCTGAGTAGAATCTGTACACTTAACTGGGACACTATATTTCCATTATTATACCACCCCCTGATGGCATGAATAAACAAACCACCAGAATGTTACAAACCATGAGAAAACATCAGACAAACCCAAACTGAAGGGTGTTCTGCTCATTAACTGGTTTGCAATCTTCAAGTTCATCAACACCATGAAAGACCAAAACTGAGGAACTATCCCAGATAACAGAAACCAAAACAACAGTGACATGATGACAGTAATGCACCATATGATCATCAACCAGATCTTGGACCATATTGAACATTGTTGGGATAATTAGCAAAATTTGACTATAATATGTAGATTCTTTAAGGTTATATATGTAGCATTTCAATGTTAAGTTTATGATATTTGAAATTGAGCTGTGATTGTGTGTTATATTTGGGGGAATCTGGAAACTAAATGAGAATTCTTTGTACTATCTTTACAACAACTCTGAAGTTATTTCACAATTACAAGTTAAAAATGTTTAAACAATGAAGCGTGAAAATGTGGAGCTGAGGCCATGGCACATACCTATAATCCCAAAGACACTGGAGACTGAGGCAGGATGATAACAAGTTCAAGGCCAGCCCCAGTATCTTGGTGAGACCCTGTCTCAGAAAAAAAAAAACCCTGCATGTATGAATATGTGACAAATCCCATCATCGTGTACAACTATAATGCACCAATAAAAATGTGGGATTTTTGTTTTAAAGGGACTAAGGATGTAGCTCAGTGGTAAAGTACCCCTGGGTTCAATCCCCAGTACACCCCCAAAAAATTAATGGAAAAGAACATACAATTAAGCTGAACACATAAGACTAAAATATAGTTTATTAGGTAACATCTGCATAGCACTTTACAGCTATGTTTTTATATCTCTTATGTAGAAATCACTGAACTCCAGATTCTTACAGGTAAAGAAACTGATGCTCATGAGGCTGGAGTAGTGGCTCAGTGATAGAGTGCTTGCCTGGCATGTATGAGGCCCTGAGTTTGATCCCCAGCACCGCATATAAATAAAACAAAAGATCCATTGACAACTAAAAATATTTTTTTTAAATGATGCTCAGGTAAGTTAATTATCTTTTTAAATTTTTTTATTTTATTTATTTTAGTTGTTGATGGACCTTTATTTTTTATTTATATGTAGTGCTAAGAATCGAACCCAGTGCCTCACACATTCAAGGCAAGCACTCTACCACTGAGCCACAACCCCAGCCCTAATTATCTTTTTTAAATTCTTTTCGACGTTGATGGACCTTTATTTTATTCATTTATTTATATGTGGTTCCGAAAATCAAACCCAGTGCCTCACACATGCTAGGCAAGCCCTCTACCACTGAGCCACAACCCCAGCCTAAGATAATTATCTTAACAGAACTTAGGTATGACCCATGTTGTTTCCTGTTCCTGCTTTGCCACACTTTGTCTAGGACTTCTAAAGCATTTTCTGCTGGATTCTGAAATAAATAAAATACTAACCTTACTGTGGTGATTTTCATTTGGGCTTACCAGGATGCTGTCATTCCTGCCCCAAATTAAACCATAGGCTGGATTCATGCTGTTGCCTTTAGGATTGAGATGAGTTGTTCCAATAGCCTAGTCTTGGGCCTTCCCTTCATTCATTTTTATTACTGGTACTTTTACAGATGCAGATGCAAGTTTTAATATCCTATCCCTTCTTCCTATGCTTTGAGTAAGAACACAAATTTCTATAATCTTAATAAAGAGAATCAAATTAGCTACTTAACCCTGATATCTAAAGTATGTAGATAAAAAAGCAAGAACATTGACAGCACTCTTCTATCCCAAATGATTCAACTCATATCAAAAGTCTGGCCAAGGTGCTGGGGCGGTGGATCAGTCTGCTTGCCTAGCATGTGTGAGGCACTGGGTTCGATTCTCAGCACTGAATATAAAAAGGTCCATTGACAATGAAAAATATTTTTTAAAAGTCTGGCCAAGTTAGGCATGGTGGTGCACACCTGTAATCCCAGTGACTCAGAAGGCTGAGGCAGGAAGAGCACAGGTTCAAAGCCAGCCTCAGCAACTTAGCAAGACCCTGTCTCAAAAAGGGTTGAGGTTGTACCTCAGTGGTTGAGCGCCCCTGGGCTAAATCCCCAGTACTAACCCCCCCCCCCCCAAAAAAAAAGTGGCTGAGGTCATCGTTGCTCAGTATTTTCCAAACTGTTATGTGAAATGATAGTCCTGGGAAATGTTAGCTATTCCTTGAAAAATTAGGTTCTCTGGTTAGATGCATTTGAGAAGTTCTGTGTATGATAGTCTCCTGTTTGAGAAATTATAGTACATACTAGAACATTACATGACAAACCTCAAATTGAAGAATTGCACTTGACTTTGTTTAACCCAATGTGTTCCAGACATTGGGCCAAGGAACCCTTTTTTGCAATGACCATCTACTAACATCATTGGACACAAGTTTTCTATGATGCACTTTGAAAAGAAAAAACAGCTATAGCTAGGTTTCCTAACCTGGTAATGGTCTGCATCACACCCCCTCCTCCCTGCTTTCATTTGAGTGGGTTCATTTTCATGATCTGAGGAAGATATTAATGAAAATCTTCTCAAGCCCAGAGCATCGGTCAGGTTGCAAAGTGAAAAACAGACCATTCGTGTATTTTAAGTGGTGGAACTCAATACAAGTAATGGATTATAGAGGTGGTACAGCTGAAAAATTTACCGAGGACTCTGAAAAGCACCCTAGAGATTAGGAAAAGGGGGCTGGAACCACCGGAAAGCTGGGGGATAAAAGGAGGAGGTAGAGTTTCTGGGGTCTATGGCTTGGTCACTTGACAAGTGGGAATCATGGAATCCCTGTCTGAAGCAGATGAAGCCTGAGGCAAAAATATCCTGGCTTCTGCCTCCAAGCCTGCAGTCAGCACCTTCCATTGACGGAACCCAGCTGGAAACCAGCTAACTTAAGACCCTGGGAAACAGTACAGGGAAGAGCAGGGAAGCATGAGGAATGCATCTCAGAGTAAACAGGCCCAGGACTGACACAGTAAGGATTTGAGGACTCAGGTTCAGATTTAATATTATGATTTAGTGTATATAAACAAAGATAAAACTTGAAGGAGCTAGATTTTAGCCCTGTTATAAATGTCATCTTTTATGTTTTCCATATGAAGAAAACAAATTTGTAGAAAGAACTCTGAAGTCAATTCTGTAATAAGTACAATATGGATGTTAATTTTTGTTTATTTTTTTAGTTGTAGATGGACACAATACCTTTATTTTGTTTATCTTTATGTGTGCTGGGTATCACATGTGCTAGGCAAGTGCTCTATCATTGAGCTACAATACAACCCCAGCCCCTAGACATTAATTTTTATGGATGCATTAATTAATGGAAGTAAAGGGTCCCTCTATATTACAGCCATCTCAATTAGCAATAAAAATGATACTTAGCACTAAAAAAACCAATTTGGCATATCTAGATAAATTCATCTTTATCATAATCAAAATTCAAGAATAAACCAGGCATAGTGGCACATGCTTGTGAGCTACTCAGGAGGCTGAGGCAGAAGAATCATAAGTTCAAAGCCAACCTCTGCAACTTAGCAAGACCCTGTCTCAAAAGGGGTAGGGGATTGGGGCTCTGTGGTAGAGTGCTTGCCTCACATGTGTGAGGCACTGAGTTCAATTCTCAGCACTGCATATAAATACATGCATAAAAGTTCATCAACAACTAAAAGGGGAGGTGCTGGGGATATAGCTCAGTGGTTGAGCACCCTCAGGTTCAATCCCTAGAACCAAAAAAAAAAAAAAAATTCAAGAATAAATTAAAAACTGCAATATTAATTGCAAAGGGAATAATTTTTCCTCTCTTCATGCTTCTGCCCCTATTCATAAAATAGGAACTCCACCACCCTTCATGAAGTATGTGGGTTAAGGGTTCTGCTCCTTTTTCCATACCCTCATGTAGGTGACTGGTGAGACTGGAGAAGAGGTCACTCCATATGTGAGATTCAGCCCTGTTTGACCCTTCTTTGCATCACCAACTCACAGGCTATTCTGCTCTTTTTCCCACTCTTGCATTCTCCAAGTGCATTCTGCTCATTGAAGGCAGGGAACCAGATTGAAAGTGTGGAGGAAGTGGCTTCAGTTTTCAGCTGAATATTCAGTCTGACTGAATGGATGAATTTAATTCAGGGGAGAGGGAATGAGAAGGTCATTTTGGCCTCAGACTAGGCCAAGTTGTAAAATGCATCTTTACAGATAATATTTTACTATTTTGTCTGCCTTAGTGTCACTTTCTTAGTGCTGGAGCAATAATTGTTGCTGGGCTTGGTGGCACAAGCCTGTAATCTCAGGGACTTTGGAGGCTGAGGCAGTCAGATGGCGAGCTCAAGGCCAGCCTCAGCAACTTAGTGAGGCCTTAAGCAACTTAGACCCTGCCTCAAAATTAAAAATAAAAAGTACTGAGGATGTGGCTCAGTGTTAAGCATCTCTGGGCTCAATCCCTGGTACAAAAATACATTTTTTAATTAAAAAAATAAATACTTGTTGAAGGCAGGTGCAATGGCACATGCCTATAATCCCAGTAACTCAGAAGGCTGAGGCAGGAGATGGCAAATTCAAGGTCAGCTTCAGCAACTCAGACCCTAACTAAAAAGGGCTGAGGGTGTTGCTCAGTGGTAAAACTCCTCTAGATTTAATCCCCAGTACCAACAGAAGAAGGAGGAGGAGGAGGAAGGGAGAAGAGGAAGAAGAAGAGGAGGAGGAAGAGGAGGAAGAAGAAGACACTTGTTGAATTAGTTATAAGTGAATAATTTTTACCAGATGTCTGGACTTTTTTCTTAACTGGCTTTGACCTTGGGGGAGAGGGATATAACAATATAAGCAGCATTTCCCCTTTACCTTCTCCATATTCAAACAGCCAGCCACATGCTCATGAGTATAGAAAAGCACTGGGAACACACGAGATTGCCTGCACAGCTTCTTGGCTTTTATATTCCAAAAATGGATCATTAAGACGAATGTAGAGGGCCAGAGTTGTAGCTCTGTGGTGCAGAGCTTGCCTAGCTTGTGCTGTGTTTGATTCCCAGCATTGCAAAAAAATAAACTTAAAAAAGAATATAAAAACAGAATACAAAAGGTTATCAGAAGGCTGGGGCCGTAGCTCAGTGGCAGAGTGCTTGCCTAGCATGCGTGAGGCACTGGGTTTGATCCTCAGCACCACATAAAAATTAACAAATAAAATAACGGCATTATGTCCATCTACAACTACAAAAAAAATTTTTTTAAAGGTTATCGGAGGAGAGGGAAAGAGCAATTCATGGGCATAGAGTGTCTTGGGATTATATGATTACAGAACCCTTTCCCTAAATGAAGAAAAGAATGTCCCAAGGTTATAGGGAAGAGATTAAGAAAGAGATCTTTGAGTAGAAAGAGCAGGCAAGACATGCTCTCCCGCTCAGCAGCACTTTCAGGGAAACAACAACAGAAGAGACAACTGCAAGGTGTCTTGAGGTAGACAGACTCTATCCAGGCAGAGACTTCCATACTCCAATGTGGTGAGAATACAGCAGAGCTTCTGGTCCCAGAAGACACTATGCAGATCAGGATGATGGCTCTCTGGGGTTGTAATATGTATGTATAATGATCAAAAACCAGATAGGTGGGCTGGGTTTGTGGCTCAGTGGTACAGCGCTTGTCTAGCACATGTGAGACCCTGGGTTCAAATCTCAGCACTGCATATAAGTAAATAAAATAAAAGTCCATTGACAACTAAAAAAAATATTTAAAAAAAGATAGTTGTCTTTGTCCATCTCCAGCAATTTGATATTGCATTTGTTCTAAGAACCATAGAACAACCCTAGAGAAAGGATAACCCCAGGAAAGGCAATTTTCATTCATTCATTTGTTTACTCATTCATTTACTTAGGTGACTCAGCAACATGCTGGCTAGGCAGGATCAGAAATTGAGCTTATTTTTAAAAATGTATTTATTGAGCACTTTCTCCCATATTTGCTATATTCCTTAAGAGCTACCTTTCATTTAATTGATGAAAGTTGTTTATTTTTCTGGAACTGTGGCTGGAACTGAGTGCCTCCTGCATGCTAGGGAAGTGCTCTATCACTGAGCTATGCCCCCAGCCTTCATATTATTTTTAAAGCATTATTTCTTTGATCCTGCTGTAAATTTCTTCAGAATTGGATTTGCTAGATAATTGCAATTTGCTACTTTGGGCATCAAAATGTTTTCTTTAGATCATTTTTGGTGACATTCTTGTTAAAATGAGCTGCATTTGCTGCCTTAATATGCAGAAGGTGCAAGGTACCACCTCACCTTTTTTTTTCTAACAAGGGGATTGAACCAAAGGATGCTTAACAACTGAGCCACATCCCCATCCTTTTCGTATTTTGAGACAGGGCCTCACTAAGTTGCTAAGGCTGACTTTGAACTTGGAATCATCCTGCCTCAGCCTCCCGAGCTGGTGGGATTACAGGTGTGTGCCAACATGCTCAGCCTAACCTCACCTTCTTTTGAAGACACTGAGCCATCATGTGGATATTGATTACAGTACTCAGTGATCAGTATTGTAGTGCCTACATTTAAATAAATATCTCCATACTGCTTGACTTTAGCAAGATATTGTATTTTTATAGTCTTGTCATCTTCATTGCTCTCATTGTCAATGATTACCTTTTGCTACACTTATCAGTCCTTATCTACCTCCTTCTCCCTGATTTCCCCCACTGATATTATTATTATTACTAATACTACTACTACTACTACTGCTACTGGTACCAGGGATTAAATCCAGGGGATCTTTACCACTTAGTTATATCCTCAGTTATTTTTTAGTTTTTTTTTTTGTTTGCTTTTTTTTTTTTTTTGAGACAGGGTTTGGCTAAATTGCTGAAGCTATCCTTGAAAATTTATACTCCTCCTACATCAACCTCCCAAGTCACTGGGATTATGGGCATGTGACAGTAGTCAGGCACCTTCACTGATTTTAAAGTATAGCTCATAACTGACTAAAACTCAAGGTGAGTATGTGCATCAGAACTAACGGGCACCCATGGCCTGTGGTGCACTTGCAGGGTGGTGTCATCCCTCCTCAAAGCCTCAGGAACCATGTAAAAAATTCCACAGCTCATTGAGTTCTCCTTGGTTCAAGACTTTCCTCTAGCCTCGTTCACTGCTTCCTGTGTTGAGTTTTTCATTTGTGGAACTCTAAGGAGCTAGAGCCACTTGCCTTCTCATTTATCATCCCCTTTTGTGGAAACTCCATGGGACACTTGCTATTCTTTGTTGCCTCCCCTCCATGCTCCACAGCCCAACAACCAAGGCTGTCTCAGGCTCCCAACCTGCTGCTGACAAGCCCTCAAGCTTGCCCTTCTCTTCAAGTAGGGAGATCAGACAATGTATACAAAATGCTGAGGAAAGGCTCTTAGTAAGGAGGCCCTGAGGACTTTGTGAAGAAAGTTTTGGGGCATTGATACATAGACTTTGGTATGACCATTTTGACTGCTCAGAAACTTCTGACTCTTCAGTGTGATTGAGATGGTTAATATTGCCTGATAAGTGATTTCCAAAGAACACTTTTGGCACTGAAGTTTATTATTTGTTAAATTCAGATGTGGCAAAGGGTCAGTGTGGAATAGATTAGGGGAGCAGCATAATGTAGTAGAAAGAGTACCAGAGACAGGGGAATCTGAGTTCAAGTTTTAGCTCAGGCATGTGCAAGTTTTATGACATTGGGCAAGTCATAACCTCCCTGAATTTTAGTTTCCTAATTTTTAATTGGTGTGGCATATCTACTCTGGAGAATGGAGATGCTAATAAGAGAGTATGCATGTTAGACACCTAAGCACAGACCCTAGCTTTAGCACATATGAGGCACTCATAAATTGTACATCATCTTAACATTTTTATTAAGCCATAAAATGGGAAGCAACCAAAGGTAAAGAAATGAGATGTTCTCCCAGAGCATCCAATTCAGCCCCTTAACTTCACATAGAGGAACAATGAGGTCCAAAGAAGGGGGAATTATAGTCCAGTCACGTAACCAATTAACTGCAAAGGCAAAACCAGATGCTGTATCTCTGGGCTTAGGGAGCCAATATGTTTTCCCTCTTCAAATGCTTCTAATGTTTTGAGTTCCTGTAATTAGCAATTGTTAGTTTTCTCTACTCTTAACTTTCCACCTGCAGGACCCAATTTTTCCTCCCAGAGCGATACAAAACACCATGACTTCCTCAGTGTTAGGAAGGCCTTTCTCTTTCCAGGGTTGCTATCATCTTCATCCATCCATTCCTTTTCCATCTTCAATGCTATCAATTCATCCTGTGTATGGAAAGCTTCCTAGAACTGGCACTATCCTGGTCACCTGTCTCTGGCTAGGCTCCCACTAATCAACGACACTCCTAAAAGAAATGTGGCACTAAGAACAGAGCAATATCACAACTAAGTGGTAGGAAAAATGCTTTCCTCTACTAATTCTTCACCTTTGCTATGACCAAAACTGCATTTACTTTGTTCATTTCTCACACCATACTGTATACTTGATGGCTTCAATCAACACAAATTTATTTTCTCAGTTCTGAAGGCCAAAACTTCAAAAGAAAAACTTCACTTTTCTCTGAAGATTCTATAAGAATCCTTCCTTGTCTCTTCCAGTTTTCAGCAGTTCCAGGCGTTCCTTGGCTAGTGACTGCATAATTCCAATCTCTGCCTCCATCATCACACAGACACGTCTTCTCCCAAAGTCTCTAAGGGTGCTTGTCATTTAATGGAGGGCCTACCAGGATAGTCCAGGATGATCTCATTTTGAGATCCAGAATTTAAGTACGTTGCAAAGACCCTTTTACCAAATAAGGTCATATTCACAGGTTCCAGGAATTAAGATATAGAATGTGGGGTGGAGACTACTATTCCATCCACTCTATTATCCCATCTTATAATTTTACACTTCTTTTTTGGAGCAGGAAGGTAGGTTTTTTTTTAACCTATGTTTTATTTACTGTTGTTGTAAAATTACACCTAACTTATGAAAGTGTGGTGTTTTACTGATTTTTTGCTTATCTGTTACTGCAAAACCTCTTGTCTCCCTTTGAAGTCATCTCTCAGTAGGTTCTACATAAGGACTCATGGACATAGCTCTCTCCCTGTGGCATCTAATAGTCTCTTCTGATCTCTTCTACTCCTGATCTGCCTCCCTCCATTGAGGTGTCCATATACACAGAGCTGCTGTGAAGATACCTCACATCTGCCTGCTCATCCTAATACTACCTCCTACCATGGATGCCATCATGTGATTGAAGCTATCTCCCCAGATGAAGGTGAGAAATCCCTCTCCATCTCTTTTGTGGTCCCTAAGCAATTTTTCCTGTGTTCTTTCATCTCACATAGATAACTTGCAATGCCATATTTTTCTAGGAGGGGAAAATCCCATGAGACTTGCTCTCCAAATGTCCAGAGGCAAAGGACACCTTGAGTGATGGAGATTGTGTTTCCTGATATGGGCTAAAGTTCCAGATTGTCTTCTCCCATTGCTCTCTGTACTTCCCTTTCCATGTCATTTTTTTTCCATATCTTCCTTCTCTTGTTTATCACTGTGTCCTCATTATATATTGCAGTCTTGGGCACACAGTAGGACCCTCAGTAAATGCTTTCTGAGTAAACAAGTACTGAACAACTGGCCCTGGATCACCTAAGAGAAAGTTGTAAGAGTCGTAGTCCCTCACCCATCTTTATCCCAAGGCACCATGGTATGTGGACTCTGCCACTTAAAAGTGAGGTTACCTTGAGCAAGTCACTTAACATCTCTGTGTAGTAGACTTCTCATCTGTAGACTACAGATAATAACAGAAAGTACAAGGCCAGTCATAGCGGTGCATGCCTGTAATCCCAGCAACTTGGAAGGTTGAGGCACGAGGATGGCAAATTTGAGACTAGCCTCAGCAATTTAGCAAGACACTAAGCAACTTGGTGAGACCCTATCTTAAAAATAAAAAGAGCTGTGGATGTGGCTCAGTTTTAAAGCACCCCTGGCTTCAAAAATAAACAATAATAGAACCTACATCACTTGGTTGTCATGAAGGTAAACCACATGTAAAGCACTTAGAATAGTGTGTGGCCCAAAGTTTGATGAAATAACTCTATATTTCATCAGTTTATGTATTTCTCCAATTATACTTGTAAGCTCCCTGAGGACAGTACCCCCATCTGGTTTTTCTCCCTACATATCTGTCAGTGACTAGCACAGTGTCCAGAAAATTGTATGTCCTTAGTATTTATTGAATGAGTGAAGAAATTAACTCATGAACCAATATATTCAAAAATCTTTCTCTCTCTCTTAAGTGACTTCCCTCCTCTGAGGCACCTCAGGCCCTTTCTCTGGATCTAGACCAGCTATACTTCCAGACATGCTGCTTTATGGAAGAATCTTGGAGAAAGCACAGTTTTATGTACAAGTAGTACATAAATACAGTAGTATGTACAAGTACTCACTAGACTGAGTTTTAACATAATATCTCAACTTGATGATTTAATTTCAATCCTGATAAATTATAAACTCTAGTAATAATGCTACCTCCAAACTCTGTGACAACTGCAAATTTCATAGACATACCTTTTAATATTTGGTTCAAGTCATTGATTCAAAGTAAAAAACTGTTTGGCTGCAAGAAATTATATAAACTATATATTGAAAATTGTGTCTAGGATAAACCTAAATATATAATTTTTATAATGGTTGGTCAATGATCATGAAAGGAAATTCTAGAATATCAGCTTTATGAATACATGATGAGAGCTAATTAAAGGGTGGCAATTACTAGTGATTTATAGCACTGAAAAGTAGTGAAAATAATATTGAATACATTGATGAGTTCACAGTCAACTGGAGCTATAATTTCCTTATAAAATAGAAGTATCAGATGGGGCTGGGGATGTAGCTCAGTTGGTAGGGTGCTTGCCTCACATGAACAAGGCCCTGGGTTCAATCCCCAGCACCACACACACCCACACAAAAGAAGTATCAGAGTCAAACAAATATCAAGTTTTCAGTACAGTTCAGCAGGATGCATATTTGTGAGAGAAATTCCACTTAGACTTCTCCAATAATTAAACTCATGCAAGCCATCACAGGACAGATGGTCTGCTATTTAAAACAAATTATAACCTTTAAGGATGAACATGTACAATTGAAATCTAAATATAAATTTACTTTGCATTTTAATTGAATAGTATTATTGTTTAACAGGTAAACTTAATGTGAAATCTTCAGAGTGATATTTTTAAATAAAATATGAATACACCTTAAATGATGAAAATATTAGGCCAAATTTATTTGTACAATTTGTTAATATTTCTGGAAGCTTTTGAAAAGCCTTGTCCTGACATTTAAATTATCTGTTCTATTGGATAATTTTGTAAGTAGAGGGGATGACAGATTTTTATCTTGCTTTCTTTCCATGCCTTAAAGTTGGTCTGTACATAAAATTTGGATAGTGATTTTAACTTTCTTATCAATCATTGATGTGTCATTAAAAGATGTGTATAGCCAGGTGCAGTAGCGCATGCCTATAATCAGCAGCTTGGGAGGCTGAGGCAGGAGGATCAAGAGTTCAAAGCCAGCCTCAGCTACTATGAGGCCCTGAGACACTCAGTGAGACACTATTTCTTAATAAAATACAAAATAGGGGTTGAGAATGTGACTCAGTGGTCAAGTGCCCCTGAGTTCAATCCCCAGTACCAAAAAAAAAGTGTGTAATATTGTCTTCACTGATGGCATATTTAATATCACCCCCAAAGATCCTACTTAGTTTTAATTTAATTTTATTTTGCACTATTAGAGATTGAACCCAGGGTCTTGTGCATGCTAGGCCACTGAGCCACATCTACAGCCATTTTCTTGAGTTTTATTTTCAGACAGAGTCTCACTAAGTCCTTAAGGCCTCCCTAAGTTGCTGAGGTTGATCTTGAACTTGTGATCCTCCTGCTTCAGCCTCCTGAGTCACTGGGTTACAGGTGTGTACCACCATGCCTAGCTTAATTTTTATTTTGAGATGAGTCTTACTAAGTTGCCCGGGATGGCCTTGAGCGTATGTCAGCCTCCAAAGTAGAAGACCCTACTTTTGATTATGAGAAATCTTCTGACCATCTGATTGGTCAGAAGGTTAAGATTTCTGTATTTTACTTTTTTTTTTTTAACTTGTGATTATCCTCGTGATATTCAAAATGCAATTTCATCTATTTGGAATTTTTAATGATAGAGGTATAAAAGAACAAATTGTGCAAATGTAATCTGTTAATCTTATTTCAGCACTAGTTTGATACTGAAAGCCTAGACATGTTTTGCTTCACACTTATTAAAAAGCTATTGTCAGTGGGAAATGAGTATGCTTTAATATTTAGTAAAAAATGTATTCAAAATTATGAACAGTATGATCTCAAAATGGCTGGAAAAAATACCATAATATTAACTGTGATTGCTATTGAGTGATACAATTGAGGCTGGATTTTGCTTTTTTGTTTCTTTATGCATTACCATACTTTGCAAATCTTTCACAATGAACATGTAGTACTCTTATAATTTAAAAAAAAGCAGGGGCTAGGGGGAGGAGCCCTGGTTTTAATCCCCAGCACCGGGCTAAATAATAATGATGATGATGATGATGATGATAATAATAATAATAATAATAATAATGTTATTCTCAAAGAAACATATAATGTGGTGGGGCAATTTAGCACTTCCATTTCTAAACAGAGCTTTAATCTGGAGTCCTGTTGTAACTGTGTCAGTGAACCCTATCTAGTTGAATACTGAAATATACATTGTTGATCCATCAAAGCTGTCTTTGGGTAAAACCTGGTACAAGTGAAATGTTATGCAGAACACCATGGCTGTGATACCTCTGTTGACTTACAATTGATATCTCTTTCCCTTTCCCTCTCTCTCTCTCTCCCTCCCTCCCTCTGTCCCTCCCTCCCTCCCTCTCCCTCTTTGGTACTATTGATTGAACCCAGGGGTGCTCTACCACTAAACTGTATCCTCAACCTCCCTTTTTTATTGAGACAGGGTCTTGCTAAGTTTCTGAGGCTGCCCTGCATCTTGTAATCCTCCTGCCTCAGCTTCCTGAGTCACTGAGATTACTGTTGTGCATCACCATAACTGCTACATTGGCATTTTCAAAAGAGGCAATCTTGCATAATGGAAAAACTGAGGACTGCCTGTCTGTACACCAAAGATAATGATGTAGGCAGGGTAGTAAAACCAGTTCCCAGGGCACTTTCTGAGTGAGGGCTTTCTCAAATGTTTTTCCCCATCTCTTCTGTCTACTCTTCTACTCCTCAGCTTCTGTACCACAACAGTCCATAGGGTGATTTCCTTATACCTCCAGTGTCTGTGCCCTAGGCTGAGAATATAATTCTAGTCTTAATGATCACAAATTCTTACAGGGAGTTGGAGAAAAGAGGTAGCAGAAATTAAAATGCATGATCCTAGATTCCCCAAAAGAATATTTATAAGATGAGAAGCTAATGAGTAACTTTGTCCTTTTAGTAAAGAAACAAGTTGAAAACTGAACAAAACCCATAAAACCTAGTTGTTCAAACTGTGAAAAAATATCTAACCATTATCCTGTTGTAAGAGTAACTTCAGAAGACAATTTTACAAAGTTGGGGGTTAAAAATTGGGGGATAAAAGTCCATTTTGATTGACCTGAAGTTTTGCTAAATTCAATAAGAATTTTCCTTTTTCTTGATTAGAATAATGATACCTCCTCAAAATCAAACAATATGTAATTTAAAAAGAAAGTCATGGGGGATGGGATGTAGCTCAGTGGTAGAGCACTTGCCCAACATCCTGTGAGGCCCTGGGTTCCATCCCAGCACTGAAAAGAAAAAAATAAAAAAGAAAAACATTTAATGTTCCAACCCCCTTCAGGATAACCTATTTTTTTTGAGACAGAGAGGGGGGGGGGAGAGAGAGAGAGAGAGAGAGAGAGAGAGAGAGAGAGAGAGAGAATTTTTTAATATTTTTTTTTAGTTTTAGGTGGACACAACATCTTTATTTTTTAATTTTTATGTGGTGCTGAGGATCGAACCCAGTGCCCTGCGCATGCCAGGCGAGCACACTACTGCTTGAGCCACATCCCCAGCCCAGGGATAACCTATTCTTTGGAGTATGTCTCTCTATATATGTCTTTATATTATTATGTATATGCATATATAATTTTATATAAATGAAACCATGTTATACACACTATTTTATATTTTTTAACCAAAAAATCGACAAGGCCTTTCATGTTAATAAATTCAGATATATCACACTCATTTATTTATTCATTTATTTTATGTTACTGTAGACTGAACTCACAAGTGCTCTACCACTGAGCTATATCTCTAGCCATTATTTATTTAATATTTTGAAATGGTCTCCCTGAGTTGCTGAGGCTGCCTCAAACTTGCCATCCTCCTGCTGCTGGGATTACAGGCATGCACCACTGCACCTGGAAAAAGCACTCTCATAAATAGCTGAGTGGTATTTCATTGATTCATGCATGATGTTAATTAACCATTTCCCTAACTGATGGCTATTTAGGTTTTTTATTCTCCTTCCCTGCTTGCTGTTATGAACAATGTGGCAATATACTCTGTACAAAAGCATTTGCATTCTTCCCAGATTGCCCCCTTGTTAGAAAATCAAACGTGGGATTCCTAGAGCAAAGGATGTACATGTTTGGTTTTGTTTCGTTTTGGGGGTACCAGGGATTGAACCCATTTAACCACTAAGCCACATCCCCTGCTCTTTTTATTTTTTACTTTGAATCAGGGTGTTGATAAGTTGCTTAGGGCCTTGCTAAGTTGCTGAGGCTGGCCTTGAACTTGTGATCCTCCTGCCTCAGCCTCCCTCCCAAGTTGCTGGGGTTAAGCATGCGCCACCATGCCCAGAAAGGATGTGCATATCTAACATTGTTATGTATTTTGATAGCCTATTCCTCAGAAAAGCTGTTTTAATCAATGTCTCTAACAATAGTGACCCAGTTTACTCTCGCCATTCAAAGTATTAAGTGTTATCCATTGTTAGTCATTCACAATAATCTGGGGTTGGCAAAACTATGACTCACAGGACAAAACCAGTCAGCATCATTGCCCTGGTCCAATCTTTAGTACTGCAATAAATAAATATATAAATAAGGAAAAAAGAAATTCGATTCTTATCTCACAGCAGATAAAAAATTAACTCAAGGGACTGGGGCTGTAGCTCAGTGGCAGAGCACTTGCCTAGCATGTGTGAGTCACTGGGTTTGATCCTCAATACTGCATAAAAATAAACAAATAAAATAAAGGCATGGTGTCCATCTACAACTACAAAAAAAATTAAAGAAAAACTAACTCAAATGGATATGATCTAAAGGCTTTAATGTAAACCCTGAGGGGCTGGGGTTGTGGCTCAGTGGTAGAGCATGTGTGAGACACTGGGTTCTATCTTCAGCACCACATAAAAAAAGAAACAAATAAAATAAAGGTAAAAAAATGTAAGCCCTGAAACAGTAAAAGTACCAGGAGCAAATGGGGAAATTTCCTTATCACTGGTCTCTGTAAATATTTTTTTAGATATGACCTCAAAATCACAGGCATAAAAAATATAGACTAATAGGATTACATGAAACTAAAATGCTTCTGCACAGCAAACAATCAACAGTGTGAAGAGACAACCTATGGAATAAAAGAAAATAGTTGTAAATCATACATCTGATAAAGAGTTAATTTCCAAAATAAGCAAGGAACTCAACAGCAAAACAAAACCTGATTTAAAAAATGGTCAAAGAGAGGGCTGGGGTTGTGGCTCAGTGGTGGAGTGCTCACCTCACATGTGTGAAGCACTGGGTTTGATCCTCAGCACTACATGAAAACAAGTAAATAAAATAAAGGTATTGTGTCCATCTACAACTAAATTTTTTTAAAGGGGGAGCTGGGGTTGTGGCTCAATGGTAGAGCTCTTGCCTAGCATGCATGTGGTACTGGGTTTGATTCTCAGCACCATATACAAATAGATAGATAGATAGATAGATAGATAAAATAAAGGTCCATCGACAACTAAAAAAAATATTTAAAAAAATGGGCAAAGTGGGCTGGGGTTATGGCTCAGTGGCAGAGCACTTGCCTAGCATGTGTGAGGCACTAGGTTTGATCCTTAACACCGCACAAAAATAAACAAATAAAATAAAGATATGATATCCATCTACAACTACAGAAAATGTTTTTAAAAAATGGGCAAAGAACATATATAGACATTTGTCAAAATAAGACATATATCTAGGCATGGTGGCTCATGCCTGTAATCCCGGTGGCTCAGGACGCTGACGCAGGAGAATCATGAGTTCAAAGCCAGTCTCAGCAAAAGCAGGATGCTAAGCAGCTCAGTGAGACCTTGTCTCTAACTAAAATACAAAATAAGGTTAGGGAGGTGGCTCAGTGGCCGAGTGCTCCTGAGTTCAATCCCTGGTACACACCCACAGGAGGAGGAGGAGGAGGAGGAAGAAGAAGAAGAAGGAGAAGTAGTAGTAGTAGTAGGAGGAGGAGGAGTGCCGAAGTCTGGCTGGGCACACAATCACGAGCCACCACACAGCTTGTAGATTCAAACAGCAACTCTTTATTCCCGAACTCACACCAGCCGTCTACAATCACGTTCTGGGGAAATCCACGTTCTCTGCCCAAATCACGTTCTGGGCAAAATCCCAAATACTCTCTGAATCCCATGAGAACTCAAGGAGAACTCAACGAGCAGGCACGCCTGAGGCAGCAGGATACGCCCTATTCCAAGCAGGGTACACCTTAAACCTGGAACCGCCCTAAACCCGGATTGTCCTAAACTGGGAATGCCCTAAACCCCGATCAGCCCTAAACCCGGATCCGCCCTGATCCTTGAGCAAGGTCACCTTACATGCAATGACACTGCAAATGACCTGGGTCAATATGGAGAGTCCTTCCTCTAAGCAACATTGGGTAGGCTGACAAATAAATTGCCATGTGTCATTCTTACTTAGCAATGGCCCTCAGCAGAGGAGGAGGTGGAGGAGTAGCAGCTGGGTGGAGTGGCTCATGCCTGTAATCCCAGCTACTCAGGAGCCTGAGGCAGGAGGATCGTAAGTTTCAGGTCAGCCTCAGCAACTTAGTGAGACTATATCAAAATAAAAATAGGGGCTGGGGTTGTAGCTCAGTGGTAGAGTACTCGCCTAGCATGTGTAAGGCACTGGTTTTGATCCTTAGCACCACATATAATTAAATAAAATAAAGCTATTGTGTTTATCTACAACTAAAAAATATATTAATAAAAAGACTGATGATGGAGCTCAGTGGCAGAGTGCTTGTCATGCATGAGGCCCCGAATTCAATCCCAGTACTATATATTGCTTTTGTTTAAAAAGGAAATATTTCTAATCATCAGGGAAATGCAAATAAAAACTATAGGATGTCACTTCAAATCTGTTAGGATAGTTACTGAAAACACAAAAGATAACAAATGTTGGTGAGGATGTGAAGAAAGGGGAACTCTTATACACTGTTGGTGGAAATGTAAATTAGAAGAGCCATTATGGAAAACAGTATGAAAGCTCCCCCCCATATTAAAAATAGAGCGACCATATGATCAAGCAATCCCATTCCTAAATATATATCTGAGGGAAATAAAATCTGTGGCTGAACAGACACTTGCACTTCCATGTTCATTGCAGCACATTCACAACACCCAAGAAGTATTCATCAGCTCATGAATGGATAAAGAAATGTAGTACATAAACACGATGAAATACTATTCAATCATAAAAAAGTATAAAATCCTATCATTTGCAGCAAAATGGATGGAACTGGAGGTCATTATGCTAAGTGAAATTCAGCCAGAAAGAAATCTCTCATGATCTCACTTACATGTGAAATCTAGAACAGTTGAATTCTAAGGAGAGAATAAGCTAGACATGAAGGCATGTGCCAGTGGTCCCAGGTGCTTGCAAGGTGGAGACCCGAGCATCACTTGAGCCCAGAAGGTCACAACTAGCAATGTAGTGAGACTGTCTAAAAAGAGAAAAAGAAGAAAGAAAAATCAGAAAACAGAATGGTGTACAAGGGGTTTGGAGTCGAAGGGTGGATAGATGTTGGTCAAATGAATACAAACTTTCATCTGATAGGAGGAATAAGTTCAAGGGATCTCTTCTGCATCATAACTATCATTAATAACAATGTATTATATATTTTAAAATTCCTTAATAGATTTCATATGTCCCCACCATACAAAAAAATGATAAATATATGAAGAATACATCAGTTACCTTGAATTAGCCCTTCTGTGTATACATATATCAAAGCATCATGTTACATACTACATATACAATTTTTACTTGTCAGTTAATTAAAAATTTACCTGTTTCAGCCTCTTGTTTATTTAGTGCATTTCAACTTGGCAGGTTAACTTTTGAGTGGAAGTTTGTTGCCAGATTTGTCCTTGTAAATAGAACAGTTGTAGGTTCCTTTCCTCCTCTGTGATACAATGTACGGTTTGGAAATTTTGTTTCTGATTTCTTCTTCAAGTCAAGGCTTCTCTACATTCTTATTTGCTGACACCAGATTGGTTGTGAAACATTTTTTTTCTTGTTCAACTTGAAGTTAAGAGCAAGAACACATTCACTCTCAACTGGAGCCGTCCGAGAGACAAGATGTAATGTATTGTGGTTTATTTTGCCTGAGGAAACAGAATGAACCACGATCATCCAGGACAAACATTTGTGATAAGAGTTTCTTTACCTTAGATTAATGTAAGAAATGGATTGAGACATGATGGCGTCTGAATTGGAATATTCCTATATCAAATAGTATTTGCCATAGCTGGTCATTGCCATTCTTGTAGTAGAATCCTCCTTTTCCCCAGAGTCCTACTGTTCCAGGACCCATGATATGCAGTTCTTGTAAAATTGAATCCTTACATGCAGACTACAATAACAGACTTTAAGTTTCTCTGATAGTTATTTCTCTACTGTTCTGTCTCTGAGCTCTATAGTAATCAGAACAGCAGAGACTGCCTTGTGCTTCCTATACATACATGGCATTGACTTGTACATTTGGACAACAAATTATATATTTTTTGGTGAGGAAAAGACCTTTCTACTGTTTATGTCCAGTGCTTTTTAGGCACGCCATTTTTCCATACCAAAGGAAACTACTGTGGTCCCCAGAAAGTAACTGGGAAAATGTAGACTTGGAAGTCTTAAGGGTGGTCTTCTAATATAATATGGTGACATCTATCACATTTTTTGGAGCAAAATTTCCCATTTTACTCTTGCCTCATGGTATTAATTTGTGAAATTTCTGGGGAGGGAGTGGGAATGCTTGTGCAAGGAGATTGTAAAGTTTTTTTGTTGTTGTTTGTTTGTTTGTTAGTTTTTAAGAACAAGAGAGTTAGAAACTACAACTATTTCTTTTTCTGGTTTGTGAAGTTCTTGCAGTCTGTTTAGGTGGACCAAGAAGGCTCTAATGAAAGCTCATAAAATTTGGCTAGAAAGAGCTAGAAAGGTATGGGAGCAGTTCCCTCTCACAGCCTCTCTGTCCTTCTCACATCTGAGCTAGTTTTTCTCCAAGATAGCTTCTCATCTCTTTCTGGAATTTCCTTTGTGATCCTATGTTTGATCATCATTCCCTAAATCCCTTGTTTTCTTCTTTATTGATTTCTCCATTTTTATTTCTCTAGTAACTTCCTAATGTTCATGAGTGATTGACTTTTTTGTCTACTGTTAGTTTTACTTGAAAGTTGGCTCTAAAAATCTTTTCCCTTGTGGTTTTTTTGTTGTGTGTGTGGTGCTGGGGATTGAACCCAGGGCCTCATGTATGGTAGGTAAGTACTCTACTAATGAGCCACATTGCCACCCTCCCTTGTGATTTTTTTAAGGATAATTAATTTTTAAATTTTTTTTAGTTCAAGGTGAACACAATATCTTTACTTTACATTTATGTGGTGCTAAGGATTGAACCTAGTGCCTCATGCATGCTAGAGAAGCAATCTACCACTGAGCCACATACCCAGCACCCTCCCTCATGATTCTGAACATGTTTTTCCATTAGTTTATAGAATCCAGCATTGCTACTGAGAAGTTGAATGCCATTTTGATTCTTCATCTTTTCTAATGGATTTACCTCTTATGTCATTGGATATGGGCTGCCCTTAGAAGGGGCTGTGACCTTGAACTAGGCAGCATTCTTCAGCTAAGGCAATCCTTGAAGGGGACTGACAGCAGAAGACTTATCTGGCAGCATTCTCAAAAGAGAGTGTCAGGTGTGGTGATGCACACCTGTAATTCCAGCAAATGGAGAGGCTGAGGTAGGAAGATTGCAAGCTCAAAGCTAGCCTCAGCAATTTAGCAAGGCCCTCAGCAACTGAACAAGAGCCTGTCTCTCTCAAAAAATTAGGCCTGGGGATGTGGCTCAGTAGTAGAGCATCCTTGGGTTCAATCCCCAGTGTTGAGCAAAAAGATGGAAGGGGAACCTTCATTCCTGAAGGAGAGTCTGAATGACACATCATAGCTTCTACCATATCAGCCTCATGGCACACCTGTCAGTGTGTCAGTGTTGTGCAGCAACTGGCTCAAGCCATCTAGGGAGAGCCAATTCTGCACCTCTGTTTCCAATTTGACTTTTGGTGACATTAAGTTGGTAACATTAAATCAACATTGCTGTGGAATTTAAAAATTTTTGTCAGTCATTTTTAGCTTTCAGAACTCTTTCTTCTCTAGTTATTCATAGTATTTCATTATTGTGCAAGAGTTAAAATGACTTGGATCTTTCGATGTATAGCCAATGAGCATTGTTTTCCAAATTTAATGTTCCCTAAATTGTGTCTGTTTCCTCCAGGGAATTTTTCCACTTACCCATCTGCCCATACATCAACTCTTCAACTCGTAGAGACCCAGGCACTATTTTCGGTGATGGTGATAGCACAGTGAACAAGACACAAAAGGTTTCCATTGAGAAGCTTCCATGATAGTGAAGGCACTCAGACAATAAGCCAGTAAATGTACAAATAAATAAGATAATCTAAGGAAGTTGTCATTGGTACTAATGAGTGAAATTCAGTGTGATAGGATGGAGCATGTGGAAGTAGGGGGATATCTTTTTCTAGAGTGGTCTGGGAAGGTGTCTCTATGGGGATTACATTTGAGCAGAGACCTGAATATAATGGGGGAGAAGGCCAGGTGGACCATCAGGGTGGGAGACAGCACCAGGGGTTATGGGTTCTGAGAAGACAACCAATGTGCTAGGTCCCAGGAATACCATGGAGGCTAGTGTGGCTGTAGCAAAGCCTACTGGGAGGTCAATGGTAGGAGATGAGTTTGTCAAGACAAGCAGAGGCCAGGAAATTTTCACTGTGTGTCTCAGTCTCCTTTTCCATTTGGTAACTGATGTCAGTCACAGTTCTACCAGAGAAATAGAACCATTGAGCTATATGTATTTGTAACTAACTATCTATGCATATATACAAAATCTATGGACTGAGAGACAGGAGACAGAGGCACACAGAGAGCTAGAGAGTGAAAGCACACTCCGAGAAGCAGAGCAGGCAGGGGTAAGGGGACAGGACTTTACACAGAAGTGAGAGCTGGATAGGCAAGTGTACATGGAGAGCCCACCAGTAAGCTGGAAACTCTGAGGCATGAGAAGATGCAGAATTTCTTCTTCCTCATGAAAATTTCAGCTTTGCTATTAAAGTCCTTTCAACTGATTGAATGAGGTCACCCAGGTTTTCAAGATAATCTCCTTTGCCTAAAGTGAACTGATTGTGGATGTTAAGCATGGTTTCAAAAATCTCACAGCACCATTCACATTAGTGTTTGACTGAATAACTTCAGCTTAGCCTAGTGGACACAGAAAATTAACCAGCACAGTGACTTACCTCAAACATTTGGCTGTTCATATTTAAGTTAAGCCCCAGAAGCACTAATAGGGGAGCTCATAGGAGGGTCTTGCCAACCAGAAGCCTTTGCTTTAGTATGATAAAGGGGAGGAACAGAAACATATGATGGGAGTCCCCTAAAAATACCAGCATTTGGAAGTTTTTCCCTGGAGGCTCTTGGCTTCCCTAGAGAAGTATCTGGAGTTTCTGTTCTCTTGCAAGGAGTAGGGGGATGCTGTGTGTGGGAGTCCTTCTGTAAGGGGCAGGGCTGTGGATGCAGTTGGGATTTCACCCACATCAGAATCTTTCAACCAGTGTCACTGTGTTTAAGGCCAAGTCTTCCTCCTGCCAAAATCCCACGGCTTCCAGGGTTCTGCAGGGCATGCTGGCTCCTTTTGGTCCATAGCCCTTTTTGTGAACTTCATCCTCACTCCACTTAAGCTGTGGCTCCTCAACATCTCATCATGCCTTTATTCACATTTGACCTGCCAAAATATTATTCTTGTGGATTTATTCATACATTAAAAAAAAAAAAAAAAACTGGAACTGCGCTGGGGCTGGGGCTCAGTGGTAGAGCGCTCACCTAGCACATGTAAGGCCCTGGCTTCGATCCTCAGCACCACATAAAAATAAATAAATAAAATAAAGGTATTGTGTCCAACTACAACTAAAAAATAAATATTTTAAAAAACTAGAATTAATGTGTGTTTCACCTGCCACTTCAAACCATTCAGGCTAGTTTGTTTGTTCGTTTGTTTTTTTGTTTTTGTTTTTGTTTTGTTTGTTTTTTACATGAAATAGCCTTGTTTAAATGTTGGGGAGAAAGTGGGGAATGGTGTGTCTTTCTTTGTATCTGAGAGTGCCACAGCCACCAGGGAGGGGTCTGCTACAGTGATAGAGCATATGGCTGAGATTCAGTTGGAATATCAGTATTCTATTAAAATTGAGATATAGTTATCATCTTCCCAATACTGCATGCTGTTCCTCCTTGGGGAGGCTCAGATGAGGTTGTTCTGTCCTTCTGGCTTGAGTGCCTCTAGATAAGATGAAAAATAAGGTTCTAAATAGAATGAATTATTATAGAGGAGAATGGATAGGATCCTAAGAAAAGAAATCTGACCTGGATGAAGAAGGGAAAAGAAGCAGAAGAAATTTAAATCATAGGAAAGGAAGTGGTAGCCTTTGAGAGAAAAGGACTGGGAATTGGGCATGAGAATCTCAGGCACCCATCCTTTGCCTCTGGTTATTCCCCTATCACAAATCCATTTTCATCACCTTTTAATTTAATACACACTCTATTCTAAGTTTACTGTATCAGAGACTTCTGGAAACAGACCAAGGGCACAAATAGACTCTGAGAGAACAGATGACTAGGAAACAGAAAAAAGATATTCAGCCCCACCAGAACCCATTGTTGGCCATTTCAACAACACTAAGAGGCCTTGGAAGCATTGCCCAAAACATGTTTTATTTAGTTGTTGATGTACTTTATTAACTAATTATTTATATGTGATGCTGATAATTGAACCCAGTGCCTTATATATGCTAGGCAAGCACTCTACCACTGAGCCACAACCCCAGCCCACAAATATTTTTTAAATGTGTATCTCAGCTGGATGCATTGGTGCATGCCTGTCATCCCAGTGGCTCAGGAGGCTGAGGCAGGAGGATCATGAGTTCAAAGTCAGCCTTAGCAAAAGTGAGGTGCTAAGCAACTCAGACCCTGTTTCTAAATAAAATACAAAATAGGGCTGGGAATGTGGCTCAGTGGTTGAGTGCCCCTGAGTTCAATCGCCAGTACACACACACGGAAATGTGTGTATCTCTGGTTTAAAATTTTAATGTAGGATATTCTCTGTGCACATCTCAAGATTATATTTCACAGAAAAAACAACAGTGTTCAAGCAGGGCATGGTGGTGCACACCTGTAATCCCAGCTACTCTACTCAGTAGGTCAAGGCGGGAGAATGGTGAGTTCAAGGTTGGCCTGGGCAATTTAGTGAGATCCTATCTCAAGTAAAATTTTTAAAAAGAAAAAGAAAGACAGAAAAGACAGTGGCATTAGGGGGGGGAAAACATTTTGTTAGTTTAAAATTACCAAGGTTTCGTGGTTAGGGAGGCTGCGGCAGGAGGATTGTAAGTAAAATGCCAGCCTCAGCAAGGGCGAGGCACTAAGCAACTCAGTTAGACCCTGTCTCTAAATAAAATACAAAATAGGGCTGGGGATGTGGCTCAGTGGTTGAGTGCCCCTGAGTTCAATCCCTGGTACAAAAAAAAAATTATCATGGTTTCAATATTTATATAACTAACAGATAAACTAAATGTGATATATACATACAATGAAATATTATTCAGCCATAAAATAAATTAAGTACTGATACATGCCACAAACCTTATGAACCTTTTTATTTTTAGTTTGTGGTACTGAGGGTTGAACCCAGGGCCTTACCATATGCTAGGCAAGCACTCTACCACTGAGCTATATCCCCTGCCTTTTAATGAGCTTTAAAACATGATTTAGGGGCTGGGGCTGGGGCTGGGGCTCAACGGTGGCACACTTGCCTGGTGTGAGTGAGGCACTGGGTTCAATTCTCAGCACCATATGTAAATAAATAAAATGAAAGTTTACCAACAACTAAAAAAAAAAAAAAAAGAATGCATCTCTACTGAACACATAGAGACTTAAAAAAAAAAAACAACATGATTTAAGTGAAAGAAGCAAGACACAAAGGCCACATATTGAATGATTCTATTTATTCAAAATGCCCACAATAGGCAAATCCATTGAGAAAGAATGCAGATTAGTAGTTGCCTGGGACTGGTGGTGATGGGAAATTTGGAAGATGATGGTTGAACGGTATAGGTTTCTTTTGAGGGTAGACTTGTTCTAAAATTACATTGCAATGGTTTTGCATCTCTGTGAATATACTAAAACCATTGAATTGTACACTTTTTTTCAATATTTTTTATAGTAGATGGGCACGTTATTTTTATGTGGTGCTGAGGATCAAATCCAGTGCCTTACATGCTAGGCTATCACTCTGCCAACTAAACTACAGTCCCAGCCCTGCAATGTACACTTTTAATGGGAGAATTATATGGTATATGAATTATATCTCAAAAAAACTATTATTTGGGCTGGGGTTGGGCTTAACAGTAGTGCACTTGCCTGGCATGTGTGAGGCACTGGGTTTGATTCTCAGTACCACATATAAATAAATAAAATAAAGATCTATCAACAGCTAAAAAAATAGTTTTTTTTTAAAGCTTTTACTTCAAAAAAGTGTGGTATTCTAGAATACTAGAATTCTTACAATTTATAATTGCTAAGAGTTGAATTTCTTTATGGATTGAGACCCTAGACTTTATGAGCACTAAGGTTCCTTTAAGACAGTAGAGGTCCGAAAATTATAGAATTTTGGTTTGGCATAATATTCCTTCAGCACAATACATTGGTGTGGTTGTTTTCACTTCAAAAATGCTAGTGGGGGCTGAGATTGTAGCTCGGTGGTAAAGTGCTTGCCTGGCATAAGTGAGGCACTGTGTTGATCCTCAGCACTGCATAAAAACAAACAAAAAAACAAACAAACAAATAAATCAAATAAAAGTATTGTGTCCTCCTACAATTAAAAAATATTTTAAAATGCTAATGGGCTAGGGGTATATCTCATTGTTAGTACATGCACTCAGCATGTGTGAGGTCCTGGGCTCAATCCCCAGCACCAAACAGAAAGCAAACAAACAAAAAACAATTAAGATTACAGTTAGTTGGGCTGGGGATGTGGCTCAAGCAGTAGCGCATGCACGGGGTGCTGGGTTCAATCCTCAGAACCACATAAAATAAAATAAAGATTTTGTGTCCACCAAAAACTGAAAAATAAATATTAAAAAATTCTCTCTCTCTCTCTTTAAAAAAAAAGATTAGAGTTAGTCAATTTACAGTCAAGTTCTAGTTATGCTACAGACTAACAGCATAAACTTGAACAACTCTCTCAACCTCTCAAAACCTGTCTCCTTGCTTGGAAATTGAGAATAAATAAACTCAGCCTCCCTTGTAGGTTTTTGCGGAGGATAAAATGAAAGGACAGATAAAAAATGCTTATATGTTTTATGCACATGAATACGGTTCACTTGTTCATTTTGCTATTATCAGTATTAATAACTATCAAATTAAGATGTCACTGGCTAATGTTGTAAAAACTTTATTCTTTTAATTTGGCTTTACAGAAATTAAAAAATGTGTTTTACAAGCTAAGTACATTTTTTATTGGTCATTATTACCAAAGATTATATATATATATATTGAGACATTTCCAGATATTATGTACAATGAGGGAATTTCGCTTGTGTCTATTATCTATGCATCTTTTATGCTCACTTAACCTCTAACCAGTCTGGTGAGACATTTTTCTAAATTAAATTGTTTTTAGGTGACAGTCTTGAATTCCAGTTTAGCTTTGTAAATATTTTATTGTGTAGTATAGAAATTTACCTGTAAATCTCCAATTTCCATCTCATTGTTTAGGCTTAAACTTTCATGGCTAATGTGGAAAGAGGCAATCCTAGCTAAAAATTAAAGAGTTGCAAAGTTTTGACTTTAAATTTCTACTCTAGACTCAATTTTACCTCAAGCAGTTAATATTTACATTTCCAATATATTATTATGGGTTGATCAAGCACTCAAAGCATTTCATAAAAGGAATGTCAACATTTTTGGAAGAAGCATTTGTTTCTTTTACAAGTGTAATTGCATTGGAAATATTCTTTATCATTGTTTTAATTTCTGGGGATGGAACCAAGGGGCACTTAATCTCTCAGCTACATCCCCAGCTTTCTTTTTTCTTTTTTGAGACAGGGTCTCCCTAAGTTTCCAAGGATGGTCTTGAATTTGTGATCCTCCTGGGTCAGCCTCCTGAGTCACTGGGATTATAGGCATACACTTACATGCCTGGTTTGCATTGGGAATAAAGCATTTTGCCATCAGAACAGAGCAAATGTTGAAGGAGGTGTTTCTTTTAATAAACAACAGAAATCGAAATATTTACCTATGAAACAATGTTTTCCTCAAAAAGCAACATTTTGGACTTTAAGATAGCAACAAATAGAAAATGTTTCAAAATGTAAACGAAGGACAATATGGTTTCGGAGGAATTTTCTGAGAAGGGAATATCAGGGATTGATATGACCAATTAGTTTATCAACCTCTCTGGGTATACTTAGCTTGGAGTGTCAACATGGCCAAATATGTTTTTCAGGATTTATAAATATATCTGGAAGATTCCATGATGCCAATCTGGAATTAAATGAGATTCTATTTTTTTGTTGGGATTCTTTTGGTTGCAAATGATAGAACCCCAAGCACAAAAGAAAATGTATTGATCTATATAACTGAAAAATCTAGGTGGTGGATATTTCTTCAGGCATGGCTGGATCCAGATATGCAAATAATGTCATTAGGAATCTTTCTCTTTCTATGTCAGCTCTTCTTCCATCATATTTGTTTTAAGAATGAGGCCATCTTTACAGTCTCAGGCTTAATACTCTCTTATCACTAACAATCCATTGAAGAGAATTTTTACCTTTTCTTGGATTCAGAAAGTCATGGGATTATATCTCATTGATTTAAGCCTATCACAATAGCCAAGGAGACCGAATGTACTGATGTACTGGGCCTGGGCCACCTTCCAACCCTGTAGCAAGGGTTTGCTGGCAGTGTGTCCTACATCACATGGATTTAGTGTGAGCACAGAGGTTGCCTGTAGGAATACAATGTTAACTAGGTGGATAAAAGTGACAGATGAGCCCCTATGCACATGGCAGGGAACCTAATAAAATGTGAAACTTAATATACTCTTTAATTTGATTTTTGTTTTTATTGTTTTGCAGGGCAGGGAATTGAATCTAGGGCCTCACACATGCTAGGCAAGTGCTCTACTACTTATCTACATCCCCAGTACCTCAGTGCACACCTCTCTCTCTCTCTCTCTCTCTCTCTCTCTCACTGGGGATTGAACCCATGGGTGCTCTATCACTGAGCTACATCCCCAGTTCTTTTTCATTTTTTTTTTAAGTTGTAGATGGGCAGCATGCCTTTATTTTATTTATTTATTTTTATGTGGTGCTGAGGACGAAACCCAAGGCTTTGCATGTGTGAGGTAAGCGCTCTGCCACTGAGCTACAGCCCTGGCTCGTTTTTAATTTTTATTTTGAGACAGGGTCTCTCTAAGACCTGAGGCTGACTTTGAACTTGTGATCCTCTTGCCTCAACTTCCTGAGTTGTTGGAAATATAGGCATGTGCCACTATGCATGGCAGGGGTTTTTACTTTTTATAATTATTGGAGGTAAAGAGTTATATATAAGGGCTGGGGATATAGCTCAGTTGGTAGAATGCTTGCCTGGCATGCACAAGGCTCTGGGTTCAATTCCTAGCACCACCTAAAAAAAAAAAAAAAAAGAAAGAAAGAAAGAAAAGGAAGAAATTAGAATTCAAGAATAAATCTAAAAAAAGAGTTATATATAAAATTAAATTTTTGCATATTTTCTCCTGAGAGTTATCTTTTCTGATCTTTTGACCATTTCCATTGCATTTTCTTACTCATTACATATTAAGAATCTTTATATATATATAGAACCCAGGGGTGCTCTACCACTGAGAAACACCCCCAATCATTTTTAAAATTATTTTAAGACAGGGTCTTGCTAAGTTCCTGAGGCTGGCTTTGAACTGGCCATCCTCCTGCCTTAACCTACTGAGTCACTGGGATTACAGGCATCTATACGATACCTAACTTTGTTGTCCATGATTTGATTGTGGCCATTGTAGTGATATGAAGTGTATCTCATGATGGTATTGATGATGGTGGACAGTTTTCCATGTACTCATTGGCCATTTGCATGTATTGTTGCCTATCCAGACTTTTTATTCATTTTATAATTTGGTTTCCTTATAATTTAGAGGGTGTTGTTTTAGGGAGTGGGTACAGAGGTACTTAACTGCTGAGCCACATCCTCAGTCCTGTTTTTTACATTTTATTTTGGGACAGGGTTTCACTGAGTTGCTTAGAGCCTCACTAAATTGCTGAGGCTGACCTTTAACTTGTGGTCCTCTTGCTTCAGCTTTTTAAATCACTGGTATTATAGGCATGCACCATGGGAGTATAATATAGAGTTGTAAGAGTTCTTTATATATTTATTCTTGATATAAGACTCTTATCAGCTATATGATTTCTAAATATTTTCTCCCATTCAGTGGGTCCTTTGAAGTACATTTAAAAAATGTGATGATATCTAGTTTATCTATTTTTCTTTTGTTGACTGTACTTTTGATGTGATATCTAAGAAACCACTGCCTATTCCAATACCAAGAAGACCCATGCCTGTTTTCTTCTACACGTAGATATCCAGTTGTGCCAGCATCATTTTTTGAAAAGACTATTCTTTTTCTATTTAATTGTCTTGGCACTCTGGTCAGAAATAATTTATCTTAGATGGAGGTGTTTGTTTCTGGGCTCTCAATTTGATCCCATTGATCTATAAGTATATCTTCTTACATCAGTATTACACTGATCAGATTATTGCAACTTTGTTAAGTTTTGAAATTGGGAAGTGAGTCCTATGACTTTATTCTTTCTCAAGGTTGTTTTGATTTATCTGGATTCTTGGAATGATATTATTCTTTTGATCACCAACTATCTTTGCAAATAAATGCTATTTGTGATTTGATTTTATAATTTTTTCCTATACAGAAGTTTTACTCCTTCCAATTCTTGTAAAAATGTGATTTTAATAAACATGAATCACATACAGGCATACAGTGCATATTTGTATGAAAAAAAGACTTATTTAACTCAGGAAGGAAGGATGGTAAAGCTAGTTCAGAGTATTCAAAACATTTATTGAAGACATTTAGAAATATATATTTAGTTTGCTGGGAAATGAATATTGTAATTAAACTGCCAAGTGACATATAAAAGTGGGTGAATATCATATAGGGCAATAACTGTACTAGTGCTATCTTTTCTACTGGAGAAAAATGATTTGCATTTCTGTTGAACAAAATTATTTCTAGGTTATCAATCCTTCTCAAGCTAAGGTATGAGTCTGCACCATTTGTGCCCTAATTAATAATAAATGTTAGTTACCATATACAAAGTTGCATTTTTCTAGAAAATTAGGTAATCCTTGGGAATATTTGTTGGATGATGCTCCAATATGGCACCAGATTTATTAAAATCACAAAAATGTGCAATAGTCTTTGCCTTTTTCCAACTTTTGTGTAATTTTTCTTAGAAGTCTTCTCATGTAAAAATAGTGACACTTTAAGATATTCTACTGAGCATACAGGAGATATATATTGAGCCACATACTAGGCCTTTATTTGTTGGTCAACTAAACTGATATTTTATCAATTTATTGTCATTCATTAATTCCTTCTTATGTATCAATTGTATCATAGGGTAGGAAGGTGTCCCTCTTCCAGCCTTCAAAACTGTGAAGATACCAACCTAGAAGTTTTAAATTTTCTGATTTTATTAATCTTTTCCTTTTTGATTTTTGTATTATTTTATATTTGGAAAAAATATGTTGTTAATTTTCTAATAACTTTCTACATTTAAACTTATTTTCTACTTGTTTTATTCTTCTTAAAAAAAAGTTAAAAAACAGGGCTGAGGTTGTGGCTCAGTGGTAGAACACTTGCCTATCACGCATGAGGCACTGGGTTCCATCCTCAGCACCACATTAAAAAAAAATGAAATAAATATGTTGTGTGTCCACCTACAACTATTTTTTTAAAGTTAAAAAGCAAAAATTGCTCACTGCAAAAAGGAACACAGTGTTAGAAGTGTGTATCTTTCCCAAACATTTTCTATGCAATACACATGAACAGAAGATAAAAAGTGGGATCAAAATTATAAATGTTGTTTAGAACCTACTTTCTTTCACTTGAAAATGTAGCAGGGCATTTTTCCCACATGTATATCAATTTCATAGTTTTTTTAAAAGTTACACTAAGAAATGGCTTTCCCATCCCAAGATTATAATAATATCCTCCTATACTCATTTGTATCTTATTTATTTTTAACTATTTTTACAACAGTAGCTTTAGTAAAAGAAAATTAACATCATCCTATCCACAGTAGTGGGGAAATAATAAGTGGCTGCTTCCTCTATACTGCACACATATTCAAGAGAGGTTCCTGCAAACATTCTGCCTGTTAACACATTTAGACAACTTAAAGGTGTGTCTATGTGTGAGTGTGTATGCATGTATGTGTGTTTTCTCCTCCACTCACTGTATCTTTTTTATTTGGCTGCATTCACTTTCTTTCAGGTATAAATCAGTGATCCTCCATAGAGTGTTTAAAAGATCCAATTCGAATGATTGGCCTATATAATATCAGTCCACTCTCCTGCCAGAAAATTTTGGAAAGAATAAGGATTAAAGAGAAGAGTGGCATTTGTAATTCCCACAAGGGCTTCCAGCATTGGAATAAAATTGGGGCGAATCCTAAGGTTTGACCGAATTGCTGACTTAGTTTTTACAGTGACACCCCAGACCTCTCAGTCAGCTACTGTGTCTTGGGTTTCTGTAGGTCCTCCACCATCCCACTCTTCCAGGCCCAGGGGAACTCTAGGCTCAGGGAGAGGAGAGGGCTCTGGCGCCCATCTTTTCCCATTTGGCTTTTTTTAAGGGGTCGCCTCCTCTTCCCGCTTTTTTGTGCTCTCTCCAAAGCGCGTCAAGAGTTCCAAGCCCACAAGAGATGGCAGTCCAGGTGTGTGTTACTTGGCGCTTCTTAAGACCCCAGTGTTTGGGAATCAGGGATGTGGAGGGCGCTGGGCTCTGTAGCCCCCAGCCGGAGAGCGGAGTGCGCGCGCGCGCTGGTGGGGGCGGGGTTAGGGAGGGCACATTCCGGCTTTGGCCACAGCTCTTTCAGACTGTCCCGGGCTCCTCTCCTCTTGGCGCCTTCAAAGACGGCAGCCCTGACAGGGCCACCTGCCTGCGCCCTTACTGTGCAAACCCCCCGCGCCGCGGAGCTCTGCCTTGGCCAGCACCGGCTGGGATGCTAAGGAACCACCAAGACTTGCACGAGTTGCCATGGGAGTGCGAGGCCGGGCCGTCTCCTCCCACCACGTGCGCTAGCTTAGCCCGGCCTTCCCTCCCCTGACAATGGGCGTCTCCGCGGGGGTTCTCCCTGTCGGCTCCTAGCATCCCTCCTCCGCATCTCCCGCCTCAGCTCATCCTCCGCGAAGCTAAGCGGGGGCGTGGGTACGCTCCCAGAAACAGTTGCCTTCGCGGTGACTGCGGCCGAAGCGCTGGGCGGGCTCACCGAACTCCGAGGAAGTTCCTGGGCTCCCGGAGCGCCGCACTCTCAGGCCGCTGGCCCCACAGCTCCTGCGAGGGGGCTCCGGCAGGCCGCTGGCGGCGGCGGCGCTGCGCTCTGAGCGACCCGGGGGCGCAAAGGCGGCGCTCCAGGCGGAGCTCGGAAACTGGGGGGCTGGGGCAGCGGCGCCCGCCCGGGACTCCCGCGTGAGGATGGCGGCTGCAGGGTCCCGGCCCCACCTGATTTTGCCAGCGCCCGCGGTCAGGCACTTGCCCCAAGCTGCCGCCTCGGCGCTATGGATTCCAGGCCTCTGGCGGAACCCGGACGGCTACACTTTCATGCAGATAGCGCAGACTGTCCCGCTGCAGGTGGACATGGCCATGGCCCTGCAGCGCGTGAGAATTGAGGAGAAGTATGGCAAGAGCTATCTTTGCCTCCTGCGAGCGGTTTTCGTCGCAGGTAAGCCCTGTCCTTCCTAACACTCCCCGCCCGGCGGCGGCCTCGGGCACCTCCCTCGCTTGCTCCACTCCTCACCCGCTCCCTCCCCATCCTGCTCATGGAGAAAGCACTTTGTCTTCGCTCCACACCAGGCACGCGTGCAAATCCCCACTGCAGTGGCTCTCCCATCTCCGGGCTCGCTGAGCCATCCTTCTCTGTCCCTCTGGCCAGCCGCCGCGCTGCGGGCGTGCAGGTCTGGTCTCAGCTAGGACCCCGCAGGCGGACCGTGAGAAAGGCCAGAGGCGATGTGGGACTGTCTTTGCGGTTGATTCAGGTCTTGGTATCCGCTTCTCACTCGCATCTCAGAGGTAGGAATAGATCTTGTCTTCCAGCTCCGCATCCGGCACACCAGAACCCAGCGCCCTGAGAGTGCGCTTCCCTTGTAATATTCCTTGAAGGCGGAAAAGCAATTAAACACACACACACCAAAAAACACGTGTATTATGGGAAACCAAGTGAAAAGGGGGCCCAGATTCTGAAACCACTGGAACTGCAGGTTGAGGAGTTGTAGGGAAACAACTGCTGCCAAAAGATTTGGGCATTTCATTCCGACAAGTGCATCCTTCCAGCTTGTTCCGTGAGCTTCCCGGAGTCCTCACTACCAAAGCAGAAGCTCTTGTTTGTCCTTCAGGACAATCAAAACCAAAGCTACGGACTCACAAAACCAAAGCTACGGACTCACAAAACCTTCACTGCCGCTACTGCGGTTTGGTTAAGGGGCAAGAGTGGTGTAAGAATGAACTCCTTGTTCACACCATTGACCAAACTAGAGTTGCCCAGCTTTGGGATTGGTATGGCTGCAAAGGTACGGAGGGCAGGAGCAGTGGCTTCCAGAAGTTCATATGGAACCATTCTGATTGGCTTGGGGTGGGGGACATTTGCAAGGTGCTGCAGTTGATGGACATGCCTTCCTGCGCTCCCTTGGTAGCTTTAGCTTATGATGTGCAATGCCTTGCAGTGGAAGTTTTGGTATTCCAAAAATAGACTTGGGGGGCTGGAGTGGTGGCTCAGTGTAGAGTGCTTGCCTGGCATGTGTGAGGCACTAGGTTTGATTCTCAGCATCGCATATAAATAAATAGAAGACAGCTCTGTTCACAACTAAAGAATATTAAAAAAAAATAGACATGGTAGCAGGTTTTCCCAAATCACGTAGTCACACCATATGTCCCAAATATCACCCCTTATTAAAGTCTATTCATGCAAATCTCTTTAGTCAAAGCATGGAAACAGTTCAAGGCTTTGTCCAAGAATTATTATGCCTGTTTTTTTTTTAAGGTAGTTAATGGTATTTTCTGTATGTAATAATAAATCATTAAGGGGAGCAAGGTTAGGGGCACAAACTCCTTCAGAACAATTTAAATGGTTTTCACAGGCTACAAAAGAACTTCACTAACACTTTCTGTGCACTGGAGTGGAAAATACTTTATATCTTCTTTTCATTTATTGCCTGCATCATCCCAAAAGCTAAAAGCCATTTTCATGGGAGAAATGTATGTTTAATCACAAAACTGAAAAACAAGTTGGCATTTCCTTTTTTTGGGGGGGAGGGTGCTGGGGATTGATCCTAGGGGCACTTTACCACTGAGCTACATCCCCAGTCCTTTTTATTTATTTATTTGAGACAAGGTCTTACTCAGTTGCTGAGGCTGACCACAAATTTGCAATCTTCCTGCCTTAGCTTCCCTAGTTGCTGGGATTACAGGCACGTGCCACTGCATCTGGCACAAGTTGACGTTTCTACTGCCGCTGGTTTGCTGATTTCTCCATTTTTAGAGTTGTGTGATGTTTCTTCTTTGTGAACTTTTGATGCTTCCTGCATATTATCAGGCTCCTTCCTGTCAGTGGCATTTCAGTGCATCATGGCACCTAAATGACACCAGTTGCTGTGTTGTGCTTTTGCATGGGCTGGCAGTGCTTTTGTCTTTCAGCATTTGCAGCCATAACCTCTACCTCCCAACATGCCCTAATGAAGGTATTGTACCCACCTGAGTAGTACTTTAGTACATAAGTTATTTTGTTTATTCTTGAGGTATCATCTCTTTATGTTGTCCAGGTTGGTGTTGAATTCCTATGCTTAGATGATCCTCTTGCCTCAGCCTCCCAAGTAGCTGGGACTACAGGCATGTGCCACTGTGCCTGGTTTGTACTATAACTTTAAATGGGAAACTATAATATGTGCTATAACTTTAAATTTTAAAATATTTATATATCAAATATGTTTACAAAGCTTTTCATTGTGGCAAAGAAAGTTCTGAAAAATCACTTCAGCTATGAAGGAATGATTAACTTTGCTTAGGGAGAGGAGAAGACTTCATGGAGACAGGGATGCCT
Organism: Marmota monax; assembly: GCF_021218885.2. Taxonomy (NCBI): domain Eukaryota; kingdom Metazoa; phylum Chordata; class Mammalia; order Rodentia; family Sciuridae; genus Marmota; species Marmota monax. Next base: position 2,790,877 of record NW_026695225.1, on the reverse strand, counting down.
GGCCTGAGTCCAGACTTGAGGGATGCATACAAAGTTCCAGATGGGCAAGGGATGGGGACACGGATATTCTAGCAAAGGAAATAAGATGTGCAAAGACAAGCAGAAAGGGGAGAGTATAAGTAGATTTGGGGAATTGTAGGTGCATTTATTTATTTATTTTTCTTTATCCCCAAACCCCTGACCTGTAGGTGCTTTTAAAATGGTTGGAGCTGGGCATAGTGCCACTCACCTGTAGTCCCAGCTACTTGGAAGGAAGTTTGTGGCAAAAGTATCATTTGGGCCCATGAGTTTGAAACCAGCCTGGGCAACAGAAAGACCCTATCTTTAAAAAAAAAAAAAAAAAAAAAGAAAGAAAGAAAGAAAAGAAAAGAAAGAAAAAGAAAAAAAGCTGGATGTGGTGGTGCATGTCTGTAATCCTAGTGACTCTGGAAGGCTGACGCAGAAACATGGCAAATTTGAGACCAGCCTGAGCAACTTAACAAGACACTGTCTCAAAATAATAAAAAAGAAAGGACTGCGGGTATTGCTCAGTGGTAGAGCACCCCTGGGTTAAATCTCCAGTACCACAAAACAAAACAACAACAAAAACTGTATAAAATTATGGAAGTATAAAGTATGGAAGGTAGAGGAGAGAAATAAATTTGGAGAGGTAGGCAGGGGCCATACCAAGCAGGGCCTTGCAAAACATGTTAAAGAGTTTTCCCTTATTTCCAGGACAGGGGAATATGTTGGCATATATTATATATATATATATATATATATATATATATATATATATATAGTTGTTTATAGATCTTTATTTTATTTGTTTATATGTGGTGCTAAGAATCGAAGTCAGTGCCTCACACATGCCAGACAAGTGGACTACCACTGAGCCACTGCCCCAGCCCCCATGTTAGCATGTTTAAGCAGGAGAATAGATCAAGGCTGCTGTGGATGGTTGTGTGGGTTGTGTGCTGCAGAATTCTTTGGGGCTCCATGTATGTATTTACTTTTGGTGAGCATTTTTTAATTAGTGCATTATAATTATACATAATAGTATGTTTATTACATATTTGTATATGCATACTATATAATAGTATATTTTGGTCAATTACATTCTCCAGTATAGCCCTGTTTTCTCCTCTTCTCTCTTCCCCTTGTTCTCTTCCTCTATTTTACTGGGTTTCCTTTTATTTTCATGAGAATTTCCCAAACGTTTTTTCCCCCTTTTTTCTTTCTAGCTTCCACACATGAGAGAAAACATGTGACCCTTGACTTACTGAGTTTGGCTTACTTCACTTGACATAATGCTCTGAGGTTCCATCCATTTTCCTGCAAATGACATAATTTTTTCTTTAAGGCTGAATACAACTCCATTGTATATATATACCACATTTTCTTTATTAATTCATGCATTGATGGACACCTAGACTGGTTCCATATTTTGAGTGCTGTGAATTACACGTGATAAACATGGGTATGTATGTATCACTATAGCACGGCTTTTATTCTTTAGAATAAATACCAAGGAATGGGATAGATGGGTCATATGGTGGTTTCATTCCAAGTCCTTGCAGGATCTTGATGCTGATTTCCATAGTGGTTGTATTAATTGACAATCCCACCAACAGTGTAAAAGTGTTCATTTTTTTCTGCAGTTCTTCTCCAGCATTTATTATATTTGCTATTTGTATTTGTATTCTTTCTTTTTTTGATACTGGGTATTGAACCCAGGGACCCTTAACCACTGAGCCACATCCCTAGCCCTTTTGTGTTTTATTTAGAGACAGATCTCACTGAGTTACTTAGGGCCTCACTAAGTTGCTGAGACTGGGTTTGAATTCCCAATCCTCCTGCCTCAACCTCCCTTAGGTGCTGAGATTATAGGCATGTGCCACCATGCCTGGCCTATTATTTGTATTTTTTTGGGGGGGTTTACCAAGGATTGAACTCAGGGGCACTCAACCACTGAGCCACATCCCCAGCCCTATTTTGTATTTTATTTAGAGACAGGGTCTCACTGAGTTGTTTAGTGCCTAGCTTTAGCTGAGGCTGCTTTTGAACTCCCAATCCTCCTGTCTCAGCCTCCAGAGCCACTGGGATTACAGGGGTGCACTGCTGCACCTGGCCTATTACTCATATTCTTTTTTTTTTTTTTAAGAGAGAGAGAGAGAGAGAGAGAGAGAGAGAGAGAGAGAGAATTATAATATTTATTTTTTAGTTTTCGGCGGACACAACATCTTTGTTTGTATGTGGTGCTGAGGATCGAACCCAGGCCGCACGCATGCCAGGCGAGCACGCTACCGCTTGAGCCACATCCCCAGCCCCTATTACTCATATTCTTGATAACTGTCATTCTAACTGGAGTGAGACAAAATCTTGGTGTAGATTTTTTGTTATTTTTTAAATTTGTAGATGGACACAATATCTTTGTTTTATGTATGTATTTATGTGGTGTTGAGAATTGAAACCAGTGCTTCACATGTGCTAGGCAAGTGCTCTACCACTGAGCTACAATCCCAGCCTCTCGGTGTAGTTTTGACTTACATTTTTAAAAAAATATTTATTTTTTAGTTTTAGGTGGATACAATATCTTTATTTTTTATTTTTATGTGGTATTGAGGATCGAACCCAGTGCCCCGCGCACGCCAGGCGAGCACACTACTGCTTGAGCCACATCCCCAGCCCTTGACTTACATTTTTAGAGGCTCTATTTATATACAGTACACCATAAATGATACCCTGGCTAGGGCTGTACAGTATATGCACAAAGTGCACAGTGGTCAACAGTGACTGTACATGATGGGACATCACGCTTTTACAAATATTCCCATTACAAAAGGGAAAGGAAGGAGGGAAAGCATGTTTGGGATTCAATTTACTTTATTCTTTTTATTTTTTGTGGTGTTGAAGATAGAACCCAGGGCTTTGCACTTGTTAAGCATGTACTTTACCACTGAGCTACATCCAGCCCTGGGGTCCAATTTTGAGTGTGTTATTTCAGGTAGTACTGATCAACAGGTCTGGAGCTGGGAAGAAGTAAGAGGTGAATCTTATTTCTTACTGTCATCTATGGGATCCTTTAAGCAACTTGTAGCACTGGAGTTTTTTCCTTAAACCTATTTATGTATGGGCTATGTAGTAGCATATTTATCTAACTTAACCTCAGAAAAATCAGAAGTAGTTGTGAAAACCTGGTCACTACAATTTTTTTTTTCTGGTGCTGGTGATTGTACCCAGGGCCTTGTGCATGCAAGGCAAGTATTCTACCAACTGAGCTATATCCCCAGTACTACAAATTTTGTTTCATCAGATTTTATCTCATTCAGACATGTTTAGATCTCTAAATCACAATGGTATTTAACTATTCAGTGCATATCCAGTATAGTATAAAAATGTATTCTGCTGCCAGCAGTATTCCAGTGACAATGGGTCATTTATCAGGCCACATTATATTGACTGTTCTACATAACTGATTTTTCTGGGTAATTGAAGTTCAGTAGTTTTAATGCCTGGTTTTCTTTCTCTTCAAAATCTCTGAAAGCTTTTCAAAGACACTGTTTACCTTCCTAGCTCCTGAACCTGTCAATAATCATATCCTTTTTGATGACTCAGATTGTCTTTACAATAGTATTAGTTGTTTTAATGCACATTATACAGTACTACCCACAGGCTTCAGGGGAGAGCTCTTTGTCCCTATGTTAAATGGACACAGATTGTTCTGCCTTTTAATCTGTAATACTTATTTTTTTTTCTAATTTTTTTCACTTATTCCTTCTCTGTTAGCTCTCATTTCTTGCTGCTTTTGTTTTACCTGTTCATACCAACCAACTGTTATTGCCTCATGCTGTATGCTCCCACCTCCATTGCTCCTTTTGATGTATTAGGGGAATAAGATAAGCAAACTTGTTAGAATTGTCTGAAAAATTTGAGTAAATGGATTGTTAGTGGTCAGGCACAGTGGCTCATACCCGTAATCCCAGTGGCTTGGGAGGCTGAGGCAGGCCAGCATCAGTATTTACAAGGCCCTAAGCAATTTAATGATACCCTGTCTCTAAATAAAATACAAAAAAAATGGGCTGGGTGTGTGTCTCAGTGGTTAAGTTTCCCTGGGTTCAATCCCCAGTACCCCCCCCCCCAATGTGAAAAGATCTTAAGAGAGTTTACTTCTACTACCACATGTGATTTTAGTCCATAGACTCTGATATCTATTCTGATGGCATAAAAACTTTTTATTTTCTTCCTAGTTCTTGGCTTTGTTCTGGAGGGTTGATGCTCTTAAACAAGTTATCAGTAAAATTTTTGTAATATTAAGATATTATAGCATGTGAAATTGTGATCTTTTACTTCTTTATAAAACAGATTAACTGTGTTCAGTATCTATCAGTAAATTCTGGTGCATTCTTAGAACATGGCCCCAGATTGAAAAGAAATGTCCCTTTCCCTGGTTGGAGTCTTCTCTAGCAAGCTCCAAGGCTGAAGCAGGGGCTATCCCCATAAGGAGAAGGCACTTCTGATTGCCCACAGGGCCAGGGCTTCTTTCATTTGTTGCCAGGTCACTTTGCAAAGAGTTTTCTCCCAAGAAGTCTAGAGTCCCAGCACCTTCCTTCCCATAAAACCAATATAAAAGGGTTTGGATCATATAGGGATTGGTAAGGAATTAGGCTTTTACCATGAATTGGATAAAGAAGCCATGGGAAAGTTTTGAACAAAGTAGTGACTTCTGTTTCAAGAAGATGCCCTGGATGCTGTATGGAGAATAGGCTAATGGTGATATAAAGATGGAAGCACAGAGATCAATGAGGTGGCTCTTAGGATCCATGATGATAGCTGGAGCCAGAGAGGTGGTTTTGGAGGTGATGTGCAGTGATCAGATACTGCATATATTTTGAAGACAGAGCCACAAGAATTTGATAATTGTTTGGTAGGAGAGAAAGAAGAAGAATAAAAACCAATGCTAAGATATTTGGATGGAGCAAGCAGATGGCAGAAATTCATTAGTAGATTTGGGGGTGCCTGCAAGAGGAGCATGTTCATGAGGAAAATCATGAACATGAGGACCTGAAGTGTAGTTTAGGACTTTTCAACTTGTGGTCTTTTTTTTAAAAATTTATTTATTTTTAGTTTTCGGTGGACACAATATCTTTGTTTGTATGTGGTGCTGAGGATCGAACCCAGGTTCTATGCCAGGCGAGCGCACTACTGCTTGAGCCACATCCCCAGCCCTTAACTTGTGGTCTTTATTACATAGATATTCATGTGGAGATGACAAGTATGCAGTTCCACACAAGAGTCTAGAATTCAAGGAAGAGGTCTGGGCTGGAGATATGGACTTGGAAGTCATCAGCCTTATACATGCATTTGGAATATGGATAAATGAATACAGGATAGACAGAGAAGGAATCAATCAGAAGCCATATTTGTGCCCCATCAGTGAAGACTTGTGGTTGACCAATGGCACATCCCCAAAGCAACATTTTTTTTTCCTGGGAAGGAGGAGAGCACAAAGTAGAAGGCAGTGCTCCAAAACAAATAATTTCTATGGTTTGTTCTTCAAATATTTGTGCTCTCAGATTGGTTGAGAGTTCACTTTCACTCATGTTCAGTTGCTGAGAATTTGGAACCAAGTTAATCTACGCCTGAGGATGAAGATGGGGTCTATGTTTAAAGCTCTCCAAATAGGGAAGCTGTACAACCTCAGTGTTAGCTAATCCTTCCTATAGATATGAAAAATCTGTACTTTAGTCACATGTGGTTTAAGTTCATGCTGCAGATGAATCCTTTCCCATCTAATTCTTTCCTCAGAAATATTAAGTAGCCTCTATTTTTCTTCCAATCAACTCCTTTATTTAAATAGCTCTGTAATTTTCAATATGTGATACAATTTTCTAAAAGAACCCCACATTTTAATGAAAAAGCCAAAGGCTAATGGCAAATTGAAAAGGAGCATTTTACACTCCTAGTGAAGTCTGAGCATGTAAAATAGTTGAATTTTAGCCTTCTAAGGTACCCTAGATGGCAAATATAATAACATTTTAATATAGTGATTTACTTTTAAAAAGTCAGAATATCTTCTGATATTCTTTCAAATATAAATTAATGATATTGTAACCTCTATCATTGAAGAAATTAGCTGTAGTGCTAGGGGTGTAATTGGTAGAGCATGTGCTTAGCTTCTGTGAGGCCCTGGGATGATCCCCACCACCACAGGCATAACAGTTAGCATAACAATTACCTATTAACCAGGCAGATGCTGTGAAAGGAGACTTTTAGCAACAAGGAGACTTTTTTTTTTAAATTTTGTTAGCTGTAGTTGGACACAATACATTTATTTTATTTATTTATTTTTATGTGGTGCTGAGGATCTAGCCCAGTGCTAGGTGAGCACTCTGCAGCTGAACCACAACCCCAGCCCCACAAGGAGACTTTTTGAAATTTATCTGTGTGCATTCTCTCTGGATAATTATGAGCCAGCAACCCTGTTGAGGGATACCTGCTCTGTTTACAGATAATTTTTTGGCATCATCTGAAAAGCAAATGAGAGCTATTCCTACTGGGGGGGGTGTAGAAAAAAGTTTTGTTAGCAAGAGGGCAAGTGGGCAAGTGGGAGAAATGGAATCTCAATTTAGTTGTACCTGAGCCCTGATTTTTTTTTTTTTTTGTACTGAGAATCAAACGCAATGCATGCTAAGTAAGTGCTCTGCCACTGAGCTCCATCCCCAGTCTATGAGCCTATTTTTTAAAAAGGTTTTTATTGAGATAATTTATGTTCCAATACATTTAACCTATTTAAAATGAGAATTCAATGGTTTTTAATATTATCATAAAGTTGTGCAACCATCACCACAATCTAGGTTTTGAATATGCCCATTATCCCAAAAAGAAACCGCATACTCATTAGTAGTCACCTGCTTTTTTTCCCCATAGTTCCTTACCCCCACTCCCAGAAGCCACTGAAATAACTTATATATCTATAGAAATGCCTATTGTGAACATTTCATTTAAACAGAATCATGTAATATATGATCTCTGACTTCTTTCACTGACCATAGCAATTTCAAGGTTCATCTGTGTTGTAGCAGGTATCAGCACATTATTCTTTTATATAAATGAATATTATTGCAATATATAAATACATCACATTTTATTTATCTGTTCATAAATTGATGGATATTTGGGTGGTTTCTACCTTCTGGCTATCATGAATAATGTTGATGCAAATTTTCTTATGCAAGTTATTTTAATTTTTGTAGTTGTAGATGGACAGAATGCCTTTATTTTGTTTGTTTATTTTTATATAGTGCTAAGGATCAAACCCAATGCCTTACATGTGCTAGGCAAGGGCTCTGAAACTGAGCTACAGCCTCAGCCCCTTATACAAATTCTTGTGTGGTCATGTTTTCATTTCTCTTTGGTGTATATCTAGGAGTGGAAATTTTTGGGTCATGTTTATTCTTTGAGGAACTCCTAAACCCTTCTCCAAAGCAGCTGCACCATTTTAGATTCCCATTCTCAATGCATGAGGGCTCCACTTTTTCTGCATCCTTCCTTGTTAATCTCTTTCTTTTTGATTTCCAACCTAGGAATCATAATGGGTGTGAAATGTTTTCTCTTTGGGGTTTTGACTTGCATTTCCCGACTGACTACTGGCAGTGAGCATCTTTTCTTTTTCTTTTTTTTAAATATTTATTTGTTTTTTTTAGTTTTCAGCGGACACAACATCTTTGTTTGTATGTGGTGTTGAGGATCAAACCCAGGCCGCATGCATGCCAGGCGAGCGCTTGAGCCACATCCCCAGCCCCAGTGAGCATATTTTCATGTGCTTATTGACCACTTGCATATCTTGTTTGGATAAATGTCTATGCAGATTCCTCCCCAAAGTTAAAGTTGGGCTATTCTTCTCTTTAGTGTTGGGTTTTAAGTTCCTTATGTTTTCTTGATTTGAAAGAGATCCTTATCAAATATTTGATTTTGAAAACATTGGCTTTTATTTTCTGGGTTATATTTTTACTTACTTGATAGTTACTTTAAAGCACAAATATTTTTAATTTTGATGAAGTCAAATTTAACTTTTTTTCATTTTTCCAAAAATATGTTTTAGTTGTAAATGAACACAATACTTTTATTTTATTTATTTATGTTTATGTGGTGCTGAGGATCAAACCCAGTGCCTCACCCATGCTAGGCAAGTGCTCTATCACTGAGCTACAACCCAGGCCTTCATTTTTACTTGTCTTTTTGGTGTCAAATATAAGAAAACATAGCCTAATCCAAGGTCATAAACAGTTATAATTGTGTGTTCCTCTAAGAGTTGTATAGTTTTAATTCTTACATTTAAGTTGTTGATCCATTTTGAGTTTACTATTATGTATGGTGTGAGTTAGGATTCCATCTTTATTCTTATGCATGTGCATATCCAGGGGTCCCAGCATCATTTGTTAAAGAGAATATTATTTTCCCATTAAAATATCTTGTTATCCTGAAAATCAGTTGGCCCTCGATATAAGGGTTTATTTCTTGACTCTAAATTCTATTCCATTCACCTGCCATTGTTAGTTGTTATACCTATCATGATTACTATAGCTTTGTACAAAATTTTGTACTGAAAAAGTATGAATTTTTAAGTTTTTTTTTTCAAGATTGCTTTAGCTAGGGAATGGGAATGGGAAAGACAGTAGAATGAATCGGACATACATTCCTATGTTCTCATATGAATACACGACCAGTGAAACTCCACATCATGTACAACCACAAGAATGGGAAGTTATACTCCATGTATGTATAATATGTCAAAATGTACTCTACTGTCATGTGTATCTAAAAAGAACAAATAAAACATTAAAAAAGAATTAGGTAACTAAATTGAGAATACAGAAAAAAAAAAGATTGCTTTAGCTATTCCAGGTCCCCAGTATGTCCATATGAATTTTAGGATTAGCTTGTCAATTACTATGTAAAAATCCAGCTAGGATTTTGCTAGGAATTGTGTTGAATCTGTATATCAGTTTAGGAAATATTTGAACCTGTTTTATAGTCATACAAATTGGGGTTCCCAAACTTTGAGGCATTAACTTTAAGGTATTTGAAATTCTTTAATGGATATTTGCATTCTGCCCACCAATGCTTATACTGGATACTTATTTCTCTTTTTTTTTTTTTTGTCATGAATTAAGAAGGATTACAATATGTTAATTATTCTAGAAACTCTGCTAGGGCTTAGAGGCAAGAAGGTAACAACCAGAGCTCTCCTAAGACAAAACAAAAACACAAATGAAAACAAAAACAGTGAAATATGTTCACTGATTCAGTTGTCATTGTGTTTATGATTCAACATTTGGCAGGCAAGTCTGTGTAGGATGGGGGTAAGTTAACAGAGAAAATTGGAAGTGTATGTTTTGATATCACACTGACCAGGAATCTGCAAAGACATTTCCAGGCTGGACAAGACCATTTGTCAATCAAATGTGTAATCCCTCTCCCTGTGGCAGGAAATGTCTTTTAGGAAAATAGGTTGCAGTGGCTAAACAGATGGTCTTGGATGAGCTCTGCAGTGGATTTGCTGATTCTTTAAGCAGGAAAATCATTTACTTATCCCTATTTTTTACATATGTAGTTCTTTATAGGATGATTTCAGACCTTCTCAAAATTTACACTACCTGTTTTGGTTTTGAGTAGTGAATTCATTAGACTGTGATTGTTAGGCAGATTCCCAAGGCAGTGGCAGCTCCTCCTGCTCTTGGGGGAAAATCTCTTATCTCTGTTGGTGCTTTTGAATCTGGCAGGGTGTGGGGGGGAGGGGGGAGGAGGAGGGGGTCGGATGGCACTGCTTGCTCTTAATTAAACACCTGCAAGAGATAGGGTCAAGAGGTTGCAACCAAGCTGATGGGTGGAGGTTTCCGACTTGCCACTAGTTGCACTTCATTTTTCCTTGTGCAGTTTTTTTAAATTTTTTGATCTCTTTTCTTTGTCTTTCACTCTTTATGGTTATATGGTTATTCTGTTTTTTTTTTTTTCTTTTTTGAGATGGGGTCTCTCTACATTGCCCAGGCTGGCCTTGAATTTGTGCTTCTCCTGCTTCAGCCTCCCATATAGCTGGGATTACAGGCTTGAGCCACCATGTCCGGCAATTAGAATATTTTAGTGAACAAATGAAATCCCTGTCTTCAGGAAACTTATTTCTAACTGGTGAGAATGATAATAAAGAATTCACATATATGCAGATACTTTACTATAATGGATCATATGCTACATGTTTATCTAAGACTTGCATTTAAGTCTGTTTCAAAAAAAAAATTCAGGGCTGGGTTGTAGCTCAGTGGTAGAGCACATCTTAAGTAGCACGTGTAAGACACTGGGTTTGATCCTTAGCACCACATAAAAATAAATAAATAGTGCTGGGGATGTGGCTCAATGGTAGAGTACTGGTTTGGCATGCATAAGGCCCTAGGTTCAGTTCCTAGCACCCCCCCAAAAATAAAAACTAAATAAAATAAAATAAAATTATAAAAAAATTTACTGTGAATTTTGTGGCATATGTAAAAGATTGTAGGAAAATGACATGTATAATATAAAATCCCTTATGTTATTTTTAAATGTTTCTTTCATAGATCACAGAAAAGAATCTTTTAGCACAGAGAATTATTTGCCCAGTTTTGTCTTAGTGGGCTTATAGTTTCAGTAAACCTACAGAGAACCTGGGGCATTTTGAGAATGATACATTCATTCTGTACGCAGTTGTCCACACTGCTCCTGTCTGAATCAGCAGATGAAATTTAAAAGCTACTTTTGGTCTGTCTTTGCTGTAGGATGGATGAATTTCCTATTTAGACTACTTCTGGCCATCAGAAAATTAGGTAAAATGCAATTCTCACAAGTACTTTATTTAATAAATGAGTCAGTGCTTGTGTAAAATATATCAATCATTGTAAGGAGCCAGTGGTTTTAAAATAGTGTGTCACCCTTATTATAATCTTTAATTCCTTAATAGTCCAATGATCTTTTACTCAATTTTAGTAAAAAATAGGAGTTGGGCTTCAAAAAAAAAATCTAGGTGTCTACTTCCTACCTCTCCAACAATTATACCAAAACAACAACAAGAAAATTATGTCTGTAATTTTCTTCAGTGGAAATAGAATTTTTGTTGTTATTTTGGGGGTCCTGGGGATTAAACCCAGAGCCCATACATGCTAACATGTGTTTTACCACTGAACTACACTTTCAGTTCTGGAAATTGAGGTTTAAAATCAAGTTTTATATATATATGTAAAATCTACATATTTGATGTATGTATAAAATGCATGACATATACTAACTTCATTTAAAAAATATTTATTTTTTAGTCATAGTTGCACACAATACATTTATTTTATTTATTTTTCTGATGTGGTACTGAGGATCAAACCCAGGGCCTCACATGTACTAGGCGAGCACTCTACCACTGTGCCACAATCTCAGCCCCCTAACTTCATTTTTAAAATTTGTACTGGGAATTGAACCAGGGATGCTTTTTCACTGAGTACATCCTCAGTCCTTTTTAGTTTTTATTTTGAAACAGTGTCTCACTGAGTTCTGAGGCTGGCCTCAGAGTCACTGGGATTACAGGTGTGCAACTCTGCACCCAGCTCATTATATAACTGGGATATATATATATATATATATATATATATATATATATATATATACAGTGTATATGCTGTACTGGATATATGTGTGTATATAGGATCTACATGATATATATAGTACATCCTGGGCTCAGTAATATTTTAACAGTTCATTTTTAATAAGACATTGATGACTCTTTTGTGAAGATCCTATGTGAAAGAGAAAACTTATAGATGCTACTAGAATTTTTTTTTTTTTTCTGGTGATACTGGGGATTTAACCTGGGGTGTTCTACCAGTGAGCTGCATCCACAGAACTTTTTTTCTTAATGTTTATTTTGAAACAGGGTTGCTAAGTTGCTGAGTTTGGTCTTGAATTTGTGATCCTCCTGCCTCAGCTTCCTGAGTTGCTAGAATTATAGTTATGTGCCAATTCACCTGGCTAGAACACAGATTTTGAAAAAGTTTGTATTTGAAAGATCTGATAAAGTTGAGTGGTACTTGCAAATTTAACCTAGCTGGATCAGTGTCAGTTGCTGCTATCAGCCAGGAGTGTTCTTTACATTCAAGGATGTAGAGAGTTCTCTGGTCATCAATCCTTTTTTTTTTTTTTTTTTTTTTTGGTACTAGGGATTGAATCCAGAAATGTGTTACTATTGAGCCACATTTCCAGCCCCTTTTTTGTATTTTATTTAGAGACAGGAGTTCACTGAGTTGCTTAGGGCCTCACTTAAGTTGCTGAGGCTGGCTTTGAACTCGTGATCCTGCTGCCTCAGCATCCTGGAGTCATTGGAATTATAGGCGTGAGCCACTATGCCCTGCTGGTCGTGAATTCTTCATTTGTGCACTTGTGCGCTGCTAGTTAGGTTGAAGCATTAGCTGTTGAATATCCAGTCATCTGACATGGAAAACCTTACAGAGTTGTTTAAAATAATATTTCTTCTGTTAAAAGTGAAATTATAGCCAGGAGGATGGCAGGTTGGAGGATGCAACTTAGTGAGGCCTGTCTCAACATACAAAATACAAAGGGCTGGGGATGTGGCTCAGTGGTAGAGCTCCCCAGGGTTCAATCCTCACTACCCCAATAAAGTGAAATTGTGTGATTAGGTATCTGTACTCACACTTTTTTTTAATCTTTTAGTCATAGTTGGATACAATACCTTTATTTTACTGTGGTGCTAAGGGTGGAACCCAGGGCCTTGCACATGCTAGACAAGTTCTCTACCACTGAGCCAAAACCCCAGCCCTGTACTCAGACTTTTTGATGACACTTAGAAGGAATATTTGGGAACAGTTTTGAGTTTGTACTTGCAAACCATATCACGGATTAGTTATAGCAAAGAGCAGCAGCCCTGTTTTTTATTTTTCATTTTGCAGTTGTCAGTTTACAAAAGAGGGCTAGTTTTGCTTCCTTTGTTAATATGTTGGAAGGACTATTAACAGGTGTTGTGTGTTCTTCTGCATTCATTATAACTAAAAAGTAAGTCATTTTAATTGGATTTACTGTTGCAGATGCTGTGTATTTCAAAATTAGATTTTCTGAACTCCAGCGGACATTGAATAGCCACAGAGTAAGAGATCTGGCATTTAGTCATATGTCTACATGGATATTGTGAGTTCTGACATTAGTGGGTCATCTTGTCTACTTTTATAGCTTGTGCTTTAAATAGCTGCTCTCCAAAGGTCTGATATTATAATAAAAAATTAAAAAGAGGCTAATGTAAATATCTATAACTGAGTAGTATGTTAATAATTATTTAGTTGGTTTCTGTGGCTATAGTGGTTGGGAACCATCATTACATCTTTAAGCTCATGCTCAACCATGTACCTATTCATTTGCACTTTGGGGTTCTGAATGATAATTTGGATGATTTATAATGCCTTCCTCAGATGCCTTTTTCTCCATCTAATGTTAAGGAATAATCTGGAACTTTCAAAACTGTGTGATGAAGGTTTTTTTTTCTTTTTTAAATTGAGCTTTCAGAATTACCCAAGGAGACTAATTCTCATTAACAGTCTTTTTCATGTCTATGTATAGTTTTGGAGATGATGCCAATACATGGTTTAAAAAGTCCCTTTACCATAGGTCTGGCATTTAGCAAAGATTTTGTCATTTTTCAATGAAGTATCCATTTAAAAAAAACATGATCAAGTCACAAAAGAGCTTTAGCACTGGAGAATACTAAGAAAAGGCTCTACAGTGTAGGTTTTTATTTTCATATCTGTGAGCTTCTTCACATTGTATACGGACTTTATAAGTGGTTTTAAAGGTGGAGAATGAACTTCCAGAATCTTGTATTTTAATTACAGTACTTCATATTTCCATGTCTTTGGTGTGTGTGTGTGTGTATATATATATATATATATATATATATATATATATATATATATATATATATATATATGTAAACATGTAGATATCAGTGTTTACAAAAGTTATTTCTTCACTTGCAACATAAGGAAACATGTATGATCCATGTAAAGGTGAGGAAACTTGCTATGGTACTACTCTCTTCTTTGGGAGCAGGTCAGAAAACTTTTGAATAGTATGGAATTATAAAGAAAGTCATATACAAAAGTATTTCAGGAGGGATTCATGATAGGTTAAGCTATAAATCTGTTTTTGTTTTTCATTTGTTCTTTGTGATCTATTTTATCAGTTTAGATGTCTTTTCACTGTGTGCTCACAGCATCTGGGGCTCAATCCTATTGTAACACTTATCTGTCTGGCCTGGAACTGCCTCCAGCTTCTAGGTGAAGAGCCCAGTGAGTTCTGTTCAAGTGTTGTAACTCGTTTCCGTACCCCAGAACCGCACAGGGCATAAGATAGGAGCCTAACAGAGATTTGCTGAAAGAACAAATACGTGAATAATTTGAGTGGCTGATACATGAAAGAAACACTTGAAGTTGTGTTGAAATGTCGATTCCTGTTTGTATTCCTGGACTTTCTTTGCATTTCTCATCTTCTACAGTTATGCTTCATGCTACTGGGGATAAAATCATCCCAGGATTCCTTCCTTCAAATCACAATTGAAAGGCTGAGCATCTGAGAGCAGCTAGCTCTGTGGATGTTCTTCCCTAATTTTGAACCTGTTCATAATCATGTGCTGTGTAAGCAAGTGGTAAAATGAGGTTGGATGCATATTTGGTCCTAGGCAACACTTTTGAATATGTTTTTTTAAAAAAAAAATATTTATTTTTTTTAGTTGTAGTTGGACACAATACCTTTATTCCATTCATTTATTTTTATGTGATGCTGAGGATCAAACCCAGGGCCCTGCACACGCTAGGAGAACGCTCTACCGCTGAGCCACAATCCCAGCCCCTGAATATGTTTTTGACACTACCCATGTCTAGAATAACATCTCAGAGTTCCTTTGATCCTAGTTGCCACATCTAACATTTTTTTTTTCATTTTAGACTGTTGTCACCCATGTTTATCCTTTAGCTCTTATCAATGTGAAACTGTATATGATACGTTTTTTTACAGTTATTAAAGAATTTTTAAGATGTCTTTCAAAATGAATGGTTTGTGAAAAATGAAAAGTAAACCTGTGGGAAGTGCCAAATCCAAATCCCAAAACTCATCTATAATAATTATATTGTTGTATTTATAGGTTCTTACTAATGTCAGATTTTTAAAAAATGCTGCTTAAGTCATGGAGGTAGGAGATTATTAAATTGCCCTTGAAATGTACATTTTATATATTACGAATGTAGCAGAAAATCTTTTCAAATGTTTCTTGGCCATTCCTATTTTTTCTTTTCCATTTGTCTGTCAGGCCATTTGCCTTTTTCTTGTTCGCTTATAATATGTTATATATCCTTGATTTTAGTTGCTTTTTTTTTTTTTAATCAGGTACACGTGTTGCAGTTATCATTGTGGCTTGTTTCATCCCCTTTTTTTTCCGTTGCTGGAGATTGAACAGAGTCCTGCACGCTATCACTGAGCTGTACCTCCAACCCCTTATCAATTTTTTGTAATCATGTCTTTTGGTGAAAGACTTTTTTTTAATGGTTTGTACTTCTTGTATCCTGTTTAAAAAAATGTATCCTCCTTGCAGTTTATATACAGATAATATTCTGTGTTTTCTCTCATCTGGCTCTCAGAGCTATAAGATCTGAATCCTTACCAATGCATGGCCATTAAAACCAAGGTCTGGGGACTGAAGGTGGGTAATTCTGTGGCACTTGATTAGCATGCAGGAGCCCCTGCTTACCATCCCCAGCACTGTAAACAAACAGACTAAGAAAAACAAGCTCAGTCACCTGGAATTGCCAAATGCCCTAGAGGCAACTGTCATTCTGCTATTCTTAGTTGGCTTCTCCCTCATAATATTAGCCTGAGTAACAGTTTTGGCCTCTGAGGATTTCCTTGTCTTTCCTGCCAGTTCAGCTATGCATTAAAAGTGATCTAATTTTATTTTTCTCACCTTATTTTTGTGTTTTGTAGTAGGAAGGTTTTCTAAGATTTTTAGTTCCCTATTTTTCATACTTTGAAGTTCAATTTTTTAAAAAAATATTCAAATATGATAACAATGTTAGAGTTTTTCCTTATATACAGGATTTAAGATACAGATAAGAAAACATGATCCATTACCCTTATTTGCAGGTGACTTAATGGGGAAAAGATGGGAGTGGTGTTCTGAGTCTGGAGCAGTTTGTGATTGGGGAAGGTGATGCAGAATTCAAGTCTTTGCCCAGTTATAATGTTGTGCTCATCATTGTCAGACACTGTAGGAATCCACACATTATACTAAACCTTTTAAATTATAATGCTGTTTTTCTTTATTCTATAACAGTGGTGAACATTTATTGAGCAATTACCATATACTAGGCACTGGTATGAATGCTTTGTACATACTACAAAGTTTACTCATAATAACCTTGTGAATTAGGTACTACCATTTTCCCAACTAAATAACCAGAGAGTTTAAACTGTGTGCCCAAGGTCACATAACTAGCAGTAGGTAGAGCTGGAATTCAAATTCATGCAGTCTGTTTCTAGAGTATGCACTTATAAGCACTATGCTGTTTGAGTTATATAAGAAATACTTACGAGACTGGGGTTTTAGCTCAGTGGTGGAGTGCTTGCCTAGCATGTGTGAGGTACTGGGTTCGATTTTCAGCACCACATAAAGGAAAATCAATAAAATAAAGATACTGTATCCACCTACAACCAAAAAATATTGAAAAAAAGAAATACTTACTTGTTCAGAAAAGCCAGAATTTAATGTGTATATATCACCCAAGAGAAGAACATACAAATATAACCACTGTGTTAACATATTGGTACTGTGATATCATGGTGTTTTTTTTTTTTTTTTTTTTTTAACAACCTTTGCCGTTTTCTCCTTAGCATACATTTCCAAAAATTGAACGTAGGTCTTCTATTCTTTTTTCTTTTTTTCTTATTTTGAACTGGGAATTTAACCCAGGGGGCTTTATCACTGAGCCACATCCCTAGCCCTTTTTATTTTTTATTTTGAGACAGAGTCTTGCTAAGTTGCTTAGGGTCTTGTTACTGAGGCTGGCCTTGAACTTGGGATCCTTCTGCCTCAGCCTCTTGAACCACTGGGGTTACAGGCATGTGCCATCCTACCCAGATCTTTGATTCATTTTTAATTATATTTTTGTTTGTGATGGATGTGGCTATCCATTGAATTAACTTGTCCTTATAAAAAATCAATTGGCCCTTCATATAAAGGCTATTTTTTGACTCTTTTACTCTATTCTTTTGATCTTTATGCCTGTTCTTATGCTAGCACCACACCATCTTGTTTATTGTAGCTTTTAACTGTTTTTAAATCAAGATTTTCTTTACTAAGTTTTGTTTTAACATGATTTTGGCTAATCTGGCTCCCTTCATTTTTGTGTGAGTTTTAGGATCCACTTGTTAATTTCTGCAAGAGAAAAAAACTGGCTTTCAGTTTGAACCTATTTGTCAGTTTGGGGGTATATTACCACCTTAGTAATTTTTTTTTATTAATGAACATGGGATAGTTTCCCATTTCTTTGATTTTTAATTATTTTTGATAATGTTCTGTAGTGTTTGAGTATGTTTTACATTTATACTTTGCACAATGAAAAGACAATTGATTTTTTTATATTGATCTTTTTGGTATCCTTGCTGAACTTGTTAATTCATTCTTACAGGGGTGTGTGTGTGTGTGTTTATTCCTTAGTATTTTCTACATACTAGATCATGTCATTTGTGAGTAGAAGTAGTTTAGCTTTTTCTTTTGGGGAAGTAATTATGTATTGGGGGTTCCCCAAGCCCATAGCAAGTTAGATGATTTGCTAGGTAGACTCAGAAGACTCAGAATATAGTCACACTCATGCCTGATGTTTATCACAAAAATGTATATGTGTGTGTGTGTGTGTGTATACGCACATTTATTTATTTTTGGAATTTCTATCTTTCCTTTTTTATTATTGTATTTGATTGGTTCTGTGGAACTCAGTACAGAGATTTGGGCAAAGAAAAACTGAATCAAATATGATTACATTCAGATCTAAGATACATTCAGATTTCAGAAATGTTAATATTTGAACAAAATGGACACCTAAGAATAGTACTTATGCCAAGTTTATTTACAGTTTTATAACTCATAAAAGAGCTTTTCTCTTCCCATTCCTACCCATGTTGTTCTATACATGCTTCTACACAACTTGAATTAGGGGAAGACATCAGTGAATTGCCTGAATTTATACCAAAAGTCAGTAGCTACTTGAGTGTAGAATCCACCATTTCTACATCCCTGCCATTTTTTTTGTCAGGGTTGTATGCTTGGATAACACCTTTGTGCAAGCTAGTTGCTTGTGGATCAGAGGCCATCCAGAAGCCTGCTTTCCTTTTCTGGAGGCCCAGCTCATGTGTCACATCATCTATGAAACCTTTTTATCCCTGTCTCAGTTTAGATGTAATAATCTCTCCCCTCCTGGGTCTGTAATATACATTTCTATTGTAGCATGTATCTAAAATTGTGGCCAGTAATTTATGTGTCATATATTCTGTTAATATTTAAGCTTTGTAAGATGAGGGACTCTGTTCATATTTCCATGGGCCACAGCACCTAGCAGAGAGGAGCCAAATAGGAACTCAGTAGATGTTTCCTGAATTGAATTACAATGGATTAGAAAGAGGCCCCAGTAGGTGTTAGCAAAAGGATTTAGCATGACTCCTGCTTTTATATTGTACAGAATTATGCTAGTCTTTCATAATGTGTCTTTATTGCAGAACAAAGTACTACATAGTTTGTTCTACTGTAGTCTAATGGGAATTCATTTTGTGATGGTTTCAGAATTACACTTTTATTTGTTCCACCTTTTAAAGCATAACATTTGTCAAGACAGCACTTCAAATTGTTGCGTGTGCTAAGTCATTACTGTTTACAGATGGTGTAGAGTATCTGTTGTTCAGAATCAAAAGGAGAAATTACTCTCATAGAATCCCATCTGCTTTGCAGCAGGATGTAATACTCACAAGCAAAGCTAATTTTATCTGCCTTACACATCAGCAGTAGGGAACTTTCAAAGAGATGATTGCTAAAAGTAAGTATCACTGTAAAGAATTTCAGGCTGTAAAAATAATGAAGTTTCTCATAAAAGATTATTGATAATTTAAAAAAATATTTAGTTTTTAGTTGCAGTTGAACACAATATCTTCATTTTATTTATTTATTTTTATGTGGTGCTGAGGATCGAATCCAGGGTCTCACACGTGCTAGGCGAGCACTCTACCGCTGAGCCATAATCCCAGCCCCAATAAATATTCTTTTTTAAATTTTTTAAAATTGCTGATGGTCCTTTATTTTATTTATTTATATGCAGTGCTGAGAATTGAACCTAGTGCCTCACACATGCCAGGCAAGTGCTCTACTACTGAGCCACAGCTCCAACCCCCTGTTTGTCTTTCTTTGAGTGGAAGAACCAACTAGCCAGCCAACCAACCAACCCACAAACCAACCAATCAACCAAAAGAATAATTGGCCAAATAGGTTTGGAAAATACCACATACAGAGCCTATACCCAAAGTCATAATGTGTCATATTGAAGCATCTTTAATCTTCAAATATTTCATAAACTTATTTAATTATAAATCTTTACTTTTGCCCAGAACATCTATCCAGGAATAGTTTAGAACAATATTTGGTACATATTAGATGCTCAGTAAATACTTGTTTTTAAACAAAATTGAATGAGGGCTATGGTTGTGGCCCAGTGGTAGAGTGCTTGCCTCACACATGTGAGGCATTGGGTTCGAGCTTCAGTGCACCATATAAAAATAAATAAAATAAAGGTATTGTCCAGCTACAACTAAAAAAATATTTTTTAAAAGTGAGTGAATACAAAATAAATCTTTATGAAATTTTCAGTACACTCTGTATTATTATGACACATGTTCTGCATATCGGCAAGTGACACAAGCAAAATGGAGCAACTGATTGGATGGGTATCCCTTCTTTCTCTCTGCGAACCATTCCAGATATATTAATTTCCATACCTTGTATGACTTTAAAAATTCTTATTTGAGTACTGAGCTTATATCCTCATTTGCACAACTACCTTTTGTATTAGAAAAGAAACAAGTAGGAATTCTGGGTTCGAGACGGGGGAAGGAAGCGGTCCATCTCAGTTCTCCACACCGGTCAGACCACAGAGGAGGCCAGCAGCCACCATGTTGGTAAACTGACGTCACCTTCCCTGTTTTCGACTGACCGCAGCTCATTCAGCCATAGAACAGGTAATTTCAGGCTGCCATTCGCCTGTGGCTTGCAGACAGATTGCTAGGGTTCAGCGCCTGGGTGCTTCTTAGAATCTGATCTTATCGGAGCGAACACCGAGCGCGGGGCGGCCGAGTTCCGGCTCCCGGAACCGTCCCAGAACTGCCCTGGCCCAGGGCTGCGGAGCCTGCAGAGGCTGCTTCTTGGACCCTGCTACTATCAGAGCATACACCAAGCACTAAGCGGCCGAATTCCGGCTCCCGGAACTGAGCCCGCGGGGACTGCTTCTTGGAGCTTACACTTATAGGAGCTTACACCGAGCACGGAGCGGCCGAGTTCCGGCTCCCGGAACTTCCCTGGACTGGGGCTAGGAGCCCGCGGAAACTGCGTCTCGGTCCGGGTCCTGCTGAGGGCTGGTCAGGACTCACCCGTTGCTTTGGTTGCCCGGCAAGGGGAACGAAATGCTGCCATTCGCATAGGATACCAACATGGCAGAGATCTGATGTCAGCAGAAAGCGGCGGAGGAGAGAACTTCATCAATACCAGCGGTGACATAAGCAGTTGGTCTCCTGGTAGGGGGGATGAGGCACAGTCACCTGAGTCTCCTCAATTTGTCCTCGAGCCAGAGGGGAGGAGCCGGGCCGCCGCCAGCGCCCGGAGCAGGCCCAGCGGCTTGCCAGCGTGGTGACCGCGTGACCCCAATTGGAGAGGGGGCGGAGCGGAGCCGCCACCCGCACCCGCAAGGTGGGCAGACCCGCGACCCAGTGGTACATGGGCGTGGTAGGAGGGGCAGGGCAGAGCCGCCCTTCGCGCTTGCAAGGTAAACAGACCTGTGACAGCCTGGCGGGTCAGGCCCAGTGGCCTGCCAGTGTGGTACACACGTCACCCCAACTGGAGTAGGGGCAGAGCAGATCCTTCTCCCATGCCCGGATCAGGCCCTGCCGGTGTGGTGGTCACGTGACCCCAATTGGAGTGGGGGCGGAGCGGAACCGCCACCCGTGCCCGCAGGGTGAGCAGACCAGTGATCAACCTGCAGATCAGGCCCAGGGGTCCGCAGGCGTGGTAGGAGGGGCAAGGCAGATCCGCCGCCCGCGCCTCCAAGGTAGGCAGACCTACAACAGACCGGCGGATCAGGCCCAGGTGCCTGCCGGCGTGGTACAAACACCACCCTAATTGGAGTAGGGGCAGAGCAGAGTCACCGCCCGTGCCAGGAACAGGCCCAGCGTCCTGCAGGTGGGGTAGTCACGACACCCCAATTGGAGTAGGGGCAGAGCAGAGCCTCCACCCGTGCCCGAAAGGTGGGCAGATCTGCGACCGACCAGCGGGACAGGCCCAGTGGCCTGCCGGTACGACAGACACGTCACCCCATTTGGAGTAGAGGCAGAGTAGAGCCGCCGCCCGCGCCTGCAGGGTAGGCAAACCTGCAACCGACCGGCGGATCAGGCCCGGTGGCCTGCCGGCGTGGTACACTCGTCACCCCAATTGGAGTAGGGGCAGAACAGAGCCGCCGCCAGCTCCCAGAACAGGCCCAGTGACCTGCCGGCGTGGTAGCCACGACACCCCAATTGGAATAAGGAGAGAGCAGAGCCGCCGCCCGCACCTGCAGGAAAGTTACGCAAGCAGTATGAAAAGACAAGGAAAGAAAGGACCACAAGCAATGCAGGTCAACGCAACTTTAGAAGAGGTAACAGCTGCAGCAGATGGAATGTCAGATAAAGAATTCAGGATATACATGCTTCAGATGATCTGGAGTATCATGGAAGACATTAAACAGCAAAATCAGACAATGAAAGATCACTTCGACAACGAATTACGCAAACAAATCCAGGAAGCAAAGGATCAACTATACAGGGAGATAGAGGTTATAAAAAGCAAGCAATCAGAAATCCTAGAAATGCAGGAAGCAATAAACCAACTTAAAAACTCAATGGAGAATACTACCAGCAGAGTAGAACACTTAGAAGATAGAACATCAGACAATGAAGACAAAGTATTTCAACTGGAAAAGAACATAGACAGCTCAGCAAGACTGTTAAGAAACCATGAGCAGAACATCCAAGATATATGGGATAACATTAAGAGACCAAACTTAAGAGTCATTGGGATACAGGAAGGTACAGAGCTCCAAACCAAAGGAATGAGCAGTCTATTCAATGAAATAATACGAGAAAACTTCCCAGACTTGAAGAATGAGACAGAATCCCAAATCCTAGAAGCCTACAGGACACCGAATGTGCAAAATCATAAGAGATCCACACCTAGACACATTATAATGAAGATGCCCAACATACAGAATAAGGAGAGAATTTTGAAAGCTACAAGAGAAAGGAAGTAGATTACATTTAGGGGTAAGCCAATCAGGATAACAGCTGATCTTTCAACACAGACTCTGAAAGCTAGAAGATCCTGGAATAACATATTTCAAACACTGAAAGAAAATGGGTTCCAACCAAGAATTGTGTATCCAGTGAAATTAAGCTTCAGGATGGAGGATGAAATTAAAACCTTCCACGATAAACAAAAGTTTAAAGAATTCGCAGCTAGAAAACCATCTCTTCAAAACATCCTCGCCAAAGCATTACAGGAAGAGGAAATGGAAAATAACAATGAAAACCAACAGTGGGAGGTAGGACAGTAAAGGGGGGGGATAATCAAAGAGGAAAACAAACCATGTTTAGTAACAGAAATAAACAAATATGGCTGGAAGAACAACCCATATCTCAATAATAACCCTAAATGTTAATGGCTTAAACTCACCAATTAAGAGACACAGGCTAGTAGAATGGATCACAAAACAAGACCCAACAATATGCTGCCTACAGGAGACGCATTTGATAGGAAAAGACATACATAGGCTGAAGGTGAAAGGTTGGGAAAAATCATATCACTCATATGGACTTCGGAAACAAGCAGGCGTGTCCATACTCATATCAAATAAAATAGATTTCAAGCCAAAGTTAATCAAAAGAGATAAAGAGGGACACTACATACTGCTTAAGGGAACCATACACCAACAAGACATAACAATCATAAATATTTATGCCCCAAACAATGGTGCAGCTATGTTCGTCAAACAAACTCTTCTCAAGTTCAAGAGTCTAATAGACCACCACACCATAATCATGGGAGACTTCAACACACCTCTCTCGCCACTGGACAGATCTTCCAAACAAAAGTTGAATAAGGAAACTATAGAACTCAATAACACTATTAATAACCTAGACCTAATTTACATATATAGAGTATACCACCCAACATCAAGCAGTTACACTTTTTTCTCAGCAGCACATGGATCCTTCTCAAAAATAGATCATATATTATGTCACAGGGCAACTCTTAGACAATATAAAGGAGTAGAGATAATACCATGCATCTTATCTGATCATAATGGAATGAAACTGAAAATCAACGATAAAAGAAGGAAGGAAAAAGCATACATCACTTGGAGAATGAACAATAGGTTACTGAATGATTAATGGGTTATAGAAGACATCAAGAAGGAAATTAAAAAATTCTTAGAGATAAATGAAAACACAGATACAACATATCGGAATCTATGGGACACATTGAAAGCAGTTCTAAGAGGAAAATTCATTGCTTGGAGTTCATTCCTTAAAAAAAGAAAAAAACCAACAAATAAATGATCTCATACTTCATCTCAAAATCCTTGAAAAAGAAGAGCAAAACAACGGCAAAAGAAGTAGAAGGCAAGAAATAATTAAAATCAGAGCTGAAATTAATGAAATCGAAACAACAGAAACAATTGAAAAAATTGACAAAACTAAAAGTTGGTTCTTTGAAAAAATAAACAAAATCGACAGACCCTTAGCCATGCTAGCGAAGAGAAGAAGAGAGAGAACTCAAATTACTAGCATATGGGATGAAAAAGGCAATATCACAACGGACACTTCAGAAATACAGAAGATAATCAAAAACTATTTTGAATCCTTATACTCCAATAAATTAGAAGATAGTGAAGGCATAGATAAATTTCTTAAGTCATATGATCTGCCCAGATTGAGTCAGGAGGATATAGAAAACCTAAACAGACCAATATCAATTGAGGAAATAGAAGAAACCATCAAAAGACTACCAACTAAGAAAAGCCCAGGTCCGGATGGGTATACAGCAGAATTTTACAAAACCTTTAAAGAAGAACTAATACCAATACTTTTCAAGCTACTTCAGGAAATAGAAAAGGAGGGAGAACTTCCAAATTCATTCTATGAGGCCAACATCACCCTGATACCTAAACCAGACAAAGACACTTCAAAGAAAGAAAACTACAGACCAATATCTCTAATGAACCTAGATGCAAAAATCCTCAATAAAATTCTGGCGAATCGGATACAAAAACATATCAAAAAAATTGTACACCATGATCAAGTAGGATTCATCCCTGGGATGCAAGGCTGGTTCAATATACGGAAATCAATAAATGTTATTCACCACATCAATAGACTTAAAAATAAGAACCATATGATCATCTCGATAGATGCGGAAAAAGCATTTGACAAAGTACAGCATCCCTTTATGTTCAAAACTCTAGAAAAACTAGGGATAACAGGAACATACCTCAATATTGTAAAAGCAATCTATGCTAAGCCTCAGGCTAGCATCATTCTGAATGAAGAAAAACTGAAGGCATTCCGTCTAAAGTCTGGAACAAGACAGGGATGCCCTCTCTCTCCACTTCTCTTCAACATAGTTCTCGAAACACTGGCCAGAGCAATTAGACAGACGAAAGAAATTAAAGGCATAAAAATAGGAAAAGAAGAACTTAAATTATCACTATTTGCAGATGATATGATTCTATACCTAGCAGACCCAAAAGGCTCTACAAAGAAACTATTAGAGCTAATAAATGAATTCAGCAAAGTGGCAGGATATAAAATCAACACGCATAAATCAAAGGCATTCCTGTATATCAGCGACAAATCCTCTGAAATGGAAATGAGGACAACCACTCCATTCAAAATATCTTCAAAAAAAATAAAATACTTGGGAATCAACCTAACAAAAGAGGTGAAAGACTTATACAATGAAAACTACAGAACCCTAAAGAGAGAAATAGAAGAAGATCTTAGAAGATGGAAAAATATACCCTGTTCATGGATAGGCAGAACTAACATCATCAAAATGGCGATATTACCAAAAGTTCTCTATAGGTTTAATGCAATGCCAATCAAAATCCCAACGGCGTTTCTTGTAGAAATAGAGAAAGCAATCATGAAATTCATATGGAAAAATAAAAGACCCAGAATAGCAAAAACAATACTAAGCAAGAAGTGTGAATCAGGCGGTATAGCGATACCAGACTTCAAACTGTACTACAGAGCAATAGTAACAAAAACAGCATGGTACTGGTACCAAAACAGGCAGGTGGACCAATGGTACAGAATAGAGGACACAGAAACCAATCCACAAAACTATAACTATCTTATATTTGATAAAGGGGCTAAAAGCATGCAATGGAGGAAGGATAGCATCTTCACCAAATGGTGCTGGGAAAACTGGAAATCCATATGCAACAAAATGAAACGAAACTGAATCCCTTTCTCTCACCATGCACAAAAGTTAATTCAAAATGGATCAAGGAGCTTGATATCAAATCAGAGACATGCCGTCTGATAGAAGAAAAAGTTGGCTACGATCTACAGTGGGTGGGGTCGGGCTCCAAATTCCTCAATAGGACACCCATAGCACAAAAGTTAATAACTAGAATCAACAAATGGGACTTACTCAAACTAAAAAGTTTTTTCTCAGCAAAAGAAACAATAAGAGAGGTAAATAGGGAGCCTACATCCTGGGAACAAATCTTTACTCCTCACACTTCAGATAGAGCCCTAATATCCAGAGTATACAAAGAACTCAAAAAATTAGACAATAAGAGAACAAACAACCCAATCAACAAATGGGCCAAGGACCTGAACAGACACTTCTCAGAGGAGGACATACAGTCAATCAACAAGTACATGAAAAAATGCTCACCATCTCTAGCTGTCAGAGAAATGCAAATCAAAACCACCCTAAGATACCATCTCATTCCAGTAAGATTGGCAGCCATTATGAAGTCAAACAACAACAAGTGCTGGCGAGGATGTGGGGAAAAGGGTACACTTGTACATTTTGCTGGTGGGACTGCAGATTGGTGCAGCCAATTTGGAAAGCAGTATGGAGATTTCTTGGAAAGCTGGGAATGGAGCCACCATTTGACCCAGCTATTCCCCTTCTTGGTCTATTCCCTAAAGACCTAAAAAGAGCATGCTACAGGGACACTGCTACATCGATGTTCATAGCAGCACAGTTCACAATAGCAAGACTGTGGAACCAACCTAGATGCCCTTCAATAGACGAATGGATAAAAAAAATGTGGCATTTATACACAATGGAGTATTACTCTGCATTAAAAAATGACAAAATCATAGAATTTACAGGGAAATGGATGGCATTAGAGCAGGTTATGCTAAGTGAAGCTAGCCAATCCCTAAAAAACAAATGCCAAATGTCTTCTTTGATATAAGGAGAGTAACTAAGAACAGAGTAGGGAGGAAGAGCAGGAGAAGAAGATTAACATTTAACAGGGATGAGAGGTGGGAGGGAAAGGGAGAGAGAAGGGAAATTGCATGGTAATGGAAGGAGACCCTCAGGGTTATACAGTGGAGGAGGTAGAGAGAGAGGAGGGGAGGGGAGGGGAGAGGTGGGGAGGGGGGAGGGTGGAGGATGGGAAAGGCAGCAGAGCACAACAGACACTAGTATGGCAATTTGTAAATCAATGGATGTGTAACTGATGTGATTCTGCAATCTGTGTATGGGGTGAAGGTGGGAGTTCATAACCCACTTGAATCAAAGTGTGGAATATGATATGTCAAGAAATTTGTAATGTTTTGAACAACCCACAATAAAAAATTAAAAAAAAAAAAAAAAGAAAAGAAACAAGTAGCGGTTTATGGTGAAGACAATATGAGCCTGACTCTTGATTTCTTATCATACATGTAGAAGAAATGATTCGGCAAGTGCTTTTCTTATCTTTTGTTCTCAGTTTGTACTTGATTGTGTTTGTACAAGCATGAAGTTCTTCTGCAGAGCTTTTTTAAAAAAACTTGATAGTATAAAGAGTTTTATTAAAGCTCATAGTTCTACAGATTCAAGGTTATGCTTTGGCTCTGGATGGGGATCTAATGATTGTTTCTATCACAACAGGAGTGTGGCTGTGGAAGGAAGAGATGGTATTGCTAAACAGGAAGCCAGAGCTTCAGGAGTCCCATAAGGATTACCTTAATCCCTTCAGTGGGAAGCTTCCCCAGTGACCTAAGGAGCTCCCTCTAGGTCCCACCTCTTATTTAGCAGAGCTCTTAAATGGTGATCTGCTCCACTAAGGTGTTTTAATTAAAGGGTATTTATAAGATTATTTATTGAGTTACACTTTTTTTTTTTTTTCCTTTCCAACCAGCAGTATTTCAGCTTAGCAACTAGTGCAAAGTAAGGAGAACACACACTTTTTTTTTTTTTTTGTAATGGAACTTTCAACATGGGGCAGCTTGACAAACTTCTTATGAAACATGCATCTGGTCAGCAAGGAACATGCTGTAATGTGGCTTGATCCAGCTTTGGTGATCTAGGCCTTTTATTTCTCATGCTCTGGAACAAAAGAGTTTAAAGGGTCAGCAAGAGAAACGTTATAAATCATATTTGTTCTCAGTTTTGCATTTCAGGAGGAAATCGCATGGAAATGCAAGAGGGCCAGATACAAAGCAGGGTAGAATTCAGTGTCATAACTTTCTCAGAATCCAGTACTCGTTACTTCTCTTTATTTTCAGCAACACTGTCACCTCTGTGACTGCTCAGCGATGACCCCATATCTCTTGTGTGATTTTCTCTCTGTTCAGTGTTTCCAACCCAGAACCTGATCATTTCTTTTTTTTTTTAAGAGAGAGAGAGAGGGAATTTTTAAAAATATTTATTTATTTTTTTTAGTTTTCGGTGGACACAGAATCTTTATTTTATTTTTATGTGGTGCTGAGGATTGAACCCAGTGCCCCATGCATGCCAGGTGAGCGCGCTACCGCTTGAGCCACATCCCTAGCCCCCTGATCATTTCTTAAAGTACTTATCTCTTTATATAGATATATATACACACACATATATTTTAGTTGTTGATGGACTTTATTTTTATTAATTAATTTCTTTAAATTTTTTTGTAGTTGTAGATGGACAGAGTTCCTTTATTTTATTTGTTTGTTTTTATGTGGTGCTGAGGATCCAACCCGATGCTTTGCACATGCTAGGCAAGCTTCTGCCACTGAGCTACAACACTAGTCCTATTAATTTATTTTATTTATTTTTTATAATATTTATTTTTTTAGTTTTAGGTGGACACAATATCTTTTTTTAAAAAAAATTTTTAGAGAGAGAGAGAGAGAGAGAGAGAGAGAGAATTTTAATATTTATTTTTTAGTTTTCAGCGGACACAACATCTTTGTTTGTATGTGGTGCTGAGGATCGAACCTGGGCCACATGCATGCCAGGTGAGCGCGCTACCACTTGAGCCACATCCCCAGCCCATGGACACAATATCCCCAGCCCATGGACACAATATCTTTATTTTATTTTTATGTGGTGTTGAGGATCAAACCCAGCAACTCGCACATGTCAGGCAAGCGCGCTACCGCTTGAGCCACACCCCCAGCCCTAATTTATTTTTTATGTGGTTTTGAGAATAGAACCCAGTGCCTCACACATGCTAGGTAAATGCTCTACCATGGAGCCACAACCCCAGGCCAGTAACATCTCTTTTAATCATGATTGCATCTTTTTTCATTAGTATGGAAATGTGTTATTTATTTATTTTTGAACCCAGCAGCGTTCAGTCACTCAGCCACATCCCCAGCCCTTTTTAAAAATATTTTATTTAGATACAGGGTCTCCCTGAGTTGCCTAGGGCCTCTCTAAATTGCTGAGGCTGTCTTTGAACTTGCAATCCTCCTGCTTCAGCCTCATGAGCTGATGGGATTACAGATATGTGCCACTGTGCCTGACTGGAAATGTTATTTTGTTGGCACAATTCTGGGAGATATTTTAGATATAGAAAACACCATTATTTTTTATATATCTGTGGATTTCACATGTTGGATCTCATAGAATGGGTATAATAAGGGGAGTGGCGGGGAGTGACTTACTTAAGATTATAGAGCAACAAAATTGCTGAGCTAACACAAGGTCCTGGTCTTCCTACTCCTAGCCCACAGCCTTTTATTTTATGCCCTGAGGCCTCTCATTGCATGAATGTCTGAATTGTAGAGTAAATAGATATAGTTTCTATACTTATGCAAGAGTCTAATGATATGGGAGGACTTGACTTGCACATATTAGTACTTCCATATCTGTCATCTGACATAAAATTCATATATTTTTGTTTTTGGTACTGGGGATTGAATCTAGGGTCATGTTAACACTGAGCTATATCCCCTAGTTGTGGTGTTTTTGTTTTTCTGAGGCAGGGCCTGTCTTAGTTGCTGAGGCTGGTCTTGATCTTGTGATCCTCCTGCCTCACCCTCCCAAGCTGTTTGAATTACAGTACATGCTGGAGCACCTGGCATCAATTGCTCTTTATAGGTATTTCTATTGATAAATCAGGGGAGAAATTTGGATCTCTTATTATATAGGCAAATTTTTATGTCAAATGATCTTTCATTTAAACCTTAGAGTGTTGTCAGTTTTATAGGCTTATGAGGACAGGGAGAATTCGAGCCCTTTTTCCACTATCCTTCCTCCATGTCTCCATGCCTAAAAATATCAATGTGTGACACATATTTGTGGCTGCTAGAAACATTCTTTTACCTGAGGAAACATGCAACATTGATAGAATAATTGCATATGTCAGTGTGTATGCTTTGGCTTAGGACATGACAAGAATCTAATATTACAAGACATTTTTAAGAATGGATTGTATGTTCTGACCAATTGCAGGTTTGTAATGGCTTGTAGCTTCTTGTCAATTAATTTATGTTTCACCAAGGGGTGGGGTGGTCATTCTGTAACAGAGACCCTATTCCACTGTCTCATGTGTGATCAATAATCTGTTTATTTAATTCCCTTGGGAAGGATTGACCTTGATAAACCACATCCAAATGGTATGATTTGAGGAAAACTGCAAGGGTAGTGTGTCATCAGTCTCACACCACCAGAGTCTAGGACTTTGAAGACACTTTTTATCAGAGAGCAGGTGAAAAAATATGGCTTCAGTAAGAGACATGGAACTACAGGCACTAAACTCAGCAATCCAAAATAGCCTGGTTCGATGACCTGTTTTCTTTTAAAATGTTATCCTTATTCATGGACCAGAAGCAGATAATGGACTTTGATTTTTGGCTCCTGTAGAGTTTCGTAGATTTGAACATTACAGGTTAGAACTTAAGATCTGAGACAACTAAAATACATTGAATAATGCACAGGCATAGTTTCATTTATAGTGATAAAAAATGAGTTAACCTGCTATTGTATATCAAACACCTACTCTTATGCCTGCTATTTTACATTTCCTTGGCAGAGTACCTTGTGAGGTAGATGTTATTATTCCTGATTTATAGAGGAGGAAATTGAGACTTAGAGGGGGCTTTAACTTGCCTAGGGTTATATAGCCAGTAAATGCAACAAGCTGAATTTGAATCCAGGCCTTTGTGACTCAGAAGACCACAAGGTAAATTGCCTCATTGTACTCTCTGAAACACCTTCCTGACTTATAAGATGCATAAAAATATCTACATCAGGGTTATTTTGAGGATCCTAAAGGTGCCATGTTGTTAATAATAAAGCTTTGTGGAATGAAAGGCACTATCAGAAGAAGACAATGTGCTACAATGTCTCAATGTGACTATCCATCCTTGAAATAATTCCGTATGTCCTGGAGTTTGCATCTTTGCCCTTGGCTTTCTGGTGAGTGAGAGCAGTTTATGTCCTGGACGTAGATTGAGAAGTAGGTCGCGTGTCCTACGTGCCTGGTGATATTTTTAAGAGCATAATTTCCATGCCTTATAGCTGAGAGGAGGAAAGAGAAGATTAGCAGTGTGTCTGTGGATGGAGATCTGCTGGAGCTCCAGGGTTGTTTTGGCCACATTGAGAAATCATGTATATGTTTTCAGCTGTATTTTAGCATGGATGTTATTTCCTCTTATTTCTTATTTGTTATAGAAACAGAGCTGCTCCTCCGTGTAAAGGACATCAGTCATTTCTTAATGCAAGACATCGCCTTCCTGTCTGGTAAGCAAACTTTCTGATGTATTTAGTGTAGACAAATGTATGAAATGATCAGCAGAGTTAGTTTGGCACTTATAATTCCCTCCCTCCCTCCCTCCCTCCCTCTCTCTCTCTCTCTCTCTCTCTCTCTCTCTTTCTCTCTCTCTCTCTCTTTCCCCGTGTGTATGTGTGTGTGTGTGTGTGTGTGTGTGTCTGTATGTTTGAAAAGCATTATTTTAACATATATGAATATATTATACACCAGTTGCTAACCAAATGGACATTTAGAGACTAATCAGAGGTTTTAAAGATGTTTAAATGTATGATTAGAACCAACCTTAACTACTCTTATACTTACGGTTTTCAGACAAGGCTTCAGACATCCATGACAGGGAATATATCTTGTAGGTAGGCACAGGGTGAGTGAGAGAGTGGCGGCTGAGGTAGCTTCTTTAAGGTTTTTCTCCTTCACTGTTGCTCCTATTACTCAAAGGTTACTGCATATGTTGACAGGTGATCCTAATTAAGCAGCATGCATTAAGTTTATTTTTAGGCTTTCATTTACATATGATGAAATTTACTTTTCTCAAATAGGTATATGCATTTTTCTATAATTTTTAAATATTGCAGTGAAGTACATATAACATAAAATTTGCCATCTTAAACACCCTCCCCCCCCATTTTTTTTTATACTGGGGATTGAACTCAGGGGCACTTGACCACTGAGCCACATCCCCATCCCTATTTTGTATTTTATTTAGAGACAGGGTCTCACTGAGTTGCTTAAGGTCTTGTTAATTTGCTGAGTCTGGCCTCAAACTTGAGATTCTCCTGCCTCAGCTTCCCAAGTCATTGGGATTTCAGGCATGTGCTATGATGTCTGGCAGAATTTCTTTCTTTTTTAAGGCTGAATTACATTTCATTGCATGTATATACCATACTTTGTTTATTCATTCATCCATTGATGGATACATGCCTTCACTATTGTTTTTAATGCTTCTAAGTAGCATTATATATATTTTAGAGATATAATTATGGTAAACCACTCTGCCCCTTTTGCTTCTGGTCATATTCTAGAGAAAATTTTGCTTAAAAATAAGCACATTATTTTTTTAGATATTACAGTAATTCGAATGATACCATTATACATTTTATTTATTTATTTAGCTATTAGGGATTGAACCCAGGGGCAGTTTACCTCTGAGGCATATCCCCTGCACTTTTTAATTTTTATTTTGAGACAGAGTTGTGCTAAGTTGCTGAGGCTAATCTTGAACTTGTGGAGGCTAGTCTTGAACTTGCAATCTTCCTGCCTCAGCCTCCCTCCCAAGTCACTGGGATTATAGGTGCATACCACCATGCCTGGCCTACATTTTATTTATTATATTAAACAGATAAAGAAAAAGTTACCAGAATATGCATTGCTTTTATGAAAATGGTATTTTCTAGGTATTGATAGTACAAGAAGCTATCTTATTTATTTCTCCTACATGCTCATTTTAATAAATAAGCATTTACTTTGTAGGTAATACTAATCGGACACTTTAGTCTGGCTTCTGCTTTTTGATAATCATAATTATTGTAATTGTGAATTTGGGGTGATTTATTTAATGTGGTTTTATATTTTATTTTACAAAGTATGTAACAGCACTTCCTTATCTGTGATTTTACTTTTTGTAGTTTCAGTTACCTGTGATCAACTATGGTCTAAAAATATTAAATGAAAAATTCTAGAAATAAGCAATTCCTAAGTTTTAAATGGTACACCATTCTGACATCTCATACTGTCCCAGTCTGTCCCACCTGGGATGTGAATCATCCCTTTGTCTAGTATCTCCACGCTGTGTAACTAGCTTGTTAGTCAATTAGTAACCATGTTTGTAGGCAGATCAGCTGTCGTGGTTTTACAGGGCTTATGTTAAGTAACCCTTATTTTTCTTAAGAATAGTCCCAAAGCACAAGAATACTGATACTGGGGCTGGGATGTAGTTCAGTGATAGAGTGCTTGCTTGGCATGTAGAGGCCTTGGGTTCCATACCCAGCACTGCAAACCCCCGCCAAAACAAAAAATAATAATGATGCTAAAGGTGATACCAGGGCATAAAACATGGAAGGACAGATTAACTTGGGGACTATGAGCAACCCTGCAGGGCATATAGGAAAAAAACAAAAAAACGTTTTTAGTAGGATTGGAACTCCCTGTGGTTTTAGACCCCCAGGGTCTTAGAATGCATTCCCCATGGATAAAGGGGGATTACTGTCTGTCTTAGTAAATTTAGTGGTATGTTAGGTTTACTTTTAAGATTTAGAGATTTTACTTAAGATTATCAGTGTTTTCCAGTCTGGAGTTGTAACTCAGTGGTAGAATATTCAGCTAGCATGTGAGGCCTTGGGTTTGACCCCCAGCACTGCAAGAAATAAACAAAAGATTATCAGTGATTTTTTTTTTTTTTTTGAGCTGGGGATGGAACCCAGAGCCTCATGAATGCTAGCCAAGTGCTCTGTCACAGAGCTACAACTGTCTGCCCCTCAGTGTTTTCTAAAGGATTCTGAATTATAATCTTCCTCAGGGTTTGCTGCTCCCTACCCTTCTCCACACTTTTCATTCCTTATTTCCTTTTTTTTTAAAATTGTAGTTGTAGATGGACAGAATGCCTTTATTTTATTTATATGTGGTGCTGAGGATCGAACCCAGTGCCTCTTGCATGCTAGGCAATCATGTTACCCAGCCCCCAGCCCCCTTATCTACTTTTTGTATTTATTTTAAAAATGTTTATGGTTTCTTTTGAGGAAAATGTTCCCAGAGAGAAAAATAGTTAAAACTTCCCAATTAGAGTATAAATATCTTTTGTTCTTTTCTCACAAATTTACCATCTAGTATAGTACTGTTAGGTGCTGAGTGGTAGTAACAGTTTATAGATTAATCAGTGATATTTTACCCCTATAGGAGCCAAATATCCTTTACTTTGATGGGTGTAGTTTGCATTAGTATTAAATTGTTCTGTCCTAAACTAGAGTACTCGTCAGCTTTCTTGGCAAGATTATAGTTATATTTTTTTTATATATAGGATATATATTCAATTATATATTATTTATATACTTTGTTCTATATCATGCCTTACCTGTAGAAGCCCTTTGTTTAATGATTTGCTAAATCTTTTGGTTCAGGGTTGTACAGTTTCTCTTTTGAGTTCTTTGAAAACTCTTAGGTGGATTCCATTATTCTTACTGATTATTTCCACTTTGCTGTTTAATTCTAGTATACCATATAGCAAAGATTAATGCTTTTTTGATTTAATAATCTTGATTTGTTTAATTCAAAAGATAATTTGAGAACTATCCCTCAAATTTCCCTTAGTAAAGATTAAGATAAATAATTAATTTGGTTTTTTCCCATGTGCACTAGAGAAAAGTGTGTATCTTGTTTTCATTTGGTAGAGGGTTCCATAGAGTTCATTTAGGTCATGTTGGTTGAGAGTTTGTTCATTTATACAGTATCCTTGCAAATGTTTTGCTACATGTTCTATTAGTTATTGAGAGATGGGTGGTTAACCACTTAGCCATATCCCCAGCTCCACTACCCCCTTCTTTTTTGGTACGGGGATTGAACCCAGGGGCACTTGATCACTGAGCCACATCCCCATCCCTATTTTGTATTTTCTTTAGAGACAGCATCTCACTGAGTTGCTTAAGGCCTCACTAAGTTGCAGAGGCTGGCTTTGAACTCATGATCCTCCTGCCTTAGCACTGGGTTTATAGGCATGCGCCACTGTGCCCGGCTCCAGCCCTTTTTTCTATTTTTTATTTTGAGACAGGGTCTCACAAAGTTGCTTATGGCCTTGCTAAATTGCTGAGGTTGGCTTTGAACTTGCAATCCTCCTGTTTTAGCCTACCAACCACCTGGGATTATAGGCATGCACCATGGAACCCAGCTGAAATTTCTGACTAAAATTGTAGATTTGTCTATTTCTTCTTGCTGCTTTATCAGTTTTTGCTTCATATATTTTGAAAGCTCTGTTTTAAGGTGCATAAGTATTTTGGATTATGTTCCCTTAATGAATTAATCACATTATCATTACCAAATGAACTTCTTATTAGCTAGTAATATTCTTGGCTCTTAAATCTACTTTGTCTAATATTAGATTCTTTTTGACTACTATTAGCCTGGTGCATCTTTTTCTATCCTTTTGCTTTTAGTACATTTGTTCTTTTTTTTTTAAATAGTTGTTGACAGACCTTTATTTTATTCATTTATTTAAATATGGTGCTGAGACCTGAACCCAGTGCCTCACATTTACCAGGCAAGTGCTCTACCACTGAGCCACAATCACAGCCCCAGTACATTTGTTCTTTTATATTTAAAGTTTATTTACTGTAGGCAGCATATGGTTGGATCTTTTAAACTTTTTATTAGTTGTTAATGGATTTTTACTTTATTTATTTATTTATTTTTATGTGGTGCTAAGGGTTGAACCCAGGGCCTCACGCATGCCAGGCAAGTGCTCTACCACTGAGCCACAACCCCAGCCCCAGGTTGGATCTTTTTTTTATCTAGTTTGATGATCTTTCACTTTTAATTGTAATGTCTAGATCATTTTCATGTAATGTGATTATTCATATAGTTGGGTTTAAATCTACCATATTACTATTTATTTTATATTTCTCCCATTCATTGTTTTTCCTCCATTTCTTCCTTTTTTTGGATTGAGTATTTTTATCACTCCATTTTATCTCCTTTGCCATTATCATATTTTATCATACATTGAATTTTTAAAAATACTTTTACATATTCACTTTGATTCAGCCAATAAGAATCACAATTGTGTCTATATTTTTTCTATTAGCAAGCTAAATTAAAAGAGCACCCTGCAAATTTCTTCCTAAAATAATTGTTCAAATTCCATTTAGCACTTAATTTTTATTGATCACTCATTCTCTGTGTAGGTGTTTAGGCCAGCTGCAGTTTGGGACCTTAAACGTGTAAAAGCTCATTTCAGCACTACATGGCATTCATGCTCAATGTACTTCATCACCCAGGCTGAATAGGGGGCTACAGAGCTTGGCAGAGGGACATATAGAGATGGCAGTTTACCTCAAAATGAAAGCCCAGTGCCAATCCAGTTATTCTCCACAAGGAATCTCAATGACAGTTATCCCTGCTCCAAGTCCTTATGGAAATGGGCCAAGGGAAGTCTCACCTACAACTCCTGGGACCCGAGCTTCCCCATGGTACCCATCTAGTCGAGGTACAGCTGGAGGAGGTACTGCTGGATAGAAATTCTCCTGGTTCACAGTATGGTGGGGGGCCTAAGAGATGGAGCCTGGAGGGGCCTAATCTTAACCCCTTGCCCTGTTTGAACTTTGATTCACCATCCAGGCTATACATTAAATTGTTTTAAATTTTTAGTTGTAGATGTACACAATACCTTTATTTTATTTATTTATTTTTATGTGGTGCTGAGGATCGAACCCAGTGCCTCACACATGCTTGGCAAGTGCTCTACCTCTGAGCCACAACCCCAGCCCTCCATGTTAAATTTTAACAGTGAATTTGTGAGTTTTTTTTGTGTTAATAAAATCTCTATACTACTGCTGCTATTATTTATTTTGTTGTTATTTTCATAAATACGTTAGACCATCACTTACTTCCTCTAGTTTGTTTCTTCCATCTTTTTATGCTTACCATGATTCTATGAGGTCAATTTTTTCAAGTTCTCCAGTTGCTGTCAATCCCTCATTTGGATTTCAGGCTCTTTTTTTTTTTTTTTTTTATTTCTTAGTTTTCGGTGGACACAACATCTTTGTTTGTATGTGGTGCTGAGGATCGAACCCGGGCCGCACGCATGCCAGGCGAGCGCGCTACTGCTTGAGCCACATCCCCAGCCCCAAGGATTTCAGGCTCTTAACACTGAAATAGAAACAGTTATTCCCTAAGCTCCCTTGATTATCCAACTTGGGAGATCAGCTATTTCTTCAACTATATTTATTACACATATTTCATGAAATTTACTTCTGGTTATATTCATTCTTCTTTCTTTGATTTTTCGTTTAGAAGCCATCCTGCCACTTTTTCAACTTAAAGTATGAGGAGCTTGCTGCCATTTTGGTTTATGTGGATACTAATAACCTAAAAAATTTTGTTGACCTCAGTCTTCTAAACCCTTCCCTCCTTTATATCTAGAATCTTTTTCCTTGTATTGTTGTCACATAAATTGCTAATTTGGTTGATTTTGTTTTACTATTTTAGGTGGCCGGGGAAAGGACAATGCTTGGATCATTACATTTCCAGAAAACTGTAATTTTAGATGTATACCAGAGGAAGTAATAGCAAAAGTCCTCACTTACCTGACATCTATTGCAAGGTGTAGCATTTTATTATTTTTTTCAATATGTTTTATATCAAGTACCCATTCAAATGTTATACCAGGAAAATGGCTTGTTAATATAGCTATTATTATTATTATTATTGTGAATAATAAACAGACTTACCTTCAGAGTAGAAAAGAAATATAACCAAAGAGGAAACTGACAGCTACCTAATTGCTATAAACCTTATACTGAGAGTCTATGAAAATAAAATTAGCAGTCTAGAAGTATTTGTTCTCATGAAGACTAAGAATGATAATCTTACATAAAGACTTTAATTTACATTAAGAGTGAGGATAGACTTTCTTCATTTCTTCCAAGGATCACAAGACTGCATCTCAAGTAGACTCAATAGTGGAATTGGGAGATACTAGGAGGAATGAATTGACATTAGAATCATTTGGAACGAGAATGCTTTACAATAAAAAATTGAAAAGTCTCCTTAGAAATTTTTTTAAACGTTGAAGACAGCTTTTTAAAGGAAACATATTCCATTTACTAACCCTGAAGAATAAGAGAGCATAAATCTAGAATGTAACATTTGAAGAGTCTTGTGAGCAAAAATCAAATCCTAGAAGACCAAATTTGTAGTTTAACTGTTGAAGCTTAAAAATGGTCTTTTTAGGGCAAATAAATGTTATATAATCCACTGAACTATCTTCTCAAGGAACAAGCTAGAGGTAGCAAAATATATTTAATAGTATTTTTCTGAATGAATGGATCATTGGCTGTTGATGAAAAGTTAAATGTGGTTGTGATGAAGAACAGTTATCTTTGGGTTTTCCCACCCCCAAGAAATCCACTTTAGTGACCTATCTTCATTGCACTATCACTTTCCTATTTAAAAGATTGGTATTAGTGTTGAAGAAGAAATTTTAAATCATGAGTACGGGAACATAGAATTAAACTGCTTATATAAGCACTTTGTAATAGATTTCAAAATATAAATCTGTTTTAGTCAAATATCAAATGTAAATGAAATAATCAGAAATAAAGGCATATAGAGAAAATTTGGGTAATTACTAAGACAAGGTTATCATTTCCACTTACCTTGCAGGCAAAATGGGTCTGATTCCCGGTTTACCATTATTTTGGATCGAAGATTGGATACATGGTCCTCTCTTAAGATCTCTCTCCAAAAAATCTCTGTAAGTACCTTTGTATTCTATAGTAACTTCTTTTTTGGTTTACATTATACTCTCTGTTTTGGGGGTGTAGATTGTTTTGATGTTGACAGAAACAATAAGCAGATGAGATAATGAGGAGGAAATGTAGGAAGAAGATTTGTAGAGGAGACAGAGGTAAATAAACAACTCCCCAATGCAAATCTTAATGGGAAAGGATGAATAGTTGGTTGTTCAAGTTATAAGTGAGCAAAGACACATGGTTCTATATTCCTTTCAGAGCAAAGCAAGTTTTTATGGGAACTTAAAAAAAAAAAAGCTGTGATATATACTCATTGTATGTGGAAAAGTATAATGAAGAAAGTTTAAAATGTAATGAATAAATCTAGCCACCCAGAAATAAGCCCTTTATAACATTTTAGTATGCATCTTTCTAGACTTGGATAAGGTACGGAGATGAGTCACCTACAAAATAACAAATCTCCCATATTGGAATCTAGTCCCCAGTATTCTAAGACCCAGTAAATGAACAGTTTTCCAAAAAGAAACAATATGAGGAGTACAATCATGCCCACAGCCAGGATGATCTTTTACATTATTAGGCTCACTAGGATATAGTGACTTTGTGTGACACTTTCCTTTCATACATGAGTAGGGGGAACTCACAGACTCCTCCTGAGCTGACAAGATTGGTACTGTTTTTGGAAGTTTCATGTGGCCCACTTCTATCAGAGCAGAGTTGCTGGGAATCAGTTATTACCAGCCATCTGAAATTCTTTAACAGTTTTTGAGTTTCCATTACTTTGTTTATTTTTTATATTATTTAAAAAATTTATTTGTAGTTATTTGTTATACATGACATCAGAATGCATTTCAGTTCATAGTACACAAATTGAGCACAGTTTTTCATTTCTCTGGTTGTATACAAAGTAGACATGAATGGTGTGGCTCTATTTTGTGTACATCCATTACTTTATTTGCAAAAAAAGGACACTCAGCAATATATAATATAGTGGGGAGTTAAATTTATTTTTAGCTGATACATTAAAATATAAAAATTGTCACAGTGTGGTGGTACATTCCTATAATCCCAGCAATGGGGGTGGGGCGAGATAAGGACAACTGAGGCAGAAGGATCACAAGATCTAGGCCAGCCTCAGCAACTTAGTGAAGCCTTAAGCAACTTAGTGAGACCCTGTCTCAAAATAAAAAGGGATGTAGCTATCTGACGTTGGGTTCAACCTTTCCAAAATATATGTAGCAATGTAATTTCATCATCTATGAGATAATTAAAGGATGTAGCTTAGCGGTAAGGATACCCTTGGGTTAATCACCAGTACCGTAAAACATTTTACATATTTATAGGGTACCATGTGATGTTTTGATACATACATACATTATATAATGTAAAACTCAGCACTTTGTAATGGATTATCTCTTTAAATGTATATCACTACTTTATGGTGAAAACATCTTTTTTTTCTAGCTTTTTGAAATATGCATTATCATTATCTATAGTTATCCTACTATGCCTAGAAAACAAGAACTTCTTAGTTCTATCAGAAATTCTAATTTTGTCTCCTTGCTGATTTAGGAGGCCACTCCCATTAGAGGAAGTAGATTTAGTTGCAAAGACAAGACCAAAGTATAGGTTGTTGGAGTTCTAAGTGAATACTCCTTTTTGCTATATTATTTTATCAATTAGTATAAAAATATATTAGCACTCAAAGCAGAATGTAGTGGCATGGCATGCCCCTATAATCCCAGCCACTTGGGAGGCTGAGACACGATCTTGCTTGAGCCCAGGATTTCCAGACCAGCTTGGGCAACATAGTGAGACCTAGTCTCAAAGGGAAAATAAAATACTAGCATTTACATGGCAAAATGAGTGAGATCATTATTCTTTCCCAATCCAGCATGAATTATTCCTCATCTTGGGCTAATTTTCAAAGTTTTTTTTTTTTTTTTTTTTTTTTTTAAGAGTTGTTTGATCATAAGCAGTGGAGAGAATACCAGCTTCAAATAAGTTACTAAAATAAAATAGCAGAACCTTCATGTATATTTTTGCTTTTTCAAAAAGCATTCACACTTATTAAGTAATGTTGATTCTTCTTATTTCCTGGCAGGTATTATAGGCAGGTATTGCCATAATTATCTCATAGATGATGAAATTACATTGCTACATATATTTTGAAAAGGTTGAACCCAAGGTCAGATAGCTAAGTAACCAAAATAGCTAAAGCAAGAAATGAAATTTCATGAATTTCAGTTGGTTCCCTTTCTACTTGCTGCTTTGTGTCATTTTCCAAATGATATATGGATATACAACAACTAAATTCAGTGGCTTTTTTTGCCTTGTAGAAGATAAATCTGCCCTCCATATATTATTGAGTCCTATCAGTGGGGCTAAATGAAGTAAAAGTAATTTTCCTTGCTGTGGCCTTTTTGGATTTTCCTTGAGCTTGTGGAATAGTCTTTGGTTTATGCCAATAATCAATTCTTTTATACTAAGTATAGCACTTGTTGCAATAAAATATTTTTTTTTACTGCCTGGTTTTCTTTTTCTTTTGGCCAACACTATACTTAATTTAAATTTTCAATATCTGTTTGGCACATGACATCAGTCTTTTGGTAAAGTTTTACTTATATTAATCAAATAGGTTGGTTGGAACAGATATATCATTTTGCATAAAAGAAACAGATTATGTGGATTCTATCCATTTGAGGCCAATAGAGGGATACCACTTATTCCTAAAGAGTGATATTCTCCTTTTTGTTTTCTTAGGAATGCTCTCTCAGTGGGGAAGGATGAACCATTTTCAGTAAAGAGCTCAGTGCTCAGGGTCCTTTTGTTCTCATAACTGCCAAATTGATGGCACGGGGGTAAGGTGGGGTACAGGTGCTTGTGACATGAGCTGACAACATTGGTACTGGTTTTGGAAATTTCATATGGCCCACTTCTATCAGACCAGAGTTGCTAGGAATCAGTTATTACCAGCCATATGAAATTCTTTAATAGTTTTTGAGTTTCCCTTACTATATTTATTTTTTATATTATTTAAAAAATTTATTTGTAGTAATTTGTTATACATGACATCAGAATGCATTTCAGTTCATAGTACACAAATGGAGCACAATTTTTCATTTCTCTTGTTGTACACAAAGTAGACATGAATGGTGTGGCTATAGGTTGTTTTGTATTTTTTCAACCATTTTAAATGTTTCTGATACTTAAGAGCACATTAATTATATCTCAACCATCAGTAGCAATTGGGCACTGTTTGAAATAAAGGTAAGTATTGAATATGAGCTCATTTCAAGAATGTAAATTGACCTTCCTAAAGAATTTTTAGTGGAAGTTACAATTATGCAGGCAGGTGTAACTATGGCATATTACTTTAAGTGTCTATGAAATAATAATACAATTCAATTTGAAGACCTTAATTTACAGATTCCAAAATAAAAAGTTAGGTTATACTTTATAATTAATGAGAAGAGATTTTTTAAAAAAATTATTGTTGATTGACATAATAATTGTACATTTTAATGGGGGCACAATATGATGTTTTAATTAATATATACATTGTATAATGATCAATTCAGGGTAACTAGCATATCTATCACCTAAAACATTTATGATTTCTTTGTGGTGAGAAAATTAAAAATTCTGTCTTCTAGCTCTTTGGGGGAAAGGTTAATTTGAGTGAGAATCCTATCCATTGTAGAAGTTTACATGTTCTGTTCTTTTTAGATTACTATCAGGGCAGAATTTCACAAACTGTAACCTTTCCCAATCCAGGGTAGAATTTAATAAAAAGTTAAACAATGCAGCTTTGTAATTTAAATCATAGACCAGGGTAGGACAAGAGTAAAATCTATCAGTTAATACTACCTTCACAGAGATTCTTAGCATTCCACCTTAAAAATCCAACTGCGTAGAGGGGAGAAAGCCAGTCCCATCAGACTGTTCCTAGGAGGAGAGACTGATTATTTTTTCTTCCTCCACTCTTAGGACATGCCTGATCTTCTTGAGCAGTCCAGCACAAGCTAATCCACAAGGTTCAATCAGGCTAAGTAATTGGGGGAATGTGTCAACTCTGAATTACAATGAGCAGCAGGGAAGGATCTGTCAGCTGACTAATCAGGGATAGTGGATTTTTTTGCATCGCTGCCACGGTGGTAATGGAAGCAGCTACGGTAGCTTTGTTTGATAGAGATTTTTGACTGCCGTTTTTAAATACTACCCCAGAAGCAGCTCACATTTCATCAATGTTGCACTGACAATTGGAAAAGAAGAGTGTAATTGTGTCTAGGCGAGATGGCAGAAGCAAATCCCCCAAGAGGCAAGATGAGGTTCAGAAGGAATGCGGTAAGGACTCTGCCTGCAGTCCTGGAAAGCCTATTCCCAAGTTCAAGTGCAGGGATGCTGCAGCATGGTGCTATAGCACAAACTGCTGAGTGGGGCTTTTAAGGACAGATGGAGAGAGAATGATGTCTTGTATTTGCATGGATTGCATTGATGTGATTACTGTGATAGTGGCGTAGGGTAATTTAAGGAAGTGGAGGAGGTAGTATATGATTTCAAAATGTCATCAAGTTTATAAGGGAGCATGTTCGTCATGTTATTTGTTTGAGTGTATTAACAATGTTGATTCATTTGGCGGTATAGCTTTAAATCATGAGTTACAATAATATATAACAAAAGGTTTTCTCCTCTCTTTGCCCATCATCAAGTAGAGTATGATATCATGGAGAGGGTTGGAGGTGATTTCATCAGCACTTAAAAAGGCAGACTTCTTGGGTGTTATTGTACAAGTGAAAAAATATAAAATTCTGTAATTATTTGAAATCTTTATGGTTTTAGATCTTCTCCAGACTTAAAGTTTAAAGATGCAAAATTCTAGCCTGTTGACAACTTTTTTTCTTTTAAGGAAAAAAAGTGA
Source organism: Marmota monax (assembly GCF_021218885.2). Lineage (NCBI taxonomy): Eukaryota > Metazoa > Chordata > Mammalia > Rodentia > Sciuridae > Marmota > Marmota monax. The sequence continues at coordinate 2,746,901 of NW_026695225.1, read as the reverse complement.
CTCTTTATTCAGGATAAACTAAAATTTGGAAATCTCTCCTCAGATAATTTTTCAAATACTCTTCTACCTAATTTTTTCCTTAATTTATTCATTCATATACTAAATTGCCTAGAAAATTTCTAACATGATCTTTAGATATATATTTTGGAGAAATGTTGAAATAACACTAATCAATTTAATAGCAAACTAGTCATCCACAAGGCTTTAAATGCCACTCATTTTCTTTCAAACCTGAGATACTGTTATTGATATTATGGTGTAAAATATAAACTTGTTTACTGAAAAAAATCAAGATAGCACACACAAAAAGGTAAGAAGATAAAAATTGGCCATAGGAAAAAAATGATATTTTGAATCAAGAGTAAGACAGGGACAGCATAAATTTCATTGTTATTGCATGATAGTGAGCATCATGGGCGAGTAAATGATTTTTCTTAATACAGCTCTTAGCACAGAATGCTGTTTTTAAAATTAGGGTATGACTCTTCATTTTGATAAAATTATGTATTAAGCTCTACCAATGATTTTGTCGTAGGAGAATAATACTGTTAGACATTTAACAAACAATTTGCAGTGCATAAGAAATGCCTGTGTGTGTGTTTTGCAGTATTGTATGGAAATGATATTAGTACTTTTGTTATCAAAGGTAACTGACTTAAGCTTTCAGAAAGTTCCCAATTCCTTTCTGTACATAGATGTTTTCTCCATGCCAAGCTTAGTTTCAAATATACATATATATATTAATATATACACATATAAATATAGCACACAGGTACTCATGGAATAGATGTGTCTAGTACTGTGCTATATATATACCATGGGTTTCAGTGGTCAATATTAGAATGGCTACTGGGCTGAAGGAACTCCCAACTAGTAGAGAAGGGGGAATATGTTTATAAATAGTTATTTCAGAAGAATTTCTGGTTGGTGGGGAAGACCTTATACAAGAGATGATATTTGTTTGGACCTTAAGTAAAACCATATGTTTCTATTATCTTTCCTTGATTCTTATCTGTGTTTTTTCCCCTCAAAAATGAATTAAGTGGCCTCTAGGAACAGGTGTCCTGAAATGAAACTGTTTGAATTAAATCCACAGCCTGGAACTATAGTGGCAGGCAAATTTGTTTTACTTGCATGGATAGGACTTGACCAAGGTGAAAAATTTGAATCCCGACTTGTGACAGACTGGTTTGACCTTGAAGGATCTTTGGAGTTGGGCTGATCCTGGGGACCATGATAGGCCTAGAAGGATGATGGTCCAATGAAATTAAAAATCCAATGAAAAGATTGAACTGGTTGCTTGGTTGAAATTGCAGTTATAGTAGCTGAGTGAGGGGGAGGGGATGAAGAGATAGATATGTGACAACAAGGACAAACACAAAGAAGGAATATCGGTTGGGGCTGCCCTACTCCTGAGGTCACTTGGCAAATTGTTTGGCAACATGTCGGTAACTCATTATTTCTGTAGTCTTTAATGGTGGGGGTATGGGAGAACAGTGTAGAAGTGGCTCATGCCATTAAAAACTATGTTCTATAGCTTAAGGTCATAAGATGTCCCCAGCATGTTCTATAAAGATGGTTTAGATCTTATCAAGGTCAATCACATGTCAGCATCTCAACATTCTATTCTGTCATGATATTAAACTATAATAGTTTCCATTCAGTGGGTGCCATGATGCTAAATTGTTTCCCATAACTTGGTTTGAATGTTATTATTGGTTCTATTTTGTAGAGTCAAGCTCAAGTGATTCATAAATGAAAAATATTAAGTCTAAGTGTTCAGTGTATAAACTGTTAAGTGACTGGGAAGAGCTTGCTTCAGATCCAGATAGGCCTTAGTGCTACTGCTTACCAGCTGTGCTTCAGTTTGCTCATCTGTAAAAGGGGAATAATACCTACTTCATTGCAGTGTTATGCAGGCTAAATAGGACAGTGTGTATAACAAGCCCTGCAGGTATATTGTGGCTTTCAGTCAAGCGACCCTCTTATTTTTACTGCCTGTATTTGCCCTGAAGGTTAAAAAACAAAAGATATGGGAATATAAACTGCATTGTAAGTACACAAAATTTTATGTTGTATGAGGCATTTTAAATATTTTAAAAGAAATAACTAGAATAATTAAAAACTGGATAGGGTAGGTGAATTGCCTCACTTAGATATCACACAAAAGAATATTAAATAAGGTTACTTTCTGGAGTTTAATAGTGAAATGATGTATAGAGTTTATGCCTGTCATGCTTGTTATTGCTGTTATTATTGCTGAAAGACAATGTACCTAGGCAGTCAGGGTAGGTGTAACTAAAAGGAGAGAAATATGTTGTCTATGAGGGAAAGGTGGTAGGAAGCTTGTTTTGTGCCCGTTACCTTAAAGAACCAGTAAGAGCTGCTGCAGAGGCCTGGGGTGGGACTATGTACAATGATTGGACACATGGCTCTGAGCCTTATGACGATGAGCAACATTTTCCTTTTTAGTGATATGCCTTCAAGCAGTCACATGTTGGAACTCTAAAAAAATGCATATGAGAAGCTAAAACCAATGCTGTTTCCTCTCTCATGAAAAGTCTTTTTTTTTTAAATGAAAAGCAAAAAAAAAAATAAAATAAAATAAAGCTGACCCTTAACCACATCCCTTTGCTTTTTTGACAAGTTCTCAAAAAATGATTTATGGTTTTAGAATCTGGAGTTTGATTTTGGAGAAAATAGAAAGTATGCCTTTTCATGTTTATATAACCATACAGATTAGAAATTCTTAAAGCAGCATACCAAAACATTTAGAAATGTATTCTCAAAGTATAATGGGAAAGCTCAATTGACTTGATCTCTATTTGCTGTGATAATATGCATCTGAAACCATATGCTATTTGGTTGTTCATTTAAATACCAGCTTTAAAATGGATTATCTTGAAAATTTTAGTTATATAAATATCTGTATATAGAGAAAATGCTTTAGACATGCATAAAATAATCTTTTGTTATTTGTGTTACTGGAGATTGAACTATATCCCCAGCCTCTTTTATTTATTTTTTTATTTTGAGACAAGGTCTTGCTGAATTGTCCATGCTCGCCTAGAACATGTGATCCTCCTGCTCAGCCTTTTGAGTAGGCAAACTAATTTTAAATCCATGTATCCTATCAGGTTTAAATTTCTCCAGAATGCTCTGTCCCATTCAAATATCATAGGCGGCAATCACAGAAAGGGATGTGTATTTGCCCATGTTCAGAGGTGTGAGGTGTTTTTGTTGAGAGATTGTGAATGGGAATCACATACTATACAACCCTTTTTTTATATTTTATTTTTGAGACAAGGTCTTGCTAAGTTACTCAGGGCCTTGTTAAGTTTTAAGCAAACTTTCAACTTGTTTTCCATCTTTAAAAATAAATGTTTAACATAGAGATTTCTGAATTCTCTTGAGAAAGCAAAGATTGGACCCTGCTGGGCACACTTTTCTACGTGACATTTAGCTGTAACAGACTAGAGAGCCTCCCCACTTTTGGATGCTCTCAAGTACATCACAGTTCTCACCATTTCCTATTGTTTCTCACCATATAGGAAAGCATGTCAATTGCTTGAATTAAATCCTGCCTACATAACATTTACATGATTTCCCTAACACATGGTAGGCATTCGGGTTTGTCTTTGTTTAGTTTCAGGTTTAGAGTTTCAGCCTTGAATCTGATTGTTGTATTATCCCCCTATGGTTCTGCAAATTCCTGTTGATCAAGAGTGTGGTTCAACAATCAGGTGAACCCGGGTTTAATGCTGCCTCTTACAAGCTAGGGGGTCTCAAAAAATTTCTTTTTTTTTAATTTTTAATACTGGAGATTGAACCCAGTGGCGCCCAACCACTGATCCACATCACCAGCCTTTTTTCGTTTGTTTTTGGGACAAGGTCTCCCTGAGTTGCTTAGGGTCTCACTAAGTTGCTGAGGCTGGCTTTGAACTCGTGATCCTCCCATCTCAGCCTTCTGAGTTGCTGGAATTACAGCCGTGAATCACCATGCCCAGCCTGGAAAAATTTCTTACCTCACAAAACCTCAGTGTATTGGTTTCCTATTGTTGCTGTAACAGATTGCTACAGACTTGGCGACCTGAAAAAAAAAGTTTATTGTTATGGTTCTGGAAGTCAGAAGTCCAAGGTTAGTATTGTGGGCTAAAACCAGGAAGACAACTGGGCTGTGTTCCTTCTAGTGGTTCTAGAGGAGAGTCCATATCCATGAGTTTTTCAGCTTCTAAAGACTCCACATTCCCTGGCTTGTGGCCCTTCAATCACTCTGACCTCTGCTTTTGTCACTGCATCTCCTTTTCTGATTCTCCTGCCTCCTTCTCATTATTTTTCTTTTTCTGTGGTATTGGGATGAAATCCATGGTCTTGAACTTGCTAGGCAAGTGCTCTATCACTGAACCACATTCTTAGCCCCCCTTTTGCTAATAAAGATCCTTTTGATTACAATGGTCCCACCCTGATAAATCAGAATAATCTTTCCATGAACCTACTATTTACAAACACTTGGTACAGTGTTGTAATAATGTTCATTATGAGCACAATTCTTGGAATAAGCATTTAATAAATAGTGACACTGCCTTGTGCTGCTATCCAATCTCCTTTCCCTACTTTAAGGCTTTGAAAGTACTGAATGAAGAGCAAGAGTGAGAGTGAGAGTGAGAGAGAGCAAGAGTGAGATTGTGTGTATTTATTTTCAGGATGTGTGTGTGTGTGAGAGAGAGAGGGACAGACAGACACACACACACACACACACAGAGAGAGAGAGAGAGAGAGAGAGAGAGAGAGAGAAGCTATGAAAGATAGTTATATATGTACTGTTGTAGATTCACTTTTATTATGACAGTTTGGCAAATACCTGTTAAAGTCTGAGATTAGCTAATGGGAGTGAGATTGAAAAATCAAGTATATCTATTCATATATGGGCAGGAAGGCTAGAAACTGTAACTGGTTAATCAAATGAATTGTATGCCACTCAGTTATTTAGTACATGTATAGCTATTGCCCCCAAATAGCTATTAAATTTAAGAGTAGCTATCTAGTTAGCAGAATATTTGGGAAGAGAATTCTTAAGTAATCCTAAAATAAAAAGCATTGTCAATTTAATTATACAGGCAATAAATGAGGTTTTAATCCTTTGGTGGTATATTTTCTTTAAAAATGCAAATTTTGTCTACTTTTTTATGACAAGTAAATCAGAAAACATTTTGAATGAGTTAAGGAAAGAGAATGTATAATAAAAATAATAAGAAGGTTTTACTGAAGAATGATCTAATTAGAATGTAGAATTATCTTTAGAAGCAATTTATGTAGCTGTCAGTGTTGGGGATAAGCCACTTTATCAAACAGAGCAATAACTAATTTAATAAACATCCACCACAAAATCCTTAAATTATGAGCAGTGAAAAACTCCGTATCCCTTCCTAAAATCACTTCTGATTCTATGGACAGTGATTTTGCTTCTATTTTCTTTATGCTATTTTGCCTGCTGTGTGACCAGTTGTACCTGGACCTGAGTGCTGGGACAGTTTTGCTTTCCTAGGAATGGCAGGGTAGAGACCAGGGCCTTACCTCAGGCAGAGAATTGCTGCATGGTCTTCTCTCTTCCCATAGTATCCTCTCACTCGCTCCTGCCCACATACAATTTTGGATATGGGTAAGTATCAATTCTAGGGATTTGCTTCCAGAGAATTTCTAAACCACAATACCAGAGAATATGAACTTAAGGCAAGTGAAAGAGAAAAAGAAAATGAAACTGGATCAACCTAGAATCCCTGAAAGCAAATAAAAGTAATTTTGCTTTAAATCTTGGTAAAGGTAGGGCACTTTAAATTTTGTTTAAAAGTGAAAAAAATTAAGCTGGTTCAAAGTAGATATTATAATGTACTGGTAATTTACGTAGGACAAGGACAAGGAAAGGTTTGACTTACCCAAAGTGAATGGACTAGAAATTGAATCAGTACTGCAGCTCTCAGAAGTCCTCATCAGGTTCTAAACAAGCCTTTATTTATATTTGTAAAATCTTCTGCCCAAGCTTGCTTGACATTAGGTCCAAGAATCCAAGGTAAATCAAACAACAACAGCAACAACTGTCTTATTAATGTTTTAGGGTTTGTGAAGTACCTTTGCAAATTCATTATTGTAATTCTTGCAATAACATAAAATATATACATAATTGAGGGTATGATATACGTTATCATTAGAGTGTTCTCTTATCGATATTTCTATATATGTTGATTTGAAATAAGACCTTTCCAGCAGCAGGGGTCATGGCTACCAGTAGCTCTGGAATGATGTCTTTAAAGTTTCCTTACCTTAGTGCTGTTTTTAAAAATCTTGGACAGGACTATGCTTCTGCTTACATCAGATTTTTATACTAACACACTACTAATCATTTTGTGTTGGAGGGGTGGGGTCATGGAGGAAAATAACAGTATTCATTTGGACTCAATGTTTAGAATAATAAGAGGAGGAGTGGTTTCTCAAAGGAAGAGGGGAATTGTAGGTTGAACAGTCATCCCAATTTGTGTGAATTTATGCTATTGTGTAAATTATTATGTGCTTGTGACTATTCAGTTCTCTTTCTCTCACTCTAGTTCTCATTGCTACCTAATTGTTTATGGTTTTTATTACCATCACAAATTGAGTTTTTAAAGTCCCCAGTTGTAGATAACATTTCTGGAAGAGTATATCTTATACTTTAGTGAAAATTATTATTTTCCTTTTTCTTTTTTAAAAATATTTTTTTGGGGGGGCTGGGGATATAGCTCAGTTGGTAGAGTTCTTGCCTCACATGCACAGGGCTCTGGGTTCAATCCCCAGCACCACTACCAAAAATATTTTTTGTTGTTGTTGATGGACCTTTATTTTATTTATTTTTGTGTGGTGCTGAGAATCAAACCCAGTGTCTGACACATACTAGGCAAGTGCTCTACTACTGAGCCACAACCCAAGCTTTCCTTTTTATTTTTTTAATAACTTTATTTATTTTATTTATTTTTATGTGGTGCTGAGTATCAAAGCCAGTGCCTCACATGTGCTAGGCAAGTGCTCAACCCCAGCCCTCTTTTCTTTTTTAATAGACTATTTTGGAGAGTAGTTTTTAGGTTCACAACAAAACTGAGCAGGAAGTACAGAGAGTTCTCATAGAGTTCTTGTCCCCCCAGTATCTTTTTAACTTTTGTTTTATAGCTTTGTTCAATTGCTATTATTATAGCATGCCTGGAATATGAGTGCATTTGAAACATTTTTGATAGATTTTGCTTTATTATGCTTTAATCTTCCCTCTTGAGACTGATGACTCCTGACTCTACACTCTCAGCTTAGACCTTTCCCTCGCCACCCACTTACTCCTATATAACAGCTGTCTGATGGACGTCATCTGGATGTCCTGCAACCCTTCCAGCCCAGCATGCCTACAAAGGGGAATTAGAATCTTGCTTCCCTCCTTCAAACCTGCTTCTCGTGTTCTCTTCATCTCAGTGAGGGTGGTACCATTCACACCATTACTGAAGCCCCAGATTTTGAGATTGATTTGATTGAGTCCCTCCTTTCTCATCTAACACATCCAATATTTATGTCTTACTGATTGTACCTCCTAAATTCTATTTTTTTTGGTATTGGGGATTGAATTCAGGGGCCCTTGACCACTGAGCCACATCCCCAGCCCTATTTGGTATTTTATTTAGAGACAGGGTGTCACTGAGTTGCTTAGGGCCTCACTTTTGCTGAGGGTGGCTTTGAACTCACTATCCTCCTATCTCAGTCTCCTGAGCCACTGGGTTTACAGGCATGCACTACCATGCCCGGCTATACCTCCTAAATTCTACCCTCATTTCTGCCATTTTTGTTCTGGTTCAGAATCCCTGGCTTAGATTTTACTATACTAACCCTCCTAGTGCATCTGTCTGTGTCTATTCCTTTCCAAATCCACTTCTTTCCTAAAGCCAAAGTAATCTTTCTAAAATGCAAATCTGATGGGGTTGTGGATATAGATCACTGGTAGAGCACTTGCCTATGGCCCTGGGTTCTATTCCTAATACCATGATAAATTTAAAAATTTGCAAACCTGATTATGTTGTTCTGTTGCTTGAAACCTCTTAGAGATTCCCTTTACTTCTAGGAAAGACTCCAAGATCTTTCTTGATATGGTTCTTGGCTGCCTTTCCAACACTATCTTCCTGTATCTCCCAGCATCATTTTCCTCTAGCTTTTTTGACTGTGATCTCTTCAAGACTTGGGATAGTTTACCTATTAAGAGCACAGACCTAGGTACAATTTAAGATTTCGCCAGCTATGGCAATTTATACTTAAATTCTCTGAGCCACATTTTGTTTGTAAAAGGGGGAGACTCCTTTATAGGATTATTGTGAAGAGGAATTATGACAAATACTTGGCATAAAGTAGGCATTTAATACCAGGTGATTTATTAATATTGGGTCATATTATTGTCATTTCTCCCTAATTTTTCCATATTTTATTTATTTATTTACTTATTTATTATTTGTTCTAATTATTTATACATGACAGTAGAATGTATTTTGACACATTGTACACATATGGAGTACAACTTCTCCTGCCTCTGTCTGAATGTGGTGCAGAGTCACACTGGTAGTGTAATCATACATGTATACAGGGTAATAATGTCCATCTCATTCTACCATTGTTCCCATCTTCTGTATTTTTAATTGGTGTATTATGTACATAATGATGGGATTTGTTGTTACATATTCAGAGGTGCAAATAATATAACAATATAAATTGCACAATATCATTCCCTAGTATTTTCCCTTTCCTTCCTCTCCCTGGTCCCTTTCCCTGACTCTATTGATCTCCCTTTGATTTTCATCAGTTTTTTGAGAAACTTTCATACTGTTTTCTATAATGGCTGTTGTAATGTAATCCCCGTCAACAGGGTATAAGTGTTCCCCTTTCTCAAGTCATTATTATCATTATTATTATTGTCTATTAGATAATAGTCATTCTAGGTAGGGTAAAAATATCCCTTTCTTTTTTTTTTAATATCCCTTTCTTTTACTTTTTCCTCTCTAGCTTCCACATATGAAAGAAAACATACAATCCTTGATCTTCTGAGTTTGGCTTATTTCTCTTAACGTGATGTTCTATGTTCCATTTATTTTCCTGAAAACTAACATACTTTCATTTTTCTTATGACTGAATAAAACTCCATTGTGATATATACCATATTTCTTTATCCATTCATCTGTTGAGTGAACCATGCTATTTCTATAGTTTGGCTATTTTGAATTGTGCTGCTATTAACATGGGTATGCATGTATTGCTATAGAATAATGACTGTAATTTTTGATGGGATATGTACCAAGGAATGGTATAGCTGGATCATATGGTGGTTCCATGCCTAGTATTTTGAGAAATCTTTTTACTGATTTCCATAGTGGTTGTACTAATTTACAGTTCTTCTGACAGTGTAAAAGTGTTCTTTTTTCTCTACATCCTCTCCAGCATTTATTATTGCTTGTATTCTTGATGACTCCTCTGAATAGACATGTCTTAAAAGAAGATATAAAAATGGCCAAAAGATAATTGAAAAAAATGTTCAATAAAATTAATCATCAGGGAAATGCATTCAAAACCACAATAAGGTATTGTCTTACTCTAGCTAGAATGACTATTATCTAAAAGACAATAATAACAAATGGTGGCAAAAGTGTGGAGAAAGGGAAACTCTTATACACTCTTGGTTTGATTAAGTTAGAACAGCCATTATAGAAAACAGTATGAAAGTTTCTCAAAAAACTGAAAACATGTGACTCAGCAATCCCACTTCTGGGTATATAGCCAAATGACTTGAAATGATTATATCAAAGAGATAATCTGTATGCCCCTGTTTATTACAGCACTAACAACAATAGCCAAAATGTGGAATCAGTCAAGGTGTCCATCAGTGGATGAATGGATATAGAAAATGTGGCATATATACACAGTAGAATATGATTCAGTCATAAAAAAGGTGAAATCCTATCATTTTTTGGCAGTGTAGATAAAACTGGAGGATATTATATTAAGTGAAGTAAGCCAAGGACAGAAAGATAAATATTATATGTTCTCATAGAGTATTGTATGAAGACAATTCTGGAAATGAAAAAAGTTGATCACATAGGAGGGGAAGTAGTTTGATTCTTCATAACATACAGAAATGATAATATTAGATGGATCTGCTAATTACTGTGATTTGATCATTACACATTTTATATATGTATCAAATTATAATACTGTACCCCATAAATGAGTATGAATTTTCTGTCAGTTAAAAACAAAAAGTAAAATATAAAAACAAAACTAACTTAAAAATGAAGTGTTAGAGTATAATTCTTTGAAACTTGGGACCTATTTATCTAGTGTGAGAAAATTTCATACCAGGAACACTAAGGATCTGACCTAATAACCTTATAGTATTTTTATTTCTATTTTCATGTTTTTGGATTTTTATCAGCATCCATTTTTTTAAGAATTGGCCTTTTACTGACTTTTATTACTTTAAATTATATTCCTTCAATTACATATTTTCTGACATGTGCTCAGTCAAGTGCTTGGTTTTGCCAATTTTGTCTCATTCTTTTGTTCCTTCTTTCGACAGGCTTCTTTCCCTGGGAACTTGCACTTAGTTTTGGTTTTACGTCCTACCAGTTTTCTTCAACGAACTTTCACAGACATTGGATTTCGATTTAGTCAGGAGGATTTCATGCTCAAATTACCAGTAAGAATATATTATTTAAATGGTTTGTCCCTTTAATTCTCATGAAGATTTTGTCCCATGCTGTTTGTTTTTACATGTGCTTACATACAGCTTTTAAAATAAAAAAAAATTCTTCGAAAAATGCAAATTTCAAATGGCCCCAAGTCTTCTGCTTCTACTGTTAAGAAATAGATCAAGCAATTTATAACAAAACCAATTTCTTTGAAGAATAAATGTTATATGTATGTGTTTATGTGTATATGTGTGTATGTGTGTGCATAATTAGGAACTTTTATTTTTAGTAAAAAAAGAGTATGTTTTATGTATTTGAACTCCCATGAACTCACATCCTGAGCTGGTTCAGAGTATCACATTCTTTGTTTTGAAAAGATGTTTTTATATGTTTTTATTGTTAGGAATACAGTGTTCATAAATTTTGATACTTTTGGAAAGATCAGTCCCTCCTGATAAATTATAGCTTACAATATACTGTCCTTTTACTTTGTTGTGAGTGTAGTATTCTTTCACAAGCTGAGCCATTTACAATGAAAACTTTTAGATGAAAGAGAATTAGGTGTTTGGGTTTTTATGTAGGTTAATTTTGCTGTAGAGAAATGTTTTGTAAATAAAGACTTATTACCTAAATAAGGTAATGCAAACGTGTGGGGGTTCATGTACAAGAGAGAACTGTTAGAACCATTTATAGAAGATGAATTTCTGCTAAATGTATGCTAAAGTTCATTTTACAGTTTAACGGAGGGATGTCATGAAGGACAGTTAACAGTATCTTTTTTGCTTATTTATATAGGTTGTTATGCTGAGCTCAGTTAGTGATTTGCTGGCATACATTGATGACAAGCAATTAACCCCTGAGTTAGGCGGCACCTTGCAGTACTGCCACAGTGAATGGATCATCTTCAGAAATGTATGTTGCTTTTGCCCTTACCGTAGAGCCTATAGTTCATATTAGTCTTTGAATCTAGTTCTAGAATTTTTTCCTATTTGAGAAAAACAGATTTTTCGGGGCTCCTACTTTCCAAATACATTTAAAATTCAACATCTTGATTTTTCTTCCACAGGCAATATCTAGAAATGAAGAGTCACTAGGGATAGCAGTTGAAGGAGAGGTCTAGAGAACGAGGAAATCTTACTCTGCCAAACCCTGCCTGTGGTCATGTAGTAACTTGAAGAAACAAAGGGTTTGTGTTCAGATCCTGTCACTGCTGATTTTTAGCTGTATGACCTTGGACAATATACACAACCTCTCTTAATCCTAGTTTTCCAAGCTATAAAATGGGAATAATAATACCTTACCTCATAGGAGTCTTGGGGAGATTAAATAATATACCTAATGCAAAATGATTGGCTCAGTGCATAGCATATGACAAACCCTCAACAAGTCAAGTAATATTAATCTCATTATCCTAGGGATTTTCCTGAGGCAGTTACATTTGTAGCAGAGTCCTTCTGTTTTAGAAATTTTCGAATAAATGAAGGCTATGTGCTTCCCAGGTCGGAATCCATGTTAAATGTCTTAACTTCAAATTCCAGAGATATGGGAATTTTTCTGAAGAAAATAATGATGTTTCATTAAATCAGGGTTTCATTTTCCTCATCTTGCTTCTTTATCCAACAGTTCATTTAATAATTCATTCAACAATTCATTCATCCACATGAAGGTGTGTTGTCAAGATAATAATATCTATCCTTTAATAACCTACAAAACCAAACTAAAGGAGCCAGATACCTTGAGCTGCATGGTAGATAGATGGTTCATGTAACCTCTACATTTTTTCCATCTCTCTGTAAGAAATGGATTTTGTGGAAAAAAAAACAACAACAAATTAACAACACAACCTTATTTGCCATTTTAGGGCAATAGAGCCTTTGGTATGGCATTTCAGATCTTAAATAGTACTTGCAATGAATTATTGTGACAACTTGTCCTCCCGCTTTCCTAAGACCATTACCTTGTTTGGAATGCTAATGCTATTCATAAGTGTTTATAAACAAATATAAAGTGACTTTGCTGTTCTCATCTCTTTAACAGTAAACTTATGGCACTTTTACCCATTGCAGAGTTTGTAGAATAAGGAAAGCTCTGTGATTTTTAAGGACATAAAATGGATTATTCAGTACATGGCATCTTTTAAGAAATAATTTTTTTGGGGGTGGTGCTGTGGATTGAACTCAGGGCCTTGTGCATGCCAGACAAGTACTCTATCACTGAACTATATTCTTAGCTCCCCCCCCCAAAATTTTTTATCAGTGTCTAAGACAAAAGTTCATAAATTTAGAAAAAAGACATCCAAGAAGAACCATAACTTTGCTCTTAGTTTCTTAGAGCCTTAGATGCAAAGTTAGAGTTGATTGCCAAGGGTAATGCCAGAGTTCCCAACATACATGTTTGATGTTATACCCAAATAAAAATAAATGCAATTATTGGTCCAGGTTTTGCTATGTTGGCAGAGTTTCCATAAAAGAATCACTGGCTCTTTGCAGGCTATAGAAAATTTTGCCCTCACAGTGAAAGAAATGGCTCAGATGTTACAGTCCTTTGGAACTGAACTCGCTGAGACAGAACTACCAGATGATATTCCTTCAATAGAAGAAATCCTGGCAATTCGTGCCGAAAGGTATCATTTATTGAAGGTATGTCTGAATGGACAAACAAAAGTTTTACATGGTCTTTTTCCAGAAATATGTTTGACACATCAATTTCACACTGATTGTTACATGTTTGTATATTTATATTTAAAAGTATAAAAATAATATTCCACAAGAGAAGAATGTTCTGGATAGGCTGAACTTTTAAGTGTCCCTTCTGCAAATGGTATATTGTCTTGGGAAATTGTTTATTTGAAAATAGAATATATTTTAAATGATACAGAATAAGAAATCTACAGGCATTTGGTTATCTCATATTCTTTATATTATGGAAACGCCTTCTCATTCAGAAAGCAAGTGTTAAGAGTCAGCAGTTCACAGGTGTTCTGTTTTAGTTTCCACTACAGGTACAGTGTGAAATGGGAGAAGGTGCATTTGATGAGGATCCAGAAAGCCTGATTTCTTCTCCCATCTCTGCCATGATCTAGTGTTGTGACCAAGGCCATGTTGCTCAGTAGATTATGAGCTTTCTTCTCCACAGAGTACTAGTGCTTAATGTTTTCTTTGGTAAACCAGGAGTGGCAAATGAATTTAGTTTTCCTACTCATTTCTGATCATAGAGTTTGGGTTGTGAAAGATTCTGAGGCACAGTTTTGACAATGAGCAAGTACTTTGAGGGTCTCTTGCCTCAAAAAGTTTAATAACATTCTCAACAAATACCACACATCCAATTATCACTGTTTTCTTCATATGTTAATAGTCATACTGGGTACACTGTCATATTTGAGCTTTGTGTACAGGTTGCATGTTTCAGTTAAAAGAGGAGAGAAACTGAATGTTTGAACTATAACCTAAAAGCCAAACTTTTTCCAAGGAAAGAAAACTGTATTTTACAAACTGTGATGTTGGGCAGTTTGCTTACCCTCCTGAGTTTCAGTTTTTTTATGTGTAATGAGGTTGGTGATGATGATTGTGCATATCTTATATATGGTTGTGTGAAGGTGAAATGAGGTAAAGTGTGTGGTGTATGTATAGCAGTGCTTGGCACACAGCTCATGCTTTATAAATTCAACCTTTTTTCTCTTTGTAATCCTGGGGATTGAACCCAGGGACTCACACATGCTGGATAAGTGCTCTACCACTGAGTCATACCTTCAGCCCCTTAGGCCCAAATTTTTACTTATAATTTTAGGGGACCCTTGAAACTACTGAAGAAAGTCTTATGTTACTTTTTGATGTCTGAAGAAAGTCTATGTTTTTACACCAGTCTCCAATCATAAGACCTTCTAAATAGAAATATATGCTTCATGGTGTTATTTAACCCCAAATGTGAAGTAAAATAAGACTTATGGTGGGAAGTGATTGCTAACAATTAAGGATTAGTAAGAAAGGTACATGATTCTTCTTGTAACATCTGTAACATCTGTAACTCTATGTTTTCTATTTTGATAGTTTTTATTGTGCTAATACTGCCTTATTTGAACACTTTAAAACATTACTAGAACAGAATGGAATAAATTAGAACTTGCTACCAGCAAGAGAAGGAGGCAGCAAAGAGAACACATGGTACTTCTCCCGGTAACAATTTTGTAGAATAGTGATTGAAACATCCATCTCTAAGGCAAGGGCTTCTTGGATCTTCAAAGCTTGTGGATTTTGTAGTATTGAAATATCCTTGATTTTTCAGATAGCTGTGCAAGGAAAGCCCATTCTAGAGCTGCTATTTCTATTCTGCATGCCATGAATGTATATTGCCTTCCCTTCAGGTTGTTCAGGTTGGATCACTAATCAGCTGATATATCCCATTGTGCCTTTGTACAGAATGATATTACAGCTGTAACCAAAGAAGGAAAAATTCTTCTAACAAATCTGGAAGTGCCTGACACTGGAGAAGCTGTCAGTTCGAGTATTGAACGTCATCAGCAAATAAATGGTGACTGGCAAACTATTAATAAGTAAGTATACTTTTTTTTTTACTTCAGAGTTAACTTATTTATATTTTCAAGAAGGAATTATACATTTTTGTTACAATTCATTATGTGTGAAAGTAGTTCTGGAGCTCTGAAAATCTGAGAACTTCTTGCCAGGGTCATCCCACAGAAATTAGCTTGCCTGCAGAACTAAGTTCTGTGAACATTGTCTCTGTCTTAACCAAGTGCCACAGACTGTGACCTTGTCTATAATTCTTAATGTCCATTGATGTAGCTGTGATATAGGTGTTTTTTTAAATAAATTCTTTGATTTTTCTTTGTTAAGATTGCTGGCTCAAGTGCATGACATGGAAACAGCTTTTGATGGATTTTGGGAAAAACACCAATTAAAAATGGAACAGTATCTGCAACTGTGGAAGTTTGAGCAAGATTTTCAAGAGGTGAGTTAAAGTTATGCATTTCTTTTCATTATTCCAGAGGTTCTTACTTCTTGAGCATCAGAATCCAGTCTTATAATATGCCCATATATACCTATAGAAAGACTGTAAAGCATGTATAAGTGAGCGTTGACTTAGAATGCACAAAACCTGTACTAAAATTCTCAGAATTCTCTTCTTCAACTTACCCATTTCCTATGAGATGGTACTTAGGTGCCAACATGTATGAAAGGGACAAAGTTTCTGTCTTCCTTGAGGTTTGTTATTCATTTTAGATATTAAGGGTTTGTAGGCTGTGTGATAGCATTCCAAGGAAATAATACCCACTTCCTACTTGGTGTTTAAATACCATATACCTGAGCTGAGCTTATGATTTAACCAGGGTTTTTTTTTTTTTTTTTTTTTTTTTTTTGATCCAGGACTTGATTTCTATGAAAAGCCTGACAGATGCAATTAAATCATGTTTAGTTACATATTTTTTTAGAGAGAGAGAGAGAGAATTTTTTTAATATTTATTTTTTAGTTTTCAGTGGAATCAACATCTTTTTTATTTCATTTTTATGTGGTGCTGAGTATCGAACCCAGCACCCTGTGCATGCCAGGTGAGCACGCTACCACTTGAGTCACATCCCCAGCCCCTAGTTACATATTATTTAAAAGATCGAAAGTATTTTCCAGTTTCACCCACCTGGATAATCCATCATAAGTGGCCAATACCCATACTTTAGTTTCTTCCATCTGTGTAGCAGCCCTGTCGAAGCTCCTCACAGACATAGTACTTGGTCATGCTCATCAAGGAAAATTCCATTTCTTTTCTCTCCTGTGTGTGTCTAGCTTGTGTTCTGCTCATGAATGGCTTACTTGCCTGGTATTCATTTGTTCTCTAAGAATTAGGTGTTTTGGAGGAGCACAGCATTCTGGACTTAGGGCTCATTTATTCCCAACCCAATACTCACAAAATAGGACTTTCCTGAGTGTACCAACTATGTTATCTACTCGTATGTGAATTTGCATCCAATCGACATTCTTGTCCTGTGGTTATATTCTGTTTCTTCAAGTCATTGCTGTCTCTAATCAGTATTTTTGTTTTACAGTGTGCCTTATTGACAGTCTGTATCTCATAGTTAGTTGAAGAAAGGTTTTTTTTTTTGTTTAGAAGGTTCCTCTTTTTTTTTTTTAAGAAAAACTTATTTGGGGCTGGGGTTGTGGCTCAATGGTTAAATGCTCCTGGATTCAATCCCCAGTACCAAAAACAAAACAAACAAACAAAGAACAAAGCAAGAACAAAAGAAAGAAAAAAATCATTTGGAAATTTCAACTTATAGAAAAGTTGCAAACATAAGGAAAGTAGAAACACCCATTTATCTTCTCCCCAGATTAACTTATTTATAATATTTTGCCGAATTTGCTCTATTATTTCTATTCCCTTGCTCATATGTATATACAGATAATTTTTGTGAGCATTGAGAATAAGTTTTGTACATTATGAACTTCCTCCCTAAATATTTCATTTGTTTTCTAATAATTATTCTCATATATCCACAGTACAGTTATGAAATTCAGTACATTTAACAACAATGCAATACTTTTATACTTTCTACCATCAATATTTCAATTCTGTCCATTGACCCAATAATGGCCTTTATAGCATTTCTTGTTCTTTCCATACAGGGTCTAATCTAGAGTCCAGTATTGAATTGTCATGTCTCTTTAGTCTCCTTGAATCTAGAACATTTCCACAACCTTTCTTTGTATTTTATGACATTGATATTTTGAAGAATGTAGTCTATTTTAAAATAAGATTTCTTCATTTTGAGTTTGACATCTCATGATTAGCTTTAGTCTATGTGACCAACTAGATGACTACATAAGTGATGTGCTCTTCTCAGGGTATCACACCTGCCTCTCATTGTTGATATGGATTTTGATTAACCAGAAAAATGTTACTGAATTTCTCCTCTCTATAGTTACCCCTTGTCCTATAACTAGTAGAATATGTGTTGAGAGGAAATTTAAAGCAATGCAATTATCTTGCTCCTAATCAAAATTTCCCATAGATTTAGCATCAATCTGTTTCTTTCCTGAACAACTCTTTACTATGGTAATTGTTAAATGATGATTTTCCAACACTTATCCATCCACAGTAGGAACTGTGCTAAAAGAAGAGTCTTTCCTTTTTCTCGTTTATTAATTTGATTCATATAATTATCATGGTTTATAATTTATTACTATTCTTTCTTTTTTTTCTTTTTTGTGAATTGAACTCAGGGCCTCACATATGCTGTGCAAATGGTCTACTGCTGAACTACATTCCCAGTCCTTTTCTTTTTCCTTTTCCTTTTTTTTTTTTTTTTAATTTGGGACCGAGTCTAAATTGCTGAGGCTGGCTTCTAACTTATAGTCCTCCTGCCTTAGACTCCCAAGTGGCTGGGTTTATAGGTGTGTACCAATGTGCCTTGCTTCTTTTACTGTTCTTCACTACTTTATTTATTATTGAAACTGGTTACTCTATCCTTGTGATGTTCCCTAATATTTTTTTAAATAAAATCATTTGTTACTTTCTGGCATGAAGAGATATTTCAAACTTATCTTGCACCTATTCTGCACCTATTAACCCCTGGAAGTGAACATTTTCTTAGGGACCCTACTTTCTTTACTGAGAAACATCATTAAAGATTAAAATGTAGTTGCTGGGGGCGGGGGTGCTGGGGTTGTGGCTCAGTGGTAGACCATTTGGTAGACCAGCACCTAGCATGTGTGAGGCTCTGGGTTCAATCCTCAGCACCACATTAAAAATAAATAAATAAAATAAAGGTATTGTGTCCAACTACAACTAATTTTTTTTTTTAAAGTACTTGCCAGGTGTGCTTATCACTATAAGAGGGGCTTTGTTTGCAGGATTATTCACCATAAAGCTGGGGAATTTGTGTGCATGTATATATACATATGTATATGTTTGTATACATACATGCAAATACATGTCTACATATGACTGTACACATACATAGTGATCTTGTATGAATCATGAGTATACTTGGAAAGTTAAATTTTAACAGATTACATCTATTTGTGTAGGTAAAATAGCTGAGCATATTTTCATATGTTTAGTTTTTCATATTGACATTCTTATTTAATGACATTTACTATAAAACTTGATCATACATAGTGGGGTAGGGAGGGGGAGCATGGGAGGAATAGACAAACTTTAGATAGGGCAGAGGGGTGGGAGGGGAAGGGAGGAGGCATGGGGTTAAATGGTGGAATGTGATGGCCATTATTATTCAAAGTACATATATGAAGACACGAATTGATGTGAATAAACTGTGTATACAACCAGAGATATGAAAAATTGTGTTCTATATATGTAATAAGAACTGCAATGCATTCCAGTGTCATATATAAATAAAAATAAATTAAAAAAAACTTGATCATAAAGACAGAATGCCAGGAGGGTGCAGTTGTGCAGGCCCATAATCATAGTGACTCA
This sequence comes from Marmota monax, assembly GCF_021218885.2. Taxonomy (NCBI): domain Eukaryota; kingdom Metazoa; phylum Chordata; class Mammalia; order Rodentia; family Sciuridae; genus Marmota; species Marmota monax. The sequence continues at coordinate 2,727,719 of NW_026695225.1, read as the reverse complement.
AGAGGCCGAGGGAAGAGGATCATAAGTTTGAGGCCAGCCTGAGCAAACTTGTGAGACTGTCTCAGAAGAAAAAGATAAGAAAAGGTTTGTGGAATGTAATTCAGTGGTAGAGCACCCTGGGTTCAATCCCTAGTTACCCCAGCCAATAAATAAGTCTAAATAAATTCAGAATGATTAATTATTTGTATGTTTAAAAAAATTTCTTTTATTTCCTATGTTTAGCTTGTCACTGAAGTTGAACTTCTATTAAATCAGCAAGCTGAGCTGGATGATGTAACAGGGAATATAGCTCAAGTAAAACAAAAAATTAAAAAATTGGAAAACTTAGATGAAAAGTCTCAGGTAAGATTGTATTTTAAATATCCACTGTGTTTATTGAGTATAATAGTTTTGTTTTGGTGGAACTAAGTAATATGAACCCTTATTGTGCTTAATCTTTTAACAGCATTCTGTTTTAATTGGCACAATGATATTGATCTAAATTTTGTTTTGTTCAATTTGGCCCCAATGTGACATTGATGAAATGACATATAGTTGTAAAGGAAGGCCTCTGAGATAATGGCTTGAACTGTTTCAACCCCAGTAGTTGGAACAACAGCATAAATCATTTTGGAAACACTAGAAAATGTCATCAAGAATGGTATTGGGCATGTGTAACTAATTAGAACAAATTAAAAAAAAAAGAATGGTATTAGGTACCTAGAAATGATGGAAACATACCAAAACATAATTCCTTAAATGCCCACCATATGATATATTCAGTTGAACCAAATGCAGACTCACACAATTAGTCTACTGAGTCTTACTAGCTGTGTGACCTTGGGTATATTAATTTTTAAGACTTAACCTCCTCATCTATAAATTGAGAATAAAATGATCTACTTTGCAGAGTGATTATAAGGATTTATTCAGATGTATATAAAGTAATTAGAGCAGCACCAGAGATGTTTATGAAGTACTTAAAGGAAGTAGCTCTCATTATTTCTACTAGTCTTAAAGCTTGTATTTATGGCTTTAGTACTTAACAGATTCTCTTTGTTCGCCTCTCTTGGACGTGAGAGCAAGGCCATGCTTTCTAAGATGTATTCTTAGTAAACAGATCAGTGGGTGAAACACACATATGTAAAAATAAAAACTGAGAAACAGCAATTGTAGTAACCAGTTCTGGCATTATGATTGTAGATCTCCATGAGTGTGTATTAATTTAACATTTTCCTCTGGCATAGTAGAAAAAGAAGGCAAGCTGACTTGGAAACTAGGGGTTTTTTTTGTGGTACTAAGGATTGAACCTCATGCATGCTAGGTACTCTACCACTGAACTGCATCCCTAGTTGCATTTTTGTTTTCATTTTTAATTGTGGTATAAAAAAACATAACATAAAACTTGCCATTTTAACCATTTTTATATTACAGTATTATGATTTAATTCACCATTATTTATATTTTAAGAATATGAATGTAAAACCTAGTATATATGAGGCATTACACTAAAATCTTTACACATACATGTCTCACGTTTATGACAGCCTTCTAAAATAGATGCCTTAACTCTCCCCATTTTATAGATGAGGTAATTGAAAAACAAGACCTACTCGTTTTGCCAATCATTCTACATTTGGTTGGCAAAATTGAGAAGCATCTGACTCATTCTTAGGCTTTATATTAATCATGCATAAAATTGATGAGGTGATACCACTTTATATATCTTTTCAGATATCTTAAATTAGATAATAAAATGACTCTAAATTTCACTTGAAGGCTAAATGCATATGAATAGTAAGGAAAATTCAGAAAACAAGGTAATGCTTTACCAGTTGCCTAAAACATGCAACTTTATTATACAAAGATGATAATTCAAATCAGCAATGAGAAAGAATACTCAGTAAGTGGTATAGGGACAACTGGTTAGAATTTAATCTGGGAAAACCATTTAAGATGTCAGTAAATGTTTTATATGGCATCAGTCTTATTTTAGTATGTTAAAATCTATTAACTACAATTGAAGCATAATAGTCCAATGTTCTCAGTTCAGGATTGTGCAAAACCAAAGGGAAAGAACAATCATATATCTGGAAAAGTTTTACCATGAAAGATACAGGTGAAGTTTACATAGTATCTGCTTCTATACACTCAAAGTAGATTTTTTTAGAAAGAAATTTCTTTTCTTTTTAATACCTTTATTTCACTTATTTATTTTTATGTGGTGCTGAGGATTGAACCCAGGGTCTTGCAGGTGCTAGGTGAACGCCCTACCACTGAGCCACAACCCCAGCCCCCTCAAAGTAGTTTTTAAAAATGACCACTGACTTGATAAATTCTCTGGTAGAGATTTGCACTACTTGCCTATATCTGGCTCTCCTTTTCATTTAGGCACATATATTTTGGTGGGCTAAGTGATTACTTGTGACCAATTAGTCCAAAGAATTAAGATACAATGCTGTATGACTTAAAATGTGACATATCCCAGATGGAGTGAACAATAAAGAGAGTGAGGCTCCATCTGCCTAGATTACTTAGTGGCTGTGTGTAGCAAAGTATTCTTTTTTTTTTTTAAAGTCCAACTATTTTACCCAGCAATAAAAGAGAATAAAATCATAGCATTTGCAGGTAAATGGATGGCATTGGAGAAGATAATGCTAAGTGAAGTTAGCCAATCCCCAAAAAACAAATGCTGAATGTTTTCTCTGATATAAGGAGGCTGACTCATAGTGGGGTAGGGAGGGGGAGCATGGGAGGAATAGATGAATTCTAGATAGGGAAGAGGGGTTGGAGGGAAAGGGAAGGGGCAGGGGATTAGCAAGGATGGTGGAATGTGATGGCCATCATTATCCAAAGTACAGGTATGAAGACATGAATTGGTGTGAACATACCTTATATACAAACAGAGGTATGAAAAATTGTGCTCTTTATGTGTAATAAGAATTGTGATGCATTCTGTTGTCATGAATTTTAAAAAATAAAACCAATTAAAAAAGAAAAGAACAGAAAAAAATAAAGTACAACTATTAATGCATATTAATTGAACAAATTAATGGGATTCACTGCACTATTTCCATCTTTGTATATATTGTGTTTTGATCATGTCCACCTTCCCTTCCACCCTCTCTTGGCCTCACCTATCTTCCCCTCCTCTCCTCTCTTTTTCCCTTTCCCTTCACTTCGTTTCCCTTCCCATCTAGTCATCCCTCTTTTATTTTCAGGTCATCTTTTTTGTTTGTTTTCATATATAAGAGAAAACATGGGATACTCATCTTTTTGCATCTGGCTTCTTTTGCTTAACATGATGTTCTCGAGTTCCATTCATTTTCCTGCAAATGATAAGATTTCATTATTCTTAATTGCTTAATAATACTCCATTGTGTATATATACCATATTTTTTTAATGTGTCTCTCTCTTGACAGGCACCTAGGCTGATTCAGTAACTTGGTTATTATGAATAGTGCAGCAATAAACATAGGTATGCAGGTGTCACTTTAGTATACTCACTTCATCTCCTTCAAATAAATACCCAGGCATGGTACAGCTGGATCATATATTAGTTCTAATTTGGAAGAACCTCCATGCTATTTTCCATAATACAAATTTACAGTGTATACATTTCCTTTATTCCTTCCTGCATTCTCACCTTATTTTTTTATAACAGGTTTTTTTTTTTTTACTGAGTTGAAATGGAATCTCAGTGTAGTTTTTGATTTGCAGTTCTCTGATGGCTAATAATTGTAAGTAGTTTTTAATAAATTTTTGGCCATCTATAATTCTTCTTTTGAGAAGTATCTGTTCAGATCATTTGCCTATTTATTTAAGACCTTTATTTTATTTGTTTTTTTTTTATTTTTATTTTTATATGGTGCCGGGGATCTAACCCAGTGCCTCACACATGCTAGGCAAGTGCTCTACCACTGAGCCACAACCCCTGGCCCCTGTCTGTTTTTTAAATAACCTTATTTTATTTGTTTATATAATTAATGTGCTGAGGATTGAACCCAGTGCCTCATATGTGCTGGGTAAGCACTCTATTACTGAGCTACAACTCCAGCCCCCTCATTTGTTCATTTTTTTGATTAGACTACTTATTAAGTTGGACTATTAAGTTTTTTGAGTTCCTTATATGTTCTGCATATGAATTCTCCATCAGATGAATAACTGGCATATGTTAAGAATATTTGTCTGTAGTTTTGTTTTTTGTTGTATTCTTATGAGGTTTTGGTAGCAGGCTAAGACTGGCTTCATAGAATGAGTTTGTATGTGTTCCTTGCCTTTCTATTTTATGAAATAATTTGAAGAGCATTGATAATAGTTCTTTAATAAAAGTCTGGGTTCTTTAATATAAGTCTGGTAAAATTCAGCAGTGAATCATCTGCTCCTGGGCTTTTCTTTGTTTGGAGACTTCTTATTATTGCTTCATTGTTATTCATGTTCTAAGTTTTTTATATCCTCTTAGTTCAATTTTGATAGGTCATATGTATTTAGAAATCTGCCCATTTCTTCTAGACTTTTCAGTTTATTGGAATATGATTTTTCAAAATATTTCCTAATGACTTTCTGGATTTCAGTGGTATCTGTGGTAGTATCCCGTTTTTTGTCTCTGATTTTTATGTATTTGGGTCTTCTCTCTTGGTTAGTTTGTCTAAGGGTTTGTCAGTCTTGTTTATCTTTTCAGAGAACCAGCTCTTTGTTTTACTGATCCTTTATGTTGTTCTTTTAGTCTCTATTTCATTTTATTTTTGTCATGATCTTTCTTTTTCTTTTTTTTTCTGCTTATTTTTGTTTTACCATATTTCACTACATAATCATTGCAGATTTTATGCTCTATTTTTGTGAAAAAAGTAGGATACAACCATTATGTAAAGCTTTTTAAAAATGTGCTGGAGGGCTGGGGATATAGTTCAGTTGGTAGAGTGCTTGCCTCACATGTACAAGGCCCTCAGTTCAACCCCCAGCACCAAAACAAACAAACAAACAAATAATGTGCTGGTATTACTTAAATATCATTTATCACTAAATGTCTTTGGTGCAAGATTAGGATGCATAGAATACTCATGAATACATATTAATATAGTGGTGATGCTTATGCAGTGAAATATAGTAATTTGTTCTTGTTTTCCTAAGATCTAAAGATGATGCATCATTAGATTATTTATTTGTGATGTTTTTAAAATGTAGGGACTCATAGCTATAACTTCCCTCTTAGAACTGCCTTTGAGGCCAAATGTTTTTTCTGATATGCAGATGCTGATTCATAATGAGGGGTGGCTAGGGAAGAATGGAGGAACTTTGGATTGGGCAGAGGAGAGAAGGGGAGGGGTGTGAGCGTGGAAAGGACAGTGGAATGAGATGGACATTATTACCCTGTATACATGTATGATTATACTAGTGGTGTGACTTAGCACCATGTACAGCCAGGGGAATGAGAAGTTGTGTTCCATTTGTGTGCAACATGTCAAAATGCATTCTGCTGTCATGTATAACTAATTAGAACAAATAAAAAATAATAAAAGAACTGCCTCTGATAGTACATTGTGTTTCCATTTTAATTTGACTTCAGAAATTTTACAATTTCACCCCTTATTTTTTCAGTGACCCACTGTTCCTTCAAAGTGTGTTGTTCATTTTGCATGTGTTTTTGTAATTTCCCTTGCTGTTGACTTCTAGTGTCATCCCATTATGATCCAATAAGATGCAAGAAATTAGTTCAGTTTTTTGAATTTGTGAAGACATGCTTTATGGTCTAATGTGTGAACTATTTTTGGAAAAAGTTCCATGTACTGATGAAAAGAATGTGTATTCTGCAGTTGTTGAATAAAACATTTTGTAGATTTCTGTTAATCTACAAAATGTTAATAATACTATAGATCCATTTGATCTGTAGTATAATATAACTGATGTTTCTTTGTTATTTATCTGTGTAATCTATCTGTTGGTGACAGTGAGGGTATTAAAATCACTTGCTATTATTGTACTGGGAGTTAATTCTCCCTTTATGTCCAATAGAGTTTGCCTTATAAAATTGTCAGCTCTAATGTTTGGTGCATATATTTATAATCATCTTGTTGATGAATTGTTCCCTTTGTCAATGTGTAGTGACCTTCTTTGTCATTTCTAACTTATTTTGGCTCATAGATTACTTTGTCAGATATGAATCACTATTCCTACTTGCTTTTGGATTTTCTTTACATGGATTATCACTTTTCATCTTTTCACTTTCAGTCTGTACATATCTTTGTCAGTGAGGTGAGTTTCTTACAGGCAATGGATTATTGGATCTTGAATTTTCATCCAATCTGTGTCTTTTAATTGGAGAATTAACATATTTGCTTTCAGGATTATTATTGAAAGATGTTGTGTGGTGTGTAGTTGGTTACAGTTATGTTGTTTTTCTTCTGTTTGTTTTGAATATTCTATGTTCATGTTCTCTTACTCATCTAGATTTTGAGGTTATCTGTATTAATAATGTTTGATTCTTTCCTAATTCTCATTGGCTTATCTGAAGATTTGTTTTACCCTTATTTCAAGATTTATTTTTTCCCATGCTGTCCTGATTGTGTTTATCATTCTTCATTTTTGGATGTAGGAAGTTTTTGGTTTCTTGGGTTTTTTGTTTGTGGTGCTAGGGATTGAACCCAGGGCTTCATGCCTGCTAGGCAAGCATTATACCACTAATCTTCATCCCTAACCCCCTCTTAAATAGCTTCTGTAATGCAACACACTTGGAATCACTTCTTTCCCTCTGGCACTTCTAATAAAATCCACCAGGTATGGAGGAGGGGGTAATGGGTCACAGCTGCAGCTTGTTATAATTCCTCTCAGGTCCCCCCAGAAGGTTGGGCAGAAAAGCAAGCTGTGCTCTGTCTTTCCCAATGAACAAGTTAAGGGAATGTTCACCACACCTGAAGTAGATTCTCTCTGGAGGCTTTATAGACTGTGTGCCCTGGTAATGGTAAATGTTGGTGCTGCGCTGAGCCCTTCTTACATTACTGGATTTTGGTGAGTGTGGTGCTGTACAGGTATATATTTGCTCTGGAGGCTTTTATGTTGTGTTCCCTGAGGTGAAGCAAATGTCCATGCCTTTGTGGATCCACAGAATACCTCTAAGGGTATGGGAACCAAGCATTTTGCTAGTCTCAATCCTGGTGCCTTCAGATTTGGTCCCCATGTGAAACAATACATGACCAGTGTCACTTTATGGCACAGAGAGCAGGATTGCTGAATGTCTGTGTGCCCTGCCCCAGTCCCAGCCCACGCTCCCCCCGCAGCACATACCTCTCAGTGAGCTTTTTATCAAAGACACTCCTTCAAGCCCTGTCTTGTGTGGTTGCTGCCTCCCCAATGTGATGAGTTGTTCACTGGGTCCCTGAGATGTGATTTTGCTAGGTTTTCTGACCCCCCTAGCAGTTTAGTCTCTAACAATAGGACCCTCTGCAAGATGGCTCTTGGCCATTCTGAGGGTTTGCTGAGAGATGCAGTGAGTCCCTTCTCTAAAGCTAGCTTTTTATGCAGCTCACCTATTTATATAGACTATTTATTTGCAGGGTGCAGCCTTCTGCACCACGCTGTGTGACTCTTTCACCTTTATCCCTTCAGAGGGGACAGTATACTTTCCCCACTAAGCTGCTGAGTACCAGGAGCTGGGATATTCCATTTCTCCTGCTTTGCTATTCTTCGTACTCCACTGTGTTGTTTTCTTTCTTTGTACTGGGATTGAACTAAAGTTGCTTTGAACTCTGGATCCTCCTGCCTCTGCCTCTCAAGCTGCTGGGATTACAGGCTTGCACCAACACGCCTGGCCATCAGGTAGTCTTCTGTGCCATCAATTTCCAATGCTCATCCATGGTTCCTTATCTCCACCAGCAGCAAACTACTGTCCACTGTCCCTGTTTTGCTATCTTTTTGGGGCCAGGATACCGGGAATTGAACTCAGGCATTCAACCATTGAGCCACATCCTCAGCCCTATTTTGTATTTTATTTAGAGACAGGGTCTCGCTGAGTTGCTTAGGGCCTTGCCATTGCTGAGGCTGGCTTTGAACTCACCATCCTCCTGCCTCAGCCCAGGGATTATAGGCATGCCCCACCACACCTGGCTGTTCTGCCATCTTGAAGCTCTGTCTAACTTAACCATTTTTAAATGTTTAGTTCAGTAGTGCTTGGTAAATTCATGTCACTATGCATGAGATCTTCTGAACTTTTTCATTTTTTGAAACTGAATTTCTAGACTCGTTAAACATCAACTCCCCATTTTAATCTTGGCTTTCCCACTAGCTAGACAGACTAGTCCCTTTATCATTTCTTGCTTTAGTTTTCTTTATTTTGCCTTGATGTGCATTTCCTGAGCTCCTCCCATGATTTAGTCACTATACTGGGGGAGTTAGAAGTTGACAGAGCAGAAGCAATGATGCAAAATTCCCTTTTGACATTTATATTAGGTATGTTAAAAGTGCTCAGGTGAGGGGCTGGGGCTCAGTGGTAGAGTGCTTGCCTAGCACAGGTGAGGCACTGGGTTCAATTCTCAGCACCAGATATAAATAAATAAAATAAAGGTCCATTGACAACTAAAAAAAAAATTTTTTTAAAAAGTGCTCAGGTGAGCGTTTTCTCTCATTTGGAAGCTAGAGAGAGGAAAAGGATCTAATGGAAATAGAAGGGAGACCAGCAGAGTAGAGGAAGGGGATTAATAGGGAATGAGAAAGGGAGGGCATGGAGAAGTACTGGACGACAATGTCTACCAAATTATGCTGTGTCCAGTTTAAATATACCACAGTGAAGCCTATAAAAAAGGGGGAGGTAACTATGGAATGAGATTGATCCCACTATTAGGTATAATTATAATGCACCAATAAAAATAAGTAATCATGTGAATAGTGATTATAAGGAGATTTGCAAGCCTGGAATGATATGAAGTACATTAGCTTTTGCTTGGCTGGTGTGTATCTCAATTGCTGTATGTGTTTGTGTTTTAAATCTGTACATATCAGGAGAAGTAAATCTCTTCTACATTCTCAGTGGGATGGGATGTTAATTTTCAATTTCTGTAACCAGAAATGCATAAGCTTCTGCTCTAGCTAATTATTATAACTAAGTTTTTTTTTTTTGGCAGCCTGCAGAAGTATGGCATCAAATCATCTTTTTAGCCATGTATCTCCTCTGCTCAAACAATTTGCTTCTAAATTGTTTTCTTTTTTTCCTCTGTATGAACAGAGGTCATGCGGTCATTATTTTCTTTCTTTCTTAAAACCAGGATCTATTAACAAAGGCCCGATTTGTGATATTACATGGACACAGGCTTGCAGCAAATCACCATTATGCACTTGATTTAATCTGTCAGAGATGCAATGAGCTACGTTACCTTTCTGATATTTTGGTTAATGAGATCAAGGCAAAACGGATTCAGCTTAGCAGGACCTTCAAAATGCATAAACTCCTACAACAGGTAGTGTGATGGGAAATGATCCGTTTCTGAAAAAGAGTAAGTTTATTCTTGGGTCCTCCTGGCCTGACATAAATTGCCTTTATGGCACACTTTTTATCTTTTCAGAGGCTATAGGATCAGAGTCTGGTATAGCTGTGAATTTAATTTTCAAAGGGTCTTAAGGACTGAGTTTGATTATGGTTTTTCAGTCTATGTATTTACTGAAACAGTATTCATGGCAGATTTGGTACAGTACAAATTTTGCCCTCTGTTCTGAATATCAAGATTGTGGTGGTAATGGCTTCCTTTCTACTTTGGGTGTGTCTCTGAAGACTCTGCTAGTGACAGTTTATGCTCATAACACTTTTAAAAGTCTGGGGAGCATTTTCTATAGCTTGAAATTCCTTTCAGATTTTATAGTACAGCTCTAAAAAATTAAACAGCTACTGGAAAATATTCCTCCATGGTTTGTGAATCTGAGCCCTTTTCTGATTAGGCAATGAATTGAAAAGTCACCATACAGATCTGGCATTGTCAATTGAATGTAAAATAGGAGTATCACTTACAGACATCATATCTGAACACAAACATTTTGATTTGTACATCTTTTCTGGTAAGGAAACATTTATTCTTGTCCTTTGCAATCAATAAACATTTATATTAAACTTTATAGTTTGCTAGAAGTTTCATATTTCAGTTATTGACTTTGGGAAAATAGTGTGCAACTAAAGTGTTAGTATTGAGAAAATGGCCAGACCCCTGCTGCAGAATAAATTACTTGTTATGAAATAAATGCAGTGCTTCCTAACCTTGACTGTGCATCAGTAATACCCGCGGAGTTCTGTAAAAGTATAAATGTCTGACTTATGGCCCAGAGCTGCTGAATTAGAATTTCTGGGGGCAGAACCCAGATATCTTTATCTTTGAACAGCTCTGAAAGCAATCCTAATTCACAACAGTGAGGGCTGATGACCACTCTCTTAACGGCAAACCTGTTTCCTCTTTATTCATTCATATTTGCTTTCTTGATTTTCTCACTAGGCTCGTCAGTGCTGTGATGAAGGGGAATGTCTTTTAGCTAATCAGGAAATGGATAAGTTTCAGTCTAAAGAAGATGCCCAGAAAGCCCTTCAAGACATTGAAAATTTTCTTGAAATGGCTCTACCTTTTATCAATTATGATGCTGAAACCCTGCAGTATGAATTTGATGTAATGTTATCTCCTGAACTCAAGGTAGGAGGTGGTTTTGTTTTGTTTTTGTTTTTGAAACAAATAAGAAAACCATAGTTATTGTACCATAAGCGCTTTTTTATCTTACAACTAACTTTGTCAACTTGAATGTGTGCAGTCCTTTTTGAGAATAAGAGGTGATAATAGTGCCATTGTCAAGCATCAAAAAATCCAAAGGCGGGGCTGGGGATGTGGCTTAAGCGCTGGCCTGGCATGTGTGGGGCACAGGGTTCGATCCTCAGCACCACATAAAAATAAAGATGTTGTGTCCACCGAAAAGTAAAAAATAAATATTAAAAAAAATCCAAAGGCATGTGCTTAGTATATAATGAAGACTAATTTCTTTTGTGAGCTCCAATTTCATTATTTTCAAACTTTTAAAATATACTAGGAGCTCTTACAGACAGGGCCAAAGCTGATATAAAATGTTGGGCCCATGTTAGAAGCACTGTACCTCAAGCATCTTTGTGCCATAGTGGCCACCTACAGGTGCTCTATGAACACAGATCTGGCTTTCCTACTCTGTTTGAAATGAAGGATTAAAGGAAGGGTCTGGGTATTCTTGGAGGAGGGGGAGCAAGTAGAAGTTGGCATGGTCAAAGGGGAGAGCTATAGGTTGGTTTGGTACTGTTCCCTTGGAACATGAAGAACATGAAATATCACAAATGCTCTTATGTTGCAGATAAGAGCATTTGTGGTACTATTTGCTGATAAAATGTGTAAATGACCCTAAATTTGGAGCAAGATGTAAATCCATGCCTAGCTGCAGATCCTTAGGGTTGCCCCAGAAGATCAGAAACATGCTTTGGCAATAACCAAGAGATTCTCTGGAAGCAACCAAGCTTAACTCTAGTTGCCTCAAAGTATCTAGGAGGGGCAGAATGATATGTTTTCCGTTGGTGGCTCTGAGGAGCCAGGAACACACTGAGAACTAAAGAGCAGATTAAGATGTAAAAAAGTACTATGACAATGTTGTTCATTTGATTGTTTTTAAAACAATTTCATGACTGCTTGTTAGATTTCTTCCTTGTGTTGTTTTGAGGTCTTGGCTCTATATCCATTTGAAGAAAATACATTAATCCACTTTCTGTTATTTTCCTAAATTTCTTCTAGTTGTATTTTAAACTGTTTTTGTCTGAATGTGAGAAATGTAATAGGGCTTTTGTTCTGATCCCATTTCACAATATACTTCATAGAATTCTTATGCAACCTACAGGTTCAAATGCAGACTGTCCAACTCAAGCTTGAAAATATTAGAACTATATTTGAGAATCAGCAGGCTGGTTTCAGGAACCTGAGAGATAAGCATGTGAGGCCAATCCAATTTGTGGTACCTGCCTCTGAAAATTTGATCAGAGCTAGAGCACCATTTTTTCCAACTAAACATGGTAAAAATCTCTTATATTCAACTTATCTATCTCTGCTTGTCTTACTATTATTTACTTTGTTACTCTTGATGATGAATTCTTTTTTCAGGCCTGATATATTAAAATTTTATTTTAGCATCTTTGGCCATATTTAAATGATACTGCGAAAGGCAGGAGTCACATTGAGACTATTGTATAATCATAAAACGTAGTAACAGAATAGTGCAGGATGATGGACATCTCAGGAGTGATTATTTCTACCCTTAAAAATGAGTGTGAAAATGTATTGGCATCAAGCTGACACTTTCCTTCAGTAGGTGGTAGAAGGTATATGAAACTAATATACATATGTGTTCATATTACTTATTGAATAAGTAATATTACTATGTTAAACTATTATGTCCAACTGTTACTTGGTTCTTATATGTTTCTGATATGTGAATGGCTTAGATAATAGGATGGCTTTTCTTTTCTAAATAGGTAATGGTAAACAGTAATTTTATTGGCGATTTCCTGTTATAGAGTCCACTTTCAAGTTTTAATCTTTGTAGTCTATTTAACTGTGTAACATCCACTTCCTTTCTGAGTTCTGTGGGAGAAAAAATTATCCTTATAATGGTTTTGAACTACTATGAAAACTACTACCCCAAGGACTTCCTTGAGCTGCCTGTAGGGCCTCTTCAGGGAAAGTTATTTGGTGTTTGAGGCATTAAATTGGTAAAATGGGTGAACATGGACTAAAATTGGTCTCTCTGATGTAGGTAGAATCAGAGACTTCACTAGTGTAGGGAAACTGCTTTGAAATTCAGAGAAGGCTTGAGCCAGAGATAATGAACATAAAAATACGGAAGTGGATCAGATTAAAAAGAGGTGATGAAAGCAAGTAAACTAAGACAAGACAATGAAAGTTAAATAGTTGTAGTTATGAAATAGACAAATATTAAAAATAAAGCTGTGAGCAATGCCTGAAATGAATAATGCTGCCTATATTGAAGATGCTAGAAATATCAAACATACTGGGGGAAAAAGTTTTTAAAAAATCAACCAAAAAAAGGGGAGTGGTCATAGTGGGATTGGGAGGGGGAGCATGGGAGGAATAGATGAACTCTAGATAGGGCAGAGGGATTGGAGGGGAAGGAAGGGGGCATGGGGTTAGAAATGATAGTGGAATGTGATGATCATTATTATCCAAAGTACATGTATGAAGACACAAATTGGTGTGAATATACTATGTATACAACCAGAGATATGAAAATTGACCTCTTTATATGTAATAAGAGTTATAATGCATTCCACTGTTATATATAAATTAAAAAAAAAACTAATTTAAAAAAATTAAAAATGGGGGGGAGTGGATAAAATCCAAGAGCCGTGAGACTACCTATGAGAACAGGTTGATGTTCCTAAGCAAAAGATATACTGTTAGGGATTTCTGGCTCCATTGGCTGTGTGACCTTGGGCAGTTCACTTAACCTTTTTTAGCTTTAATTTCTTGGTCTGTAAAATAAGGACCATAATAACCTCCTGACTTCAAAGGGTTATTGTGAAGACAAAGTGAAAAACATTGTAGACTATAAGAGTACTCAGTTAAATATTCAAGGGACATTTAATAAACTGTCCCTTCCCTCTAGTTAAGACTTCTTGCTTAATTGTCCTCTGAAGTGGTGCATCTTAGGTTGAAAATCAGGGTTGTGAATAGATTGTCCAGGACCCACTGGCATCATTAATCATTCAAAGAGAATTTTGTTTTGTATCGTTTCATTTTTCTTTCTCATATTCTTATTTAATTATACTTTCCTTCTGCAGTGGGAATTGGATACTCTTTCTTTCAAGCATGTAAGCTTTTTTCAAAAGGTACCCATTTTTATTATATTACTTATCAGTACATTTTCTGAGTTTGTGTACATGTGAAAAACCAGTTTGGCATCTAAATTCAGCAGCAATTCATTCTTGAGTTCTGCCCACAAGGAACTTTTTTCTTTCCATTTTTTTTCCATAATGACTACCCATTATTCTCAGTATTAAACTTAGCTTTGAAAATGAACATGTAAAAAGTAACTTATGCTCCTAAACTCAGAATCTGTAATAAAATGACCATTCAAAATAGAAAAAAAAAATGGTAGTGTTAAAGTGAATCTGGCTTTCATTCTTTTGAAAGACTCTCATGCCTTCCACAACCCAGCCATTTGTTGGAAGTAGCTTGGGTTTGCTTTATTTAAGACTGCCTAATGTATTTATGAGAAAGAAGGCAGCTTAATGAATAAATGGCATGGACACATAAATGATTTTATCCATTATTGACCATGGTTTGTAAATGAAATCAAAGCATTATTTATGCTGCAAACTTTGTTCCTTTTACTACATTGCTCTGTGAGTAAATGGGGATTATAACAATCTATTCCAGGCTGTTCTTTAGGACTTTTACTTGCAAAGACAATTATATAAGATTGAACCAAATCAAAATGTGTTTATTTTTCATAAAAATGAGTCAAACTGTTTTTTTTTTTTTTTGTTCTTTGTTTTTGTTCATTTTCTTCTTTGTATTGAATTGTGTACCTAGCACAGTGACTGGCAACTAGCAGGATATAATAAATATTTGTTGAATTATCAGCAAGGACAGAGAGGAATCTTGGAAGGACATTTTCAATGAGGGATAAAGCATTAAATGTGGTTTGAGCTTCTAAGTCAGTATCTGTAGTCTAGATCTTTGTTATAAGCTTTAGACTTATGCTTACAATTTGCTTCCTTGGATTTCTCATAGGAAACTTGAACTCAGTACACTCCAAATGAATGCCTTTCTCCTGCAGACCTCTTCTTCTTCTGCAAATGGCACTATGATTTCCCTAGTTGCCCAAGCTTAGGACCTCAGTTCTTGTTTCTTACTCCTGCCCCACCTCTAATTGGTCAAAAACTCGTGCATCCTGTGGATTTTTACTCCCTAAGTACCTCTCTTACCCATCTACTTTTCCATCCCTATTGCTTTCCTTACTGCCACTTTCATAGTCCAAGCTAACATCCGTGGCTTAACAACTGCAACAGTCTCCCTGTCTCCACACTCCCCCACCTGCTTTTCCTTCCTTTTCTTCCATGTCTTACTCACACATACACTCTTGCCTCCCTTTCCCTTGCTAGCTCCTAATTCTCCCTCAGATTTCTTATTTCTAGGCCTCTTCCTTCAGGTAAGCTTTTCCTTTCCATTTCTTTCCTCCCCTGAGCTAGGTGTTCATGCCGTGATAACAGGCCTCCCAGTTTCTTCAGCTTTAGTATAATTGCTTGTTTTCTGACTCACTTGCTAGACTATAAGCTCTTTAAGGGCATGGACTGTGTACACTTCATCTTTGTGCATCCCCAAAGAGCTAAGTGTATCATATGGCACTCCATCATTTTGTATATATTTATATTGCTGAAAGAATGAATATATTTTCACAAAAGATATTTTTATAGTTAGTTGTGTATATATCCCTTTTGCCTCTCTTAATGTATTTACAAAAAAATGATTAGTAAAACCAATGATTATTTCCTAAGTTAATTTTAGAAATAAGTTTGAACCTCTGTATATCAGGTTTCTTTAAAGTGGGGCACAAAGTGGATTTTTTTTTTGAGAAACTGATTTTACATGGTAATTCCCACCAAGTTTGCTATATATTTATATGTGATTATGTAATAATCATGCATAAAAATCATATGCACAATAGATTTATATTTTAATAAACGAAAGTGAAGTATACAAAACCTAGAGTACAACATTACATCTTTTTCCTGAGTGTGCCTGGCTGCCACTGAGAATTGAAGGATAAACAGTGTTTCTTCTTGCTGAGAAGGGAATCCATGTAACTTATATGGGGGACAGCCTTTTGGCAGCCCTGGTAACTTAGTCTACTCTTTGGACCATGCCCTTGGCTTTTTAGGAACATCTAACTTATTGCTCAATAATACAGGGGCTCACCCTTTATAAATATCATAAATTATTTAAAAATAAAAATTAAAATGTTGAAAAGATGGTGGAATGAGATGGACATCATTATCCTAGGTACATGTATGAATACACATGTGGTGTGACACTACATTGTGTAGAAACAGAGAAATGAAAAGTTGTGCTTCAAAAAACTTGCTCAATTAATAATTTCTTGATCTTTAAATTTATTTTTATGTACACAGTCAAGAATAATTCTTCCATCACCTTCAGAAAATGTTCCAGAGATAAATAAAAGAAGCCATAAGTGAGACCTAAAAAATAATAAAGTTTTGAATTTTGATGAAGGGTTTCTTTATTTGGGGAATTTTTACATATTTTTGAAATGTTAGTTTAGATAGTGGTTAGAAACATGTACTCTAATTGTAGACTATATGGATTTAAACAACTACCTCTGCTTCTTGAACAATATACTGACCTTAGTCCTTATCTATGAAATGAGTATAGGAGTCCTTACCTACCTCCTAGGGAGGATATGAGGATTATAAAAGAGGATGTATCCATAGGGCTTACATCAGTACCTGGTGTGCAGTAAGTGTCAAATAAATGTTAGATTCTCTAATTTCTAGGATAAATTAGAATTTTTTAAGAGAATTTTTGATCCATATATGATTTACAATCTGATTAAATGTTTACATGTTAGAATGACCATGAAACCTGAAAATATTTACAAATCTACAAATAATTATGAGCACTAATACCTAGCTTTGTGCTTAGCAAGTAAGAGAATGTTTGAGGAAATGGGTGAGTACTTAGCAAAATCATGCTCAATAAGAAGTTGAAATGGTATGTTATGTCTAACCAATAACTGTCTCCTATAGTGTGATTTAAAAATACTAATACAAACATGTTGGACTATGAACTCTAATTATTTAATAAATTTACATGTGTTTTCATTAAAAGTGTTGACTTTAATTCTGGTTTGAAATTCTTCTTTCATATTTTTGTACCAGGGAAGAAGACTTGGAGACAAAATCAGAGCAACTTAAAGGTAAATATCATCAATTAATTCAAGACTCATTTTATTGCTGTAGTTGCAGAATTGGTATGGGTCTTAAGCCATATTTTTCACTCACTGGACCAATATTGTGCATCTGAAAGCTGATTTTATCTTAACGATAAAAGCTGCTGCTGCATTGTGTCTAATTGCAGTACTGATATAGCCACAGATGTATGAACAATTTCTCAAGTCCTGGCTCATGTTCAGAATCACTTCTGTAGAGTATTAAGTTCCAGCTTCTCTACACCGCACCTCCATAAACCTAAATAACATCATACCTTTCTACAGAAGGAACTTCTTTCATGAAGGATTCCAATCCCTCAAGTATGAAGGGAGGACAGGGGCCAAGTTCTAATGGACCATGCAGAGGCTAACCGTGGTTCAGAAAGAAATCCATTAATTTCTTCGTATATACAGAATTCCTCCACCTCTTATCCTCAGTTTCACTTTTGTTAGAGTCTGTAAACAAGTCAGGATGGCTCCTGGCATTTTGCCAGAGAAATGTTAGAGTCTGTAAACAAGTCTGGATGGTGCCTGGCAAAATGCCAGAGGGAGTGGTTTGAGAAGTAACAAAAGCGAGCTATTAAGTGTGGAGATTCCTGATTGGTTGACTGCTGTATCTAGTTTATGCTAATTAGATAAGCTGTGTGGAATGTATAAATACCGCTCCTGTCCTACAATAAAAGGCTCCTACTCCTGCTGTATCAATCTACACAAGTTCTTCGTTACCCCCCCCCCCCCAAGCTGGGCTGCGGCACACTTTCACAGTTTCAGTTATCCGTGGTTAATTGTGCTCCAAAAAATATTAAATAGATAATCTAAGACGGAGATGGAAAGATAGAAAAAAGGGAGATTCAGGGTGGGGGCAGAGGAGTGCACATAATACAATATATAGTTAAAATTGTTCCATTTTTATTAGGTTGTTGTTAATTTCTTAACTGTGCCTAATTTATAAGTTAAATTTTATCCTAGGTACATATGTATTGGGGAAAAAATCATAGGAATTAGTACTATTCACTTTCATGCATCCACTGGGGGTTCTGGAATGTATCCTCTGTGGATAAGTACACAGTCAAGAATACATCAATATAGGCCATTCACTAGCTTCACAATATTAATATAAGAACTTAGAATATTACCATATGCCATACATATGTACAATGGTCCTCCCTTCTCAGTTCTCCATGATAGTCTGGGATCTGCAGAGAATAGTCTCATGATAGCTACAAGAGCCTACATTTTATTTGTGTGTTCTTGATGGTAAATAAGATAAGGACATATCTCCAAGAGGCTGTATTTTATGGCATAGGTGTACAAATTGTAGAACTAGATTGCTTTTAATTTCACTTCCATCACTTACTAGTGATATAACTTTAGGTAAATTCTGTGGATCTCAGTCACCTTATTTATAAAATAGGGATAGTAATATATGACATGAAGTTAGTGTAAAGATAAAATAATATTTATGAAGCACTTGAACAATGTATGGCATATGGTAATATTCTAAGTTCTTATTTTAATATTGTGAAGCTAGTTAATGGCCTATATTGATGTATACAAGACCTGGTCAGCATGTTGTAGGGCCACAACTTACTAGTTTCAAGAAGGAAATGAAGTGAATGCCAAATTCTGTAGTCTTCCATGTCTTTCCATTCTAGTGTCAACTCATGACACCTCTTCTTAGATTTATTCAGTTCCATATCCCCAGGGAAAAATCATGAGATGGTGGCTCTGTGCATTTTCTTGGTGGAGCAACCAGCTAAACACAGTTTCAGATTGCATTCTTTTGATTCAAGTAAATTTTAGAAATCCTTAGGTTTTGAAAATAATGTTATATTTCAAATCTTTCCACATATGTATTTCAGAAATCTGATAGGAGTAAATGGAACATACCTACCTCATAAATGTAGTATGCAGCATTTTTAGTGTTAAGTATAATATTAAAATGATGATAATAGTTGGTACATTTGCCAGGTGTAACAAAGCATTCGCAGGAGGGAATATGATAAAAGTGATAACCCACAGACTTTGACACTTGGGCTTGACTGTCTCATCATCTATTAAATATGAGACTTTTTAAAATATTAGTCTTATAATTACTCTTAAAAAATTTTTTTTGTAGTTATAGATGGACAGAATGCCTTTATTTTATTTGTTTTTATGTGGTGCTGAGGATCAAACCCAGTGCCTCACACATGCTAGGCAAGCCCTCTGCCACTAAGCTACAGCCCCAGTCCTTAAGCATGTGACTTTGATCATGTTACTAAACCTCTATGAGCCTCATTTTTCCCCATCTTTAAAATGGAAAAAAGAATGCCTTAGCTTTCTAAATTGCTGAGGATTGATTACAATGATGTATGTCAAGCACTTAGGATTGTGTCTGCATAATATGTCGACACTTGTTACAAATGTTCTTGTTCACAAGTATTGCCATGCATAGGCCACATTTTTTTTGAAATATTTAATTGATAAATCCAGTACTTCATTTTAGGTTTTAGCTGTCACAAAGTAATGTTGCATTTACTTAGAGGTCAGGTTTTTGGCAAGCTCAAAGGTCTAATATAGGTGGGATCCCAGGAATATATTTTAAATGTTTCTGAAGAGCAGTTAACCATCACAAATTTCATGTAGTTGACTCAGTAGACCAGTCCAGGTTCTGTAGATTCTGCAAAATAAGGCAACAGTTTAGGATCAGGGAAGCCATTTGTAGGAACAACTAACATGTGACAGAGAGGAGAGACAGAGATGTACAAGGTACAGCCATTTTGAAAAAGGATAGTTCTGTGTCTCAGTAGCCCTGGAAATGCATCATTAGATTTTATCACATTTAAGTTTTTGATGATACCACTGAGTTATTAAGAAAAGAATCATTTATGTTGTATGCCTTTGATTAAAAAACTTAAGGATGCATGTAATATTTGCTAGGAGCTTTTCTGTAAAAAACTAAGACTAAAAAGCCATTTTGGTTTTTCAATGACTAAATTTTAATTATCTGGAAAATATACTTTTATGAATTGACTTTCTTTCCCCAAAGTGCCAGATAAATGAAAATATACAAAATAAATTAGTATCTTAAATCTTATCTTTCCAAGTAACTCAAATCTTTCATTTTACTAATATATATCAAAACTACTTTTTAAAAAATCTGTTATTTTTCAGTTTATGTACAGTTAGGACCTGAAGTAAACCTAATTTGAGCTCTGTGTCCTTGAAGAACTATACACATACATGCTAATATAACTTTTATTTTCATAATTTCAGATTGAAGTAGTCCATGATTGTCAGGAGAAGAGAAGTTCTGCTCAACCCTCCAGTTTGGACAATGACAATAGCTTGGATGTTTTAAAGAAGTATCTTTTATTTATTTACATAAACTCACATACACATCACTCCCGTAGGACTCTTTGGTTCAGTGTTGAAAAGCCAATGTGCTTAGAATTTTGAGCACATTTCCAGCATGTCATGCCCACTGTAATCCTAGTGGCTTTGGATGCTGATGCAGGAGGATGGCAAGTTCAAGGCCAGCCTCAGCAACTTAGTGAGGCCCTGAGAAACTTAGAAAGACCCTGTCTCAAAATAATTTTTTTGTGTTCACAGAATTGGGTTCTTCTTGGGTGTGATAAAGAGTGCTAGTTGAGGTGTGAGTCTTGAATTTAGGCTTCACCAACCTATAGTCTGTTTGTTACTTGAGGAAAATTATTTAGAATTTTTCAGAATTTTCATGTCTCTTTTTTTTTCCAGATGAGAAATAAAAATGAAACGTTTTTCTTTTTAATTTGTTTTTTCAGCTTTAGTGAGGTATAATTGACAACTATCATTGTATATATTTAAAGAATATAATGTGATACTTTGAGAATTTGATACAAGTATATTTTATGAAGTGATTATCATACTTGAGTTAGTTAACACATCTGTCACCTGATAAATTTGCTTCTTTTGGTGGTGAGGCTACTAAGTATCTAAGATCTACTTTCATTTTTTTGATAGATCATTACATTTATTTAGTACAATGTCCTTGCTTTATAAATATTACCCCAACCAAGTTGGACTTATAAAAAGCTAGGTGAAGAACATTGAGGAAGAGTTAGATAACATGCCCATTAGTAAACAGCAGATCTAGGGTTTGAGGCCAAGAAGTTTGATTTAGGAGTTTGTATACTTTATCACTTTTTTTTTAGTACCTGGGACTAAACCCAGGGATGCTTTGCCACTGAGCTACATCCCCAGTTTTTATTTTTTTTATTTTGAGACGGCATCTCACTAAAATTGCTTAGACTAGCCTCAAACGTATGATCCTGTGTCTCAGCCTCCCATGTTGCTGGTATCACTGGGATTACAGGCATGTGCCACTGTGCCCAGCCTCTTTATTGCTTCTTAAAGTCACATATATCCATATCTTATTGAAGTTAACTGACATTATAAACTGAACATTCTTAAAATATCTGCTTTAAGTTTTTAAGAGCCATTTTGGGTGTGCAGTTCAATAGTGATCACTATATCTGCTGTGTAACAGCTAAGATCTATTTTCTAAGCAAATTTCCAGTATATGATACAGTATAAAAATTAGAGTCAGCATGTGGATGTTCAGTCCCCAGAGCTGATTCAACTTATAAGTGAAAGTTCAAACCCTTTGGTCAACATCATTTCTTCTTTTTTAAAAAAGGTGAAAATGAATGAAATGAAAAAGGATTGTATAGATACTGTTTTAAAGACACTAACATTAATCATTGTTTGGCTAACTTTTACAATATTGTATTAATATTCTAGACTTGCATATTTGCCTTTTAAATTTTATGTCACAGAATAAGTAGCCAGTATTTTGCAGCAAGTTGAATGTGGACTTTTAAATGCTACATGCTTTAAGATGTTAGAAGACAAAAAGAAAGTAAAAAAGAACCAAAGAGTAGTTAAATTAAATGGATTACTTATATTGGTAAGAGGAAAATTAAATATAAAGTCAATTGATGTTGAAATGTATTTTACTTTACAGAGACAGACAAAATTACTACAGAAACTTAAGTATGATTTACACTTGGGAAGACCAGTATAATACATTTATTGCATGTCTTAGAAAAATTCAGAATATTACCTGGAACAGGGAAAAATGATGCTAAGAATGCTACTATCTTTTATTATTTTTTTTTTTTGAGAAAGGGTACTAAGAACTCAGAAAAGTATACCACCCAAAAATAAATTCATAAACATCAGACATTTAGGAATAGATTTTGTGAGTTTTTAGTAAATTGATTCTTAATCTTTGTGAATTAGAAATAATTTTGTAAGTCAATAATAACCCTTGAGTACCCCTGTTTCTTTTGAATATATTTTAAACAGCCCTGTGGGTGGTACTTTCCGTTATTTTTATGCTAAAACCCAAACCACTGGTAGTTCCAATGACTTAAGTATTTTTTCCTTCAAAGACTTATAATAACTGAAACAATGTTATACAATTCTAAATAATAGAATAACTGGTAAATATGGTCTTTTCATTTTAGCCACGTCCTAAATGAGCTGATACAGACTGAGAGAGTGTATGTTCGAGAGCTATTTACTGTTCTGTTGGTAAGTGACTCCCGTTTTCCTGAATGGTCCCTTGATACATTCATTAGAAAGTGTTTAAGGCAATTTTCTAGTTCTGCCCCCTTCCTCAATTGTCACATGGTAATAGTGGGTATGGCACCCATTGTTTGAGGCTGCATGTTAAAATGTGTATATTTATATTCTCTCTCAGTACTGGGAATGGTTGATTCAGAATTTATTACAGAAGAGAAATGCTATTCTCTTAGGGATACAGTGGATTGTTATAATTAATCCCAAGGTGCTATTTAGAGATTGTGGTAAAAAGAACCGAGAAGAGGATAAAAATACTCATTTGACATAAATGTCACAATATTTATTTGGTCAGAAAAAAATCTAAACACGTATTGCCAATTTAAGAAGTTGATTACCTGTACTATACTTTTTCATACTTGATTTCTATTTTGTTTCCAACAATGCAGCTATCTTGAAAGGCCAAAGACGGTCATTTTATTCTGCCAATCCAGTGGAAATCCTTGACTTCCCTATGTTGCCTTTTAAAGAAAAATGTTATAGATAACATTTAAATATCCTAGATCCCAAAGTTAACATTCAAACAACTTTACCCACAAATCCCTATATATTCTACTGTACTTAGACCTTTAGTTGCCCAATCAACTATTAATGTAAATATTATAAAGAAGCCTAAATATATTTATTTTGAATAGGGCTATCGAGCGGAGATGGATAATCCAGAGATGTTTGATCTTATGCCACCTGTCCTGAGAAATAAAAAAGATGTTCTCTTTGGAAATATGGCAGAAATATATGAATTCCATAACAAGTATGTAGTTGTCAAAATGAATATTTTTTCATGATATTTTTGAAACGGCCATTGACCAGTTTATTATTTTTCACATTTTTTCTCTGAAAATTTCACAGCATTTTCATGAGCAGCCTGGAAAATTGCTCTGATGCTCCAGAAAGAGTGGGACCTTGCTTCCTGGAAAGGGTTAGTCTAATTATTTTTAAGTTATATAAATACGGGCCACCAAAATAAAAACTCACTTATGAGAGTATATTCAGAGTCAAAATAGGTTTTTAAAACATCTTTGTTTTTGGAGAAGTGACATCAACTCCAGTAAGTACTTAATGCAAAACTAAGTTTTGTTGTAGAAACTGATGTAATGGGGTATCCAGAGCATGCGTTGCATATTCTATAGTAGCAAATATTTCAGTGTCTCAACTCCTAGGAATGGTGATCCTAGGGATTCAGGGCTCATTCTGGGTGTTAAAATGTGAGAGTTGGGATCGTCTTAGCAAAACCACCCTGGGCTTGGTTATTTTTAACCTAAAAGATGCCTTGGTATTCCCCTGCAATTCATGTAAAAATCTTATAATTAGATCTAGTCTGGCATTCAGCCAGCAAGGCATTTATCACAGGAATTTCACAAAACAGAAAGTTGTCTTTTCTTTTAATTTGACTAAGTCATTCAGGGAGACTCATTATTCCATGTCCCAAGAGTACACTCAGTAAAATTGACTTTCTAGGTTAGTGATTGTGTTCTCCTCCATTAGAGTTTTCCCTCAGAAATAGATTTTTGCTTACCCTGTTTTGCTTTTCTAGTTCCTCCTCTTCCTGAAAGATCAGTTCTGCTTTGGTTTGGGAGTCATTTTTGATAGATATAATTGTTGAAACTCATTTAAAATGAGTATTTGTCCCAGAAAGTGTTTATAAAATGAGAAGAGAATAAGGCTAAGAAAGAACTGCATATCACTGTCTTTCTCAACGTGTTCTAACTTGAAACTCATTTGAACTATGGACAGTTTCTTTCCCAACAGTGGTGAATCTTCCCTTTGGATTACTACATAAGACCACTACTCACTGGAAATTTTACATTTACTGTATATCTTTACATGTATACACATATTCTCTCACAAACTTGATGAGAAAATCTTTGAGACAGGGTCCATATCCTATATATGTATCTCTCATGAAGTTAGTAGAGTTCTTGGCAGCTAGTAATGGTTTAATAAATGATTATTGATGGTAATGTTTATTCATTAAACAACCATCCACTGAACATCTACTTTGTACCAAGTGCTGTGCTAGGTGATGTGGATACCCAGCCAAAGACTATTTATTCAGGTAGAAAAACATGGAAACCATTAATTTCATATAGCACCAGTTGTCCTATATTAGAGATAAACAAAGGGTCCTGTGGGAGTCCAAATAAGGAACATCATGTTAGCTTTTCATTGCTGGAACAAATTGCCTGAGAAAAACAATTTAGAGAGGGAAAGATTAATTTTGCTCATGGCTTCAGCAGTTTCAGTTCATGAACAGCTGGCTCCATTGCTTTGGACCTGAGGCAAGTAGAACATCATGGCAGAAAGGTGTGGTGGGAAGGTTTTGAGGGACATGATAGCAATACATTTCCAGGGCACACACCCAGTGACCTTACTTCCTTCTGCTAGATCCCACCTCCTAATGTTTCCACCATTTCCCACTAATATCAAATTATTATCATCAATGGATTAATCCACTGATGAGGTCAGATCCCCAATAATCCATTTACTTCCCCAAAAGCCCCACCTCTGAACATTGCTGCATTAAGCCTTCAACACATGAGCCTTTGGGGGTCATTCCAGATCTAAACCGTAACAGGCATCTTATGCATCTGTGGGGTATAAGCAAATGGCTTTATAGAAGAGATGACTCGTGAGATGAATGGTAAAGAATGAGTAGGATATAGCATAAATGAGTATTATGGAGAGAAAATTGCATAGGCAGATACCTAGATGGTTTATGCTACAGTGGTGATGCCCCAGTGATGAACCAAGGACTGCAGGCTGACTTGAAGGTTAGCTCCAAATTCATTCACTAGGGAACTGAGAGACTAATAGCGTAGAAAGAGCACATTACTTGGCTATGAAAAGATTTTTTATTCAGACAGAGAAGCCTTTCCCCCACTTAACTCTCAAACTTGGCAAGTGGAAGTTCAGAAAATCATAAGTCCCACCATCAGGTCCAACACATATGCTGATCTTTGAATATGAAGAGGGCTCCTTTAGGTCATAGTCCCTGTTATGCTTTGCCATACTCACTCTTACTCAGCTTTTCTTGGTAAGAAAAGTTCATATTTGCAAATTGTTAATATGTTTGAATTTGTTCTCATCACAGAAGGATGATTTTCAGATATATGCAAAATACTGTCAGAATAAGCCTAGATCAGAGATAATTTGGAAGAAGTATTCAGAATGTGCCTTTTTCCAGGTATGATAATTAAGTATTGGATATTTTTTTTTCTGGGAGATAGTGGGATACTTCTTATTTATAAGTTCATTTCTACTTTGAGTAAATTATATATGCATGTAAGTTGAGGAGCAATTCTCCTGTCTCCAAAATACACACACACGCACACACTTTCTGTTCCCTAGAAGCAACCACTTCCTGTGCTTTTAACTACTTCTTTTGATATTTACCTCTATATCTCCAAATAGCATGCTCATCCTCCTCCTTCCTACCCTGTAAAAAGAGGATTTAGCTCTTTCACTGCCACTTGACCATATACACATATAGTTCTTTCTTCCAAAATTTCCAATACAGTTATATTGTAATTTTGGTTAGATTTATGTACTGCATTTAATTGTTGAGACTGTTATTTCTCTGCTTAAATAATCCATTTGATATAGTATGATTGCTTTTCCTCCCTTTTTGTTTTTCTTAGTTGTTTTTTTACTCACATAATTTTCTAGATACTTGTCTTAATTCTACTGACACTTCTTCCAGTTTTAGGAGTTATAAAAATGTACTCTTGCAATATTTATATACATTGATTTTCTTTAAATTGTATCTTCTTGAAGAAGTATCTCCTAGGGGTTTCTGGCCAGCTAATCTTGACTCACTAGGCCTGATGCATAGCTTTCATCTCAGGATCTTGGTGAATATCATTTTTGAGACACTGTTCACTTGTCTCTTGAATAGGTTCTCTTGTTTCCTAGGTGCCACAACCTTATCATTCTTGTTGTATTTCCTTGTTTGGTAGAACATATCTTCCAGTAATGTGTTGAGAAAATGTGCAATATAGGTAAATGTTTTTAAGAATGTGTGTGTGTGCAAATATCTTTTTTTTCTTCCATAACACTTTGATTGCTAACATGACTGGGTATAAAGTTCTAGGTAAGAAATGATAATCCTCAGAAATTTAAAGGAATTGCTAAATTGCATCATTTTTTGGGGGGTTGTACCAGGGATTGAACCCAGGGGCACTCCACCACTGAGCCACATCCTCATTCCTATTTTGTATTTTATTTAGAGACAGGGTCTCATTCAATTGCTTAGTGCTTTGCCATTGCCAAGGCTGGCTTTGAACTTGTAATCCTCCTGCCTCAGCCTTCTTAGCTGCTGGGATTACAAGCATGTTCCACTGCACCCGGCTAGCATCAGATTTTTGTTCCATTGTAGGAGATCCAATTTCCGTCCTCTGGGAGCTTATGAAAACTTATTTTGGGTATTGGTGCCATTTTCATTCATTATGCTAGTCTTGTGCTGATGACATTGAATTTTGAGCTGCCAGTCCAAATTTACTAATTTTTTTCTTTGATTTCCTCCATCCAGTTTTTCCCATTCTCCAATTTCTGGAATTTCTGTTGTACAGATGTTACATATCTTGGACTGATCTTCTATTATCTTTTCTTTCTGTTCTCTACCTCTTTGTATTCTTGTTATACTTTCTGGGATATATCTTTCACTCTTACTATTGAGGATTTTATTTCTGCCATTATGTCCTTAATTTTGAAAAGAATAACTTTTTGTTCTCTTGGTTCCTCTTAATACAATCCTGTTTTTGTTTCATAAATTGAATATGTTTGCTTATTGATATGAAGATAATAGATTTTTACTTCTTTTTTTTTTTTTCTTAACTAGGGGTCTAACCCAGGGGTGCTCTACTACTGAATTACATCACCAGTCCTTTTAAAATATTTTTTTAGTTGTAGTTGGATACGATACCTTATTTTATTTATTCATTTATTTTTATGTGGTGCTGAGGATCTAACCCAGGGCCTCGCACGTACTAGGCGAGTGCTCTATCACTGAGCCACAGCCCCAGCCTTATCACCAGCCCTTTTTATTTTTTAATTTTAGACAGGGTCTCACTAAGTTGCTCAGGCAACTTGAACTCAAACTTCTGATCCTTCTGCCTCATCCTCCTGAATCACTAGGATTACTGGTTTGTGCCATATGATTTTACTTTACAAAGTAGTTTTCTTCTCGTGGAATAGATCCCATTATCTTCAAATTGCTTCTATTTTTTTTCTTCTTTTTTCATTTAGTTCTTGCCACTCATCTTAGAGGTTTTCCTCAAAAGTCTGATGGTAGTTGTCTGTTCACTTACCTTAGGAGTGAGCTTTAAAAAACTCATTGGAAAGTTCCTATGCATTTGTGGATTTATTGACCATGATCCTCATGGTTGTGTGATTTGTGTGAAGTAGTTTCCTTAGGGGGATTCCTCAATACCTATATGTTTAGGTCCTTTGCTTGTCAGCTATTTAGAGTTCCCAACCTGCTACCCAATGTATAAGGGTCTGCCTGACAATGTTGTGGATGCCATATTTGGGGCAAACACTATGAGTCCCTAATTTGGTAAATAGGTATTCAGGCACTCTCCTTGCCTTCAATATGGCATTGTGCCCTCAAATTGCATCCTTGTATCCCTTAGTCCAGGGGCCCTCTGTTTTACTGTTTATAATCTAATATCTAATATCTGTTATTCTTCCATCAGGAGCGAAGGGCAGCTACCTAGTTGAGCATAATAGTATGTTTATCTGAGAGATTTTGATTTTCATGTTTATTTTTAGCCTTTTGTGCCCATTTAAATTTTTTGGGAGAACAGTTTTATTGAAATATAAGGAAAATACTATAAAATTCACTGTTTAAATATATATAGTTCAGTGGTTTTCTATATTTACAAGATTGTACAACCATGGCCGCAGTCAATTTAGGAACATTTTTACTTTTATAAAAAAAACACCCTGTACCTTCTAGCAAGTCACCTCCTATTTATCCCAATCCCTACAGCCCTAGGCAACCCCTATTCTGCTTTCTGTCTCTCATGGATTTGCCTGTTATGGGCATTTTATGTAAATGGAATCCCATAATATATGATCTTTGTGTTTAGCTTCTTTCACTTAGCTTGTTAGCAGGTGTCATCTATGTTGTACCATTTATCAGTTCTTCATTCCTTCTTTATGTCAGAATAATATTTCATTGAGTGATTATATTACATTTCATTTACCCAGTCATCAGTTCTGGGACATTTGGGGTGTTTCCACCTTTTGATTAGTATGAATGATGCTGCTAGGAAAACTTTTCCACTAGTTTTTGTGTAAATATGTGGTTTATTTTAAAATTTCTATTGGCTGTATACATGTAAGTAAAATTGCTGGATAATACTGTGACTCTGTGTCAGCCTTTTAAAGGATATATTGGACTGTTTTCCAAACTGGCTACACTGTTTCACATTCCTGCCAACAATATGTATGAGGGTACTGACTGTTCCACATCCTTACCAACACTCCTTAATATCTAATTATTTCTTAAATGGGCTTTGAACAACCATTCTTTTTGAACCCCAGATTTATTTTGTGTCTTCAGAGTTACTTCATGTCTGTAATCTTGAGTTTTTGTAATGGGGGTATGTGTGTGTTTGTGGTGGGTGGTGCGGGGGGAATGGTCTATAAAAGATTGATCCTTTCCTCGGCTTTTTCCTCTGCCAACTTGAGATTTGTTTTTCTCAAGCATGCTCAATTGTTTACCACTTGTTGGTGTGGTTTTCATTTTCCAAATTTGACAATATTTTCTAGTTTCTCATCTTTGGGTTTTTGCCTTCTGAAAAGTATCTTTTCCATCATTTTACTTAGCTTTCAGGAATGAGGAGCTGCATATGCATGCACCAGCCCACTATCTTTAACCATACATTATTAATAATTATTCTTTGAATTAGATTGAATATTATATTTTATCCATATCCAGTGGAGGGTCCTGGATCTTATTTAGTTCATTTTATGTTCTGAATTTCCTATATGTATATTTATTCCTCACCATCCCCATCTTGCCCTAATTATGGGCCCTCCACTATTCCCAGGACCCAATGTCATGACCCTTATATTTATAGTGGCAGTGAGCCAATTACTGAATGAAATATAGCACCAGTTGATAAAGACTGTATTTTTCTTGTGATCTTAAAAAAATCTGTTCTCATGCCCAGTCTGATTTAGCACAACCTATTTCTTTTCTGGGCCTTGGCCTGTGGAGCTGAGTCTTTTGTTAATTTTCTTGAATATATTGAAGAACTTTTTATCCTGCTAATCTATTGTCATTCCTTGCTTTCTCACCTTAAACATTACACATCAATAAGAATTTACATGTCAAACCTTTTTAGTGTTCAGAATGTTAGAATTTTCTACCTCCCAAGTCCTTGAAATACTGTTTATTGTTTCTCAGTTATAATGTCTTAAAATTTCTGTACCATATGTAATACTAATTTTTCTGATAAATGTTCTTTGAGATGTAAGCAACATTCATGCATTGAGTCTCATCAAAGAACACTTGGTATTTTTACATGTACATGTGTTAATTTAAATTTATTGGTAATTATCTTTTAATGGCAGGAATGTCAGAGAAAATTAAAACACAGACTTGGTCTGGATTCCTATTTGCTCAAGCCAGTACAGCGAATCACTAAATATCAGTTACTCTTAAAGGTAATTACATGAAACATTTCTTTCCTTTTTTACTCACATTTTTGGGTCAGATGTGGAAAAGCCATTAAAAAGGAAGTTGCTGACTAGGAAGTGCTAGAAATAGGTAGGCTCATTGAGTGGGTAGGCAGTAGTTGGCAGTAGACAGTGCAGTGTGCTCCTTCACGATGGCAGTGCAGAGGACAGGCATAGATAACAGGCTGAGAACATCTGGAGGATTAAGTATTTAATTCTCCATGCAAGTTACTTAATTTATGTACAGTGTTTTACTAAAGAACTTTTGATATTAAGATCTAAATAAACATTTCTTTGAAACTGTACTTCATATTGCTTTCTCAATCAACAATGCCAATGCTGCTCTTCTAGTGAAAAGATTACTAAAATATTGAGCTAAGTATGGATATAACATAGTTTGCTTTAAAATGTATTTTCATAATGTCCTATGCTGTCCTGAATGCATCATGGATAAAACAAGTTATTGTACGTAGAGAATGAAAAAACCCACATATATAATTGCTTTAAAAATAATATCTAGTGTGACTAAATAGCTATTGTTTTTCAGCTCCAAAAGCATTGGGTGTCTTTGTTGCATAGAGTTCAGTCAGTCTTCTACTTCTTTCCCAATTTTGACACTGATTAAATAGATAAATGTGACAAAGAGCATATGAAAGAAATTATCCAAAAGTGCCATTATCTTTGATTCCTGCTTGAGAGCATGTTAGCCAAAAATTTATTCATTTTCTGCAGCTATGTTAATATGTGCTTAATATTAAGATTAATTCTTGATTTCTAATTACAGGAGCTATTAAAATATAGCAAGGACTGTGAAGGATCTACTCAATTAAAGGAGGCCCTTGACACAATGCTGGATTTACTGAAGTCAGTTAATGACTCCATGCATCAGATTGCAATAAATGGCTACATTGTAAGTAAACTTTTAAGACTATGAATTTTTAGGGAGTAAGCTTGTCACCATCACTTTCTTACCCTTCTGAAATCACCTGAAAAAGAAAATAGAAGAGGTAGATAAATGGATATCAAAATATTAGCATCATTACTCATTATGCATCATTACAGATCAAGTGGATTTGCAATGTTCTTATCTTCAACAGCCTGTTCCCAAGTCCAGACCTAGGGAGATTTCGATTGAAAGAATGTTTGGGTCACCAAAAGCACCAGAACTGCTGCTTGCCCTAGCCTAGGAAAGATAGGGTTTTAGTAAAAAGAGGACATCTTTGGAGCTTGCAGCCTTTTAATAAATTAGCTCCACCCAGTGGGGAAACTTGGACCTGGTGTATGTCAGGTACCTAACCGGACTGAGGAATCTATGGGAGTTACCTTGTCATCTCACATGGAATTGATATGAAGCCAGGGAAAAGGAAATTTCTTTTGGCCTCCACCCCTACAGTAATTTTATACAGATGTGATGCATGGCACATTTTAATTTAAAAAGTTATAATGAATGCAGTTTTAAAAACATACAAATTATGCTTCAGGGTTTTAGTAGGTCAAGCTAAACACTAAATGCTGATGTCAGAGATTTGAATGTAGCTTTGCCTTCTACTAATGGGATTTGATTTTCTATTCTAGGGAAACTTAAATGAGCTTGGCAAGATGATAATGCACGGCGGATTCAGTGTCTGGATAGGGCACAAGAAAGGTGCTACAAAAATGAAGGATTTTGCTAGATTCAAACCAATGCAGCGACACCTCTTCTTGTATGAGAAAGCTGTTGTTTTCTGCAAAAGGCGCACTGAATCTGGAGAAGGCTCTGATAGATACCCATCATATAGTTTTAAGCATTGTTTGAAAGTAAGACAATTTGGATTGTGTAATGTAATAGCATTCTCTATATATGTTTCATTCTGTACACTTTTTTGGTTCAAGTGGGTGGGTTTTATACTTTGTTTAAAAAGAATCTTCAGTAGAAGTATTATTGAAGTCCAATAAAGCAGAACTTCTTTGCTCAAAATGAGAGTGAGGGAGTACAAAACATGTATACCTTCTTTTCTCCCTCTCAGCAGCATTCCCGGGTATTCTCCAAGGGGCTCTCTAGCAATCTGCAGAGCACAGTTTGAAATGACAGGGAGAGATCCACATTCCCCCATGAGCACTCTCTTACCAGTGGTACCAGATGCAGTTCTTGATCTTATTAGCAAGGGACCTTTATGTTTTAGGAGAGGCAAGGAGGAAAGGATTTCTCCCTTTTCCTCAAAGCAGTTTAAAATTGAAGGACTTTCATACTCGGCATACTTTCCTTTCTGTATTCCTCCTGCATTCCCAAGCATCATGCTTTCTGTGTGTCCAAAGCTACCTATGGCTGAATCCATTCCATACCTGTTCTTTCGTATCCCTTAAAATTATATATTATTTCCTGTAAACCAAGTTTTCATTCTGCCAAAATGTTAGTGTGTATTAAAGTGGGAGCAGTAAATTACTTGAGGAAGTCACTGACAACTCAGTAATACTTCCAGCTGGTTTTACTATCAGAACCGGAGGAATATCCAATTCACATGAGGCTGTAATTGGTTTTGATTTCTCTGTGCTTCATGTTTTTCAAGTTCTAAATTCTAAAAGCAACATGATATCTGTTGCATAGAAGTTGCAAAATACAGAAAACTATTATTCTTTATTCTGCAGTCACTATCATTTAGTCATTTTTCATGAAAATGTTTTATCATAGTTGTCATTACTAGTATATTTGAGAACCAGTAGAATTTTCAGCATTTTTAAAGAGGACAGGCAGTGTCCTGTGATAGGCCTTTGGAAATAATATAAGAAGGCTACCAGATAAGCAGAGTCTGCTTTTGATTCTCCCCATACGGTCAGCTGCCTCTTGCTGTTCCAAACAAGATTCCTGTGCAGGGTTGGGTCTCTGAACCCTTCCCACTATTTTCCCTTCTTCACTTCTGTATCCACAGCAGCTTCACCGTTTAATTTTTATCATTTTTTTAGTTGTAGATGGACACAATATCTTAATTTTATTTATTTATTTATATGTGGTGCTGAGGTTTGAACCCAGTGTCTCATGCATGCTAGGCAAACACTCTACCACTGAGCCACAACCCCAGCCCTGCTTCTTTTTTTTCCAATTTTTTTTAGTTGTAGTTGGACATAATACCTTTATTTTATTTTTATGTGGTGCTGAGGCTCAAACCCAGCTAGGCAAGCACTCTACTATTTAGCTACAGCCCCAGCCCAGCTTCATAGCTTCTTTAGGATTCCAGCTGTCATTATCACAAATGCCCAGATGCTTGCAGTCTACGTCCAAAACCCCAAATCTCTAAGGGTCTTTTATGACTCTAATGAACATTGATTGAGAGCCAAGGAGTCATAATTTATTTCAGACAGGGTTTAGATCTTTTGCTGTGTGTACCTATTCCTTGGGAAGGTACTTTGCTTTCCTAGGCATATTTTTACCCAAATCCATTTGATTCACTTTTTAGTTGTAAGGTGACCTAGTTACTACCTAACGTAGCACTTCTGATGTGTATTGATTTTCTATTTTAGTTTTTTTAATTTTTTTAAAAATTTTTTGGTACTGGGGATTGAACTCGGGGTACTGAAGCACTATGCCACATTCCCAGCCCTTTTTATTTTTTATGTTGAGACAGGGTCTCACTAAGTTGCTGAGGCTGGTCTCAAACTTTTCATCTTTCTGCCTCAGCTTCCCAAGTTGCTGGGATTACAGGCATGCACTACCATGCCTGACTTTACTTGTATTTTGACACACTGATGGGCATGCCAACAGAATATTTTTCAAGTACATTAAAGTAAGGTGGGATTGATATGAAGTAATGACATCAGGGGAATTGAAAATACAATAGTTACCATGGAAATGGCATGGGATAGATGAAGGAAACATTTCAAGGGAAGGTAGACTTGAGCTGAGTGACTTGCTAGATACAAGAAATAAATAATACTTGACATTTGAAGAAAGAAAATCTGTCAGATTCTTCTTTGGTTCCCCAACAATTTCAAGTATCCTTAATTAAAAAAAAAATGAGACATTGATGCTGCAAGGTTTTAAACCAGGATTCCTTGTAAACTGGTGATGCTTTAGACTGAGAAATCAGGGTATTTCTTAGGTCTTATTATGCTTACTTCCTCTTGCTCATGTACCATGGAGATTCCACCATTAAGAAATTGCTAGTATTATTAGACAGCATGTTGTTAGTGAACCATCAGGGTAATTGAATTTAAAGTCTTACCCTTGGTGGGCTTGCCCAGTACAGACACGCTACTGCTGAGCAACTTGTCGCTCACTTTAAATGGACTCTTTGTCTTGACTGCATCACAGCAAACTGGAGTCTCATGGCTTGATCATGTCTTTCTAATGAACACATGCTATATTTTAAGCCAGCCACTTATATGCAAAGACAAACTCTATGTAAGATCACAGTTAACCAGAGGAAGAAATTTGAGTTCTTCAGATTCCTCAGTTCATGTGTTACTATTATCACCAATTCTTTTAATTAAAAAAAAAACATGCACATAGTACTTACAATGTGTTGTCCAACTCCAAAATTCATTTGGTCACTAGAGATATGCTCTATGCCAGCAATGACAAATAACAAAACTAATGGAATTCAAATAAGAGAAGGAATAGGAAATGAATTCATATTTTTATTGGTTCATTATAATAGTGGGATTAATACATGCATGTAACATAAGAATTCATTTTTTAAATAGTTCATTTTGTAATCAGCATTTAATGTACACTATTTAATTCTTAAATGAGCTCCTTGAAATAGGTGTTCTTCCCATTGCATAGTTAGGGAAATGGAATTTCAGAAAAGTTCAGCAACTAGCACCAGGAAACACTAGTGAATGGTAGAGA
Source organism: Marmota monax (assembly GCF_021218885.2). Classification (NCBI taxonomy): domain Eukaryota; kingdom Metazoa; phylum Chordata; class Mammalia; order Rodentia; family Sciuridae; genus Marmota; species Marmota monax. The sequence continues at coordinate 2,692,623 of NW_026695225.1, read as the reverse complement.
TGGACTTCCAACCCAGCCTTCTCTGACTTCAAAGCCCATTTGCTTTCTTATCATATTATTAAGGGAAGATGGTGTGTTGAAACAAAATTAATTTAAAAAAAAGATTGAATGTGAGATTATTATTTTTATTCTTTGAAGATATACATGACAGTAGAGTGTATTTTGACACATTATAAATACAGAGTGAGATTATTATTCATCTTACATCTTAATATTTGAGCAAAAGTAGGTTACAGTCATATAGTAAGAATATGAATATAAATTTTGAAAGTAACTTCCACCTACATTCAGGGTGGAGTTAGAGGCTCTTTCATTAGGTTGCATTTCATTTCTAAGCATAATTGCTTTCCTTTTCCTTGATTTGGGAGTCTCACTAGCACTACCCTTAATGATTCTCGGTTTTAATTAGGGCCATTTGGGGGGCTCATAAGTGGAACAGTATGAGATAGTCTTTCAGGTAATTAGGTAGGAATTGAAAGAAAAGAGGAAAGGGAGAAAAGAGCTAAAAGAGAATGTGCATACAAGGGAGTGAAATTGCCCCAAATGTAATTAACCGAGGTATTAGCAGCAAAGGATGAAAGAAAATTGTGCAAAGTACAGACATTTAGAGGAGGAGAAAAGCTGTGGTAAGGAAAAGATACTGTGTACAAAAGTTTTACTGACTATAGGAAGATATCACTGTCTTATGATAGAGATTTTGGTTTCTATAGAGTCTGAAGGATTGGTGGAAGTAGAGAGATTCCTAGCTAGTTCTTCCTTGCCTTATAAATTGGATGTTTATAACTTGTAGGGATACTATAGAGATTAGTTAATCTTGTAAGTTTATTACTTATCTGACAGATAATAATTTCAAAAACTAAATTTCATTAATTTCAGGTGGCTTTTCTCACTAATGTTTAATTAGATTTCACTGATAATTTTCTTGAATAGCACACAGATAATTTATAAAAGAATTGAATCATAGATGGGCTGTGTGGATGTTTAGATTTATAACATTTGTGTCAATCACTGGAATGGAGCTTGCAGTCTGAACACCAAAAGTGCATAGTTCCATGAAAACAAATACTCGTGCCTATGATTGTTTTTATTTTGCCCAAATAAAACATTCGCTTTAACTAAGAATATGATTGGGTATATTTAATGTAATTGTATATTCAAAATAAAATGCTCATGAAAATTTTATTTCTTATAGATGGATGAAGTTGGAATCACAGAATATGTAAAAGGTGACAACCGCAAGTTTGAAATCTGGTATGGTGGGAAGGAAGAAGTTTATATTATACAGGTTGGTCATTTTAAAATTATTCTAGAAACTGTAATTTGCATTAACATAAAATCTGAGTAGTGGCATGGGCCTGTAATCCCAGTGATATAGGATGCTGAAGCAGGAGGATCATAAATTCATGGCCAGCCTTGACAACATAGTGAGACCCTGTCAGAAAGAGGGTGGGGAGAAAGAAAGAATGAAAGGAAGAAGTCTGAGTGGCACAGGAAATAATTTTGGTCACATTTTAAAAGGCCCCACTCTCAACTGTTATTATTTGAGTATTCTTTAAGGTATATTTAAACATTTTTGTGCAGTAGCACATGATTTCTTTAAATTGAGGTAAACTTGGGTGTTTTTTAGGGCTTTAAGTTTTTACCACTACACAAGGAGATTTATCAGCTGTAGCTGATGGTTTGGGAGGTACTTCCCTGCCTCATCAAGTTTCTAGAGTTAGAGATTGTAATAGTTCCGAGTTCTCTTGTTGTCATCATTTGAAGTGTACATGATTACAAGATGCAACAGTTAAGGTTTGCTCCCTGCTTCTAAAGAATATTGTTAAAGCCCTGGCCAGATGTGATATAAGGTCCATCTTACATTACGGAAGGGGACAGGAAGCAGATCCTTTCAAGATGATGTTATCAAATATTTAATAAATCTTTGTATCCTGACTTGTGACTGAATCTGTTGCAAGTGCTCAGCAATTTTTGTTTATTTTAATTCTGTACTGTTTGCAGTTCATAAAAATGCTTAAAGATATAGTATTTGGCCACGCACAGTGATGCACATCTGTAATCCCAGTGAGTCAGGAAGCTAATACAGGAGGATGGCAAGGTCAAGGCCAGCCTCCACAACTTAGTGAAACCCTTTCTCAAAAAAAAAAAAAAAAAGGTGGGGGATGTGGCTCAGTAGGTAAGCATCCCTGTGTTTAATCCCTAGTACCAAACAAAGCTTGGAATCATTTAACAAATGTATCTTGTGAGTAATGGGAGGATATGTAGGGAAGCTTTCATGTTACCAGTCACTAAGATCATTCTCCAAACAATTTTAATTCTGGAAGTATTAGAGCATTATTTTACCAAAACTAAACATAAAAAATATATATTTTTAAAAGAACCTCCCTCCTTGCCAGGCATGGTGGCACACACCTGTAATCCCAGCAGCTCAAGAGGCAAAGGCAGGAGGATCATGAGTTCAAAGCCAGCCTCAGCAACTTAGCAAGTACTAAGCAACTCAGAGAGACCCTGTATCTAAATAAAATATAAACAGGGCTGGTGATGTGGCTCAGTGGTTAAGCACCCCATGGGATTCAATCCCTGTTACCAAAAAAAAAAAAAAACAACTTTAAAATGAATGAACTTATACTTTGCATTCTATCCATTTGTTATTATTCAGTTATTAATTAAGGGCAATTTTTTAAGGGCAATTTTATAATGGCTTGAACTGCATTATTTCATCTATCTGATGGCTAATGATTTACTCCTTCCCTACAAGTTTTAAGAATCAAAATACTAGAATTTGAATATGGTATTTTAAGGAGTAGATCATGTTTGGTATACTTAATTGCATTTGTTTTATTATAAAAGCATTCTTTTTAGAAGAAATATACCCTCCACCCTTTTTAATCTTTAGGCTCCGAATGTAGATGTGAAGATGTCATGGTTAAAAGAAATAAGAAATATTTTGTTGAAGCAACAGGAACTTATGACAGGTAAATTCAAACATATATTCTTTTTTTTTCCATTCTCTGTTTTTTTTTTAAATTTTTTTCCAAATATATATTCTTTAGAACAAGCATAGTAACAGCTCATTGGCTCAGATTTTGTGAATTTTTTTTTTCAGAGAATGGGGCTGATATTTACTTTATTCTGTTTAAAATGAAATGGTTTATTAAACAGCAAGAGAATTCAAACACTACAAAATGAACCTCTGCTTGAGAAGCTGTTTAAAAGCAGCACAGAGATCTGACTGTGTTAATTCCTAGTCTTTCCCAGGAGATGATTCATTTTAGGACCTCAAGTAATTTGTACCTGGTGAAGTTGGGATAGGGGACAGACACTTGTTCAAAATGTGAACTCCTTGAATAAAATATTACATGATTTGGACTTTTCCAAATTCTACCTTCATACTGGCCTTTCCTCTGGTTATTTCAGGTCTCTGAAAGATTTGTGTGTAAGTGTGCGAGTATGTTTGTAAAAGTCGTTGGCCTTCTAGGGCTGGGGTTGTGTCTCAGTGGTAGAGTGCTTACCTAGCACGTGAGAGGCCCTGGGCTTGATCCTCAGCACCAGATAAAATAAATAAATAAAATAAAGGTATTGTATCCAACTATGACTAAAAAAAAAGTTAAAAAAATTTGTTGGCCTTTAAGTAGGAAGTACAGCTTCTAAATGATGCTTATATAAGGTTTGTTTTATTTACAGTTAAAAAACGGAAGCAACAAGATCCGATTACAGAACAGGAACGGCTTTCTCCTCAGCAGAGTGATGAGTAAGTGATAATTCTTTAAGAACTATCACTTCTGCAATCTTCTGTTTTCCATAGGTAATGTGAAGCAATGCAATTAAGGTATCTCAGACAAGAACCAACCCATCATTTTAGCAATAACTCATCAAATTCCACAAACATCATTTTCTCAGTTCTAATCTTGTATTGGAGTCTAATAGTCCCTAACAGTTATATCTCAGGCTGGATTTAGAACACAATTAAAATGCTTTGTTTTCAGTATATCATGATAATTGGAGACAGAGTTGTAAGAATATAGGAACAAAGCAGATGAAGAACTGGCTCATAGCTTTGTAAGCTTTGTAATCTTTCTCTGTCCTTCCTTCTCTCCCTCTCCCACCCCCTCTCTCTTTTTGGTACCCAGGATTGAATCCAGGGGTGCTTAACCACTGGGCTTCATCCTCGGCCTTTTTTTTTTTTTTTTGATTTTGAGTCAGGCAGGGTCTCACTAAGTTGCTTAGGTCCTTTCTAACTTGTTGAGGTTGGCTTTGAACTTGTGATCCTCCTGTTTCAGCCTCCTAAGCTGCTGGGATTGCCATTGTACCCAGCTAGCTTTGTAATCTCTTGAATGGAGGCCACTTGTTTGTGATTTGTTCTTTCTTTGTATAAGTAAGAAGGTATGGATACTGGCAAGGAACTGAACTTAGATGTAGCCAGGAAGTCTTTAAGGAAAGTGGCAGTCTTATATGACAGCACACTGCTACTGATTTAAGAGAGATGGTCTGTCCTGCATCTAGTAATTCTAAAGGGTAGACTGTCCACAGAACATTCGCATGTACACAGTAAGAATTCCCACACTGATTCCAAAACCCTGGCACAGAGATTGACCATGCAGTATCTGCATGATAGTGGGATCATTGTGAATGACTTATTAGATTCTTTTTCTTTTGTTGCACATCATTTTTAGAAGTAGATAAAATCAGAAGCAACACATGGTGTTTCATTTGAGGCTTTAGGATAACAAATCATAAAAGTCTTTTATCTTCTAGGGTTTACAATACCCAGTCTTTTTATCATATATTAGAGAAATAAAGACTTTAGCTTTATGCAGTAGTTGACTTAATAGTAGCTGGTACAAATGTGACAATACAAATGAATTTATTTATTTTTTTCTTTTTTTGATACCAGGGATTAAACTCAGGGGCACTTAACCACTGAGCCACATCCCCAGCCCTATTTTGTATTTTATTTAGAGACAGAGTCTCACTGAGTTGCTTAGCAGCTCACTTTAGCGAGGCTGGCTTTCACCTTGTGATCATCCTGTCTCGACTTCCCAAGATACTGGGATTTCAGGGGTGTGCTCAATTAAATTTTTATCTTCATTTATACAAAACTTATCTGATTCACTGAGATTAGAAGCTCACAGAGCAACAGGGATTGTACACAGTGTACCTACCTTGGATCTAGACAGGATTAGTTTTTGCTTTGCGAAACAGAGAACCTGTTGGATTGAATCCTATGATTTAGGCTTTTGCATACTATCACACAGATCTCAAAAGGGGGGAATATCTGCTCTTTGAATTCTCTGAGAATGGAAGAAATACCATTTCTAAATTCTTACTATTTCTTAGACTATGTGAAAGCTCACTTATTTTTATACATTATTATTTCAGAAAGCAACAGGGAGCTTTTCTAAGTATCCAGGAGACTGAATCGGAACAACCCAGTGCTATGGTGGCGGTCAGTGAGGCAGTTGTGTCAGTTCAGGCAGAAGCAAATGCAGGTATGTGTCATGGTCATCCTCAGATGAGATTCATGGCTGTGCAAGTTCTTTTTTTTAATCTCCCGTTGTTAATTTGGAAAATCTATGTCTGTTATTTTTGTCTAAAGAAAATAAAGCCAACCCATTTTTATCAGGCTCTCCTGTCTTGCATATGCAAATCATTCTGTTGGGCACTACAGAGCAGTGGTTGTCAAAGTATGGTCTCTGGACCCAGGAACATCAGTATCACCTGGGGACTTGTTATATGGAAGGCACATTTCTCGGCTCTGTCTCAGACATTCTGAATCAGAAACTCCAGGTGTGAAGCTTAGCCACTGAAATTTTGAGCAGCTCTCTATGATTCGGATCCCTGCTCAAGTTTGGAAATCCCTGCATTAGAGGATGCAGTGATGAATGAAATGCATCTACTGGTGCCAGTGCACCCTTCACTTACCATGGTTTGATGAATAGGGAAGGATCACTTACAGATGGAATATTTATTGTCCTTATGGAAATTGTGTTATATGAAATGATTTTAAATAGTTTATTTAGTTCAACAAATGTTATAATATAATATGACCTGTGTGCCAGGAATTGTGCAAAAGTTTGGGCCTAAAGTATAATTAAAATGCACTCAGCTGCATTCTCACATAGCTGGGAGGGTATAGAGATAATTTAACAAGCAATTAAAATTATATGTGGCAAGTGTTACAATAGGGAGGTACAAGGTGCTATAGAAGCGCACAGCAGTATTACCTAAACAACTTGGACACCACTAGAGAGATGCCAATTAGGGTGTCTGACTCAGTATTTTAATCTGATAGTCCTTAGATGGAAGGGTAATCCACTAGTTTAGGAGAAACAAGTAATCATAACCTAGTTCAGTTTTTATTTAAATGTCACTTCACTCAGGTTGTTATGTCATGGCCCTGGAGCAGTAAAGAGAGGAGCTAGTATCAATGACTTCTTTTGATAGGTAAGAAAACCAAGTCAGAGAAGGTTGACGTGATTTCCAATGTCACATGAATACCATAGTTTACTATGGCCAAGATTAGATTTTGTTAATTTAAGACTTAGATTACTTAATCTAAATAAATTCATTTTTTAAGTTAAGCACCTCCTACATACAGGCTCTTACAAGACATGCAGTGTATAACACAAAGTCTCTGCCTAGTGAGAGAGACAAGCCAACCCAAAATAATAATATCAAGTAGAATCTGATAGGTACTATTTGAGTGGAACCAATTAAAAAATGCTGTAGAAAGAATTTTTTATAACAGGTGACTTTCTAAGAGAGGGTAAATATTTTCTAAAATGATATTTAACTTATTACTTTTAACAACTTACAACCAATCTCACCTTGTGACCATTCTAAAAATTAAAGAAGTATACAACTGGCCCCTTTGTGAAAGGTCAAAAATTATAAAAGAGTGTGGTCTAATCTACAATTATAATACAGATGAAGATACAAATCTTGGTCCATTGAAGGTTAAAACCTTGAATATCACAGGTAGTTTACTTCTCACCTTGCAGTGAACCAGCACTGATAAGTAACTGCTACACTCAACATTTTTCTTATAGTTTGGACTGAGATGTCACAATCTGCAGGAATCTCTGAAGAGCCTGAGGAATGGTCAAGCAACTATTTCTACTCTACTTATGATGACCATGAAGAAGAAGATAGGCCCCTAATGGTTAGTAATGGCATATTCAATTGAAATTCTTTAGGCAGTTTCACTGATGAAATAGATGGAGCCCATAGGGACAATCTTTTGTCAGCATCCTTAAAGTCATTAGGTACTTTCCATAGCCAGAAGATTTGAAGCAAATCATATGAACATTCAGTAAGTACTTCTCTTTTTATGTAGAATTTGTTTGAGTTCCTACTGAAGTTGATTGAATAGTCAATCTTTCCAAATCTCTACAAATTTACCAATTTTATCTTTTTTAAAAAATTATTTTCATTATTTTTCTCCCCCATTATATAGAATTTCTTTAAGTTTTTATTTTGAAATAATTATAAATCCATAGGAAGTTAACAAAAATAGTATTAAAGTCCTGTTTATTCTTTACCCAGGCTTCCCAATGGTAATATGTTACATAATTATACTGTAATATCATCTGGAAATGGAAATTAGTACTATCCACAGACCTTGTTTATACTTCATCAATTTTCCATGCACCTATTTATGTGTATATATAGTTCTGTATAATTTTATCCACCACTGAGTTTTCCATTTATGCGTATAAGATAGAATTAGAGAATAAAGGAGCTTCAGACAAACTTTAGAAATCAATTTATAATCCAGATCAGAAAATATAGGAAGTAAAAATTCCATGCTAAAAACTATTTAATAATACCTGGGGGGAATATATTTTAGTGGGTTCTCAAAAAATGTGCTCATGATATCAAACGTCAGCATGCTAGAGCAAGGGTGTACCCCATAAAGTGAAAGGGTTTGGGGTGGAAGTATTTCATAGAAGAAATAGTTTCCAAGTTGTTAGGATCCTACCAAGTTAGTAGAGGGGCATTAGAACTGACTGCTTAGGGTGAATCCTGCTTCTCTGAAGTCATTAACTTGGAGGGTGGAAATGATGCTTTGCAGTGGACTGCTCCTTGGTGCCCTTCAGAGGAACCAATTCATTTTGGAAGGCTGAATGTTGGTGTCAGAGATTAATGGCATTGGTAATCACAAAGATGCACAGCATTGACTCTGAAATGCTTGTTTTTTAAAAAAGTAGTAGATGTTTTTTTTTCTTGTAATGATATGATGACCATTATACATATTTGCATGGTAGCTTACATTTACTAAATGATTTATCAATTAATATTACCAGTATTAGTGTGAAAAAGGCCAAGCTTTATTACCTCTAATTTACAGAGGCAGTAACTGCGGTGAGTAAAAGATTTGCTTAGAGTTGATTGTCTAGACCAGCAGTTCTCAAATCATGAATGAAGGAATCCTTTACATTCTTAGAAAATACACCACTCCAAAGAACTCTTATTTATGGAAGTTATATCTATTCATATTTACCTTACTATAAATTAAAACTGAGAAATAAGATTTATTTTAAATTAATAAACCCATTTTAAATGTGTATAAACAACATTTTTATTTAAGAGTCATATTTTTCAAAGCAAAACAATTGGCAAGAAGACTGGTGTTTTACTTTTGTAAATTACTTTAACATGCGGCTTAGTAAAAGACAGCTGGATTTGCATATCTGCTCTTGTGTTTAACCTATTGTACTTGGCGGCCTTTAGAAGACTCCACTGTGAGAGGCTGAGAGTGAAAAAAAATGCTGTCTTAATGTATGCTTAACCTGTCAGACCCTTCAAAAAAGGTCTCAGGAACCCCCAGTGGTCTGCCTCCTACACTTTGAGGACCACTGGTTTAGACTAATAACACAAAGAAGTTTAATTTCCATAATTAATACTGAGAATGAAGTGGATCAAGGTAGTTGTTCAGATGTGAGAGGCATCTTCCTTTAGAGGAACCCAATTTGTGTTTAAACATTTGCTACAGATCTATGAAAGGATTGTCAGGAACTGTCTTAAGTAGCCATTTTTCCAGTTATGAAGTCAAAAAATAAAGTAAATATGCAAAATTGATTAATGCTTTAATCACAGTGGATAGGAATACAGAAAAACCTACTGGTTTTCCTCTCTTCTCTAAATAATTTTCTGAGTTGTGCTAAGGAAAACATGGGGAAGAGCAATATTGTGCATTCTATACATCTCCCCAGAGAAGCTGGGATAAGCTGTTCTTCTGGCTTGACTTTATCAAGTCAAATGATTGAGAAATAATGGGTTCCACTTCCCTTGTAGAGACCCGTGTCAGAGATGGCTCTCCTATTTTGATGAAGCTGCTATGTCAAATAGCAAGTAGCTCTTTCCTGCCCGCTCCTCAGCTCATTTGGAAAAAATACTGCTCAAAAGACATTCAGCCCAAATGATGTGGATATTGTTTTCAGGTTGATTCCTTTGGACATGCAAAGAATCAACAGCACATAACTATTTCCTTACTTTCATTTACAACATTTTAATTATGATACTCTTTATTTCTAAAATCATGCATTTCAACATGTAAAATATTGTGCTGCAAAAATTCTCATCTCGGAATACTTTTGGACTTGAAAAATCACTTCTTCTCTATCTACTTTGTAACCAAATGCAATCAGTGTGCCTTGGATTATTTAGCTTATTATGAACTAAGTTAAAATTATGGCTGAAAAATTATTACAGTCAAGTGAAGCACAACATTATGATTTAATATGCTTTTATTGAACCTAGAGCTTTGGTGCCTCTTACTTTAACCTGTGCAAAATGGTAGAGTTAATAAATCCTTTGGGGGGTGTTAGTAAATTTTGTTCAGGGCTATTGCCTTTTGTATGTGCCAAGATAAAATTTTCCTGACAGTAGTTTACAAATAATTGTATTTAAAATTTAATATTTTCATGCTTGTTTTCTTTTCTGAGTTTATGCTTATAATTCATGTAACAAATTAGTTGTGCTCTATTATTTTCTGTACATTTCACGCTGTAATTCTTTTTCCAAATAAAAAAGAATTCTTCAGGTTATATAAATACATGTTTTGTTTTTTTTTTTTTCCCTATCACAAACTGCTCCACTTGGTTCCTGCAAAGCTACTGCAGCTACCCCATTTATCATTGAAGTAAAGACTGAATTCTTTGTTACAGAGAGCAGGCAGTTCTTGAAGGAGTTTTGCAATCAAGTTTGTAATATAATTTTTCAAAACACCATTACAATCTCTAGGCAAACATAAAGCCCTAGCAGACTGCAGGAAGAGAGGTTCAGAAGACCTCCTAATTAGAAATGGAGATGTCATTCAGCTTCTCCATGAAGATGCTGTGGGTCAATGATAGGTGCGTTTATAATGCCATTGATGACTTCTGGCTGATGCAGATGGGGGCAGCTAATCAAAAGGTATGCTTTATCTGTATTTTTGTTATACAGCCTACAATAGCAGAGCGATCACATTTTTGTTGCTTCAGCCATGCCTATATAGCTTATTGAAGGGAATGTTAACCTTTGGTGAGTGAAAGATGCTTCAAAAGAATCAAATGAGTCTACATGTTCTTTTGTGGTTTGCCTTTGGCTCAGAAAATTTAGCTGATATATCTGGCCATTGTAATGGCTACAGATCACATTACATTTGATTAAGTCATTCATAATCACATATCTAATAAATGCCCATGAAGTGTCAGGGACCATGCTTTCCTACTTTACAACATAGCCACAATTCTCTTCTTGGTTCAAATATTAACTTTTGAGCTTTGTCATACTCTTCTTTTGCATTTGACTTTTTATAGCATCCATTGTAAAGATGGGTCTGCCTAATATACTGTTTAATTATGAGAGAATCCAAAGCAGGAAGAAAAAAAAAACAATTCTGTATCTACGGTGTCAATAACTTGAACTAAGATGCTACACTGACTGTTCTCTAACTGTAAAAGTGAAAGAGCATATGCACAACGGTAGAAATGAATGATGGATCATTAGGTTACTAGAGAAAATTGGTTATTACTCTAAGTCCTTTATAAGTTACTCAAAGAACTCAAGCATAGTGAAATGGAAGTCTTTTTGAACATATGCAAGAGCTTTAAGAAAATTTGAGCTGCATTGCAATCTGTTTTTACCTCCTTACCATTGTTGGCTACTAATTCATTTATTATTTAGGTTGGTGAAAAATCTAAGCAGAAGTCAAGATCTGATTCTAGTGAACAGGGTACAGATTTTAATCTATGACTATAGGTTTTAGAATGCCAAAGTTTATAAATATAATATGAACACACAGTATGTTTGTTTGAAGGTTAAAATTTCTAAATCCTTGTCAAATGTGACACTGGCATAGAGTAAGAACCTCTCTGCACTTAGAAATATAGCTGCCAACTTATTGTTTTAACTAGGATTTAATTTTTTTCCTTCAATAGATTTATATTTGTGAATAGTTTTTTAAAACATACTAAACTTTTCTCTACAACATTGATAAGCCTGAGAGAGATTTCAGATACTGTGGCATCTTAAGAGATCCTTCAGAGTTAAATGCTGATGTTATGCTTTTAAGCTTCCAGCCTTACTGGACAAGAATTCTTTACCAGTGTGTATTTTTTACTTTGACCTAGGAATATGTTATTTCTCTATGGTAGGTTTCTGCTACATGAATGTGAACACACATATACCTGTGTCTACACCTAAGACTTAGGTGTGAAGGTAGTAGGAAGTAATGAGAAATAACCTGATGTTGGTTTCTAGTAACTCAACTTCAGGAAAAAATAATCTATATACAAATCGGTATTCTTTTTTATTGGCACATTATAATTATATATAATAGTGGGATTTATTGTGACATATTTGTACATGTACATAACATTGGTCAATTTCCTTCCCTAGTACTTCCCCTTTCCCTCCCTCCCTCCACCTGGTCCCCTTACAGACCAGTGTGCTTACAGATTTTCTTGTGATATTTACCTATATATAAAAAAGAACAAAAAAGAAAGATTATTATTGTTATATATACATAATTCTGAAATGTTATTTTGGCTTTGTGTTTGAATTCCAGGTAATGGTATACTGTTTCCAATTGAATCTAATAGACTAGGGGTAATTTATTTGGTCTCAAGTTTCATTTATGACATGAAACCCAATTGAAGGATGATAAGGCTCAATGTAAATATTGGGTCACATGGGAAACCCTAAGTACTCTAATCCGAGTCACTTCTGAAAGGTTCTTAGCACTAATTGTTGGGTTATTTAGATAATTGTTTAATGATTTAGATAATTAATAACCTGAAGAATCTGTAATGTTAAAATAGGACTGATTGACAGATATTTAAAATCTATATCCAACGACTGCAAAACGCACCATTATTTTTAGGACTAAAAGGAGTATTCATCAAGATAGACCATATACTGTTTCATAAAAAAAAGTCCTAATAAGGGGCTGGGGTTGTGGGTCAGTGGTATAGCACTTGCCTAGCACGTGTGAGGCACTGGGTTCAATTCTCAGCACTGCATATAAAATAAAGGTCCAAAAATGGAAAAAAAAAAAAAACTTTTAAAAAGTCTTAATAAGTTTATAAATATTGGAATCATATAAAGTCTCAAGATATTATATTAGAAACCAATACCTCAAATTATTTGAATATTAAACAATAGACACCTAAACAACACATAGGATAAAAAAGAAAGCACAAGGGAAACTAGAAACATTCCAAATTGAATGAAAAAGGAAATGTAACATACCAAAGTTGTGGCTGCAGTTAAAGAGGAGGGAAATGGAAGAAAACCCATAGCTTTAAATACCTGCATTAGACACTTAAAAATCAGAGTGATTCACCACATTAACATAATGAAAGGGGAAATTACATATAATCAGTTCAACAGATGCAGAAAAGTAATTGACAAACCTCATACTCTATCATTATGAAAATTCACAGCAAAGTAGAAAAAAAGGGAAATTCGTCAATGTGATCATGTACACTTAGAAAAAAATCCCATAGCTGACATCTTAATAGGGAAATATTAGAAGTTTCCCCCCGTAATTGGAAATGAGCCAAGGATGTATATTCTGACAGTCAATATTATACTGGAATTCCTAGCCAATGCCCTAAGTGAATGAAAAGATAAAAAGAAGAGACAAAAGTATCATGATTAGCAGTTTATATGTATTACAAAACTATAAGGAATCTACACATAAGAAGCCCCGACTAGAACTAATAAGTGAATTTTACAAGGCCATGGTATATAAAATTATATACAAAATAAATTATAATTATCCTAGCAACAAAGAATTGAACAAATGAAATTTCACAAATTAATGTTAGAGATGTAAAACAAAGTAAATAGGAATGCCTCTAACAACAGATGTGAAAGGCTTTTCTACAGACAACTACAGACCTTTGCTAAGATATATTTAAGATGACCTTAAGAAAAATGGGCACAAATACCAAGTCCATAGATTAGAAATATCAATGTTAAGTAATCTATCTTCCACAAATTGGCTTGTAGATTCAATGCAAATCAAAATCAAAATCTCATGTGTAACTAATTAGAAAAAATAAAAATATCAAAATCTCAGCAAGCTCTTTTGAAAAATTTTAAAAAGATGTGTTTATTTTAAATTGCATATTAAAAGGCAAGAATTATTGTGAAAATTGGAGGACTTACATATCTGATTTCAAAACTTAATGTATACTACACTAATGAGTATAATTTATCAATAATATGTTGAAAAATAGAGATTTTGGAAATGGACATGTGTATATTTAATTTTTAATTTTTTTTAAATTGAAAGATTAAATTTTATACTGTGTACAACATTTGAAGTTTGTAGAATAACTAAATTTGGCTAATTCACATAAATATTACCTCAATTATTTTATTTTTATGGTGAGAATGCTTAACATTCACTCTCATTGTTTTCAAGAATACAGTATATTGCTATTATTGTCATCATGTTGTACAAAAGCTCTCTTGAATGCATTCCTCCTATCTAACTGAAATTTTATATCCTTTGACTAACATCAGCCCAGTCCCACAACTGCTCTAGCTCTAGGTAACCAGGCACAGAAATAAAATTCTACATGATCTCACTCATATGTGGAACCTAAAAAATTAATTTGTAATCAAATTCCACATCAACTATGGGAAAAGAAGGATGTTTTTACAAATGGTCCTGAACAACTGGGTATTCATATAGAAGATAAAATGAACCTACATCATATACCTCACTCCTTACATGAATTTGAGTTGAATAATAGATCTAAACATAAAGGCTAGAATCATAAAGCATCTTAAGGCAAACACAAGACAATATGTTCCTAAATTTGCATAGTTAATATGTCTTATACAACACAAAAAGCACGAACCATAAAAGAAGAGTATTAGACAAATACAAACAAACATTACATGTGCTGATTTGAGCACTTTACAACTTAACAAATGTATGCCTGTTAGTATAGGATAAATAAGACAGTGACATTTTGAACACTTTCAAAAGCTAATTGATTCTAATAACTCACGTTCCCCCCCCAATTTAACTTGTTCCATGTTAACACATTGAAGAGTTAAGTTTCAAAATAAATATGAGCAGTATTCTAACTACTTTGTGCTTACTTGAAATGGTTAACAAGAAAGAGAAGAAACACAACTCACTTAAAATTCATGCTCCAAGAACTGTTTAACATTTATACATCAGGTTTTAAAAAGCAATTTTAAAAATCAATGAAATCATGAAATAACACTATAATGTGTTTACTAGAAATTAATGATCTTTTTGTGTCTCCTAGATTTTAAAGTGGAAACACTATAGGTATATATCTAGCTTCCATATAATATTGTCATTTTTGTTCAACATTAAGAAGGCCTAGTATAGTTTTTCCCATAACATATCATCATTTTAAATGTAGAGCCAGATGTCCTCATACTTAATTCAGGACAAAGTTAATTACATGATTTTTTTTTCTAACTAATGAAGGACATATAAAATTACATATTTGATTAGTTTTAATTGGAAATGACTTCATTACTGTAACCCCAGTAGGCTTAGGGCATATTAACATTGTTTGAAAAATACATGGCAAAACAACAACTTTTATCTACTTTTGGCCTGTGCACATTTTTCAGGCAGTGTAGAGCTAATCTATATGTTTGTTAACATGCATACACTTTGGGGTGGGGGGGAATCACATTATTTTCTATGAGTGTACATTTTCAATATCCATTTTTTAAATATTTTAGTTGTACTTGGACATAATACCTTTGTTTTATTTATTTATTTTTATGTGGTGCTGAGGATTGAACCCAGGGCCTTACATATGTTAGGCAAACGCTGTACCACTGAGCCACAACCCTAGCCCTCCATTTTTTTGCATTACTGTTAGGGGAGTTGAAATGTAATCTAAAATATATCGATATTATCAACATCACTTAGAGCATTTATTTCTCTCTTCTTAGTATGACATGCTGCTACATAAGAGGGCAAGGTCTCTCTATTGGTCCCTATTCTCAGAAGCTTCTGAGTTAAATATTATTAAAATAAACAGCACTGTAAGCGGGGCATGGTGGTGCATACCTGTAATCCCAGTGGCTCAGGAGGAGCTCAGTGGTAGAGCATCCCTGGGTTCAATCCTTAGTACAAAAATCTAAAACAAACAAAAATCCCACAACAATAATACTTTTAATAATGTGCATTTATAATTAATGTTGAAATGATAAATCAATACTTTGTGACAGATTGGTTGAATCCTCTAATATCCCATGGTCTTGATATTACATTGTTTAGAGCAAAATAGTATATTGTAGTTTATAAAAATAATTGTAGTTCTGGGACTGTAGCTCAGTGGCAGAGTTTTTGCCTAGCAGGGGTGAGGCACTGGGTTCAATCCTTAGCACCACATAAAAATAAACAAAGTAAAGGCATTCTGTTCATCTATAACTACAAAAACAATCATTGTAATGTTTGTCAATTAGTGGATTAGAAAACAACATTGGAGTATACATGCAACTGTCAACAGCATTTAGTTTAAAAAATAGAGTACTTCATTTGTAATTGAGCAAATTGAATCTAAACATCTCCCTGCTACTTATACAGTTAACATATTTCATACTACCTTTATGCACAAAGCATAATTCATAGAATACTTATGAAATGTGATCATAGATGTAAATTCGGATTATTTTGCTGACAGAGAAGCTGTCTTATAAAATAGATGCCTTGACAAATAATTGTTGAACTGAATAATGACTTTTACATTAAAATAAACAACCAGAAGGTACTGTCTGGAATTTACGTTGGACCTTTTGAATCCTCACATTGACTTTTAGAAGTTATAGCACAGACAACATTTTTGGCCTTAATTGAGTATTAACATCATATTACTTTGTAGACACTACTCTAACATAAGGAAACTAAGTTCCCCTTGAATCAAGGACAGAATAGACTTTTTAAAATAAAGATTTCCTTTAGGAGGTGTGAGGTAGGTTATATTTCCTAAATGTGTTATAGATAAACAGAATGTTTTTAGCACAGAGTTGGACTTTATCCTTCATAGCTGTCTTGGTCTTCCCGAGAAGCCATCTTCACAACTTCCATTTTCTCCAGGTGAAATTAAAATGTTTTCATGACATCTAGTGAGATTCCATCTGAAAATCTGAATTCAAATCTTTAGAACATTTACAAATAAAATGTTTTACCTGTATTTTTTTTCTTCTTTCTTTTTATTTCCTTTTTTGGTATCAGGGATTGAACTCAGGGGCACTAGACCACTGAGTCCTATCCGCAGCCCTATTTTGTATTTTATTTAGAGACAGGGTCTCACTGAGTTGCGTAGCACCTTGCTAAGTTGCTGAGGCTGACTTTGAACTCATGATCCTCCTGCCTCAGCCTCCTGAGCCGCTGGGATTACAGGCATGAGCCATTGCACCCGGCTTTACCTGTATTCTTTTGGTAGCTTTTCAGTACAAAACAATAAAACTTCAAAGAGAAAGGAAACATAATCAGAGATTTTAAACTTTTTTGTTGATAATTTATTAGTAATTCTGTTAGCTATGACTATAATGTACCAAAAAGATACAGTCTGAAGGAACTCTTACACATTGATACTTGGGGTCTTTAGAGCTGTCTTATTCTAAAAAGATCCAAAGCTAAAAAAACTCTGTAGTTTTGGCAGGGAGTTAGCAGTGATGGTGGAATGTGATGGACATCATTATCCAAAGTACATGTATGAAGACACGAATTGGTGTAAACATACTTCATATACAACCAGAGGTATGAAAAATTGTGCTCTATATGTGTAATATGAATTGTAATGCATTCTGCTGTCATTTATTTTAAAAAAATCAATGAAACTCTGTAGTTTTGATGTGTTGAAGTTTACATTAAAAAAATTTTAGTTTTAGATGAACACAATATCTTTATTTTTATTTATTTATTTTTATGTGGTGCTGAGGATCGAACCCAGGCCTCACATGTGTGAGGCAAGCACTCTACCACTGAGCCACAACCCCAGCCCTGAAGTATACAATTTATGCACTGAAATCTAGATACATGTCACAGCATTGTTAAATATTTTTGTTTTTTTAATTAAAAAATTTATTTTAAAAATTTGTTCTTTTTTGTTATACATGACATTATATTTTGACATATTTATAAAAATATGGAAAGTTAATTCATTCCACTTTCTTTTATTTTATGTCCCCCTCCCTTCCCTTCATTCCTCTTTGTCTAATCTACTGAACTTTTATTTTTCCTCTACCTGCCTTATTGTGTGTTAACATTCACATATCAGAGAGAACATTCGACCTTTGTTTTTTGGGATTGGCTTATTTTGCTTAATATAATAGTCTCCAGATCCATCCATTTTCCAGTAAATGTCATAAAGTCATTCTTTTTTATGGCTGAGTAATATTCCATTGTGTATATATACAACATTTTCTTTATTGATTTTTTTCTTTTAAATATTTTTTTAGTTGTAGATGAACACAATGCCTTTATTTTGTTTATTTATTTATATGTGGTGCTAAGGATTGAACTCAGCGCCTCATGTATGTGCGGCAAATGCTCTACCAAAGAGCCACAATCCCAGCCCCTTTAATGATTTTTTTTTTCATCTGTTGAAGTGCATCTAGGTTGATTCCATAGTTTATCTATTGTGAATTGAGCTGCTATAAATGTTAATGTGGCTGCATCACTATAGTATGCTGATTTTAATTCCTTTGGGTGTAGACCAAGGAGTAGGATAACTGGGTTAAGTGGTGGTTCCATTTCAAGTTTTTGAGAAATCTCCATATTGCTTTCCATAGTGGTTATACCAATTTGCAGTCCTGCCAGCAATGGGTGGGTATACCCTTATCCCCACATCCTTGCCAACATTTATTGTTACTTGTATTCTTGATAATTGCCATTATGACTGGAGTGAGATGGATTCTCAATGTAGTTTTAATTTGGATTTATGTAATTAATAGAAATGTTGAACAATTTTTTTCATATATTTGTTGACCATTTGTATTTCTTCTGTGAAGTGCCTGTTCAGTTCCTTTGCCCATTTATTGATTATATATATATATATATATATATATATATATATATATATTTTTTTTTTTTTTTTTTTTGGTGATAAGTTTTTTTTTGGAGTTCTTTATATATACTGGAAATTAACACTGTATCTGAGGTGCAGGTGGCAAAGATTTTCTCCTATTCTGTAGGCTCTCTTTTTTGTGCTCTTGATTGTTTCATTTGCTGTGAAGAAGGTTTTTAGTGATACTATCCCATTTATTTTTTTTCTTTGCAATTTAGGAGTCTTGTAGAAGAATTCAGTTCCTAAGATGACATGATAGAGTGTTGTGCCTACATTTTCTTGTAGTAGTTCATTAATTAAAAGAATAGAAATTCACCAAATAAATAACTTAACATTACATCTCAAGGTCCTGGAAAAAGAAGAACAAATCAGCACTAAAAGCAGTAGAAGACAGGAAATAATTAAAATCAGAGCCTAAATCAATGAAATTGAAAGAACAACAACAACAAAAACAAAGAAATCATGAAACAAAAACTTGGTTCTCTGAAAAAAAATTGATAAAATTGAGAAACACTTAGCCAAGCTAACCAAGAGAAAGAGGGAAAAAACTCAAATCTCTAACATTTGTGATGAAAAAGGAAATATCATCACAGATACCACTGAAATATAGAAGATAATTAGATACTATTTTGAAAACTTATACTCCAACAAAATAGAAAACCTTGAAGACATTGGCAGATTTCTAGAAACATTTGAACTATCCAAATTGATCCAGGAGGACATAGAAAATTTAAATAGATCAATTTCAAGCAATGAATTTCATTGCCTGAAATTGAAGAGGCTGTCAAAAGCCTACCAACTAAGTTAAATATTCATAGTTGCAATAGATACGTTCTTGTAACAAAGGTCTACTTTTCAAGTGTCTTCTTTTTGAATTTTTTAGAAAAAACTATGCTAGTATAGGTTTTCTATAAGTCTTTAGGGTTTAAAAATAATGCATGAATTGACGGCTTTCTTTTAGATATGTAAATGCTATAATCACTCTTTTGAAGCACATGGTCATTTGTTTCGTTTACTGTTCAATGTATGCTTGGAGTATTTATGTTCTAGACCACTGAAGACAACAGTTTGAGATTTCTGCCTTTGGAATCATGGTTTGCTGTTTGGACTATCAAGGTGGCATATTATAGGTGCATATTTTCCTGTGTTTGTCTTTGTGATGAACAATAAACACAGTAAGTATATGTAATATATCATTTATCTTTCAAATAGGTTTATGTATTATATCAAGGTAACAGATTATGCCAATAGTATCATTTGTTGTAACAATTTGTATTACAAATCAATTGTATTTTATTTAAAGCTACCTATCAATGGTAAATCTTCTCATGTCCAATGGCTGGAATTCACTATGGTGGATTTATAAGTTATTCATGGAAATGTTTATATGTTTGATAATCCACTTATTGCTTTGCAACAATAAATTGAAGTCACAATACATTTCTTTTATGTACTGATCCTGTGATTAGGAAACCGAATTAGGAGATATAATTTTAAAATAATGGAGCTCCTCTGCACAAAATGTTTAATTTCGTGGTATTAAACTAGAGGATTTTAGCCACTTTAAGATGATACTGAGTTCTGTAGATCCAAATGTATAGTTATAGTCTTGACTGTTTTAAACACTGTACAATGAATGCCATATTTGAATGTATGTACAAATGTAACTGCACTTTGTTAATTTTATTAGGCTATAAATGTGTATTTCTATAAAACATAGCAGCAATTTCCCTTTAAGTCTTCAAAATTTAATTACTTTGTAAATGTACTTACAATGTAAATGTAGTCACATTAATTCTACATTAAAAGTATCCAGCCTTAAATTCTTCATGTATTTTTTCAGTTTAGTGTAGTATCATTTGTAGTTGAAAATCCCTTTCCTCTCATGTATTAGTGATAAACTCCTAAAGGGACCAAATGTATTTTCAGTTAAATGTTTACCTTCAGCCTTGCTTCATGATTCTGAGAGGGGAGGGGGAGGGAGGGGGAGAGAGGGGATTGATCTGGCCAGAGCCAGAGTAAAATGTTTTGCTCAAAAGTTTCTTTACGGGGTTGGGGCTGTGGCTCAGTGGTAGAGTGCTTGCCTAGCATGTGTGAGGCACTGGGTTCGATCCTCAGCACCACATAAAAATAAATAATTAATTAAAGTTATGTACATCTACAACTAAAAAAAATATTTTTAGAAAAGGCTCTTTGCTTAAATCTATAAGATAGTAATAAAAGAAGTTTCAGGACTTTGATAGCCATGTCTGTGAGTGGATATTTCCACACAGTGAAAAGGTCTGTTTCCATATAATGGAGCCCAAAGAACACCTAGATATTTGCAGTTGTTTTCTGAACTATCACTTGCTTTGCAAAGGGCTCTTTAGTTCAGAGTGCCAGACCTATTGGTCTCCTTCATAGCTCATTTGGCAGCTAGAACTTAGGGTTTAATACTGGGGAGGGGGTGCAAACATTGGTTTGAAGTATGTTGGTTTCATTGAATCTTCCTTTTTTTAATTAAATCTGAGATTGTTTTTGATGTCTTAATGAGTAGCCCATCAATTTTGAGCTCTTTTGAGGAAGCACCATCAGTAAAACACTAAATCAGTAAGTCAATCCACCTCCCTGAAAATTAAAACCTGTGTTCAATTTTTATTACCATATTGGCTGAGTAGCAATGTTACTGTTGATATTTCCAAAATTATGTGTAATTCTCACATTAGAGAATTCACAGTTGTTCTTAAAGCCCCCCAATATCTGGACTACAGTATTTTCTTAAGAGAAAAAAATCTCAATTATGTTTTGTAAAGTTTGTGAGGGAGCAGAAGAAATAGTCTACTTGAAGTAAAAATTAAGTCTGTTTTTGTTTTGGGTTTAGTCAGAAATTAGTGTTACAGACTTTCTTTAAGAAAAATGCTTATTATAAAATAGGTACTGTGATACCCAGGAACCTTCTTCTACCAAGGGGAAACAGACTACAGTGCTTAATGAGCCAAGTCTCAGTAATTAAGTAGCAAAACACATCATTTTAATTGCATTTCAGTACACATTTCCACATTAATTTGGAATGGTCAGTTATGGGGCAAAATGCTTAGGAAGAAACCCAGTGTTAAGACCTAAACCCTTTATATTGCTGAAAAGGAAATTAAGAGAAGTAGCATTTAGTAGTTTTTTTTTTTTTTTTCATTAAAAAATTTAATTCCTGGCGCTGGGGTTGTGGCTTAGCGGTAGAGCGTTCACCTAGCACGTGCAAGGCCCTGGGTTTGATCCTCAGCACCACATAAAAATAAATAAATAAATGTATTTTTAAAAAGTTTTTTAAAAATTAATTCCTTTTTTTAGGGCTGGGGACGTAGCTCAGTGTTAGAATGTGTGCTTAGCAAGTATAAGATTCTGGGTTTCATCATAACAGGCCCCCACTAAAAAAGAAAAGAAAAAAGTAACCTACTTAATTGATATTTAAGTTGAAATGCATTTTTTGAAAGTTCATGGCATATTCAAGTCTTGAACTTTTCCTTGCTTTTGATGAGGGTCTACCCACCACTATTTATTGGTGACCTGACATTTTGGATTCTAATATTAGACACCAAAATAATTTCCTCCTGACCCTGGGAAGGATGTGGAATTATACCCAAGAAGGACATGTATTTTAACAATTGTAGTTAGTTCTAAAATACCTGGACTCAATGAAAAATAGCATTCTACATGTGAGTGTTAGTATTGTAAAAGTCTATATGTATTTCTAAAAATCCAAGTTTTGGCAAGGGCATGAAAGAAGAAGTTCTCATGCCCTACTACTGGGAGCATAAATTGGTAAAATCCTTTGGTGAGCCATTTGGTAATACCAAGTAACATTGAAATAAATGCTCTATGGCTTAGCAATTCCACTCCTAAGTATGTGACCCAGATAAACACATAGGTGCCAGAATAGTTATAGCAGCATTGTTTGGGAGAGAAAAATATTTGGAAACATCATGATCATGAGTTCATATAATTTGATTATGGAAGGTCATACAATAAAAATCTATATAGAAAAGAAAATGAATGACCTAGAGTCAAACACAATGTCATCAACGAATCTCACAAGACAAAATGTCAGGCAGAAATAATATGGAAGCATTTGTACAAAGTTATAAAATATGTAGAACAATGTATATTTCAGTGGAAATTTAGAGCAAAAGAATATGGACCTTCTGGATAATGATGAGCACTAAATGAAGAATGGTAACTACCTCTGAAAATGGACAGGCAGCTGGAGACATGATGAGAAATGGATGGATGTCAGCACATGGAAATTCATGTTATTCTCTGTACATTTTATGTTTGTAATATTTCATGCTGCAAAACATTCTGCTCACTTTAATTCAGTACTGGAAAAGTGGAATAAAATGTCTCATCTCCTGGTGATTGAAATGTAGCAAAACTGCATCAAATTTACCTTCCATATATCCCTGTGGGGTTTTATTTTTTTAAGTTCTCTTACATGCTCACTGAAAATAACAGTCAAAAACTCTTCTCCACAATATTTATAAAATATCTACAAATTGCTATGAAGTAACATTGGCACAGCTGAAAACTACCATAAAATAAATCTTATAAAGATTTATTGTAGGAGAAATATTTGTACTGAAGAAATATCATGCTTTTTATGTCAAAAAGATTACCTGTACCATCTGAGAACATCTTTAAAGCTGTGCTATCTCAATATTTCTATTTCATGAACATTCTGCTTCTTGAACCTATTTTAATTTAGAGTATTCATTTAGTGCTTGTTCTTAGCAATAATTGGGTAGCTGGACTGCAAAAATGGTGAGTTTTTAGTCAAATAATTACATAGTGTCCAATGGTGTGTTGATAAATATTTAAACAATGGAGACTCTTATAAAAACATCCTGAAGCCTTGTTAGTATCATTCTGATTTCTGTAGTGTAACTACCCTGATCATGATGGATTTTAAGCTATTAGCATGAAGTTGGTGAAGTGGGAGTTGGGAAGAGATGTACCCAGTTGTTGTTAAAAGTGAATTTGGGGCCACTGGATTAGGTTGCTCTAACTTTTTAAGTTCCCTCATAAGGAAACTGAAGCCCAACATAAACAGTAAAATGAAATTGAGGACTTTCCCATCAGAGCCACCCACTAACATCTAACAGTGTCTTTCACTCTAACCAGTGAAATATATTTTTTTTATCTTCCTTTGTGTCTTCCTGGTACTGCAGCAGGACTCTCAAAGCCTTTTGGTTCCAGGCACTGCCCTATTCATGAATCACTCTTTGCTCAAGTAAACTATTAAATTTATTTTGTTTAAGGTTTTTCAATTGACATTGGCTTTTGTGAGTTAGTACATGCCAATTCTAGCATGCCGTTGGTTGTATCTGATGAAATGCATGCAGTAGGCCCATAGTAAATGTTCAGTAAAACTCTTCATTACATGTGTGCTGTGATTTTGAAATTATAAAAATTCAACCACTAGGTAATGTGCAACCGTACTGTTAGCATATCTATGATTCAATTTGCATTATATAAAGGACACAGAGATGCTAATCTTAGGTATGATCATCTAGGACTAAAAACAGCATATGGAAGAGAGCAGGGACAATGAAAAGTGGGGGAGGCATATTAGGAAACATTACATTCCTGTGGCCAAGAACAACCGTTGGAGATATTCAACGTCATTGAAAGGTAATTTGTTGGGTGATAACTCTAGGGAGAATGAAATCTGAAAAATGCCAAGAACCAAATCCTTAAAAATAAGATACAACAACAAAACAGCTACCTAATGAAGACAGAAAGCACAAACGAGAGAGGCAAATACAGCTGCTGGAGATCATAAGCACAAGAACAACAGATGCAAAGGATGGGGATGGGACCACAGTCTTCTAGGCTCATTTGTATTTCCTACAAATTTGTGGTCATTCCTTACATCCTGGGAAGAAAGTGAAGGTAGGAGTTCTTTTTATATATGCCTTCCTTTCTATGGCTTATCCTTTATATGTTCAAGACAAATATGCCTATTTTAGAAGACTGGGAGGGAGTTTTGTGCAGTATTGTGGTTACTAATAGATTTTCCCCCCCTTCCATTTCATTCATACATTGATTTCTTCATCTAACAAACATGCACTGAATTTCTCAGAGAGTTTTTGCATTCCTAATTGGTTTCTTTTAGAACTGGTTTTTAATCTCATGAAAATGTATGCTTTTTTTTGGTAATATAATCCAGGAGGAAAATATGGTTTTATATATAGATCTTTACTAAAGCAGATAATATGTACATCACGGGACCCATTTATCTTTCTGAGTTCAGCACATAAGCCATGTCACAGTTATTGAGCTAGAGAAGTTGAATACTATAACCATTCTAAAAGATTAAGAGTGACAGCTGTGGGGAGGTTCACTATGTTGGTATGTTTTTAGAGATTAGGATCTCGTATTTAACACAAAGCAACTTTTTGAATGAAGTCTTTGGAATCAGGAATATCTCTGTTTCTATCTCCACCTTCTCTTACCCAAAAAGGTGGCTTTCCTACTAGAATGAAATGATCTGACCAGGACTTTGAAATAGCTCTGTCATATTTTGTGAGAGTATGGAGAAAATGTTTTACCCTATTGCAGAAACATTTGTCTCTCTATCACTTTCATATATGTGTGTGTGTGTGTGTGTGTGTCTCGTCTGTCTGTCTGCTGGTCTTTCCCATTGATACCTTTATCCTTATTAGAAATTGAGATTAATTTGGGAATTTCAAGGCAGTTATCCGTGGCCCCAAGGAGAGGATGAAAAAGGTCTGCCTTGAAACTACTATAGGAGAAAAGGAGGAGAGTGATCTGTGGACCTGGATGGTTGAAATGAGTGGGTTCCAATAGTCCTTTGCCTGTTGTGACTCCTTCACCAGTCTCCATAGTTTGCAGAACATGTAGATGTCTGTGGCTGCAACCTGAAGAGTTCTAAATCTTACACACCTCACATTTAAGAAAGAGCCCTGATTCTGATTGCTTTACTCAAGCCTGTCACCAGCTGTAGTATGTTTCTAACTCATGCACAGCTGTACTAGACTCAGTGAGTACTGTACTAGATTCAGTGAACCTTTTTTAGTTTTTTTTTTTTTTTGTACTGGAGATTGAAATCAGGGGTGCTTAACCACTGAGAAACATCCCCAGCTCTTTATATTTTTATTTTGAAACAGGGTCTCACTTAGTTGATTTGGGCCTCACTAAATTGTTGAGGCTGGCCTCAAACTGGTAATCCTTTTGCCTAAGCCTCTCAACCTGCTGGGATTTCAAATGTTTGGGAGCATACCTGTCTTTCAGTAGGCCTTTGATGGCTTCCTTCAACCCTCCAACTACAGCTCCTGGAGTATCCTGCAGTCTTGGTGAGCTGCACATGTCTTCCTCAGCATGGTGGCAAAGAATAAAGTTGAAATGTTGCTGGAATGGTTGTTTGCCAGATAATAAGTATGGATATGCTCTAGAAGTCAAATGTCACATCTGGAAAGCCCAGTTCTCACAGCCAGAATAAACACCAGACATCAGAGTCACACGTTCATGCTACATGTGTTTACTGAGTACCTGCTGTGATTCAGTTTGCTGCCACTCTGCATTCCAGGAACCTGTTGGTCTTCTTGATTTTATCACTTATTTATCAATTAGAGCACCTAGTAAGAATTCCAGGCAGTTTTCAGTCCCCTGCTGAATGCATTGCCATCAATGCAGAAAGTCCCAGCTGCCCTAAAAATAAAGACAGAGTTAATGTACTCAAGTTGAAAGCACTTCACTTTCTTAGCACAGGTTGGAAGATGAGTTCTATTCCTGGTAACACAATGGCAATTGTGTTACCTTGGCTTTATCTTGGCCTTAATTTCCACATCTGTAAGGGTGGAGTGAATTGGATACTGTTTAATGGACCTTTCCTCTTTAACATTCTTAGATTGTAAGCATTCAGAAATTGTTTAGAATTTGTAATTAAGCAATTTTGTAAACTGGCATGTCACGATCCAGGAGAGTAAGGGAATTGAAAGAGAAAATCAGAAGGAAATTTACTTCTGTCACCATAAAGTACCTAATATTAAAAAAAAAGAAACTAAAACCAATCAGTTAAACACAATGACTGCACTATATTAACACACTTTTCTTCAGTCAGCAAGGGTTCTATTTTAATCTGTCACTTATAATATTATAGCAGCATGTCTCAGTCTATTTAGGTTAAGTAGCTACAGCGATTTTGAAAGCACTAATGATCCCTATACGGCATCTGCAAATGCCCTAGCTAGGCAGAGCCCAGCCAGGTCCTGGCTCAGAGACTGCTGCTTCTTTTAGGTGGGCTTACAGCTCCCACATGTTTAGTGGTGATGGCATGCCACAGGAGACTTATGATGAATTCAGTCATTTTTGAGCTCATAGGAAAAGGGATAACCGTGGCTCAGTAATTTGTGGGCCCAAAAGCTCCTCCCTCTGCCACAGGGAAGGCCAATCACAGGAGGTATGAGGCCAGTTCCCCACTGCTCTCTTTGTAAGGGGTGGTCTCCGTGGCAACAAGGCCAGAGCGTCTCTTTCCCAATTGCAGAGCCCCGGGGCTGTAGAGCTTTAGTTATTTAGATTTGAAGTAAAATATTTCACACATCTACTGGCATCCTCTTTAAACATAAGGTTGACAATTGTAGTGTCTCCTCTTTCCTTTAACCATTAATAACATAAGTAATTTCTTTCATGTGTTCCTGAAACCTAAATCTCAGGCATTGTTTTCATTTAAATATGTTCTCTTTTTGTGATACTCAATGTAAGACTAATCACTACTCTGCAATAAACATGGATTCAGATACTGTGGATTTCTTGAGCACCTACTGTTTATTAATGTGTTAGGCATTTCATAAAATAATTCACATACATTATTTAAGTCCCCAAATATATCCATGTTAACTCACATTTAATCAACATTATTGGTGTTTGGCACATAGTATCCACTGTCATTTGTTGAGTAAAAGACTGAAAAAAGCCAGGCATGGCAGGATATGCCTGTAATCCCAGCGACTCAAGAGGCTGAGGCAGGAGGATTACAAGTTTGAAGCCAATCTGGGCAATTTAGGGGGGGACCTTGTCTCAAAATAATAAAAAGGATTGGGGATATAGCTCAGAGGTAGAGAACCCCTGGGTTCAATCCTCAGTACTACACATGTGAGCATTCTCACACACATACATACACAAAGACTCAAAAAAAAAAAAAAAAAAAAAAAAACAAATCACAGACTTTCAAGGTCACAAAGGCTTTTGGAGAGTATCCTGTTAAACTCTCTATACAAATGGAGAAATCAAATTCCATAAGGGGTTGTGACTTTTCCCAGGTCATATTCACAGCTAATTAGAACCCATGCCATCCTAGGTGTATTGCATTCAGACACATTGTTCCGAGTGTTTTGCTGAATGTAACATTTGGGACACCTCTATGTGAACTATTTAACAAGAAACATGGAGACATTTGAAAATATTTCAAATTTTATTGATACTTATGTTTACAAGACTAAAGTAGGAGGACTTTAAATAAATCAATGAGTGAGGTGTGTCTGAGAGTATGGCGGGGGCAGGGGGTGGGTTCCAAACATGATTTTGTCAGTAGTTCCACATCAATCCAGAGTGACTGAGTCACATCAAATAAACTCACAAAAACTCAGTAGGAACTAGAACACCAGTTTATTAATTCATAAGTAGAATGACATGTTGGTTGGTCAGCAGCCCTCTAGGAAATTCAGTAGAGAAAGATTAATCATAATCACAAAGTTCCTTGGTAAACATGGAATCAAAAAAGGGGGAGTTGGTTATCTGGGTGTAATGACTCAGCTCTTTGAGCCTGTGTGCCCTTCTCCACTGATGTATATATTAGCCAAGGAGATGATGCTCATGGTCTCTGGTCTAGGAAACTTCTTGCTTGGCTCCAGGTAATGTTGGAGATATGCTGCTAGTTTCTCCCTTAAAGACTCTGCTAGTTCTTGGTTGCAAATGGAATGTTCTTTCTATTAGCATTATTTTTTTCAGACAGGGGATAAAATACCTTGGTTGATGTCAGCTTTTTTAGTTAGTGACCTGCCAGCCTTGCCTTGATGGAACCATCCCCAGCCAGACTGCCATAATCACCTAGTGACAAACTCTTAGAGAACTGTTCTGGATGGCTCATTGAGATACACACACTAGCTTAATGCTCTGAAAGGAACTTTCCCCACATGTTCTGCAGTCACCTTCCTTCATCCCTATGTTATAAAAGTCAATCTGAGACTAAAATAAAAGAAAGCCAGGTTTTAATAGACACATACACCTACATACAGCAGTGAAACAGAATGCTCCCCTTACCACCTTTAATGACTGTGGAGGGGAAATGACCGAGAGGGAGTAAGAAAGAGAAAAGTTGATTTGGAGATTGGGAGTCAGAAAAGATAAAGGATTCAGGAATAAAGACAGAGAAAAATAAGAAGTGCTTCCAACAAGTTTTGACCTGTTAACTATTCCTATGTTCTCTTTATGAATGTGGTGTTGGCCTTGTGATGGACTCAAGTAAAGATCCTGGATACTGACCTAATGAATGTTGATGTTTTGATGAGAGAGGCATGGAAGATTTAGAACATGGAATGCTGTTAAGGAGGGAGAATCAGGTGAGTTACCACAATGCAGAACCATAGAACCTGTTGGGCAGGGTGGAGAACTTCACAATTTTGGTAAGGGCTGAGCCCTTTGAAAATGGTGATGATTTCCTACCACACTGCATTTCTCTAGTGATTACATTTTCTAATCTACTTCTTCTAGTAAAATATAAATTCTAGATGGAATTCTCCCCTGCAAAGAGAAAAGGCAATGTTTATAGAAGTATATATTTAAATTCAACAAGACATAAGGAAGTTAAAGGGCCCAATCCAGTTCCAATCCCAATGAATCAACCGTGGAAATGCATTTTTCATTAAGCGAGCTTTGTCTTTTCCTTAATCCAATTGACATACCGGGATACCTTGGTATATATTCCATATTTGCCTTTCATTGCACATTCTTCACCCCAGCTAATAATGCCAGTTAAGAAACTGGTCCCTTCCACTTCAGTAACATGGGGTCCCCCACTATCTCCTTGACATGAATCTCTACCTCCATCATGGAAGCCAGCACAGAACATGTTATTATAGATGGTGAACTTTGTGGACCGAAGGCATGTGGCTCGGTCAACAAGTGGAACTCTAAGATACTGAAGAATTGAAGCTGATCTCCCTCTATTGAAGATTCTTCCCCAGCCACTCACGTAGCCAGATCCAAATTTGAGGAAGATATTTGTGTATTCCCTGTTGGCAATGCAAATAGGTGTTACATAGCTGTTTAGTATTAAGGGTTCATCCAGTTCCAGAAGGGCAATGTCATGGTTGTACTTATTAATAGTTGCATTGTAGTTGTGGTGAGGAATAACTCGAATCACATTTCGCTTTTGCTCTGTATCTTCTTTCTCTTCGATGTTATATTCACCTGTTGAAATAAATTTCATTTTCAGTCACAGATTTTTCATAGAAACAGATTTTCCATGTGTCTACTTGGTATCACTGAAAACTGGCAACCAAGTCTCAAAATGTTACCAAATCTTACATGTTTGATGGGGAAATTGATACCACGATAAATAATTGTATCCTATTGAGATGAGTGCTTTAAGTATTCATCAAAAGAACTATGGGGCTTGAAGGATGGAGCAAGTTTTGAAATTATATCCCCTCTACCACTGGCCCAACTTAATTAGTAACAATCCTATTGGATCTTAGTAAAATATGATGTATCAATCACATAGAAGGTTTAGCAATTGCATAGATTATTATCCTTTTGTTTATTTACCTGCAACAACCTCGATTTTAACACCAGGCTCAATACAGTGGGCAGCAGTTACAACCCATTTTTCATTGATGATGGAGCCACCACAGAAGGCATTGATTTTACCATTCAAAAGGACCTGTGAAACAAATTAAGAATCTTACTGAACAATATATTTGTTCCAGAACAAAATAAATACATGTGCTATTAACAGGGGTAGGCAGAAAGTTGGCTTGTAGGCACTGGCAGAAATGGCGAATTTCTGCAAGGTGTCACCTTTGTGGATGAATTAGTGTTTCTGAAACTCAAACCAAAAAGCCATTTCTGTAACTATCTTGAGGAAAATGCACAATGAGAGACAGGAGAGATTTGGGGCCTTCGAGTTCCTTTCCCAGGTGAGTCAGATTTTCGGATGGCACAATTGCTTCAATACAGCATGTATTTTAGGAAACACACTGACAACTCCTCCAGATGAATAGGGATATTGAGTCTCCTGTCTCTGTGTGTGGAGATCTCTTTGCTATAGATAATTTGAAAAAGAAAAGATGATATATTCTTCCAGGAGTACTTTCAAGCCCCTTCCAAACTGGAATAGTATGAACTAGACTTAATGCCTCTATCAGGGCTGTGCATAAAGCCACCCAAGCGGTGGGGCACAGCAGGACTCGCAAGCTCCTTCCATTCTCTCCTATCCATACCCCACCCTACCTGGCTGAATATGTAATCTGCCTTTGTCTTAAAAGGTCTAGTTAGCTGTGCTTTATTTTAGCTGGGCAAAGTGGGCAAAGATGTCCGTTCATTCATCTGTATATTTGCTGCACAATCACAGAGGACAACGAATATTTCCAGCACCTTGAGGTCTAGATCAAGTTAGAGAATTTCAGGTCCAATGTAAGTGAGGGCCTTTCTCCATCTAAATTTTCCCAAATAAAGCTGAGATATGTGAACACTAGAGGGCACACTCAACATTCAGTAAACTCTTCAGGAGCCCATGAGCTCTTTGTGAACGGATGCACTATTCCTAAGGCACTGGTAGCCCTAGGCATAAAGTCATTCATAAACAAGGGAAAGCAGATGGTCAACTCCTTTATGTGTGGGTCAGAGATAGTCCCTGGGGCATGTTCTTTTGAAAGTTCTTCCAGTCCTGAATTCAACGTACTGAACACCTACTATGTCCTAGCACTGAAGCACAGCTCATAACAGGCTTCATGATCTTTTCCAAACTCTGGCTCTCCCTTTTCGTTGCTTTTTATCTTAAAAAAGCTGTAAAACTACTGAAAAACCTCAAATAATAATATAATAAACATCAGTGTGTCCATCACCCAGATTTAACAATTATTTTAATTTTTTGAATATATATTGAGTGCTTATTTGGGGCCAATCCTTGTACTGTTTTGTATACATTTTATATCAAAACATAACATCCTCAAAGAAAGGCAGTAATAAAAAAATGCTATCTCACAGGGTTATTTTGAAGATTAAAGGAGATAAGTTGTGTA
This sequence comes from Marmota monax, assembly GCF_021218885.2. NCBI lineage: Eukaryota > Metazoa > Chordata > Mammalia > Rodentia > Sciuridae > Marmota > Marmota monax. The sequence continues at coordinate 2,660,762 of NW_026695225.1, read as the reverse complement.
AATTGCCCAGCACTTTGGCCAGTATGTAGATAATACATGTTAACTATCTTTATTGAAAAAAAACATAATATCCTTATGGAGTGATAGTAATATATCCATCCATAGATGTTCAAACTAAGGTTTAGAGATATATATATTAATTCCCCTCAAGTTAGCTAGCGGGATATAGAACCAAGTCTGACTGACTCCAGTATTTGTACCTCCAGTATCTCTTTAAATATGGTCTATGGACCAAGGCAGGAGAATCACCTGGAGTGCTTGTAAAGTGCAGATTTGCGAGCTTATTGAGACTTAAAATATTTACTGCTAGGGGCTGGGGAAAATGAAGCTCTCTAGAATATTCTTACGTATGATTAAGTTAGACAAGTGTATTGTACTACTGGATCCGAATTCCCCAAGGCTTGGTAATCTTTGTTTTAATAATGCTCACCCCATTGTATCAACATACTTTTTGTGGGGGGAGGGGTATGAGAAACAGAAATGTGAAGTCTTTTGTTCCAAAGCCAGGAAAAAAAAGTGTCACTGAAGATACTAAAATACAATTTTTTTTCTTTTCTTCAGTGATGTTTCTTGAAATGTTTGTTTATTTTTCTTTTTTTAGCTTGATATTTAATATCATGCTCCCTTTGGCATGGGGATATTTGCTAGGAGAGTGTAGACCTTTACAGGTGCCCAGGGGTGGCACTCTACGTTCAGCACACACACTCCCTGTCTGCCAGCCACAGGTCACTGGACTCTATCATGGGAGGGTAAGTCAATCTTTCTTTGCCAGGGGGCCTACAGTACTACTGGTATTCCTATTGCAGCAATCAAGGCAGAGAGATAATTCCCAAGGGATTGCAACATTCATGTCAGGATGTACCCAAAAGGGAAACTGGCAAGAGGCTTGCCCCTAGCATTAATCCTTTAATTGTTCTGTAGCCCATTCCTGGTCCAGAGATGCCTATGGCCATGTCCCTTCCCCAGATAGCACAGAGTGTGTGCACCTGACCTCAATCCTCCTTGTGTCTGGGCCCAGGTCCTTGCCAGGGGAGAAGGGTGGCAACAGTAGTTGGGTAGAGACAAGGAGGAGATGTATGTCTGGGCACCAGGGGTTGGGGGTGGCAGTGGTCATTGGGCAGGTGTGGAAGGGAGAGGCAGGGCTGGCTAAGGCACCAGGGGTAGAGGAGAAGGAGGTGAAGAAACTCTCTAGGAAGTGGTGAGAGGTGGAACTGCAGTAATCCCAGGTTCCAAGGCCCCAGTGCATGCTCTGTTGTCTCATCAGACTTCAGTTACACAGCACAAATGCAATGTATTAAACTCTAGATATGCCACCCTTCTCAGTATAGAGCCTTCTGTAAGCATACTGGTTATAAGACCATGTGTGAACTCTGACCCCAAGTGATTATTATCACCAAGAAAATGTGGGCAACATGATTCTATAATGGACATGATGATTACAACTGAATGCATCTGTTCAAGCAGGTGGAAATAAGAGTTTACCAGCCTGGATATCACATTGTTTCCCCTCCAGCCACTGTTTGAGGCAGGGCAGAGGTTTGTTTGTGGAAGCTGGGAATCTCTGAGTTTAGTGGGCTACTTAGGTCAGACTGAATGAATCCACAGCCTCTGGGCACAGAGACTGTGATGTAGTTTGTCTGACTCCTGCCAAAGACTCGCTGCCTGATGTTTCTATTGCTTTCCAGTGGATGTCTGAGAAATACGGTTGTTCTTTTAAGCCCAAAGAGAATTCTTTGCCAATCCCTGATGGGTGTTAGAAATTTTAGCAAACATCTTTGCCAAAAAAAGACCTCAAATATATTATTTTGCATTTAAAGATATTACAATTGGTATGGTTTTGGAATGCTTTCTTGGCTACCTCTGGACCAAATCTATATAAATATTAGATATTTGGGGGATGAGCTTTGTACTTGGCCAAGGACAAGTTCATGTTAAGACACCACTGCTGGCAGCTGGAAGTTTGCTGGGGCCCCTTTGGCTGTGGCTCTCAACATCTCCCCCTCTCTGTTTAAACAACAAGCATGTGGCTTAGGGACCGTGCCTGTTAGGCAGTCCAATTCAACATATGGTCCTTACCCGTCATCGGATGAACTGACCTCTAGGCGTCAGCCTCCTGTCTTAGGTTGGTACCACTGCAATTGGATCATACCCGTCACTGACTACCGGTCCAGCATACAGCCATACTTGTGGATAGGCCTTTGCACCTGTGGGGGGGTGAGGTTCTTTGCCTCCCCAGCAAACTTCCAGCTGCCAGCACACCACTTCAGAGAATGATGGAGGAAATGGGAAGGCATATGTTGTGAGCAAGATACCTGAGTTCTGATCTGTTAAACATTTTCATGGTAGCCACAGCCTAACAGGAGCCTGTTTTTCCTCTTTTGGACACACACACACACATACACATCAAACACAAATACATTCATCTACAAAATACATACTCACAAAATTGCACTTATACTCTTCCTGAAAATGCCAGTCCAGAGTACCAGTGGTTGCCCTGTTGTTCTCTTTCCAAGTGTTAATTCCAACCTAGCCTTTCCCTGTGATTTCAGCAAAACTTTTATTCTCCTTCTGTCACTCACTCCAACTTTCCAATAACACTTTTTTTCTGTATCTTTACTCTCTCATATACAAAGTAAAACCATTTATACATGACCTATAACTTGCTATGCCCACAGGCATGATTCAGTCAGCCCATGGCCCTATGTCATTTTGCTGGGCATAGAGGGGATACTCACTTTGGTTTTTAGTGGTTAACTTGAAATATGACATTATTTCAAATATACCATTATTTCAATTAGTTAATATTGAAATATATTTCATCAAACAATCTTAGAGTATAATAGTCTAAATATTCTGTCCCAACTAGCTTTGTGGGGCCTGGTGTGATTATATATATCATGTTCCTATTTATCACCTGAGCTAGGAATAATACAGGGTTATCTTTTTTTCAAGAGACTATCTTTCTGTTTTCATGTAACATACCCCTCCACACAAAAAGCTGTGATTTATACAAATGGTAACTCCACCTGCTATCTGCCACTGACATGTGTCCTATTTGAATCATTGTAGCTAGCAGTAGAGGGCAAGAGTGCAGGCAAATTTAAAGATAGCTGAAAGCCAGAGCTGAGGGAAGCTGAGACTGGGGAAAATGTTAAGATACTTTAAAGATTTAGGCCAAGAATAGAATAAAGAATGGACAAACTGCTTCTTCAGACATTTTCTATAGGTTAAAATAGTTAAATATTAGGAAATGCATATGATACAACATAATATGAGGACAGCTTACACTTGGCTTCCATATTATTCCTTTTTTTTCAATGTGGTAGAATGATCTTCAGACTATTAAATGTGGAATAAATATGCTTCATACAGAACTGAGACTTATGATAAGACAGAAAATAGAGTAGGTACTTCACCTACAGAGCTAATCAGATCTTAACCCAAAGCAGTTCTTGGGTCAGTTTGTACATGCTCAGAATTGTCAGATGGCAGGATCATGGGCTTGGGACCAAAACCAAATTAAAGCTCTAGAATCCCTGAAAAACATATCACTCTTTCAAACCTGTCTGTCTCTCCGTCTGTATGTATATACACACTTATATATGCACATATGTATATATGAAATATATGAAATATATACATATGTGTTTTGCAGTGCTGGGGATAAAATCCAGGGTCTCTAACATGCTAGGCAAGTGCCCTACCACTGAGCCACATCTCCTGCCTCAAACCTCTAACCTTTTTTGTTTGTTTGTTACAAGAGGTTGAACCCAGAGGCACTTAACCACTGAGCCACAACCCCAGATCTTTTTAGAGAAGGGGTCTCGGTAATTTTCGGAGGCTGGCTTCGAACTCGCGATCCTCCTACTCAGCCTCCTGAGACACTGGGATTAGTGGCGTGCACAGCCGCATTCGGCTCAAACGTCTCAGTTTTGCGCTGTTGATGAAACCAATCTGGTAATATAGGCGTTGTAATTTCCCTGTTCTCTATAATGTTCAAAGGTTTTCTTCCCTTTGTAACTTGGGAAATTAAAGTCTTGTTTTAGTTTCCCATTCCACGAGATATGGTAACTCTAAGAAAATCTCCTTTCTGTTTCCATGTAGGGCACTTAACCTTTTACTTTCTTTCTTCTTCTTAAGTGTCCCTTCTGGGGCCTGCACCCTGCCTCTCCCAGCCCAAGCCAGCTGGGGGCGGAGGAGAGAGATGGAAGAAGACCCCAGCTGTGACTCCTCCCCCCCAGCCCACCCTTCCCAGCCTAACAACTCTCCGAGGGGGAAGCGCCCGAAGCACTTGCGCCTCTGGCATTCGGGCTCGAGCCCAGAACGGGGCGGGCTGCACCGCTCTAGAACCGTTGAGGGCTGCTGGGAGGCAACCATCTCCTGCGATGCGGCTGGGTTAGCCCTTTCCTCTGGCCCAGCAGACTGAGGTGGAAGCCGGAGAGTGAGGTAAAAAAATGAGGCTACGGTTGGGACGGCGTCCCTGCCGTCCCTCAGCCTGCTCTCGTCTCCAGCCGGGTGAACCAAGTCCTATGAACTCCTCCCGGGGCCACGCAGCCTCTGCTGTCTGTTCCCAGGAACAGAACACCTTTTCCCGTAGGCAGTTCCACAAATATTTGTTCTACCCACGTTTCCTCCCAAAGCCACCCAGCCTAGCACCCAGCAGTGGCCGGAATCTGCCTGCAAACTTCCCGCTAAGACCGCAGGGTGAACCCCCACCCCCACCCCCCGTGGGTCTCGCTGACAGCTCACCGACATCTTTTTCTTTTGACAGACTAAAAAAAGCTTTCTCAGTCCATTCAAACTGTTCATTACTCCTGGTGAAAGTGAACTCTATGTCCTTCTTTGTGGGATTTCTTCACCCTGAGTGATCACTTTATCCCTCACCCCTGCCAATTTGAAAGATGAAAGAATCAATTCTGAATAGAAAGGCTTGTATGAAACATGAGCACTTCCAAACACACTCTTTTCCAGATGATATTCTAAGTAGTATTTCATATTTCAGAGCCAGAAGTATAATATGGTGGCCACTGAAACCTCAGTTGTTGTTTCCTTTCTCTTGGTCTTTAAAAAAATTTTTTTAGATGTTGATTATTTTATTCATTTATTTATTTCTGGTGCTGAAAATTGAACCTAGTGCCTCACACAAGCTACCCAAGTGCTCTATCACAGTGCTACAACCCCAGACCCTGGTTGCAATCTTGTCTGCAACACATCTAGTATTTCCCATTCTATACATTAACCATGGTGTGGCCGAGATGGCCTTTCCACCAAAGAGGAAAGATTCTGGCTTGTTTTATTTACTGTTCATCTTTGTCTAAAAGTGCCTTTTGGACATTCAGGTAATCTCCAAGTTTTGAAAACCAATAACCTTTCCTGGGGAACTGGGTAGGTGTGGAGAGAACATTCTCTGTTGAGGAAGGAAACAGTGTAGAGTCTTTCTCAAGTATACTAGAAAAAGCTTAGTACTTTGCCTTTGGAAAAGAAGAAAATCTAGTGCTTGGTACACCCATAGTCAGTAGTCTTAGTGCATATGGGAGAAATAGGGAGTGAACATGTGTGCACACATGAATTTGTGAGTAATCATGAACATTCCAAATGATCTTAGCTAGGCAGGACAGGAAAAGACCACAGGTCTTTTGTAAGTGTGCAGTGAGAAGAATACGAAAAGATTTGGAATGATGTGTATCATATCTTCTCACAGAACTGCAACCACAATCTATTAGTCTTTTCTACTTAAAAAGGAAATAAAATGTCTGCCCAAGTTGCTTTCTTTTAGGAAAGGCATTGTATTTGTTAAAACACTGCCAAGCATCTGGTTTAAAGAGGATTGGTGGGAAATAGACATTATGTGACTAAATAGAGACTTTATCCACCCCTTCTCCTGTTTTGGTTCTCATTTAATTATATTAGCCATTTCATTTCTGGGATGACAAGGGGGCAATGCTAAACTCACAATGCATGCACCCTGGGATTTAAAAAGAAGTTGGATTTTTTAAACAGGAAAGCAATGGGGCTAGGTATGTAGCTCAGTGGTAGAGCACTCCAAAAAAAAAAAAAAAAAGGAAGTGATGTTCTGAACTAATAACACAGGCCCCCTGGCTTCTCTACTATAAACACTGCTTTATGTCCCACAAGCCCAAGGAGGATAATTGTCATAAAGTAGGATCTTTTGTTATAACCACCTTATTCATGTAAATCACATACTTAACGAATGAAAGTGCAAATAAGAAAAAGAGAATGAGATATGTGGATGTTAAGTAGAATGAAAATATAATCAGAGTGTACCAAAAAGAGGTTGTTCAAAGAAAGGTGAGTGGACAAGGTCAATTTTAGCAGGACTACAAAGAATGGTAAAAACGCGGATGAGTAAAGGGAGGGTGGTATGGTAGGTGAGGGAAAGGGCACTGGTAGGGTGCCTTTAAGTGGGGACACAGGGACATACAGTGTAATTTATTGGCTAGAAGATCAGGTCCAACAAAATACTGTTTAAAAAAAAAAGCAAAGACAAAAGGAAGGAAAATATGTCTTGGTTGTAATGTTGTATTACCCTGTGGTACCTTTCTCTACAATGTCCCCATGTCCTGAGGTCTATGTTTAATATCTTTCATTTATTATGTTGGAAAATGGCAAGTATTCTGAAGAATGGATAGATACATAGCTAGTCTAAGAAAATTTCAGTGGTGTTAAACCTGGAGACATTTATCTGGCTTTAATTGTTACCCATTTGATGATTGCAAAGTCTTTAAAGCTACCACTCTGTGATGGCAGAATTTCAAACCTCAGTAGAGAAAATATTTTGGAGTGAAGCATCCTTGAAATAACTACCAAATATGATCGTGGCCACTAGGGAGTTTTAAATTAGACTAAACTAATATATATATATGCACTCTTCAATAGAAATTTATGCAGTGATGTAAGTATTCTATTTACACCTGCCCTGGTCAGTATAGTAGCACTCACTACATGTGGCTATTATGCACTGGAAATGTGGTGGGTGTAATTAAAGAATTGAATTTGTAAGTTTACTTACTCATAATTAATTTAAGTAACCACATGTGGCTAGTGGTTACCATTTTGGACAGCACAACTTTCCATAAGGACCAGCCTGGCTCCTTGCCTTGAGGTGGGGAGGAGGTGGCTTATCCCTTCTCACAGATGGAATCACTTAGGCTTTAGCTATAGGCATAGTTACAACCCTGGTTTTGCTACAAATCTAGCTGTTGGTAGTTACATAAAAATGTGCATAGGTAGTTCTGTTTATGTAGGTTGTCTGTAGAACACCCTGGAAGAAACTAGGTAGAAAGAGTCCACTGTTTGGTGTTTTGAATGCTGGATTATGTAATATGTTTGTTTCCTTTGCACCAGTGATTTTCAAATTGTAAGTGTGCCTCAGAATCACCTGGAGGGCTTGCTTATACACAGATGCTGGGCCCCACACAAGTGATTCTGATTCAGTAGATCTGTGGTGGAGCATGAGAAATTGCATTCTTAATAAGTTCCCAGGTGACTCTACTGCTACCACACTGAAAACCAGGTGAGTATTGGATCAAGCCCCCGTTTCATGTCCTGACTCTAAGAACTATTCTTGCCTTAATCCTTCCTACACGAGTCCTTTGCTCCCTTAAAAATAATCCAGTTTCTCTGGGCCAAGAAACTTTTTGACTCTCACCAGTTTCCCCAGGGGCTGAGCTGGAGCAGTACCTTGAACTCTAGTACCTGTGACCTCTCTTCCAGACCTCCCTATTGTTGACCAGTTAATTGCTTGCTGGAATCTTGCTGTGTTCTTTCTTTGATGCCAAATTCTTCTTGACCTTTAATGGTAGCTGTCCCTGGACTTCTCTTTCCCCAGATGCTCATCTATCAGGACTGTCATGTTGCTTACTGCTGAAACTTAACTAAATACTTGTCTCACCCTCACAGGTCTTGCCAGTGGCCTAGCTTCAGCTTCCCACCTGGCCTGTCTTTTGCCAGCTGAACTCCAGTTTTGACACACTATCAGTATAGAGTACCTGCCAAGGGAATTGACCTGGTTTGGCGTTTTCTCCACCAACAACCCGAGTGAAGTCATTAGATGGCTCGGTGCTTTGAGTGATGTTATCCAAAATGCCTTCTTCAGCTTCAGTAGAATTCTCATAGTCCATATTAGAAAAAATAGTCTCAGCACGGGTGAGCTTCTTAGAAGTGTATGACACAGAAATTCTTCCACATGGAAATGGCACTAGAAAAATAGAAAAAAAAATATTAGTATTCCAGTATTTTTCATTGGCTAATGAAAGATATATTATGAAAATGGAGAATGAGGCCAATCCCTGTCACTTCTGAGAAGCAGGCCCATCAACATTAAAAAATCTAATCAATGAATATAGTTGATTGCATTATTTTCATGGAAAGTTTTCAAAACCTTCATGGAAAGAACATTTGGCTCCAGAATCCATCATCTTGATGGAAATAGGTGTTCTGGAATCAAATTTGGTAGGACTTTATAAAAAATCTAATGACTTTGTTTAGTTTCTTTACTAACGTTGTACTTCCAGGTGCTGTCCCTGAATGGAAGTTGAGTGCTTTGTGCCATTAGATTAATGGGACTAATTAGTGAATGGAACTTCTGCTGGTTATCATTAACAGGATTTCTTGACTAGAATGCCCTCTAGTATCCAAGGTGGATTTCATGTGTTTGTTGAAGTGAGATCATTTTGGTTCAATTACCTGGCTGTCAATTATTAACCAAAAAGTTTCCTAATATGATTATCACAGCTGTATTTACCTGGAACCTGAACACCTCTTTGAGTTGGTTTATTCCCTGTCCCCTGGCCCCCAATCATCTACAGCTACACTGGGGACTACCAAAATGGAAATTTGTAGTCAAACAAAGTCACCTTATACTTCATTTTCATTTCTCACTTTCCTCCTAGCCACTTTCCTTATAACAGACATTTCTATAGCAACCAGCTGTGGGAAAGTATCATGAAGGCAGCATGTGGTTGAGAAAACAGGAAATTAGTTTCAAAATACTTATGTATAAATATACATGATCAACAATGGTGAGAGAAAAGGGACCATTATCTTTGAAAAGGCAGAAAAGCTTATTTTAGGTTTGGCCTACTTATTCTGCTAAAGCAAAGGCTACATTCAAATATAACTCATAATAGTTGGAGGTGGCTCTCAATTCTTTTTCTCTCTTATAGAAGGGCTTATAAGGGCTTAGCTACTATGCCATTTGTCTACACTGGAAAGTAGCTTTTTAAAGTTAAATACACAAGTGTGTGTGTACACTCATATATATACACACACTCCTCCCAGGAAGGAAAGCTTTAAGGCAGTATATGTGAAGAACCAGGCAGAAGATTAGGTGGACAGGCCCTAAAGCATTAGAGATTCTTTATTTTAGTTGCAGTATGTATATTCCTGGATTCTGGTCCTTACTTTAATTTCCTCTGCCTGATGCATTGCTGAATTAGGTATTGAACCCAATTACATAGGAATGGTGCATGATTTAATGCACCAATTTAATAAAATAGCAGGCTTTAGAAATGCAAAAGAAATTATATGTAGCTTGCTTCAAAAAAGTGTCTCATTCATCAAATATAATTAATCGTGCAGAGCCTAATGTTTTTCAGAACAAAGTTTCTACTGCCTTTGTCTTCAGAGAAGAGCAGCATGAGAGTGGAGTACAGATGTGCTGAATATACCAATCAACTGTCAACGTGGTGGCATGGTCAGCATGACTGAGAAACATTGCTTTATTCCTTCTGTAACATAGTGCTGATCAGCCTAGCAGAACTTAAACAGTTAGTTGCTGGAAACATTCTGACACTCTGTATAAACTCAGCTTAAGACTCAAAGTCAGGAAATAACTTTCTTAGAATACACTAGTCAGGCCCTGACAGTCTCATGCTTAAAATTCACCAGCCTTCTACTAGAAGTCCATCACTCAATTATTTGTGAATCTTTTCTGGTACAGTACTATATTACTACATTAATTTGACTTGATGAATTACAAATATATACAGAAATCTCACAAATCAATTGCTTTGTGATTTAAAGGTCAGAGAAAAAAAAATTGACACAAAAAAGACTGTGGATAATAACAAAATTTATATTTAAGTTGATGATATAATTTTGAAAAATAATTTGTCCATTTCACGCTACTGATCTTTTGTTTGATTTCAAAGGAAGTACGTGCAAGTAGTGATTAAAATTAGGGAGTTAAAATGCCAAAGGTTAAAGTATATATTTTCTTAAAAAAAAAAAAAAAAAAAAAACTTATTTAGATTTTGACCTGCTGGTTCACATGACTTTTGGTTTTCTGCAAGTCGGTATCCCTCAGTACAGGAACAAACCACCTTACTATCAGTGCCTGTTTTACAAAACTGCTTGCATCTGCCATTCTTGATGTTGCATGTTGCATCTGGAAGAAAGCAAAATAGCACCATTTAACACGCCTTTCTGAAAAGTACATGGAACTACTGACTCACATATGGGTCAAATATAAACTGGGAGTATTTATGGTGAGAAGCTTGGGAGTCTGGAGTAAATAACGGGAAGAAAAATAATATTTTCAGGCATAAAATAGTGGCAGTAGTATTTAGATTTGGTGTAAAGCTAAATGACTAGATATTCTATTTTCATTAAATCATGGACTGCAATTAAAATCCTACTTATTGAAATGTAACACAAATTCAGAAAAGAATATAAAACTTTTGTATGAATTTTCACACAGCAAATGAATCTGTTTAAATGCTGCACAGATCAATACATAGGACATTATCAAAACCCCCCAAATTCTCCTGACACTCCCTCCTAATCACTCCATCTTTCTTCCTTTTCAAAAGTTACCAGTTCCTGAACTCCATATAAATACTCACAATATGTACTCTTCTGTATCTTTCATTTAACATTTTAACTATAGATTCATCTATGTGATTTTGTATTGCTACAGTTTATTCACATTGTTGTGTAGTATTCCATCGTTACTATTACAACTTTATTCAGCCATTCTACTATTAATAGATATTTGTGTTGTTTTCAGTTTTTGGCTTTTATATATAATGGTTTAATAAACATTTTGTACATATATTTGGTAATATAAGAATGTGATTTTACTGGATTTATGTGTATCAGTCAAATTATTGGATCATATGTTTAGGTTTAGTAGATACTGCCAAACAATTTTCTGAAGCAATTGTATAAATTTAAATTTCTACCATCATTGTGTAAGAGTTCCAGTGTGTGTGTGGCGGGGGTGGGGGGGGCGCAAATGTCTTCTTTCACTCTGTGACTTTTGACTTTTCTCTCTAGTGTCATTTTATCATTTTTTTCCTTTGTGGTGCATACTTTTTATATGCTATTTAAGAGACTTTTTGCTTATCCCAAGTTCATGAATTTAAAAACTTAGTGTTTTATGGTTCACATATAGATCTTGAATCCACTTGTATTTGATTATGATACATGGTATGTTGTAGGGATGTATTTGCCCTTCTATGGATATATAATTGATCCCTCACTATTTGTTAAAAGAGCAATCATTCCCTACAGTGGCACCTCTGTCATAAATCAAGTTTCCATATGAGTGTATGTATGTTTCTGTACTCTCTGGTGTTCCATTGATCTATTGTCTACCCTTGTGTTAATACTACACCATCTTAATTAACATGTCTCTCTAACTCTTGTAGTAGTACTTTTACTACTACAATTTTATTCTTTCTCAAAATTGTCTTGGCCCTTTGTATTTCCATATATTTACATTTTAGAACTAGCTTGGTAGTGCTACTCCATGTATACAAAAAATATGCCTGCTGGAATTTTGATTGGTGTTGCACTGAATCCATTAGGAGATAATTGTTATATTTACTGTATTGTATCCACTAATCCATGAAGATAGCCTATCCATTCATTTATTTAGATCTTCCTTAATTTTCTCAAAATGTTCCATATTTTTGTGTAGAATTTTTTCACATATGTATTACTTTCATTCCTAAGCATTAATTTTTTATTCTATTATAAAACTTCTTTTTAGTCTTGGTTTGACCATGTAACCAAGCTTGGACAACTGGATGCTCCCATCTGAGCCTCTGAATTTGGAGTGTATGATCAAAGAAGCTGACACATCATAGAGCTCAAACCCAGGGCAGAAGGGACACCCCTAATCCAACTGTCCTGTGTATGACTTCATTGTATTTCTTTCCTTCATTTTAACATTGTTCTATACTATTTTCTGAGCACAGTTCTCCAGACTTCTCATAAATTCTGTAAATTCTCCTTCCAATATATTTCTTTTTTGCCTAAGTTTCAAAAAAAATCTAGTCAGAACATATCCATATTTCACAAATAAGGAAAATTAAAAGTTCAGAGAGTTAAATTGATATGCAGTTCCATCCAGATTTAAAAGCTAGTGACCTCAACCAATACTCTGTGATATCGCCTTTATTTTATTATTTATTGTTTGTTTGATCCATTTTGTCAACAGAATCAGTTTTACTAGCTCCACATTGAAACGCAAAATATCAGTATAAGAAAGCTACATGTGCATACATTAACATTCAATCTTCTCCCATAAATACCTGGAAACTGATATTTACTAACATGTAATCATGTACTCAGTGCTTTTAAAAATATTATTTAAATTTGTTGGTGACAATTATATTGCATACACATGTAAATTTGTATTGCATACTACAGAAAATAAAATATATCAGGCAAATAAAAAAACAAACTTCTTTTTAAATTCTTGCTGTATATAGGCACATAATCAATATTTGTATGTTGACTATATGTCCAGCAGCCTTTCTATATATATTATTTCTTCGAATTATTTAGGTGCTTTGGGTTTTCTATATGTGCGATCATTTTTCTGAAAATTACACTTTTATTACTTTTAGCAAACAAGAAAAGCAGCAACAATCTCTTAATTTTCTGTAGATACTGCCGTCTACACTGAGGTGTAGTATTTGTTGCTTAGTTATTCTAGAAGTTGCTTGGCTTCCAGAGCTAGCCAGTTTGACAAGTTACCTCCAGAAGTAGAAGCTGGAGATCTCTAGAAATAGCAGTGTTGGGGAGTCCATAAGGGCCTATAAGCAACGTGAAGATAAGTATAAAACACAAGAGGACAAAATAGGATCTTTTTAAATGCTAAAGATATTATGTGTTGACAGTGCTAAGCATTCCATTCTTACTCTCCTGTGAAATCTCCCATATTAATATGAAATATCTTTCTTTGTCTCCTGTAAAGCTTTTCATCTTGGATTCTATTTTGTCTGATGTTAGAATTGCTTTGCTGGTTTTCTTTCTGTTAACATTTACCTGATAATTCTTTTTATATCCATTTCTTTTAGTCTCCTGGTGTAATTTTATTTTAGGGATCTCTTTTGTCAACAATATGCAATTAAATTTTAACTCCATACTGAACATTGTCATTAATAGTTTAGTTGAACCCCAATTCACATTAATTGTGATTCTTAGTATAGTCAGTTTATTCCTGCCATCTTATTTTGTATTTTCAGATTATTGTGCTTTCTTTTGTTTCTCCTATGCCATCTCAATAACAGAAAGTAGCATGGTTCAGGGCTTACTAGTGAGACCTGCTGAGTTAAGAAAAGTAGGCTCTGCCCTTGGGCCTCTATCTCTAGCACAGTATCAGAATCCAGTGAATATAAGACACCTTCTACTTATATACTCAACTACTGTACACCTTTCAATAGAAATGCTTAGAAATGCTTGGTGCAGTTATCATGGACAGTTTGACAATGAGTGACTATATTAGATGCCTCCGTGTACCACCTTTATTACCACCTCTCAACCTTATCTGTCTTTTACTAGTACTGTAGTGATGAGCTCTACATGTACTTCTACTGACTTCACATGAGAGCAGCTTTGAATCATCTTGGCTTATATCTGGTCTAGGTGCCTTTCACATCTTGCCTTGGGGCTTCCCTGATGAGGTGTGGGATGCTATATGACTCTCTGGGTGCCCAAGCATACCCAGTTGGGAAATGGTAATGTCCTATAGGCTGAACTTTTGACCAATGGGAGAGATGCTGATGGATAAATTATTTCACCTCTTCCTGTCTTTCAGGTGGACTATCCTGAGATCAGTGCACCTGGCTTTTGAAGATAATCCCAGGAGATCCAGCAGACAGCTACAGTTATAGGCAAGTAATCGGATTACTGATTCTCTTATTGGTTCTCCTTTCCTCACAGACTCACTCTCCTGTCCCTAACACTTTCCCCCTAGGACTTCACATTCTAGTAAATAAACTTATGTTAAGAGGTTCTTTATTATGGGGGAACTCAAGCTAGCAGAGTGACTATATGGTATTGGAAAATATCATGAATTTTTAAGTGGTAAATCTAAATTTTAAAACTCTCATTTATATATGCTAGCACACAGCTAAATTAATAATTAATTCATAGTCCTTACTGATACTTTAGGAAATAAAGGGAGGCAAATCAGCTCTCATCAGGTGAACAAAGGGACCAGTCTGAGCTTTAATCTTTGCTACCAATAATCCACCAAGTGCGTGATCCAAAAAGATGACATTTTGTCTTTTTTATTTACTTATTTTTAGGACTATTTTTCTTAACAAATGCTGATAATATCCCTAGCTCTTTGCTTGTTTCTGGCTATCATATTGCTGCTACAAGAAATGCTAAGGTGTTCAGCCAAATCAAATACCACCTGTGGAAAGTGTTCAGTCAATATGAGATTGTGATAAGTTAACAGAGGTGGGTGGTAGGAGTAGCCTTGTTTTGTCCCAGGGAATGCACAATGGGAATGAATAAATGTGGTGTGTGTGTGTGTGTGTGTTTTTCCCAATTCCCATTCTGTGTCCTTGACTAAGTAACCAGACCTCTTGATCATTGGAAAAATGAGGAACATTTGTCATTGCCCTTTGTGAACCAGAATGTTACTGCCTCTCTTGATCTCTGACTTGGTTTGTGCATGTGATGGGAAATATTGCTGCCTATTCAGCATTTTTTTAACCTTCAGGTAAAAGGCTCAGGATTCTAGAAACAGAACAATAGCATAAGGAATTCTGGATCAATAAAGGGTCAATAAGGCAGGACCTAAGAAACAATCAGAATGGCACTCATTCATCAGTTATTGAGCACTTAGATGTCACATACTATGTTGAGCATGGGTTCTCTCTGATCTTGAAGTTGGTCTCTGTGCCTAGACATTCTGTTGAAGAGCATCAAGCTCATCACTACAGTACAAGCATATTACCATGAACACTTTCTAATTCCTTTTGTGCCTACTGATAAAAGTTATCACATTCTGTTTTATTTTACCCTGCTTTCACCTTCCCTGGTATATCTACTGATGTGCCAAGAAAAACTTGAACAAAAGATTTTCTATTTAACACGTTTACCACAAAATGGTTAAATTCAACATTCTTCAGTTAAATTCAACATCCCTACCACCGCACAGAAATACACAGTAAATAAGAAGTGTCTGTGATGTGCTGCAAAAGTGAAAAAAAAAAACCCAAATATTTATTGCTTGTGAGTTTTTTCTTTTAATCCCTATCTTACTGTGGGAAAATGCTTCTTGTATTCTTTAGAAGTGGCAGAGATGACTGAATTCTTATGGACCTTGATCTCTTTGAAAGAGATTTGGATTTGATGTGCAGCTGGGAACATATGGAGGTCTTTATTCTAGTCAAAAGGACCCAGTAACCAATTAATTGCTATTCTTCTAACTAGAAATCATGCCCTCAATGTTTGTACTTTTCTCCCCTGACGAAGAACTTGATTGCAAGGGAAAAAGAAAACAAAAAGGTCTTGACAATGGAAATCTCCTTTTCTTTTCCAAGACAGGGTAAAGCAAGACACTTGGGGCACAGTTACTCTATAAACTGTGCTATCTAGTGGCTTTTGAGATTAGTCTTTAGTTCATCTGGAGGCAACAAGCTAAAATGGGAGTTTGTATATACTTTTGTTGTTGCTTTCTTAGAGTGTCTGAGATAAAGAACATTTTGAAAGAATTCCCAATTTGTTTGTGAACTAAAAGAGCTGAAAAGATTTTTCTAAACCTTGATCAGATTGATTGGGTGAAATCAATATACCATAGAGGCCAAGTGTTGTGTTGGCTGCGGAAATGTGGGAACTTGAAAGTATTGAGACAGTGCCAGTTGTAGACTTAGCATTTTTTCTCTGTGGGCCATGACCTCACACATATAGTAAATACGTTTACAGAAATTTTGTGCCTAGATTTACTTACATTGCTTGAAGTGATTCTCTTTCTTTTTTAAAAACATCTGTATATTTAAGCTAGATATAGACATTTATGTTTTCAAGATAGTCTACTACCACATAGTACCTGAGACTAATTGAGTTATTCATTCCCTCAGCTCTAATAGTTTTTTTATTTAAGCTGATAATGAATGACTACTCTAAAGATTTCTGTAGGTTTCCATAATAGCAGGATCAAATTTATCTAGATAAATCTGAATTTGAAATTATAATCTTTCAGATGAAAATAGCACTTTAGATATGTTAAACCCATGAACACACCACAGGAAAGTTAACCCAGAAATTGGCTTGTCTCCACACTGGGAAACCTAAGGGAATGGGAGTCCACCACAGTTTATACTAATTCATCCACCTGCATTTGCTATTTTCTTTCATTTTACCTGCTTTTTCCCTGTTACATTTTTCTTTTCTTCTAAGATCTTTTAGATCTTAAAGGAAGATGATCAATCAATTTCTCCTTAGTACTGAAAGGATTTCCGAACAACATTTCAGGTGACTTTTTCCACCTTTCTCAATAGGACAAGTGCATTTCATTTCATTTTATTCCTTTTTCATCTGTCAGGTGGCTGGCTATGATGCCTTAACAGTGTCCTGCTAATTTTCTACTCTTTGACAGTAGTCATGTAGCTTGTGGTATCAGATTCTTTCCCTGGGATTGCATCTCTATTCTTCTAGAGTTTTAGAGTAGAAAGAGTATTCTTTTGCAGAATTGTGTGCCAATCATGGTCACAATACCAGTATTATTGCATCCAGAGCTAATAATCAATTAGGTAAAGGGCTTTGTTCCAGTTACCAAAACCTGAAAAATATTCTAGGGTATAAGTATATAATAATCCTAGATTTTTTTATGTGACTAGTATGGTCAAACTTGTGAATGACCTGTAATTTTCGTCAAAAAGTTTAATATGTGAAGTGGTCTGTATGTGTAGAGCAGTTCCTATTGTATGGAATACTTGGCCTATCATACCACTAGTTTTGTATGTAATTGACTTCTACTGCCTAGGCTGATAGCAATTTAGTCATGAGTTCAAACAATTTTATGGGTTCAATTTTCTTTGAGTTTCGAGCATAGTTGTCAGAAGCACAGATTTTAATCAAACTGAAATTCAAGTCAAGCTCAACCACTTATGCTGAACCACTTGAGCTCTTGGAGCTGTAGTTTTCTCATGTGCAACAGTGAGGATAATAATGGTACTAACCACGTATGGTTGTATTGAGGATTAATAAATAAAGTGAGTGAAACAATATTATCATCTAATGTTAGTGACCAGATAGTGTTACTGCTCTGAATATAATTGCTTGAGCTTATATCCTGAAAACTGTGACTACAGATGAAGTAAATATTTATAATCTTTGAAAGTTTTTTTTTTTGTACTGGGGGTTGAACTTAGTAGCACTTTGACACTGAGCTGCATCCTCAGCCCTTTTTATTTTTTATTTTTTTTTAATTTTGAGACAGGGTCCTGTTAAATTGCCAAGGCTGGCCTTGTGATCCTCCTGCCTCAGTCTCCTGAGTTGCTGGTATTATAGGTATATGCCACTGTACTGAGCCTGAAAGTATGTTTTTAAGAGAAGCTTATGATACATAACCATTGCATTTTCCAGTTTTATCTGGTTTCAAAAGGAAACTTTGAACCACGAATAATCAAAAAATAATTACTCACCTAATTCACAGTTCTTCCCTTCAAATCCAAGTTGACACCAACATTCATAGGAATTAATGTCATCCTTGCAACTGCCACCATTTAAACATGGATTGGACTCACACTGATCTCCATCTTTGAGACAGGTTAAGAAATGGAAAATTATCAGATAAATTGCTTAGAGTGTCCAGTCCTCCCCTATGGAGATAAGAGTCTGATTTTTGGACCAGAGCAGGATTACTGACTTGGAAGCCAGTTGATGCTTCTGTCTTACTTGGTTTCTAAAGCACACTCCAGCAAAGGTTTTCAGGTTAATACTGTCCCAGGAAAATGCCCCAATGAAGGCATGTACATAGTTTATGCAATCCAAGGAAAGAGGTAGAAGAATATCTTTGTATAAGAAATGTACCATATCAGCATAGGATGAGAAGAATTTTCAGTCCTTTCTTATAGAATTACAGCAGTTAATTCTACATCAAAGCAAATCATTTCAATGAATATTAGCTACATATCATACAAAGTCTGATTTATTGCAGGTCTTGCTGAGCAAGCTGAGCTAGATAATAAACGGTGCTTGCACTCAAGGAACTGGTGACCTAGGCATGGAACAAATGTATTATCATTTAACCTTTAAGTATCATATATAGTAAGGGTTCAAGACAATAGAAAAGATGCGGGAAGCATCTCTTACTCCTTAAAGATAGTTTACCGTCTTACAAGTTAGGTTCCAAATGATTTAGGTAAAGTGAAAAACAATTTTCAGTATATCATATGGAATTTTAAAAAGATTCTGCAAGGTACTTTATTTATGCATAGATTAGTTACTTCCATTATACCTTTTCTGAAGTTTCTTGAAAGTCTTTGAAGACACTGGTACTAAGAAAGTAGGAGGAAGGCATAAGCAAGAGGGGAAGGATCAGGATGAGAAGGGACTCTGTGAGTCTGATTTCTTCATTCTCTGTCTCAGTGCATACTTCCAAGGAAGCTTCAGGAGAAAAGAATGAATACAAACAGAAGGGAGAGTGGGTGCACACTTTGAGCTCAGGAAAAATAGCCCTGAGGAAAAAATAGGAGCTAGATCAGTAAGACTCGATATATGAGTAAGAAAAGAGTAAGAGACAATGATGACAATAAGAGCCAAAGAAAGAGAAAAAGGGAAAATCAAAGAGAAACTTCTAATTATTAATTATACTTCAAAGCAAAACTCTCTGACATCCAATGTGTGGATGCCTGCCCATTCTCCCTCCTCTCTGATGAAGCATGTATTCAGGTTCCATTAATTAAGGGACTAATATCCCTTTCTCAGAAGTAGTCACTCTGGAAAATCTGCTTGCTGTAAAAATGAGACCTTGTCCCCTCTGCCCCTTGATCCAATGTGCTCTTGCGTGGATACTTCAACTTGTTCCAATTCTATGAAAACAAAATATGTTATCTCTGGTTTATTATTATTAATGTTCAGAACTGGTCTAAAAAACGAGCTACATTTGCACTTTATATTATAGACCAACAAATCTGAATTATTTAGGATGTTTCACTGAAAGGGTCTGGGCTTGCAGCCAGCTACACAGGAACTCGTTTGCTGAGACATATCTTTAAAATGAGTGTCATTTTATCCTGCATTTGGTACTCCTTTAGGTCCTTGTCTGTGTGTACTTTGGGCCTAGACAAAGCCACGGTCAGTAGGGGTCAAAGACAACAAGAGACAAGGCCTTGCCAAGTGACAGATTCCCATTTAAGACTACTAGGTTCTTGTTTAATGAATAACTGTGTTTAGATTTGAAGGCCATGAAGTATAATAGAAAGCAAGGGATTGGGTTCTTTTCTGTGCTTCATGACTTCTAGCTGGGTGACCTTTGGCAAGTCCCTTTACCTCCTTAAGCCTCACTATCCTTCTATGCAGAATGGAATTCATAATGCTTTGCTCACAGGGATGGTGTGAGGGTTAAATGTTATAGGAATGCTATAAATTGCTTCTGAAAATAGCATTCTGTAAAGTTTATGACAGATGCCAATTAATGTGATTGGGTGGTGATTCTTCTTCAACCAAGTCTGTGCATGATGAGTTAAAGGCAGAGAACAGGACATCAGTGAGTAGCCTGGATTCTTGCTATATATGAGAAACAGCATAGGCTACTTTAGTGGTGGTTTGGAATCCCAGCTGCATGTGAAAAGAGACATGGAGTTTGTTTCCTTTTAGTTCTTGTTTTTGTTCTGTTTTTTGGTAGACAAAGTATTAGTGACAGAAGCATATCCTTGATGTTTCCCAGGTATCTAAGCCTGAGGTATAGCAAACAATGTACCTGTGTGACCTAGAAGGCAGGCACCCAACTTCAAAATATGCTACTGAAACTGTGGTATATGTGGGGTGGGCAATGAAGGAATCACGGGGATTTAAATACAACTAAGAATATTGTTTTTTGGAAAAACAGATGTTGATTTGCTTTTAAAAATATGTCCCAAGAGTCAAAGTTTTAAATTCATTAGGAGTAAAGCATTAAAAAGACTTATTTGGATGAATGTTATGGGGAATATTTCATAGAAACAGTCATGGTAGCATTCATCCCTAAGAATAAGGCAAGATAGATAAAGCAATGTAACAGAGTAAATGTTGTCTTTGCTCATGACTTGAAAACAAAAACAGGAAAATTATGAGTTAGGAAGGTATAAAAATATCTAATAATGTCTTCAGAATGGGAACTGTAGCAAATAGAAAGGGACTTGAATTAATGGACCTCAGTGAATTTGTGATTCAGGCTAATTTGTTCCTGACCATGAAGATGGTTTTAGGTAAGTCAATCTGTGAGGCTTCCCTTGCCTCAAAATCCTGCTGGCTTTTAAGTTAGTTTTAAAATGAGTTGTTATTAAGGTATATCTTTTACTCCTTTTCTTCAATTTTGTAGACAAATATTTACTGAGTGCCTCTGTTCAAGATATTGTTCTAGGTGCTAGGAATATATAAATAAATGAAACAATTGAATCCCTGCCAAAATGAAGCTTGCATTTTTGGATGGGGTGGGAGGGGATTGGAGGAAATCAAGGATAAATAGTATAAGTAAGAAAATGATACATCACATGGCAAAAAGTGTTCCAGGATGAGTATCCCTAATCTGAAAATCTAAAATCGAAATTGCTTCAAAATCCAAAATTTCATGAGTACCAACATAACACCACAAGTGGAAAATTCTACCCCATAAAACTTTATTTCATGCACAAAATGGTTAAAAATGTTGTATGAGATTACCTTCAGGCTATGTGTATAATGGTATATGAAACATAAATGAGTCCTGTGTTTAGAGTTGGGTTCTACCCCTGAGATATCTCATTACATATAAGCAAATATTCTACAATCTGAAAAAAAATCCTGAATCTGAAACAAACATTTTGGATAAGGATCATTCAACCTTTAGTACTAAAAATATAACAGGATATTATTGTCTGGAGTGGTGGGATTCTTGGGGGTAGGTTGAAGTATTAATAGATGATTAAAGTAGGCCTCATTGAGATGGTGACATTGGGGCAAAGACCTGAAGGAGACTAGGGAGTGAGCCAAGGGCAAGCTAGGACAAGCCAGCTAAAATAGCCAGGTAAAGTCTCTAGTGTGGGAGCATCATAGAGTGAAAAAGGAGCCCAGTGTGCAAGGTGGAGAGGATGTTAGAGGGGCATGCACACAAGGGTGATGGTAGGGGGCTGAGGTTGTAACTCAGTGGTAGAGTGTTTACCTAGAATATGTGAGGCACTGGATTCTATTCTCAGCATTGCATATAAATGAATAAAATAAAGGTCCATCAACAACTAAAAAATATTTTTTAAAAAAGGGTGATGGTGGAGGAACTTTGTAGGCCATCATAACGAGGAAGACTTTTTTTTTTGTACTGGGGATTGAACTCCAGGGCACTCAACCACTGAGCCACATCCCCAGCCCTATTTTGTATTTTATTTAGAGACAGAGTCTCACTGAGTTGCTTAACACCTTGCTTTTGCTGAGGCTGGCTTTGAATTTTCAGTCCTCCTGCCTCAGCCTCCTGAGCTTCTGGGATTACAGGCATGCACTATGGTACCCTGCTACAAGGAAGACTTTTAAGACTTTTCAATTAGCATTCTCTGAATCTCTACTGAGGATTATAAAATATTATTCAGTCCCAAGATCCAATCACTTGAGTTTCTTCCTTCCAGCTTCCTGGGGTGGAATGCTGATCTTTGTGAAGCCCTGCACAGAGTTTACTTATCTTCCAGCTGATCCCTCCCACACTGGCATAACCCTGTAGGATATCACTATTCAATCTTGGGTTAAAGAGTTGGATTTATTTTTCTGAGTTGTTTTGACAGAGTTTACTATATGATCTCTTTATTTAGAGAAAAAATGCATAATCGAGAATAAAATGAATTACTTACCAACATATTGCTTCCAAAATTCAGTCTATAAAGAATAAAAAGAGGACAAGTTAATAGTAGTATTTAAAGTGCTTTGATGTTGATTCCTTCTCTTATATAACATTTATAATGTAAATATATGCATGAATGTCATAAAATTCCAAAGGAAAGTTTTTGCCTTTTTTCTTTTTAAAAGGTATTCTGTCTTTGGTCTGCAACTGAAGGATATTATATGGAAATACTCACAGTTTTTTCAGTATTTTCAAAAACTTCTCGGGCTTCTTCAAAACTACACTTTTCTTCTATGCATTCTCTCTCAAGATTCCCTCGAACAAACTCTTCCAATTTTCCTGAATTATACCTCTTTGGCCGGCTCAGAATTTTGGTGGCATTTTCACGATCAAGAAACACTGAAATTTAAAAGAACTATTGTTTAGCTTTTAAAAAAAGAAAACATCATGAAAATTAAATACATCTCTTAAGAAAGGCTTTGTTTTTAATCCAAGTAATCCCAAAGCCAATTTCTCTTTGGGGCATGGAGCCAAAATCTGTGATGCTCCCACAGTACTATATAAACATGGAGATTTAGGAATTAAAATTCAATTTTACTTTTAGTTAAGAGAGCTCCAATAATAAAAGGTCAGATTTCCAACCATATTTGAATTTACTTTGGATGAAAAAGAAAGTTCTCAAATAAGCAGTTAACTTCACACTTTGTCATCACTTGAAAATAGCTCATTGCAGATCCTTGCAAGGTGATCCATCACCCTGGCTGGGCTGTGTTTTCAGGATGCAGTTGCCCAGTGACTTTGCAACAAATATCTCTTGAAGAGCAGGAGCCTAATTGTGGGTTCAGCTGCAAATATGACCCCAATGCCTCTCATTTGATGTTAAAATAAAACCAGTGAATCATTATTATTTTTTAATCTTCAGATACATTACACCTTCAGTTGGCATATGTTATAGAAAGTCCAGTGCTGTAAGCATTTGGATTTCAGGATGTGGTTTATTTTAACTGTGATTGCCTAGTCTATAGGGACACTCATAAACTCTGAAGGATTGAGGCCTCCAAATCCTTTCCCTCCTTCTCTCCTTTCCCTGCCTTTGTCTCTGTCTCTGTGTCTGTCTTTTTCTCTCTCTTTCTCACCCCCACACGTATATATACACACACATATATATATATACACATACACTCTCGTATGTGTATGTGTGCATGTATGTAATTAATTCTAGTAACTCAAGAATCTGCCTGTAGTTGTTTCTTTCTTTAGGAGATCATGAAGGAAGGAAGGAAAAGGAAAAGAAAGAATGAAGGGAAGAAGGAAGGAAAGGGGAAGATCAAAGGGAAGAAAAAGAAATGAACTAAAGTACCTTATTTTCATAACATAATGTCTTGATACCCTTGTGCCTTTTAGGCTCACTTTTTTTTTTTCTGAATTTAGCCTAGGTTTTTCTCCTCCCCATTACATTTGCCAACTTTCTCAAATTCCCTTCACTCCTTGTAACTGCTGCACCATCCTTGCAATCCCATATCCTAGAACAGTGTAGCCATTTGCCTTTTTCTTTTTCTGAGGCAGCTGAGTACTTAGGGCTATGGATCACCAAATTGCACATGGGTACCATCACATACTGCTGCCTCACAACGCCTCCAGGTCCATCTCTTTGCTCAGTAATTCATTTACTTGGCCCTAGGTACTGGTAAATAGAATCCATTTCTGCATTCATTTATAGTGTGGTTGAGTGAAAAAACAGTTTGGAATCAGATCAGACGGACCTGGTTTTGAATCACATATCTGACTCCTATAGACAAGTCACATGATCTCTGTACCTTAACTTTCAGAAATGTAAAATGGGATTAATAGCTATGTAATAAGAGTATTTACCAGGCTGGGGTTGTAGCTCAGTGGTAGAGTGCTTGCCTAACATGTATGAGGCACCTGGTTTGATCCTCAGCAACATATAAAAAATAAATAAATTAAGTAAAGTTATTAAAAAAAGAGTATCTGCCTTACTATATTGTTGACAGGATCAGTTAGATAGCATGTAGACCAGTGTATGTTGGTTGTCTCTCTTTCTCCTATTTCTCTCATCTGGCCCTCCTTTCCTTCTTAATTTTCTCAGTTCTCTTTAGCTCTAATGCACTTTGGCAGCTCTTTTCCTTCCATGTTCCCATCCATATAATGAAAAGACTGTCACAATCAGTAATGACCTTATAAAGGATAATTTTTAACTTATGTATTTCCTGACTACTCTAAAACGTTTCTAACTGTTGATCTCTCCCTTTTCAGGAAACTCTTTCCATGAAAGCCCTCTATTCTGGTTCCTGTCTTTACTCTAATTCTTGTTATCCATCTACCTCTTGAAGCAATTGACTTTCCTTCCTCTGACTGGTCCTTAAATGTTCAGGGCTGCTCCAGGCTTCAGCTGCAGGATTTTAGCTTTTTAACTTAACTTCATACATTGTTGCCAGGGCTGGGGCTAGAGTAAGGTTTACAAGATGTGTAGTGTACAACATTGAAGGAATCCACTCCCACACCTCTAGATATACAAGTGCATTTGTGGCCTATAGGCTTCATTTGCTGTGCCTTAGTTTGGCTCTAACCTTTTCAACAAAATTTATTGAGTACCCAATCAGTACTTCTAGACACTGGATAGGTGCCACAATGTCCACACTCACTCTCTGACTCCCTAGCTTCTTACATACATGTAGCTATAACTGCTGCTTACACCACACTGATTCCTGAATATCCATCTCTAGGCAGATATATCTTCTGAATCCCAGATCATCTTTCAAGCTTCCTAACTGTACACTATAATGTGGCTGGTGATAGCTGATGTTTATGCAGTGCTTCTGTTGTGCTGGATACTTCTCAGTACTTTGCATTCATTATCTCACTTCATCCTCACAACAGTCCCATGAGATAGGTACTGTCATCTCATTTTTGTAAGTGAGGAAAACCAAGGTTCTAAGAGATTAAGTAATTTGCTCAAGGTACCACACTAAAGCATCAGAGCTAGGATTTAGACTCTGGCAGTCAGACTACAGAATCTGTGCTCTTAGGCACTGTGTTCTTTCTGTGATCACATCAAACTCAAAATGCCCAAGATATGCTCTATACACTTCCCCAGAACTTTCCATAACCCTGTAGTTATTAAATCATATCAGTTCTACTTCCTTAAAATCTGCAAATTCTCTCTTCTCTATACAGCTATTATCCAGATTCCAGCCCTTGTGTCTCAATTAATGAATAATTACAGTAATCTTAGGACTGGTCTTACAGTCTTACCCTCACACTAGTTCATTAGAGTGTTATCAGATGAAGCATCTGAACTCAGCCATTAGTGTTACTCTTTATGTTTACACTTATGATACCTTCATATTATGTTCTATTTGTCCAGTCTTCTTAGTTTAGGGTCTTTATTATCTGATGACCTGGTCCTGCCTAGTTCCTGTCTCACTTGTCATAGTCAAGATGGAGCTCTTGAAATACCTCACATTGTTGTGAATCTGGATTTTTGCATGTGAGGGATCCCCTCTGCATAGAACACCCCAGATCAGACATTTAAGGACAGTGAACTCCTATTCATCTCTTAAGACCTAGCTCCAAATATTGTCTGTTTCTCAGGTATTTCCCCATTTATTGTGTCCCTTACTCTGTACTCCCTTAGCATGTGTTACACATTTTATAATATTATATCAAAATATCTCACCCAATCTCATGGTGCTTTAGGTCAAAGAGAGAGTCTGATTTATGCCCATGCCCCTGGTACCATGCCATAGTACCTAGAACCATAACAGTAACTCAGTAATGTCTGAATGAATGAAAGACAGTTTCAATCCATATACTTTTCAAAACTGAACTGATTTCATAGAATGATTTTGATTTTCAAATTCCAGATTGATGCAATAATACTTAAGAGCATCAGCTATGAAAACACAATATCTCCTCCTTTCAGAAGCCAGTAACCGTTTAACAGAAGAGAGTACTGCACCAATGCTGTCAATAGTTAGGGAAGTTATCCTAGTCCTTTCCTCAAGGGCCTTTTAATTTTTACAACAGTGACTCCAGAATCCCACTGACTTTCTCTTAGTGTTGTCTGGGGATTGCTTATTTAAACCCCCTTTCAGGATTATCTCTAGTCATTGTTTTCCCAGTTCTGAAACCCTGGTTACTCTCTTTTTTTCTATCATTTTTCCCAACTCCCTGAGGTTTTCAGGGAGTCAACAGCCCTCTTATAACCTCCATCATCTCACCATTTATTTCAAAGGAAGGGTTTGAATCCTTTGTCCTCCCATATGTCTCACTGATGAGATATGTCTAATGACTTGGCTTTATGTCCTGCTTTGTGAGTTTTCCAACATATTTTTTATTTAATTCTACCCACTTTGCTAGTTCAATTTAACCTTTGCATTCTCATATCATTATTTCTGTATTTTAGTCTGATTCCCTAGCTGACATCATGTCTAGAATAGGAACCAGAAGACCAGTCTGCTTTCTGGTGATGCTTTAGGGTTGGCACCCCTGATCCTGGCACTGTCAGCTACTAGTGTTGATTCTAGTAGGTTGACAAGTAAGTGTGATAAATGCTTCCTGTGAGAACATGCCATTTGCTTAAATGGAATAAGTTATTCCCTGTGTACCATCCCCTAGAGTGTATATAAAGAAACTGTAGTTGTGAAAAAACGAAGTGATATATATTGCATTAACTAAGTTCCTACTCTTTTCATCAATTTGTGGATTTGTTTTGTCTCCTAGGGAGCTTATCTGAGTATCAGATATCAACTCTGAGACATTATGAAATCAGAAACAAAATATGATTTATTCCTAATCCATGAAAAAAAAAATACTTTCATGGCAAATAACAACTTACTAATGAAAGGTTAATCTTTTGGTATTAACTAAAGCTTTAAATGGATGGTGTATAACTTTTACAATTCAAGATATACCTCATTATATAGTTTTAAAATTTTGAAACTCATCTTGTATCTTCAGATAAGACTTTTTTGTAAATAAAATCATTTGTAGTTTTGATGTTTTCCATTTTGGTTTAAAATGGTGAATAACAAAGTAACTTTTTTGCATATTCTGATGTTTCTTTGTTAAGATATCTTCCTACTTCCATTTTTTTTTAAACCAAGGAGACAAACATTTTCTAAGAGGAATTACATCATAAGATCATAAGCTCAAGAGTGTCCACTAAATAAAAGTGCATCAAAAGCATTGTAAGACTATTTAGTTTTAAAAATGAAGACCCAGCTAGCAGAGAGCCAGCACTTATCAATCCATATGCTGGCTGCTAGAATGTTAAATCTATCAAATCATATAATCATTATTTAACGAAGAAGACAGCACCAGACATTTTTAAATCTAAAATACAAGTGTATTCCAAGTATTTTTTAAAAGGAAACATACCTGTACATTCAGCATTGAGTAGATATCCAAAAAGGCAGATGGCGATGAGGCCCGGTGATTCTGCCATGATCGTGTTCAGGCACTGCATAACCTTTGCTAGTAGATTGTGCAAGTGGCAAGGTTGATCAATTGTTCCAAAGTACAAGCAGTGCTCTATTGACTTCTGGGAATAATGTTTATCTCCCTTGATGGGTCTTTGGGCTTTTTCCAGTGGCCTCAAGGGTCAAGTGAAGAGAATGGGCAGTGGTCACCATAAAAATTCAACTCTGGTTTCATACCTTTTGCAAGAGTGGCTGACTAGAGGCTGAAGCAGAAAGTGACGCATCTTCAGAGTAGGGATAGGTGCCGTGGTACAGCTGCTATGGGAGCAAATTCCATCAGTAGGACCCATTTTATCTTTGTCAAGTATCTGTATGGTGAAACATATGGACCTTGTCTCAGAATATATGTATGTATGTATATGTACATATGTGCATATGTCTATACATATGTGCATATGTCTATACATATGTGCATATATACACATATGTATGCCTGTCTACATACATACACATATTCATGCATAAACACATACAAACATATGTTAATATATACAAGTAAATCTGTGAATATTATATATAATAGTATATATTCATATATGGTGTTATACCACTGCACATAGTATTAAAAATATATAAAATTATGCTACCATTTACCTGCTATTCTTTGTGATATTGTTGTGATACATTTTACTTTTACATATGTTATAAATCCTATATTGTTATTCCTTTTGCTTTAAGCAATCAACAATGTTTGAGAGAAATTTAAAAAGGAGGCAATATCTATTATATTGGAATCATTTATTATCATTCTAATACCCTTCATTTCTTTGTGTAGATCCAGGTTTCTATCTATTACAATGCAAAGGATTGAACTCTGAAATGCTTAACCACTGAGCCACATCCCCAATACTTTTTATTTTGAGACAAGGTCTTGCTAAGTTGCTGAGGCTGGCTTTGAACTTGTGATCTTCCTGCCTCAGACTCCTGAGCTGCTGGGATTACAGGCATGCACCATTGCACCTGGCTTTATTAACAATTTTGACAGTGTAGATCTCATGATACATTTTCTCAATTTGGGTTTATTTGAAAATGTCTCCATTTTACTTTCATTTTAAAAAAAAGCAATCTGGTTGAATAGAGAATATTAGGTTGTGGATTTTTCTGGGGGACATATTAAAGACACCATCCCATTCTCTTCTGGCATTGATTGTTTCCAACTAGGAGTCAGTAAATATTCTTACCATTGATTTTTTTGGAGGGGTAATGGGGGTTGAACCCAGGGGCACTTAACCACTGAGCAACACCCCCAGTCCCTTTTTATATTTTATTTAGAGACAGGGTCTTGCTAAGTTGCTTATGGCCTTGCTACATTGCTGAGGCTGGCTTTGAACTATGATACTCCTGCCTCAGCCTCCTGAGCTGCTAGGCTTATACACATGTGCAACTCACCTGGCCCTTATCATTGAGTTTTAAAATAATTTTAGAGTTGCAGGAAATTGCAAAAAAAAAAACAAACAAAAAACAGCACAAAGAATCCATGTACCTTTCACCCAGTTACTCCTAATGTTCACATATTATATACATATGGCACAATATTAAAAAAAGATAATGGACATTGATATTATATATATATATATATATATATATATATATGTATTTCCAAGTCATTTTATTACATGTTTAGGTTATTATAACCACCATTACAAAGATATGGCTTGTGCTACTATACTCCCCTCTCCCCTGCAATTATCCCTAACTCCTGGCACCACTAATCTCTTATCATCTCCATGAGAATGCTATGTGAATGGAATCAGTATATGAATGCTTCTTGAGGTGGATTTTTTCATCCAGCATAGTGCCTTTCAGATCCATATAGATTATTATATGTTTCAATAGTTAATTCCTTTTTATTGCTGAGTAGTATTCCATAGTGAGATTGTGGTATAGTTTTTTTCACCTGCTAAGAGGCATTATGATTGTTTCCAGGTTTTTTTTTTTTTTTTTTTTTTTTTTTTTTGCTATTGCAATAATGTGTCAACAACATTCATGTATAGGCTTCTGTGTGAATGTGACTTTTATGTTTCCCTGGGATTAATGCCCAGGAATGCAATTTCTTGGTCATATAGCAGTTGTGTGTTTAGATTTTTAGTAAACTTCCAAACTGTTTGCAAAAATGGCTGTACAATTTACATTTCTACCAGCAATGTGTAAGTGACCCTGTTTTTTTTTTTTTTTTTTGCATCTTTGCAAGCATTTGATATTGTCACTATTTTTATTTTGGCCATTCATATATGTATGTAGTGATATCTCATTGTGTTTAAACTTGTGTCTTCCTAATGGCTAACAATTTAACACTGTGTCATTTACTTGACATTTGCACATCCTCTACTGTGAAATGTTTGTTCATGTCTTGCCCATTTCGCAATGAGATTGTTTGATTTTTTTTTTACTGTTGAATATTTAAGGTTCTTTATTTTATATATGAGTCCTTTGTTAGTTATGTGGTTGTAAACATTGTTTCCAAATCTTCAGCTTCTCTTTTCATCCTCTTAACTAGGTCTTTCACAGAGCACAACTTTTTAGTTTTGATATAGTCCAGTGTCTTAATTTTTTTCTTTTATGGATTACATTTAGAAGGGTTCCACTAACACTAGATGATTTTTTGTTTTTGTTTTTTTTTTTGTTTTTCTAAATGTTTTATAGTTTACAGTTTGAGGTTTATATCCGTGCTCCACTTCATGATTTTTTTTTGTATAGGGTATGAGGTTTAGGTCAGGCTTCCCCCCCCCATGGCTGTCTAATTCCTCTAGTGCCATTTGTTTAAAAGACTATCCTATCTCAATTATAATAGCTTGTCTACTTTATTCCCAAACCATTTGAGCACCTTATTTAGGGTCTATCTCTAGGTCCTCTGTTTTGTTCCAGTGATGTACTTATCCTTCTGTCAGTATCACATTTACATGGCTACTCTAGGTATAGAGGAAGCCTTTACATCGGGTTGGGTGATTCTGCCCACTTTCTTCTACTTTGGAAAGATAATTCTATTCTAAGAGATTGTACCTTTTCATATAAATGTTAGAATTATCTTGTTGGTATCTAAAAATACCTGGGGTTTTGATAGGAATTATTTTAAAACCTATATGTCATTTTAGGGGAATTGACATCATTAATGTGTTGAGTTTTCCCAGTTCATGAATGAGATACACACACACACACACACACACACAATCTCCTTGTATTTGTGTCTTTGGTTTCTCACATAAGCATTTTGTGATTTTCAGCTCCTAGGTCCTGTAATTCTCTAAGGGTCTAACTATGTATATAATTTCTTTGGAATAATTATGCATCCTAATATGTTTCATTTAAATACTTCATATTTTAGAGAACTTGTAGGTTCACAGACAAATTGAGAGTAAGATATAGAAATTTCCCATATATCCCCTGTGTTATTCAGTTTTTTCACTACTGCAACTAAAAGACCTGACAAGAACAATTAGAGAAGGAAAAGTTTGAGAGCTCATGATTTCAGAGGTCTCAGTTCATAATCAGCCAGCTCCATTCCTTAGGGCTCAAGGTGAAGCAGAATATCATGGCAGAAGAGTATGGTGGAGGGAAGCAGCCCACATGATGATCAGGAAGCAGAGAGAGGCTCCATTTGCCAGATACAAAATATGTACCCCAAAGGCATGTTCCCAATGCCCACCTCCTCCAGCCAAACCTCACCTACCTCCAGTTACTACTCAGTTAACCCCATCAGGGATTAATTGATAAGGTTAATGTTCTCATAACCCAATCATTTCTCCTCTGAACCTTCTTGCATTGTTTCACACATGAACTTTTGGGAAATACCTCATATCCAAACCATAACACCATCTGCCCTTACAAAGTACACAGTCTCCCCCATTATCAACATCCCCACCAGAGTGATACACTTGTTAAAATTGATGAACCCACATCACCACATCATTATGATCCGGAGTCCATAGTTTACATTAGGGTTGGTTAACCCTTGGTGTTATACATTCTATATGTTTGGGCAAATGTGTAAAATGACATGTACCCACCATTATATAATTATACATAAGAGTTTCACTGCCCTAAAAATCTTTGTGCTTTACCTTCTCTACCTCCTAACTGCTGGAAACCACTGAATTTTTTTAACTATGTCCAGTTTGCCTTTTCTAGAAGGTCATGTAGTTGGAATTATATAGCATTATAGTCTTTTCAGATTGGCTTTTTTTTCCCACTTAGTAATAAGCTTTTAAGTTTTCCCCATGTCTTCTCATGGCTTGATTGCTCATTTTCTTTTAGCACTGAGTAATATTCCATTGTTTAGATGTATTCCAGTTTATCTATTTACCTACTGAAGGACATCTTGGTGGCTGCTATGTTTTGGCAGTTGTTAGTAAAGTTCCTATAAGGAGCTGTGTGCAAGTTTTCATGTGGTTATAAATTTTCATTTTCTTTGAGTAAATAATGAGGAATCTAATTGCTGGATTATATGGAAGAAATATGTTTAGTTTCGTGAGAAACAGTCCAACTGTCCTCCACAGTGGCTGTGCCATTCTGCATTCTCACTAGCAATCAATAAAATTCCTGTTGCTCCAGCATTTTGTATTGTGGTGTTCTTGATATTGGTCCATTTAATAGGTCCATTTAATGTAGTAGCATCTCATTGTTTTTATTTGAAATTCCCTGATGGCATATAATGTCCTGTATCTTTTCATATGCTTCTTTGCCATCTGTATATCTTATCTGGTGAGGTATTTGTTAAGGTGGAGAGATTTGTTAAGGTCTGTTTTAATGAAACTATTTGTTTTCATATTGTTGAGTTTTAAGAGTTCTTTATCTTTAACAACAGTCCTTGGTAAGATGCATCTTGACAATTATTTATCCAGTCTGTGGCTTTGTCTTTTCTTTTTTTTTGATAGTAGCTCTCACAGAGAAATTTTAAAGTTTAATGGATTCCAACTTACCAATATTTTCTTTCATGTATCTTTCCTTTGGTGTCATATCTAGAGCCATTACCAAACCCAGGGCCATATAGATGTTTTTCTTGTTATCTTATAGGAATTTTATGGTTTTGCATTTTATATAGGTCTTTGATACATTTTGAGTTAATTTTTATGGAGGTTATAAAGTTTATGTCTAGATTTATTGTTTTGTATGTGAATGTCCCTTTGTTCCAGCATGCTTTTTTGAAAGGACTGTCTTTGGTCCTTTGTCAAAGATCAGTTAACTGGGGCTGTGGATGTGGCTCAAGCGGTAGCGCACCTGCCTGGCATGCATGCGGCCCAGGTTCGATCCTCGGCACCACATACAAACAGAGATGTTGTGTCCGCCGAAAACTAAAAAATAAATATTAAAAAATTCTCTCTCTCTTTCTCTCTCTCTCTCTCTTAAAAAAAGATCAGTTAACTGTATTATGTAGTTCTGTTTCTAGGTTTCTATTCTTTTTCTTTAATCTATTATATATTTGCTCATCAATACAATATTGCCTTGATTACTATAATTTTACATTAAGCCTTGAAGTCCAATAATGTCAGTCCTTTAGCTTTGTTCTCTTTCAATATTATGTTGACTATTCTTGGTTTCTTGCCTGTCTCTATTAACTTGAGAATCACTTATCAATATTCACAAAATAATTTGCCTTGATTTTTATCAGAATTGCATTAAATCAATAGTTCATATTGGAAAGAAGTGACTGACATCTTGACAATATTGAGTCTTCTAGCCATGAACATGGAATATATCCTCATTTATTTAATTTGTCTTGGATTTCTTTCACCAGACTTTTTGTTTTAGTCAGCTTTTTCACTACTGTGACCAAAAGACTGGTTTCAGAGGTCTTAGTCCATAGATAGCTGATTCCATTCCTTGGAGCTTAAGGTGAGGCTGAACATCATGGCAAAGGGATGTGGTGGAGGGAAGCAGCTCAAGACATCACAACAAGAAGCAGAAAGAGACTCAGCTCAGCTCACTAAATATAAACCCCAAAACCATGCCCCCAATGCCCACCTCCTCCAGCCACACCCTACCCACTTCAGTTACCACTCAGTTAATCCTTATCAGGGGATTAATACACTGATTTAGTTAAGGCTCTTATGACCCAATCATTTAACTTCTAAACTTTCTTGTATTGTCTCACACATGAGCTTTTGGGGGACACCTAATATTTAAACCATAACACTTTTGGAGTTTTCCTTATAAAAATCTTATACATATTTCTTTAGGCTTATACTTAAATATTTAATTTTGGGGGGATACTAATGTAAATGCCAATTTTTATAAGGTTTCTTTTTTTAAAATTTTTTTTAGTTGTTGACAGACCTTTATTTTTATTTATTTGTATGTGGTGCTGAGAATCGAACCCAATGCCTCACTCATGCTAGGCAAGTGCACTACCACTGAGACACAAACCCAGCCGTGTAAATGCCATTTTTAAAAAATTTTAAATTCTACTTGTTCATTGCTGGTATATAGAAAAGCATTGACTTTTGTATATTAACCTTGTATTCTATAACCTGCTGTAGTCACTTACTAGTTCCAGGAGTTTTGTTATTGTGTTTTGAAATTCCATTGTCATAAGTTTTTTTTTTTTTTTTTTTTTTTACTAAATAGGAATGCAATTGCTTTTTGTTTATTGACTTTGTTATCTTTTCACTTTGCAGAATCATTGATCAATTTTAGTTGTTTATTTTCTCTTTTTTGTAGATAACTTGGACTTTTCTACATAGACAAGCAAGTTATCTGCAAATATCATTTTTTCTTCATTTCCAATTTATATGCCTATATATATATATATATATATATATATATATATTTTTTTTTTTTTTTTGCCTAGAGCAGTTACTAGGATATCCACTAATATGTTACAATGATAAGAGCAAACATCTTTGCTTTTTCCTGATCTTAGTGGAGAAAGCATTCAATCTTTCTATAATAAGTATGTTAGCCATAGGCTTTTTATATCATGGATGGGTACTGAATTTTGCTGTGCTTTTTCTGTGTTAACTGACATGACTTTATTTTGTACTTTCTTGATTATGTGGGTTATATTGATTGGTTATTGGATATTGAACCAGCATTGCCTAACTGGAAAAAGTTATATTTGTTTATGGTATACATAAATTATTTCCATCTTGTTATTTTGGTAAAAACACTTAACATGAGATCCACCCTCCCAATAGTTTTTTTCAGTGTACAATATTGTTGGCAGTAGGTACAGTGTTGTACAGCACATTTCTAGAACTTATCTTACTTAACTTTATGCCTATTGGATAGTTGTGGCTCTTCCCCCCCTTTCCAACACCTGGCTACTAGCATTCTACTCTTTGATTCTGTGATTTTGGTGTGTGTGTGTATGTGTGTGTGTGTGTGTGTGTGTGTGTGTGTGTATATATATATATATATATATATAATAATATAAATGAAATCATAGAGTCTTTTTTGTGTGATGGGCTTATTTCGCTTGGCATAGGTACTCAAAGTTCATCCATGTCATCACATACTACAGAGTTTTTTTTTTTAAGGCTGAGTAATATTTTGTTGTGTGCATGTAGCATATTTGCTTTATCCATCTGTCTGTCGTTGGACTTTTAGGCAGGTTCCACCTATTAAAAGAACATTGGTTGGGGGCTGGGGTTATGCTCAGTGGTAGAGCACTTGCCTTGCACACGTGAGACACTGGGTTTGATCCTTGCAGCACATAAAAATAAATAAATAAAGATATTGTATCCATCTATAACTTTAAAAAGAACATTGTTGGATTTAGTTTGCTGCAATTTGCTATTATTTTGTGGAGGGTTTTTACATCTAATTTCATGTGTGATACTGATTTTTAGTTTTTTTGTGTAGTTTGGTTTTGGTATTATGGTAATAATGACCTCCCAGTGGTTTAGGAAATGCTCTTTGTGGTTTGTTTATTTTCTAGAACAGTTTATGTAAATTTATGTTAATTATTTAGCTACAGTTAAACAATCTGGGCCTGGAGATTTCTTTCTTCTTAGATATTTATTTTTTAGTTGGAGTTGGATGCAATACCTTTATCTTACTTATTTCTTTTAATGTGGTGCTGAGGATTGAACCCAGGGCCTCACATATGCTAGGCAAGCGCTCTACCACTGAGCCACAACCCCAGCCCCTGGAGATTTCTTTTTCAGGATCTTTTAAATTATGAATTCATTTTCTTTCATTGTAGGGTTATTCAGATATTCTACTTCATCTTACTTGTGTTTTGTTAGTCTGTCATTTTCACGGAATTTGCCTATTTCTTTTAAGTGGTTGAATATGTGAAAATTAAATTGTCATGTTCCTTTATTATATTTTAATGGCTGCAGGATCTGTAGTAATATCCTCTATTTCATTCCTGTTGTTGTTGATTTGTATGTTCTCTCTTTTCTTGTCACTGTTGCTAGAGATTTCTCAGTTTTATTGATTCTTCCCAAGAACTGACTTTATAAAATATTTTATTTTTATTAACATCTATTAATTGTACATATTAATGGGTTTTGGTGTGCTATTTCATCACATGCACACAGGAGGCACCTATCAAATTCAGCCTCTCTTTATCTACACCTTACCCACTACCCTTTCCAAACTCTAATAAATCACTATTCTACATTCAGATTGTCATTTTTTAGCTTCTACATGTGAGAGAGAACATTGTTTCATTAACTTTCTCTATTTTTCTGCTGTTAGTATCATTGTCATTGGTTTCTGCTCCAGTGTTTAGTATTTCCTTCCTCATGCTTCCTTTTGGAACAATTTCTTTAGGGGTTCTTTAAGGATAAGATTATTTGCAACAAATTCTTTTCATTATCCTTTCTCTGAAAATACCCTTATTTTTCTTTTATTCCCAAAGGAGAGCAAAGGAGAGTTTTATGGAGATAGAATTTGTGGTTGATACTTTTTTTTCCTTTCAGGACTTGAAAAATGTTGTGACACATTCCTGTGGCTGCCATGGTTTCAAAAGAGAAATTGACTTATTAAAACTGGTCTTTCTCTATAGGTCATGTGTTATTCTTCTCTGACCACATTCAAGATTTATTTCTTTTTCTTCAGTTTTAAGAAGGTTAGTTATGATATATTTTAGGATGCATTTACTTGGCTTTACTGTAGTATTTGGAATTCACTCACTTTCTTGAATCTGTAAGTTGGTATCTATTGCCAAAAATTTTAAAGTTCAGCTATTATTTATTTGGGCCTATTTCTTTCTCCTCTCTTTCCAGGACTCAGGTGACATGATTATTCCATGTATTTTGTGTCACACAGGTTCTGAATCTCTTTCATTTTTATTAATTTTCTTTGTTCTTAAGTAAATTCTTTGAAGTTAGTGGTATTCAGTGAACTCTCTTGAAGTCCAAAAATTGTATCTTTTGTCATACCCACAATGATATTGAGGCCATCCAGAGAATTTTAAAAATTGGTTATTGTTTTTTGTTTTTATTTGCTTTATTTTATTTTATTGAGACATAATTCTTGTACATCTTTATGGAATATATTAGGACAATTCAATACATATTTACACTGTATAATGATCTTTGTTTCAGTATATAATTCCCATTTTTATAACTTCTACATTTTATTAAGAGTCTGTGCTTTTTAGTTTTTTGAGATGATTTGTAATTGATTGTTGAGACATTTATAGGATGGCTATTTTAATACCCTTCTCAGATAATTCCAACATCTGATTTATTTCAATGTTGGCTCTCCTTGACTGTCTTTTCTCATCGTATAGGATGTTCCTGGTTCTTGGTATGATAGGTGATTTTTAATTGTATCCTGGACATTTTATAATTTATGTTAATAGACTCTGGATCCTTTTTAACAGGCAATCAGCCTGTTTAGGGTTAACATCCAAGTTATGGACTTCTTCCCAGGCCATGATTCCAATTCCAGTTTAATTTCCAGATCCTTTGTGGTGTTATTTTGACAATTAAAGTTCCAACTCGGTTGATGTTGTGATATAGAGATTATCTGGGTTATCCTGACCTCATCAGGTGTGCTCTTTTAAAAGCAGAGAGCTTTCTTCTAGCTGAGAGAAGAGGGAGAAATAATGGAAAATCAATGTACATGAAGGATTTGATGAAGCACTGGGACTTTGAAGATAGAGGGAGCTATATGAAAGGAAAAAAGATTGGTTTCTAGGAGATCATAGCAACCCATGGCTAATAGCTAACTAGAAATCATGAATTGTAGTTCTTCTTTTGGGCAGGGGAGAGTACTGGGGATTGAACTCAAGGGCACTCAACCACTGAGCCACACCCCCAGCCCTATTTTATATTTTATTTAGAAACAGGGTCTCACTAAGTTGCTTAGCACCTCACTTTTGCTGAGGCTGGCTTTGAACTTGCGATCCTCCTGCCTCAGCCTCCTGAGCCACTGGGATAACAGGCATGCACTACCATGCCCCACTCAGGGACTGTATTTCTATACGCAAATGGAATTTAATATGTGAATAACCTTAATGAACCTGAAAATAGATTATTTCTCAGAGCCTCCAGATTGAAACTCAGTTACTTGATACTGGGACTTTTACCTTGGGAGACACTAAGCTGAGCTCTCATCTAAGTTCACTTCAACTGTTGACTTATACAACTGTGATATAATAAAGAGGTATTGTATTAAGCCACTAAGTTTATGGCAAGTTGTTATGCATCAATAGAAAATTAACCCTCCATCATCAGTGCTTAATTTGTGCTAAATGTTGTCTTCTCTCTGAAGTTTTTTGAACTATTGGTGCCAGTACAGTTCGATACCATCTTTATAACAATAGAGTTTATAAAAGCATTTATCATATGTCTTGAATAAGTTTTACATATGGAGTGAGACATGTTTTATACACATATGGAATTTTTCCAGCACTATTGATATCACTAGTAGTATTGCCTTGACACCTTTATAAAACATCAATTGGCTCTATACATGTGAGGTTTTTCCTGAACTCTCCATCCACTCTGCTTAGTTTTAATTTATATGAATGGAAGTAAATTATATGTCAGTGTTTTTTAATTTTAAAAATCAGGATAATTTTAAGGTCTATTTTTATTGCCATATGACTGTCTAGTCTAATGCTTCTGATTAGTGCTTAATACTACATATTTTCCTAACTACTTACCCAGTGATTGACAGATTGCCTAAAACTTTTTGCTTCTATAATTCATCCACAATGGACACCTTCATAGTCCTGATTTGTCTAAGCACTGCTAGTTGCTCTCCAGATTAGCTACATCATTTTGCAACCTTATCAGCAATACATATAGATTTCTATAGTATATATTTCTGCCAAAGCTTGGCATTATCCTCCTTTACATTTTTTGCTAGTTTAAAATAGGTAAAGTGCTATCTGTTTTAACTGATATTGCCTTTATTACATTTTAGAATAGAATATGTCTCTGTATACTTTTCACACTTTTGTGTTTCCCTTTTCGTGAATTGCTTCCCCACATCTTTTGCCCATTTTCTACTAGTTCTGTTAGTTATGAAAGTACAAAAATTTACCTGAAAGGATAGTTATCATAGTTATCATAATAGCATAAAAGCCAAAACCACTCAAGTGTCAGCTGGATAAAAAATGTGGTCTGTTGATGCAATGTAATGTTATTCAGCCATAAACAAAGATGAAATATTTATTAAATTCTATAATATGGGTGAAACTTGAAAAATTATGCTAAACTCATAGAAGCCAGTCACAAACGTCCCATATTGCATCATTCAATTTACCTTAAATATCCAAAAGAAGCAAATTTCTAGAGACAGAAAGTAGTAGTTTCTGGGAGATTAGGGGGATGATGGGGGGAAAGGGGAGTAACTGCTTATGGAGACAGACTTTCTTTTGGGGATGATCAAAATGTTTTAAAATTCATTGTAGTGACAGTTCTAGAGGGTTCTGTGAATATACTAAAATCATTAAATTGTACACTTTGAATTGGTGAATAATATAAAATATGAATCATGATCTTAATACAAATAAATGGACTAGATCCAAAAATTGATATGGTTTGGAATAATCCTAAACTGGAGCATTCATTTTATTTTCAAGAAAGCTTCTAACAAAGTCTTGGATTTAAAAACAGTGATAAGGTAGAGTATTTGACATGGAGATGCTCATAATTGCTAAGCAAGGGAAAAACATCAGCATATTAGTGTTATTATATTTACCATGGTTTTGTTCATGTGTTTGTAAATGATTCTAAGACATGTACATTTATAGACATAGTAGGTTATCCCAACATTTTCAAAGTGTTTTTTTTTTTATGAAGTTGAGTTACAGGTTTTTAGTATCCTTTTTCCATTGTTCATAATTTCTTAAAATTTTGTATTCAGCATATATTGTTTAAAATTCAGAATGAAACTGCAGGAGCTTATGTACTCAGATATAGTGGAGAAGTGCATTGAACTTCAGCTTTCCCCTGACATATCTCCTCTGCTCCAGGGCAAGTATTATGGAAGACAAACCTAGCATCAACTGGTAAGAAAAAATGAGCCTGCTCCCTTTCCCATGTTCAGTGAAAGGATGGGGGAATAATGGGCATAGGTTCATGTTCCT
Source organism: Marmota monax (assembly GCF_021218885.2). Classification (NCBI taxonomy): domain Eukaryota; kingdom Metazoa; phylum Chordata; class Mammalia; order Rodentia; family Sciuridae; genus Marmota; species Marmota monax. The sequence goes on along the minus strand of NW_026695225.1, from coordinate 2,620,489 downwards.
ATTTATTTTGGTGGAGAGGGAGGACTCTCGGTATAGCAGGCATATTCACAATCAAATGAAATTTCTTCAAACACCTACAGCTGAGTGGAAATGCATTTAAGAATGCCTATTATTTTTATGAATGGGTTCCCTGCATCAGTAAAATTGATATGTTATTTAATATTTGTATATGTTTTGTTTGTATATATTTGGTCCCTGAGCAACTTGTAACTTGTTTTAGGGTAGATTCTTGTCTTTTTTCCTGTTTTTGCTCTCCCAGAACCTAATAATTGTGCTTTGCACATAGCCGGGGCACAGACAATGCAAATGAAATGGTTGCACTAGCATAAGGCAAGAGAAAATTTTGATCATCAACTAGTCTTGCTGTTGTGATCAGCAAGATTTTCTATATTCTCAAACTAAAGGTTTCCTTGTTGATAGATGTTCCTTATCCTTTAACTGACTTGTAGTTAACAAATAGACTGCTATTTTGCCATTTTTCAACAAGTCTATGAGATGATTTTGGGCACCAATTCCTGCAAAAACAAATCATCATAAACTTAGTGGTTTAAAACAACATTCATTTATTATTTCAGTTTTTGTTGTTCAGGAGTCTAGGCATGGTTTTACTGGGTCTTCTGCTTAAGAACTTACAAGGCTGCAATCAAGGAATGAGCCATGCTGTGAAATCATTTTATACTGAACTAGGGAAGAATCTGCTCCTGAGTTCATTTAAGTGGTTACCAGGATTCATTCTCTTGGGGTTATAAGGACAGAAGATACTGTTTATGTTGGGTGTTGGTTGGATGCTACCTATACTTCTGAGGGGCTACCCTAAGTTCCTTCACATGTGGGCTTCCCTAGTATGACCCTTTAATTCATCAAGTCAGGAAGAAGTTTCTAGAGCCAGACTGCTAACAAAGTGAAACCTTATACTATGTAATCTAATCATAAGAGTAACATCCTATCATTTTTGACATATGTTTTGGTTAGAAACAAGTCACAGATCCCATCTATGTTTAGAGCATGGCTGTCAGGAAGAGCACATCACAGGAGCTACCATTTTATTTATTTATCTGACACACCATTTATTTTAAAGTGTGTACCAGAAACTGCATTGTTCTAGATTAGGCATTTTATGATTATTTTATATTTCTAAATAGCATGGGTATTTTATTCACTATAGGTAGACTTACTGTTAAAGTACATGGTTCAATTTTAACTGGTAGTCTAAAAGAGCTTCGTGGAGGTGACTTATCAGGGAATATGTACACAGACTTACTGATGATAAAAATGAAAACTCAGTTGTAGGAACCATATTTATGGAGAATTGCTTAAAAGTTATATTGTCTACCCATTCCTACAGAAATTCTAAAATGTCTCTCTAAATTAAGTGAGGCTTTTGGAGAGCTACTGACCTGGATCTGATCATTCTGACTCCCTGTAGAAGCTGGATTGTGCTTTGGCCTGAAGCCATCAGCCAGCAGGAGTGGCCATAGAGGAAACAGTTCTATGAAATGTGTTGCTGTAGATAATGTGATGCCTGGATTTAGTACCAGGAATACTCATATTTCTTTTGTTTGGCTTACTTCCTACGGGCACTGTAAATCTTGTAACCACTTTTCTTTCTTCATTCTGATGAATTTTGTGGCTCACCAATTAGCAAGTGTTCCAGACTTTCAGTAGACATTTTTGAATACTAACCTTACATCTGGCCTTATTTTAATCTTTCAACCATTATTTTCGTCTTACTTCAATTTCTTCACTTTTTATATTCTTACTTACAATTTTAATTATATTGTGAATTAAAATGAGATAAATAAAATAATATAGTAAGCTACCTTAAATTCTTTTGGTAACAAAAGGAATGATAACTAACTTGTTTGAATGCTGCAGAAATCTCAAAGTGTACACTGTAACTATGCCCATAGAAGCCAAAGGATGTGTCTTAAATGGAATGTGTTTTAGTCAGCTTTTTCACTGCTGTGTCTAAAACACCCAACCAGAACAACAATAGAGGAGGAAAAGTTTATTTGGGCAGGTCTCAGTCCATAGGCAGCTGGCTCCATTCCTTCGGGCTTGAGGTGAGGCAGAATATTATGGCAGAAGAGTGTGATGGAGGGAAGCACCTCACATGATGATTGGGAGGTAAAGAGAGAAATTCTGCTCACCACATACACAATATATACCCACCTCCACCAGCCACACCCTATCTGTCTTCAGTTATCAGTCAGATAATAATCCCATCATCACATTAATTCACTGATTAGGTTAAGGTTCTCATAACCCAAGTATTTATCCTCTGAACCTTCTTGCATTATTTCACATATGATCTTTTGGGGACACCTCATATCTAAACTATAACAAAATGTAAATGCTGTTGTGCTAAACCATTCAGCCAAGCCTGCTGAAGATGCTAGTGTGATCAGCATCAACTCTGAAGGATATTTCTTTAGTAGTTGTCCCTTATATTGACTAATGGGAATACCAATCCAAATGACTATATGCTGAAAGAAGAATTAGGGGGAAGATGTTGAATTTGGGTGAGTGTGAGGATTGATCTTAAAAGAAATTGGAACTGGGATAATGTGAGGGGGAAGAGTGAAATGGGATGTGGATGGACCCATGGAAGAAGTTTTATTCTGTAAGAATCTCATTTACCTTCAAGTTCAGATTTTTTGCATAGAAGACTGTTGGACTGCTGACCCCTGGGTTCTACATTGCTAATTCATGTCAGTCCAGGGCTGTATGCAAGGCTGTGGTAGAATAGGCTTAGGAAGCTGCAGGCTGGGGTAGTGTATAGACAGAAATCTTCTAGGGAGACAAACTGATACAAAAAGGATGTTTATTATGCAAATTATCAGAATTCGTGAAGTATGGAGATAATGGAAACATCAGCTATGTAGAAGCCAAGGAGGGAAGTCTAGATGGATTAGATTATCTGTTCAGCTGAAGAGGTGATTTACTTTTAAAATTTTGCCTTCCTAATTGACACATGGTTTTATATATTTATGGGATACAGTGTGATGATTTGATTGTTGGAATGATCACATCAGACTAAAGTATCCATCATCTTGTACAGTTATCATTTCTTTGTGATTAAAATGTTGAAAGTCAACTTTGTAGGAATTTGGAATAAATATACATTATTATTGACTCTCATTACCATGCTATGAAATATATCACTAGTATTTATTCCCCCAACTGAACTCTGTACCCTTTGATTAATGTCTCTTTTTCATCCACTCCCAATTCCCCATTGAGGGGGTTGTTTAATGTTTAAATGATGACGGGCCAGTGGATGAAAGGAGTCAGAGTAAGGAAAAGGTATGGAGTGAATGAAGTGGGTAGTTGAGGAGATGAGTTTGTGAACACTGGGCATGTGGCACATTGTGGCCAGGATAGCTTGTAAATGTTCTGTCCAGGGCTGAATCATGTCTTGCTGGGAAGGGGCCAGTTAGAATGTTTCTGGGAATTGATAGCTAAGGTTTGATACCATTAAGATGAATTTAGCCACTGGGTTGATTTCTGACTCTGCTTCCCCAACATCTACATTGTCTATATTTAGCCAAAATGGATCTTCTAAAATGGTTTATTCAAATGTCACAATATGTTTTTTTCCCAGTAAACACAACCCCAATGAAGAACTACTGAAATAGTTGTCAAGTGAATAAAATTGAGTAATAACACCACATTCAAGTAAAAATAGCACTATTTTCAGGAGTAATTTAGAAAAGCTTAGATCAAAATCTCCTTTTTTTTTCTTTCCACTTCTTCCAAGAAGGCTTGACGTTTTCATTTTTTTTCTTGGCTGTCTTCTTACAAATCCTGGCTTAATCTGTAGATTTAAGGAATGATAAGGTAATATAAAACTCCCACATTTGTCCTTTTATTATTAAATTGTAAAAAGAGAAGGAAGTTGTTTAACATTGAACACAAATTATGTGCCAGGAACTTTATTTATGCTATCCCCTTGACCTCTCAAAAGAGCACCATGATGTAGGAATTAAATTTTTGTTACAGTTGGGGAAATTGATACTCTGTAGCTAAGATAGGTACTATATCTCCTCTGAGATCATATGCCTATTATGTGGGTAAAACCACAATTCAAACACAGGTCTTTCTGATTGCAAAATCCTGTGGTTAACTATTTTGTTGGCACCACCTTGTAGAATGGTTGTCCGGGTTAAATAAGATGAACTAAGACAGTGAATGTAAGGCACTTAGCAGAACAATCCAAGTAGTATTTGAGATTGACTGGACTTGAGGATGTGTGATCAACTCACTGCAGAGTCTGTGAATAATTAAAATATTTGTAACTGTATCAGTAGTGCTCATTTGTTGAATATGAGGCAAACACCAGAGCTTATCTTCAGTTCTTTTCAAACTTATTATCTTTTCATTTTTATAACATTTTGAAGTTGACCTTTTTGCTTTTCTCAATTTACAGATGAGGAGACTGAGACTCAGAGAGATGAAGTTTTTGCTAAGTCACAGCTGGGAAATGATATAACTTAGATCAAAGTTTGTCTGACTCCCAAGCCTATGTTTTTTAAACATTACCTTCTTCCCTCCCTGTAATTGTAACACAAATTAAATCTTTGTCAACCACCAGCCTAATCTTTGTGACTGCAAAATGGGATTCAAGGATGGTTCAGAAATTAATGTGGACACAGCTCTCAGAACATGCTAAGGGTTCAAAGAGGTACCCCAAAATATGGTACTGAGAAAATTCCACATTGAATATTTCTGGTCAAGATAACTCAAAGTAGGCTGGGGATGTGGCTCAAGCAGTAGCATGCTTGTCTGGCATGCGCGGGGTGCTGGGTTCGATTCTCAGCACCACATAAAAATAAAAGATGTGTCCACCGAAAACTAAAAAATAAATATTAAAAAATTCTCTCTCTCTCTCTCTGAAAAAAAAGATAACTCAGAGTCCTGAATAGTGAGTTGTTTGCATGTGAAGCAGCTATAATCGACTCATAAAGAGTTTTTTTTTTTTTAAATTAAAAATGGTTGGTAACCAGTTACTTTTCTTTGCCAAATCCTGTGGAACAAGAATGATGTTAAGCATACAAGGATACTAAAATGCATGAAGTATTCTGTATTTTGGGGGTTGAGAAAACAATTACTGAAAATGGCATCAGAAAACTGTTAAGGGGAAAAACTGGTATTAGACTTATTCTCTCAGATGGGCTCAGCCTCCACAAAATAAATAGTCCTCACGCTATACCTGGAAATCAATTATGGCTGTCAGATGGCCTATTGGTAATTATGGCTGTCAGATAGTGTCTTGGTTGTTAGAAGACAAGCCAGTATACTTAGAAAATGAAAGCCCAGAGAGACAGCCTGTATCAGGCTGGGCAAGCAAGTCTCATGCCAAGAGGAATCTCGTGGGATTTTGCTGGCAGAATTCCATCTCCTCCTTTTCACTTCTCTCTGAGGCTTGCCTAGCTTGGGGAATGAATATTCCAGGATTCTCTCTCAGTAGATGTCTCCTGAAACACTCTCTTGCATTTTGCCAAGAGAAGCAGCCATAAGATATAATGGAAGGCTGAGCATGGTGGCATATACCTGTAACTCAGTGGCTTGGGAGGTTGAGGCCAGAGGATCACAAGTTCAAAGCCAGCCTCAGCCACTCAGTGAGGCCCTAAGCAACTTAGCAAGATCCTTTCTCAAAAAAAAAAAAATTTAAAAAAGGGCAGAGGATGTGGATCAGTGATTAAGCACTCATGGGTTCCAACACTGGTACCAAAAAAAAAAAAAAAAAGAATGTCAGAAATGAGTGCACTGTTTTTTAAAATATTTTTTAGTTGTAGATGGACACAATACATTTATTTTGTTTATTTTTTTAAAAATGGTGCTGAGGATTGAACCCAGTGCCTCACAAGTGCAAGGCAACCAACCACCCTACCACTGAGCCACAATCCCAGCCCTGAGTGCACTGGTTTTTAACAATGAGTTTATGTTATAGGAACAAAATATTAGGTCTTTGATTTGCTCCTTTCCCATACATCAGACTCTGTAGGAAAACTATATTATTATCTTCAATAAAGTGCTGAGCTTTCTTTCTGCTCAGGGAAAACTCTCACAATTAACCTCTGCCTCTCCAGTCTCCAGGCTATGGATTTAGCCCAAACCAGACCTGAGGCAGAAAGTATAATAAGTCCCATCCCTGCCATCAGGTGAGGCCTGGACCTCCTTCTGTTGCCAGGGCCTGTATTCAGTGTGCCTGAGGCGAACCCTTTGAGTAGACCATCTCACTGGAGTTCTGCCTCATTTTCTTCTACCTGGCCCACCAGTTTTCCTCTAAACTCTCTTCTACCAGTCTATAGTCTACTTTACTCTCACTTTCCATGGAGCTGGGAGCTGGATTTTATTACCTCAGCTGCTCACAGTTTTTAATTCTGATGTGCTAATGTGTGACCTCTGGGGCTATGTGCATTGGACTATTGATCACTCTGCTCGGGGATCATTCCTCTGCGTGTTTAGAGCATGCTTCTCCATCCTACTGGATGGAGGCCTTCACTCCGCAAGCTAGGTAAGCCTCAGAAAGAAGTGAAAAGGAGGAGATGAAATTCTACTGGCTCCCTGCAGAGGTCTCAGTGTGCCTCCTGACTGAACCTGTATTAATTAACGATCATTGTGCATACATAGGTGGGCACTTGCCATCTCTTTCACATGATAGAGGCAATATAATAATATGGCTAGAGCAGGAAAAGAGTGGTTTTTCTAATTACAGTTAGCAATTCTTTTTCTTTAAAAATATTTTGTGGAAATTATAACAATTTCTCTTTCACATGCCACTTAGTGATGGGCCTCAAAATTAGATTATATTAGTAAACTGGAGGCAGACTGTTGAGACCAAAGATCTACATTCAATTTGCATTTTTGTCATTTATTGTGTGAGATCTTGAGTCATATGCATCACGTTTCTGGGTCCTAGTTTCCTCATCATAAAAATGTAAGTGATAATGACTTTATACCTCATGATAGTATAAAAGGATTAAATTAAAAAAATGAAATAACAGATGTTAAAACATTTTGTGAACTGTTCTTATCTTGTGGAGGATAATCTTGTGTGCAGGATAAAATTGTAATATTTTGGTCTGGAGATATAGCTCAGTGGTAGAACCTTGATTGGTATGCATGAAGCCCTGAGTTCAATCTCCAGTAGAGCACCTCCCCAATCTTATCATATTTTATATATAAAATTTTAGGAACTGTTCCTTACATGTGAAGTAATGCATTAGGGTATTAGGACATCTAGTGACTAAAAAGTTTTACCACCACCTGACTTATGCTTATAAGACCAATAATGGAGGCTGGGGCTATAGCTCAGTGGTAGAGCACCCGCCTTCATGTGTGAGGCACTGGGTTCAATCCTCAGCACCACATAAAAATGAATAAAGATATGTGTCCAACTACAACTAAAAAAAATTTAAAAATACCAATAATGGAGTTTCATTTCTTAGCTTATGGAGTGATTCTATGACTTGGTGTACAGAAATTCAAAGAATATGCATTTGACTACAGATAGTTTGAGGAGGCAGTAGATAATGGTGAAAAGAATGCACTTTATGTTTTAATTATTTATTTATTTTTTAAAAAATTTTTTATTGTTGGTTGTTCAAAACATTACAAATTTTTTGATATATCATATTTCACACTTTGATTCAAGTGGGTTATGAACTCCCACCTTCACCCCATACACAGATTGCAGATTCACATCAGTTACACATCCATTGATTTACATATTGCCATACTAGTGTCTGTTGTGCTCCGCTGCCTTTCCCATCATCCCCCCTCCCCCCTCCCCACCTCTCCCCTCCCCTCCCCTCCTCTCTCTCTACCCCCTCCACTGTATAACCCTGAGGGTCTCCTTCCATTACCATGCAATTTCTCTTCTCTCTCCCTTTCCCTCCCACCTCTCATCCCTGTTAAATGTTAATCTTCTTCTCCTGCTCTTCCTCCCTGCTCTGTTCTTAGTTACTCTCCTTATATCAAAGAAGACATTTGGCATTTGTTTTTTAGGGATTGGCTAGCTTCACTTAGCATAATCTGCTCTAATGCCATCCATTTCCCTGCAGATTCTATGATTTTGTCATTTTTTAATGCAGAGTAATACTCCATTGTGTATAAATGCCACATTTTTTTTTATCCATTTGTCTATTGAAGGGCATCTAGGTTGGTTCCACAGTCTTGCTATTGTGAATTGTGCTGCTATGAACATCGATGTAGCAGTGTCCCTGTAGCATGCTCTTTTTAGGTCTTTAGGGAATAGACAGAGAAGGGGAATAGCTGGGTCAAATGGTGGCTCCATTCCCAGCTTTCCAAGAAATCTCCATACTGCTTTCCAAATTGGCTGCACCAATTTGCAGTGCTGGCGAGGATGTGGGGAAAAGGGTACACTTGTACATTGCTGACGAATGCACTTTAAAGTTCAACAACCTGGGTTCAAATGTGAACACAGCCTCTTTGTGGCTTGGTGTTCTTGGGTGACCAATCTCTTTGAATCTTTTTTTTTTTACCATAATAGTACTGTCCCATACTACTTTCAGTGTTTGCATTACAATTTATAATATACATTCCTAAACTTTATCAGTTTATTTAAAATATGGTACAATTTCATGTAAAACATAGAAACTTCTTAACCATGTAGATCCCTTTAAACCAGTGTTACCCTTTGTGTTATAATTATTATGTGTATTGCACCTACCTACATTGAAAACTACATAAAATGTTATACTTTTTCTTCAAAGAGTAATATTTATATATTCAATATTTAAAAACATATATTAAAAATAAATTAATGGAAGACCAATAGAGTAGATCAAGGGAATCAGGGGGAGGGAGAAGGGAAGATAAGGGATAGTCCTGAAGATTTAAATGGAACAAATTATGTGTATTTATGAATATGTCAAAATGAACCCCACAATTATGTAAAACTATAATATACCAATGAAAGCATAATAATAAAAAGTTAAGAAGTAAACCATTTCTAATTATTTTCATTTGTTCTTGAAGATTCAATCTTCTTTCCAGAAAATTTTCCTTCAGTCTAATGAACACTGCAATATATTTTCTTAATTTTCCTTTTTCTCTGAAAAATGTATTATTATGTCGTCATTCCTGAATGATGTTTTCACTGGAAACAGAATTCTATGTAGCCTTTTTTCCATTTATCATTTTAAATATGCTATTCCATTATCTTACTTCATATTTTCTGATGAGATGAGAAAGCAATGGTCATCCTGCTTCATTGTTGTCAGATAAAGAATGGAATTAAAATCACAATGTGGGATGTCTAGCTTCTGTTATGAGGGTTGTAACCCCTTTATAGACCATTTCTCTCACTGCCAACTATTCACTCTAGATAAAATACAAAGATAACTGCCTGAAGATTCTGAGGGAAAATATAGGTAGATCAACTGTGGAAGAGAACTGAAAATTGGAGAAGCACATGGCAATGGGCATGATTTCTGTGCATTTATATTTGTGTGGCTTTGACTTAAGAGCAGGCATCAATTGATCAGTGGGATGGGGCAATAAGGGAAGCTAAAAGTCAGATCAAAATAGGGCTGCCTTTCTGGCCAGGAGAACCAGGGAAAGAAACGTAGGCATCCATGAGTGATGGATAATTCCCAGAAGGGAGAGAGTTGGAGAAGATGTCCTAATCCTGTGTGTGAACATCCTGAAAGTCTCAAGCTGGCCCTGGAATCATATTGTAACAGAGCAGCCCGAAAGGGCCACAGCAAAAACTTTAAGGCTTAAAATGATATTTAAGTCACCACCACCCACCCTGTGGGTTGCTTTATTTGTGCTGTACAATTTTCATTCACTTGGGCTTTTTTCCTATTTATCTTTCTGATATTAATTTCTACTTTAATTCTATTTTGGTTAAAAAACATGCTCTGATTGGTTTCAGTATTTCAAATTCATTGAGGTTTTCTTCATGGCTCAGTGTATAGTGGATTTTGATAAATGTTCCATGTGCCATTAGAAAATGGGAATTCTGGCTTTTTTGGATGCAGAATATTACATCAAATTCAGAACTTTTATTTGTACTGATTTTTTTTGTTAATCTACACTATTAGTTCTTAAGATAAGTGTGTTAGTATTTCTTTATGATCATTGAATTGTCAATTTCTATTTAGTTTTCATGTTTTTTTTTTTTGCTTTATATACTTTGAAGCTGTATTATGTATATATAGTTGTAGGATAGTGGTATCTTCTTATAGAACATATTGCCCTCTTTACCATTAATAGCATATTGAAAGATTTTGGTGGTTTTCAGTATGAAATGTTGCCCTTTATTTCTAATAATGCTTATTTGCCTTCAAATTTACTTTATCTGCTACTAATAAAATTATAGCAGGCACCCTTCTTTCGGCTAATGTTTGGTTGGTTTATTTTTTTCTATCGCTTTATTTTTAGAAAACTCCTTATATTTTTCTCTCCTTTTGTTTTTTAAATACAAGCTCTGGTAAGTACAAAATAGTTAATTTAAAAAATTATAACAGCTGTATTGAAATATAATTTCTATACTATAGTATTCATGTTTTTAATGTATACAATTCAATGATTTTCAGCATATCCACTGAGTTCTGAAATCATTACCACTAATTTTAGGCTGTTTTTTTATCACCCTTAACAGAAACTCTGCACCCATTACATTAGTCCCTTCCAATTTTCCTCTCACCCTAAGACCCCAGAAAACATCAATATACTTTCTGTCTCTGTGGATTTGCCTATTCTGAACATTTCATATAAATGGAATTATAAAAAATGTAGTCCTTTTATGTTTGGCATCATTTAATTAGCATAATGTTTGTAAGAGTCATTCATCTTATTGCATATATGAATCCTTTATTCCTTTTTATGCTAAAAATGTCCCATGTATAAATGTAACATGTTTTATTTATCTATTCATTAATGGATGAAAATTTCTACTTTTTGGCTATTGTTTTCTAAAGCTCAGTCCTTGTCCCCATGCCAATCCAATAATGAAGACAAGGTTTTAAGAAAAAGAATAAAGAAGTTTTATTGCTTTGCTAGCTAAGGAGAAACACAGGGGACTCTTGTCCAGAGGCTGTGATTCTGCCCACCAGGGGGAATAGAACAGGTTTTTTTTGTTGTTGTTTTTTAAGAGGTGCCTCAAAGGCTACATTCCATGTGTCCTCTGTCTGAGTTGTAATTCTTTGTTAATTTGGGAGATAGTCATTTCTGAGATGTTCTGGTACCATCTGCAAAGTCTGGATTACTTGGTTCTTATGGAGGGTGTGTACTCAAGGACAGATAACTTTGCCTAGAATGAGAAAGAAAGGTTATCCTGTTTCCCTAGATTAGGGAGGGGCAGAGATAGAGGAAGAGAAAGAAACATGTCAATTTTAAAAATAAATTGATGATTTCATGGATACTGCTTGGCAGTGTACAGTGTATGGTGTACTTACCTGTCCACTCTAGAGCATAGCTTTTTAAGTATTTATCATTTTAGGGTGGGGGCAGCTAGCATTTATATCTATTACCAGCCATTTTTGCATCTCTGAATGCAGAGATCAAGAATTGGAGGATGTGATGGTAATCACTAAGTGTCCTCTCTGTGTCAGAATCTTCAGATGAGCAAAGGAGTCCAGGGAAAATGAGGAGCAATTGCCTGGCACAATGTGACTATGTGGATAAAAGGAAACAGAGAAGATGCCATTCTACTCAGGTTGTAGTATAAGTTTTTTGACATAAAAAATAGTGAATGTAAGTAGCTGGTTTTCAATATGTACCTCAGTCTCTTGTAAAAGCAGTTGCTGCATCCCTGAATTTTAGATTCAAGAACAATATTGGTAGGATATAGCCAATTACAAGTCAGTCAGTCATTCTGGTTATTGATTGTTATAACATAAATCGAAGGTAAAGGATTTACACTTGGTCATTTTTTATAAAGGATCTCTAAGAGAAATTCATTGGCTTGTCTGAAATTCTTAAATTATTATACTCAAAGCTCTGACATTTTTAGAAGAGAAGCATCATATTGTCTCCAAAGATAATACATCATAACAGATGAAACATAAAAGGAATTTTTGAGTGATTTAACACAACACTATTCTTCTGCCTTTTAAAGCATTTCATTTTCTTTGGAGGCCGAATGTTTCTGTATTTTAATAATTCCATTTACTCTCCCAGCTTGGGAACTAAGTAGAGGAAAGTTCCTCCTACTTCTCCCAGTATCTTGGCTTATAACTAGACAGTGTTTAATTTTCATACTTAATTTCATACTGAATTCTCCCAGTCGTCCTTTGAGATGGGTAGGGGAAAAAGTTGCCTGTTTTATAGATATGGAAACAAAGACTGAGTTGTAGCCAGTGCTCTTGCCATTATCAAACTCTTCTATCCTAGGAACTGAGTTGATTTCAGGCTAACTTGGTTATTGTTTGTTCAGCCATCTTAAACCCTACCTTAAAATTTTTAGTATACTAGAAGGGAAATGAATAAATAGATTTTTGAATACTTGTTGGATCAAAAGACCCATTTTCTCAAATATTTAATTAGAATTTTGTGTACTAACCTATCTTGAACTCTGCTTTCATCTGAGAAATCCTGTCAGAGTAAAATATGTCTTGGAAAAAAATATCAAAGGTAAAAAAAAATACAGGTTGAATGAAGATCCTGACTTAAAATATATACTTGAAAGATAGGTTTTCCATTCAAGTGACAAAAATGAGTGGTGAGGAAGGCAAGGCTTTATAGTAGAAAGGACAAACATGATTATTAATTCATTTGTAAACCTTATTTTCTTCCTATAACATCTATCACTTTCCTTCTATTGAGTCTAGCCTGTTTTCTATTGATGATGACCTATCAGATAAAAGAAATAATCAGACTTGGTAATTTTGTTTAGATATGATTGTAGCCATATTATACAATAAAATGACAACTTTTCAGCATGGTGTTAGATGAATTTGCCTTTATTCATATGGCTAATTTAATTGTCAATAGTATTTCATCATGAGATTTTCAGGTTATTTTTTAAAGAATCAGGCCTACAGAATTGGTCTTGGGTGCTTTGGTGGTGCCTCATGGGCTGGGGGACTTTGCTTAGCCACTCTGTCGTCATTCCTGACCTTATTGTTTCATTGCTAAGTAGTTTAGTTTTTTCTTTCTCTCCTCATTCAAATAATTTGAATAATTGACTGGAGTCCACGTTTTATTCAAAGTATAGCTACTTTAATATGTTTGCCTTATTTCTATTCTGAATTGATTAATTGCCTTGGGATTTCAATTCATTTATTCAAATGATATTTATTGAGCACTCATCATGTTCTAGGTGTACTCTTCTTGGTGCTAGGGATAAAGTAGAGAAAAAGACAAATGTTTCTTATCAAATATATTTTTATGTGTCAGGGGACACAGAATTAAGCAATAAATGAAATGTACAATATGTTAGTGGAATGTGCTATGGAGTAAATGAAGGGAGGGCAACAGAGGGCATATGTGATATATGGGAGAGGGTGCCATTTGGAAATTGAAGGTGCCATTTGAATGAAGACTTGAAGGAATTGAGGAAATGATGTGTGCAGATGCCTGAGGGAAAGGCACTTGCAGATGAGGGATAACAGTGAGTGCAAAGACTTTGATTTGGGTCCATTTATAGCTATGTTGCTGAAATGCTAGGTGATTGGAGCTGAGTGATGGAGACAGAGAATGGTTAAGAGACAAAGTTAGACAGCACATGAAGGTCCAGATCATGGAGGGCCTTGTAGGCCAGCACAGGGACTTGAGTTTATATTCTCCAAGAAATGGGAAGCCAGTAGTAGGGTTTCTGCAAAGAAGTGATATGGTTTGACATGTGTTAAGAATATCACTCTGGCTGCTGTGGTTGAAAACAGGCTGGGCCTAGTGTGGCCAACTCAGTGAGACCCTGTCTCAAATGCAATACAAAATAGGGCTGGGGGTGTGGCTCAGTGGTTGAGTGCCCCTGAGTTCAATCCCTGGTACCCCTCCTAAAAAAAGAAAAAAAAAAAAACAGGCTGGAAGGTAAAGGTCAGTGGCAAACCAGTGAAGAAGGTATTATAACAATCCAGGAGAGAGATGATGGTGGCTTGACCAGGGTGGTGACAGTGGAGGAAGTGAAAAATGATGGAGTTTTAGGTGTATTCTGAAAGTATTGCAAGTGGGAATTTTTAACAGGTTTGGGGTGTGAGAAAGAGGAGTTAGGATGATTCCAGGGATTTGGCTTGACAACTAGGAGGGTAGATTGTCATAAATTTAGAAGGGGAAGATTAAGGCACAGCTGGATTTTGGGAAAAGTCAAGGTTTGGGTTTTGCATATGTCAATTTTGAGATACTTATTGATATTCAAATGGAACTATTGAGTAGGCAGCTTGGACATACACATCTTAGTCTCAGAAGATATATCCACATTTAGGAGTTATATATATGGAATTGAAAGCCATGAAGCAGATAATAAAGATCAAACTTCATAGTGAGAATAGAGACAGAAGATGTCCAAAGACTGGAGCCCTCTAACACTTTAAAGGCCAGGGAGATAGGGAAGAGCTAACAAAAGTTAGAGGTCTCAAATGTGTGCTTGACGGTGAGCATAAATGTAGAACAAAATTTGTTTCTATTAGTCCCAATCACTCTATTAGGTCTTCCCCCCCCCCACCCCAGGTTGGAGGAACCTCAGAGTCAATATATCAGAGTATTTCTCACAGTTGTTTTAAAAGTTTGGTGGGAGATAATCTCACAATTTTGTCGAGTACAAGATGCTAAGGAGATATTGGGCAGTGACAGTTTGTCAAAGCAAATATTGTAACAGAACCACTTTTTGTTGTAGCCAGAGCAGTGTGTTATAATTAAGATGTTGCTGCACTCCATCATCATGACAGGTCAATTTACTACTTTGCTGTTTTTTGTGGGGCAGGGGGAGAGAGGGAGGAGAGGGTGGGATAGGATAGAGATGGAAAGGTTAGCATGAGCAAAGGAACACTAACTATTTCCAAATATGACATCGTTTATTTTGACATTCATCAACAGGTCACATAAAAGAGGACCCAAGTGTTATTTTCCCCTTCGTCACCATTAAATGTCATGTCAGCAGTGACAACTTAGAGGCAGATTTCATATCCCTGCTTATTTGAAGCACCATTCTTGATATACAAATCTCTTCTGAAGCAGAAGGTTAAGGCCAGGTGTACTGTGAATTGAAGTTCAGCCTAACTTTTGGTTCTTTGCTCTTTGAATTTTACCTTGCCTGAAGTGACCTGCCAGTATCTGTCATTAGTAAAAATCAACTTAGAAAATAGGTGAGATAGTGCAAATTCTGAGCACAGCTTCAAGTCCCAGGCGAGCTTTCCTGAATCACAGTGGCACTGCAGCATCCTTGCTGGTACCTAGGAATAGTACTAATTAATTTCCAGTGCCTTTCCCCTTTTGAGAATTTTGGTCACAAAGGCTCATTTCTAAAAGATGGCCTGGAGCAAATTTAAGCACAGAATCCTTTAATTGGCATGAGTGAGCAACAGTTGGACTTTCTGAATTGAGTTCTTCATGGTTAACCATAGCACATAGAGACAGCACTAATTGCTTCTTAGCTTCCAAATGGAGCAGACAGAAGGGGAAAAGGAAAGGAAAGGAAAGTCATGAATGGTGTGATTGAATTAGTCCATAGGCATTGTCTTTGGGGTTTGTTTCTTCATGTGAACCCTCCTTTGAAAACAAAATATTGGAATTATGAACAGGTAATATAGCAGTTTGACTGAAAAATATTTTTATAATTTAATATAAACCTGTTTCTGTGAATAATGCCTTAAAGAGAGAAGAAGGCTTAATGGTTGAATCTGTCAGGTTCTTTGAAGCTTTCATTTTCTTTTTGGGATAGGCTTATTAAATTTTGGCTTTTATTCCTTTACATAGTATAATATTTTCTTGGTTATTTTATTTACATTCACATATGCACAGATACACGGGGTGCTGGTTTATGAGAACTTCTCTTTTCAAGAGAGAACTGTAACATTAATGAAAGGATAAAGTGAGTAGAGTATATGTTCAAATATAAGATGCCACATTTTATATAGAATGAATCATGCTGTAAGACGGGTAAGCTATATATAAACTCTTTTTGTAGATATATACTATATTGAATCCAAGAGAAATTATGATGAGAGAGAGAAATGTTGAAAATGCTAATGAACTTCCCTTTTGTGTTGTGCTATATTCTTGAGCCTACTCTGGTTCATGGTTAGGAGATAAGCCAGGCACTCAGGGGTCTTCAGGGTCACACTAAGTATTTACATTTGCATTGACTTTGCTGGGGAAAGCATTTCAACTCTCTTTAAGGAACTTTTTTAGTTTGCTAAAATGAATGTGATTAAATTGCAAGGACTATGTTCTACCAAGTCCCCAGATCTGCAGCAGCAAGGACAACTCCACAAAGCACTTCCAGAGATACTGGAGCATGGTGGCTGGTTGGTTGCCATATCAAAATGTCTATCTCCAGCCACGTCCATTGTTAAGGTTTGAATGTGGGGTGTCCCTTGAAAAGCTCATGTGTTAGACAATGCAGGAATAGTCAGAAGTGAAATGATTATATTATGAGAGTTGTATCCTAATCAGTGGATTAATCCATTTGATGAATTAATACTTTGAATGGGCTACTGGAAGGTAACTATAGGCAAGTAAGTACTGGTTTTTGTGGTGCTGGGGATTGAATCCAGGGCCTTGTGCATGTGAGGCAAGTGCTCTACCAACTGAGCTATGTCCCCATCCCTGTAGGTAGGTAGGGTATGGCTGAGAAGTAGGTCACTAGGAGTGTGCCTTTGGGGATTATCTTTTGTCTCTGGCTCCTCATGAATGTACTCCCTCAGCTTCCCAGCTGCCATGAGCTGAGCAGCTTTCATCCTCCACACCCTTCCATCATGATATTGTGCCTCCCCTAAGGCCCAGAGTAATGGAGTTGGCCGACCATGGACTGAGACCTTTGAAACTGTGAGCCAAAAATAAACTTTTCTTCCTCTAAGTTGTTCTTATCAGGTATTTTGACCACAGTGATGAAAAACTGACTAATACACCAATCTTGTACTCACCTGTAGGTCTTTTATTCTGGTAGCTTTGAATTTTGATAACTGGATGGAAATACTGACATTGTAGGCAATAAGGCATCCTTTAAGTTCCAACTGTTCATTATATGTCAAGGTTTTCAGGTCTATACTTAACTGTTACTTACCCTAGCAGGAAATGAGGCCTATGGATTTTTGCAGTTATTCTCTCTGAGTGTCCTGTTATTGGAGAGTGAGCACCAGAAGCAAATAGAGGGCTCCTGTCACACGTCTGGGTCCAGGAGAATGCTTTGTTGACATTCTTGCTCAGTGCTTTCTTCCTGTCTCTGCCTGCAGGCCTTTTCCACAGGCATGCTTAACCTCAGTGAGGCAGAGCAATGTGTATGTTCAGGTTTAAAAGTAGAGACAAGACTCGATCATTTTGCATGACATCATTTCCTTTTCTTTATGCTTGTGTGTTATTGTATTCAATCACTCATTCAAACATTTTTTTTTCTAGAAATAACTACAAAGGATATCTGTGATACTTGGTATCAAGGCATAAGCAATACCTGAGTATTGAAAGAATTCCCCACGCAAAGACACTTCGCCGGGAGAATTCCAATTTTATTGCAAAAAGCTGTGTGCTTATATAGAACTAAGGGGAGATGGTAGGGCTTAGATAAATGGCAGGCCACCCGTTTATTGGCAAGTTCTTTCAGATATCAGCTCCAGAGCCCAGGAATTAGTTTTCATTGGGGCTAAGGTTCCCCGCCAGCGAGATTTGAAATTGGCGCAGGCGGGAGAGTTCACACAGGCGGGAACTTTTCGCGCCACTGCAGAAAAGAGGAAGGTAGGAAGAAGAGGTCCTTAGGCGCCATGTTGGGGTTTTTCTCTGGGTTACGGCTGCCGTTTATACTTTTCCCAACAAGTATTATAAAGCTGAAAATAAAATTGTTCAAAAGTTATAAAGCTATAGCTGCAAGTTACTGGAAAAAGGAGGCAAGCCTCTCTGGTAAATCTTGGATGAGATTTGGGCTGAGCTGATGAAGATGTCTCCAGGAGGGCATATGAATAGCAGTTTGTTAAAGCTTCTTTCTCCTTTGCTTGAAAAAGAGATGGAATCCTACCTTCTTTCTGATAATTCACCTCCTCTCTCCTTTCCTTCAGGACTTTGCCCTGCCAGTTATCCACTCTGAGTAGATTTTCTTATTTTCTTGTGGTGCTAAGAATGGAACCCAAGGCCTCACACATGCTGGGCAAGTGCTCTACCACTGAGCTGCACCCCTAGCCCACTCCCCATAGATCTTGGAGTTTTTCCTTACTTCTGCTGCTTTCTCTCACCTGAAAATCATTCTCAAGCATCCTCTACCCTACCCAATTTCTATGACCTTATATATCAGCCTTTATTACCCTTCAGACTGCCTCCTTTAATTACTACTGAGCTGAAAGTACTCATTCAGTGAGGATTATGGGATAATTTATGTCCAAATTCACTTAAAAATAGATATGTTGAAGTTCTAACACCCAACAGCTCAGAATGTAACCTTATTTAGAAATAGGGTCTTTAGCTGAGCATGGTGGTGCACACCTATAATCCCAGCAGCTCGGGAGGCTGAGGCAGAAGGATCTAGAGTTCAAAGTCAGCCTTATCAAAAGAGAGGTGCTAAGCAACTCTGTCTCTAATAAAATACAAAATAGGGCTGGGGATGTGGCTCAGTGGTCAAGTGCCCCTGAGTTTAGTCCCCAGTACACCCCCCCCAAAAAGAAATAGGGTCTTTACAAAAGTAATCAAATAAAAATGACATTAATCAAATATGACTGGTGTCCTTATAGAAAAGGGGAAATTTGGACACAGACAGACACATACAAAGGGAAAATGATGTCAGGACATAGGGAAAATGCTATCTAGAGGCCAAGATTGAGGTTACTACAAGAGAGGTATATGGAGAGAGACACAAATAGATTCTCCCCCAAGACCCTCAGCCAACCCTACTGTCACCATAATCTCTCACTTCTAGTTTTCAGATTGACACACAAACAATACATTTCCGCTGTTGAAGTCAACCAATTTGTGATACTTTGTTATGGTAACTTTAGCAATCAGTGCAATGGGCAGACATGATTGCATAATAATCAAATCCAGCCCTTCTGAACTCTAACCTAATAAGCCAGCTTACCCCCTTTTTATATTTATTTTTTAGTTGTAGTTGGACACAATACCTTTTATTTTACTTATTTATTTTTATGTGGTGCTGAGGATCGAACCCAGGGGTAGGCGAATGCTCTACCACTGAGCCACAACCCCAGCCCATAAGCCAGCTTCCTTTTTAAAATCAGAGAGTCAGCATGGTGAGGTGGAATGAAAGAGAGTTCTGATGTTGGGCCAGCCTGGGTTCAAATTCTTGGGTAATTTTACTCATCTTTTGTAAGTCAATAAAATTGAATTTATATATTCCTAATATGGTGATTGTGAGGCTCACTTGATTTAATGTATATAAAATATGTGTTATATAGTAAGCACAAACTAAGAAGTAAGTGTTAGCTCTCAAGTCAGCCTGGGAAGAACCTAGACATTGAGTATCAGCTTAGATACCAAGCAAGTGAAAGGATGCTGGAAGTGAGGCACTTTTAAAAATATTTATTTATATATTTATATTATGAACACATATTAATTGTCAAAATCAATGAGTTTTACTGTCACGTTTCTATACATGTATATACCATGTGTTGATCATGTCCCTTCTCCTTTTTTTTTTTTTTTTACTTCCACTCTTTCCCCCTTCTGCTCAGGTTCTTTTTTAAAAAAAAAAAAAAAAAAAAAATATATATATATATATATATATATATATATATATATAGTTGTAAATGGACACAATACCTTTATTTTGTTTATTTATTTTTATGTGGTGCTAAGGATCAAACCCAGTGCCTCATTGGTGTGAGGCAAGCATTCTACAACTGAGATACAACCCCAAACCATCTGCTAAGGTTCTTTAATAGTTCTACTTTCAGTTTTCTTTTTTGGTTTCTACATGTGAGAGAAAATATGTGTAACTTGTTGTTCTGTGCCTGGGTTATTTCACTTAACATGAAGCCTTCCTTTTGTGTCAATTTTCTGGCATTTGACAGGATTTCATTCTTTTTTTTTATCTGAATAATACTCCTGTGTATATGTAATATATTTTCTTTACCTGTTCATCTTTTGAGAGACACTTAGGCTGATACCATGACTTAGCTATTGTGAACAGTGTTGCAATAAACAGTGTATGCATGAATCTCTTTTGTATACTGGCTTTATTTCCTTCAGGTATATACCCTGGAATGGGATAGCTGGATCATATGGTATTTCTATTTTTAGTTTTTTAATGGAAACTCCCTATTGTTTTCCATAGTGGTTGTACTAATTTACATTCCCATCAATAGTGTATAAAGTTCCTTTTTTCCTCCACATCCTCAAAAGCATTTTTTTGGTCTTTTGATAATAGCCATTTTGACTAGGATGAGATAGCATCTCAATATTTCCCTGATGGCTCAGATGTTAAACATTTTTTCATATATTTATTGGTCATTTGTATTTTTTCTTTTGAGAAATGTCTCTTCAGATCATCTGCCCCATTGTTTGATTGGATTTCTTCTTCTTTTGTTGTTTTTGAGTTTCTCTCTCTCTCTCTTTCTCTCTCTCTCTCTCTCTCTCTCTCTCTCTATATATATATATATATATATATATATATATATATATATATATAATGATATTAATCTTCTTCTGCCAGATGAGTGGCTAGCAAAGATTTCTCTCTCTCTCTCTCTCTTGTAGGTTTATCTTTACTCTGTTGTAGGTTTGTCTTCACTCTGTTGATTGTTTCCTCTGCTGGGCAGAAGCTTTTCAATGTCATATAATCCTACTTGACAATTCTTTTGTTTCTTGTGCTTCTGGAGTCATATCCAGGAAATTGTCACCTGTCCAATGTTTTGCAGTGTTTCCCCTATGTTTTCTTCTAGTAGTTTCAAGGTTTCAGGTCTTACATTGGATCTTTGATTCAATTTGAGTTCATTTTTCATACAGGATAAGAGATAAGGGTCAAGTTTCAATCTTCTACATATAAATATCCAATTTTCCCAGCAGTATTTTGTTGAAGAGGCTGTCTTTTCTCCAGTGTGTGTTTTGGGGAGCTTTGTTGAGAATTAATTGCTATAAATGCATGGATTTATTTCAGGGTCCTCATTCTGTTCCATTGGTCTACATGCCTGTTTTACTGCCAATAGGGTAAAGTGTCTGTTTCTCTTCTATACTCTTGCCTTTCTAATTGTGGTTAGCGGGCTGTGTAGTTTCATTTGTTTTAAGACCATTGATAGCAGGCATAGTGAATATTTGATGAAAGAGGAAATGACTGAATGGGACAAATCTTAAAGAATATTCCTGGCCAAACTAAGGGTTAAGTGTTTACACTGTGTATGAAAGCTCAGTGTGGAAAGAGAAAGCTATGTGGAACTGCAAGACCACAAAAGCTGTTATTAATGAACTGAATGTGCTACAGTGTGTTTTCTCTGAAGTTCTCAAAAATATCCTTCCACTAGGACTGGAATTTTCAGGGTTGAGGACCAAACTCAGGACCCTGCCACATGCTAGGCAAGGGTTCTGTCACTGAGCCAAATCTCCAACCCCTTTTATTTTTGTAAATCACTATTGGAGTTGACCTTAGTGAATGAAGAAAGTGTGCTTCCAACATAGTTTTTGAAATTGGACATACTGTTAATGTGTATTACTGTCAATTCTGTGATTTAATCATAAGGATTATCTTCTTATGCTATTCAGAAGCAGAAATAATCCCAAGATTATCATTTTAATGCATTTCCTCACTTTATTAATGCAAGATGCCAAAGCCAGAAAAAAATATTAACTTTATGGGCCAAAATCCTGTGTCAGAGATCCTGGAAATCACAAATACAAATACATTGGAATTTTTTAATCTCCTTGTCACTTTAAAAGGTAAACTGACTGTGCCCAAGAATGGGAATCCTCACAAATACCACTTCTCTTTATTGAACAATTTAGAGACTCTTTGTGTTCCTTATTGCACTGAATATGTTGTGTTCAAACATAAGCTTCCTTTTCATTTCAGGTCTAAATTTTCTAGTTATTCAAGGGTACAAGTAACTTTTTTAAGCAGCTCTGTATTTACTCAGTTTTCACATGTCCCTCTCCTAGAGGTGGTTTATTCTAGTCAAAATACAAATATTATCAGCACAGGTATGTGGATTCTTTTCCTTGTGCTATTTATTTCAGCTTTATTATATAGTTTAAATTAAAAGCTATATTTATATTTCACTGAATAAGGTTTGCTTGTATAGATAATATGGTAAGGATTAAGAAAATATTAATGAGATTTTAAAAAGAGGAAATAGGTATGTTACCTACATCCTTGAAAATAAAAAAGCATAATGAAAGGAGTGGTAGGAGTTGAAGATGAATAAATGAAGCCTTTTTCTGAGGGAGAAAAGTAGTAGTCAAGTGATTCTCAGTTCCAGGCCAAATCGTTTGCCTAATTCCAGCTTGATTCAGTATCATTCACTACATACTTTATTATAACATTCAGCAAATTTAAGGTACACACAATCAGTGCTTTGTTGTATCATACAACCCAAGTCTTCTTTTAAGTATCCTGCCTTGCATCTTCATATCTAAGTGTTACTTATAACATTGAAAAATTGTGGACAGCTTAAATGTCAAACAGTATAGAACTGATTCATTAAACTATGATGCCACATGATGGTATATTATGCATTTGTTGTAGAAAGAGATTTAATGGCATGGGATGATGTTCACAGTATGTCAAGAATTGGGAAAAAAGAAGGTTATATAAGAATAAGTACAGTAGGAGCTTTAAAATATAAGAACATATATTCACAGAATCCTAGAGTATAATTTCTGAAATTGTTAATGGTGGCTGACTGTAGGTTGTAGAAATAAACATCTTTTTCTTTTTTTTTTTGTTGCTGGGTATGGAATCCAAGCCCTTATACATTCTAGGCAAGTGCTCTAGTATTGAACAACACCCTTAGCCCTGAGGTGGGTTTTATTTTTCTTTGTGATCTTACTATATTTTCTCTACTTTCTGTAGTGAATATATATTAACTTTATAATCAGGAAGGGGAAAAAGAGAAGATTTCTCTCCTTCTTGTAAACAGTATGTAGTGGGTTAGTTGCCTGCCAAAAATACATGTGCATATTATAACTCCTAGAACCTGTGAATGTGATCTTGTTTGGTAAAAGAACCTTTGTACAAAAAGTTTGTTTAAGGATCTCATGATGACATCATTTCTGAATTATTCAGCTGGGCCCTATATCCAATGAAAATAGTCTTTATAAGGGACAGAAGAGAAGAAGGCACAGACATAGAGGAGAAAGTACCATGAAGATGGGGGCAGACATTGGAGAGATGTGATCATGAACTAAGAAATACCATCAGAAGAGCTGGGGTTGAGTGCTTGCCTTGCATGCATGAGGCCCTGGGTTTGATCCTCAGCACCACATAAAAAATAAATAAAACAAAGATATTGTATCCATGTACAACTAAAAAAAGTTAAATAAAAAATACCATCAGAAGCTGGAAGAAGTACAGAAGGATTCACATCTATAGCCTCCAGAGGAAGTACAGCCTTGCTGATACTTTACTTTTGAAGTTCTGGCCACTAGAATCATGAAAATATACATTTCTGGTGTTTAGAGGTAGTTTGTTATTGCAGCTATAGGAAACTAATATATACTGCCATGTGTTAGTTTGGTTACTCATTCTACATGACCATCTGTCTTAGATGTCTCTGACTTGCCTCAGCCCTGGATCACTATCTTAACCATCCTCAAAGAACCATGCTGAGTTCTGTCACTAGCTCACTGTCCATTTCAGATTGGTATGTCTCCTCTTTCCTGCCCATCTTTTCTTGTTCTCATTTAGGAGACCTTCCTGTTGATCACTACACCTGTTGTGATCGTACTTGTCATTTGGTCAAGGCTGAGAGCTTTTTTTTAAGTTTTCTTTGGCAATTGAATATTTGTTACTTGACACATTCACAAAAGAGCCTTAATGGCTGCCTAGGGCCTTTGTATTTTCAAAGGAGACCTAGTGAATTTTACCACTCTATATAATATCTGCAGTATCTTAGAGAAGCTCCAAAATAATACTGGCATGCAGACAACTGGGGACATATTATTATCCAATTAGGGGAAAAGGGAAATTCTTTAATGCAACATGGGGAAAAAATTACCTAAGTCACTGAAGAGGTTTCCCAAACACCAGAGGTAGAGAATTTGCAGATATTTTATTGTTTCTATTTTCCAAGGAAATGAAGAGGCTCATTAGGGACCTGACAAGCTCTATGTGATGTGCGTCATTGCCATTGCTCACCCTCAGGTCATTGTTCCTCCTGTCTATTCTGCCTGGAATGAGGCTCTCTCCACCATTGGTCTTTTAGCCTGACTCTTCCCTCTTTTGCTCCCCCAATTTTTCAGATTTGTTTCAAGAATCACCCATAAGAATTATTTTCTGACCACCTCTTCTACTTTCCAGACTGGGCTAAGTATCAGGCCTGGTTTCTTGTATTTCTATAGTACTATGGCTCCCCCAACTTTTTCTGGTACCAGGGATTGGACCCAGGGTGCTCAACCACTGAGCCATATCCCCAGCACATTTTTATTTTTTATTTAGAGAAAGGGCCTTGCTGAGTTGTTTAGGGCCTCTCTAAGTTTCTGAGGCTGGCTTTGAATTTGCAATCCTCCTGCCTTAGCCTCCAGAGCCACTGGGATTATAGGTATCTGCCACGGTGCCCTAGCTACCTGTGCTATACTCACAATGGGTGAAAGTGATCTCTTTGTTAAGGTGGGGCATTTTCAAGTTCATGTTAAGTCATGATATGATTTCCACAAGACAAAAGAAAAATAAAATGAAGTAATCTCCTGTGGATGGAATATTTTCTATGGCTGAATAGTGTCTGCAAGGAGAAGGGTATAAATAAGACCACTACCCTGGAAATCTTTTATTTTCTTCCCACTGGATCTATATGCAAAATTCTTTAGGCAAAACTCTCATTTTTTTTCCCTTGGGGGAAAAAGACAGAAGTTGATAAGAAAATGTGAATTAGAGCCTTCTAAATGTGAGGAAATGCTTGTTTTGAATGATCATAATAAAAAAGAAAATGATCTGTTTACTATACTGTGAGCTACTCAAGGGATGCAAGATCTAGATTCCCCAATACTTAGCATAGAGTGACGTTTCCCTGTGATTTTTGCTTAGAAACTGTGAGGAGAGAAGCA
Organism: Marmota monax; assembly: GCF_021218885.2. Classification (NCBI taxonomy): domain Eukaryota; kingdom Metazoa; phylum Chordata; class Mammalia; order Rodentia; family Sciuridae; genus Marmota; species Marmota monax. The sequence goes on along the minus strand of NW_026695225.1, from coordinate 2,595,169 downwards.
GAGCAAGCACTCTGGTTCCAGTTCTACTGTTTGTCTGGATTAGTGTCCCAGAGCCCTTTAGACAGGACCTTCCTGTCACCCATCTCAGAAGCATAAAAACATGACTGGATTTTTAGCAGCTGAGAATGGGAAGAACAGATAATGTTAGCTCTTTTTCATTCTAGAAAAAGTACCAACAAGGAGCTGTATGCTAGGAGGTGATAAGGACACCACACACAATGGGAAAATCGATGTGAAGTTCCTTTGCAGTCGGTAAGCATAGTGATGCCAGAGGATGTTTTGCTAAGGAGGGACCGATCAACATTGATCCTGATAGCCCTCCCCAATAAGGCTCAGGATTTCAGGAGTAATTAATGAAAAGTAATGCACCCAGGTGTTTTCAAGCTATACTGCTCACATTAAAAGAAGCATGAAGTTATTATCACCATCAGACTTGACCACAAAATCTGAAAGCTGTCCCAATGTTGTATGGTTTCTCCTGGAAGGGATAGAACTATGCTATTCCTAGTTATGAGAATCTGGGGTCAAGCCAAGCTTTGTTCAAGCTAAAGTTCTGAGACTGGAGGAACAGGGTAATTTATAGTGGCAAGGAAAACAGGAAGATCAAGAGTCAGAAGATTGATCAAATAGGTTGCCACCCTGGAAGGCAGTGCTAGCTGGAAGCCAGATAAGCATAAGAGAGCAGGCAGACATAAGAATAAGATGCAAGGGATTGAAGCTAATGCCCCAAATAATTTCATGAACACAGCTTTCCTCTGCATTACCTGACATGCTTCACTGGGCAGGAGACATGCTCTTAAAACTCTAGAATGGCTGTCTTCCCCAATTTCCTGGCCCAGTCCAGTTAGCATAGGACTGAACCATGGTAGAACACTTGACTAACATATGTTCAGTCCCCTAGCACTGTTTTGGGCTGGGGGTAGACCCCTAAAAATGCAGTTTAAGGGTGAATCTGAGGATGTATCTGACATATCTTTTGTAAACCAGAGAACACCATACACATTAATCAAACAAGTAAGTACCAAACCCTATTTCATGAGTGTAAGAATAGATTAGAATAAGGAGAGTGGAGAGATGCATACTATGTCCAATGCTCTTAGTGAACATAGAGTATCTCAGAAAATGAAGACATGGAGGTCTGGGGTTGTAGTTCAGTGGTAGAGCACTCATGTAGCATTCATGAGGCACTGGGTTTGATCCGTAGCACCACATAAAACTAAATAAACAAAATAAAGGTATTGCGTCCACCTGTAACTAAAATATATTTAAATAAACAAAAGTAAAGGCATGGAGAGAGATTGGAAAATATGGGGCACATTTTAGTGCCAAGTAAATTAGAGGAGTGACAAGAAATAACTCTGGAAAGATGTGTTGGGGCAGTGCCACCCAGAGCAGCTTTTACTTTAAATGTGAATTTGGTATTACCATGTAGAATATCTTGGAAGTGTGGAAGGGAGTTATGCCATTTCTTAGCTCTTAAGCAGAAATGATGTAGGCCTGATTTACTCTGGTGCCAGTGGTAGTAGAATGGAGGAAATAGGACTTAACAGACATATTGGAGAGCTAAATTGATTCTGATGTGGTGACTGATTGAATGTTGGCAGTGAGTTGCAGACCTGGGTGACTAGGTGAATAATATCACTCATAAAAATAGAGAAATTAGCTGGAGTCATTGATTTGAAAGAGGAGAAGCTCTGTTTCATTTTGAACCTGTTGGGTTTTTAGTGTTAAAGTCTGAGTAAAGATATTCAAAAGGCAGTTGTAAATATGGAACAAAATGAGGGTACATCCTATGATAATAATTTCCCATAGATTCCTACACTCTCTCTACCCCAACACTCATTTGTTTTCCTTGCAGATATCTATGCAATGAATTCCTGTTAGTTTTGTGTAGAGAAGTTCTCTGCTTTTTCTGTGTAGCTGGGAAATCACAGGTTCATAATGCCTTTTTTTTAAAATCAGTGAACTAATGCTTAGGAGGTAGGTCAAGGCCAAGAGTGATGGATCACTTTCATAGAGGCAATCATTCAAGCCATTGAGCAGGTTAAATTACTGGGAGAGTGTTATGGACTGAATTGCTTCTCCATAAAATTTGTATGTGGAAGTCCTAAACCCTAGTGCCTCAGAATGTGACTTTATTTAGAAAGAGAGTCTTTCCAGAGGCAATGTAGTCAAAATGAGGTCAATAGGGTAGATCCTAATATAATATGACTGGTGCCCTTCTAAAAGGGAGAGACATTTGGATACAAACACATGGATAGAGGAAGACATTGTGAAGAGACAAGGAGAAGACAGCCATCTATAAGCCAACAAGGGAGGCCTGGAGCTGATTATCCCTCACAACCTCAGAAGGAATCAACCCTGTTGATGTTACAAAGCTGGGGCCTTCTGATAAACTGAGGCCCCATGAAAGTTAAAACCTTTTAAAACCCTGATTTTTTTCAATCAAGTCAGAAAGATTCACATATGTTGCTCAGAGTAATAGGCATGAGTTTATTGAAGGGATAGGAAAAGGGAAGGGGACACTCTCAAGGGAGAGAGTGGGTCCTCTCAGAAGGAGAGGGACAATGTGCCTCTCCTGCACTCCAGATAGTCCCACCCAGGTCCACCTCTTGACTTTTGACTGATAGCAGGGTCACATAAGACTTTCACATCCCCACTGTCATGGCAACTCTAGGTCACCTTGGCCCATGCTGACTGGTTCTAATTGTATTCTTACCCTTGCATTCTTACATATTTATGGTTAGGAGAACTATCCTTATCTCCCAGAGTTTCAGGATCTGGTCACAAGGATCTCCTCCTTTAGGGTAACTTGGGTTCCTCTTATCAACATTAATTTGGGCCTGTATTTCTCCTGCAGTGAACAGGTAGTTTGCTGAGGAATGTGACATATCCTGTCCACTGAGGCCAAGTCAGGGCTGCAGGTAAATTACTTCTTTGAAAAGAAAATATGTGGGGTTCAGCACAGAGGGCCCATTTTATGGAATTATTCTCTTAACTTTGTGTTCCCACCATTCACATCTGTCTGTCCCCTAACAATGATACCTTGACCTTGGACTTCCAGCCTCCAGTACTGTGAGATACTAAAGCTTTCTTGTTTAAGCTACAAGTATGTAGTACCTTGTTATGGTAGCCCTAGCAATCTAAGAGAAGGAGAGAATATATAATGGTGAAAAGAGCAGAGGACTCAAGTTAAAAGTATAGGGTTAAATCTACCAATGATGAAAGGAGAAAGAAAACAGGAAGGAAAGAAAAGAAAAAAAAACATTTTGATTATACTATTGGAAGGCACACAACAGTACTATCATGTCCTGAGAATTAAGGGAAAAGAGAACTTCAAGAAAGGGAGTTGCAAATAACAGTGCCAAATGCTACAGGGAATTTGAGTAGGACAATGACTGAATGATTTTGCATTTAGGAGGTCCTGGAAATATTAAATGGTTTATGAGAAAGCACTTTCAGCAATGGCAAGGGATAGGGGCTCAAGAAGACAGGTTACAGAATGTTGATGAGTAAATGGGAGGTGAAGAAGTAGAGATTATGGGTATATATCCAAACATGTCTCAGGAGTGGTACAGTTTGAAGGCTTAAGCCACCCAGGATGTGGTACTTTGCTATGGTAGCCCTCACAAATGAATGGAGATAATATATAGTGGAGAAAATAGCAGAGGACTGAAGTTAAAGGCATAGGGGTCATGTCTATAAAAATATGGGTTTCCAGGCTCCAGAATTACATTTAGATCCATCAGGACTAGGGTAGGACCCAGAAATATGGCTTCTGAAGTAGCACTCCAGGTGTTTCTTATGCTCAGGTAGATTTAAGAACCATTGTCTAGACTATTATTTGAATAATATGGCAATAAAGTGGAAGAAGAAGAAAATATAACATGTTCTGGTACATAAGGAATGTTCTCCAGGTGTGTTGATCAGGATTGGCTAGGCAATATTACACTAAAAAATAACTACCAAATCTCAATCCTTTCTCATAGAAAAACTTGATTTCTTTTTCACACTGTATGATCATTCTAATCCAGGAAAGAAGTCTCTGGCTCAGGCTGACAGAGATGTGAATCATTTGTTGAGATACTGTCTGGAACATGAGATCACCTTAGTTGCTGCTGTAAGGAAAAAGAGTGGACATTTTGCCCCTACTCTTCTAAGCATCTACTACTAAGTGACATGTAACCTCTACTCACAATTCATTAGCTAGAACCAGACACATGAGATTACCCAACTAAAAGAGTACATACTTCATACACCTGGAAGGAGAGGGAAACTAGATATTGGTGAGGACCAGGCATTTTTGCTTATAAGGGAGCAAAGGAGGAATAAAGCATTTTTAGTCTGGAAGAGAACTGAGCATATGTGTACACCAAGAGAAAAGTGCCAGAGTAAGAGTAATTTGAAAGGAGAAATGAGGAGGGTGGGGGGAAAGGGCAAATTGATCCGATAAAGCCCTGGAAGAGGGATGGGAACAAAGGTACCATGTGGGTGAACTTAACCTTGGAAAGGAGGGATGTATTTATCCCTTCCAGTCAAATGTGAACAAAAGAGGGAAAATAAAGCCTCTGTGAGTTTTTATAGGCCAGAAAAATTCTCATCACTATTAGCAATATTATTCTGAGGCTTGACCTGTCCTTCCTTTCTCCTTTCCAGATTTCTATTTACAATTCTTTTATATGAGAGTTCAGACAGTTCTAGCACTTCCAAAATTAACCCAAGACTATTAGTCAACAGGACTGAATTAGCAGGGCTTTCAAGAGTCAATTGCATCTCTCCTTCCTTAAAGGAAAAGTTCAGAGTTGAATCAAAGTACATACTTCAGCGTCCCCTGTGGACTGGCAGTTTTGTTTTTGCTTTCTGGGCTACATTTTCTTGCAAATGTTCCCAGGGTGGCAACTCTGCTGGCAGTTAGCATAGCATTACAATTTGTGTACTTAGTTACCTTACTGGCTTAGGGAAATGGTAAAGATACAGCTGTACTTACAGTTCAGAGTCATAGAACAGAACTAAATCTGCAAGAGGCCTGAAGGTAGGGCCATACTAAATTGGCCAAAGAAAATGAAAAATTCTTTGTTTCTATTTATTCATACCTTTATTTTATTTATCACTTATTTTTATGTGGTGCTGAGAATCTAACCCAGTGCCTCACTTGTGCTAGGCAAGTGCTCTACCACTGAGCTACAACCCCAGCCCTGATTTGTTTCTATTTTTAAAAGCCTGCATCAGTTGCTGGAATTCCTCCCCTATCGTCCTTCTGGCTAACCTAGTTTTCTCATCTAGCATTTGAGATGTCTACTCTGTTGTTGTGCCCTCTGAATATGGAGTGCAGCTGTATAAGACTTCATATACATGGAGACCATTATTATATTGTTCCACAGTCTTAATTTCAAACTCAAAATCTATTTTATCTTTCTCACAAATGTATGAGTTTGCTAAAATATCCTAGTCAATGGGGCCATAACATTAATGAATTAATAAACCAGTTTCTGTTTCTAAAGAACTCATGATCCAAAAAAAAAAAAAAAAAAAAGAACTCATGATCTGGTTGGAAAAAGAGGGAGAGGGAAGAATGTGGCTTAACAGAGATAGGTGTCAGGAATAGTAGAGCTCTAGGAAGAAGGAATGCATTGTGCATTCCTGGAGCTATCAGAAGAAGCTTCACAGATCTGACCTGGGTCTTAAAGTTACAAATAAGAATTCTTTCTCCATGATCAGTAAATCTTCGTGAACTCTTCTATTTTCCTTTTTAGTTATGTAACCATATTTATATTTTACACAGTCCCATGTTTGGGTTTCACCCTATCCTTTAGTATTTACTCTAATCCCCACTCAATACACAGTAGGCAGCCTAGAATACCTCTAAGATCTCTAGAGATTCTTGATGAGGGCTGAGGGCTGTTTGATTCAGTCACTTCTTGATATTATTCCCTATAACTCCTGAATCCTTATCTTTGCTCTGGGGCTTATTCCTGAAATATACCTGCTTTTATTTTCCTGCATTTCTCCCTGCAAATCCTTCACTCTAGGACCAGAATATATTTACTATCCCCACCCTCATATCCTTGACTTATGGTCCTGTGAGGCAGACTTTGCTAAAGGTTTGAAAACATGGAAGGAGACAGGATTGAGGTGCAAATGGAGGCTAAAATCTAGCTCTAAACCACTCAGCACACCTTGTGCTTTGGCTGGATCCTTGGAGGAAGGAGCACCTTTTTCTCATTAACCTAAACATGCTTTATGGTTTGGTGGTAGTCCCAAAGGAGGTTCTAACCCAATATAGCTAAACAACCTCAGATTGAAGTTCTTAAAATGTCATTTTTGCTCCTGGTAGGTTCACCAGATTTAGCCAATGAAAACATAGGATACCAGTAAAATGTGAATTTCTGATAAGCAAATATTTTTAGTACAAGTATGTCTCAAGCAATATTTGGAGTGTAGTTACTCTAAAAATTATTCCTTGTTCACTTAAAAATATAGGCTATCCCTAGTACCTGACAGACATTCTCCAGATGTGTCCTGAAATATGTTCATGATGTAACTATCCAGTGCTGCGTGGCCTCTTGCTCCGGGCTTCCCCCTTTTTCTGTTCCCTCTCCAGTTCATTTCCTTCCCAACACCCAAAATCTCTTCATTTTTTTAATGGAAGATAGTTTAGCTGTTAGGTTAGTTGAGCCAAGACCGTTTAGGTTCTGCCCAGGGGACTCATCTTCATAGTCAAACATAGTCTTTTTCCTAAATAAAAACAGTTCTTTCCCGGAGAGGAATTCCACAGCCAGCACAAAGTAGCAAGTGTTCCTGTCTCTGGATAAAGTTATATGGCTAGAAATTGAGCAGAATTAATGAGAGAGGGTTGATTTATTATACTGCCAATAATCAACTCATCTTTTTTTTTTTTGAGAGAGAGAGAGAGAGAAAGAGAGAGAGAGAGAATTTTTTAATATTTATTTTTTAGTTTTCGGCTGACACAACATCTTTGTTTGTATGTGGTGCTGAGGATCGAACCCAGGCCGCACACATGCCAGGCGAGTGCGCTACCGCTTGAGCCACATCCCCAGCCCCTCGACTCATCTTTCTTATGAGGAATAAATACACATATGTGATAACCTTTGTTTGGGGAGATAAAGCTGCTCACATGTTTTCATTCTGGCAATTGATTCACAGAGCTTAGTGTGTGAGGACCAAGAAAATTACTTTAGAGATTTTCTAGTCCGCACTTCTCCCTGGATTCACAGATGGAGGAACTGAGGCAGAAAGAGGGTCTTTGACTTGTTCAAGCCCCTCATCTTATAGCAAGTTCATGTTAAAACTTGGATGGATTTCCCCTGGATTTGCTATGCCTGTTCTTATCTCTCAGGAGATGCAAATGACTTGTTAAAATTTGCATTTTCAGAGCATGACCCCCTTTCTCCTTGGATGTGATTTTGTCTGGTGGTTAGTTAATTCTATACTGTGCTTCCCAGTCTGATAATTACTAAGCCTCCCTGGGACAATCCTAGGTGATGTGTTCCTTCAGAGGCCCTTACACACTGGACCTCAAGGTGGTAGCAGCAGGGAGTTGGCCCCTCTCTGCCCATTACCCTGGTCTTGCCAACTAGTTAGATTTATGCATGAACATTTCCACATAGTAATGACAACCCAGTGCCTTCATGTTATGAGTGTCATTATAATGAAAACTAAGCTCTCTCTGAATTGAAGTATATATGTCTTCTTACTGTAAAATCATGCCAAGTGGATTTCATGGCAAAAAAAGGGTTTCTTGTCAGTGTGTAGTGATGCTGATGTTATTAAGCTTATCCCTTAGGTCTTCTCCTTGGAGCCATGCACAAGGGCCAGTCGGGCTGAGAGTGTTTCATTTTTGCCATTTTTGTTTTTGCTAAGCTTGTCACCTCAGCAGATGTTAAGTGCCATTTCCTAACCTTTCCAAGTTACACTGTACTGCAAAAGGGAGCCAATCATTCACATTGCAGAAAAGCTTTGACTCTCTGAAGAAGACTTGGCAGTTTTCAGAACCTCCTTGTTTTTAACCTCCCCCTACTGGTGAAAACTGATCCATATGTGATCTGTTCAGGAGCTGAACAATTTCAAAGGAGAGAATTTGAATTGCATAGCAAAAAAATGCCTTCACTTACAGTAGTTAATGATTTTGCCTTTTGAGTGCAGAAAAAGAAATGAGTATTTCTTCCATTAAAGTCTGATTATTAACTGGCTTCTGTGAAGAAGGAACCCAATTTCTCTTGCACAGTGTATTTATATATATTTCACCAATATGAAATGCTGTAATCCATAGACTGACACCGCCTTGTGTTCATTCTTTGGCATATAATGACAAATTTCTGTGGCTGTTGGAATTACAATGATCTAGGAAGATGGGATGTAATAGCCTGCTTCTGCTTCTGGCCAACCTTTTCTACCTTTCATTTGCTGTAGGACATGAAAAGTATGTAGCTATGCTTGATAGAATTATGCCTAAAATAAGAGTTAAGGGTCCCAGAGTGAGTTCCTGGCACAGAGAAAACATGCATACTCAATATCTGTGTAATGATAAGTAGAGGTATCAATGCAATATATATGTTTAGAGCCTACACTTTGCAAAATGTGTTTTGGCTTTTAGAGGAATTTTCTGCTGCTTTTTGTATTTTAGGTGACCTCCTTGTGGTTGAAGATAAGGTGTATTCCCTCCAGATAAGTTAGGTATTAATATACTATTTGTAATTCATGATACTTGAATTAAGTGGGAAACAATGAGAAATTAAAGGCCATTCTCAAAAACAGTGTTTTTAGTTTTTATGAATGTGATTCTTTCCACAAGTTCAACTCTGTGGTATACATCTACACTTTATGATAGCTCCCAATGTGGAGAAATACACTGAAATTGTAACATATTTTATAAATATTAACTGTTTAGCTCTTTTTACCCTGTCAGGACCTAAAAGATGATAAACTGTCTTTTTTATATGCTACGATTACCACACCTTCCTATGCTAATTCTGAGGGATATACAGAGATTTAGATTAAGACCCAGTTCCTGCCTTCAAGTTGCTTACAGTCTAGTATGGAAAAGAAGCAATGGGAAGCAGGTATGAAGGCACAGTCTAGGCTCTGCTTGTAACAGCAGGATGCTGAACTTCATGTGGGTGATTTTACTATAAAATAAAAGCAAGAGATGACTTGAAATTAAAAGTTATTATTATAGGATTCTGTGATATATGCCATAAAAATCCATGCTCCATGAGACCAGCATCCATCCTTCCTGTGTCATTTACTGCTGTTTTTTAGCATATTCCATGGAAGCTAGCATACAGAATTTGATCAGTTGTTTACTGTATGACTCAATAGATAGAAAACATGCTAAAGAAATTGAGTAAGGAGAGCTCACTTTAGATTAGGAAACCAGTGAAGAGTTTATGGTGGAGATAGTATTTGAAATGGGTGAAAATTTGGAAATGAGGATAGTCAAAGGGAGTTTGTATCCAAGAGAAGCTGTGTGGTATAATGGAAAGAGTGTGGGACTTTGTTGGCATATTTGTGTTCAAATCCCAGCTCTGCCTCTCACTAGCATGTGTCGTCATGTATAAGGTGGAGAATAGAAGGATGATACCAATCCCTTGACAGATTTGCCATGATAATTAGCTGATATAGTACAGGATATATGAAAAGGTCTGATGCAGTGCTCAAAAAAAGTGAATCTGTAGGAGAAACAGAAATCAAAGAAGCACAGAGATAGAAAATGGAGTATCTGTATGCCTACAGGTTGGTGAGTATATTGAGTATGCATAATGTGCAGTTGTAAAATAAGTTAGGTTCAGATTGTATAGAGACATGTGTGATGTAATTAAGATTAAATCTTGGAGGTAGAGGAGACTGACCCCAGACCAATGCATGGAGGAGGCAGAGGAGAACTACCCTGGCTCAGCACATGGAAGAGGAGATCCACCCTGGCCCGATGCAAGGAGGAGATGGCCAACTGTACATGCACAGAGGAGGAGGAGACTGATGCCACTGTGGCCTCCTATCTACCAATGTGTGACTCTCCCTGTTGGCTTCCATCTAGAGACAACAACCAGGACCTGGAAGACTATCACCAAGATCCCTGAAGGCCTGGTTATACCAGAGGTGAGGTATTTGTAACCTTCAGGGACACTAAAAGATTATAGGGTAGAAACTATAATACCTCAGATCCACATTGCTAGAGAGGAAGACACATGGATGACATGAAAAAACAAGGGAGGAAAGTATCCCAAACAAACCAAGATACTACAATATTAGAATCCATTGATAGTACAGTAGATGAAATGTCAGAGAAGGAGTTCAGAATGTACATAATTAAAATGATCTGCAAAGCACAGAATGATATAAGGGAGCAAATACAGACAACAACTGATCACTCCAACAAAGACATAAGAGACAGGTAGCAACAGATCCACACAACAGATCCACACCAAGGCACATTATAATGAAAATGCCTAGCATACAGAATAAACATAGAATTTTAAAAGCTGCAAGAGAAAAGTTTCATATTACATACAGGGGGAAATCAATTCAGATCTCAGCAGATTTCTCAACCCAGACCACCAAAGTCAGGAGATCCTGGAACAACATATACCATGCTCTGAGATGCCAACCAAGAATCTTATATCCAGCAAAATTAAACTTCAGATTTGATGACCAAATAAAAACTTTGAATGATAAACAAAAGTTAAAATAATTTACAACTAGAAAGCCTGCACTACAGAACAGTCTTGGCAAAATATTCCAGGAGGAGGAAATGAAAAATAACAATGAAAATCAGCAAAGGGAGGCACTACACTAAAAGGAAAGCTAATCAAAGGAGAAACCAAGTCAAAATAGAAACCAAAAATAAACCAAAATGACTGGGAATACAAACCATATTTCAATAATAATCCTGAATGTTAATGGCTTAAACTCATCAATTAAAAGACATAGACTGGCAGATTGGATTAAAAATAAGACCCAACAATATGCTGTATTCAAGAGACTCATCTCATAGAAAAAGATATCCATAGACCAAAGGTGAAAGTTTTTTTCGGGGGGAGGAACATACCACTCACATGGACTGCGGAAATAAGCAGGGATTTCCATTCTCATATCAAATAAAGTGGACTTCAAACTAAAGTTAGTCAGAAGGGATAAAGAAGGTCATTTCATATTGCTTAAGGGAATCATACATCAACAAGATATAACAATCATAAATATCTATACCACAAACAATGGAGCATCTCTGTTCATCAGACAAACTCTTCTCAAGTTCAAGAGTCAAATAGACCACAATACAATAATACTGAGTGACTTTAACACACCTGTATCACCACTGGATAGATCTTCCAAACAAAAGTTGAATAAAGAAACTATAGAGCTCAATAATACAATCAATAATTCAGACTTAACAGACATATATAGAATATTTCATCCTTCAACAAGCGAATACACTTTTTTTTTCTCAGCAGCACATGGATCCTTCTCTAAAATAGACCATATGTTATGTTGCAAAGCAAGTCTTAGCAAATTAAAGAAAGACAAAGATACTACCCTGCATTCTATCATACCATTATAGCATGAAATTAAAAATGATAAAATAAAAAAATAGAAGCTACTCCAACACCTAGAGACTAAACAATATGCTATTGAATGACACATGGATAAGACATCAGGAAAGAGATAATAAATTCTTAAAGGTAAATGAGAACTCCTATACAACATATCAAAATCTCTGGGACACTATGAAGGCAGTGCTAAGAGGAAAGTTCATTGCATTGAGCTCATTCATTAAAAGAATAAAAAGTCAACAAATAAATGACCTGACATTACATCTCAAAGCCCTAGAAAAAGAAGAACAAATCAATACTAAAAGTAATAGAAGACAGGAAATAATTAAAATCAGTCTTGAAATCAATGAAATTGGAACAAAAGAAACAATTGACAAAATTGACTAAAAGCTGGTCTTTGAAAAAATAAATAAAACTGGTACATGCTTAGCCACCTTAACAAAAATAAGGAGAGAGTAAACTCAAATAACTAAAATTTGTGATGAAAAAGGAAATATCACGACAGACACTATTGAAATACCTAAGATAATTAGAAACTATTTTGAAAATTTATACTCCAATAAAATAGAAAATCCCAAAGACACTGACAGATTTCTAGAGGCATATGATCTGTTCAAACTGAGTCAGGAGGACATACACATTTTAATCAGAACAATTTCAAGCAAGAAAATAGAAGACACCATCAAAAGCCTACCAATGAAGAAAAGCCTGGGACCAGATGGATTCTTAGCCAAGTTCTACAAGATCTTTAAAGAAGAATCAATGCCAATACTCCTCAAATTATTCCATGAAATAGAAAAGGAGGGAACCCCTCCAAACTCATTTTATGAGGCTAGTATCACCCTGATTCCAAAACCAGAAAAAGACACATCAAGAAAAGAAAACTTAAGACCAATATCCCTGATGAACATAGATGTAACAATTCTCAGTAAAATTCTGGCAAATCACATACAAAAACATATTAAAAATATAGTGTACCACTATCAAGTGGGGTTCATCCCAGGGATGCAAGGTTGGTTCAACATCCAGAAATCAATAAATATAATTCATCACATCAATAGACTTAAAGACAAGAGTTATATGATTATCTCAATAGATGCTGAGAAAGCATTTGACAAAATACAGCACCTCCTCATTTTTAAAACACTAGAAAAGCTAGGGATAATAGGAATATACCTCAATGTAGTAAAAACTATTCATGCTAAGCCCAAGTCCAACATCATTCTAAATGGAGAAAAATTGAAAGCATTCCCTCTAAAAACTGGAAGAAGACAGGGATGCCATCTCTCATCACTTCTATTCAACATAGTCCTTGAAACTCTAGCTAGAGCAATCAGACAGACAAAAGAAATTAAAAGGTTATGCATAGGAAAAGGAGCTCAAATTATTACTATTTGCTGATGACATGATTCTATATTTAGAAGATCCAAAAAATTCTACCAGAAAAGTTCTAGAACTAATAAATAAATTCAGCAAAGTAGCAGGATATAAAATCAATTCCCGTAAATCAAATACATTTTTATACATAAGCAATGAATCCACTGCAAGAGAAATTAGGAAAAACACCCCATTCACAATAGCCTCAAAAAATAAAACAAAATACTTGGGAATCAATATAACAAAAGAGGTGAAAGACTTCTACAATGAAAATTACAGAACACTAAAGAAAGAAATTGAAGAAGGCCTCAGAAGATAGAAAGATCTCCTATGCTCTTGGATATGCATAATTAATATAGTCATAATGGCCATACTACAAAAACTTTCATACAGATTTAATGCAATTCCTATAAAAATCCCAATGTCATTCTTCATGGAACTAGAAGAAACAATCATGAAATTCATTTGGAAAAATAAAAGATCCAGAATTGCCAAAGCATTCCTTAGCAAGAAGAGTGAAGCAGGAGACATCACTATACCAGATCTTAAACTATATTACAGAGCAATATTAACAAAAATGGCATGCTACTGGTACCAAAATAGATATGTTGACCAATGGTACAAAATAGAATACACAAAGACAAACCCACATACATATGGTTATCTCATACTAGAGAAACGTACCAAAAACCTATATTGGAGGAGATAGCATTTCAACAAACGGTGCTGGGAAAACTGAAAATGCATATGCAGTAGAATGAAAGTGACCCTCTATCTCTCACCCTGCACAAAAATCAACTCAAATTGGATAAAAATCTTAGACACTAGAACAGAGTCCCTGCACCTAATAGAAGAAAAAGTGGGCCCAAATTTTCATCATGTTGGCTTAGGACCTGACTTCCCTTAATAAGACTCCTAAAGCGCAAGAAGTAAAATCAAGAATCAATAAATGGGATGGATTCAAGCTAAAAAGCTTCTTATCAGCAAAGAAAACAATAACATGATAAGAGAGCCTGCAGAATGGGAAAAAATCTTTACCAAACATACCTCAAAGCACTAATCTCCAGGATATATAAAGAACTAAAAAAAAATTAACAAAAAACCCGACAAATAACTCAATCAATAAATGCGCTAAGGAAGTGAACACTTTACTGAAGAAATACACTTCATCAACAAACATGAAAAAATGTTCATTATCTCTAGCAATTAGAGAAATGAAAATCAAAACTACTGTAAGATTCTATCTTGCTCCAGTTAGAATGGCAATTATCAAGAATACAAGCAATAATAAGTGTTGGCAAGGATGTGGGGAAAAAGGTATACTCATACATTGTTGATGGGACTGTTAATTGGTGTAGCCACTATAGAAAGCAATATGGAGTTACCTCCCAAAACATGGAATGGATCCACCATTTGACCCAGCTATCCCACTCCTCAGTTCATACCCAAAGGACTTAAAATCAGCATACTACATTGACAGAGCCACTTCAATGTTTATAGCAGCTGAATTCACAATAGCTAAACTATGGAACCAACCTAGATGCCCTTCAATATATGAATGGATAAAGAAAATCTGGTACTTATTCACAATGGAATATTACTCAGCCTTAAAGAAAAATGAAATTATGCCATTTGCAGTAATTGGATGAAACTAGAGAATATCACGCTATGTGAAATAAGCCAGTCCCCCCAAACCAAAAGCCAAATGTCTTCTCTGATAAGCAGATGCTGATCCACAGTGGGGTGGGGGATAGGGAAGAATGAAGGAATTTTGGTTTCTGTAGAGGGGAGAGAGGGGAGAGGTGGGGCTGTGGGGATGGGAAGGACGGTAGAAAGCGACAGACATTATTACACTATGTACATGTATGATTATACTACTGGAGTGACTATGCACCATGCACAGCCAGAGGAATTAGAAGTTGTGTTCCATGTGTGTACTATTTGTTAAAATACATTCTACTGTAAAATAAATAAATTAAAAAAATAAATCTGTGTTGATTATATTCACTTTACTTAAAGAAAAAAATTCAAATAAAATTCAGGCCTTTGGCTCATTTCCAAAGTCTGTGTCCTTCCCCAGGGCCAAGGTTCACTTTTATTGTTCATTTATATGAAGGAAAACCTGGTTTGGGGATTTACAATTAATTTAATAAACATGTATCCTGTTTCTGAAAGCAGTGTTGGTCAGATAAGCAGCACTCATATGTTCTCATTATTTCTGAGAATGGTTATAATGCCTATTCAGAATTTCATAGACTTGTGATGTTAAAATAAATTAACAGCAACAAAAATGAAATTAATATGCAACCTGTAATAGTTAACTGATACCAAAGATATCAGATTTGGGTTTGGGAGAGGTGTGGCCAGAGATGACTAGTAGATCTTGAGCCTGGGGAAGTGTGGTGCTATGAATTGACTTAAGGTTATCTTGAGAATTGTAGCACCAAGGAAGATATTGTACTTGCTTTAGTTTGAGGGTGAGATGCTGCAGCAGTTAGTCTGTCAGCAGCCAGTGGAGGAAGAGTTTGTTAGAGATAATGCTTTTGAGCCTCATTTGCATTAAGGCCACAAAGTTGAGCAAGTTTTTCATTGCCACTTTTCTGATCCAGTTGTTATGGCCCTTAATATGCTTCCAAATGATGGTATTTAACTAACATTCCCTGAGGAGTTACTATATGCGAGGCATTTTTCTAAGTGCTTTACATGAATTATTTCTCATAAGAATCCTGTGCAGTAGGCACCGTTATTGTTTTCATTTTATAAGTAAAGAAACCAAGGTATATACACACAAAATTAATCAATTTACCCAGTGAAGCTGTATTCAAACCTATCACTCAAGTGTGTGTGTGTATATATATATATATATATATATATATATATACACACACACACACACACACACATACACACACTTCCTAGATAGGATTACCTAGTTAAATTAAACTTCAGATAAACAAGAATTTTCTAAATAAAGTATAAGTATGTCCTATTCCAAATTTGGGATAAGCTCATACTAAAAATCATTCATACTTGATCTAAAATTTAAATTTAGCTGAGGCCGGGGAAGTCGTATATTTTTATTTGCTAAACCTGGAAGCCCTGTTTCTGGGTGGTATGATGAGAAAAGTTAGCCCATGGATGCTATCCCTGTCTTTTTCACTTAGAGTTAAGTCTCTTGTGATTGGTCCCTTATTCCGTGGCTGTGTTATTCCATGATCCCTTGAGATATGCTGGGTGTTTCTGGAACCAGGCAAGAATATTATACCTCATTCAGTTCTGCTATTCTCCTTTCTGCATCTCCATGATAGGAGCCAGGCTGGATTGCAAACCCTCTTAGCCACATCTCAGTATATCTCACTACCAGCTAGAGATCAGCTGTGCTTGACCTCCACTCCCTTATTCTCCACACTTCATCATTTTTACCTTTATTTCTTTTTAATCACAAAAGGAGTAGATAAAGTGAGTGAGGGGTGAAAGTAGGGAAGAGTTAATAAGCAGTAGGGATATATCTATTATGGATGTGAAGATGGAAGAATGGGCTTTCTAGGTGAGAGGGGTGACCCATGCAGTGACACTGAGGAGGTAAACATAAGCTAGTCATTTTTTTGTTGCTCTTAGGATTTCTTCTTTTTGCTTTCCAGTTCCTATTTTCCCTACTGAAAATTGGCTGCATATACCATGCTTTGGAGGATTTTCCTTCTCACTTAATCAATTCAGTCATTTTCAATTGAAGTTTCTTTATCTTTCTGCATGTGTCGACAGGGCTTTAAGAGAAAATGCCAAAAATCACTACTTAAAAAATTCCATCCATTTTTATCTGCAATTAGCCACAGGTGCTGAACATGCCCAAGTGCTTTTGGAAATAGGTATACCTCAAACATTCAATGACTGTAGCTCAAATAACTTGAAGAGATTGAATAATTGCATGATAGATATGTGAAGATAGGAGTGCTATTTGATCAGACTATTTTGGGACCCAGGGGTGCAAGGGAAAGTTTCTAAGCAAAACATCTCTTTCTCTTCAGAGACTACTGTTAACTGGAGCCAGATAGCTTATTACTTGATCATGACAATTCCCCATAAATGCCTATGTCCACATCAGCAATTGATTATTGGTGATTTACAACCTCATGACTTAACTACTTTTGTAAGTCAAGGTACAAGGAAGATAGATGCAGGCCTTCAAGAACAGCAAACAAGGCTGATATTTTTTGATCATTATTTTATCCTTTTATTTGTACTTCTTTCCTAAAATTATTTGAGGTGATTTGCAATGAAATAGACAGTACAAGATGAGCAATAAGTGAAGGTATTGGGACTAGAGATGAAGAAAGGAAAATGTGCACATGAGCATCCTTTGCTGTGTCCTGTGAGCATGGCTATGCCTTCTCAACTTGATCTCTTTGTGGCTCTGATGGCTGATTTCAGTTGGGTGAGTAAATGTTCTTCCTTTTTGGACTTATCCTATGACTTGTAATTTCTGGCAAGGTCTCTATCTCTATTCTACTAATGTCAACTTGGAGACCTTAATCTTTCCTACTTTATTTGGTACACATGGTCCAGTTCTCTGGGTCTTCCTCCAGGAGTTGGAAGTTTTGGCTAATGACTCTGCAAGTGGGAAGTACAAGTTATTCCTTTATTCTCACTCAGAATAGGGATCTGAGTTTATGTTTAATTGGAGACTTGCCACTTCTCATGCTATCTACTTGATACCATCAGAGCTCATAGGAAGAAAGTACTGGCAATCTGTAAGTAGCTCTGGGACTCTCACTGGAAGGGGTTTACCTCTCCCAATTAGAGCATTAATTTTAGATAAGACCTTCAATCTAATTTGTTAATACTGTTATTATTCATGTACTCAGTAACATTGAACTGCATGCAGTGCGGTGATCATTATTTATCACTAATGATAGCTCAGGGCTGTACTAAAAGTAATCATGATTATTTCCTAGTGAATCTACATGAGGAAGTATAACTTAACATCACCTCCTAGGTGACTACAGCACATCAACAATCATGCCATTCATTGATAGTTTGGTTTATATTACAAATGTCAAAAAGAGTTCTAAATTAATGCCAGGGATTTATTTAGTTGACATTTGGGTTGCAGCCTAATATTTCTTTCTTTGGTCATCAAGCCTCTTACTTTTTATCATGGGTTATCTCATGTGACTTATAACACAGAGTGAAAGATTTATTTTGCTATTTCACATGCTATGGCATGCATGGTGTAGAATCTGAAATTATTGAAAGTTTTGTTCTAGGCAGTTTTCTTCAGAGTATTGTCAGGAGTTGAATGATTCATATCCTGGTGACGTCTAGAAGATTCTGCTACTATGTTTCTTCTACTTGTTCTTCATTTTCCGTATTGAAAATGGCCTGAATAGCCTGTATATTATCTGAATTTTCCTTATCAGTAAATAAATTCAGTCATTTTTAGTTGAAGTTTCCTTGTTTTTCTCCATGTATACACAAGACTTTTAAGAGCAAAATTGTAAAACTCTAACTTCTTTTACTTCCATTCATTGATTTTAATTAAAAGTTTTATTTTAACATGAATGTAGATTCACATGCAGTTGCAAGAAAAATGCAGACTTTATTTCCTTTCTCCAGTGGTGATATCTTACAAAGACTGTAATACAATATCATGCCAGGATATTGACATTGATACAGTCAATGAGTATTTCTCCTTCTATGTTATGGTCATGCACTTCCCTCCCCCATCATTTTATCTATAATTATTGACAGATATATGTACCTCAATTCCTTTTGTAAGTAGATAAAATCCTTCCACTTTCAGTAAATCCTAGATCCAATGAATTATCAGTAGAAAGCAACCATGTTCTATGGATTTCTAATTATGTATATAGCTATTTACATGTAAAAAATCCTAGGTTTGTTAAATAGCAGAAAACATTTGAAGCTAGCTTTAAGTAATTCCTTGGGGTTAAGCGGGTGAGAAGACTTTGATGAGGGACTTACTAGAGCCTTTTTAGTGATCAGGTATTGAGAGAGAAGCAGTGGAAATAGTAGGACCTCTTAGAAGAGGCAGAGATATAGTTTGTGTTCCAATAATAGAAAATGCAGTATCCAACAGAGTGGGGTGAACTTTTCCTTGACTAAAGCCTATTTGGAAATCTTCAAAGTTACAGTATGTTTACACATGTATGGGTGGAAGGGGATATGTGACAGGAGTTGGTGATACTCTCAAATCAAGTGTAGGATTTCCATTGGTTCTTTTAGAGAGGGTGCAAAAATGATATATCCACTGATAACAGAATCCAACTTCCTCTAGGAGGAGCTTGATCAGTTCTGAAGTAGGGTGTAGTTGTTTGTAAGGCTGATATTTTGCCCTAGTAAGAAAGTAAGGCAGAAGGCTATTCAAATAGACTTTACCAATTAGCAAAGTGCTCTAAGAAAAACTTGGCCTTGAGCAGGTAAATGGATGCAGTTTGAGAAGATAATGCTAAGTGAAGTTAGCCAATCCCCCCCCCCCCAAAATGGTGAATGTTTTCTCTGATATAAGGTGACTGACTCATAGTGGGGTAGGGAGAGAGACCATGGGAGGAATAGACGAACTCTAGATAGGCAGAGGGGTGGGAGGGGAAGGGAGGGGCAGGGGGTTAGCAATGATGGTGTAATGTGATGGATATCATTATCCAAAGTACATGTATGAAGACACGAATTGGTGTGAACATACTTTATATACAACCAGATATGAAAATTTGTGTTCTGTATGTGTCATAAGAATTGTGATGCAAAACAAAACAAAACTTGACTGTGAGTATTCCAGATCTTAGTTTCATTCAATTTACATTTGTAGAGTATTTACTATGTAATAAGTTACCAAGCATTGAGGATATAATGCCCCTAAACAGTAAGGAGTTGAGAGGTCAGTGGATATAGTAAATAAGGCAGACCTAGGATCATATAAAGGCAACAAGACACAGTCTAGATACCAATTTTTAAACATGTTTTCATTAGTGTATTACAGTTGATATATAATATTGGGGCTTCTTTTGATATAATTTTACATTCATGGAACATAATTTGCTCCATTTAATCCCCCAGTATTTTCTCTTGTGTGTGTTTGCCAGGGATTAAACCCAGGGCTTTGAGCATGCTACACATGTGTACTACCACTGACCTTCATCGCCAGTCTAAGATCCTACTTTTGGCATGGCTGGAACTTTTGTAGGAATATCTGCCTTAGTCAGGATTTGTTTTAGTATCTAGTATATTTCCTGCTTAGCTCATTATTATTATTATTATTGGGGGGTACCAGGGATTGAACTCAGGGACACTCGACCACTAAGCCACATCCCCAGCCCTATTTTGTATTTTATTTAGAGACAAAGTTTCTAAATAAGTTGCTTAATACCTCACTTTTGCTGAGGCTGACTTTGAACTTGTGATCCTCCTGCCTCAGCCTCTTGAGCAGCTGGGATTATAGGCATGTGACACTGCACCTGGCCTAGCTCATTATTAAGGATTAAAATTGGGAGAAAGAAAGAAATACAGATAGACAGATGTAAATGAGACTCAGTAATTCAGCAGAAAGCAAAGGCTAATACATTACAACAATTCAACATTCCTTTATCCTCAGAGCAATGTTAGGAACATTTAACACTCAAGATACCAGTAAAGGGATTGGTGCAGCTTTATGTCACTCCGAACAATATTGGTGGTCTGAAAAATCTATAGCTAAATGAAAAATCCTGAATGCTTTGCTTAGGATCAAAAAATCTTTCATTAATATCTTTAATCTATGTAATGAAATCTGAAGCTAGTTTTCATGCCTTTATTGTTGCTTGAGCCAGTAACCAAAATCCTAAGAGGACATAATAAATTAGAATGTGCCCTAGAAGAGTCATCAATCAAAGGTGGAGGGGCTAGGGTTGTGGCTCAGTGGTAGAGCACTTTGAGCATGCTACATATGTGTTCTACCACTGAGCTTCATCCCCAGTCCAAAATCCTACCTTTTGGCATGGCTGGAACTTTTGTAAGACTCTCTGCCTTAGTCAGGATTTGTTTTAGTATCTAGTGTGATTCCTGCTTAGCTCATTGAACTAGCATGTTCAAGGCTCTGGATTCGATCCTCAGCACCACATTAAAAAATAAAAAAAATTGGGGCTGGGGTTGTGACTCAAGTGGTAATGCACTCACCTGGCATGAATGGGGCGCTGTGTTTGATCCTCAGCACCACATAAAAATAAAGATGTTGTGTCCACCGAAAAACTGAAAAATAAATATTAAAAAATTATCTCTCTCTCTCTTCTTTCTCTCTATCTTTAAAAAATAAATAAAGGTATTGTGCTCAACTACAGCTAAAAAATAAATATTTTTAAAACGATGAAAATAATTTGGGGGAACAGAATTGATTTGAATAACAAAGAAAAAACTTCTGTTGACAGAAATATACACCTGTAACTATTGTTTCATTGCTCATGTAGGCCAGAAAACAAATCAAGAGCCCAAGTCACATCAAAAAGTAATTTGATTTTAGACTTTCCTCCACCACCTTGATTTTCTGGAATTTAAGATTTGATTCCCTCTATTACCCTTAGTGCTTTCTCATCTCCTTTCCTATGTTTGCCTGATTTATGTTTTCCATCATACAAAAGTACTCCACACCTTTTCCCTTATTCTCTTTCTTCCATAGCAAATACTCAGATAGCAAAATCCTTTTAAATTAACTGGTCAAGATATGTTGACTACTTACACAACCCTCAATGTCAGTGCTATAACATAATAAATATTTATTTTTCAGTCGCACAAAGTCTATGTTGACGTTACTGGTTAGACTTTGTCCTGGGTAGCTCTTTTCTAAATGTTGACTCAAGGATGCAGCCTCCTTCCCTTTTGTGATGCTGCTATCTTTTGCTGTCTTTGGATCCCTAAGTAACCCTCTCTGTTTTCTATTTCTGGATGAATTATGTGAAATTACAAAATCCTTCTCAGGTCAAAGTCATCAATAATAAGTATGGTAATTTCCTCATTTAAATAATATATGTGGAGAATAGTAGGGTACGTCTTTATGCCAATAACTGCCATCTTATAGTTAATGCTTTCTGGGACAAGAAACATACCCATTAAAATTGAACCACCACTAAAGAAAGACAGATAGATGCTGCACGATCTCACTTATATGTGGAATCTAAAAATGTCAAACTCATAAAAATAGAGAAGAGTGGTTACCAGTCATTGAGAGGGGGATAAATGAGGAGATGTTGATCAAAGGTGCAAACTTTTAAGATAATATTAATAACTCCTAGTAACCTAATGTACAGCATGGTGTTTACAATTGATAATAAAGTACATTTTAAATTTACTAAGAGTCAATATTAAGCATTTTTCTCATAAACACATCACATTACTCACACAGGTAACTAACTATTTGAGGAGATATATTATTAATTAGCTTGATGGGGTAATCATTTTATATATATATATATATATATATATATATATATATATATATATATATAATGTTCTATACCTTAAATACATATGATTTTTCAAAATCATTTACACATCAATAAAGCTGGAAACAATTGGTCATCACTTAGAGGATATAAAAACAAATGAAATAATTGTTGATTTCAGATCAGGTTTTCCTTGTTTGTTAAATATCATGACTTTGAAACATTATTTAAAAATGATGCTCTACTTTCCTTAGATAAAGGCTAGATTTTGTTGGGGCCGGTTACATTCTATGAGTTGTATTCTCTAGTACTGGTTTTTGATGTATATGGATGTGAGAGTGACTCCTTTCATTCTGGCATGGAGCCTCTGTCTTAAATACCTTGCTCTGGGGCACCTTTCAGCATAACACATCAGGGATGTATGTGTGTGTGTGTGTGTGTGTGTGTGTGTGTGTATATATATATATATATATATATATATATATATATATATATATATATATATCTTTTAAAAGGTAAAAATATTGCATTTGATTCTCCTGCCTCCCTAGATTCTATTAACTTGCAAATACCAAGGAATAACTTGGGGTTCTTAATCTTCTTCATTTAATTCAAGTCCTGTTATTTACATAAGCATTTATTTCCTGACCAAGGACTGCTATTCTCCAAAGATAGAGGGATGGTTAAATAAATTATACTATATCTCTATGTTGGAACATTACAAAATCTTTAAATTTTATTTCTCAGAATTTTAATGGCCATTAGAAAAAGTGCTCATAATATGACATAGTTTTTTTAAAAAAAAAAATATATATATATATATATATATATGATCTGAATTTGTATGTATATATGTACAAGTAGGTGCTTATATGGGCATAGTAAAAAGATTGGAAGAAAATATATCAATATTTTAACATGGTTATCTCTGGGAAGTGGGATAGTGGGAAGTTTTTATATTCTTATATATTCCAAAGTTTAAAAAATGAGCATGAATTTCTTATGAGAAGAATGTTAGTCACTACACTTGTCAATCAAGTCCAGTATCTAAACATTCTTATTAAAATTATTAGAGGCTAAGAGAAGCTTGGTAATCTTAAAGTATTTGAATCCTCTCTTTTCAAATGCAAAAATGTGGAGTGACCTACCAAAACACTGGTTCTATCACTTTTTCCCATTTCTAAATTTGACTGCTGAAGCTTACTAGTCTTTGCAGACAAATATTTCTATGTGAACTGAAGCCTTTCTTGTCAGAAGTGTAGTATAGAGTTACAAGTTGTATAAGCACATGTAAGAATTAAGTCATGAAATTGGAATCCCCTGGTGGATGGCATTATTCTTTGATTTCCTTTTGCAATGAAGATAGTATTGCATAAGAGAAACAGAATAGGGTGTTTAGTCAGCTTTCCATTGCTGTGACAAAATATCGAGAAAAACAACTTAAAAGAGAAAAGATTTATTTTTGCTCCCAGTTTGAGAGCTGTCAGTCTGTGTTTGGCTGGCTCCCTTGTTTCTGGGCCTGTGGTAAAGCAGAAAATCATGGCAGGAGTGTATTGTGGAATGAAGCTGCTCATCTCATGGCAGCTGGGAAGGAGGGAAGAAGGGAAAGAGAGAGAGACAGATCTGACAGAGACAGGCCAGGGACAGGATATGCCTTTCCAGGACATACCCCCTATAACCCACTTCCTCCAACTAAGCCCCACCTCCTAAATTTTCCACCACCTCCCAATAGTGCCACCAACTGGGGACCAAGCCTTCAATATATGAACTTTTGGGGGACATTTAAGATCCAAACCATAATATATAGGCTAAGGTTGTCATAGTGGCTCTGTCATGTGTTAGCTTTGTAGGTTATAGCCAGTTACTTAATGTTGCTGAAACTTTGTGTCTCTGTCTGGTGGAATTATGAAGATTAGAGATAATAAATCTAAACCTAGCTTACTGTTTCATCCTCAGCAGCTTAATTGCTGCTGTTGCTCCTGCTACTTCTAAATTGTGACTACTTTCATCACTATGACCATGACAATCCCCTCTGTCACTGGGAATGGTAACTCCATATATTCTCTGTGCTGAATGCAGGGAATAAGTGTGGTTGCTGTAGCCTAATGTCCAGTTCCAGTCATGGCAACATTCAGCTGCTTTGCATGGGCAGGACAAATCTTCTCTACTTCCTTCCTGTGCATCTAGCAATTAAGGGGTTAAGTTCTGCTAAAGCAGGAAACTTTTAGTAAGTAGCTCCAGCCTGCAGGCCTGCATTTTTTTCTGATTGTTCAGTATCTATGTGGTACTGATTATTAAATATTTTTGATATTATACCTGGTTCTAGTCAAATAATGATTAAGGCACATTCCCTATGTTGCTGAAGAATAAAATAGCCAATTGTGTGTGAACAATGAAGCCTTTGAAAAGCAGGAGAAGATTTTCAGTAATGAAAGTTGATGATAAAATCTTTATTACTTCTCTTTCCACTTTTTGAGTCCCTCTTTGGGACAGCTTGTGTGCTCAGGACAGTATTGGCAAGTGCAGCTGTTATGATCCTCTGGAAGTGTCTTCACAGACGATATCACTGACACTAATGGGAATTTTTCCTTTCCAGTTTCATTTCTAAGAGATGTAAAATGCAACTTGCCAACCAAAAAACTAAAAACAAAATTTTTACAGGCCGGGAGTGGTGGCGCATGCCTATAATCCCAACAGATTGGAAGGCTGAGGCAGGAGATTGTGAGTTCAAAGCCAGCCTCAGCAAAAGCAAGGTGCTAAGCAACTCAGTGAGACACTGTCTCTAAATAAAATACAAAATAGGGCTGGGGATGTGACTCAGTGGTTGAATTCCTCTGAATTCAATCCCCAGTACCCTCCCCTTCCCCCAAAAACTTTTACAAACAAAAAACAGACCTGCCACAACCTTCTTAACTACCAATTTTCTGGTTGGGATTTAAGGAGAGAAGCCAGAGACTGAATAAAATCTACATGAATCAACTGTACAAGAAGCCTCTGAGTATGGAATTCTTCTGCGTTTAATTTGAGAGCTTGCTTGCTTCATTGTGCATGGGGGGGTCATGTGCGCGGAGGGGAGGAGAGAGAGAGAACGAGAGAGAAATCTTCTTTGAATTATATGATCTATATGTGATAGTGTGGAATATTCTCCAAAAATAATTTTAGTCTAACCTAAACCCTGAGAATTAAAATATCTTGAATATAAATGTCTTCTGTTTTCAGTCATAAAAGGACATTAAAGGACCAGTTTTCATTGCCTCTGCTAGACAAAATGCAGAAAAACTTCATGATATCCAATCTTACCATAAAAGAGGGTCAGAAATATTGCTGGCCAAATCATGTGCCCTAATGGGATAAGACATTGAAATGGATATCAATTTTCTCCTACAAGACCAGTATTAAATTAGGATTTTTGGTGTCCATTTTGGCAGGATATGTTTCTTATAGGAGAATGAATTTGTATTTTACCTGGGTTAGAAAGTTAGTGATGCCAGTGATGGCTGACTTGTGCCTTAAGTTCTTCACTTAGTAGTGAATAAATTGAGGTAGTGAATAAATTGAGCTGGTCAAGGTAAAACCATGAATTGAAGCTAGGACTAGAGATATTATCCTTTTAAGCATCTGCATTTGGACAGTTGGCAGAGCAATGCTTGACATTGTGGACATAGAGTTAATGTACCACTATTTTCTAGATTCTGTTGGGCTAGCAGCCTGAGAAGGCTGGCCCAGGGCTGCAGTCTTTTGTTTGGATACCTACCTGAGTGCTTCTGGTGTTGGGGGGGCATTTAATATCTCCTCCTCAGCTTCCCTGGTCAGCCAATCTGCAGCTAAGCAGATCAGATTCTCAATTTAAGCCTCTAACTCTTCATATTCTTTATTTTTTTTTTGGTAATTAGTGCAATGTTTAATAATAATAATGGAAGTGAGAAATTAAGTCATCGAATATCCAATTTGGCCTGAATTATTCAGGTAACACTTCATTTCATGCTACTTACTGAGGTTCAGACAGAACTCTTCATATTCTTTAAAACAACTCTTATCAAATTCTTAATCCACAACAGTATATCTTGTTTTCTGAATATTCTGTTTCTTTACAGCATTCCTGTCTTATAAACTTGTCCTATTTTATTCCTTTGCACTCACTTTATGGTGTTTGAGGAGGAAACTTATATAACTCTGCATGATTTGGTTTGCCACAAATGGATGTCTCCCAACATACACCATTTTAATTCCTCCTAGGGACTGACTGATTAGGTTCCTTCCCCATTTGCCTAATCATTCCTCCATTAGATGAAATGCCCTATGTTAACTCCAGCATTCTGGACTATGTTCTCTGATACTTCATCCACTATAGCTAAAGGACAGGATTTGCTCCATGTAGACAGAGAAACCACAGACATAGGTTTTATTTTTCTCTCAGCACAAATCTTGGCCTAGTTGATTTTGGAATTAGACAATTGAATTCAGATCCTCATGTCATTTATATACCACAAGACATAGGAAAAATCAACTAACTTTGCTGATTTTTTCTATCTGTAAAATGGAAATAAGTTTAAAGTTTATTAACATTTCACAGGTTCCCTAAGCTAGTATAGATCCAGTAAAGGAGAGTCCTTATTATATTCATATAAGGCAGGGGATGAGTCTGAATAATTGGTCATTTACATAATTTTACCTCAAGGGGAAAGAAAACCAGTAAAATCAATTATTTGCAACCAAATGTGAAGAAAAAAGTTTGTGATTTGTTAGAAAGTTTCCTGGAATTTTTTCTAACTAAAGTGCCGCAGTCTGGCTGGGCACAATTCTTTTGTCAAAAGAAACAAACTTTATTTTTAGAACCACACAGGCCAAACAAAACCACTCCTCAGGAAAAACCCTCAGAGCCCAACTGCCACCACCAGCTTCCCACAAGCCTCTCTCCCAACCACCAGCCTCTCCACCTCCCCCCATCCTCCTGCTCTTGAGGCCGATTGGCTGGGTCGTGTGGACAGAGCCAAAAAAGTCCCCCAATGAGCAGCTCTGTGGTCTGAAAGGGCAGGGAAACAGCCCAATGAGCATCACCGCAGAGGAGCCAATCAGCTAGATGTTGCTGGGGCCGCTGTGAGCCAATCATCAGCTGGCAGTCTGAAAGTTTGCTGGGGCCCCTTCGGCTGTGGCTCTCAACACTAAAGCAATTTTTTTTATTACATTCATAAACACACCAGCATCTTTAGATCAGTGGCTTACTAAAGTGGAAGCATTCTCTCGTTGAAATACATTGACTATTTGGGTGTTTGTAAATCATTTCAAATCCATTAAATATGTGGAGAGGATTCCTTTGACCCCTTTGTAGACCCTGAAATGAGAAGATGGTAAATAAGAGAGACATGGTCCTTGCTTTGAAGGAGCTGGCAAGAGGGGAGAAGAGATGTATATTCAAGGCAATAGAAAAAATACAATTCAAACTGAATAAATTCTGAAAGCCCATAGGAGTCAGGTTTTTTCCCCCTTGGTGCAGTCATAGGAGAGAGGTAAGAAGTGGCTTTCTGGAGGGGGTTGACTTTCATTCTTGGGCTTTAAAAAGATGTAGGTTTCTTTACTGTTATATGGACTATCCAAGTTCGGACTTCTGAATAGTGTAGTAAGCCACCAGCATTGGTCAGCACAAAGGCACTTGAGGCAAACTGGTAGCAGGAATTCTAACACAAGAAGCGATGCTATTTGTAGATGTGGCTGCAGATATTAAGGCTGATGATATACAGCCTATGGCCTCTTTTTGTCAGGGTCTGGAGAGTTGGGTCAGCCAATCTCTGACAGGCCCAAGGCAGCTGTTCAGTCTAATACATCTTTGCTTGAACAATTGGATTAAGGTGATGCCTTGATATATTGCTAGTCATCTTTTATATCCCCAAATCTCTGACACTCTTGGCTTCCTAGATTATTGTATTCCTGCTGACCGAGGCAGCCCCATGAGTACAGCATCTTGAGAGTCATAGGACCATAAATACACTTCCCAACCGTTATCAAGAAGTATTATGAAACTCTACTTAGTCTAATCAGCTGTAAAATGAATGTTTGACTTCTGTTGGCCATCTTCCTGATGAATGACCAAAGGGAAGAGTACATAGGGAAGAGACTCACTTGTTTATTTTTTTATTTTTTTCCTGCAAACTTAAGTGTTACATTATTTTTTATTATCAACAGGTGGAAAAATATTAGCATTAAAGAAATTTTTAAATATAAAATCACTAATTCTACCATGATAGCACACAGTGTTAAAATAATTCTTGGTGCTATAATAGACCATATCTTAGTGGACTATCATAGCAGATATTTATTTCTTGCCCATTAAATTGCAGTCAATAGTGGTACAGGTGAGGCTGTGCCTCATAATCAGGGACTCAGTTTGACAGATTCTGTGATCTTTAACATGTTTTCCTGGTGATGACATCTGGCTCACAGACAGAGAAAGAAACCACATGGGAAATGTTGATGGACTAGATAGGGAAGTTGATCACATAAATTCAATATGATTCTATTGGCCAGAACTCATCCACATAGCTCCACAAGGATGCAAGGGGAACTGGTCAATGTCCTATCTGTCAAGGCAGTCACTTTCCAGAATCAATCCACCTTGGTACAGCCACAAACAGCTTCTAATTTCAATTTGGCATCATTGCAATCATAATATACCACTTTGTGTCCTGATTTTTCACTTGATATTATATTTTGGGGGTATACCAGAGATTGAATTCAGGGGTACTTGACCACTGAGCCACATCCCCTGCCCTATTTTGTATTTTATTTAGAGACAGGGTCTCACTGAGTTGCTTAGTGCCTCACTAAATTGCTGTGGCTGGCTTTGAACTTGAAATTCTCCTGCCTTCGCCTCCTAAACCACTGGAATTACAGACGTGTGCCACCTTTCCTGGCTCTTAATATTATCTTAAAACCTTCACTATCTGTGAAGTTTGCCTAATAATTTTTATTTGCCACATGATATCCAATTGTATTGATGAATTCTAAGTTATTAGACTTCATTATTAGACATTTAGGTTATTTTTCTGGTTTTGAGATTTATATATTCTCATTTTCTCCCTCTCCTCTCTTTCTCTCTTTCTCTCTTTCCCTCAGTACTGGGGATTGAACCCAGAGCCTAATTCATTTAGGCAAGTGCTCTACAGATCAGTTTTAAGCAATGAAATAGAAGACACCATCAAAAGCCTACCAACCATGAAATTCCCAGGATCAGACAGATTCTCAGCCAAGTTCTACAAAACCTTCAAAGAAGAACTAATACCAACATTCCTCAAATTATTCCATGAAATAGAAAAGGAAGGAACCTTTCCAAGCTCATTCCATGAGTCTAGTATTACCGTGATACCTAAGCCAGACAAAGACACATCAAGGAAAGAAAACTTCAGACCAATATCCCTGATGAACATAGATGCAAAATTTCTCAATACTGGCAAATTGCCTATAAAAACATTTCAAAAAGAGTCCACCATGATCAAGTGGGGTTCATCCCAGGGATGCAAGGTTGATTCAACATATAGAAATCAATAAACATAAATCATCACAATAGACTTAAAGATAAAAATCATGATTATCTCAATAGATGCAGAAAAAACACTTGACAAAATACAACACCCTTTCATGTTTGAAACACTAGAAAAACTAGGGATAGTAGAAACATACCTCAACATTCTAAAAGCTATCTATGCTAAGCCCAAGGCCAATATCATTCTAAATGGAGAAAAATTGGAAGCATTTTCTCTCCGAAATGGAACAAGACAGGGATGCCCTCTCTCACCACTTCTAATTCAACATAGTCCTTGAAACTGTAGCCCGAGCAATTAGACAGATGGAAGAAACTAAAGGGATGGGAATAGGAAAAGAACTCAAATTATCACTATTTGCTGATGACACGATTCTGTACTCAGAGGATCCAAAAAACTTCACCAGAAGTTTTAATAAACCACCCCATTCACAATAGCCTCAAAAAATAAAATATTGGGAATCAATTTAACAAAAGAGGTGAAAGACCTATACAGTAAAATCTACAGAACACTAAAGAAAGAAATTGAAGAAGATCTTAGTAGATGAAAAGATATCCCATGTTCTTGGATAGACTGATTTAATATTGTCAAAATGGCCATACTACCAAAAGCTTTATACAGATTTAATGCAATTCCAATTAAAATCCCAACAACTTTTCTCATAGAAAAAGCAATCATGAAATTCATTTGGAAGAATAAGAGACCCAGAATAGCCAAAGCAATCCTTAGCAAGAAAAGTGAAGCAGGAGGCATCACAACACCAGACCTTAAATTACTACAAAGCTATAGTAACAAAAATGGCATGGTATTGGCACCTAAATAGTCACAAAGACTAATGGTACAGAATAGAAAACACAGAGACAAGTACATAAATAAAGTTATCTCATACTAGACAAAGGTGCTAAAAACTTACATTGGAGAAAAGACAGCCTCTTCAACAAATGTTGCTGGGAGAACTGGAAATCCATATGCAGCAAAATAAAACTAAACCACTCCTCTCACCTTGCACAAACTCAAAGTGGATCAAGGACCCAGGAATTAGACCAGAGACCCTGAACATAATAGAAGAAAAAGTAGGCGCAAATATTCATCATGTCAGATTAGGCCCCAACTTCCTTAATAAGACTCCTAAAACCCAAGAAATAAAATCAAGATACAATAAATGGGATGTATTCAAACTAAAAAGCTTCTTCTTATCAAAGGAAATAATCAACAATGTGAAGAAAAAGCCTACAGAGTGGGAGAACATCTTTACTATGTGCACATCAGATAGAGTACTAATTTCCAGGATATATAAAGAACTCAAAAAACTCAACACCAAAAGAATAAATAACCCAGTCAATAAATGGGCTAAGGAACAGAACAAACACTTCACAAAAAGAAGAGATACAATTGATCAAAAAATATATGAAAAAATGTTCAACTTTACTAGTAATTAGAGAAATGCAAATGAAAACTACTCTAAAATTTCATTTCATTCCAGTCAGAATGGCAATTATTAAAAGTACAAGCAATAATAAGTGTTGGTGAGGATGTGGGGGAAAAGGTACACACATACATTGCTGGTAGGACTGCAATTTGGTTCAACCACTCTGGAAAAGCAGTATGGAGATTCCTTAAAATATTGGCATGGATACACCATTTGACCCAGCTATCCCACTCCTTGATCTATACCCAAAGGACTTAAAATCAGCGTACTACAGTAATCCAGCCACATCAATGTTTGTAGCAGCTCAATTGGCAATACCTAGACTGTGGAACCAAACTAGATGCCCTGCAATAGATGAATGGATAAAGAAACTTCGGTATATATACACAATATATTACTTAGCTTAAAAGACAATAACATTATGTCATTTGCAGGTAAATGAATGCAGTTGGTGAATATCATGCTAAGACAAGTAAGCCAATCCCCAAAATCCTAAGGCAGATTGTTTTCCTTCATAAGTGGATGCTGATCCATAATGGGGGGCGCATGGGAAGAATGGAGGAACTTTGATTGGGCATAGGGAGGGAGAGGGGAGAGGAGGGGACATGGGGGTAGGAAAGATGGTGGAATGAGATGGACGTCATTACCCTAGGTACATGTATGACTGCAAATATAGTGCAACTCTATATCATATACTACTAGAAAAATGAAAAGCTGTGCTCCATTTGTGTACAATGAATCAAAATGCATTCTGCTGTCATGTATAACTAATTGGAACAAATAAAAAAAATTTCTTCTTTCCAAGTAGTTGAATAAATTATAGTGCACCCCCAAATGGGGTACTATACAGTTGGTAAAATGAATTTGGGAGATCTATAATAAACTGATTTTGAATGAATTCCAGTGTATATTGTTAAGTGAAAGACAAAGTATAAAAGACTATCAGTGGGCTGGGGTTGTGGCTCAGTGGTAGCACACTTGCCTGGCATGTGTGAGGCACTGAGTTTTATTCTCAGCACCACATATAAATAAATAATAAAGGTCTATCAACAACTAAAAGAAATAAAAAAAAGACTATTGGTAATTTCTACTCTTTATGTGAGCAGGAAAGGGATATAAAAATATAGACATAATCTGCTTATTTGTCAAAAGATACAGGAAGGGTAAATCAGAAACTGAAGACTGGTTGCCTATAGGCTTTGGGTGAAAAATGGATGGAAAGAAGGGAAGCATGTGAATGAGGTAATACAGATAAGGAGGTAGTGATACTTCTCAGTGTTTGTTGTTTTATATATTATTGACTCTTAGAACCCTGGAAACATTTCACATCATAGGTGAATCAATAAGTAAAATCAAGAAGGTGGAGTGAGGGAAGATTCAATTGGAATACAAACAGCATCCAATGAACCTAATTCTATTTAAAATGAATAATATAGTCACACTGAAGGGGATCTGGAAGAAAAGAAATGGCCTAAGCCACTGTGGTAGGTAGCCTCTAAGATGACCTCCAATGATCCTCACCCCCTGACTTTCTTGCCCTTGTATAATCTCTTCTTGAGTTGGAGCAGGACTTAGTATTGTTTCCAATGAAAAGAATGTGGCAGGGATGATGGAGTATTACTTCTGAAATTAGATTACAAAAAGATTGTGGCTTCTGCCTTTGGCACCTCTTCTTGCTTGTTTACTCACTTTGACAGAAGCTAGCTGCCATGTTTTGAGTGGACCTATGGGGCAAAGAATTGATTTGTCAACAGCCAGGAGGAACTGAGGCTTATCAACAGCCACATGAATGAACTCGGGAATGAGTCCTTACCCAGTTAAACCATAAGATAAATGCAGTCCTCATTGACACCTTGACTGAAACCATGCACTAAGGGTATCCAGTAAAGCCGTGCCCAGATTTCTTACATATTTTGTGAGAAAAATATTTATGTTTTTGATTAATAAGTTTTGGGGGAAATTTGTTATGGAACAAAAGATAACTAATATAATAACCTTGAAGAACAGTATTCTGACTGGATAGTATAAGATTAAAGACAAAAATATACCAATACTGTATTCTTTTTTAAAAAAATATTTATGTTTTAGTTGTAGGTTGACACAATATCTTTATTTCATTTTTTCTGTGGTGCTGAGGATGGAACCCAGTGTCTCATGCATGCTAGGCAAGTGCTCTACCACTGAGCCACAACCCTAGCCCTGCAATACTGTATTCTTATTGATAATGTTATTCACAGGGGCATTGTTCAGAAATTTTGTAATAAATTTATGTGATCAAGATTGAACAAGTGAATGAATCTATTATAGATTATGAAAACCAATTTTCTTTTTTTATTAACTTTTTTAGTTGGACACAATACCTTTATTCCCTTCATTTATTTTTATGTGTACTGAGGATTGAACCCAGGGCCCTGCATGTGCCAGGGAGCATTCTACTGCTGAGCCACAATCCCAGCCCTGAAAAACAATTTTCTTATGGGTGGAGAAATATGTTACAAATAAGGAAGGAGGGAAGGCTAGACTGAACTTTGAGGCATTAGATTGGATTAATAAGTATCAGTGTGAATTCGTGGTTTTTAATAGAGATAGAGATATTGATATTTGTGTATTCATGGATTAGTGTACATTCCTATATTTCCCAGATTTATCCTCTGAGAGGACTAGGACTAATGACAACTCACTAGAAGTAAGCATACTTAATATCCAGACCTTAGTTTCAAAACACAGCACTCTAAAACATGGAACCAAGACTCTTTGAAAAAGTGACTGATTCCAGAGTTGGGGTATGGAAAATATAAATCATCCTGGAACATCTTTCAATACTAGAAAATGAGAAAACTTTCACACAAAAAGGTAGGAACGTGTCCAAAAAAGATGGAATCCCACCTGAAAGAGCCACTAGTGACCAAATATGGGACAATTTGATCCACAAAATAAATAATGACAAAATTGGATTTAACCTATGGAATAAAATAAGTATCTATTCACTCATACAAATATAAATGATTGAATGAATAAATAAATTGAGGAAAAAATGGCAGTTTTCCTGATACAGAATTTCAATAAATATATAGAGAAGGAAAGAACAAAATATAAAATCACCATTAGGCAAATACTACAGTGATAATTATTCATGGGTTAGAGCCACTGGTGGGTAACAGAAGCATTAGGTGAATGAGAAGAAAGAGGATATTAGCATAGTTTTAAAATATCTAAAGTGTTTATCATTTGAAGAGGAAAATATTAACTTTGCCCATCAAATGCCACCTTATCCAAGTAGTCATGATTAATATTAATAAGACATATAAGCATGGTGTACCTTTTGATAAGATGCACTGAGGAGAGTATAACATGACTTCTTGATATTCACAACTCCATATAATCATGAAGAAACATCAGTAAACCCAAATGGAAAGCCCATTATGCAAAATAACTTGTCATTACTATTCTTAAAAGTTTCCAGGTCATAATTTTATTCTCTTTTAATGCTTAGTAATGTTCCATTGTGTACATGTACCACAGTTTCTTTATCCATGCATCTATTGAAGGGCATTAGGTTAGAATAAAAAAATAAAGTAATTTTTAAAAAGTGTCTAAGTCATGAAAGTCAAATAAAGAATAAGGAATTGTTGCCAATCAGAGAGTACTGAAGAGAAATCACAACTGAATACAAGGTGTGAACCTGGAACAGAAAAAAAATAACAGTAGTGGAAAAACTGGTGAAGCTTTAAAGCATTGACTAATGGTATTGTGCCAATTTTATTTCCTGGTGTTGATGGTTATACTATAGTTATATAAGATGTTAACATTAAAGGAAGCCAGAAGGAGGATATATATGAACCCTCTACTCTTTTTGCAATTTTTATGCTTCGGAAGTTCTTTTCTGAAGCTCTCTGGTTTCATCATTGAGTGCAGGACTTACCTGTTTTTCAAAGGAAGGAAGTTGGTTCCCAGTTCCTATGAATATTTCACAGGGCACACATCTTTTAGTGTTATTTTTAATGGGCTTGTAGTTAATCTTCAGATCTACAAGTGTATGAATAAAAATGATCCAGAGTCACTTGACTTAGGGCCTCAGAAATATTATTATTTAGAAATAAGGCATTCTCTCTCACAGGCTCTACCTGGATGATGTATTGCAACACAGGGTATGACTATATATGTTGAATAGTGGAAGACGAGGGCAGTTATACCTCCAGCACTCTGCAACGGAGTTTCACAGAGCTATTACCACTCGGATCCTGTGTTTTCTATCTCTGAACAGCTACTTAACCACTGCTGCAGACAATAAAAGCCCCAGTCCCCCTTGAGTTCACAGCATAATTTATGTCTTGTCAGTGTTCTCTTGGCTAGTGTTTATTTTATCACAAGCAGAAGGAGAAAGAATTACATGTTGGAACAGTATAGGCAGCACATGTTCAATAACTTAAATCAATTTGAAATTTCTCAAAATGATGACCCTGTAAAGTAGCTCTGACATGGGTGACTTATCGTTAAAGCCTCATTTTAGGGTCAAAACCAAATATTTAGTCAATTCTTTTTCTCATTCCTCCCTCTACCATCCAGTGGCCCTCTAATTAGTTTTAACAGGCCTGATTTAAAAAAAAAATGATACAGGCGAATATTACAAAGAAGTAAAAAGAATTTATTTTTTAAAAAACCAAATCCCAAGGTTTAGAGGTAAATCACACTCTATGGTCATCATTATAGGTAGCTCTCATATAAGTATTAGGAAGATGAATGGATGTGTGTATGTGTGTGTGTGTGTGTGTGTATAAACAAAGGCAAAAGAAAAGTGATTATACAGAAGCATGTTATTATTTTAATAAAGTCTAGTAGATTTGATTTTTCCTGAATTTAACAAGTTAAAATAAAGTTAAAGAATCATTGAAACTTACTTAGATTAATGTTTCTTGGCCATAAGAGATAAGAGATCCCTTTAAGATAATGAATACAGGTTGTAAAGATCATTAGAACGCTGAAGTCATGATATGTTGTAGCACTCCACATCTCAATTTTCAACAGTATGGTGAATTTACCACTTTCAAAGATGAACTATTTAGATCTCTTAGCTCCTTCTCTCACTTCCCTCCCATATACCGTTCATTTTTGACTGCTTGTCTTTGTTTTATTTCATCAGGGCTAATAATATTTACAGGCTATTATGCAATCATAATTCTCTCAGTTAAGTTTTACATTTAATTGGATTCAGTGCTTACTGTTCCATTACTTTATCTTGTCCTGAGTTCCTCATTAGATTCCCCTCTTGGTTGTCTGAATTTTATGATCAAGTACTATTTTTTTAAAAGACCTCATTAGGGCTCTGCATTTCCCAAGTTTTTAATTTATTCATGTCTGAGAATATCTGCCAGTTGCTTTTATACTTGAATGACTTGTCTGGGTAAAGTATTTTGTAGTTACATTTACTTTCCTTTAAGATTTTCCTTTATCTTCTAGCACAAAAGGTCCTAGGGAAGAGTCTGAGACCAGTGAGAGAATTTCACCCTTGTAGATAAGTTGCTTTTTCTGCTTGAATACTTAGATTATTTTTATTCATACTTCAGGTTTAAAAACTTAACCAGGATATGTTTTGATGGTTTTTGCATCGTGTCAATGTTTCGTAGCATATTGTGTGACCTTTGATTGGAAGAACCAATTCTTCCTTCATGGAAATGTTACTTATTTCAGAGATCCAAATATTGGATCATCTTTTTGTGTCTGCTTTATTTATTATCTTCCTGTAGTTGTTTAAAGACTTCCCCCTGTACATGTACCTTCATTACCTCATAAATTTCCTCTATTCAGTTGGTTCTGTTTTCTTGTTATTTACAATTTGTTTATTATAATCTTTATTAAAAGCATTTGGGGTTTAATTTGATTTTCTTATCCCTGTTATCTCTCTCCTCATTCCCTGATTTTGTTATATTCTGTTTTATTTACCATTTTTTGTAGCATAAAACCCTCCTAGAAAAAATAGGTGTTTCCCTTTTGTTGATATGTGTTTGCCTCTAGAAGAGGTGAGTCTTCCTTTTATTCTTCTCCCCCCTTTCCCCCTCCTTTTTTCCTTTACTGTGGCAGTATTTTGGTATAGTTGCTTTGCAATTAGACTAACCTATAGAGATATTAATAGGCACTATCAAGGTCTATTTCAAATATAAAAGACCTTGAGGCTCACCTGTGTGAATGCCTCCAGCCAACTCCTTTGTCCCTGAGGTGGGAAAATGGGAAGGTGGAGGTGAACCTAGATAGAAGTAATGGGAAGGCTATAGCCTTCGTAGTTTTTCAATGCCTATTTTGCATAGGTTTTGCTTCATGTTCTATCCAGAACCATATATAAACTCCTAAGGTAATACACCAAAATGAGTTTTTTCTGCTATCAGGTCCCCTCCTGGATGGTAGAAGTTCTATCTCTTTTCACTTAAATGAATAAATCCTGCTCCATTTCCTCTTCCCTTCTGTGATTATCTGTGGATAATTTGCGAGACAAGAACCCAGAAGGAAATTGGCAAAGTGGGAAATATTCTCTTATCTCAAAACTCCAGTTTTCAGTTGTTTGGGTAGACAGTTCAGTTGGTGCTACATGGGTGTTTTCAGAAAAACATGTGTTGGTGACTTAGTCTTTTAAGGTCCTATTAAATATATCAAGGCCACTCTACCCAGCCAGTATTGTATTTATATTTGTGTGGGTTTTGGCTCACTCATCTTCTCAGCTCAAGATGTTCCTTTGGAAAAGGTGATGAATCCTAATGGATCTTCCTGCCATTGCTGAGGTTTTGAGGGTGACCTATGTACTACCTCATTCAATTTCTTTGCAACTTGATGGATATTGCTAAAACTCTCATGATTTATTGGAGTTCTTTCAGCTCTTCGTTTGAGTAGTGAGAATGAAGTTAGAAGGCTAGCCATGCTATGTTCTACTGTCCCTTATCTTCCTTTCCCAGTTTAAATTATATGCTCAATTATTATATTGATCCTCTAAAATATACCCTACTTTCCTAGATGGCTAAACCACAATCCCACCTAAGTTGGTGAGGTTTTTGTTGCTGTGGTCAAAATACCTGATGTGAGCAACTTGGAGGAGGAAAGATTTATTTTGGCTCATAGTTTCAGAAGTATCAGTCAATGGTTGGCTGGCTCCATTGCTCTGGACCTGAGGTGATGCAGAGCATCATGGCAGAAGGGTATAGCAGCTTATGGCAGCGGGAAGCAGAGAGAGAGAGAAAATAAAGGGGGGGGGCAGGGTCAAGACAGACCCTTCCATGGCATATCCCTAGTGACTTATATTCTCTAATTGGGTCCCACCTCCCTGTAGGCCATTCAGCTGTCAATGGATTAACCCACTGATGAGGTCAGAGCTCACATAATCCAATCACTTCCTCAAAGCCCCATCTCTGAACATTGCTGCATTAGGGACCAAGCTTTCAACACAAGTCTTTGGGGGACACTTCATATCCAAACTGTAACACTAGATAAATCCAACTCTACCATTTCTGTGTAGCCATTCACCTGTGTAACTGAATGTGACAGGAAAAAACATACAATTTTGCTGAATATTTTCATGAACTGCAAGTGGATTCTTGACGCCACCTAACGATCCCACTACTTTTCACTAGTCCAGTTTGTGCACCCACTCTCCCAGATGACTGTTTCACACATTCTCTTCTTTCCTCAAACACCCAACACCTCCTCTTTCGACTTCTCTGTCAGATAGTGTTCATATTTCCTACTTCATTGAGAAAACTGAAATGGTCAGAAGAACACTTTTTCAAACTCCTACCAAAACATTCACCCACATACATTCATGTGTTCTCATATCTTCTGCCTTCTATTCTTTTGCTAAACATAGAGTTCATCTATGCTTCTGTGTAAGGCCAATTCTGCCAACTCTGTATTAGATCCCCCTCTTACCTATTCAAGGATATCACTCCAACATTTATCCCTTTTCCCTCATGTGTTTCTTTCTCTCCTGGATAAATTCCTTCAACATAAAGACATACTACTAGTCCTCTCAGTTTAAAATAGTCTTCTGTTGACCCCACTTAAAGCCCATTTACCATATCCCCATTACATGAGAGCTCATGAATTGTCTATACTAGCTGTCTCCAATTCATCTCTGTCCATACTTTCTTGATCCCCCTCCAATCAGACTTTCCCAAAGTCATTATAACTTCTGTGTTTTACATTCAACAGTTAATTCTCAGTCCTCATTGTCTTTAATCTTTTAGCAGCATTTGCCACTGCTAATCACCTCATCCTCTTGGAAACACTTTGTTTACTTAGCTTCTAGGAAAACACAGTCTACCTTCTCATTTTCTTTCTTCTTTACTGGCCACACTTTCCCAATCTCCTTTGGTATACAAAAATATATGTCATTTTTTGACTTCTTGACTTTGAAGTGACTAAGTCCCTAGTCTAAGGGACTTTGCCCCTTTGAAGTGACTTAGTCCCTAGACTTTTTCTTTATCCTTATTCCCTTAGTGATCTTTTTTTTTGTCATGGAAATTTAAATATTTTATAGTACCAAATATGTATCTTTTCCTATATATGCCCACTAAACTCCATATTTGTATATCCAACTTCCTGCTTAACATATCTACTTGGATAGCTCATAAGCATCCCTAAATGAGCATGTTAGAAACAAAACTTCTGATTTCCACACATACCTCAGATTTGTTCTAGTGTGTCTTCTATATATCATGGAATACCAACTTTGTCCTGCCTTTTTTTAAATAGCTCAGGTCCAAAACCTTGGTGTACTCTGATTGTTTTCTGTTTCTTATTCTCTTATACCCTACAATCAATCCATCAGAAGAAAAAAATGTGTTGACTCTCTGATATCTACTTTCCTCCTTCTCACTTCTCCTTCCCTTCCTTCTCCCACCTCTTGAATCTGAATTTTTATGACCCCCATCACTATCACCCTTGTCCTAGTACTTGTTTTTATAAGGTACTTTCTT
The DNA here is from genome assembly GCF_021218885.2 of Marmota monax. NCBI lineage: Eukaryota > Metazoa > Chordata > Mammalia > Rodentia > Sciuridae > Marmota > Marmota monax. The sequence goes on along the minus strand of NW_026695225.1, from coordinate 2,554,879 downwards.
CCTCAGAACTCAACAATGGCCCCACATTTTACTCAGGGTAAGACCAAAGCTATCACAATGGCCCTCAAAGTTCTACATGATTTGGTTCTGTGTTGCCTCTCTTATGTCATCATTTACTTTTTTTCTCTTCAATCATTCCATGCCGGCCTCCTCAACCTACTTATTCTCTCAAACATGCCAAACACTCTCTCATGAGTTGCTATTGCTATCTACTTGGACTATCCAATATATGTTGGTGGTGCCTAGAACTAGTGGGCACTCAAATAATATTGAATTAAATTCAATGAGATAACAAATTAAGCAATAGATTTTATGACTGTAGAGAGTATAAGAGCACCTCCTAAATTGACATAATCCCTTTATTCTTCGTTACATTTCACCTTCATTTCTTCCCTCAATTCTTCTTTCATGCATACAGCAATAGGAAGAGGAAGGGAGATGCTGCATCTTTAGACTCAGGTTTCAACTTCATGTGGGAGAACTGATACTCTCAGTTTGTTTGCATGGATGCCAAGGGTCTTTTTTTGCTTACTTGTGCATTTTGGGGCATCTGTATAATATGAGTATCCTTTTGCTTTCTAGTTTGCAGAGCAACATATGTGCACAGAGGGTACATTCAATCAATTTCGGTCTGAGAATTCTTTCTGAAAATAATCAGTCATTTAGAACATTATTTACTGACCAAAATCATTGATTTAGTTTAGAGAAATGATGTTCAGATTCTCTATAATAAACTATAAACTGTAGTTTCCCTTGTTCTGCTGGGTAAAGCCATCATTGTTGGTCTGGTATACCTGTGTTTGTATTGCATTTCATTTAACAAATACTCATAACCAAATTCCAACTTTATTCATGGGGAGACACACTTGAGTGTTTATAGTTAACAACATTGATTCTAATTAAATTCATTCTTAACTTTTTTCTCAATTGACTTTTCCTCATTTAACATGCATACAGGGTTATGCTGTTATAGTCCTCTCATTTTCTGATGCCAGTTCTGACTTGCAAAGACTATTGACATTTCTGATTGTCTGCTACCTTTTAACATTGCAATAAAGTGCAGTGGATATTTTAAGTCCAAACTGGATCAATATGATGGACCTCCACCCTTTAAAATATTTTCTGTGTATAAGTGGAGAGTCAAATAATAAAGAATGAGGAGGATTTGGCAGTTGTTATGGTTTAGATATGAGGTGTTTCCAAAAGCTCCTGTGTTAATCCAGGAGATGAAATAATTAGATGATGAGAGTTATAACCTAATAAGTTGATTGATACATTTGATGGATTAATAATTTGAAAGGGCTATTGTACTGGGTGGTAACTATAGGCAGGTGAGGTATGTCTGGAAGAGGTGAGTTGCTGAAGGCATGTCTTTGGGGATTGTATCTTATACCCTGGTCTCCTCACTTGTTCTTTCTGCTTCTTGGCTACCATTAGGTGAGCAGCTTTCCTCTGCCTTATGGCATGGCATTCTGCCTCACTCAGGTGTAGAGCAATGGAATTAGCTGACCATGGACTGAGCCTCTAAAACTGTGAGCTCAAATAAACTTTCCCTCCTCTATGTTGTTCTTGTTGGGTATTTTGGTCATAGCAGTGAATTTCCAACTAATACAGCAGTCTCTCTGAAGACTCAAGGGTTTCATATCCCTTGGGGTTGTAAAAATGGATTTTTTTTTAGAAAAACATTGCTTGCTCGTATTTACCAGGTCTAAGAGAAAGTATCTATGTCAAACAGTTATTGGCACTATCTGGGAATCAGAGATGTCATTGAAGATATTACAACTTATATAAAAACTCTTCCTGCAAACATTTTATTGGTACAGTCATCATACTTTTTACCTTTCAATTTTTTTTTATCTTATTTGATTAACCTGTAAAAAGTGTTCAGCTAGGGGAAAACCAATTTATTCTGAAAAAAGAACATGTATTAGTAAGAATTTAATTGTCAACAAGCTCTGGGACTTTTAAAACTGATAAAACAATGAAATGTTCTTATTTTTGGGGTTAATTTGTTTCCTCTCTTGCAATGTCCTAACCTCTATCTCAGAAGTGTTTTCTTAGTACACTGAAAAGATCCTGGGAAGCTATTTGTACATGGTTATTTGGCACTTCATTACAGTTGTAAAATACTTTTAAAGACTTCAAATTATTTCCCATATACAAAAATATGTCTCTCTGAAGACTCAAGGAAAATGCCTTGGACTGTTAAATATGAATCAGGTTGTTAGAGTTGTGATCTAATTTTCTTAGCAAAGAGCAACAGGCATAGTATGTCTTAGTCGCGTTTGTGGGTTGAATTCTGTCCCCCCAAAGGTATGTTGAAGTTCTAAACCTCTGTGCCTGTGAATGTGATCTTATTTGGAAATAGATCCTTTTCAGATTTAATCAACATAAGTTGAGGTCATGCTGGAGAAGGGAGCCATAAATCAATATAATTAGTTTCCTTATAAGAAGAAGAAAAGAGCCAAAATCATTTATGGAGAGAAGACAGAGGCTGAGATTGGAATAATGATGACACAAACTAAGGAATGCCTAAAGCCACCAGAAACTTGAAAAGTCAAGGAAGGGGTCTCGCTAGAGGGTTCAGAGGATCATAGTACTACCAACATCTTGGTTTTAGACTTCTAGTCTTCTGAACTGGAGGAGAATATGTTTCTTTTGGTTTAAGGCACTTGATATATACTATTTCATTATACAAACTCTAGGAAACTTATATTTGTTTCCTTATATTAGTTTCAGTAATTATATTATTACTGAAAAAAAAGGTAAGTCAGAACTCAAAAAATGAATGAAGACTGCCTGCATCGAGACATAATTTGATAGCAACAAGGTGTATTTCCAGATAAATCTCTACTAGATAGAGTCCTGCACATGTTCCGAAGTAGAAGGCAGTTATTTCTACTTTAATATCACCTACTCTGTTTAAACCACAAGTAAAAAATCATTCAAATGATATGATGTTCGAGGAGATGGTGTGGTTTTCCACAATAATTTCACCTTCTGATATTAGGCAAGTTGCACTTAGGTTCCTAATCTAATTTGTTCCATAGCAGTGATGGCAGCATCTATATGAATGAGAAAAGGCAATGCTGCAATCACTGCTAGAAATCACTATTTTAGAGCACAGACAACATGATTAAACTTAGAGATACCACAGTTATGTGATTTCCTATTATGAAAAATACAACCTTTACTCACGGGCATAGGAACATCAGATGATTTAGTTAATTCTAGGTATCTCCTGCAGTACAATATTAGCAGCTGTGAAGGTGGGTGGGCAGGAACACTGCCAATTTTGGGAGGAATTTACAATAGTCACAGAAATTAGGGACCTCTCTCTAATTCCCTGTCTAAACAAGATTAAGCAAGAAGGAGTAAAGCTGTGTTCCCAGATTCCTCTCAGCCTGTCTGTAAGCACATTCAGCCACACTTTCATTTTCCTTTACAGATTGTAGCTGATGCCTTTATTAACACTCTCTTTCTGTTTGGCATCAGGTCTTCCTAGTAGAGCAAGGAACACAAGTGGTTTTCTTTTTTTTTTTTTTTAAAGAGAGAGAGGGAGAAATTTTTTTAATATTTATTTTTTAGTTTTCGGCAGACACAACATCTTTGTTTGTATGTGGTGCTGAGGATCGAACCCGGGCCACACGCATGCCAGGCAAGCACGCTAGCTTCAGCCACATCCCCAGCCCCGTTTTTCTTAAATTATATACCGCTCTGTATTCAAGTTTGGCAGGCACAAAGAAGAAAGGGTCATCAACAACAAAATCATTGCCATCACCATCACCATCACCAATTTATTTCAGATCTACTATGTATAAAGGTCAGTAGACTAGATCTTGGGAAAACAGAGAAATACAAAGCATGCTATCCTAGCTCACAAGAGCTAACAATCCAGTTGTTAAGGTAGAATATACAGAAATGAAGTAACATAATTTATAGTGTGGTATGTTAAGATGAGTGAAACTTTCAGTAAGTATACTGTGAGTCTACAGGAGACAGAGGCTTTCAATGAGACATTGTTAGCAAAGACTCCATGGAGAATGTGGGACTTGAGCTGAACCATTGAAGATAAATAGAGGTAAATAAGGAGAAATGATGGAAAGTACATTTTCCTTCTAGATGGAAAGAATGTAGTTGACAAAACTCTGGATATGGGTCTCTTCCTATACATGAAACATGTATAGGAGACTACAACTGGATCAATTTGACGGGATTGGAAAGTTTCTCAAGTGAAGCAAACAGAGGCTAGATTGTGGAAGAAAGAACTTGGTATTTGACTTAGCTCTTTTTGAGATTACTTGTAGGAAACTATTGAGCATGGGGATGATATTTGCAAAGCAATATTTTCAGAGGTCTGACTAATGGGAATCAGTTAAACACTTTTCATGATATTTTGAAGATCTGGAATAAAATACTAGGAACAAAAATGGCAACTATCATTAGGGCAAGTTTTGGATAGGTGATTTACTGAATGCAAAAGTGGGAAGAGCAAACATTGGAAAGTAAGTAATCAAAGTTTCCTCTGATTTTAGACTACTTCTTTATACATTTATACAATGACTATTAAGCTCCAGTAGTGTGCCAGGCAGCGTGCTAGGTATTGAGGACATAAAGATTGGAAATGAACCATTCATAGCACTGAGATACTACACACAAACTTTCTAATAATTAAAAATTGCTGTGTCAGTTGCTCTATGTAGTAATAACTGGTTCCTATCTTTATGCAGTGACAGATTCCTTTGAGAAACCAAGGAAAACTATGGCTATTTCTGACTAAGTATATAATCAAGTACACAGATATACCCAATCCATGCTAACGAGCCTTTCACAGATGCAAGAACAGAGTGCAACTGGAGTCTTAGTGAAGGGGTTCATGTCATTGTTAGGACTGTTGTGACAAGCCTTTGCAGAAGAGAGGGATGCTGTTTGAGGGATGACTAGAAACTCACAAGAATACAGTGCTGTAATATAAACATAGGGATTAGATATTCAGGTAAAACCATAAAACTATAAAGTTATGTGATAAGTTCAGGGGACAGTAACTTGGCATGGCTGGTGTATAAATAGAAAAATGGGAGTGGGAAAATTATTAATAGAAACCTGGGAAAAGATTATAAACATCTTTTTAAAATATCAGTACTATTAGTAGAAATGAATAAAATTGGCTATTTAGAAGAACTGTCATATGCTGCATCTTCTGCTAAGTATTTTAAGTATATTATCAATAAGCTTTATGTCAATAATACAAGTCATGTATTATTATACCCACTTTAGATATGAAGAGATTGAGTTATTATATTAGAGTTTTTGTTTAAGATTATACAGATAGTAAGTGGTGACCTGAGAGTTAAAATGTCTGATTCCAAAGCCTGTCCTAATTTGACTGTTATACTATCTCTGTTAAAATGTTTTTACTGTATCATGTAAGCACTGGGGAGACATCAAAAGTTTGAATGCAGAAAAGAAGCATAAAACATACAATAGAAGACTGTTTTAGAAGCCTCATTTTATTGGTAATATGAAAAATGGAATGGAATGGAGTGAGAGCCTGGGATTAGGATGAACAGGTAGGAGGGTATTATAAAAGCCCAAGTTTAAGAAGATGACAGTCTAGTCCTTACTAACTAGGCTAGTGAATAAACTGAAATTATATGAAATTTTCAAATTGTATTTCAATTTTTCATCTATCAATTTTTTTAAAAAAATATTTGTTTAGTTGTAGAGGGATACAAAATATCTTTGTTTATTAATTGATTTTTTAAATATTTATTTTTTAGTTGTAGTTGGACACAATACCTTTATTTTATTTATTTATTTATTTATTTTTATGTGGTGCTGAGGATCGAACCAGTGCCTCACATATGCAAGGCAAGCACTCTACCACTGAGTTACAGCCCCAGCCCTCATCTATCAGTTTTTGATTCATAGATTTTGTGGGTTTGTCTTTGTCCTTGCAGTTCTAGCAATTTTTACTTCATGTGTTTGAAGCACTATTAATAGTTGCATAAACAGGGCTGCGCTTGTGGCTCAGTAGTGGAGTGCTCGCCTAACATGCATGGGGCACTGGGATCAATTCTCAGCACCACATAAAAAAAATAAAATAAATGTATTGTGTCCACCTAAAACTAAAAAATAAATATAAAAACAAATAGTTGCATAAACAATCAGAATTATGATGTTCTCAATGAATGCTCCCTTTTGTCAACATGACATCATCTTCATTGTCTTTAGTAATATTATTTGCTCTGAAATCTACCTTGTCAGATAATAAATATAACCGTTCCACATTTCATTTGATGTTGGTTAGCAAGGTATATTGTTCTCCTTTATTTTAATTTGATATATCTGTGTTTTATATTTTAAAGTGAAGATATTTTAGGCTGCATATAGTTACGTCTTGTTTTATTATCCAATCTGCAAACTCTGTTTTTTAACTGTGTGTGTGGGGGGGTGTATGTGTGGTTAAACCATTTATAGTTAATGTGATTAGTGCTATGATAGAGTTTTAAATCTCACATCTTGAAATTTGATTTCTTTTGTTCTGTTTGTTCTTTATTTCCTTAATCCTTAAATTCTGCATTCTTCTTGAATTTTATTTTAGGGGAATAATCTTAGTTTCTTAGTTTCTGTGAGTGGCCTAAAAGTTAAACCAACATATGATAGGTTAACAGAAGGAGAAAATAAGATTTTAATTAAAACATATGCATGGAAGTCTAACAAAGAAATGGAACTCAAAAGGATGGCCAGATGTTTGAGGTTTATATATCATTTCATAAAAAACAAAAGAAAGGAGTTTTAGACATTTGGGCAAGGGAAACAATTATAGGGGAAAGAGTATGTAAATTAGGTTCATCTTATTATTTAGTAAGAATCTCTCAGGTAATAAAGGGTTGTCTTCTGGAATAGTTTTTTCCTAGTACAGAGACATCTTTACAAATGGATTTTTTTTTCTAATTGGAAAATCCCTTTATAGAAGGGGAAACGTATATTTTGATTTTAGATAGTTAGGGGAGGTAAAGTGCTTTTCCTGCATCTACTACTGGTTCTCAATTGCCTTTCCCTGAAAATAATCTGTATGCCAAAATGCCATATTTGTGGGTAGGATATTCTGGTTTCCTTCAAACTAATTAAGTATTTTTAATGATTCCATTTCATATCCTTTGTCATCTTATTAGTTTTAGTTCTTTGTTGGGTTATTTAAATTGTTGAGTTATAGTTTGTGGTATACATTTTTAACTTGTCATGGTCTACCTTCAATTGATGTTATAGCACTTCAAATATAGTATAAAAGCCTGATGACTATATGCAATAGTCCATCTTTATCCATGAGGGATAAACTCCAAGATCCAAAGTAGATTCCTGAAACTACAGATAGTAGCAAACCTTATATATAATATGTTTTTTCCTATATGCCCTGCATTGCTGTCACATATATTCATGTTTGTCTTTACACATTTTATGCCATGGTGCCTCCTTTGCATCACCGTTCTCATGCTTTATTAAATAAAATAAGGGTTATTTTGACACAGGAATGTTGATACCTTAAAACTGAATCTGATAGCTGACACAGCTATTAAGTGACAATTTCCAGTCATTATTTCTCAAAATATTTTCTTTGCCCTGTCCCCAATCTCTCTTCAAAGACTACAGTTTTACATATATGATGTTGTCTAATACTCTATTCAATTGAAAACATATCTCTTGATTTTCAAACTTGTATAATTTTTTCCCACTATGGTAAAGACAATTAATGCAAGTTCTATGCTTTTAATATTTTAAGTGCATAATTCAATATACTTAACTATATGTATAATGTTGTTCAGCAGATCTCTAAAAGTTGTTCATCTTTATTTAAAGAGAGAAAGAATTTTTAATATTTATTTTTCAGTTTTTCGGTGGACACAACATCTTTATTTTATTTTTATGTGGTGCTGAGGATCGAACCCAGCACCCCATGCATGCCAGGTGAGTGCGTTACCGCTTGAGCCACATCCCCAGCCCCTAAAAGTTGTTCATCTTTTTAAAAAAATGTTTTTAATTGTTGATAGATCTTTATTTTATTTATTTGTTTATATGTGGTGCTGAGAATCGAACCCAGTGCCTCACATATGCCAGGCAAATGCGCTACCACTGAGCCCCAGCCCCAGCCCCAGCCCCAACCCCAAGTTGTTCACCTTGCATAACTGAAACTTTATACCCAATGAATAGCAGCACTCATTCCCCTCTCCCCCAACCCTGGCAACAACCTTTCTACTCTTTGTTTCTTTGAATTTAACTGTTTTAGATTCCTTATAAAGGTGGAGTCATGCTGTATTTGACTTTCTGTGACTGGCTTATTTCTGTTACCACAATGTTTTCTATGTCTTCCATGTTGTCACATATTGCAGGATTTCCTTTGTTTTTAGAGCTGAATAATATTCCATTGTGTTTACATGCCATGTTTTCTGATTGTTTAGAAACTGCCATACTATTTTCCAGAGCACAGCACCATTTTATTTTTTTAGTAACAGAGCACAAGAGTTCTCATTTTTCCATATCCTCACCATCACTTATGTTTTAGAAAATAATTCATCTAACTGGTGTGAACTAGTACTGCATTATGAATTTGATTTGCATTTTGTGCTGATTTAATGATGTTGAGCATCTATTCACGTACCTGTTGGTCACTGTATGCCTTTAATTGAGAAATATCTATTCAACCTTAGACCATTTAAAAAATCAAGTTATTATTTATTTTGCTGTTGAGTTGTAGGATTTCTTTATACGTTTTGGAAATTAGCTCCTTATCAAATATATGGTTTGCAAATATCTTCTCCTGTTTGGTAGGTTGACTTTTCACCTTGTCCATTGTTTCCTGTGCTGTTCAGATATTTTCTTTGCTGTAGTCTCACTTTCCTACTTTTTAATTTTGATTCCTATGCCTTAATATACACGAAATCACTGCCAAGATCAATGTCATGAAGCATTTCTCCCTGTTTTCTTCTAGGAGTTTTACAGTTCCAGGTCTTGTGTTTAAGTGTTAAATTCATTTAAAATTGATATTTGTATAGTGGAATATAAGGGTCCAGTTTCGTTCTTTTACTTGTATATATCCAGTTTCCCCAACATCATTTGTGGAAGAGACTAATTTTTCCATTACATGTTCTCAGGACCTTTGTAGATGATCAGTTGATTTCTGGACTCCCTGTGTTCTTTCATTGGCCTAGGTGTCTATTTCTATATGCCAAAGCTATGCATTTTAATTACTATAGTTTTGTAATATATTTTAAAATCAGGACATATGATACTTCCAGGTTTATTCTTCTTGCTCAAGATTGCTTTGAGTTATTCAATATCTTTTGTGCTCCACATGAATTTGGGGACTGTTTTTATTGCTATAAAAATTAAATTGGGATTTTTAACAGGGATTACATTGAAGCTGTAGGTCACTTTGTGTAGTGTGGATATTTTAATAATATTAAATCTTATAAATAAAGAGCACACAATATCTTTCCATTTATTTATTTCTTCTTTAGTTTCTTTCATCAATGTTTTGTAATTTTCAGTGTGAAACTATAATATCCTTGGTTACATTTATTGCTAAGTATTATATATTTGTGATGTTATTGTAAAAATTTTAGATTTTTTCCTTTTTGGTTTGTTCATTGTTAGTGTATAGAAATGGAACTTATTTTTATTCATTGATTTTGTATCCTCCAACTTTGCTGAATTCACTTATTAAGTTCGAACAATATTTTTGTGGATTATATAGGGTCATGTCATCTACAGAGACAGTTTTGCTTCTTTCTTGCTAATTTGGGTGCCGTTTTTCTTTTTAGTGTCTAATTATTCTCACTGGGACTTTTGGTACTATGTTAAATAAAAGTGACAAGAGTGGGCATCCTTGCCTTCTTCCTGATCTTGTATAAAATAGTTTTTACCATGAATATGACGTTACTATAGGCTTTTCATATATGACCTTTCTTATATTGAGGTACATTCCTTCTATATATAATTTATTGAATTTTTTTAATCATGTAAATATACTAAATTTTGTTCAAATGTATTTTCTGCATCTGTTGACATCCTGCAATTTTTTATATTTCATTCTATATATTCATTAATTTATTTCCATATGTTGAACCATCTTGTGTCCCAGGGATAAATACCATTTGGTCAAAGTATGTGATCCTTTGAATATGCTGTTGAATTCAGTATTATGTTGAGGATTTTTACATTTATGTTCACCAGGAAAATTAATCTGCAGTTTTATTTTTGTGATGTTTTTTGATTGTAATGAGAGTAATGTTTGTTTCATTAAAAAAGTTCATAAGTGTTTTCTCATTTTCATTTTTTGGAAGAATGTTTAAGAAAGATTGTTGTTAATTCTTTAAATGTATGGTGTAATTTGTCAGTGATGTCACCTGGTCCTGGATTTTTCTGTGCTGGGAAGTTTTTTATTACTGATTCAATTTCCTTATTTTTTATTGCTCTTTTCAAGTTTTCTACTTAGTCATGATTTATTCTTAGTAAGTTGTATATTTCTACGAATTTTTTCTAGATCATTCAGTGTTTTCATATATAATTGTTCATTAATAATCTCATAATTATTTTTATTTATTTATCAGTTATAATATCTCCTCTTTTGTTTGTGACTTTGAATCTTTTTTTCTGAAGGTATAGTTAATTTTATCTTTTTATAATCCAACGTTTAATTTTGTTGATCTTTTCCGGTGTTTCACTAGTCAGTCTCTATTTCATTTGTTTATGCTCTGATATTTCCTATTTCCTTCCTTCTATTAACTTGGGTCATGATTTATTTTTCCTTTTCTACTTCCTTGAGGTGTAACATCAGATTGCTTGAGAACTTTCTTCAAAAGAAGTTATATATCACCATTAACTTCTCTCCTAGTTTTGCCTTTCCTGCAATCCATAAGTTTCAGTATGTTGTGTTTCCATTTGTCTTGAAACATTTTCTAGTTTCCCTTTTGATTTATTCTTTAACTTAATGATTGTTCAGGAGTTTGTTGTTTATCTTCCATCTATTTGTGAGTTTTCCCATTTTTCCTTTTTTCCCCTCTACCTCAGAAATCACTGTCCTTCTTTGCCTAATTTTCAATGTTTTAGAAATAGTTTTTTGAATGTACTTTTTGTTTGTTTGTTTTATGTTAATGAGTAAATCCCATCCACATTCCTCCATCTTGGATAAATATAGAAAAACAGGCAGTATGTAATTAGATTATTGTTTGGCAATATCCCTCATATCTGACATTTGGCCAATAGAACATGGATGGAAGTGAAAGTGTGGCGGTTTCATGCATAGAATTTATAGGCTTTTAGGTTTCTCCCTGCTCCTTTGACAGATTTTTGGTTTCAGCCATGAGAAGAATGTGAGCCAGGTAACTGTTGCCCCTTCAAGCTGGGGTACTTTAATGAAAACCCTGCAGCAAATCTGTCTTTGACAGTACTTTGAAACAGTTACCCCAGATGAATGAAAATAATTATTAGTAAGAAATAATCCTTAATTTGTTATATGCCATTGAGATTTTGTATTTTTTAACTATGTAGCAAAAGTTGCTTGTTACATAGTGGTGGTAGAGTTTAACAGGTGAGGTCTAATTTAGTAGTTTCTTTGAGATGGAATTAATAGGACCTGAAGAACTATTGTTTTGTGGGAAGGAAGAAGGAAATGAAGGCCACTGTATGATGTGATTTTTATTATTTTAATTGGAAATTATGAGGAGGATTTCTGGCCTTGAAAATACTGAGTCAAGCCAGGTACAGGGGTGTACACCTGTAATCCCAGCAACTTGGGAGGCTAAGGCAGGAGGATTGCAAGTTCAAGGCCAGCCTCAGTACCTTAGCAAGACTCTAAGCAACATAGTGAGACCCTCTCTCAAAATAAAAAATAAAAAGGCCGGGGATGTAGCTCAGTATCAAAGAAAGAAAATATTAAGTTGACTGTGGAATATCCAGATAGAAATGTCCAATTAGTTGAAAATAATAGCTTGGAGCTTTTGAAAGAAAAACTGATCTGGGCTAGAAATATAGATTTAGGAAGCATCAATAGCTTGTAGGTATAAATTGATACTATGGGAATGATTTTGGTCTCTCAGAATGTGAATGTAAAAAGGTGAAGAATGAAAACTTAGGCTTCCAATAGCATTTAAGAATGGAAAGAGGTAAAGCACCTCTTAACAGTTAATACTATTTGTGTATATTACTATTAAGATTAATTTCTAAGGAAAAATACAAGAGTTTTCATAAATAATTCTCAAAGCTAGATATTTTGGAAACTGACATATCATAGTTGTTTTGATTCTTTTTCTTACTGAGTTAATAAGCAAACAGAAAAGTTAAAGACTTGTAGAATTCCAACTAGTTGTTCAAATTGCTAAATTTGGAGGAAGAGTATACATATCAAAAGGATTATTATGGGGATTTCCCATTATACAACTTCCAGAAAACTGTGACTTCTCATCAACTTTGTTCAAAATTAAAGCAATCCCAGCAGCCCTCTGTGTAACAATGATAACCTACTTTGTATTAATCTGACAGCAAAGCTCCTATCACTGCTAAGAATCAAAGTGTATAAATAAACGGAAACTTTAATTTGCCTTAAAGACAGTTGGCACTATAGCAGTCACTGAACATTTTGAAACAATGTGTGAAAGCAGTTTTTGTATTTTTTTAGTTGCTTCTGGTTTATCTGCATATTCATAAGTGGCCTATGGATGCAATACAATTGTTATCATGATTTCTGAGTTTTGGCTTCATCTCAGAACATTGTTTGAAAATCCCTTGTGTTCACATAATTTCCTCACAGAGGCATGTTCTATCTATCTTGCTCTTTTCCAACATATTTTTTGAAGATATAAATTATCAAAGCTCATCCTAGAAAAATGAGATGCACTTAATAGCTATCTGTCTTTGAAAGAAATTACATGTGTTCTTAAAAACATCACCACAAAGAAACTTCATATCCAAGTGGTTTTTCTGTCTAAACATGTATTTACAATATGACCCATCAATACCATTCCTGGGTAATAACTCATATGAAATGAAAATGTATGTCCATTCAAAAACTTAATACACTTGTTCATAACAGCTTTATTCACCATTGCATAAAACAGAAAAGAACATAAATATGCATTGATTGGTGAATGGATTAACTAAGTGTGTCTTATCCATACAATGAAATTCTTCTTAGGAATTAAAGAAGGAAGTATTGATAAGCACAACAACATGGGTAAATCTCAAAAATAGTATGTGAAGTAATGGAAGACAGTACCAAAAGGCTAGTTGCTTTATTGTTCCACTTATAAGGAATTATAAAAAAGGCATTATTATAATGACAATATATCAGTGAGTGCTAGGGAGTAGAGATGCAGGAAGAGAATTTTCTGCATATAAACATATGGAATTTGAGAGATAATTGAAATTCTGTATTTTTATTTCTATATATAGTCATTTAACCCTCACATTTATGAAAGCTCATTAAATTGCATACTTAAAAATGAGAAGAATTTTATGGTATATAAATAATACCTCAGTAAACCAGATTAAAATATTCTCATTTTAAAAATATCAATTCAATATTGAAATAGAACCAAATTCTAGATTTCTTAAAACCAAATTCTAGATCAGATAAATATAGGAATAGGTGGTAGAAATAGATATGAATTATGTTCATAATATTTGATGGATGGGATAAGGTAGGGATACTGACTGATTCTAAGCATATTAAAAATGTGAATTGAAATGCAAATATTAAAAATATTACTCAAACTACTAGAAAAATAGAAACCCAAAGATTAGAGTATTTCAAATTAATAAGGAAAAACATGGAATGATAAAAATACCTCCCTTCAAATGAAAACATTGAATTTTGTAAAGATAAATAAAGTTTAGGAAAGCATGGTCAAGAGGATACACAAAATAAAGTACTAGGAATGATTCCAAGTATATCAAAAATTGTAGTAAACATATTAATTGGAATAAGGCTGGGCTGCTGTCACAAAGATCCAAAATTCAGAGAATTAAAGAATCAGATTTGCTTCTTATTAATCTTACTATCTAGGGGGAGCATCTCAGACTGTTGGGACCTCTGTTCCAAGTAGGGTTCAGAATTTTTTTCTCATATTGTCACTGCATCTCCTAGTGTGGGATGTTTTCAACCTCGGCACTCACTAACATTTTGAACTAGAATATTCTTTGTTTTGGGAGTTGTTCTCTGCTTTGTAAAATATTTGATGGCCTCCTTCGCCTCTACCTACTAGATTATAGTAGCAATGCCATCCTACCCCCAAATTGTGAAAACCAAAAATGTCCCCAGGCACTGCCAAATATCCTCCAAGGGACTAAATCATTTCCTACCAATTGAGAAAAAATTTCCCTAGAGCATTATTGCTTTATTTTGGGTTACCATGGTTTCAGCCATCTAACTAGTGGGAAGAGGAATGGGGGTCTAAAGCAGACATTCTTCTGTCTTCAGGCCCCAGAAAAAAGTAGCACATATCATTTTCTACTCACATTTAATTGATGAAATGAAAATCATATGGTCCCATCTAACTGCAGTGGAGAATAGCGATATAGTACAGCTCATTCACAATTCCATGTACTCAGTCACAGTTCCATTTCTGTGGACAAATGGGGAATTGGATTTTGGTATGCAGCCAGCAGTCTCTGCCACCATGTATATGATGCTATCAAAAGACAGATGCACTTAGATTGGAAAGCAAAAATGTCTAGTTATATGCTCTTTACAAGATACATATCCTTAAAAACATGAAAAAGTTGAAAATTAAAGAATGGGCATATATTCATGAGAAGAAATCCGATCTCATAATCAATATCAGACAGAATAGCAGTCAAGACCAAAAATAAATTTTAAAGGATTTAGATATTTCATATTAGTGGAAGTAGTAACTTACCAAAACATCGTAGCACACAGGAAACTTTAAGTACCTGATACTTAATTCTGAAATAAACAAAATAAAAAAAACTGATATAGTGCTAAGTAGAAAAATCACCACTCTGACATGGAAAATAATAAATATTTCCTGAAACTAATAGTTTAAATATACCAGAAGCAGGTAAGGATATGGAGGATTCAGATGACATAACTAATTTGCATTATCTTTATTTTTGTATCCTTCCAGCAGCTATCAGAGAGTCTTAAATGTAGTTGGTACCTAGCAAATGTTTAACTCAAATAGACAGCGTTTACATTCTAGTAGTCTTTTTGTAGCCTGGAATAGGGCTATTAAAAGCTATCCAAATTTATGTGGAAATTCAAGGGACTCAGAATAGCCAAAACAACCTTGGGGAAAAAACTCCAAAGAACTTAAACAGTTGGAGGACATACTATTTTACACCCACTAAGATAGATATAATAAAAAAATAAAAATAGTAACAAGTATTGGTGAGGATGTATAGAAATTGAACCTTCATTCATTGGTGGTTTAACTTTGAAAACATGCTGGATAAAATATCCCAGACAGAAGAGATTATATATTGTGTGATACCATTTCCATGAAATGTTTGTAATAGAAAAATTTTAAAGATAGACTGTAATTTAGTGTTTACCAGGGAATTTGGGAGGCATGCTGGGTATGCTGTGGATAATGGGTAAGGGATTCAGGGTTTCTTTCTGATGACAAAAATATTCTAAATATTCCAACATTGATTGTGGTAATGTTGGCACAACTCTGAATATATAAAAACATTGAATTGTGTATTTTAAGTGCATGTATTGTATATAAATTATGTATCACAAAACCTTTTTTTAAAAAAAAGCACTCTACTGTTAGAACTAATTAACAAATTTAACAATGTAGCAGGTTACAAAATCAACATACCAAAAACAGAAGTGTTTCTATACACTAGTGAACTATCTGAAAAAGGAATCAAGAAAATAATCCCATTTACAATAACTATAAAAACAAAATAAAATACTTAAGAATAAATTTAACTAAGGAGGTAAAAGACCAGTGCACTGAAAACCATAAAACATTGATGAAAGAAGTTGAAGAAGACACAAATAAATGGAAAAATATTCTGTGTGTGGATTGAAAGAATAAACATTGTTAAAATGTACATACAATTGAGAATGGGGGTGGAGTGGAAGGCATAGGGAAGTTCTGGGGAACAATTCTACCAAATTATGCTGTATCCATGTATGAATATACCACAATGAGTCCTGCGGGGGAAAAAGGTACACTTATACATTGCTGGTGGAACTGCAAATTGGTGCGACTACTCTGGAAAGCAGTATGGAGATTCCTCAGAAAACTTGAAATGGAACCAACATTTGACCCATCTATCCCACTCCTTAGTTTATACCCCAAAGACTTAAAATCAGCATACTACAGTGACACAGCCACATCAATGTTTATGGCATCTCAATTTATAATAGCTAAACTATGGAACCAACTTAGATGGCCTTCAATAGATGAATGGATAAAGAAAATGTGGTACATATACATAACGGAATATTACTCAACCTTAAAGAAGAATGAAATTATGGCATTTGCCGGTAAATGGATGGAGCTGAGATTATCATGCTAAGTGAAATAAGCCAAACCCATAAAACAAAGGCTGAATGTTTTCTCTGATAAGTGGATGCTGATCCATAATGAGGGGGAGTGGGGAAAAATGAAGGAATTTTGGATTGTGCAGAGGGGAGTGAGGGGAGAGAAAGGGGCAGTGGGTATGGGAAGGACAGTGGAATGAGTCAGACATTATTACTCTATATACATGTATGATTGCCCTACCAGTGTGATTCTGTATCACATTCAGCCAAAGGCAGAAGAAGTTGTGCTCCATCTGTGTACAATGTGCCAAAATGCATTCTACTGTCATATATTAACTAATTAGAATAAATTAAAATTTTTAAAAAAGAAATAAGAGGAGAAAATCTCCATGATATTGGTCTGGGTAATGATATGTTGAATACGACTGCAAACACTCAGGGGAAAACAGCATAATAGACAGATGGGATCACATCAAACTAAAAAGTCTCTGCATAGCAAAGTAAACAACAACAGAGTGAAGAGTCAACCTATGAAAGGGAAGAAAATATATTTGTAAACCATAATCTGGTAAGAGGTTAATATCCAAATATACAATGAACTCAAGCAACTCAATAGTAAGAAAACAACCTGATTTAAAAATGGACACAGGACATAATAAATATTTCACAAAAGAAGACATGCAAATGGTCAATAGGTGTATGAAAAATTATACTTGGTCATTAATCATCAGGGAAATGCAAAATTAAAATGACAATGAGATTATTAATTCCTAACATTCAAAATGCCTATTATTGAGAAAGATAACAAGTATTGACAAGAATGTGGACAAGATACAACCTTCATACAGAGTTGGTGTGAATATGAGTGAGTACAGCCATTATGAAAACAGTTTGGAGATTACTCAAAAAACTAAATATAGAACTACAATATGATTATTTCATCATTTTACTCTGGTTTGAGAGGGAAATTTGATATCAGATAAGAAAAGGATACCATAACCTAGTTACATGAAGGAAGAATTATCCTAGGGCTATAGGGTTGTTTCATCCCCACCTCATCCTCCAGGTTTAATTTAAGACATCAAAGGTCTATGCAAGGCAGAATAAGTGGGTAGAAAGAACCTGGCCTCAAAGCTTGGAAAATGATGGAATATATATTACAACTATGCTTATGACTTACTTGATGAACTTGGGCCTATCATTTAGGGTATATAAATCCAGCCTCCAAATTCCTAAAATGATGTTGTTCCTCTGTCTTTCTACCTCACAGGATTATTATAAGGATTGAGTGCTTTTGAGTTATAATGTGCATTGGAAACACAAGATGTTGCTCTATGGTTATTTAATCATTCATTCATTTGACAATTAGATATACACATTTTTTTTGATTGCTGACTATACATCAGGTGCTCTTCTAGGCGCTGAGAGATAGCCTCCTTCTATAAGGGAGCTTCTATTCCACTAAGTAGAACAAAGACACATGTTATATTTCAAGTAGTGATAAGAGGTATAAAGAAAAATAAAGGAGGATAAGAAAATAGGAAATAAGAGGAAAGTGGGTGATAAGGCATGGGGACTATTTTAGATAGAGTATGTGAGGTTTAAGGAATCCCCATAATACCAATTGAAATTTTTAAAAATATGAGTAAAGTATATGGAAGACTGAAGATAAATATACAATAGAGCCTTTGAAAACTTTCCACTCACAGCATATTATATCTTAGGAGCAGATAGGAAAATCATTACACATACACACACACACACACACACACACACACACCTTTCTCATCTAAATTAGTTTAGTAAATTGCCATCTGCCTTCCCAAACACAAGCGATGCTTTCAGGGTTAACAAGTGCTTAAGGAGGATATTTAAGATTTATAGTGTGATGTTCATGTGAGGGTTCTGAGATATCAAAAAGAATATTGGGACATTCCAGTGGCAATGGGAAAGATCACTTGATATGTAAACAAAGTTGCATCAGTGTGTTGCAGCACTGAGCATGTGGCAAAATGTGTTTTGGCAATTGATATTATAGAATTGCCAATTTGGAAGGCCTGTTTTTGCAGTCAGTTGAAGAAGTGAGAAACATAAATGACAAGATATCATTTTTCTCTTGCCAAACAAATGGAGAGAGGAGATGATTCTCTTTAGTAAAGATGGATGAGATTGGTAGAATGTGTTATATCAAGCAACATAGGCAGTGACTCCTGGGAAAATTACTTGGCTCCAGAGCCAAAGTAGTACAGAATATTGCACAGAGGATGTACTTAGGAAAAATTTGAAGAAAGAATGAGGTCCAGAATTTTCTTAAGCATCTCAATTTTTCAGAATTTAGCTCTAGGAAAACTGAGCTAATGCATCAAAGCTCAGACTGTGAATTAGAAAGTCAGTTTATTAATTTACAATGAAACTGTCAAATGATCAGTGATGTTCACATTAATCCTTTACCTTCCAAAAAAGGAAAACTATACTAGGAGCACTCTTGTCTAATGCATTGGGAATGTGCAGTTGGTTATTTCATTTAAATTTTTATTTTGGTAAAATTAAAAAAAATACATTGGAAGAATAGGCAAGGAACTATTACATACCATGCACCATGATCCATCCACTGTTTGCATTTTGCCTTATTTGTACTTGTTCTCTTCCTCTCTCTCACTCTCTCTCTTTATCTCTCTCTCTCTCTCTATCCCACACAAACTCATGATGTACCTGCATGTGCACATGCACATATATATGTGTGTGGGTGTGTCACATGCATGTACAGTAAGTTGGAGATTTAGTGCCCTTCAAATACTTGACTGTGTATTGGCTAAGAACAAGGATATTATCTTAAATATGGCATAATTTTCAAGATCAGGAAATTTAGCAATACAATTTTATTATCTAATTCACAGTCTACTTTCAAGTTTAACCAATTTTCCAAATAATGTTTTGCTTAGCTAATGTTTTCCGCCATCCAGGATATAATTCATGATCATGCATTATGCATAGTTATCATGAGAATTTAATCTCCTTTATTCTGGAATAGTTCCTTATCCTTTCTTTGTTTTTTTGATCTTATTATTGAATAATGTAGTCTAGTTACTTTCTATATTGTCCCTAAATATGAATTTGTCTGATGTTTCTTCATAATTAAATTCAGGATATATATTTTTGGCAGAGATACCACAAAAGATATTATGTCTTTCTCAGTACATCATATCTTGTTGATGCTAATATAAATGGAATTGTCTTTTAAAATTTCATTTTACAATTGTTTACTTGAAGTATATAAAAATACAATTGATTTTTGTATATTGATATCATATTCTGATGCTTTACTGGATTCACTTATTAGTTCTTATAATTGTTTTGGAAATTCTTCATTATTTTCTACATAAACAATGATGGCAACTGCAAATAGAAATTAATTTCTTCCATGATAACTTTATACCCTTTACCTTACTGTATGTGTTAGCTTTTCATCACTATGACCAAAATACCTGACAAGAAAACTTAGAGGAAGAAAGTTCACAATTTCAGAGGTTCATTCTATGGTTACAATGCTCCAAGGCAGAAATATTATAGTGGAAGAGTGTGGCAGAGAAAAACTACTCAGCTTATAGTAGCAGGGAGACAGGGAGATAGGAAGAGGCCAGGGCCACAGGGTCACTTATAGTCCCGAGGGCCACACCCTCAGTGACCTACTTCCTTTAACCCTACCCTACCTGCCTATAATTACCATTCAAATTATTCATTCAAGTTATTGATCCCTGAAATGAATTAATCCCATGATGAAGTTCATTTTAGTCATATTTTCAGTGCTGTGATCAAAAGACCCAACAAGAACAACTTAAAGGAAGAAAAGTTTATTTTGGTTCAGTTTCAGAGTTTCCGTCTATGATTTGTGATTCCATAGCTCTGGGCCCAATATGAGGCAGAACATTATAGTGTAAGGATATGACAGAGGAAAGTGGTCAGTATAAGATAACCAGGAAGCAAAGAGAGTTCTACTAACCAGGGACAATATATAAACACTGAAAGCATGCTCCTGCCGCAGTCTGGCTGGGCACAAATGCCGCAGTCTGGCTGGGCACACAATCACGAGCCACCACACAGCTTGTAGATTCAAACAGCAACTCTTTATTCCCGAACTCACACCAGCCATCTACAATCACGTTCTGGGGAAATCCACGTTCTCTGCCCAAATCCATGTTCTCTGCCCAAATTCACCTCCACTGGGCATCTGTCTCCCAAAAAATATACTGTCTGAATCCCGTGAGAACTCAACGGGAACTCAGGCAGCAGGATACGCCCTATTCCCAGCAGGAATAATCTTTTTTTTTTTTTTTTTTTTTTTTTTTTTTTTTTTTTTTTTTAATTTTTTATTGTGGGTTGTTCAAAACATTACAAATTTCTTGACATATCATATTCCACACTTTGATTCTAGTGGGTTATGAACTCCCACCTTCACCCCATACACAGATTGCAGATTCACATCAGTTACACATCCATTGATTTACAAATTGCCATACTAGTGTCTGTTGTGCTCCGATGCCTTTCCCATCATCCACCCTCCCCCCTCCCCACCTCTCCCCTCCCCTCCCCTCCTCTCTCTCTACCCCCTCCACTGTATAACCCTGAGGGTCTCCTTCCATTACCGTGCAATTTACCTTCTCTCTCCCTTTCCCTCCCACCTCTCATCCCTGTTAAATGTTAATCTTCTTCTCCTGTTCTTCGTCCCTACTCTGTTCTTAGTTACTTTCCTTATATCAAAGAAGACATTTGGCATTTGTTTTTTAGGGATTGGCTAGCTTCACTTAGCATAATCTGCTCTAATGCCATCCATTTCCCTGTAAATTCTATGATTTTGTCATTTTTTAATGCAGAGTAATACTCCATTGTGTATAAATGCCACATTTTTTTTTATCCATTCGTCTATTGAAGGGCATCTAGGTTGGTTCCACAGTCTTGCTATTGTGAACTGTGCTGCTATGAACATCGATGTAGCAGTGTCCCTGTAGCATGCTCTTTTTAGGTCTTTAGGGAATAGACCAAGAAGGGGAATAGCTGGGTCAAATGGTGGCTCCATTCCCAGCTTTCCAAGAACTCTCCATACTGCTTTCCAAATTGGCTGCACCAATCTGCAGTCCCACCAGCAATGTACAAGTGTACCCTTTTCCCCACATCCTCGCCAGCACTTGTTGTTGTTTGACTTCCTAATGGCTGCCAATCTTACTGGAGTGAGATGGTATCTTAGGGTGGTTTTGATTTGCATTTCTCTGACAGCTAGAGATGTTGAGCATTTTTTCATGTACTTGTTGATTGACTGTATGTCCTCCTCTGTGAAGTGTCTGTTCAGGTCCTTGGCCCATTTGTTGATTGGGTTGTTTGTTCTCTTATTGTCTAATTTTTTGAGTTCTTTGTATACTCTGGATATTAGGGCTCTATCTGAAGTGTGAGGAGTAAAGATTTGTTCCCAGGATGTAGGCTCCCTATTTACCTCTCTTATTGTTTCTTTTGCTGAGAAAAAACTTCTTAGTTTGAGTAAGTCCCATTTGTTGATTCTAGTTATTAACTTTTGTGCTATGGGTGTCCTATTGAGGAATTTGGAGCCCGACCCCACTGACTGTAGATCGTAGCCAACTTTTTCTTCTATCAGACGGCGCGTCTCTGATTTGATATCAAGTTCCTTGATCCATTTTGATTTCACTTTTGTGCATGGCGAGAGAAAGGGATTCAGTTTCATTTTGTTGCATATGGATTTCCAGTTTTCCCAGCACCATAATCTTAAACCTTAAACCTGGAACCTAAACCGGGAACACCCTAATCTGCCTTGGTCCTTGAGCAAGGTCACGTACATTCAATGTCACTGCAACATGGGGTACGCTGGCAAGGAAATTGTCATACCTACTTGGCTAATGGCTCCCAGCATCTCCCCACTTCTGATTAATTAAACAAGAAGCAATGTAGCTTAAGGACCGTGCCTGGTAGGTTGTCCAATTCAACATATGGTTCTTACCCGTCATCGGAAAACTGACCTTTAGGCGTCAGCCTCCTGTCTTAGGTTGATACCACTGCAATTGAATCATACCCGTCACTGACTACCGGTCCAGCATAAGCCATTGGCCCCCAAATTTTAGACCATCACTAGCAGAAGGGAGGAGGATACAGAAATGCCATGACACCAAGCCAATTGACGGCTCCTTGGGAAAAATTGCATCACTGGTGACACCATCAGCAAAGATATGTCAGCACTACCACAATTAACATGGGGTGCGCTGGCAAGGAAATAAAAATTGCATCACTAGTGACACCATCAGCAAAGATATGCCAGCATTACCACAATTCGCTGCACCAAATGATAGTTACATAGTCCAGGCAAGTTCTGCAAGCAGTTCAAAGCAGAGGAATCTATCAATATGACCATTTCCTCCCAAAATCCGTTTCCTCCCAAAGTAAGTTGACTCTTTTGAGCATTACTTGTTGAGTTCTTCACCGGCACTGGGATGGAGATAGGAATTCTGGCAATGATGCTAAAGAGACATTATCCTGAAAAGAATTATTAAATATAATGAAAAGGAAAGGTGAAAGTAAACAAACAGATCTGTTAACCTACTTTAAAAACAATCCTTAACAGCCTTTTACCTAATTTAAACTAGTAAACAAACAGATCTGTTAACCACCTTTAAAAACAATCCTTAACAGCTGTTTACATAATTTAAATTAAACCATTTAAATCACGTGAATAAAAAAAAATAATAATTCGGATCCATTTTCTCATGAGCGCTCCTCATATAAGAAATATGGACATACGCACATACAGACATACAACACAAAACACAAGAGTGTACACAAACGTACAACACATAAGAAAATAGTAAAGGCCTTGTAGCTTTACCTGGGTGAAATCTCCATTGCAATGTTTAAAAACTCCACAGTCAAAAAATAAAACTGATCAGAAAAACATTAACCTAGGTTTGTATGAGCTCAAAAAATAAAAATAGAACCTTATGATGTGGAAAAATGCAATAATAAAATAGCTATTGAAAAAAGCATCCTGGTTAATCACTGTCGCAGATGTAAGAATGGCCAAGCTGGAGTTCTGGATATCAGCTGTTATGGATTTGAGTCAAATCATCTTCTTTTCGATCTGTAGAAACTGTTTTAGTTAATCTCTCTGGAATCCAAATGGGCTGCTGTTCTCCCTGTGGAAAAACACAAACAGACCCCCGACTCCAGACAATCACTGGGTCAGGACCTTTCCATTGTCCTGTTAGAATATCTTTCCAAAGTACTTTAGGCTTATGTACATTTTTTGGATACATATGCCTTTCCGCAGCACTAAGTCCTGATGAATCCAAATTTAAAAAGTTTAGAGTAAAAAGCGTTATTTTAAGTTTATCTTTGGGGGATATATACCCCCTTCCAATTCCCTCTTTTTGCTTTAATAAGTATGTTTTAATAGTTTGATGAGCTCTTTCAACTATGCCTTGTCCCTGTGGATTGTACTCCTGTTATATGAGTAATACCAAATGATGAGCAAAATTGTTTAAAAGAGGTAGAGGTATAGCCAGGACCATTATCGGTTTTTAACTGTTTAGGAACACCCACAGTGGCAAAATTTTGTAAGCAATGAGCTATAACATCTTTAGTTTTTTCTCCGGCATGAAGGGAGCCCATCAAAAATCCAGAAGAAGTATCGACTGTAACGTGTAAATATTTTAATTTTCCAAATTCTGGCAAGTGTGTGACGTCCATCTGCCAAATATGGTTAGGTATCAGTCCTCTAGGATTGACTCCAAGATTAACTTGTGGTAAAAATGTCACACAATTTTGACATTGTTTTATTATATGTCTGGCTTGTTCCTTAGTTATTTTAAAACGCTTTTGTAAAGTATTAGCATTAACATGAAACCTTTTATGAAAATTTGTAGCTTCTTCAAATGTAGAGAAAATATGTATGTCATGTGTAGTTTTATCTGCTAAATCATTGCCTAAACTAAGGGCTCCAGGCAATCCTGTATGTGCCCTAATATGTCCTATAAAGAATGGATCTTTTCTGTCCCAGATTAGACTTTGTATAGTGGAAAACAAAGAGAAAACAGTAGAAGAAGGGGAAATTCTACCAGCATCTTCAAGAGATACTATAGCATTAACTACATACTGACTATCAGAAAATAAATTAAATACAGAATCTTTAAACATCAAAAAAGCTTGTAAAACTGCATTAAGCTCTACCTTTTGAGCTGATTGTTTGGGTACTAAAAATGTAAAAGTTTGATCAGGGGTAACTACTGCTGCTTTACCATTATTTGACCCATCAGTGAATATATTTGGAGCATTCATGATAGGTGTTTTTCTTGTCATTTTAGGAAAAACTACAGGATGCTTAGACCAAAAAGACAACAAAGGATTAGATGGTAAATGATTATCAAATGAAACATTAGATTTACACATGATTATTGCCCAAGTATTTAACTCATTAGCTAACTCATCAATTTGATCCATAGTATATGGAGTAATAATTTTATTGGGAGAAATTCCAAACACTCCCTTTGCTGCTTTTATTCCTTTGAGTATTAATTGTCCTACAGCCTCAGGATACCTAGTAAGAATAGTGTTAGGAGAATAAGATAAATGTATCCATAATAATGGACCTTCTTGCCAAAATACTCCTGTAGGAATATTTTTTGTTGGTAGTACAATAAATAATAAAGGCAAACTTATATCAATTCTATCCAAATGCATATTTTCCATATATGTTTCAATAATTTTAATGCCTTTCCAGCCACACCCTTCCTTCTTATAGTTACCACCTAGTTAATTCATTCAAATGGATCAATCCACCAGTTAGCTTATAGCTCTCACAATCTAATCATTTGATCTCTGAACATTCTTCATTGTCTCACACATGAACTTTTAATCTAAACCATAACAAGGTTATAGCTCTCATAATCTGATAATTTTATCTGTGAACATTGCTATATTGCCTAACACATGACCTTTTGGGGGGACATCCCACATCCAAATTATAACTTCATATTTGTTAATTTAGCACAAAATTGAATAAAAATGGCAAAAATGACCATGCTGGCCTATTATTGAAGTCAGGATAAAATGCTCCATATTGTAGCATTTAGTTTTAATTGTTAGCTCATTTAGTATTAATTGTTAGCTTTTTTGAAGGTATACTTTATAAACTCAAAGAGCCCTTCTATTCCTGATTTTCTGGGAGTTTTAAATCATGAAATGGCATTGAATTTTGTCAAAAATATTTTTTGCATCCTTTTTAAATGAACATATAGGTCTTATTTTTAGTCAGTTAGCATATTGGTTGACATTGATTGGATTTTATAAATATTAATCCAACTTTGTACTCATAGGATAAACCCCTCATGGTCCTGATATATTATCCTTTTATATCTTGACTGTATTGTCTTTGATAATATTTTGTTATCAAAATTGTTATATAAAATTTTTATGTTTGTCTTTATAAGAAATATTGAAATGTACCTTTCTCTATGTTTTGGGTCATTTCTGTATCAGGGCAATGCTGGCTGTGGGATCTAGGTAAAGAGTTGGAAATCCTGGGCTGGGATTGTGGCTTAGTAGCAGAGCACTTGCCTAGCATGTGTGAGGCACTGGGTTCAATTCTCAGTACTGCATATAAACAAACAAACAAACAAAATAAAGATCCATTGATAATTTAATATATATATATATTTTAAAAGACTTGGAAATCCTGGTGATTCCCAAGAATAATGAATCACTTTGAAAAGGCAGGGCTGCACCCTGGTGGCAGGCTTGCCAAATATGGTACTGATAGACTGAAAGTAGTCCTTTCCCTCAATAGACTGAGCTCCAACTCTACTATGTTCCTGCAACCAGTTCCATCTACCAAGGATACTTGGAGGAGCCACCCCAATCTGTGTTCTTAGTAACAAATATGCTGACCTCAGCCCCACCTGCAGATCAGAAAACAGCTCTATAACTTGTTGTCAGTCCTGCTAAATCACTGCCAGAGACAATCTTGCACACAAAGGTAAATAGTGGGAGACATTCCCATGCATATCCCGAGTAATAGCTTGCTGATTTCAATTCAACTGTGATCCCCGAAGGAACTAACTAGATATTTTAAAAAGAAGACATACAAATGACCAACAGACATATGTAAAGGTACTCAATGTCACTAATCATCAGGGAAATGCAAATCAAAACCACAACAAGACATGACCTCATACCTATAGAAAATAGATTTACCATAAAATGATCCAGCAATCTTGTTTCTGAGTATGTATCCAGAAGATTTCATATCAAGATCTCAAACAGATTTTTGCATCCACATGTTCATTGCAGCATTATTCTTTTTTTTGAATCCATTTTACTATGTTTGATTATAGTATAATACTAGAATATTGTATAACATTTTAAAATGTATTAAAATTATAAAATTTTGGAAAAGATTACTCTTCTTGGATGTTGTTAGAATATTTCCCCATATATGTTTACATGACTACCATAAGTACCACAGAATGAAATTTTACCTGAAAATAGTATCATTGCTGCTGTCATTAAGATGATTCCACACTGGAACATGGAGACCTCCTGACCCAATGTGCCTTGGGTCTTCATGAAGAAATTCCTGTGAGGGCAGAGGGACACAGAGAGAATGTCTTGTGAAGATGGAGGCAGAGACTGTACTTAGCAGCTGCAGGCCAAGGAACACCAATGATGGTCCGTAAATAACCAGAAAGCAGGAAGAGGGAAGGAAAGATTCCTGGACAGGTTTTATAGGAAACATGGTTCTGCTATGGATTTTGGATGACTGGATTTCAGAACTGTGTGTGGGAAAGTATATTTCTGTTTTTATTTACCACCAGTTGTATGAAACATTGTTATGGTCATCCTAGACAGTACTCTTTAATTTTTTTTTTTTTTGGTACTGGGGGACTGAATTCAGAGGCACTTGACCACTGAGCCACATCCCCAGCCCTATTTTGTATTTTATTTAGAGACAGGGTCTCACTGAGTTGCTTAGTGCCTCACCGTTGCTGAAGCTGGCTGTAAACTCACGATCCCCCTGCCTCAGCCTCCTGAGCTGCTGGGATTACACACGTGTGCCACCACACCCAGCCCTAGACATTATTCTTAATAGCCAAGCTATGAAAACAGCTAACTATCCCATAATGAATAAAGAAAATGTTATATATGTGTATATATTATATATATTAAATAGAATGTATATATGAAATGTATATATATATATATATATATATATATGAAATCGAATATTATTCAGCCTTATAAAGGAAGGAAATCCTGCCATTTGCAACAAAATTAATGGGCCAGAGTGCATTAGGCTAAGCAAAATAAGTCATGCATAGAAAGATAAATATTCCACAATCTCATTTATATGCAGGACATAAAAACATTGAACATATAAAAGTAGAAAGTAGACTAAAGGTTGCCAGGGGGTGGTGGTGGTAAGGGTGGTAGTAAAGAATGGGGAGATATTATTCAAAAGGTATGAAATCTCAGTTATGCAGAATGAATAAATTCTGGAGTTCTAATAAACGATATTTTGACTATAAAATACTATATTCTATACTTGAAATGTGCTGAGCTTATCTTGAGTATTCATGCCACATCATGACCATGGGAGGTTATGGATGTTTATTGGCTCAATTGTGGTAATCATTTCACAATGTAAACATATCAAAACATCATGTTGCATATCTTAATTATATTCAATTTTTCTTTGTCAAATGTACCTTGACAAAACTGAAAATAAATGAAAAGGATAAAAGTTCATCTCATCTGCAAATAGAGGCAATTTTAGTTTTTATTCTACAATTTGGATGCTTTTTAGTTCTCTTTTCCTGCTAATTGCTTGGCTAGCACTTCCAGAACTATGCTAAATAGTAGTGGTAAGAATGGACATGTTTGCCTTCTTTCTAATGTCAGAGGAAAAACTTTCAGTTTTTCTACTGTTGAATATGGTGTTATCTGTGCCCTTTGCATGTGTGGCCTTGATTATAGTAGGGATATTTCCTTCTGTTCCTAGCTTGTTGGGAGGGATTTTTTTTTAAAATCCTGAAAGAGTGTTGAATTTTATAAAGTGTTTTTTTCTGCATCTATTAAGATGATTATGTAATTCATATCCATCATTCTGTTAATGTGGTGTAACACATTAATTGATTCTCATATGTTAAACATCCTTGCATCTCAGGGATAAATTCCATTTGGTCATGGTGTATTATCCTTTTAATGTGCTGTTGAATTTCGTTTGCTAATATTTTGTTGGGGATTTTTATACCTATGTTAATCAAAGATATTGTCTTGTAGTTTTCTTGTATTTATTTCGTGTTTTGTATTAGAGTAATGTTTGCTTCATTAAATGAGATTGGAAGTGTTTTCTTCAGATTTTGGAAGCTTTTAAGAGGGATTGGTGTTAATTCTTCTTTAAATGTTTTTGGTACAGTTCTCTTGTCTAGATATCTGGTTTTGGTATTTTTTCTATCAAGAGGTTTTTGACTATTGATTTCAATCTCCTTATTAGTTGTAGACCTGCTCTCACTTTCCATTTCTTCCTGATTCAGTCTTGGTACATTGTGTGTTTTTAGAGATTTTTGTACTTCTTTGAATTTATCTTGTTTGTATATTCATGAAATTGTTACTAGTATACTCTTAGGGTCCTTTTTATTTCTGTGGCATCAAATGTAATGTTTACTTTTTAATTTCTGATTTTATTTATTAGAATGCTCTTTTTTTCCCTTAGTATAGATTTTTTATTTTAGCAGTACTGAAGTTCAAACTGGGGCCTCATGTTTGCTTTGCAAGCAATCTAACACCCACTGAGCAACACCCCCAGCTTGTGTTGAGATATATATATATATATATATATATATATATATATATATTTTTTTTTTTTTTTTTTTTGGTGTGTGTGTGTGTGTGTGTGTGGTACCAGGAATTGAACTGAGAGGTGCTTACCACTGAGTCACATCCCGAGCCCTTTTTTGTATTTTTATTTAGAGACAGGGTCTCATTAAGTTGCTTAGGGCCTTGCTAAATTGCTGAGGCTGGCTTTGAACTCATGATTCCACCCAAGCCAGTGGGATTACAGGCCTGCGCCACTGTGCCTGGCTGTCATGTTTTTTTTTTTTTTTTAACTCTTAGTTTTGTTTGGTTTTCTAGTCTATTTTGTTTAATTCTGCTTTAATCTTTATTACTTTCTTCCTTTTGATAATTTGGGCTTAGTTTGTTCTTTTTCTAGTTACTTGGGGAGGAAAGTTAGATTGTTTATTCATGATCTTGCTTCTTTTTTAACAGAGGCATATAGCACTGTAACTTCTCTCAGTACTGCTTTTGCTAAATTTATACCATAATTTCTGATATGTTGTATTTTTATTTTCATTTGTCTCAAGATGCTTCCTAATTTCCCTTTAATTTTCTCTTTATATAAATAAATATATTTAATTGTAGATGGACATAATACCTTTATTTTATTTACTTTTTATATGGTGCTCAGGATTGAACCCAGTGCAACAAATGTGCTAGGGAAGTGCCCTACCACTGAACTACAATGTTAGTCCCTAACTTTTATGTATTAGCAAATTTTCTCATTTCCCATTTCTTATTGGTACCTAGATTTATCCCATTATAGTCTGAAAGATACTTGTAAAAATTTGAATCTTCCCACAATTTATGTCTGTCTTTGTGATCTTACATTTGATTTGTCCTGGAGAATGTTCTTTGTATATTTGAGAAGAATGGGTATTCTTTTGCTTTTGGGTGGAATGTTCTGTATATATCTCCATTATGTCCATTTGGCCAGAAGTGTTATTCATATCCACTGTTTATTTTCTTTCTGACTGTTTATCATTAAACCTGGTATATTAAACTGGGCGCAGTGGCACACTCCTGTAATCCTAGTGTCTCGGTAGGCTTAGGCAGGAGGATTGTGAGTTCAAAGTCACCCTCAACAAAACTGAGGTGGTAAGCAATTCAGTGAGACCCTGTCTCTAAATAAAATACAAAAATGGCTGGGGATGTGGCTCAATGTCCAAGCGCCCTTGAGTTCAATCTGTGGTACCCCTCCCCCCCAAAAGTGGTATTCTCTTAATTATGCTTCATAGATATTTCTTTCTTCAGATATGTTAATGTTTACCATATATAATTAGGTGTTCTGATGGTGGGTACACTTATTTATAATTTGTGTATCTTCTTAATTGTCTCTTTGATAATAATATAATATTCTTTGTCTTATGACAGTTTTTAACTTAAGGTCTACTTTGTCTGATGTGAGTATAGCCACCCGTGCTCTATTTTGGTTTCCATTTATATGGAATATCTTTTTCTATCCTGTCCCTTTCAACCAATGTGTGTCTTTAAATGTAAAATGAATTTCTTACAGAAAGCATTTGCATATAGTTGAATCTTATTTTTATCCATTTATCCACTCTATATCTTTTGATTGTATAGTTAAATATATTTACATATAAAGTAGTTCTTGATAGGGAAGGACTTATATCCATTTGCTAATTATTTTTTGTGTATCTTATACTTCTTTTGTCCCTCTTATTTTTTATTCTTTCTTTTGTCCATCTTTTACTTTTTTATCTGTCTCAATGATTGTTTTAATCATCTTTTCATAACTGTGATCAAAAGATATGACAGGAACAAATTTAGAAGAAAGATTTATTTTGCCTCATGATTTCAGAGGTTTCAGCCTGTGGTCAGCTGACTCCATAGTTCCAGGCCTGAGGTAAGGCAGAACATCATGGAGGAAGGGTGTGGTAGAGAAAAGCTGCTCAGGACATGGCAACCAGGAAGTAGAGAGAGCTTGAGTTTGAGGAGCCAGGGATAATATAATCTCCAAGGGCATGCCTTCAGTAACCTAATTCCTCCAGCTATGCTCTAGCTTTCTACAGTTACAACCCATATTTCTATTCTCATTATTAATGTATCAAATGGATTAATCCACCAATCAGGTTACAAATCTCATAATCTAATCATAACACCTGT
This sequence comes from Marmota monax, assembly GCF_021218885.2. Taxonomy (NCBI): domain Eukaryota; kingdom Metazoa; phylum Chordata; class Mammalia; order Rodentia; family Sciuridae; genus Marmota; species Marmota monax. Next base: position 2,523,351 of record NW_026695225.1, on the reverse strand, counting down.
GCACATTCATCCATTGTCCCTCATGCATGAGCTTTCAAGGGACACCTCTTGCCTAAACCATAACACTAATTTCTTATTGCTACATTTTGAGTCCTTTCTCCCTTCCTTTTGTGTCACTTACATAGTTTTTTTTTTGTACTTATGAGACTTTCCTAAAATAATGTATAGGTATACCATGTTATATTAAGCTGATAACTTCAATTTCATGTAAAAGCTCTACACTGTTTTTCTACCCCTTCCTGCTTAGAATTTTTTTCTATTAACACTTTGAATATATTACTCTTCTGCTTTCTGATCTACAGGGTTTCTGCTGAAAAATCTGCTTATTGTTTGGTGAAGGGCTCTTATATATGACAGGTCACTTTTTTATTTGGGTTTTTATATTTTGTATATATTGTTGAAAAATTCACTTTGCTTATGTATCATCCCATTGAGTTCACTGAGTATTTTTAGAATGGTTATTTAAGATTTTCTGTGTGATAATTCATTATTATATTTCATTCGGATCTATTTTTGAAATTTTATCTTGTTCCTTATTTGGATTGTACATCCCTATTTCTTCACTTTCTTTCACTGTTTTTGTTGATGTTTATACATGAGAAAAACCTGTACCCTTTCCCAGTCTTCATGGATTGGCTTTATGTAGGAAAATATTTTCATCAATCAACCTGTCCAGAGCTTCTGTGGGCCTCTCAAATATTGCTAGTTCAAATTTCAATCTTGTTTAAAGTCAGTCACAGGCATCTAGAATATGCCAGGGCTTTTCAATACTCCAACACAGGTGACACAGAATTCAGTCCCTTAGGTAGTGTCTCCCCGCAAATCTGGAATGTTGGCTGTATGGTTCACCTCTTCCTCTCCCATGGATAAGGAGATAGTAGGGTTTTTCTCCTCCTGCTTGCTCTACACTGATTTCGAGTGAAGAGTTGTGATCACTGTCCACATGCTAGTTCACATTGCTACTACCTTTGTTCTCTTTAGCCCCAGGGTTCCAGTGTTTGGTGGGTCCCTTAAATACTCTGAGATAGATAGGATTGAAACCAGTGTGTTAGCACCTGAAAAAGTTGAGGTATTGGGTGTATGGTCCAGTTGTCTCTCTCCTCAGGAAGAAATTGGGGGATGGGGATTTCTTTCTGATCATGTGGTATTCTGCTAGGAGTTGGGATTATGGCAAGAGGGTTTCTCCAATTTTCCTACCAACTTTGATATAGTTAGTTTTGCATTCATCCTTGGTATAGGAGCCTCCCATTAGTTTCTAAATTTCTCATAAAGGAAATTGATTGGTGTATTGATACTGAGTTGGTTTGTCCACAGGGGAAAGTCAAGTCCAGGGCTTCCTATTCTGCCATCTTACTGATATCACATGTTGCCTTTACTTTTGAAGGATACTTTTCTGGATATAGAATTTTTGAATGGAATTTTTTGTGTGTTTCTTCAGCACTTTAGATATGTTTTCTTGTCTTCTGGCCACCATTGTTTCTTTTTTGGAATTCGGGTATCATTTGTAATATTCTCTTATATATCATGTGTTGTTTTCCTCTTCCTGCTTTAAAGATCCTCTTCATTTCTGCTTTTCATTAGTTAACTATGATGTGCTTACATGTAGTATGATGAGTTATTTTTTAAATGATTTTGTAGGAATTAATTAAAAATGTTTGTAGGGCTGAGGATATAGCTCAGTTGGTAGAGTGCTTGCCTTGCATGTGCAAGGCCCTGGGTTCAATCCCCAGCACCAAAAAAAAAAAAAAAAAATTTGTTGTTGAGAGCCATAGCCGAAGCAGCCCCAGCAAACTTCCAGCTGATTGGCTCCTCTGTGGTGATGCTCTTTGGGCTGTTTCCCCGCCCTTTCAGACCACAAAGCTGCTCATTGGGGGACTCTATTGGCTCCGCCCACATGACCCAGCCAATCGTCGTCAAGACCGGGAGGAGTGGGGGTTGAGAGGCTCGCTTGAAGCTGGTGGTGGCAGTTGGGCCCTGAGGGAATTCCTGAAGAGCTCCTGTGGTGTGGCTTGTGTGTTTTAAAAATAAAGTTTGTTTCTGCTTGACAAGTGGCTCTTGAATTGTGCCCAGCCAGACTGCGGCAGTTTGTATACATGGGCTGGAGGGAATAACTCAGTGGTAGAGTACCCTAGCATGTGCAAAGCTGTGGGCTTGATCTTTGCACTAAAAAAATGAAAAGTTTATATATAGACTCTAATATTTCAAATTGAAACAAAGCAATGAGCATTGTTCATCGATAAAACAGGGAGTTGAGGTTTTTCCCGTGCATTAATCATGCCTCCTCTAAAACTCACGGTTTCTGTTTCTTTAAATGGGTAATGAACTTTATTATTATACTATAGTATAATCTGGTACAGAATCCTTCTAGGCTTATTCTATTCTTTCCATTATTTCACAGAAGTCTTGCTTATATCTAATTTAATAGTGACTTCATTTATAAAGTAGTCCTCAAATATTCAACTTTACTTTTATACAAAAGACAACTTACATTTTCCCTGAACTTCTGTTTAGTTGGTTTAATGCTTAAATTAAATCTGAAAATTCTGATAACAAATACAATTTCAATGAAATGTTTTCTTCAGTGAACTTCTAAATTGTGAATAAATTGAACTTATAAACAGTATGAATATATCCTAATGGTGGAATCGGGTTGGGTAGAGTAGGACTCAGGTTATTATCCTTGAGGGTTTAGCATGTTATGACTATTGGACAGGGTGTTTTACAAACACAATGGGCATTTGGCTGATTTTTAAACTAATTTAAGTAGAGATCATTTGAGAGATTATGTTTTTCCTAGGGAATTTTGTAAGAGCAGAAGGATGCATGATTACAGTAGAATCAGGACAAATAGATTCTGGGAAATCCTTAAGTGTATTTTCAACCAGCTGTTGTGACCTTTTACATTATAGGGATATTTACACCTGCCAAACCATATGGATACTTAAGATGTTGAAAACACTCAGTCTCATTGATTACATTAAGAAGGTTTTTGGACTGAAACTGAAGGCAAGGGAGAAAAACACTGTGAATCACTGTACAGGTACTGTGGAACAAAAAGGCTAAAACAAATTGTGTCATGTGGAGTTTATGAGTTTGAGAAAATACTCTGAGACTAGCACAGATGGTGGAGAAGGAGAGGCAGGGGCATGGTATAGGTAAGGCTTCAGATTGTCTATACTTGCTGAACCAGACCAACTTTGATTTTATCTGTTTTGTCTTTTGGTCTTCTGCTTAAAACTTCATTGAAAAAATAATTATGGTTTTAGAATGTTTAAAATATCTGGTATAGAAGAATAGAAATGAAAGTAGGTGCCTGGTAACTTCACAAGGTAAAAGTTTGAGGGTAATTTCTCTTGGCTTCAATTGTTAATTCCACATATGGAAGAGAGATCATGACCAAAATGATGTTGAAGATTTCATAAATTAAGTTAAAATTATCTCCTAGATTTTTTTGAAGTATGTAGAGTGGAATTCATGACTGAAATACTGTAATAGGTGTATACTTTTTATGTAAAATTCATCTGATAGGGATTAAGAGTTGCAAGGTATTGTACCTAACATTCTAAATCCATAGGACAAGAGGAAAACATGACAAAAAGCAGATGGATGGTGATGTTGGGGTAATACTACAGATTTCTTTTTTAAATTTTTAATTCTAATTTGTTATATATGACAGTGGAATGCATTATAATTCATATTACACATATAGAGCACAATTCTTCTTATCTCTTGTTGTATACAAAGTTTATTCACACCATTTGTGTCTTCATACATGTACTCAGGGTGATGATGTCTATCTCATTCCACCGTCTCTTTTACCCCTATGCCCCCTGACTTCCCCTGCCACCCCTTTGCCCTATCTAGAGTTTGTCTATTCCTCCCATGCTCCCGCTCCCAACCCCACTATCAATCAGCCTCCTTATATCAGATAAAACATTTGGCATCTGTTTTGTGGGGGGATTGGCTAACTTCACTTAGCATTATCTTCTTCAGCTCCATCTATTTACCTGCAAATGCCATGATTTTATTCTCTTTTAATGCTGAGTAATGTTCCATTGTGTATATATATCAAAGTTTCCTTATCAATTCATCTACTGAAGAGCATTTGTGTTGGTTCCACAACTTAGCTATTGTGAATTGTGCTGCTATAAACATTGATATGACTGTGTGCCTGTAGTGTGCTGTTTTAAGTCCTTTGGGTATAGACCAAGGAGTGGGATAGCTGGGTCAAATGGTGGTTCCATTCTATTTTCCAAGGAATCTCTATACTGCTTTCCATATTGGTTGCACCAATTTGCAGTCCCCACCAGCAATGTATGAGTGTGCCTTTCCCCCCACATCCTCGCCAACACTTATTGTTGTTTGTGTCCTTAAGAGCTGCCATTCAGACTGGAGTGAGATGAAATATTAGAGTAGTTTTGATTTGCATTTCTGTAATTGCTAGAGATGTTGAACATTTTAGGGATGAAGGCCTCTCTTCATGATGGCATGTCTATTTTGAAATCTCTTCCTTCATACTTTCTAGTCAATAATATGGGTTTAGGCTACGTTTCTTCTTAGAGAAGGGCCTTTTTATTACAATTCCTTCCCTATGCAACTCTTCCTCATATATCAGCCACCTTAGAATGGTCTAACAGGATCAAGATGTGGCCAAGGATAAGTGATAAAATTCTCTGGGCTTGTTTTTCTGTACCACTTGTGGAAGACGAAGTCAGAAGACCAGGTTTGGTAAAATGAGGAGGTGAATCGATTCAAGAGAATGGTACCAAGGAAGAAGATGCATATCCTTTCCCATATTTTAGTAAAGGCAATGCTTAAAGCTAAGCTCTGCCAATCAGATTTGGGACCAAAGTTCCAGCTGAATATTATAATAGCCATTTGCCTCTAGTGTCTGTCATGTAGCACAGCAGCAACAGAAATGGAACTGAATCATAGATTCATTGTTTCTCAGCCTACATGCATTTTACGAAAATTACAGAAATACTGGTAAGTATGAAAGAGACTACTATAGCATTTGTGAAAGCAAAGAAAAGGGGAGGAACTGTGCTCAAAAGACTATCAGACTATGATTACAAAAGGTCCAATAAAAATCAAGTGGGTTAGAGCAAATTATATTTCATGCTTTTATAATTATGTCAAAATGAATCCTAATGTTATGTGTAACTAAAAAAACTATTAAAAATATACTCCAAAAAAATCAAGTATGGATCCATGGCCCAAACCTCAAGAAAGGAAAATAGCTCTAGAAAGATAGAAAGCTCTCAAAATGAAACTGGCCATTCTTGAATGATTCCATTAAGCAAGGAGAAACATAAAAAAATGTGACTGTGTTCGACAGATGTTGTAATAGAAATTGAATATCCTCATGCAAAAGAACAAAGGTGGACTTTTACCTTATATCATATATAAATATTAATTCAAAATGGATCTAAGACTTAAAAGACCTAAGAATACAAAACTCTTAGAAGAAAATATGGGGAAGAGCTTCATGACATTGGATTGGGCAATGATTCTTTGGATGTGACATTAAAAGCCAAGGCAACAAGAATAAAAATAGATAAATTATATAACATCAGAATTAAAACCTGTGCATCAAAGAACACAATTGTCAGAATGAAATGGCAACCTATAGGATAGAAGATATTTGCAAATCACATATCTGATAAAGGTTGGTATGCAGACTCCTACTGCTCAATACCATCAACAAAATAACCTGAATTAAAAAAAATAGGCAAAAGACTTAAATAAAAATTACTCTAGATATATACAGATGGCTAATAAGCAGGTGAAAAGATGTTCAACATCACCAGTCATTAGAGGAATGAATATCAAAAGCACATTGAGAGATCACCTCACATACATTAGGGTAGGCTTCTATAAGAAGAAAAGATAAAACAAAACCAAAAAAATTATAAATGTCGGTGAGAAAATTGAGAAATTTGAATTCTTATGCACTGTTGATGGGAATATAAAATGGTACAGTCACTATGGAAATCAGTATGGCAATGCTTCAAAAATTAAAAATAGAACTACCATATAATCTAGTAATTCCACTTCTTATATCCAAAAGAATTGAAATCAGGGACTTGAAGAGATATTTATACATTGATGTTCATAATGGCATTTTTCATGGTAGCCAAAGATGGAAGCAACGAAATATCCAGAGATAGATGAATAGAAAAACAAAATGACACACACACACACACACACACACTCAAATGGAATAATATTTTTTGGGGGGCCTTTAAAATGAAGGAAATTCTTTTCATAGTTTTTAAAATTAGTATATATATATATATATATATATATATATATATATATATATAAATTCATTGTGGTATATTCATATATGTACATAGGATAGTTGGATCAGTTCCTCCCTTATTTTGTCCTTCCTCCCTCTCCCTCAATCTCCTTCTTCTACTCCACTGTTCTTTTTTCTGTTTTCATGGTATTCCCTTTTCCCTTTTCTACATTATTTTGGTTTAGCTTCAACATATGAGAGAAAATATTTTACTCTTGTCTTTCTGGTCTGGCTTATTTCACTTAGCATGATGTCCTCCAGTTCCATCTGTTCATCAGCAAATGCCATAATTCCATTCTTTATGGCTAAGTAAAACTCCTTTGTGTGTGTGTGTGTGTGTGTATATGTGTGTATATATATATATATATATATATATCTTATTTTCTTGATCCATTCGTCTATTGATGAGTATCTGGGCTGATTCCAATTTTTGGCTATTGTGAGTTGTGCTGCTATAAATATTTATGTGGCTGCATCTCTGTAGTATGCTGATTTTAGATCTTTTGGATATATACCAAGGAGTAGGATAACTGGGTCATATGGTATATTTATCCCGATTTTTTTTTAGGAATCTAAAAAAGAAGAAAATTCTGACCCAACATGAATATACCTTGAGGACATTATGCTGAATGAAATAAGCCAGTCACAACAAGACAAATAGCATATTATTCCACTTACATGAGGTATCAAACTCAGAGTTTGTCTATGAGTAGTCGAACTCATAGAAAGCAGAATGATGTTTGCCAGGGGATAGAGGGATGGGGGCACAAAAAGTTGTTTAATGGGTCTGGAGTTTCTGTTTTGCCCAATGAAAAAGTTGTGTGGATCTATTTCACAATAATATAAATATAATTAACATTATTGTATATTTAATAGAAGTTAAGATGATAAATTTTATTATGTGTATTGTACCACAATTGAAATTTTAAAATATTTAAATGTGGCTATGAAATAAACTTCCTGCTGACCTCAGTTTTAAGAAAGACTTGCATAAAAGATGAAATTAGCTAACCATATTTTATAGTGTCAATAAAGAGTTAAGCAAGGAGCTGGATATATAGCTCAGAGGTAGAGCACTTTGATTCTCAGCACCACATAAAAACGAATAAATAAAGGTATTGTGTTCATCTACAACTAAAAAAATTATTTAAGAAAAGAGTTAAGGAAGACTGTCAGAAGATGAAAGCTCAGATTGAGCAAAGAGTGTCAAAAGAAGACAGGATGACTAAAGTGCTTTCCTCAAAAAAGCAATAGGAGATTGCAACAGATGAGTTTAATTTCTAAGGCAAATGGTGTAGGATAATAGTTGATCCCTCAACAGCCAATCACTTGATTTTTATTCTACTCCTCTCTTTTTCTCAAAAGAAATGGACTTCACAGATTCAACACCAATTGATAATGGGCTCCTTGTTCTTCAAGTCATTGTAGAAATGAGGACACCCACAGGCATGGGTTGTAATTGCTCTGTGCTTCATCTGTTTGGGCAGATGTTCACTGACACCGCCATTCCACAGCTGCTGATATATGCGAGGGTAACCAGAAGATTAAGCATCACCATCCCCACAACCAAAGCTGGTGCCATTTGCTGCTAATCCTTTGTTCTCTACCTAGCCAACACTGTTGCTAATTTGCTTCTGCTGTGTTGAGATATAGCAGTTCAGACAGAGGCTTAGAGTTTGATAGACCTGAGTTCCAGTCCTGGCTTCACCACCTAATATTTATATGAACTTGAACAATTTCTAAACTGCTCCAAGCCTCAGTTTCCTAATCTATTAACATATTCAACCTATATCCCAACATTTTTGTGAAAATTAGCAGGAATGTTTTAAAGCCTCTAAGTGTGTTAGTCAGAGTAAGGGTTCAGTATATACAGATTCCCTTGTTGGAAATACCTCTGGATTTTTGATCCTTAAGGTAAAATACTATGTTTACACAGCTTTAATTTCAGGTCTAATGCCTTGTAGAAAACTGTCTCATGAGTCCTAGCCTGGATGTGCTAAGCTTGAAAGTTGCCTCTTAAGCAGTTTTTGGATCATTCATTTTATTGCTGCCTAAACTCAAAAGTGCCCAAGCTTAGTTAAACTACAGAGCAAAGACTGCCAAATGCAAAAACGTTTTTTTTTTTATGAAACAAGTATTTGAAGGCTTAATTTAATTTAAAAATTATTGATGGCCCTCTTTATATTTGTCTACATTCTTTGGCATGCCAGAGGGCTGGCTAGTTGTGTACTCCATCTATGGGCTCTACTTTAAGAAAATGTAATAAAGAAAAATCTGAACTTATAAAATATAATCAGTGTACCTTGCTTCAGGGATTTTTACTGAGTGTGTGGGTGAGGACAGGTATAACATTATCTTCTGGGGCTTTGCAAAACATCTCACATTCCTGAATTCCTCTACTCCCCTTTTACTTTCTCTTTAAATATTCAGGCACTAAGGTATACAGAGCCTCAGGGAGAGGCATCAGTAGACTAAAAATTCAAAAGCCTCACAGATGATTATGAAACATGCCTAATACATTTGCTTTATCGAAGTTTTGGTTTACAGAATTACTTGTCAATGATATCACAGGGAAGGTGTTTTTTATAAAATAACTCCATTCATTGGAAAGACACAGCCAAATTTACAGTGACTCAACTCACACCTCAGGAGCACATCTACTGTTTAATGTGAAGAAAGTGTAGAAGCATGATTACCGCTCCAAGCCCTCTGTGCCTTCTCTGTTCAAGTCAGTGCCATTTTCTTACTTATGTCAGAGAAGAGTTAGGTCCTAGAGACCTCTAGAAAAGGGCCCCATGGGTGCAAAGGTAGATCCCTTATCCCACATATTTTCCATTCATAAAGCATCGAGAAGCCACAGGCTTTTCTTGGATGATACCTCATCATGTCAATGGTGAAAATAGACCCAAGGGATGGATGGAGCTCTCTAGAAAGAAAGAAAGGGGGGGAGTAAAAGCAAGGATAAAGGGTTACTTTTCAGTAGTTGTCACTAGTTAGCTCATTATCTGGCCACTAGATAAAACAGCAGCAACATTACCTTTATTTCTCAAAAAGCAGCATAATTAATATAGCCTGATTGAATCTTTTTAGGTGCCCTATAGAAAATGTGAGTTTGAACTTTAATCAACATACATTGAAGCTAAATACATACCCACCAAAACTTAAGGTAATAAGGAGTTCATTTTTATAAATGATGTTGAGATAATTTTGTATTACTGTGGAGAAAAATTAATGTAACCTGCATCTCATGTAGTATATCACAATCAATAGCACAAAAATTAAAATGTCAAATATTTTAAAAAATTAATTACAAGATAATAAAAACAGGAGAAAATACTACTCTTATTCAGTCTGTGGAGGACAATAACATTTGATTAAAGGAAAAAAAATGAATTACAGAGGAAAAGACAGGCAGTATGATTATACAAAAATGTAATACAACTATAATGCAACAAAACTGATAAAAATTAAGTGACAAAATAGAAAATTATATTTAATATATATGATGGAAGATGCATTTCTAAGATATATTAAGAGTTTTTATAAGTTTAAGTTCCCTGTGGGCAGTGGTAAAGAATATGAAGAATGATTATGTAAGATGAAACACCATTAGTATATTAATAGTGGAAACAGTGTACATTCCTGCCAACAATCAATGAACTGCAAATTAAAACAATGATGACATGTCACTTTATACCTCTAAAATTAGCAATAATAAAGGAACATTATTAAAACAGTGATGGGACTATTATGAAAACTGAAACATTTATACATTTCTAGTGGCATTATAAATGATCTCAGTCAAATTGATAGGCAATCTGGCAGTTTTTAGCAAGAGTCATAAAAAGTTTCATACCTTTTTACTAAATAATCTCACTCCTGGATACGTATTTTAAGGATGTAACTCAGAAAATGGAAAGCAATATATGTCATTTATTACCATGAAAAACTGGACCTAACCCAAACAGCCATTAATAGAGAGATGGTTATATACACAATGGAATATTCCTCAGCAATAAAAGAGAATAAAATCATGGTATTTTCAGGTAAATGGATGGAGTTGGAGAAGATAATGCTAAGTGAAATAAGCCAATCCCCAAAAACCAAATGCTGAATGTTTTTTCTGATATAAAGAGGATGACTCATAGTGGGGTAGGGAGGGAGAACATGGGAGGAATAGACGAACTCTAGATAGGGAAGAGGGGTGGAAGGGAAAGGGAGGAGGCATGGGGGTAAAAAAATGGCGGAATGAAATGGATATCATTATCCTACGTATATGTATGAATATATAAATCATGTGAAGATACTTTGTATACAACCAGAGATATGAAAAATTGTGCTCTATATGTGTAATAAGAATTGTAATGCATTCTGCTATCATACATAACAAATTAGAATAAAAATGAAAAATTATGGCATTTCAAAATCAATAGAATTCCTGATATAATCAATGAAAATGATTAGTATGAAGAGTATTGAAATGCATGGAAAAGTATATACAAAATATGAAATAGTTGAAAATAAATCATAGGAACCAATCTTCAGAAGATCTGAAAGGGCTGTAGCTATGAACTGCTAGGACTCTCTCTCTAGGATGGAGCCCCATGTTGAAGAGACATTCCTTGTAGTTGAATGAAATTAAGCACATTAGAAATAATAGAGAGGAGGGAAAGAAAAGGTCAAATCAAGTTGAAGGAAATAGGTACAAGAAATCTCAGAAAGCAAATGGCTATGTTGTTGAACATTGCACAACAGTAACAGAAGATGAGGGCCTGTGAAGTCAGAAAATCTATTTGGATCATTCTAAAAGTTGAAAGTGAATTTACAGTAAAATGAGTTACAAAAAATGTATCATGGAAGAATCTCATGAATTTGTGATAAAGAAAACAAAGAGTAAATAATATCCCTACAAACTATTAAGGCATACAAGAAAGACATGCTCAAAAAACAGATACAATTTACATTATTTCATAACAAATTACACTATAGTAAGGAAATAATGCAAGATTTGAAAGAATAAACAAGAATTAGATAATGAATATGTCAAAATGAATGCCACAATTATATATAACTATAATGTACTAATAAAATATTACAATCATTTTTAAAAAGAAGAAAAAAATAATTAGGAAAACTCAGAAATACAGTGATCAGACTCAATAATTGTAAATAACAGGAAAATTCATTTCAGAAATGAGTAAACTAGATGAAATACAAGAGTGAATAGGGAAAACAAATAATGTTTAAGATAAACAGAAGATTACAAGGAGAAATTTCTAAAAATTAAATAAAATGAAAAAGAGAAGTAACTTGAGAGTAAATGACAAATATGGAAAGTATGCAAAGAACATCCAACATACAGAAAATAGTAATCTCTGAAGAAGGAAAAGCAAAACAAGGGAACAGAACAAATTCACACATAAAATACATGTGTACATGCACATGCAGACACATATATGTAAATATATATAATTAAACTACACATTGGAAAAGCACACTCACAGTGTCTCTGAGAAAGCTGTCCACAGAATGAAAAATTCCAGGAAACTATTCTAATAAAATTATTGGAATTTAAAGAAAAAGAAAAACCTTAGGAATCTTGGATAAAGAAAACAAGACTAATAAGGAAAAATAAAGTCAGTATCATCAGAATTTTTAAAAGCAATGCTTTATGTCACAAAAATCATTGAGTAGTAGTCAAGGAAAGAAAATGTGGGCCACGAATTTTATATCCAGCAAAATGTCTTCATATATAAAAAGAACAAATTGCTGATAGTAGCTAGGAACTAATAGACTATTACTTCCATAACCCTTGCTGAGGAAAACAATGCAAAATGAACCATAGACCACCAAAAATTTGTTAGATCTCTCTCTGTGTGTGTGTGTGTGTGTGTGTGTATACACACACACACACACACACATACATATACATAAGACCTGATGGTAAGCATTAAATATGCAGTTACCCCCAGAGTTAATTTGAAAATGAGAGTTAAAAGGGAGAAAATATGGTATAGCTATATGACTTGACATTTTAGGAATAGTATAATCAAAATAGATGGGAGAAGAAAGGGGTTCACACACATAAAATTTTTAAAACTATTTTCAATGATCATGTTTTTAGAGGCAGTAATAGTATCATTATGCAAATATTATGCATTTTATATGAAACAATACATGAGCAATTTTAGGATATGCAAACTTGTGTATTCTGAATGGGGCTATCACATCTAAGAAGGCAAAAAACGATTGTTGATAAGCAAAATATCCCTTTCAACTTGTTATGCTGAAAGCATAGATACATGTACAATACAGAAAATAAGATATAGTGTATGTATGGTGTTAAAATTTCATGGTGGGGGATATTAGGGGAAATGTACTAAAAAAGCAACTTAGGATCTGGGGTTATGGCTCAGTGGTAGAGTGCTTGCCTAGTATGTGTGAGGCACTGGGTTTGATTCTCAGCACCACATAAAAATAAATAAAGATATTATGTCCATCTACAGCTACAGATTTTAAAAAGCAATTCAGTCAGGGAATAATGAATGAAATGTTCAGAAACACTGTTCAAAGTTTATCATCTCTGTCATTGAGAAGACCAAGATTCTCAGTGTGATAGAAAGGAAATACAAATAATGGAATATGGAATAGATTAAATTCCATAGTCCTGAACTTAAAATAGAAATATCAGTATGAAAATGAGGTATTTTAGGTTTAAATACATTTTACATTGATTGGTCCACTGAAAAGACCTAGAATAAATGATGAACTTATTAGTAGTGAGCATCCCTACTGGCCAGATTTTTTTTTTATCTCATTGTATATAAAAAGAAACCAGTGTTCTTAGAAAAATTGTAGATTCCAGGTCTCAGGCAGAAAGTAAACAAGATGAATCCAAGGCATCCTTAATATCCTTGATAGGAAACTATTAAGTAACTCTAGGATTATGCCAAAATGACTGAAGGGCCAATTTAAAGATATTCTTATTGGCCAAAGTTACAGTTTGAAGTATAATAAATACAGAAATTTCAATGGATTGAAACCCATTAAATAGGATTAAAGACTTCATAATAGTATTATATTTATTTCATAATGGTTTTTAAAAATAATAATTGATGGCCTTCTAAGGGTGACAGGATATGGGCAAATAAAAGGAAAAACTACAGTATTTCTTTATCTTTCCTGTATGGTATGAGAGAAATATTTTTTAATAAGATCATCCATTGTCAGGCATCTTTGGGAATGGTAGAGTAAGGAACTCTGAAAAAAATAATGAAAACTGGCAAAAATTGATCAAAATCAGTATTTTAAGACTGAAACTTAACAATAGACTAGCAAAATTTTAAGAATCTTTTATTCAAGAAAATGACTTAATCCCAGTAAGAATAGTGAACTCTATGGCATTTTCTCATCCTTACTTCCATCCCCCATGTACACCACCACAGCAACCTTGAAAACAAATAGCTCCTCCCAGTAAAATACAGAATCTTGGCAGCCACTAGATGAGGTGGACCAGTGCTGGAGCTCCTTCTTAGCCTCATTTCTAGGTAATTGTGGTTATTTAAGATGTTTGATGGTTTCCTAGAAGACCTCACTTTCAAGGCTGTCTTTATTAGACCTAGCACATAGATAACATGGTACCAAAAAATTTTCCCTGGGGAAAGTTTGTTGAAAATATTTGGATACAATTGTTGAACTTTGTGGTAAACAGCTGGCTAACCAAAAATTGTAGGAGAAAGTTAGGGAATGATGTATCTACAAGGATTTTGAAAAGGCCAAACATATTCATGATAATCCAGAAGGAAATACATATTTGTAGGGCTATGCACATGTTCAGAAAGGATATGAGCAAATCCTATACTCTCACCATTGGCTGGCATTCATTCTGGAACAAAGAGGGAGTGAAGGCTAAGGCATAGCTGAAAACTAACTAGGTGAGTGTTGAAAGCATACCCCCAAACACACACACAGCCTATAGATAAAGACTGAAGACTTATTAATTCCAAGAATTTAAGGAAATCTCTAATTTCTAACTGATTACTAAGCTAACCCAGAAGAAACTTAAGTGACTACTTGACCACACAACAAAGAATGTAGCCTTGATGGAATTCATTCAGAAAAGTCACTAAAAAAAGAGCAACAACAACAACAGACATGATGGTGAATGTACTAATTATATCTCAATAAAAATATAATTCCAACCAGTAAATGATAATGTTTATAGAATATGGTTATTTTACAATATTGAATAGGAACAAAAAAGTGGAAACCTGGGACTGATCAATACCTGAATCCACTAGGAAATACAGAGGAACATGTTGAATTGTACCATGAGTATGCAATCAGCAGTATGAGGACTGTAGGAAACTTGGCAGGTGAAACAGCATGAGTTTGTTTGTTTGTTTGTGGTAGTAGGGATAAAACCCATGGATGCTCTATCAATGAGCTACATCCCCAGCCCTTTTAATTTTTTTGAGACAGAGTCTAAGCTGGTCTCAAATTTGCCGTCCTTCCACCTCAGCCTCCTGAGTAGCTGGAATTAAGGGCATGTGCCACCTTGCCCAGTGAGTTCTTCAGCAAATACAATGTGGGGTATAGATAAATACAGGCTCACAAGACTTAATATGTGTTTTAAAAATGAGCAAGATTATGCTATAGTGTCTAACTATTCTCTTTTGGGTGATAAAACTGTATAGAATGCACAGAAATAATAACTATAAAATTCAGAATGCAATTATATTGGAGAAAGAGAGTGGGCTATATTTACAATTTGGCATTTGGAAGTGTTTTTGGGGTAACTGGCAAAATTGTTTTAACCTGGTAGTGGTTACAAAGGTATTAATCATATAATAATTTATTAAGTTCTATATTTATTTTGTGTGGCTGTGCTTTGTTTCAAAATAAGATAATCAATTACGCTAAATAAAGCTAATGTTTGGAAGAGATCAGAACAAAAATATAGATTGTAAGCATATTAATTTAAGTAAAATTAGTAATAATGGTAAAGAAGGGGAATAATTAGCAACTCACCTTCCATCTTATCCTAGTATTCTAATGGAAGAATAGCAAAAGAAATTGCCTCATACCATGTCTATAATGACTACATTCTAACTACTTTAAATGGGACCTAAGTGGGTCACTGTACACAAAGAATATCTATCTTATACCCATGTGTTGTCTAAGGTGAATATTTATTTTAATCAACCTCTACAGTCATTTTTCAAAAACTACAAACAATGGGACCTTTATTTGAGTATGGCATGTTGATTTAGGATTCTTGATGCAGAATTTCAATCATGTCAATACTCAAGGGAGTTCTTGACACCAGTTATTTAAAACATTCCCCCTAATTCTTCCATCTACTTCCAGCCTTAGCAGATGACCTCTCCTATTTTGCTGAGACTGACTGCCTTTATATTCTCCTCTCCTTGCCTCAGATCATCTCTGTTTCTGCATGTATTATGTCATTCTTCTCTCCAGATTCAGAGGAAGAACAAGACTCTTCCTCCTCACTAACTTAGCCATTCTACCTCTGCCTTACTTTCCAAATACTATAGAATAGTGCAATTTTGATTTTTAGCCAGAGATATTTATTTTCATCAAAGACTCTTAATGCATCCAGCCTGGGAGACTGGGAAATTCTTTTGGCCATCAATGCCAAAGAAAGATATAAGGAAGATGGCACTGAGGTTGGTTTTAGAAAATAAAGAACTCCATTTGATATGCTCTGCTTAAATGAATGGCAAACCAGGACAAATGAGGTCCATGGCCTATGTTATTAACCTACCACTGTTTTATGTTTTAAGTATTTATTGTTAACCTCATATATGCAAAGAATACACTGGGTGCTATGAAGGAGGCTGAATACTGAGATTAGTGAGACATGATCCTTGCCTTCAAGTGACTACCAATATCTATTTATTTTAATATAAATCTTCTATAAGGTGGTAAATAAAGTTAAGGTTGGGGTGAGGGGTGAGTATTGGGTGAGTGGGAACAATCATAATTTTGAATGTGGAGTAAATATGGAAATAAGCATTTTCAAGGTTTTCATCTGGAAAGTTCTAGGCAGCACTGATGTGTCACCTACTCAAGAATCCTTCAGGACTCCGGTAGAGAAAGGTAGCTCTTTTGTGTATCGTTTAACTCCTTCCCCTCTTGTGTTTTAAAACTACCTTTTTTCATAGTCATTGTGGAAGGTAGATATAAAGACATACAAAACATGGCACATGACTTCAAAACAACTTACATTCTGATTGAGGAGATAAGGCATGTCAATGGAACTAGAGATGAGTCACAGATTAAGGTATGTTACAGAAGTAAATATTTTTAGAATACACAGGCTTGGTGTGTGTGTATATATATATATATATATATATATATATATATATATCAATGGCTCAATAAACACTGGTGGGATATATGACTGCTGAGTGAGTATAGATCTGTTAGTTGTGATGATTCTATCTTAAAAATTTCTGTTTGTCTTCTTCCTACAACCATTGCCCAAATTCCACATGACATTATTTCTCATGTGGACTCTGGAGTCAAACAGGCCTGAAGTGTTAGTCCTGGCTCAGCCACTTGTAGCTGATGTTTTAGTCAGCTTTTTCATTTCTGTGACTATCAAACCCAACAACAACAATTTAGAGGAGGAAAAGTTTATTTGGTTTTAGAGTTTCAGTCCATGGTTGACCAACTCCATAACTTAGGGCCTGAGCTGAAGCAGAATATCATAGTGGAAGGGTATGGTGGAGGAAATCAGCTCAAGATATGGCAAACAGGAAGCGGGGGGAAGAGAGAGAGAGAGAGCGCAAGAGCAAGAGAGAGAACACTCTGCTTACCATGAACAAAATATAAACACCAAAGGCATTTCTCCAGCTGTATCCTACCTGCCTACAGTTTCCATCCAGTTAGTCCATACCAGTGGATTAATCCACCGAGTACATAACAACTCTCATAATCTAATCATTTCACCTTTGAAAATTCTAGCATTGTCTCACATAGGAGTTTTTTTTGGGGGGACACCACTTATCTAAACCATAACAGCTGCCTTACTTGATAAAACATGTTTTTGGTTTCTTTCCTCCTGAAACAAATTTAAGCATTTTTCAAATATGTAAATGTGGCCTCAAAGGCACTGTGAATTTGGTAAAATTCTTAATTGGCACCAATACCCTGATAGAAATGTTATTTCTATTTAGTGTCCTCATAATGCAGTTGACAGTGAAAAGACAATAGGTTTTGAAAATTCTCAGCAAAGAAGAATATAAATGCCTCCTAGTCCTTAGTATATTGTTGAGAAGATGTGGCAAACAAAGGGAAGCTGGAAGTTGCTCAGTCACTAAAACGAGGACTTTTGCACTCTGGTAGTAAGAAAATGCTTATATTTTTGGTCTTGGTACAAATGAGCCTCAAATGTAGGTTTGGAGCTTGAGCAAGTATTTTTTAGTCAGAAAGCAGTCATTCTGCAAAGTATCCAAAGAAACAGATGTGTCTTGTTCACATGTGTTTTCCCACACACCTAGCATTGTGCCAGGTACTCTATAGGTAGGTACTCAATCAATTTTGATTGTTTGAATGAAACAGAGGCATGGGTGCACCTCCACATTTTGTACTAAACTGAGGGTAGGGTTCTTGGCTTCAGGTTCTGATCTGTCCCTTTATCTGCAAAAGTCCTTTCTGCTTTCAGGTATTAAGTTAACCCATCAGAAAAATTATTTTCACTGTTCTTGTGTTCTCAAGTTCTACAGCTTGTAGCCATAGTGTGGTTCTTCATAATGAACCTTCAGAAAGTCTCTCTGATTCAAATGAACTCATATTTGACAAAAAGAGTGCAAAGAAACATACTTCTTTAGACTGATAGTACATAAATGTGGCATCATGTTTATGCCTTAAAAAAATCCTTATCTGTGACCAGGTTGTAGAATCTTGTGTTCCCTTATTTGAACAATGGCTATCTCCTTATTAGAATATAGACATGCCCTGCTAACAATCCTTTTTATGACACAAAGCCCAACCATCAGCCAGGCAGTTATTTATTCACGAGGCCATGCCATCAATACATTCCAGCGATGAAGTGTTTTGTCATTGGCATAAAGTTTGTTTGAAGTGGCAATTAGAAAAATGGCTCCTAAATTTTGCAACCATTCAATGTCAGCCTCAGGAGACTACTAACTCATTTTGAGAGTGCTCTTGCTGCTTTTAATCAAGAACCAAGCTACACAGATTTTTTTTTTTTAGTTACTATATTCAGTATTGAAAGAACAATGCCAACATTGGCACTTTAAAATGACCTTCGGCTTCAAAAAGCATCATGGGAGTTTTGCCCTAAAGGCCCAGAGCACGTATCCCCAAAACAATTTATTATGATGGGCTTGTGTATCTTGAAGTCTTATCTAATTGGTGTTCTAACCTGTTGTTGCTGCTTCTTTTTCCTTATCTCTAAGGATTCTCAGCAAGAGAGCAGAGAGTATCCATTAATCACTCCTGGTGCCTCCCCACACACACTTGTATTCACCTACTCACCTCTCTCATCCCATCCCACCCAATTTCTACACATGTTCAAGGCCTTGAAATAGAATTGTTTTAAAATAGGAATAGATTAGAAATATATTCTGAACCAACTCTCTCATTTCATAAATAGATATGTTAAGGCTCAAAGAGAGATTGTATATAGCAGAACCAGGACTAAAACCAAGTTCTGGTATTGTTGCCACTATGACTCTATTTCCCCACCAGGAGCTCAAGATTTAAAAGCTGTGCAAGAGCTCCTCAGTTCATGGGAGTGTATACATCTTTCACCCTCTTTTTATATGAAACATTATGCTAAGCCCCATAGTTTTTTCACAGGGGAATGAAATGCAATTGTGACCCAGTGGGGGGTAAATGGAAATATATATGAATATATTTAGTATAGTCAGATTTCCAAGTGCTTTATAGAGGCACCATATTATTTGGAGATTAAAGTCTGAATAGATTTGTTTGGATTAAATTATTGGTTTGGTTGCCTATTTGGGTTTCATGGACAGGTTTCTCTATGATGTTTTGAAAATCCAAACATTATTTTGAAGTATTGGCATTGTCATGGTTTTTTTCTGCATTTCTCTAGAGAAACCTCAGAAATATTTCTGATTTAAACAAATACTATATTTTTGCCTCTGAAAACATGAGCAAATATAAAAGAATTAAAAATATGGAGTTTGGAGGTCTGGGGTTGTAGCTCAGTGGTAGAGTGCTTGTCTTGCACATATGAGGAACAGAGTTTGGTTCTCAGCATCACATAAAAATAAATACATAAAATAAAGGTATTAAAATATGTAGTTTGGGTGAGGGCATGAGGAAATGGAAATGTGAATACATTATGTCTGGCAATTATGTTGGTATATCTCTCCTGGGAGAAAATGTAATAATATGAATTGATAGCTTGAAAATGTGTATATCTTCTAACCCCAGATATTTGACATCTAGAAATATTTCCTAAAGGAATGTGTGTGCATGTGTGTGTATGACATGTTTGCATATAAAGAGAGTATATAAATTATAAACCTGAGAAGATTTTTATATTGATAAGTGAGCAAAAGCAAAGCATAAGATAATATGTTAATATCTCATTTATTTTATGCCATACATAAACCAAATGTAGCCCTGACTTTCTAAATGTCCACTTTGAAGTTAGTAACATTTATCATATTAACATACATGCCCATAAATTCAAGTCTAAAACCAGAGAAATGATACAAGTTTCATTGAAAACTTCCTTAGAGAATAGAGTAGGGATGGAGTTATTTCATATACTAAACAGCAAAATCTTCTAAGTCACTCATCCTTCAAACATATTTCTCTCCTTTTTTTATTTTACCAGTTTGATGGCCTTCTGCAGCTGTTCTTCTCACCTCCCTTTATCTCAAACCCATTCAGTGTTTCACCCCCTTTCTGTGGTTAATATCTTTTTCTCCCCTTCTTTCTTCTTTACCATTACTACCACCACCATGCAGCCTTCTGTGTTTCTTTAGTCTAGCATATCCAGAGAAATTTTCCTTCGTGATTGAAATGTTCTATAAACTGCTCTATCCAGTATGGCAGCCACCAGTCACATGTGGCTATCGATCACTTTAAGTAACTGAGAAAAAATATTTTTGACTTTAATTATTAATTTTGGCTATTAAATACTTGAACTATGGCTAGTACAACTGAGGAGACATATTTTAAAAATTTCTATTTAATTGTAGGGAATCTAATTTAAATTATCCACGTGTGGCTAGTAGACCATCCTTAGGTGGAATAAGCTAGGTGTCCTTTGGATCTTCAACTTTGCCTTGTTGAGTACAGAAGATGTGGAACATGACATGCTGATTTTTCCTCAGAATCTACCTTGCTTAGAAAACACTGAAAATTATGATAGAATTGTATATAACTAATACTTTCATTTATTCTCATAGGTATATGCAGAAAAACAAAGACATAGACAAAAATATTCAATATGGTTAATTTATGGTAGTACGATTATGGATTATTTCTTTCTATTTAATTTTTCTGTTTTCCAAGTGGTACAGAGTGGATATTTATTACTCTCATACTTAGAAAAAATTTATAACACATATGATTAAAATGCCTTTCATGTAGGATTTTTTTAAAAAGTAAAACAAGGAAAGCATTTCTTTTAAGGGTTCTGTAAGCAACTTCCAGAACAGTCTCTCACTTGGCAAATGGGGAAAAGCCCAATGACGGCCCCCCCTGGAGCATGGCCCAGGAATGGCATGTGTATATGTTCTCCCAGCTTCTTCCTCACATCAAATAGCTAACAAACCAAGCTCCAAAGCCAAGCTAATTCCCGCTGTCATCATTGATGAAGAACGTACACAGATGGAGAAGTAAATAAAAGGGAGAGGTGGTGAGTTTTCTATATTTGACCCAGTTACTATTTTTGCCAAATAAGGAGAGAAAAGCTGAAGATTTCAAGCATGAGGAAATAGATCCTGATATTGTGAGCAAAATCTTGCTGCTCTTTTTTAGCCCTTTCTGGATTGCATTTTCTTGGAGTCAAGACAGAATCTGGCACAATTCATATAGACTCCAAGTTGTGTCCTTACAGTTCAACCCAGAAAAGAGGGGCTATTTGAAATAGGCAGAGAGGAACCATATAGTGGGTATGAAAAGTATCCACTGATTTGGGGATCTACAGGGTAAGAATGGGGCCAAAACTTTACTACATTTTGTCATTTCTCATATTTCAAATTTGAACTGCAAATCAACTTAGGGAAAAGTTGTAAATAATTTATTGTTCCTACTGATAAACAGCAGTAGGAACAATAAATCATTTTATGCATTTTTATTTATGGCTTAGCTATAAGCAGATGAACACAATGGTCATGTCTCCTCTCAGTAACCCCACCATAATACTATGCCAGAAGATTTTTGTTTTGTCACTCATTTGCCATCTTCCTGATCATAACTATAAGGGTTCATGCTTTGATGCCTTCAATGATTTCTCATGTTTATTTCATAAAGGGCCCTACATAGCCAAAATGCTTTATGGGACTCCTAAAAATGAAGCTAGAATAGAAGGTCTTCAGGTATGGTAAATGAGGGGTTACTTAGGAGCAGATGGCAAGTGGAATCCTTCCAAGGCCTTCCTGCCATCAAATAAGCAGAAATTTCCCATTGTTCTTGCTTTCTGAGTGAGTCTCCAGAGACTAATGCCTATTTCAGCAAGACAGAAGGAAGGTAAGCTGCTGTATTCTGAGCCTAGTTGTGTAGCAACAGAAGGTAGACCATGTTTTGACTTTCAAATTGTATTTATTTTCATTAATTATTTTAGTTAGTTCAAGTCTAGAATATTTAAAAACCACTCCTTCCCTAAATAGCTTTTGTTCCCCCAAATTGGAAAACTAAAACTAAAATTCTTTTGAGTTGCAAATCATTACATTAATGCTTATAAGACATCCTTTTTATTAAACAACCAGAGATCAAGTGAGCAGAAATACATCTTCTGGAGTCCTGAGATATGCTTCTACTCAGGTTGATCATGTTGGTCTTGAACACTGCCTTTGTTAGTCAGCTTAACATTATTATAGCAAATACCTGAGATGACAAACGTACAAAGAGGTAAGTGTTATTTTGGCTCACGGTTTTGGAAGTTCCAGTCCATGACTGATTGGCCCCATCTCTTTTAGCTTATGGAGAGGCAGCACATCATGGTAGGAGTATGTGGCAGAGCAAAACTGTTTATCTCATGACCAAGGAGGAAAAAGGGAGGGAGGGAGGGAGAGGGAGAGAGAGAGAGAGAGAGAGAGAGAGAGAGAGAGAGAGAGAGAGAGAGAGAGAGGGAGGGAGGGAGAGACAGGAGAGATGGGGTGGTGGGGTGGGGGGATATGAAGAGAATGCAGAAGAAGCCAGGGTCCCACAGTCTTCATTATGGCACACCCTCAATGACTTAAAAACCTCCCACTAAACCCTACATTTGTTTTCATACTGAAAATTGGGTTCAGTGGCACTTTAGCACTGAGCTACATCCCTGAGCCATTTTTATTTTTATAATTTTGAGACAGGGTCTTGCTAAGCTTCTTACATCTTCACTAAGTTGCTGAGGCTTAGCAACTTCAAGCATACTTCCTTTTGTCCTGGTTCAATGCTGGCCTTGAACTTGTGATCTTCCTGCCTCAGTCTCCCAAGTTGCTGGGATTACAGATATGCACAACTGTGCCCATCAAGGCCCCATTTCTTTAAGCTTTCACTACCTCCCTGGGGACCAAGACTCTAATACATGGGCCTATGGGGTGCATTCAAAATCCAAACTATAGCATTCTGCCTCTGGTCCCCAAATATTCACATCCATGTCTCAATGCAAAGTGCTGTCAGTCCATCCCTGAGAGTATCCAAAGTGAACTGTTCCAGCATAGCTCAAAACTCCAATATCTCTTCCAAGATTCAAGGTAAAACTCAGTTGTGAACTTCTATAAAAATAAGTATAAAAGTTATATACTTTCAAGATATAATGATTGGACAGGCACAGGGTAAATATTCTTATTCCAAAAAAGAAGAAATAGGGAAGTAATAATGAATTTATCCAAAGCAAGACTGAAACCCAGCAGAACAAACATTAAATCTTAAATCTCTATGTCTGGAATTTGGGGCATACTGTGGTGGGATGTGGATTCACAAGGTCCTCAACAGCCCTATCCTTGTAGCCTTGCTATTTATAATCTACTTGGTCACTCACTCCCTTGGGCTGGTACTGTTCATCGCCTATAGCTTCCCTCAGGAGGAATTGCTAATTTTAGGCACTTGTGTCTCCTTGGTATCTCTAGTGAAACTTTAGCTTCACTCCCATGCATTGTCCTGTTGAAGGATGCTTGCAGGGACAGTGATCATACAACCTGCTACTCAAGCTTTCAGATTTTCCTTTGAAATCTTGGTAGAATCCTCCAAGATGCCATACCTCTTGGATTCTGCATGTCTTCAAAGCCAGCATCACATGGATGATGCTAAGGTATGCTGCCATCTTGAGCTGTAAATGGGCTTACTTAAACCATGGCTTTGGTGACCTTTGAATGTCTTATCAGCTCAATAGGGAACATGAATCCCTAGGCAGTTTTGGGTGCTCAGGACACCCTGGGGTTTTCTTCTGAAACATTCCTGCCCTGAAAAGCCTTTGAATCAAATTTGAATTTCTCCATATCTGAGCTTGTGATGGATGGGGTGGGCTTTCAGATTCCCAAGATATCCTCAAGGCACCCTTCCTATTGTCCTGGTACAAAGTGACTTTGCCTTCTTTTTATTGAGGCTAACAACTATAACTTATTTTGTTACATTTTTATACATGTTCCTTTTCTGGCCAAACTGCAAGTTTTTATTTTCTGCTCCTCTTTTGTTCTTGTTTCTCATAGAAAATTTGGCTAAAAGTAGCCAATGCCCATGCCCCTCCCTTAATGCTTTGCTGCCTTGAAATTTTCTCTGCTAAGCAATACTAGTCCATCCTCTTTAAGCATAATCTCCCACAAAGTCTCAGGGCATGGACAAAATTTGGGCAAATTCTTTGCTATAGTGTAACAAGGCTGGTTTCTAGACTAATTACCAGTAGAATCCTCATATCCATCTAAAATTCATTGGCTTAGCCTTTATTGTCCACATATTTATCAACATTCTGGTTTACTGAAATCTTCTCAGAATCACCCATTAACCTCTATGTATAGTATTCATAATCAGTATGGTCATATTGGGAAGGCAAAGTGAGATCCAGCATCTCAGTCCTGTCTTGATTCTCCAAACTTTTCCTCATTCCTCTCATAAACCAACTCCAAAGGCTCTTCCACATTGTCAGATATGTAAGAATGGCAAAGACTCTACTTTTTAGTGCCAATTTTCTATGTTAGTCAATTTTCTGTTACTATAGCACATATCTGAGATAACTTGAAAAGAGAAAAGTGTTATTTTGGTTAAATTTTAGAGGTTCCAGTCCATGATCAGGTGGATCCATTGCTTTTATTCTTCTGGTGGGAGTGCTGGATGGCAAAGATGAGGAACACATGATGGACCAAAATTATTTGCCTTATGGTCAGGAAGCAAAAGAGAATTAGTAAGAGACTGGGGTCTCAGAATTCTCTTTGGTGCATGCCATCAGTAACCTATAAAACCCCAGTAGGCTCCATCTCTTAGAGTTTCACCATTACCCATAATTCCTCCATGGGGACCAAGCCTCGAACACATGGGCCTTTGGGGGACATTTAAGATTCACAGTATTACACTGCCCTTGAAGTATTTTCTAAAACTTTCCTTCTTGTAGATTTCAAGCGACTCTAAAGAGGTGAATTCTCCTTGTTTATTACATACAACACGACTATCAATGAGTTCTTGACATCATCCATTTTCAAAAATACTGTCTTACCTTTAATGTGTAAGTGTTTTAAGGACATTATTTATAGTAGACCTAACTTGGGCTAATCAGTTCTCAGTTGTATAGGGTCCAGCACCAATGAGGCCAGGGTCATAGACTCAATCCCAAATGAACTGTTTAGCTTTAAACAGAAGATGGAAGCTCTGTTTTTCCACAACTCCAGATTGTAGCTCCCACACTTCTTGCTATGTTGTAAAATGTATTGTTCTCATAAAGTGGACTGTATCTTGGTGTTCAGCCTGTCTGAGGGGCTATAAATATTTTTTCCAGCAGGAAAATAGGAGCATGATTATTCAGAATTCTAGGCCATAGTAGAAGAGAAAGAATAGGAAAATGGTAGAGCTGGGTTCCAGAAGGGAGCCACAGAGCAGTTTGAGTGTTTGGAGGGGCAGACCCAGGGCCGCAAGTAGGAGACAGCTCAACCAGGCAGATTGAGTATGATATCCAGCAAGCAGTAGGTTAGGGAATTGTAGGAATGAAGATCTTAGATGAGGGAACCAACACTGTGTAAGGAAAGTCTAGGAAAACTTACTGAACCTGTTACCAGAGTCCTGGGCCAGTGCCCTGACTCTAGGGCTCCCAACAAAGCAGGTCCAGCCTTGCCCCCAAACCAAAAGGGTAATGATGAAAGGCAAGAAAGGAACTTTAATCAATATGATCATATGGGGAAGGCAAAGTGAGATCCAGCATCTCGGCCTGTCTTCAGTATGCTGACAGGAGTAGTAGGTTTAAATAGAGAAAGAGGGGGCTGGGGTTGTGGCTCAGTGGTAGAGGGCTTGCCTAGCACAAGTGAGGAACTGGGTTTGATTCTCAGCACCACATGAAAATAAATAAGTAGAATAAAAGTATTGTGTCCATCTATAACCTAAAGATAGATAAATAGAGAAAGAATTGGGGCTGGGGCAAGAGGTATGCATACTGAAGCAGTCTTAGTCATACTGTGTCTAGTTGATCATTCCTCAGTTCTGGCTCTATGAGGTGGCTCCACAGAGGTCCTTATTACTTGAGGGGGCACTTTCCACTTGCTGCTCAGGATATTTCTTTATCAGAAAAGGGTGTTGCATATCTTGCCTTAGGCCTAAAGGGGTCAAGAATGGTTAGGTAAATTTAGGATTAATGAACCTTGTATTACTAGTTTTTAGATGAACACTCCTTAAATAATTAACATGTCCATATGTAGAGCTGAGCAGGGATCTGTTCCAACATTTAAGGCAATAAAGGATGTTAGGTAGGCAGCCTTCCCTTCCCCCTCCCTCTTCCATGGTGGCTGTGATTGGGGACTTTCCACCTGGCCGAGGAGACCTGAAATAGACAATCAGAAGCTGACATGGTAAGGAGTGGGGGGCAATGACCATGGGTTCCCTCCGGCTGAAGCAATGGCCCTGTCAGCTAGCGACAGATGCCCCTAAACTCAGCCAACCTGCTGTTGGCAGCAACAATTTAGATGGCCTAGGCCCTCCTACCTCCAACTTTCCTTATAAACATTGTTCTTGCCTTTCCCGCCACAGACTTCTCTGGCCCTCACACTTTTGAGGGCTGGTGAACCTCGCCCAGGAGCATCCCCCAATAAATCTTCTTTTGGTGCCGTATTCTTGTTCCATGGTTCCTGATCTCATGCACCTTTACTGCTTTACAAAGAAGACAGACAAAAAAATGAAACCAGAGGTATTAAGCTTTATCCTGCTTTTAGTTACTCATTGGGCATCTCAGTCTTGGCAAAGGCAGCCTAAATCCCTGTTAAATGCCTTTGAACATTTCTTATCATGGTTTAGGACTCTGTTGGTGTCATCTTCTTTATAAGATTCCAGAACACTACTCTCCCCATATCCAGGCAGAGTTTGGAATGCTTTAGTTCGACCTCCATAGGATCTTATTATTGCCTCTATATTATCAATCACCACATTGTGTTTTAACCTTTTATTTGTGTTTCGAATTCTTCCAGTCTACTGCAAGCTTCTTTAGTTTTATATCTCTGGCACCTAGCAATCATGGGCTTCATTCATGTCTGTTGGTTAAATGAATTAATGATTTAGTGAATGGAAGAATGGAGAAACAAGGAGGAAAATGCTAGAGATGTTTGTGTAGGCTGATAAAGGACCAGTAAGTCTGTGATAGCAAGAACATGCTGTGTCTGGTTCTGTAGTTGCCTGGAGGGAAGTTGAAAGAGATTGAAAGGTTGAAAAAGGAAGTTGGGATCAGAGGGTGAAGGGCTTTGTGTCACCTCTAGAGGAGTTGAAACTTCTTCTCTAATTTGCTGATTCTTAAACTTTAGAGTGTTTACTAATTGCCTGGAGGGCTTGATGAAGCACAGATTAGGGGTCTGAGGATGTAGCTCAGGGGTAGAACATTTGCCTAGCATATGTGAGGCCCTGAGTTTGATCCCTAGTACCACCACACACACACACACACACACACACACACACACACACACACAGGTTACTGAGCCACATTCATGAAATTATTTTTCTGGGGTTGTTCTTGCAAATTTGCATGTCTAACAGGTTATAAGTTCCAAGGTGATACTGATCTGCTGGCATGGGATTACCATTTGAGAACTGCTACTCTAAACCATGGGCTTCAGGGTATAAAGAAATGAATCAAGGGTAGTTCAGACATGAAAAAAATGTGGTCTAAAGTGGGAGCCTGACATAGAAATCTTTTCTTTCATTTATTAGTTCACTCAATAAGCATTTAATAAGCACCAACTATGTACTTGACATTATGTTGATGCTGGAGACACTAAAGTAATCAACGAATTGAAAGAGAGTGTTCATGGTGAGTTCAAATGTAAATTTGACTTATATCTAAGTCACCAAAGGGGCAGACTTTGGTTTTCTAAAATGCCATCTCCTTTAGCTCAGGCTTATTTCCAGATTCTGAGGCTACTGGTTGGGATCACAAGGCATTTAGCTATTGGAACAAATGACAAGGAGTCCTTCTACACCCTTAGGAAGGAAGTAACAAAACTATTCTGGCACCATAGTAGAAGAAGAGAATAACTGCATTACTTTTTACATAAATTCGGCTGTCCCAATTTTGTCCAGTTGCAATTGGTATTGATTTATCCTTGGGGTGGCTTCCATGTATGAGAGCTGTGGTATTGCTTTAAAGCAAATCTCATTCTGACTGTACATTAGACTAATTGAGGAGCCTTTTTATAAGATCCTAGTGTTCAAGTTCTTTATTAGACAAATTAATTCATAATTTCTAGTATAGAGCCTATCCTAGGTATTTTATAAATGTTCCCTAGGTGATTCTAACCAGAATCCTACAGAATTCTCGTGTACAGAATAATTTAATCCCTAAAAGCCGAGCTTAAGCACTTGTGATGAACAGAGATTCTCAGAGGCTATTACTGTTCAAAATGGATCCCAAAGGGCAGGATGGCAGAAATTACAGGTGGCTTCTTGAACTCAGTAAGTCACTGGAATGTCATGTCTTTTGATTCACTATCAGTTTTGTATGGGTATTAATAATTTTGAAAAGTTTCAGAAACATTGCTCCATCATTAGGAAATAACTACCATGGTTGTATTTGTTTATCACTGTTCCTTTCTCCATTTCATCTCCAAAAGTAGTGTCATGGTTAAGAGCCCAGAGTTAGAGTAAAACAGAGTTGGTTTCAATTCCT
This sequence comes from Marmota monax, assembly GCF_021218885.2. Classification (NCBI taxonomy): domain Eukaryota; kingdom Metazoa; phylum Chordata; class Mammalia; order Rodentia; family Sciuridae; genus Marmota; species Marmota monax. Next base: position 2,494,522 of record NW_026695225.1, on the reverse strand, counting down.
GGCTTTATCACCATCATATATCCTAGCTGTGTGACATTCTGTAAGCCTCACTTTCATCATCTATGAAACAGTGATGCTAGTACCTACTTACAGGATTCCTAAGGTTGGAGTTAATTCATTAAATAAAGTATACTATGATTCTTGAAACATAATAGGTGATGGATGAGTATCTGGAGGTTGCTTGTCAAATATCTTCATTGTCTCTGGGCAGTGGAATTAGGATGGTGTTTTACTTTATACTCTTATGTATTATTTTAAATTTGTAGATGGCATAGTTACCTTTGTATTTTTTAAGTGCCAAAGTGTGGGGATGGGGGCAAAAGAAGCCAATTGTCATGCCATGGCTCCAGAGAGTGGGGAACAAGCTCTGAGATCATCCAGGCGGTGCCTCCCACAAATGCAAGAAACTCTGCTACCTTTGTGCTACGAAAGCTTATTCAGTTTCCACTTCACATTCTCCAGGGCAGGATTTCATGTCTGGACCATTTCATTTTTCATTTAATTCAAAATACTAGGAAGTTCACTTTCTATATCGAACCCAAATCTGTCTGCTTGTGATGCCCTCCCATTGTACCTACCTAGTTTTGCCTCATGGAGCCCAGAACAAGCTTAATAAATTCTACTATATCTGATACCTTATGACAAGCCTTGATATATTTAGAAAGAGCTCTCCTGTCATTTTGAAATTAGCTCTTTTCCAAGATTTCCCAAATGTGTCAACTGTTCCTCAGAGGCTGTAGAAGTAGATATTGAAATGGACTACAAGGTGCGAGATGTTTATTATGAATCAGTGCTTGTAAAAGGAATGGGGGAAAAAGGCAATATTTGGGAAAGGAAGAAGTTGAAGTATAATTCAGCTCAACAAAAAATCTCATCTCATCGAGGCAGGGAGCTCTAGAAGGATTATTGCCTGTGAAAGTTGGCCATTGGCAAGCTGAAATGGCCAGCCCAACCTCCCTCAGTTCCAAGAGGTGGGAAGGGTGCCATTTTGTTTGAGACAGTTGTGTTCAGCTGAGCCTGTCTGCTGACTGCCTGCAACTGGCAACAAGAACTTTCTTGGAGAGGGATCCCTGTTAGTGCATTTCCATGTTTATCTGTCTATCCATTGTGCCATGTGGATTCACTTAACACAATTTCAAACCCCAGGTCTTCCAGGAATCAATGGAGTCAGTAGATCTCTCTTTCTGAGAGGAAGTTTAGAAAAAGCAGATGAGAGAGGTTAATTGGACAGATCATAGCCCTGTTACTTCAGTTGACTTCAGGATTACAATTGATATCAATCTCCCTCTTTCCTCTATCCAGAGTCTCCCCACCCTCAACTACTACCTCTGTGACCCTTATCCTTGAGGGATTTGACATCTTGCCCTTTCATTTATAGTCACAAATGGGCAAAGGAGTACCAAGAGCTATCCCAGTAGATCACCTGGATTCCATACCTTTGTTTGACAGCAACCCTATTTCTGATGACTAGAATCAATTGCTTTTGTCAAGACAATGATTTTTCCTGCTTTTTACTGGAAGTAAGAAGTTCAGACTGCCCAAATGACAGCTGTATATAATTCATTGAGATTATTACTCTGTTTCATGGATTAGGTTTTCCTAATTAGGTGATTGATCATGAGGGTTTTGCCCTCATAAATGGATTAGTCCATTTATGGATTCACCGGGTTTGAGAGAAGGGGCTTTGTTTTAAAAGTGAGTTTTTCTTTGTTTCCTAGCCACCATTGATGTTCTACCTCACTGCAAGCCCAGAAGCAATGGAGCCAAGTGACCATGGATTGAAACTTCTGAAACTGTGAGAAAATAAATGTTTCTTCCTTTAAGTTGATTTTTCTCAGGTATTTTGTCACAACAATGAAAAGCTGACTAAGATATATTTATCCCAGGCCTCTGTCCCTGGCTTATAGATAGGTGTCTTTTCCATATGTCTCTATATCATCTGCCTTCTGTACATGTCTGTGTATACATTTCCTCTTTTTATAGGATACCAGACATATTGGATTAGGGGGTCACCTAAAGAACTAATTTTAACTTAATTTTATAAAGATCTTATATCCAAATATTGCACATTTTGAAGTAGTGGAGATTAACACTTCAGGGTATAAATTGTGGAAAAGAGACAGCTCAGCCCCTAACAACTGGGTCATGAGTTTTTCTACTCTTTGTTTTCCAGAACTTTCTATTATTTCTATTGGGGTCATAACACCAATGGAAGCCTCAGATTTAATTCAGTGTATGGCATCCTGAAGGATGTTTACTCATCCTTAATAAATGTTGCTTCTGAGTTGGTGTTTTAGCTGTGCCTTCAGGAGGCCATTCCAGTGTTCTCTCAGGTCAGCAGGTTCTGGGTGTTTTACAACCAGTGGGGCCCATGGTATGGATGGTTCCACTCTCACATATAATGGCTGTAAAATGGGTCCATTGGTCTGATGTGATATTATGTAGGATCACTTTGTGATGTATCAAATACTCCAAAAGCCTTCAGATAACAGTGCTAAGCCCTGTAGACAAAGAAAAGTGAATTCATACTATTCCTGTGAGAATAAACCACTGACCTTTCCAGATAAGGATGGCTCAGTGGGACTGCCAAGTACTCAATAGGACTCTAAGGAATGGTGCCATAGTGGGCACTCTGTTATTTTGTGTTGCTAACAAGTTGAATGTTCAGAGGCAACAATAATTAAGTTTTAACTAGCGTTTTTAAGTGGTAGTCTTTGCTATTGGACCTCCAGTTAACCTTCATTTCTGCCATCATGACCACTCTATTCATGTGCTCATTATGCCAGTTTGGAGATGCCTGATGTCATCTGAAGGCTAACTAAAGCCAACTGACTGAGTCATTTTGCCAACCTGATTGTTAAGTGCCTCTTCCATGGTAAAGCTTTATAGTGGGTGTCAGTAGGCGATACAAACATTTTCATACTTTGTACTTATTCTCATACCCAGCCACAGGCTCCTGTCTCCTGAATTCCTCGTCTCCTATAATCTGGTCTTCTCTTCCTAGGACCCCAACTCAGGTGGCCTATCTATTACTTTTTCTATGGAAAGTAGGTGACCAGGTTACTGTCCAAAATTCTGTTCATTGAGAAGATTTTTCAAGGCCATCATTGTGTGAGGCTATATTGCTACCACCCACATATACCCACATATGGATGTCTTTATATTCATAAACCAAGTTCAGTTTTCTTCTGTATCAGAGGGTGATATGGTCATAAATGTCACCTAATAGAGGTTCCTGGGTCAATAGTGGTGGTCATGGGGATCTGGGCTACCAACCCTACTCATACTTAATCTCAAACATGTTATGAAAAGTTGTTGGTAAACCCATTTAATCTAGTGACTTGATGCATCTTACAGAACCCAGCCCATAGGGGAAACTTTTGCCTCTTGGCCTCTTGATGGATAATGTTCTAACATTCTTTTTCTACCAGCACCCAGTAGCATATACCATGAGTTTTTTTGTTTATATTTCTTTACTGCTGGTCTCATTGCTTAGTTCCAGAATTCAAGTGACTTGTTTTGTGACTTTTCCACTGGAGCTTGCCAAAGCCTGTACATGGTATTGTTTCTTACCATTGATGCCTTCAACAAACACCATAGGGTCTACTACTATATGACTTAAGAGGTAAGATTGCTTGTACTAATAATGAGAACCTGACACAAAATCCTTTCCTTTTGTGAGTTCCCCTCAAAGCTGGAAGTTTTTCCATATCACCTAGTATATAAGCTGGAGATCTGTTCTTAGGTGTGGAATATGGTTCCCTAGAAACTGAAGTAGCCCATCAGTGTTTTTGTTTTTTATTCATGGTTGGAGATACAATTTACAATAATCTATATTTTACTTTGGAGGGACTATCCTAACATATTGTTGACCACTGGAACCCTAAATGTTTGGTAATCTGGATGGGGAAGCAAGAGCTACCAAGTGTGCAAGTCCTAAATCTTTCTAGAAGTCATCTTCTATCCCTGGAGAATATGTATCTTACCAAGCCTCTGACACACTTGGTAGCTCTTGCTTCCCCATCCAGATTACCATAATGTCATTGATATAATAGATCATTGTGATGTTTTGCATGATATTCAAATGGTCCAGACTTCATTGTACTATATCATGACCAATGGCAGGAGAGTTAACTAGCCCTGCCTGAGTACCGTAAATATGTATTGTTATCATTTCTTTGTGAATTCAGACTCATTCTGATGTTTTTTTAATCAATGGCTACAAACCATGTATCAAGGCCATATAAATCTGATTCATAAATGAGTCACATCTGGTGAAGTGATTATGATTAGGAATTATTACTTGATTAAACTTGGTATAGTTTATAGTCATTCTTAAGAAACAATTAGGTTTCTGCAAGGCCAGACTGGTAGAATCAATGGAGATATGATGGGGACCACCATACCATTTTTAAAGGAAAACTAATTTCTGTCCTCTGTTTCTCCTTCCCATTATGCATTATTGTTTTTTATTTACTATTTTGATAAAGAAGCAGATTCAGATGTCTCCATTTGCTTTTCTCATGTGATAGCTCTTGCTCCATAGTCTAAGGACCCAGGGTGGCTATTCCTTTAGCTGTTAAATATATCAATCTTAATTAAACCTTCGAACAAGTTGAGGATAATTATCAAGTATGTCCACAGATAGAGTGGATCACTGTAAGCTAGACCTTGGCCAGGATTCCATGTATTGCCTAGCCTTTTTATTCTTTCATTCCTAACCATGGACATGATAATAATACTTCAGATCTCTGGACAACAGTGTGAATTCAGTCTCATGGCCCAGGAGTTCTTGAAATGTCTGGATGTTCCTTCACCCTTAGTGTACCTCTATAACTTTGCATCTCTTTGCTATAAGATCAAGGTAAATCATTATTTTGTGTATTTGCTGTGATTTTGCAAGGACCTTCCTCTAGTGGACTCAGCCACTTAAGTCAATGGGTCTAGATCAAAACATTCTTTTAGATTTAGAAATTGGGCCAGGAATTATACATTTTTATTGACATGACTTCCCATAGTGTCCCGGTCATACATCTTTAATTTCTTCTGCTGATACAAAGATGAGTAGTACCCTTTCCCCCTTCCCATGTATTTTGCTTGTAAAGATTTATGTAATATTAACTACCTTCATAACACTCTTACAGATCAGATTTCATTCGCTGCCACTCTAACCTTGCCAGTCATTATGACAATTGTGACTCTGTGGCTTCTGGCATTTAAACTCCATTACTTAGCCTCTACAGCTTTTGGCATCTTCTCATACACATTAATATCAGTAAGCTAAGTTTTGTGACTGCCTCTCCTACACCAATCAGCCCCTGTCTGCATAATGGATACACCACTGAAGATATATGATGTTGGTACCCCAGTCATCAGAGCATTTATTCCCTATGGCCTTAGTACATGGTATGTCTCCAGGTCTATCCTATAAATTATAATCATGTGATTCTTTCTCAGTGGTATACAGTAGATTCATTCTACTGTACCTATAACTCTGAGCCATTTAACATTTTCTTCTACTACCTTTCTTGGCATTTCACCTCTACTCAGTATGGGCCATTATTTCCCATGTTTTTAGAAGCCATTTCATTAGGAAGTTCATATCTCCTGGGATACTCACCAGGTTGTAAAATTCTGCATCTCTGGAGAGCACTCATTAATCAATAGACTCTTCCATATCCAGTGTTATCCACCTCTCCTTTGTCAAACACCCTCAGAATCCAAACCCATGTATTGCTTCCTAAGCTTCTGATGGTACATGCTGACAAGTTTCTTTAGGGTAGAATCTCTTTCTTTCTTTATCAGGCCCAGTACTTTTTTAGCTGGGCTATCCTGTAACTTAACTCTAGCGATAGGCCTGGTTACCAGAAGTGGTGTTGGGAGAAGATACTGAGGGAGGTACATAATACCTTTTTGGTAGAGACTTCTGAACTGTCTTTTAGCAATGGAATGGAGAACTAACCTCTTATTACATGGGCCACTTCTGTAGACTCACACAATTTTGAGATATCTATTACTTTATCCACAAAGTCTGAACACATCTGGCTTACTAGTGACTTCTTTCCTATAGGACAATTTTCTGAATTTTGTTAAGAGTTTTAACAATTGGAAAACTATTTTGAGCCAGCAGCAATCTATGCTCTACTTATCACCAGAGAGGGAATCCTCTCTGCCAGCCTGGGTAGAGACTGTGAGAGATCCAGCTCCAAACATCTATTTTATTCTCTATTTCTGTGGACCATGCCTAGCACTAACTTCTGCATGCTGAGTTTTCTGGAAGCAGACAGTAAGATGACATTTAGAGTACAGGATATTTTTAGGGAATAATTCCTGTGAAAGGAAACATGATTGAGTAGATGAAGTAGCCAAAATGCAATGTTGAGCTGATAAAGCCTTGGCCAACCAACCAAGATGCTCAGGAAAAAGTGTTGCCCTTCACAATTGCCCCAAAGCAGGCTGAAGTGGTCAGTCCTTCTTAACCTGTCACCCCTCAACAACCTTGCTCAGTCACCAGATGATGGCAGCCTTGGGAAAGGCATTAACCTGAGTCATGTTGCTTTCAGTAGGTGTTATCTCAAGATAAGAGACTCTCTGCAGTTGAGAAAGACCCTAAAGGAGCTGATAACTGGAGGCTGTGTTCCAACCATGCTCTCTGTAGGTAGGTTGTGGTCCTTCCTTGAGGGGAGATCTGCATGGTATGTGTCCATGCCCACCATATCACTTGCCATTCTGGTGACCATTCTGTGTCAGTACTGGTTACAGTCTGTGAACTACCTCACTAATCAAAAAGTCCAGAGCAGAACACAGTATTGACCCAGGGACTCTGAGTCAGCACACAGTGCCCTGGGACCAATACCTCCTTTGAGCAGAATCCAACATGTGGCCTATGTCCTCAACATGGCATTTTCTTTTTCTCAATCAGATTATGAAAATACACAAAATTGCCATAGAGAAGGGAAGGAAAAATAGCAACTATAGAAGTATTATGCAATGAAGGAAAGGGGGCATGGGTATTGGAGTCAGGGTAAGATCATGGAATTCCCTGCCCTGCCTCTACTTGTTATGTGATAAGCACATAGTTATCATAAATATTTAAAAATTTATATTTAAGTTCTCTGAGCTTCTGAACTTCTCTGTAGAATGGCAGTAGTAAATATGTACCACATGGGCTTGTTCTAAGATTTAAGTGAAATAATTGTGAAAATTTGCTCACTGCTACATGCTCAGCACCAAGAATGATATCTGGCCCATAGGTAGCACTCAAGTGTTTGAATGAATGAATGCATGAAGGAATCAATAAGTTTGATGCTCAGTACATGCTAAGTTTTATGATCAGAATTCTGAATACTTCATGTATTCATTCATGTGATCTTTGTAGAACTCCTTTTATTGTTACATCATTACCATTTTATACTTTAAGAAAGGGTAAGGTCATGTTGCCAACAAGCAGAGGAGCTGGGATCAGAGCTCAGATCTTTGTGCTTTGAAAACGTGTAATCTCTCTCCCCTACAACTTTCTGTTTGTTACCATCTGTACCATCATACTGAGGATTTTCTGTTAGATCAACCTATTCATAGTAAGGTGCCCTCATTGCTGTGGCTGAGACTGTAGACTATTTGATAATTATTTAGGATCTGTTAAGAATGAATACTTTATCCTCAAGGATCAATCTACACTTCCATATTTTAAAAGAGTAGTCTCCCCACATGTAGACTTTCAATAATGTAACAGATAAGTATCAGAAGATCAAGAAAGAAGATTAATTCATTCATTAGGTGTAATCTCAGCTGTGAAGCAACCCTAAAATGAATATTATACAATGTACTTTGTACACTTTAAAAAGCACATTTTTTCTGTTGCTGCAAGTTTTCCTTGCTCTGTTCTTTAGCTTTCAACTGGCATTTGCTGATATCTTGATGAATTAAATGTGCTGGTGGAGTTGAGCATGGCCCTTCCAAAGGAAATTGCTGCAAGCCCATCAGTACATGCCACTTACCAAGCCTAAGTTCTCTAAATACCTTTCCATAAAACATTGATTTCAAGATACCCAAAGAACCAGTTTGGAGCTCTTGGTTTCCCTTTGTCTCCTGTGTCCTTAGAAGGATGAATCCTGCAAAATGTTTCTCTTCCTGGCCGGGTGAAACTAGGCCATAATTAGGCTTCCTGGGGGCTCTTGAATATATAGCCAGCCCTAGACCTTCATCTTAAATCTTGGAGACCAGAATCTCATGTGCTTTTGAAAGTCTGTAAAATATGTTACATAATACTCATTTCAGTGTTGGCTCACAGCTGGATTAAACCTTGACTGATGAATGAACCTTTCACATCTAAAGGCAATAGCTAAGTAATACAATTCTTGAACTGGCAGCAATATGACAGTACACATGCTAGGAAAGTGTGAGGAGCTTTAAAAACAGACATTTTCTGTTCATTTTAGCTTTTTTACTCTATGAGAAATCTCATCAGCTCTATGGCTTCATTCGTAGGAAACAATGAGAACAGGTCTGATCTTACAAGAATTAAGTAATTAAGGGTTGGGGGGATTGGAGGTACCCACCATATTCTCCATGTTCTTTATTTTCTCAAGAGTGGTGACTTTTCCTGTACAGCCACTGTCAGAGAGTTATCTCATTATTTACAAACTATATCCATTATCAGGACGATTACCACCATCATGATCATGTGTCATAGAATATGATTATATCTTTACCTTAATATCCCCCCACAACTTATTTTCTTCAGGAGCCTTCATTTAAACACTTTGACGTTTTTCACTCAGCAAGTAACTGCCATCATTCGCTCAAAATTGAGTGATGATACATTCCTTTGGTCTAGTATATGTCTGTTTTCCTTAATTCTCTCTGGGGGGGAGAGAGAGAGAGAGAGAGAGAGAGAGAGAGAGATGGTTTGGATGTGAGGTGTCCCCAAAAGCTCATGGGTAAGACAATGCAAGAAATCTTAGAGATGAAATAATTGGGTTATGAGAACCTAAACCTAATCAGTGCTTTAATACCCTGATAGGGATTAATGCAGGAGGTGAGTCCCTGGGGGTATGCCTTTGGGGTTTATATTTTGTCCTTATTTCTCTCTCTCTCTCTCTCTCTCTCTCTCTCTCTCTCTCTCTCTCTCTCTCTCTCTCCCCCCCCCCCGCCCCGCCTTCCTGGTGTCATGTTCTGAGCCATTTCCCTCCACCATGATGTCCTTGCTTCACCTCAAGCCCTGAGAATGGAATTGATTATATGTGGACAGAGACCAAAGGAACATGATCCCTAAATAACCTTTTCCTTCTCTAAATGAGGGGGAGAAAGAGAGGGGGAGAAGGAGAGGGGGAGAAGGAGAGGGGGGGAGGGAGAGGGGGAGAGGGAAAGGGGTGAGAAGGAGGGGAAAATGGAGAGGGAGAGGGAGAGAGGGAGAGAGGGAGAGAGGGAGAGGGAGAGAGAGAGAGAGAGAGAGAGAGAGAGAGAAAGAATATGAATGAGAATCACCACCAAATCCAATTGCCTCTATTTTGAAAATATATCCAGAACACACACACACACACTCATACTCTCTCACACACACTCCTAATATATTATTTTGTATATATAATCCCTAACCTGGATCACAGCCCTAGTTAGCCTTAGGGTCCTAACTAATATTTCCAGTTACTTTACATGGTCAATCTTGCTCCCTATAATCATTATTTCTTCAATAGCAGCCTGAGCACTCCTTTATCAATGTAAAGTAGATCACGTAACTGTCCTGCTCCAAGCACTTCTGATCACACTCAGAATAAAACCCATACTTCTTGCTATAAGCCGAGAGGCCCTGCATCATCTGGTCCCTTCTGGCCTTTAAGCTTAATCTTCTCTCACTTTACTCTTTTCTCACTCTTCTCTAGACACACTAGAGGAAATGAAATAGGTGAATGTTGTAGGATGCATGATGGGACATTTTTTTTTTTGTACTCTTGGGACTTTGGCTAAAGCTCAGAATAGCGGGGAGCGGTGGGGGGGGGCGGAGGAATTGGTGTTAAGTAAATTAATAATAATGAAAGTTTTCAGTTACTCAGCTCCAGGCATTTTTCTAAATGCTTCCATATGTTTTGACTAATTTAAACACAATCTCATGAGGTGATTACGGTTATGGCTCTCATTTTACAGCAAACGAAACCGAAGTGCAGAAATGATAAGTAATTTGTCTGAAGCCACACAAACAATGAGTGCAGTGACCAAGAATTAAGTCCAGGTGATCTGATTCTGGAGTCCATGCCCTTCACAGCCACTTTTCAACTATTTCTTAGGCTCAAGGGATCTGCCAAGGAGCTACCCAATATGCCTTTTCAGTGCTTGATGAGAGGTGATTAAACTGCTCCTTTAGACTCTCACTCCCGTCATCCCATCCAGCCTACATAAGCACAAGAATGAGGAATTTTGAGGGTAGGAGAATCTTTGAAGAAAGATAATTTGGGTTAGTGAGGAATTATTAAGAGGAGTGGGGGCATTTTCCCCTCTTCCCCATGAAGGGGGAAAGGAGTGCTCATCTCAAGTTCAAGCCAAATGAAACTGAACTGCTGATAAGTCCTCAAGTGCCAGTCACAAGAACTCCTTAATGGCAAGAGCTTTGTGTTTTTGGCTTTCTGTATCTGCAGTTCCTAGCACAGTGCCAGGCATAGTGAAGAGCTCAGTACCTGTGAGTTAGTGAGGCACAGCTGTGCTGGAGCATTTTCATGCATGGAACTTCCCTCAATTGGCTGGGGAACACTCAGGAAATGAGATAAATGGTTTGGGCCTTGAGTTGCTTATGATCTAAACAGGTGATGGAAAGCAGAGAGCAATTACAAAAAAAAATAAAGACAAGTACAAAAAGGCATGGAGAAAAGTTTTAGTTGCCAAGTATGAAAAATAAAGAAAATCAACAAGGAGGGCTTAATAAATGCTGCAGTTATTATGTTCATTAAGTAGATGTCAAAAGATGACATATAGAGATTATGAAGTCCATGGATTTATGCCCATAGTGCAATCAGACATGCTGGGAAGATTCAGTCATTTTGATTTGCTGGGGCCCATCTCTCAATTTCTATGATTGACTGGGGCCCAAAGACTTGGGAACATTATTACTGGAAAAAAATAATGATAATGGAACTTGCTGGAGAATAATGCGTACATCTTACAGCTGCACCTGACTCTACTACATCTGTGCCCATCAGTAAGCACTGCCAGATTCTCTTGAGTTATTGTAGCCAGAGTTAGGGAGGCTGGCAGCCATGGCCCCTGCAACAGACTCTGGAGGTGGAAAAATAGAGTGGGAAAGTATAGGAGAGTAATACACTTCCAACAACCATCATGGCCAAGGGCATTCGAGAGAGGCCTCTTTACAAATAAATGGCAGGGTAGTGTAGACCACTGGCTATGAGCTAGGGCATTGGAGCCACTCTGGCTTCAAATTCTGGCTCTGATTAGTTATCATGATTAACTTATTAATTCAGGCTCTGGCATGTAGCATGTTAATCAACCCATTTATGACTGTTTTGTTATCCATAAAATGGAACTAATAATCGTGCCTACCTCATGAGATTGTTGTGTTAGATGAAATAATAAATGTAAAGTGCTTGGCACACAGCTACTGCTTAACAAATATTTGCTATTATTATCTCATACCAGTATTTTTCTTGCTTTGCTTGCAACCCAGTAATAGATAATAAAAAACATTTAGGTAGCCATGACCTTGATATTTCACTAATTAATTAGCAATAAATAACAAATATGAACATACTGAATGTTGTAAATATAAATTATTATTTCATAAAACTTTAAAAATGTGTTTGTGTATGCATATGCCTATAATATATAGACATATATTATATATATATATATATATTAATACATGTATGGGTACACATGAAAACATGCATGCTTATACATGAAAACATATACATTCTTTTATACAAACACAAACCTTTAAAGATACACACATTTACAACATATTCACATGTACATATAAAACTTGCATACAGGGGCTGTGGTTATAGCTCAGTGGTAGAGCTCTTGCCTCACATGTGTGAGGCCCTGGGTTCAATCCTCAGCACCACATAAAAAAATGAAGACATGAACATACACAAATATACAGATATATCACATATGTACACACACATACATACATATGCATATAAACATTCAATAAGCTGATACATATAGCATATATGTATATATATACACACACATCCAACACATACATTAATGAATGTACATATAATGCATATATAAAAATACAAATATGTATATATGCAAGCACACACATATATGACATACATGCATACTCAGATGCACATACATTAACATATTTATTCATATATACCAATATACATAGACACAAATAAGTATTCACAAAAGAAAGAATTTGGGACCATACTGGTACCTTGTCCACTTTGCTTCTTTGTCCCCCACCAAGAAAGAATCCCTGTGCTGGGTACTGAGAATAAGACAACCCCTGTTCTTTAGGATTTCAGGGTAATACCCGACTCTTACTCTGCCAATTCTAAGCTTGTTACCCTAGAGGCTGTGGTAGAGATGACCAATCCTCCACCTAAACTCATGTTTCCCTTCCATTGTTTGAAGTAGTCACTGGGAGGTGGCTGTTTAGCCAGGGACTTTATTTCTTGGTCTTTGTTATAGTTTGAGGGGTTCTGTGACTAGTTCTCATCAATGGAACATGAGAGAAAGAGATATATATTATTTCCAGATCAATCATGCATTTTTCCTCCACCCTGTTTTTCCTTTTTGTGTGTTTGATACAGAGGAGCATAGTGACCTGGAAACCATCTATTGAGGACAATAAAGCCACAGAATAGATGGAGACTGAGTCACTGATTAACTGTTAGGAGAGATGCCTGCCTAATAGAAGCAACCTTTTGGGCTTTATTTGAGTGAGAAATAAAATTCACTTGTGTTACATATTTGGATCTGTTTGTTCTAGTAGTTATCCTACCCTAACTAATATAATTGCATCTTTCTGGATTTATAATTTGGAGCAGAATATTCTGTAAGCTTGGTCATGGATTTCAAAGTGATGTGAAGCTATTTAAAATCTGCTTTACTGATTATGGCCATTAGTGCTTGCACTCTGTAAGTGGGCTGCAGATTTTTAATAAAGGAGAAAAGCATCTGAGTTACTATTGACCTTGAAATAATTTAGGCAGTGTCAAATATATAAAGACTATTTGTTCTATTTAATAAATGACTATATAGCACTTACTCTGCTAGGCACTTTAAAACTGCTTTATAAATATTGCCATTTTCTATTTTCTCAACAAACCTATGAGCTAGGCTTTTTTATTACCTACACTTTGCATATATGAGGAAATTAAGGCAATGTAAGTTTAAGTAATTTGCCCACGGTCACAGAGCTAATAAGTGGCAAAGTCCAGAAGAAAGCCCAGGCAGTCTGACTCCAAGCCTATCTCATACCAGGTTGTCTCCCATTTGTGGATGAAATGAGGTTTCTGCCCTACACTTTGGTGATAAGTGGATTTCATTCCTTCATTCAACGTCAAAAGAAGTAGGTCTTTTTTTTTTCAGGAATATTCAGGACCATACTTTCACCTTCCACAAAAGACAGCCCCCAATCCGCAAAGTATTCCTGAGCTAAGAAGTAGAGGACTGCTACCTACTGCCTCCATGATACCATTTTGTGTGTTCTTGGAGGTTCGTGTGTGTGTGTGTGTGTGTGTGTGTGTCTGTGTGTCTGTGTGTACATGGATAGAGGCAGCGAGCCCCACAGAGTTGCTTTGCTTGTGAGAATTAATAGGATCATAGCACACAGTGGTATGATTGCAAATAGAAAGACTGCTCTGTTCAAACAAATCTGTTTCTTACTTCATGCCAAGAACTAGATTGGGTAAACTTGCATTCAAATTGGCCTTGGTGCACGGATTGTTGCTTCTTCTGTAATAAACCCTTGGTTGTGGCCAGATCTTGTTAGTCCATAATCCCAGTCTGCAAGCTCTATAAGACAAAATTGTCTCATGTCTATGAGTTGTTAGAGGCCCACCATATCTGTGTGTAAGAATAAAGGAGAGAGGGAAATATCCTAACACTCTCAGTCATCTTTTGTCTTTCCTGAAACTAAATGAGGTTGGGTCATTAACTGTCATATGCTTCTTCCTTATTCCTCGCTTAGAAGTTCCTACAGGAATTCTGTAACTCTTTTCACCTCTACATTTTATTCTTAAGGGTTTACTGTTCCCCTTAAACCCATTGTTGAGGCACTCTCTCCCCATCTTTGTCTCTATCACTTTTTTAAAATCCCAAGAACAAGATATTTCTACATGATTATATCTCTAGATATAAACTCAAAAGAACCTAGAATATCAGAGTTTCAGGGCCCTTAGAGATGATCTTGTATCCTAACTCCTTCATGACACAAATGAAAAGGTGATTTCCTGCAAAGGTTATGCCTGGAAGTGGAAGTGAGCAAAACTACTACTGAGGTTTGACACATGTGCCCAAGTCAGGGCTATTACATTAATGAGCCATATCTCTCTGGACAAAATATTGATGTTCTTGGGGGGTTAGCTGCTTATGCAGCATATAGAAAGCCCTCAACAGACTCCTGTTCAAGGGGCCACATGATTAAGTGGGTATTCTGGGCTGGTAAGAAGCGGTTGCAATTCTGGGCTAAAATGTAGAAAAAAATAATGGATACTAAACATCAAGTCCCCTACTCTAGGTTTTCCATTGTGTTCTGTTCTTACATGCTCAAATATTGAGGCAACAAAGCATTAATTACCAGAGCTACATTATTTTATTTGAGCCTGACTGTTGTCTTCCAATGTAAGTTTTACTATCTTATTTTGCAGGTGAGTAAACTGAGGCACAGATATATTAAATAGCTTTTCACCTTGTGAGTCATTGCAGAACCAGGATTCACACCTAGCTCTGTTTGATTTCACAGTGCATGTGTTAAACATAGCAATGTGCAGACTGCTTGGTCACAATTGGAGTGTGTCAAAGGATCTCAGAAGTTTGCCTGGGTTTTCTTTCATCAATCTGGTGACTTTTTACCCATTTTCTTTAGGAGACTCAGTAGGTAGCATCCAAGAACCATGTTTTGGCTGGCAAATAGGACTTACTATAAACCTCACAAAGTAGCAGGAAGAGTTTGGTTCTCATATCCACTGGTGTCTGTCTTTCACAGCCTGTTGTCCTCTATTAACTCATTGTTTCCTCTAGGAACATGATTGGCTGGCAGGTAGCCTGATGGAAGTTGCTCTACAAATGCTCTGTCTTTGTGCTAAGGGACTGGAAATTTTATGGGTTTGATTTCTGAGGAACTATTGAAATTCAAATGAGAAGCAATTGATTTGCATTTTCATTTTATTCCAGAGAAAGAGAGAGCAAATCTAGAACAGATAGCTAGCTCATTGATGATGAAACCTGTAGCATGTGTCGGGTAGGGGTAGGAGCACAGGCGGTAGAAAAGAATATTGCTTTCTTTGCTGGAATAAAGCTTTCATTCCTATCAATACCATCTAGGATTCAGCACTTTCTTCACTCCTTTGACCATGTAATGAAGAAGAAAGATAAAAAATAAGTTGATGTCTCCTTAGTATATTCCTGAGTGAAGCCATGTTTCTTAGCACTTAAAGATCTAGGCAAAATCTAGTAAATGGTAGCTAATTTTTATATAGTACTTGGTATATTTCAAGTGCTGTTCTAGGTGATTATATAGTCATTATTTTACTTAATCCTCATGACAACCTTCAGAGGTAGGTATGCTTTTCTTATCATCACCATTTTACACATTTAGAAACAGAGGCACAAAGAGGTAATGAAATTTTCTGAGAATCACACAGATAAGAAGTAGTGAATTCAGCAATTAAAATTCAAGCAGTGGTGGCATTAGGGTTTGTGCACCTAATCATTACACCATCCTACCTCAGGTAGAGGATTGAGTGGCTAAAGGTTATACTGTGGCATCTTTTGAAGACAGAATGACAGTGCTTTGACTCTAACTTGGCTACTACTTGCCAGACTGTAGACAAAGACCAGATTGTGATGTGTTGACTTTTATGCTGTATGTAGGATTGTTTGCTTGTGTGCCATTCTTGCACTTGGTAGCCCTGACATGCAGTTCAAGAACAGAAATGGTGGACATCATCTGCAAAATTGAAAATTGAGCCACTTTCTCTAGTCAACTGATTCTACTCTTGTTAATTTTGTTGTGGACTAAATTGTCTTTTTGTTCAATTGAATACGAACAAAAACCCACACTCACCTTGTTTAACCACATCCATGGAGAAAAGTGAGCAGGCATGTTTATTAATAGTCTAATCAAATAATTTCTGAGCTAGATCTAAGATAAATTTCATATGTAAAAGTACATGATTCTTCAGGTAAAGACTGGGAGATCTATGCATTTATGCCAATTGCTATAACAATTTCAAGCCCAGCCTCAGGAATTTCATAGTCCTGAAACCAGAATTTCACTGCAAAGAAGCAGGTGGCAAGGAAATTTTGGTATTTGTTGCCCTACATTCAGAAAAACACCAGTGGTTTTAAATATTACAAATCTGTTATTTTTAGAAGCCCCCAAACTCTTACTCATTCTTGGTTTAGAAGGCTGATCAAAATAAATAAATAAATAAATAAATAGCAGGTTTCTGCTTAAATAGGTCTTTCTCAGTTTCCATGGCATCCAATCTGTTAGCACCAATATTCTCGCCAGGATCTGTGCTCAGCCTTTAGAATGGTAATGTTTGCTTTAAGGTTTATAGGGCATATCATAGCTCAATGGATTTATTATACTCAAGGAAAAAGAGGATTTGTAGAAGCCTATGGGGTGATGCTGCAGTCAGTGTTGAGTCATAGCCTTTGCATGACACTGTGGGTAACTGGGATTTGGTACAGATGATATATTTATGGGAAGTGCTTATTCTTTAGCTACATTGTTTTAAAGCAGGCTGACCCTAGCAAAAGGTCACCCAGGGAAGCCATTCCAATGCAGATGTGTGGAAACAACCAGAGTTTGAACAATGTAAAAATCTTCAGCTTATGTTTCAAGAAGCTTAAGTGAAAGATACATGAGAACCTTTTCTTGTATCAGTGTGTCCACACTAAATTATCTTTACAAACAAATAGATAAGCAAACACATAGTACTTTTGTAGGCCTTCCTTAGAATGGGAAGAAAATATAATTAACTTGATATGTACGGTTTTCCAAAGAAAATAACAAAATAGTGTAGGGTCTTCAAAATACATATGACTATGAAGAAAAGGAATTATAATAAATTTAGCAAAATCAATGATTTTGTCATTTTTTAGTGCTGCGTAATACTCCATTGTGTATAAATGCCACAGTTTTTTAATCCATTCATCTATTGAAGGGCATCTAGGTTGATTCCAAAGTCTAGCTATTGTGAATTGTGCTGCTATGATCATTGATGTGGCAGTATCCCTATAGTATGCTCTTTTAAGGTCCTCAGGGAATAGACCGAGAAGGGCAATAGCTGGGTCAAATGGTGGTTCCATTCCCAGCTTTCCTAGGGATCTCCATACTGCTTTCCATATTGGCCGCACCAATTTGCAGTCCCACCAGCAATGTACAAGTGTACCCTTTTCCCCACATCCTCGCCAGCACTTATTGTTGCTTGACTTCATAATGGCTGCCAATCTTACTGGAGTGAGATGGTATCTTAGGGTGGTTTTGATTTGCATTTCTCTGACTGCTAGAGATGGTGAGCATTTTTTCATGTACTTGTTGATTGACTGTATGTCCTCCTCTGAGAAGTGTCTGTTCAGGTCCTTGGCCCATTTGTTGATAGGGTTGTTTGTTATCTTATTGTTTAATTTTTTGAGTTCTTTGTATATTCTGGATATTAGGGCTCTATCTGAAGTGTGAGGAGTAAAAATTTGTTCCCAGGATGTAGGTTCCCTATTTACCTCTCTTATTGTTTCTCTTGCTGAGAAAAAACTTTTTAGTTTAAGTAAGTCCCATTTGTTTATTCTTGTATTTAACTCTTGGGCTATGGGCGTCCTATTAAGGAATTTGGAGCCCGACCCCACAATGTGTAGATCGTAGCCAACTTTTTCTTCTATCAGGTGCAGAGTCTCTGATTTGATATCAAGCTCCTTGATCCATTTTGAATTAACTTTTGTGCATGGCGAGAGAAAGGGGTTCAGATTTTGCAGGGAAATGGATGGCATTAGAGCAGATTATGCTAAGTGAAGCTCGCCAATCCTTAAAAAACAAATGCCAAATGTCTTCTTTGATATAAGGAGAGCAACTAAGAACAGAGCAGGGAGGAAGAGCATGAGAAGAAGATTAATATTAAACAAGGACGAGAGGTGGGAGGGAAAGGGAGAGAGAAGGGAAATTGCATGGAAATGGAAGGAGACCCTCAATGTTACACAAAATTACATATAAGAGTTTGTGAGGGGAAAGGGGGAAAAAACAAGGGAGAGAATTAAACAACAGCAGATGGGGTAGAGAGGGAAGATGAGAGGGAAGGGGAGGGGGGATAGTAGGGGATAGGAAATGTAGCAGAATACAACAGTCATTAATATGGTATTATGTAAAAATGTGGATGTGTAACCGATGTGATTCTGCAACTTGTATTTGGGGTAAAAAATGGGAGTTCATAACCCACTTGAATCAAATGTATGGAAGATGATATGTCATGAGCTTTGTAATGTTTTGAACAACCAATAAAAAAAATTTCATGTAAAAAAAATAAAAAATAAATAAATTTAGCAGGCAAAATGTCTTTCCTCTTCTTTGGACATATCACTTAAAATCATTTTCAATTTATATATGCTAGTTCCATATTTTAGTAATGACTCTAGATTCTCAAAGTTTATTTATAGAGGTTTTAAATTTAAGAAAAAAATCAGGTGATATGTTCTCTTAATCTTGATGCCTTCAATTTCTCATTTGTTTTCTGTGTTTTAATCAGATTTCAACTGAAAATTGAGCCATTTTCTCGAGTCAACTGATTCTACTCTTGTTAATTCTGTTGTGGACTAAATCATCCTTTTGTTCAAATGAATAAGAACAAAAACCCGCACTCACCTTGTCATATCCCTGGAGAAAAGTGAGCAGGCACATCCTTATCCTCACCTACCTTGCCTTTAAATGGCAAAAGCTATGTTACAGCATAGTTTCTTCATCTGAACTCCATGGGTGGGCTTCATGGAGGGGGGGAGTCTATAAGCCCCAGGAAACTATGCAAAATTGTGTGTGTGTGTGTGTGTGTATGCATGAATATATATGTGCATCGTTCTGATGATAGAGTATATGCTTTCATTAGATTCTCCAAAATTCTTGTAACCCTAGAAAATTAAGCATCTGTGAGCTAGAGACATTTTAAGTTCCTCTGTAACTCTAAAGCTCAGAGATTTGTGGAGTAGTTTTATTTTAGCTCTTCTTTTGTTGAGAGGAAGGTGATAGGAAACTCAACCAGTAGCCCAATGAAGGCCATGTCATATGTACCACTACCTAGCATAATTGAAAATCTATGTAATGAGATAAACTAATTTGATTTTAAATTAGAGACAGCAAGAGTAATAAGGAACAATAAGCTGCAAACCTCAAAAATTTTAAATGAAGTTAGTAATAAAATATTTTTCAAGTTAACTTTATTTTGTGTTGTTTAGTATCATACTTACTGTCCACTTCTCATTATTTTTGCATATCTACAGATATCCCATGAGTTTTAAGAGTAAGATACCCAAATAGAGAACAAACATGTGAGGGAGACAAGATGAGAATGAAGCTTACTATGATTGCAACTAGGTCAAATCTATTAATATGTGATATTTATGTCTCTGCATGGTTGAAACTGCAAATCATTTTGCATAACATTTCCTCTTGCTTTGATAGAAAATTCCTCACTCAAATACTTCAAAACCATCATTTAAATTTTTATCACCCTGAAAATTTCATTTTTAAACTGAGCACAATGTTATCATGCTGAAATAGATGTCATTGGATTACATCACTTTTCATGGTGTGAAACACTCTCTCTCGAGATAATTTCACTGCTGCATATAAGAAATGTGCCTGTGAACTTGGGGGATTAGCAGACAGAGCTAATGAGGACAAGGTCATGGGTTCAGTTTCTGTAAGGGTGTTAACTCAGTTATGTTCCCTGATGACAGACAGTAACCCAGTCATAGCCAGAAGATTCTTGGGGCTAAGGAATCTAGGGGAGAGAGGAGATGACTCAGTATAAACACATACCTCATGATTAGAGAGACAGTTCAAAGAACATACATCTTAGAATCTCCCAATGTCAGTGTTGGAAAGAACCTTAGAGTCCTTCACATTTTGTTCTCCATTTGATGTACAATAAGTTCATGAAGAGGTTATCCAGTATTTTCTTGAATATCTCCAGTAACAGAGAACTCATTGCCTCTTAGTGCTACTATTCAATCTTGGAATAGTTCTGATAGATTCTTTCTTATGTGAATCAAAAGAGTTTGCTATTCTATAAGCTGGTCCTAGGTCTTCCCTAAGGGATCAACAGAATAAGTATTTATACCAACTCTTATATTTAAAAAATAGCAACAGGGCTGAAATAGGAGTTTACAGCTTTACCTCCACTTGGCTATTCTTAATGACTTTGTCCACAGAGAGAACCCTTGCTTAGAGATCCTGGAAGCAACCGGTTAAGCAGAGGGATATTAATGGGAGGTCCAGACCAAGCTATCATTGCTCCCCCAGAGGGGATGGGGGAAGTAACTTTGGATGACGGGTTTGGCTTTTAATCCCTCCAGAAGACATGTGTTCATTCATTGAAAAAGCAGTTATTAAAGGCCTTTATGTGCTAGGTATTAGGGATACAATGATGAACAAAACAGATTGGGCCAACTGGCAGATGTAAACATTTAATACAAAGTAATAATTCCTTTCAAATTATCATTAATGATATGAAGGAGAATTATAGGTTATTTTAAAAAATATTTTTGTTGTAGATGGACCTTTATCTTATTATTTTATTTTTATGTGGTGCTGAGGATCAAATTCAGTGCCTTACGTGTGCTAGACAAGCACTGTACCACTGAGCCACAGCCACAGCCCTACAGATTACACATAACTGATCTGATGTCAAGGATGATTTTTCTTACATTTGAATCAACATATAAAAGATGGATAGGAGTTACTAAGTCAAGTGTATGGAGGTGGGGGAAGCATTCCAGAAAAAGGGAATAGTGTATGCAAAGATTCCATGGGAAGGAGGTGTGTGGAGAAAAGCAGAATAACCAAGGACCTAATCTTGGCAGGAAGAGGTCACATTCAAAGAACTATTGTTCTGAACATCACAAAAAACAACTAGAATTAGTATTATAGATGTTGTCACATAAAGTACCAAATGGGATTCTAATCTCAAGGTATACCAAATTTCCATAAATGCTCTTTCTAAAACTTCCTTCTCTGTGTCATTCTGTCTCAGTAGCTTTTACCTATAGTGCTTTTGCTGTCTCAGTCCCTCCCAAAGATAGTCTGTACTGTGAGTCTTATATTCCTTGCTCTTTGCTCTCATGTTTAGGATCTACTCATCTCTTTCTTGCTAGTACCTTCCAGGGTCAGGCAAGCAGAAGAAGGGTCTTCATAAATCAGTGGGAGCAGAAGGGACCCTGAATATCTAAACTTTATTTTTCTCTTTACATTTAGTTTTGGTATGTGTAATTTCCAAATTTTCTTCAACTTAGAGTAATAATAGTTTTCAAAATGTGAAACAGTTTGCTTTTCATTGGCCAGTCTTGGTGCTTATTGATAGCCCTGAGCTAACCTAGACTTCTTAGCATCCCTTTGCAGTTGGATTGGCCATAGACTGATTCTAGTCTATGGAATCTTAGTGAAAGTGACATGTGTCATTTACATACCTAGGTGGTTAAGTATCCAGTTCACCACTTCTTAACTCTCTGTTTGGGCTGGTATGACAAAATACCATAGATGGATGGTTTATAGAGCACATAATTTTATTTCTCACTGTTCTGAAGGCTGGGAAGTTCAAGATCAAGTTGTCAACATATTTAATGTCTGGTAAGGGTCCCTTTCCTGGTTCATAGATGGTACCCTCTCATTGTCTTCACATGGTGGAAAGGGTTGGCTAGCCCTGTTGGGCCTCTTTTATTTTCCTTCCCAAAGGTCCCACTTCCTAATACCATTACATTGGGTGTTAGGATTTCAACACATAGATTTTGGAGTGACATGAACATTCATATTATTAGCACCCTCTTTCCCTTTTCTGCTGTCTGGATGATACCAGGTGATCTTGAAGTTACTAGATGGAAGCAGTCTGAGTTTTTTAGTCATTGCTTTCAAAATAGTTAATCCACATTTTATTATAATGTGAATGAAAAATAAACCCTTGTTGCATTGTTTGTTTCAACATCCAGCACTAATTAAGCTCATATATTATTTTATATTTTAATTAAAATTCATTAATAAGTTCATAATTGTACAAAGTCTACCTTATCAATTGTTTTGTCTATAATTAATGCTTTTTCAAAAGATTTTTTTTTTTAGTTGTCAACAGACCTTTATTTTATTTATTTATATGTGGTGCTAAGAATCGAACCCAGAGCCTCACATGTACTAGGCAAGTGCTCTACCACTGAGCCACAACTAAAAATAGTTCTTTTTATGCTATATTTGAGAAACTTTTTTCTAACCCAGTGTTATGAATGTATTTTATGATATTTTCTTCCAGAAGTTTTATTGTTTTACCTTTCACATTTAAGTCTATTATATATCTCAAGTTCATTTTCATGGACTGTTTTGAGTTGTGGTTAATTTTCCACGTGGATATGCAGTTGGCCCACTACCCAATATTGAAAAGACCATCCTTCTCTCACGAGATTGCAGTGGCCCTTGGACTGGATATAGAATGCAGTAAATAGTCTCTAAAAGAATATGACTTTCATTTACTCTTGATTTCGCTTACTCTTTAATAAAGTACAATATCCTCCCATTTTAATACAGTGTATCTTGTGGAATATTGAAGAGAAAGGATAGTCATAGGCCTGAAAATGATATGGTTTTATTATTATTGCTGAAAATAAAATGACACAAATAAGGGCACTGTTATGGTTTGAATATGAGGTGTCCCCACCCCAGTTCCTATGTTAATGTAAGAATACTCAGAGGTTAAATGAATGGATTGTGAGAGCTGTAACCTAATTAGTCCATCCTCATTTGAATGGACTGATTATTGGATGGTAACTGTAAGCTGGAGTAGGTGTGTCATTGGGGGTATATCCTAGGAGGGTTCATTTTCCCTGTGCCCACTCCCACCTCCCAGCTCTCTTGAGCTAGTAGCTTTCCTACACTACACCCTTCTATCATGATGTTGTGCCTCACCTCAGGCCCACAGCAATGGACTCTGTTGACCATGGACTGAACCACTGAATCCATGAGTCAAAAGAAATTTATCCTTCTCTAAGTTGTTCTCTTCCAGTCTTTTGGTTATAGCAACAAAAAGCTGACTAACACAGGTACCTACTGCCTACTAGATTATTAAGGGATGGTGTCCACTAGTTATCTATAGGAGAAGACATCCCAAAGGAGCCCTCAGGTACAAGAGGAAACCAAATTGGATCCACAGGAGAGATGACAAAAATACCTTTTAAGTCAGAAAGGAAAGCCCTTACTACATCTGGGTTGCATGACAGAAAACCAAATTTATTCAGATTTTGTTAACTGGATTTAACCTACTATCAACAATATTACTGCATATTAAATTTGACTTCCATTTTCAGTTTTTATAAGATTCTAATTAAGAAGAACATGAGATATAAAATTTCATTTTCCAGCAAAATCAGTTTTCTGCAAGATAGATGTAAGTCTTATAAATGTCCCTTTGTGAGATCAATGATTTCCTGAGAAGAGTGGGTGGGGGATGGGATGTGGAATAATCACAAAGGGACAAACTCACAAAAGAAACTTGGGGATAATGGACCTATTCACTCTCTTTGTTGTGCAGGTGGCTTTAGAAGTGCATATACATATCAGTATTTATAAAATTGTATGCTTTAAATTGTGCAATATGCTAATTATACCTCAATAAAGTTGTTTTGTTTTTTTTTTAAAAAAAAGGTCCTTTGCCCCATCCCTGTCAGTCCGCACCCATGCATTCACAAAACATGTATATTTAGAATAGGCTTTCAGAAGCCAGAATATTTTTCTTCCTGATAAGTGTATTAGTCTACTGTTTCTTCAGAATTTCTCTGATTTAAGAGGAAGTCTTCAAAAACCAGATTTACAAACTATAGTGGTTACTGAAATATGGTTGACTTTACATATGGACAATTTTTAATCAAATGAATTGACTTTATCTATAGGTCAACAAGGTCCTTCCTGGACTTTATAGAATTCCACAATTATCTGATCCTGGCAGGAGAAGCAAAACGTGTTTCAGGCTCCATTTGCAACCTACTCAGTTGATGTGCTTTGGAGAACCTATCTCATCCTTAGTGTCATCCTCTTTGCTGGGCTTCTACTATTACTAAAAAATGGAATGCAGGGATTCCATATTACACGAGTGTCTGTACAAGGGGAAATGAAAAAGGAGGAGAGACAGAGAGTCAGTCTATTTGATGTGGGTTATATTCTTTTTGTGCAGGATTAACAGGGAAGGGAAAGCACTAGGGATCAAATTTGCCACTTCAGACAAAAGCAAAATAAAGCAATTTAACTTCCATTTGCTGGGAACCTGGCCAATCCTGGACCTCTAACGCTCTACTATTTAATAACACAACCCTGTGAAGCAGATGCCATTATTTCAAATAAGGAAACTGGACCAGACAGAGACAGAGATTAAGAATTAATATGAAATCACATAAATATAATGGTTAATCCAGGATTTGAACTCAAGTCTGCTGGATTCCAAAGTCCATTTGCATAACTCTCATGTGACTCTGAGTTATTATAGTAGTAAGATGCTCAAGTGAATGAATGATAGTACATTTTGCAATGAAAAAATATATATCTATTACAAAAAATGGTAAAAGCTTGGCAATGTATCCAATATATTTTTGTTTTATATACATAAATGTTCAGTGGTCACCTACTATAGTGCCAGACTAAGTTTAAAGTGCCACAGAATCCAGACTGTCTTCATAAAGCTTGTATCAGGAGAATTTAGCAAGGGAATGAACTAACATAAATGCTATGATTTCTGACTGCAATTAGTGCTATAAACAAATGAAATGGAGCAATCAGATTGGAGGTAGTGTTTTAGTTGGGGTGGTCATGGAAGGCCCCTCCGAGAAGGTGAGATCTAAGTGATAAGAAGAAGGCAGTTATTCTACATTTCAGGCAAAGGGAACAGCAAATACAACAGAGAACAGTGAAAGAAAGAGCATGTATATTGCAGGTATAGGAAGATGGGTATTCAGGTGCATGCATAGTGGATTAACTGCGTGGCAGCATTGGGGGGGAATTTGAGAAGGTGGCAGGAGCCAGATCATGTAAGACCCATTCACCACACTAAAGAGTTTGGATTTTATTTATTTATTTATTTACTTACTTACTTTCTTATCTTTTGGGGGTACCAGGGATTGAAACTCAGGGGCACTCAATCTCTGAGCCACCTCCGCAGCCCTATTTTGTATTTTATTTAGAGACAGGGTCTCACTGAGTTGCTTAGCGCCTTGCCATTGTTGAGGCTGTCTTTGAACTCATGATCCTCCTGCTTCAGCCTCCTAAACTGCTGGAATTAAAGGCATGTGTCACCACCTCTGGCTGTATTTTTTTTTAAATGCTATGGAAAACCAGTGATGTGTTTTCAGTAGGGAAGGAATATAATCTGGCCTCTTCTTGAGGAGTGAAATGTAGCAAGGCACAAAGGGCATCACAAACAGTTACAGGCTACTATGGGTTATGTAAAAAGTGAAGATCAGCAAATAGTCCTTTAAAAAGCAACAATAAATTTGCACAAAATTGACTAAAAAACAACAAACAAACAAAAACACCCTCTCTGAATTTTTGAAATCAACTAAGGACATATAACAAATTGAGAATTTATAATGCATTGTGTATTTCCCCCCCAAAGAAAGGAAGAAGAAAGAATTTTGAATGTTTCCACCACAAAGAAATGATAAATGTTTGAGGAGATAGATACATACTCTGCTGCTTAACCATGGCTGAGTTGATTTAGAGTATAATAGGGAAAACTCCACACCTGCCCTGATAATACGAGGAAAAAGAAGAGATCTTGGTAAGAAATGAGAGGGGAGAAGGACAACGTCACAGCTTGCCTGATGTTATGGTCCTGTTTGGTAAGCGACAGTCTGGCAGACTGACTTCAAATTAAACAGGGAAATCCAGGGAATAAGATAGCTATGGTGGGCTTTGATAAGCTCGTACATGTCTCTGGAAGTCTGGAGGTTATGTGCATGCTTATGGCTGCATGTATGTAAAGGAGAGATCAGAGGGAGCTCTAGCTATCCATAAATCCCTGTCCAAATATAAGGCATTGCACATGGTGGAGGAGACACAAGAGAGCCCATTAGAAGGTAAAAGCTGGAAAGTTGAATGCGATCTCCAACTCATGCAGGGATTCGTCAGCCAAAGGTGGGAGACCTACTGGCTTGAAGTATTTGAATAAAAAAGAAGAATTTTTTAAAAACTGAGCTGAGATATTGGTTGCATACTTTAGGGGCAACAGATTCAGCATAGAACAAAAGTCTATAAACAACTAACAAAAAATTAACAATAAACCCCTAGTGGATAAATCTAGACTTCCTATAGTTTTTTTGAAAATATTCAGTTTTCAGTAAGACATTAGGAGACATCCAAAGAAACAGCAAAGTGTGACCCCATACTCAGGGGAAAATAATCAACATGTTGGTCTCAGAGTGGATCAAGATGCTGTGTTTAGCACAAAAGATGTTAAAGCTACTCTTATAAATATGTTCAAAGAACTAAAAAAAATATGGTATGACAACAATAACTCACAAAACATTTGTGATGAGGATGTAAAATGATATAATCACTGAAGTCAGTTTATCAATTTCTTAATGGGGGATTCAGCAATTTCATTCCTACAAATCTAAGATAAATGAAAGCATGTGTCCACACAAGAACATTCATTTAAATATTCATAACATCATTCTTATAATGTTATAAGAATGTTATAGTATGTTCATAACATTATCATTCTTATAATGTTATGAACATACTATAAAATATATAAAATATATTTATATATATTTATATTTATTTATATAAATATATATATATATATATATATATATATATATATATAAACATACTATAAAAATATATATAAATCCAAATGACCATCAATTGATTAATGGAGAAACAAAAGGTAGTATATCTATAAAATGGATTACTATTCACAGTTAAAAAAATAAATTACTAATACATGTAATAACATTGGTGAAGTTGAAAAACATTGTGATAAGTGAGAGAAGCCACTTATAAAAACATGATATAAAACCCTGACATTTTGTATGATTCCTGTTATACGGAATGACCAAAAAGTGTAAATTTGTAGAGAACCTGAAGTAAATCAATGGGCTGCAGGTGGAAGCCTGGGTTAATTGCAAAAGGGTATCAACAAATTGTTTGAGGTGATGCAAGTGTTTTAAAGCTATATGATGTTTCTCATTGTACATGTCTATAATTTTACAAAGTCATTGTTTTTAAATGCTTTTAATGAATGAATTATGCATTATGTAGATTATACTTCAAAAAGTATTTAAAATAATGATTTTTATAGGATTGCCATGGGCCCAGTCTGGGAAGTATTTTTCTCTTCATGAACCAGAGACCCTTATCCCCTGTTGCGAGACATTAGGGAAGGCAAGAATAATTGGAAAAAGAAAGCTGGTAAACAGTAAGTGGCCAGATATGGAAATCTCTTTATTTCCACAGGTAAGAGATTCTCTGCCCCCATCCAGAGATACCAGAGCAATTGGAAATATCTGTACAGGTATCCTAAAATACCCCCTACTCCCTCATTAGAACAACTTGAACCCTTATTTTACTAATCCCCCCAGTTAGCACCTGCAAGAAACATGGCACCACATAAAAGAAGCAGACTAAAATAACACCATCAAGTCTCTGAAAACACACTGCCATTGGAACTACAGCCCACAAAATTAGGTCAGAACCTGCATGCTAAACTAAAACAGGGTGACTGCCTGCTGAAATACAAAAAAAAAAAAAATAGCTCTCAGAGCATCCTAACATAATGGACAAAATGTCCAAGATACACTTGAAAACCACCCATCATAACAAGAACAAGAAAATCACAAGTTGAATGAGCAAAAGACAATCAATTGATTCCAACACCAAAATAAATCTGATGTTGGAATTATCTGACAAGGATTTCAAAGCAGTCATCATAAAGATGCTTCTGCAATCAATTATATATTCTCTTGAAATAAATGAAAAACATAGAAAATAGCAAAAATGTTGCAAAAAGGAACCAAATGGAAATTATAGAACTGAAAAATACAACAACTGGAAAAAGGAACTTGCTGAATGGGCTTAATAGTGGAGTAGAGATGACGGAGGATATAAACTTGAAGACAAAATAATAGTGGCCACCCATTTTAAAGAACAGAGAGAAAATAAGCTGAAAAGAAACTGAGCCTAAGGGACATATGAGAAAATAACAATATTCTAACATCCATATAATCTGTATTAATAAAGGACAGGAGATAGAGAGTGGGGCTGAAAGAGTTGTTGAAGAAATTATGACTGAAAAATCCTAATTTGGCAGAACAAACTTACAGACCCAAGAAGCTGAATGATCCATAAACAGGAAAAGCCAAATAAAAACTCTAATTAAACATCATAATTCAAAATTTAGAAATAAAGACAAAAAGTTTCTTTAAAGCAGCCTGAAGGAAATTATATATTACTTAAAGGGAAATACTAATTCAATTGGAGATTTCTGATTGAAAGCATGGAGACCAGAAACAAGTGACATGTTTTCAACTGCTGAAAGAGAACTGTCAACCACAAACTCTGTATACAGGGAAATTATCCTTTAGGAATAAATAGAAAATAAAACCTTTTTTGGACATAGGAAAATCAAGAAAATTTCTGACTATCATACTTACCATTAAATATAGACTAAGAGAAGTTCTTCCAATAGAGAGGTAATGATTAAAAAAAGAGTTTTGGAGCATTAGAAGGGAAGAAGGAACAATGGAAATAACAGAAATATTGGCATGTACCTTAGGCTATCCATTTCCTCATGAGTTTTATAAATAACATTTTATAGCAAAACCAAAAATTATAACATCATCTAATACTCAAAAAATTATATTTAAAAGTTGGGAGGGTAAAGGTATTTAAATGGGAAGGAAGTTCCTACATTTGAAATGGTAAAAAGTTGACAGGAGACATTACATTTCTTGATTTAAAATTGTATTACAAAGCTAAAGTAACCAAAATAATATGGTTAGTATTAGCTAGTTATTTACTAGCATAAAACAGAAACATAGACCAATGAGATGGAATAGAGAACTGAGAAATAACAACCAAAAATATATAATCAAATAATTTTCGACAAGGGTACCTACAGGACACAATGGACAAAGGACAGTCTCTTCAATAAAGGGTGCTAGGAAAACTGAATTCTCACATGCAAAAGAATAAAAAAATAGAAAAAGAAATAGAAATCATCTTATACTACATCTTATACTATTTTTATTATACATAAAAATCAACTAAAATTGTACAAAAGATGTAAATGTAAGACATAAAACCATAAAATCTTAGAAGAAAACAGGGGGAAAGCTCCTTGGCCTTGGCAATGATTTTTTAGATATGGCACCATATCCAGCTCAGGATACAAAAGCAAAAATGTATAAAAAGGGCTAAATGAAACTAAAAGCTTTTGCACAGCAAACACTCAAAATTAAAAAATAGCCTACATATCGGGGAAAATATGTACAAACTACATATCTGATAAGAAGTTAATATTAAAAATTTATAAAGCTGTCTAATAACTCAATTCCAGAAAAACAAATAACCTGATTTAAAAATGGACAAAGGACTTGAACACATTCTTCTCTAAAGAATACATAAAAATGGCTAACAGGTATATGAAAAAAATCTCAATGTTACTCTTAATTAGGGAATTGCAAATTAAAATCACAATGAAGTGAGGTATCTCCTCATACTTAAAGGAATATAGATTGGTAAAACTATTATAGATATAATACAGAGATTCCTAAATAAATAAAAAGCAGAAATACTATAGGACCCCCAAATCCCTCTGCTGGTTATATGCCCAAAAGAAATGGACCCATATTCTTGTAAATATCTCTTTAATGCCACATTACTTGCAGCATTATTCATAATTGCTACGATTTATAAACAACCTAAATGTCCATTAATGGACAAAATGATAAAGAAAACTATACAGCCCTAAAAAGTATATCTTTGCACTTATCACAATATAGATGGAACTGGAAGGCATTATGCTAAGGGAAATAATCCAGACAGGAAGAACAATAGTGTATGGCAGAGCAGGGTGGCATTGTGCTTATACTCCCAGCTACTCTGGAGGCTGAGGCAGGAAGATTGAAAGTTTGAGGCAAGCTTGGGTAACATAGCAAGACCCCCAATATTGCATAATCTCACTTATATATAGGATCTAAAAATATTTTTAAAAGGCAGAATATATATAGATAACCAGGGGACAAGTTGGGGTACAAGTAAATGGGGAGATATAGGACAAGAGACACAAAGAAGCAGATATGCAGAATGAAGAGACTTAGAGATCTGATGTACAATTTGAGGACTATAGTTAATATTATATTAACTATAGTTAAATTATATCATATTAGAGATTTTTGTTGAACAGACTTTATTTGGTCTTGTCATAAAAAGAAGAGCAGCTATATGAGATGACATATAAGTTTATTTGCTTCACTATAGTAATCATTTTTACTATTTATTCATATCCCACAATATCATGTTATAAACTTCAAATATATGCAAATTTATTTATTTATTCATTCATGTGAATATGTTAATAGATAATATTTTATGTCCATAAGACAATCCTCAAGATTTTAAAAGAATTTAAATAATATAGTGTTTTGTGACTGTAGTAGAATCAAACAAACAATTAGCAGCATAAATACAAAACAACGTCCCTGAGCACCTGGATTTAAACAACATCATTCTCAGTAATCCATTAGTCATACAAAAAAACTCAATGGAAAATTTAAAAATACATAGAACTAAATGAAAAGGAATGTAAAACATAGCAAAAGATGTTAGATACAACTATATTAGTGCTAAGGTAATTTATAGTACTAAATATTTAAATTAGAAATTAGACAGGTCTCCAATCAGTACCTAAATTCCTACCTCAAGAAACTGGAAAATGAAAATCACAATAAAACCAAAGTAGAAAGAGGAAATAATAAGATCAGAATTCAATGAAATTGAAAATAAGGAAATGTAGGGAAAATAAATGATACAAACAGCTGACTTCTTGAACAGAAATATAAAATTGAAGAACCTCAGAAAAATTGATAAACCTGGAGCAAAACTGACAAAAAGGTAAGACAAAAGTCACCAGTATCAGGAATAAACTAGAGGCTGTCACAACAGATCCTATAATCATTAAAAATAATTTTAAAATATTAGGATATCTTTAAGCAAATAAATTTGAAAACTTAGAAGAAATGAGCCAATTTCCTGAAAAAATCAACAGTCCAGAGATCCAAACAAGGAAAAATAGGTAGGCTGACTGGGCCTATACACATTAAAGAAATTGAGCTCGTAATAAATAGCTACCAAGAAGAAACTTCCGGGTTTGATGGGAGAATTCTACCAAACATTTAAAGAAGTCTTAATGCTAATTTTATAAATGTCCTCTAGAACATAGATGAGAAAGGAATACTTCATAACACATTTTATGGGTTCAGTGGTATGTGATTAGCTAAACCAGAAAATAATAAGTACCAAAAAAGGAAAGAAAGAAGGAGGGGAGAAGGAGAGAGGAGGGGAGGAAACAAAATGACAGACCAACATCTTTCATAAATTTAGATGCCAGAATTCTCAACAAAATATTAGAAAACTGAATCCATCAAAGTACAAAGAGTTTTACATTATATGGCCACCACTGGAATTTATTCCAAATTGCAAGGCTTGAGAAACATTTATTCCACAATAGTGGAAAGCTAAAGAAGTATAAATCTATAATCAAATCAACTGATACAGAAAAGTATTTGATGAAATCTAACACTCACTAATGGAAAAAAAAACTTTTAGCAATTTTAAAATGGAGGGGTATTACCTCCTCTTTTTTTCTTAAATATTTATTTTTTAGTTGTAGCTGGACACAATACCTTTATTGTATTTATTTGTTTTTATGTGGTGCTGAGGATTGAACCCAAAGCCCCTACTCATACTAGGTGAGCACTCTACCACGGAGCCACAACCCCAGTCCCATTATCTCTTCTTGATAAGGAACATCAACAAAAATAACAACAACAACAAAAAAACTGCAGATGACATTCTTTTTATTGTTGTTGCAAACATTTAATAAGGTTGGCTTTTCCTTTTTCTCTTTTAAAACTCTTTTTAGATATACATGACATAGAGTACATTCTGACATATTATACATACATGGAGTATAGGTTATTCTAATTAGGATCCCATTCTTATGGTTGTATATGATTTGGAGTTTCACTGGTTGTGTATTCATATATGAATATAGGAAAGTTATGTCCAATTCATTCTACTGTCTTTCCTATTCATAAATATCATCCTTACTGGTGGAAGTTTTCTCCTAAATCAGCAAGGATTTCTGCTCTCACTACTCCTATTAAATATAGTACTACAGGGGCTGGGATTGTGGCTCAGCAGTAGAGTGCTCGCCTAGCATGGGCAGGACCCGGGTTTGATCCTAGGACCACATAAAAATAAAGGCATTGTGTTGTGTCCATCTACACCTAAAAAATAAATATTAAAATAATAGTACTACATGTTTAACCTCTGCATTAAGGCAAAAAAAGAAATAAAATGCATATGTATTGGAAAGGAAGATATAATTCTCTATCTGAAGATATAATTGCATATATGGAAAATCCAAGGAATCTACAAGAAAACTCTTAGAACTAATAAGTGGATTCAGCAAGGTTGCAGATTCAAAGGCAAGGCACAAAAATTAATCACATTTCTATATACTAACAATGAACCTCTGAAAACAGAAATTTAAAATGATATCATTTATAATCACTCCAATGAAATGAAATCCTTATGAATATATTTAACAAAATATGTACAGGATCTATATGCTGAAAATTATAAAACACATGAAAGAAATCCAAAAGTATGAATTCAAATAGAGAGACACTGTGTTCATGGATTGGAAGATTCAACACACTAAGGATGACAGTTCTTGCCAAATTTACCTATTGATGCATTAAGTGTAAGCCCAGCAAGTTACTTTTTATTTGTTTGTGCATACATTAATAAATGTATTGTTAATGGAAAGGTACAGGCCCATGGATAAATAAGATAATCTTGATGGAGAAGAATAAAGTAGGAGGAATCACTCTACTTGGCTTAATGTATACCTACAATAAAAAAAAAAAAAACAAGTGTGGTATTGGTCAAAAAGGATAGGCATATTGGTCTATTTAAAAAAAAATATATTTGTTCTAATTTGTTATATATGATGGCAGAATGCAATTCATTTCATATTACACATATAGAGCACAATGTTTCAAGTCACTAATAGTACACAAAGTGTTTTCACACCATTCGCATCTTCATACATGTTCTTAGGGTAATGATGTCTAACTCATTCCCCTTGCCCCCTCCTTTCCCCTCCCTTCCCTTTGCCCTATCTAAAGTTCCTCCATTCCTCCAATGCTCTCCACAATCGCCATTATGAGTCAGCATCCTCATATTAAAGAAAACATTCAGCCTTTGTTTTTTTGGAATTGGCTTGCTTCACTTAGCATTATATTCTCCAGCTGCCAGCTTCCTGGTCTTGAGGCCGCACATGTAGCTGGGATGGCTCCTGGCGATCAGCCAGGAGGCGGTGCTGTGGGTGGTGATGGAGGAGGCGGACCACCTCCAGGATAGGTCCAGGACTCTTCCGTCCTTGTGGACAGCTTGTGCCTTCCCTTACAGACTATGGGATGGGTGTACAAGTGAACTTGCTCCACCCCTCTGACCTTTATTCTGATTGGCTCCTGTGCAGTATATAAGCTGTGTGTACTTCCTATTAAATGAGATACTGCTTTGACTGTTCTCCCTGGCATGTCTAATTGTCCTCCCAGGAGGGAGGACTGGGTGTAGGTGGCCAGTCGACCTTTACCTTTCTTGGCTCGTCTTGGTTGGGGCGTGCTTTTCCCGCTTCTCCCACTGGTCAGGAGGAGAAGGGGGCTAACCCCCCCACACACACACACACAGGGTTGCTTCACTTAGCATTATATTCTCCAACTCCATCCATTTACCTGCAAATGCCATGATTTTATTCTCTTTTAATGCTGAGTAATGTTACATTGTGTATATATAGCAAAGTTTCCCTATCCATTCATCTACTGTAGTGCATCTGTGTTGGTTCCACATTTAGCTATTGTGAATTGTGCTACTATAAACATTGATTTGGCTGTGTCCCTTTAGTATGCTGTTTTTAAGTCCTTTGGGTATAAACTGAGGAGTGGGATAGCTGGGTCAAATGGTAGTTCCATTCCCAGTTTTCCAAGGAATCTCCATACTGCTTTCCATATTGGTTGCATCAATTTGCAGTCTTACCAGCAATGTATGAGTGTGCCTTTCCCCCCACATCCTCACCAACTCATATCGTTTGTATTCTTAATAGCTTGCTATTCCAACTGGAGTGACATGAAATCTTAGAGTGGTTTTGATTTGCATTTATCTAATTGCTAGAGATGTATAACATTTTTTCATATGTGTGTTGATTGATTATATATCACCTTCAGAGAAGTGTCTATTCAGTTCCTTGGCCTATTTATTGATTGGGTTATTGTTTTTTTTTTTTTTGATGCTAAGGTTTTTGAGTGCTTTATATATCCTAGATATTAGTGCTCTATCTGATGTGCTTATGGTAAAGATTTGCTCCCATTCTGTAGGTTCTCTATTCACCTCACTGATTGTTTCTTTTGCTCAGAAGTTTTTTAGTTTGAATCTATCCCATTTATTGATATTAATTCTTGCACTATAGGAGTCTTATTAATAAAGTTGGGCCCTAATCTGACATGATGGCTATTTGGGCCTACTTTTTGTTCCATTAAGTGCAAGGTTTCTGGTTTAATTCCTAGGTTTTTGATCCACTTTGAGTTTTGTTCATAGTGAGAGATAGGGGTTTAATTACATTTTGTTATATGTGGATTTCCAGTTTTCCCAGTACCATTTGTTGAAGATGCTATCTTTTCTCCAAATCTTAGACCCTTGCAAATTTTCTCATCTACTTTTGACAATTGTATAAAGGCAACTCAATAGAGGAAGGATGGTCTTCTCAACAATTAGTGCTGGAGCAATTGGATGTCCATAGGCAAACAAACAAACAAAAAAACAAAGTTCCAAACCTCATACTTTATACAAAAATTAGCTCAAAATGGATCACAGACTCAAGTGTAAAATATAAAATTATAGTCTTTTTAGAAAAGATCATAAGAAACAATCTTTGGGATCTAGGGCTAGGCAAAGAATTCTTAGGCTTAACACCAAAAGTATGATCCATAAAAGGATAAATAGAAAAAAATTAACCTCATCAAAATTAAAAAGTTTTCTTCTATGAAATCGCATGTGAAGAAAATGAATGATAAACTACAAATTTGGAGAAAATATTGGCAAACAACATAACTGACAAAGGACTGGGAATTGCACCCAGGGCCTTATGCATGCTAGCCAAGTACTCTAACACTGAGCCACATCCCCAGCCCCAGGATTAGTATCAAGAATATATAAAGAGCTCTTAGAACTCAGCAGTTAAAAAAATCCAATTATAAAATAATAGAAATATACAATGTAGAAACATTTCACCAAAGTGAATACACAGATTGCAGATAAGCATATTAGAAGATGTTCAACATCAGTAGCCATCAAATTAATATCACAATGAATCATTAATATACATTTATTAGAATGGCTAAAATAATAAAAAAAAATAACAGTGATGACAACAAATGTTGGTGAGGAGTCAAAAGAACTGGATCACAAATTGATATGGAAATGTGAAATGATATAGCTACACTTGTAACTAGTTTCACAGATTCTTATAAAACTTAACATGCAATTTCCAGATGGCCCAGGGAGCACAATTTGGGTATTTATCACAGAGAAGTCGAAATTTATGTTCACACAAAAAACTTATACATGAGGAGGGATGGGGTGGTGGCTCAGTGGCCAAGTGCTTGTCTAGCATGTGTGAGGCACTGGGCTTGATTCTCAGCACTGCATATAAATAAATAAAATAAAGGTTCATTGACAACTAAAAAATATTTTAAAAATCTATACATGAATGTTCATAGATGCTTAATTAGTTTTTCAAGAAAAATTTTTAGTTGTAGATTGACAGAATACATTTATTTCATTTATTTTTATGTGGTGCTAAGGTTTGAACCCAGTGCCTCTCATGTGTTAGGCAAGTGCTCTACCACTAAGCACAACCTCAGCACAAATGCTTTATTCTTAGGAGGTAAAATTTAGAAACACCCCAGATGTCCTTCAACAAGTGAATGGTTAAAAAAAATTACATCCATACCATGGAATGCAACTACTCAGTAAGTTTAAGAAACAAACTATTGATGCATGCTACTTAGTTGAATGCCTAGGAAATTAAAACTGTTCACAAAAGATTAAAAATGTGATTTTATTTATGTGACATTTTCAAAATGACAAGATTTCAAAAATGGAGAACAGATTAGTGGTTGTTAGGGGTTAGGAGTGGGGAAAATGACAGTAGGAGGACGTTCATGATTGTAAAAGGGCAACAGATAGGATCCTAGTGTCAGTATTTTGACATTGTGGTGAATATGCCTATACAGAACAAAAATAATGTATAAAACTAAGTATACAATACATACACACTGACATAAATGAGAATCACTGAAATTGTAGAACCTAAATAAGATTGGTGGATTGTATCAAGGTTTGTATCCTGATTTTGATATTATACTATATTTTGTAAAATTCTACCATGGGGTAAACTGGACAGAAGGAACAGTGATCTCTCTATAGTATTTCTTAAAGCTGCATGTGAATCTTTACTTACTTCACTGAAAATTTTAATTGGACATGCTATTTCAGAAGTCTAGAGAAGAGATGTGGAAACTAAACTTTGGTAATAATGGAGGTCTTGCTAGTAGTTCATTTTTTAAAAGATTTTCAACATCAGTAGCCATCAAAGTAATATCACAATGAAGCATTGCTATGCATTTATTAGAATGGCTAAAATAATAAAAAAAATAACAGTGATTGCAACTGTTGGCAAATGTTGGTGAGGATTCAAAAGAACTGGATCACAAATTGATGTGATCAATTTGCACAGTATGTTCCCACTTATGATGTGGGGGTCTAGGGCCTCCCAAGAAACTGAGACAGTGTAAAGCCCCCCTACCTTCAAACCCTGATTCTTGTGATCATGTCAGCAAGATTTAAGATATGTTGCTCACAGAAACAGGCATGAGTTTATTGAAGGGATGGGAAAGAAGAAAGGGGACACTCTCAAGGGATAGAATGGGTTCTCTCAGAGAGGAGAGGAACAGTATGCCTCTCCTGCACTCTTAATTTATTGGGGATCCCTGAGAAGTTTCCAGAGAGCCCCACCCAGGTCCACCTCTTCACTTTTGATTGACAGCAAGGTGACATCAGACTTTCAAGTCCCCACTGCCATGACAACTCTAGGCCAACTTGGCCCATGCTGACCAGTTCTAATTGGATTCTTAACTATAAATTCTTACAGATTTTATGGTTAGGAGGAATTATCCTTATTTCCATGAGATTCGGGTTCTGGTCTATGAAAAGGGTCACAAAAGCCCCTCCCTTCAGGGTAACTTGGGTTCCTCTTATCAATATTATTTTGGGCATGCATTTCTTCTGTGGCTAACAGGTAGTTTGCTGAAGAATGTGATATACCCTGTCCATTGAGGCCAGGCAGGGCTGCAGGTAAGTTGCTTCTTGCAAAAGAAAGCATGTGGGGGTCAGCACAGTGGGCCCAGTTTATAGAATTATTCCCTTAACCTTGTGTTCCCACAACTCGCGTCTGTCTCCTATCACTTTAAAATACCAATTTTTATATTCAGTGTTATCTTAATTTCCAAAAGAAATCAAAGCATCTATAGGAGAAACCTTAAAAAGTACAAACAATTTTGCTGGTGTTGTTAGAGGAGGGAGTTGTCATCAAAATATGATTCCCATTGCTTTGACAACCCTGAATGTCCAGGCTCCAGCTAATGGAGTTTTTAAAAAAATAAAGTTCCCGAGGCCCTATATTTTGATGCAAAATTGTTTGAAAGAACTGAATTCTTCATGCTTATGTTTTGTCATCTATGTTATCTTATGGGTCATGTTTTAAATGTGTTAATGAAAATAGCATAAATGATTTAAAAGTTTACATTCTCCTAATGCTCAATTGCAAATATCAATAATATTGACAGCAGTTGGTAATATTTCCTCCAGCCTACCAGCAGGGAAGCGAGGAACTGATGCTCAGATTATAGAAATCAATGGGGCCAAATTTGGAACACATCAGAACTCCTAAAAAGACTGATCCATTCTGAATAAATGAGAGCTAGAGGACAGGTCTGCAGCACAATTAATTGATCAATAAATTCTCTGAGACCTTTTGAGCTAAATGTAAACCTCAGCCATACACAGAGACAAGACTGAACAAACAAGAGTCTGGGTAAACAGCAAATGTGGTAGGTCACACTTCAGTTACCTGGGACCAATATGATTTTGGAAAATTTTCTTCATACTATGAGAGATCTCTGATAAATCACTACTCCACAGCAAAATATCCACCACAAAGCCTATGTTTATTCCTTTATTTTTATTTTTCTATCCTGCTTCACATCCTAGGAAAGAATTAAAAAGTAACTGCCTTGCTTACACACCTTTTCAAACAATGAAATAGCAAGAAAACAAACTGATTTTAAAGTGGGTAAAGGACCTGAATAAATAATTGTTAAAAGAAGATATACAAATAACCAACAGATATGAGAAAGAGTGTTCAGTATCACTAATCATCAGGGAAATGGAAATCAAAACCACAATGAGATATCACTTCATACCTAGTAGGGATATCTAGTATTAAAATTAAGATATGATATATTGGTAAACATATGTAGCAAAGGGAACCCGTGTACACTGTTGGTAAAAATGTAGATTATTTTAGCCAATATGGAAAATAGTATGAAAATTCCCTCCAAAATTAAAAATAGAACTAGCATATGAACAGCAATCACACTACTGGATACATATTCAAAGGAAATGAAATCAGTATGTTGAAGAGACATCTGCACTCACATACTTCCATGTTCATTGCAGCACTATTCACAATAGCTAAGATATGAAAACAATCTGAGTGTCCAGTAATGGATGAATGGATAAAGTATGGTATATATGTATAGCCAAATATTATTTAACCTTAGAAGAGAACAAAATCATGTAATTTGTGACAACATGGCTAAATCTTCAGAGCATTATATTAAGTGAAATAAGAGGCACAGAAAGACAAATACTCATGATGGTACTTAAATGTAGAATGTAAAAAATTGAACTCAAGATGGTATTTGCCAGGACCTGGGGGTGTGTTATGTAGGGAGATGTTTGTCAAATGATAAAGAGTTTCAGTTAAGAAGAATATGTTCTGGAAATGTATGGTAAAGCTTGGTAAATATAGTTGATAATATTGTAATGTGTACTTAAAAACTGCTAAGATAGTAGATCTTAAATGTTCTCAATACAAAAAGAAATGTAAGTGTATGGGGTAATGGGCATGTTAATTAGCTTGATTTAAGCTATCCTAATTTATGGGTAACTCAAAACATCATGATGTACACTGTAAATACATAGAAGTTTTTATAATTATTAACATGTATTAATTATACAAATTAATGGGATTAACTGTGGTATTTCCGTACATGCATACATTGTACATTGATCATGCCCATCTACTCTTCTACCCTTTTCTACCCTCCTCTCTCCTAATCCTTAGTCCCCTTCCCAGGACCTAGTGATCCCTATTCTACTTTCAGGTCATCTTGTTTGTTTGTTTGTTTTTGTTAGTTTCTACATGCAAGAGAAATCATGTGATTCTTATCTTTTTGTCTTGCTTATTTTTCCTAATATGATGTCTTCCAAATCTATTCATTTTCCTTCAAATGATAGAATTTCATTCTTATTTATGTCTGAATTATATTCCATTGTGTATGTGTATGTATATATTTACACATACAACTTACACATATTTTCTTTATCCATTCATCTCTTGACAGGCATCTAGGCTGTTCTGTTTTTAGTTTTATAAGGCGACACCCTACTGTTTTCCTTAGTTTTTGTGCTAAATTATATTCCCATCAACAGTGGATTAGGGTTTCTTTTTCTCCAAATCCTTGCCATCATTTATTTTATTTTCTATAATAGATGTTCTAACTGGGTTGTGATGAAATCTTACTGTGCTTTTGATTTGCTTTTCTCTAATGGTTAATGATATTGAGCATTTTCTACAAATTTATTAGCCATTTGCATTTATTCTTTTGATCTATTCAGATCAATTTGCACATTTTTCTTTGGATTGTTTTTGTTATTAACCTTTTTGAGTTCTTTATATATTCTGGATATTAATCCCTGGTTGAATGAGTACCTGGTTTTCTACTATTCCATAGATTGTTTCTTCACTCTGTTAATTGTTTCCTTTGCTGGACAGAAACTTTAATTTCATGGAATCCTATTTGTCAATTCTTGGTTTTGAAGTCATATCCAGGAAATTGTTGCCTGTACCAGCTTCTTGAAATGTGTCCCCTATGTTTTCCTCTCATTTTTCAAGCTTTCAGGTATTGCATTAAGGTCTTTGATTAATTTGGATTTGATTTTTGTACAGGGTGAGATGGTGATCTAGTTTCAATCTTCTATATGTGAATATCCATTTTCCCAGCAGAGATTGATGAAGAGGCTGTGCTTTTTTCAATGTATGTTTTTGGCACCTTATCAATTATCAGTTGGCCATAGATGCATGCATTTATTTCTGGGTTCTCTGTTCTGTTCCATTGGTTTATTTGCCTGTTTTTATGCCAATACATAGCTTTGTAGTATGTCTTATAATCAGGTATGGTGTTGCCTCCAGCTTCATTATTTTTGTACAAGATTGCTTTGGATATTCAGGGTGTACTCCCATATGAATTTTAGGATTGCTTTTTCTATTTCTGTAGATAATGCCATTTTAAAAAGTATTTAATACCCTCAGTATTTATTATTGTCATTGAAGACCACAGGAATCATTTTATCTTACATTTGTAGACACATTTTATAGTTTACATTTTTACATTTCTTATCACATTTGTTTATTACACATACCTAAAGAGTAGGTAGACATTGTGCCATTTTATGGTATAATAAAATCCTTTATATTCTAAGAATTTAAGTAATTTTTTCACAATTCCAAAGCTACTAAGTGACAGAACAAAGATGCTAATATGTCTTTTAACTTCAACTACTGTGCTGGTACCACTATGTAGCAGTTGCTCATACATAAGAGATCAGGACTTTCCCATTTCTTTATGCAATAGTCACCTTAACATAGGTCATCATTATTTATATTTATATTACTCCAAGCATGGCTGCCATAAAAGTACTCAATGCATTTCATTTTCTGTTTTTGATGCTATATAAATAGTATTTTTATTATTTTTATTTTAAATATTTTATTGGTAAATTATAACTATATATAATAGCGGGATCCATTATTGTATATTTGTACATGCACATGACATAATTTGGTCAATTTCATTCCCCAGTACCTCCCTTTTCTTTTATTTTATCCTTCCTCTGGTCCCCTTTCTGTACTCTATTGGTCTACCCTCTATATTTATGAGATCCTCTCCCTTTCCCCCCCTTTATTTCTCCTTAGCTTCCATATATAAGAGAAAACATATGACCCATGACTTTCTGAGTATGGAATGTCATTGAAATTGTGTGCATGTGTTTGTGAACACATGTGCACCTGTTACTGGGGATTGATTAATCCCAGGGGTGCTCCACCACTGAGATACATTCCTGCCTCCTTTTTTAAATTTTATTTTGAGACAGGGTCTTTCTAAGTTGCTGAGGCTGGCCTTGAACTTGGAATCTTTCTGCCTCAGAATCCCAAGTTGCTAGGACTACAGGAATGTGTCACTGTGCCTAGCATTTGTTTGGTTTTGTTTGTGTTCCAGTGCTAGGGAATGAACTAAGAAAACACCTTTTATTGTTTTCTTCAATTTCTTTCTTCAGTGTTTTCTCATTTTCATTGTAGAAGACTTTCACATCCTTAGGTTCATTTCTAGGTTATTTATTTAGTTGTTGTTCCTCTGTAGGTAAGGACTGTTTTATCCACTGCTAGATCCTCGGTGCCTAGAAGAGTATTTGGTATGTAGGATGAACATAATATGTATTAGTGTGAATGAATGAATGAGATGCATACTTTGAAAAGAGATATGGATTAGAGAAAATAACTCAGAAAATATCAGTATAGCTATAGGAGTGAATAAGATTACCTGGAAAATATGAGAACATTGAGCACGGAGAAACACTGAAGATAGATAGAATCCTGGAAGGCATCAATTAAGAGCCTTTATTTATTTATTTTTTTATTAGTGTT
Organism: Marmota monax; assembly: GCF_021218885.2. Taxonomy (NCBI): domain Eukaryota; kingdom Metazoa; phylum Chordata; class Mammalia; order Rodentia; family Sciuridae; genus Marmota; species Marmota monax. Next base: position 2,451,701 of record NW_026695225.1, on the reverse strand, counting down.
TGATTTATGTATCTTTCTTTACCATTTTACTTTTATTTTTTATTTTTTTTTATTTTTTATTGTTGGTTGTTCAAAACATTACATAGTTCTTGATATATCATATTTCACACATTGATTCAAGTGGGTTATGAACTCCCATTTTTACCCCATATACAGATTGCAGAATCACATCAGTTACACATCCATTTATTTACATATTGCCATAGTAGTGTCTGTTGTGTTCTGCTGCCTTTCCTATCCTCTACTATCCCCCCTCCCCTCCCCTCCCCTCCCCTCTTCTCTCTCTGCCCCCCCCTACTGTCATTCATTTGTCCCCCTTGTATTATTTTTCCCATTCCCCTCACTTCCTCTTGTATGTAATTTTGTATAACCCTGAGGGTCTCCTTCCATTTCCATGCAATTTCCCTTCTCTCTCCCATTCCCTCCCACCTCTCATCCCTGTTTAATGTTAATCTTCTTCTCATGCTTTTCGACCCTACTCTGTTCTTAGTTACTCTCCTTATATCAAAGAAGACATTTGGCATTTGTTTTTTAGGGATTGGCTAGTTTCACTTAGCATAATCTGCTCTAATGCCATCCATTTCCCCGTAAATTCTATGATTTTGTCATTTTTTAATGCAGAGTAGTACTCCATTGTGTATAAATGCCACATTTTTTTTTTATCCATTCGTATATTGAAGGGCATCTAGGTTGGTTCCACAGTCTTGCTATTGTGAATTGTGCTGCTATGAACATCGATGTAGCAGTGTCCCTGTAGCATGATCTTTTAGGTCTTTAGGGAATAGACCGAGAAGGGGAATAGCTGGGTCAAATGGTGGCTCCATTCCCAGCTTTCCAAGAAATCTCCATACTGCTTTCCAAATTGGCTGCACCAATTTGCAGTCCCACCAGCAATGTACAAGTGTACCCTTTTCCCCACATCCTCGCCAGCACTTGTTGTTGTTTGACTTCATAATGGCTGCCAATCTTACTGGAGTGAGATGGTATCTTAGGGTGGTTTTGATTTGCATTTCTCTGACTGCTAGAGATGGTGAGCATTTTTTCATGTACTTGTTGATTGATTGTATGTCCTCCTCTGAGAAGTGTCTGTTCAGGTCCTTGGCCCATTTGTTGATTGGGTTGTTTGTTCTCTTATTGTCTGATTTTTTGAGTTCTTTGTATACTCTGGATATTAGGGCTCTATCTGAAGTGTGAGGAGTAAAGATTTGTTCCCAGGGTGTAGGCTCCCTATTTACCTCTCTTATTGTTTCTTTTGCTGAGAAAAAACTTTTTAGTTTGAGTAAGTCCCATTTGTTGATTCTAGTTATTAACTTTTGTGCTATGGGTGTCCTATTGAGGAATTTGGAGCCCGACCCCACAGTATGTAGATCGTAGCCAACTTTTTCTTCTATCAGAAGGAGTGTCTCTGATTTGATATCAAGCTCCTTGATCCATTTTGAATTAACTTTTGTGCATGGCAAGAGAAAGGGATTCAGTTTCATTTTGTTGCATATGGATTTCCAGTTTTCCCAGCACCATTTGTTGAAGATGCTATCCTTCCTCCATTGCATGCTTTTAGCCCCTTTATCAAATATAAGGTAGTTGTAGTTTTGTGGATTGGTTTCTGTGTCCTCTATTCTGTACCATTGGTCCACCCGCCTGTTTTGGTACCAGTACCATGCTGTTTTTGTTACTATTGCTCTGTAGTATAGTTTGAAGACTGGTATCGCTATACAGCCTGATTCACACTTCCTGCTTAGCATTGTTTTTGCTATTCTGGGTCTTTTATTTTTCCATATGAATTTCATGATTGCTTTCTCTATTTCTACAAGAAATGCTGTTGGGATTTTATTTTGATTGGCATTGCATTAAACCTATAGAGAACTTTTGGTAATATCGCCATTTTGATGATGTTAGTTCTGCCTATCCATGAACAGGGTATATTTTTCCATCTTCTAAGATCTTCTTCTATTTCTCTCTTTAGGGTTCTGTAGTTTTCATTGTATAAGTCTTTCACCTCTTTTGTTAGGTTGATTCCCAAGTATTTTATTTTTTTTGAAGATATTTTGAATGGAGTGGTTGTCCTCATTTCCATTTCAGAGGATTTGTCGCTGATATACAGGAATGCCTTTGATTTATGCGTGTTGATTTTATATCCTGCCACTTTGCTGAATTCATTTATTAGCTCTAATAGTTTCTTTGTAGACCCTTTTGGGTCTGCTAGGTATAGAATCATGTCATCTGCAAATAGTGATAATTTAAGTTCTTCTTTTCCTATTTTGATGCCTTTAATTTCTTTCGTCTGTCTAATTGCTCTGGCCAGTGTTTCGAGAACTATGTTGAACAGAAGTGGTGAGAGAGGGCATCCCTGTCTTGTTCCAGATTTTAGAGGGAATGCCTTCAGTTTTTCTCCGTTCAGAATGATGCTAGCCTGAGGCTTAGCATAGATTGCTTTTACAATATTGAGGTATGGTCCTGTTATCCCTAGTTTTTCTAGAGTTTTGAACATAAAGGGATGCTGTACTTTGTCGAATGCTTTTAACGCATCTATCGAGATGATCATATGGTTCTTGTTTTTAAGTCTATTGATGTGGTGAATAACATTTATTGATTTCCGTATATTGAACCAGCCTTGCATCCCAGGGATGAATCCTACTTGATCATGGTGCACAATTTTTTTGATATGTTTTTGTATCCGATTCGCCAGAATTTTATTGAGGATTTTTGCATCTAGGTTCATTAGAGATATTGGTCTGTAGTTTTCTTTCTTTGAAGTGTCTTTGTCTGGTTTAGGTATCAGGGTGATGTTGGCCTCGTAGAATGAATTTGGAAGTTCTCCCTCTTTTTCTATTTCCTGAAGTAGCTTGAAAAGTATTGGTATTAGTTCCTCTTTAAAGGTTTTGTAAAACTCTGCTCTATACCCATCCGGTCCTGGGCTTTTCTTAGTTGGTAAGCTTTTGATGGTTTCTTCTATTTCCTCAATTGATATTGGTCTATTTAGGTTGTCTATATCTTCCTGACTCAATCTGGGCAGATCATATGATTTAAGAAATTTATCTATGCCTTCACTATCTTCTAATTTATTGGAGTATAAGGATTCAAAATAATTTCTAATTATCTTCTGTATTTCTGAGGTGTCTGTTGTGATATTGCCTTTTTCATCCCGTATGCTAGTAATTTGAGTTCCCTCTCTTCTTCTCTTTGCTAGCATGGCTAAGGGTCTGTCGATTTTATTTTTTCAAGGAACCAACTTTTAGTTTTGTCAATTTTTTCAATTGTTTCTTTTGTTTGGATTTCATTAATTTCAGCTCTGATTTTAATTATTCCATGCCTTCTACTTCCTTTGCTGTTGTTTTGCTCTTCTTTTTCTAGGATTTTGAGATGAAGTATGAGATCATTTATTTGTTGTTTTTTTCTTTTTTTAAGGAGTGAACTCCATGCAATGAATTTTCCTCTTAGAACTGCTTTCATTGTGTCCCATAGATTCCGATATGTTGTGTCTGTGTTTTCATTTATCTCTAAGAATTTTTTAATTTCCTCCTTGAAGTCTTCTATAACCCATTGATCATTCAGTAACCTATTGTTCATTCTCCAAGTGATGTATGCTTTTTCCTTCCTTCTTTTATCGTTGATTTTCAGTTTCATTCCGTTATGATCAGATAAGATGCATGGTATTATCTCTACTCCTTTATATTGTCTAAGAGTTGCCCTGTGACATAATATATGATCTGTTTTTGAGAAGGATCCATGTGCTGCTGAGAAAAAAGTGTAACTGCTTGATGTTGGGTAGTATATTCTATATATGTCAATTAAGTCTAGGTTATTAATTGTGTTATTGAGTTCTATAGTTTCCTTATTCAACTTTTGTTTGGAAGATCTGTCCATTGGTGAGAGAGGTGTGTTGAAGTCTCCCATGATTATTGTATGGTGGTCTATTAGACTCTTGAACTTGAGAAGAGTTTGTTTGATGAACATAGCTGCACCATTGTTAGGGGCATATATATTTATGATTGTTATGTCTTGTTGGTGTATGGTTCCCTTAAGCAGTATGTAGTGTCCCTCTTTATCCCTTTTGATTAACTTTGGCTTGAAATCTATTTTATTTGATATGAGTATGGACACGCCTGCTTGTTTCCGAAGTCCATATGAGTGATATGATTTTTCCCAACCTTTCACCTTCAGCCTATGTATGTCTTTTCCTATCAAATGTGTCTCCTGTAGGCAGCATATTGTTGGGTCTTGTTTTGTGATCCATTCTACTAGCCTGTGTCTCTTAATTGGTGAGTTTAAGCCATTAACATTTAGGGTTATTATTGAGATATGGGTTGTTCTTCCAGCCATATTTGTTTATTTATGTTACTAAACATGGTTTGTTTTCCTCTTTGATTATTTTTCCCCCCTTTACTGTCCTACCTCCCACTGTTGGTTTTCATTGCTATTTTCTATTTCCTCTTCCTGTAATGTTTTGCCAAGGATGTTTTGAAGAGATGGTTTTCTAGCTGCAAATTCTTTTAACTTTTGTTTATCGTGGAAGGTTTTAATTTCATCTTCCATCCTGAAGCTTAATTTAGCTGGATACACAATTCTTGGTTGGAACCCATTTTCTTTCAGTGTTTGAAATATGTTATTCCAGGATCTTCTAGCTTTCAGAGTCTGTGTTGAAAGATCATCTGTTATCCTGATTGGCTTACCCCTAAATGTAATCTGCTTCCTTTCTCTTGTAGCTTTTAAAATTCTCTCCTTATTCTGTATGTTGGGCATCTTCATTATAATGTGTCTAGGTGTGGATCTCTTATGATTTTGCACATTCGGCATCCTGTAGGCTTCTAAGATTTGGGATTCTGTCTCATTCTTCAAGTCTGGGAAGTTTTCTCGTATTATTTCATTGAATAGATTGCTCATTCCTTTGGTTTGAAACTCTGTCCCTTCCTGTATCCCAATGACTCTTAAATTTGGTCTCTTGATGTTATCCCATATTTCTTGGATGTTCTGCTCATGGTTTCTTAACAGTCTTGCTGAGCTGTCTATGTTCTTTTCAAATTGAAATACTTTATCTTCATTGTCTGATGTTCTATCTTCTAAGAAATTTATCTGCTGGTATTATTCTCAATTGAGTTTTTAAGTTGGTTTATTGCTTCCTGCATTTCAAGGATTTCTGTTTTTTATAACCTCTATCTCCCTGTATAGTTGATCTTTTGCTTCTTGGATTTGTTTATGTAATTCATTGTTGAAGTGATCTTTCATTGTCTGATTTTGCTGTCTGATGTCTTCCTTGATACTCCAGATCATCTGAAGCATGTATATCCTGAATTCTTTATCTGACATTCCATCTGCTGCAGCTATTACCTCTTCTAACGTTGAGTTGACCTGCATTGCTTGTGGTCCTTTCTTTCCTTGTCTCTTCATACTGTTCGCGTTTCTTTCTACTTGGTGAAACTGTTGTGCTATTGAATTTTCCCCCTATATATTTATATTGGTCTTGTATAGTTGCAAAGTCTCCCTCGCAGGCGCGGGCGGCGGCTCTGCCCCTCCTACAATTGGGGCAATGTGCCTACCACGCCGGCAGGCCGCTGGGCCTCTTCTGCCAGTGGGTCGCAGGTCCGCCTACCTTGCAGGTGCGGGCGGCGGCTCTGTCCCTCTGTGGGCCGCTAGGCTTGTTCTGTCGGTGGTCGCAGTTCTGCCTACTTTGCAGGCGCAGGCAGCGGCACTGCCCCTCTGCAGGCCTCCGGGGCTGTTCTGCCGGTGGGTCGCAGGTCCGCCTACCTTGGAGGCGCGGCGGGGAGGGCGGCTCTACCCTTCCGCAGGCCGCTGGGCCTGTTCTGTCTGTTGGTTGCAGGTCTGGCCTGTTCTGTGGGTGGTCACAGTTCTGTCTACCTTGCAGGCGCAGGGGGAGGGGGCGCCTCTGCCTCTCAGCAGGCCGCTGCTCCTGTTCTGCCGGTGGGTCGCAGACCTGCCTACCTTGCAGGTGTGGTTGGCAGCCCTGCCCCTCTGTGGGCCACTGGGCCTTTTCTGTCGGTGGTCACAGTTCCGCCTACCTTGCCAGCGCGGGGGGGGAGGGGGCGGCTCTGCCTCTCAGCAGGCCCCTGCGCCTGTTCTGTGGGTGGTCACAGTTCCGTCTACCTTGCAGGCGTGGGGGGAGGGGGCGGCTCTGCTTCTCAGCAAGCCGCTGCGCCTGTTCTGAATTAAGAGCCTTTAAAAGATGCTTAAGCAGAAAAGAATTGAGGAAGAGCTACAGAGAGAAAAAGGAAACTGGAGGAAATACAGTTTTCCCCATTGATTGATAGCAGAAACCATAAATGAGAATTATTCCAAATTATATTCTTATATTGTATGCATGTATGAACATATAACAACAAATTCCATCATTATGTACTTCTATAATGTACCAATTAAAATGTGGAAAAAAATGAGAATTGTCAGAATCAGAAATTGGACAATAGTAACAAATGATGCAGTAGGGTCAAGTAAAACAACAAATTCCATCATTATGTACTTCTATAATGTACCAGTTAAAATGTGGAAAAAAATGAGAATTGTCAGAATCAGAAATTGGACAATAGTAACAAATGATGCAGTAGGGTCAAGTAAAAGTGACTAAAAATTATTTCTCAAACTTGGAAACGGGGACATCATTGATGACTTTGGTGAGATCAGTTTCCTCTGAGCAACAAGGCAGAAGGTACAATGCTATGAGTTCAGTAGTGAGAGGTTTTAAAGGAATGGGGGTTCTAAACATAGATAATTCTGTCAAAAAGATTGGTTGTGAAGGATATACCATGGTATTGGCGGGCTAAGGAAGAAGATCTATTATTTTTTAATTAGGACATATTCAGTCATTTTTATATTTATGATTACGAAGACTCAGTAGGGAAGGTGAAGCAGAAAATACAGGAGAGACAGAAAGGAGGAATAATCAATGGGGAAGGCAAGAGGATATAAATATTTGTACAGAGGAGCATAAAATTCAGAGTATATTCCTAATGGTCTTTGCTTTCTACTGGCTGTAATAATCATGACTAAGTGTTGAAGGTATGATGTGAGGTCCTGAGGTGATTTCCATTTTGTTTTGTATTGTGGAAATTTAAGGTGAAAAAGTAGGTAAAATTTTAAAAATTACCCCTCCTTTCTGTATCTTGACTTTTTGTTATACTTTCTGGGAGATTTCCTCAATTTAGTATTCCAACACTATTCCACTTTCAGCTCTTCTCAAGGGGATATTTAACTGCTGCATGGGAGGAGAGGTATATAAATAGGTCAGACTGGCAATGAGGTCCTTTGATGGACCATTTCTCTTGTTCTTTATTTTGGTATCATAAACTCTCTTTTAGAAAAAAAAAATACTTTTTCCTGAACATCATTGCTCTATCTACAAATGTTTACAGTTTGTATTGACCTGGAGATATGGCTTCTACAATAGACAAAATGAAAATATGTCCAAGGTTATTAATTCTTTCTATTACTACTCAGGATTTCAAAATAGTTAATTTGTTTTTTTCTTGAGCTATCACTCATTTCTACCTGAAGCAGAAGTAAACTGTCCTGTCAGGTTCTGTGACATATTCTAGATACATGGACTATAAAGAGTATGTATTCTGGTTGGCCTATTTATTTATTCAAACAAAAAGTACCTAACCTATGTGAAGAGGTATGCAGGGCAATTCAGGAAATTTAGAGTTAGATCAGGAACAAAATTCATTCTTTACCCTCTGCTAAGAGCCACAGCCAAGTAATTGATGCATGGCATTTTTGGTTGAAAGGTGACGCCAGCAAGCCTTTGAGATGATATGATTATGTTAAGATTTGCATTCATATGGATATTGGACTCCTGCTGTTCACCTCAGCCTGCTACTGGACTTCTGGAGAGTTCCCATTGGTTGGGGAAGTGCGGTAGGAGGGAATTCCGGAGGAATTTCGTTGGTTGGCAATCTTCCCGGGAGCATACGGGGCATTGGAGGCAGTTTCAAAAATAAAGTTTATTCCTGCTTAAGTGGCTCGTGATTTTGTGCCCAGCCAGACTGCGGCAACCCTCTGGTCCCTGATTGTGTACATAATTTATGTCATGATCAATCTAGTCACTAAACCCAGAAACTTGGGAGTCATTGTACCTGGCAGATTTATTTCTGATTTGTTTAATTTTCAATATTTCCATTGACATGATCTTAATCTCTGTCACACCATATATTACTTGGACCACCTGAACACTTTAACTTTTCCAATTCTCTACAATATCAATCAGGCTGCATGGGAACCACCCTATTTAAAATACCACAATGGCTTTCGGTTGTTTTTAGGGTAAAATCTAAAATCCTTAATGTGACCTATAGGTAAGGCCCTTTATGATCTAAATCTAGTCTATCAAATGAAGCTTACTCTTTGGCTATGTCTTCACTTAGTACAGGAGCTTTATACCTATATTCACAAACACTATTTGTTGTGCATTTTTATAAGTCTTGGATTTTGTTCTGAAGGTAATATTAGCTTCATAAAACAGGAGGGAACATATTTCCTCCTCTTCTATTTTCTAAGAGATTGTGTTAAAATTCACATTATTTCTTCCAAATTTCCATCTGATATTATATTACTTTTGCCCAGAGGGCAGTTTGTCTCATCTGTTTTCTTAAACTTAGAATTGCTAGTATTAAAAAAATAAGTCTGATAACTCAAATGTTGGGTTATTTTGAGGTTTGCTTGAATTCCCTGTTTGTCTTGGCATTCTCTTAGTTAACTTGAAAAATTTTATTCAATATAGGAACTTTTTACATAAAAATCATAGATACTCTGAATAAATAATAAATTCTTAGCTTTGGGCAGGAATTTATGTCTATTAACTCAGCTAAATATCATGTAGTCATGGAATACATTGTTAAGAGGTTAGAGTTCATTTTGTCAAAATCTGTTTCAAAATTAGACCCTCTCCTATTGTTTACTTCTTTAGTGGTCTCAAAAAAAACTGGTTATTTACCAACGCCTCTTTTGTTTAGCAATCCCCAGAGCCCCATTTGTGTGTCCTCAATATCATGATAAACTTTATAGGTCTACTTGTCTCTTCTTAGCTGCCAGTTTTTCCTCATGCACTCTGCTTCTCAGAATGTAGGCCTAAATGTTAACAAATGCCAGTGGGGGAAAAAGTGTCATTGAATGTTGAGTTCATGGTTCATCTCAAAGAATTCCCCTTCTCTTTCAGGCCTTCACTTCTGAGGTGCATCTGCCTTGGTAGCACTGTGATGCCTCAAGGCAGATATTTTGTTTTTAAAAATACATACAATTTTTAAATTTTTCTTGGTAAGTGGTTTGATCTGCTACAAGTGAATGGAAAATAATTCAAAACAGCTATTCAACTTGTAGGGTTTTACAAGTTGACCTTTATAAGTTAATAAACTTCTCTTCTGTTCTTGATTTGGTAAGAGGATTTTGCCATCCTATTGGTATGTTGAAAATGAAATGTTCTTGGTCATAATACATTATTCTTTATTCTTTGACACAGTGGTGGATTATTACATTTTATTTAGGATTTTCCATCTTTTTTTTTTGTACCATGGATTGAATTCAGGGGCACTCCACCACTGAGCCACACCCCTAGCCCTATTTTGTATTTTATTTGGAGACAGGGTCTCTAATTGCTTAGGGCTTCACTTTTGCTTAGGTTGGCTTTGAACTCATGATCCTCCTGCCTCAGCCTCCCAAGCTGCTGGGATTACAGGCATTTGCCACAGTGCCTGGCTTCTCATTTGTTTTTATTTGTGAAATTCGTTTGACTTTTATTTCTTGTGCTGTATTTTTTCTGCTAAAACAAATGGTTATTTTTAAAAATTCTATGCTTACAGTTTAAGGTAGATTTCACCTATGGCCTGAAGATTGATTTGCACTCACACATAAAGCCATATGAATCTTATATTGAGGGAATCGGTCTTTGACCAAATTGCAACCATTTTTTTTTTGCTTATGTTCTATTCAGGTGCTCAAATCTAGATCATTTATATAGTCTTAATTATTTATTTAGTATAGGCTTAAATATTTTAATTGAGATTGTACATAGCATTAAGTTAACCCTTACATTAAAAAAGTATCTTATGTACCTATGTTCACATTCCCTTTTTTTTAGATGCTCTGCTTTTTTCTCTTCTTTTTCTTAGTCAAAATTGCCAAAGTTCTCATTTTTCTTGGTCTTAAAAATCTTAGTTTTCCAAATTTACTTTCAGCAGCCAATACCAATGAGGTATTTTCTGAATCTAACCACATGGCATCATCCCCACTACTAAAACCTTTGTCAAGATATTATAATATTTGACCTAAACTACTACTATAGAATCTGAATAGACTCCTTGCTATGATTCTTACTCACTCAGTCCATTCTCTGTATTGCATCTTACTGATAACATTAAAATAAAAGTCATGTCACATTATTCTCTTTCATTAAAACTTTCAGTATAAAACAAACAATCTAAATATCTATCAGTAAGGTATGATAAATTTTGGTATATTCAATGAAATGTTACACAGCCCATTAAAAATGATGATGGAGGGCTGAGGTTGTGGCTCAGTGGTAGAGTGCTTGCTTAGCATGTGTGAGACACTGAGTTCAATCCTCAACACCACACAAAAAAATAAATGTCTATCAACAACTAAAAAAACCATCATAAAATGATGATGAAAAATGTAACACTGATAAGGAAAGAATATTGTTGAATGAAATAAAACAGTCACATTATAGTCTATATAACATATGACATAGTTTCCTAAATTTCTGAGTGATATTTACTTTCTTTGTACTTTTATATATTATTTCATTTGTTTACAATGAGCACTCATTGTTATTATTATAAAAATAATAATATGTTTTAACATTTTCTCCATTGTAATGGGAATAAAATCCTCATTCGTTATCACAGTTTATATTACTGCATGTTATCACTCCCACCTATTTCTCTGATGCCATCTCCTACCATTCTTCCCTGATTGTGCAGTTACACTGTCTTGTTTGCTTTCTAAAAGATAATGTGCTTGTTCCTACTTCAAAGCCTCCTGCCCCCACAATACTATTCTTCCTATTCTTCATTTGACTGGCTCCTTCTCATCACTCAAGACTCAGCAATGTGTCTGAGTGACTGCATTTATTTAAATTAATCAAATATAAGTCAAATATAAAATTCAGTTCCTCAATTGCATTTCAAGACCTCAATAGCCATATGTAGATAATGTTTACCAAATTGGACAATGCAGATTATAATGTATATTTTCATCAGCACAGAAAGTTATATTGGAAAGTGTTACTGGTAAGAACACTGAAAGAATTCATTGAGGCTCAATAAAAATATATTGAGTGGATCTTGAATTCTATAGGGATTGATTGTTTTGTTAAATTTTAGTATTTCCTGGTTTTATTATTTTTTCCTCATACTTTCTTTGGCATTATTTATTTTGGTTCTTTTCAATATTTTCTGACTTAAAATTGAACTTTATATTATTGGTCATTTGATGTTCTCAGTAAGGTACTTTATTGTACATATTTTATTCTTACCAAATGTTGGCTACGTTTCACTGGGATACATATATCGTGTTATAGTTTAATATGAAATGTTTCCAAAAGACACATGTGTTGAAGGTTTGCAGCAATGTTCAGAGGTGGGGATGTGGGGAAGTTATTGGATCATAAGGATTATAACATCATCATTAGATTAATCCATTGAAGGATTCATAGCTGAGTGGACTGCTGAGAGGTCGTGGAAACTATAAGAGGTAGAACTTAGTTGGAAGAAATAGAACTTTAGAGGTGTGCCATTGGGAACTATATCTTGTTCCTGGCCCCTTCCCCTTTCTCTTTGTTTCACCATAAGGTGAGCAACTGTATCCTATCATGCCCTTCTGTCAAGATTGGCTGCCCTACCGTATTCCTAGAAAAATGGAGCCAGCCAAACTATGTACTGAAACATTTGAAACCATGAGCCAAAATAAATCTTCCCTTTTCTAAGTTGATTTTTTTCAGAAATTTTGTGCCAGGGACAAACAGTTGACTAACACTTATAATTTTCAATTCATTGTTTAGCTTTAAACAACTTGTGATTTTCCTATAATTCAGGAATAATCTAAGAGAAGAATTTCCTGAATGGTAGAGTAAGGACTTCCAAAAATTTATTCCCTTATCAAATATTAAGAATTGAAGAAAAAATATCAAAATAAGAATTTTATAATTCTAGAAATTAACCAGAAATTGCTGTAATTTAAGGAGAATTTATTCAATAAAAAAATGACTTACTGGTGGTATGAACCACAAACTTTGTGGCACTTTTACTAGCCCTATTCTTCCCCACCCAGATAGATACTCATCTTCTTGAAAATGAATAGCCTAGTAAGCACTGGAAGGAGCAGAATGGGGTTGAAGCACTTCCAAAGGTCCATTCCCAGGTAACTGCCATTATTTTATCTATCTGTCCATTCCTTATAAAATCCCAGTTTGCAGGGCTGGTCTTTATTTGACCCAGGTCAGAGTTTTCCTAGGATGAATAGCTTTTTCCCCAGTGGTATTTGTAGAATCAGGGACAATTTTTTAAGCATCTTAGCTGCTTGAGATGCAGATAACAGTTGGGTCAAATAGCAAGGTAATCAAAATACCTAAAAGGAAAATTGGGAACAAAACATCCCTAGAGATCTTTAAAATTTTATGATATTTTGAGAAAATCAAGAAGGTAATGTGTAGGACTAGTATGTGGTGCATGCAGAAGTCTAAAAAGGTCCTAATCTCTGACATCTGACTGACCTGGAGGTTTGTGTGAACTGGAAGTGAAACAACTACCTGCTGGATTGTCTGAGGCATATTCCAATATATACACATAGTCCTTTGGCTATGAGAGCCCCTTGACTTGAATTAAAAAGTTATGGGTTCAAGGCATTAAATGAACAGTGTTTACAATCATTACCTGACCTCTAGGCTAACCAGACACTCCAGTGACTAAAAATGATAAAGTATACAGACTTTACAGGGTTAGTCCAGGAAAGTTGCTATGTGAGCAGTAAAAGTAGCAGCAACAACAAAAACAAAGAACAACCACAGCAAATTATGGGGAGAGGGGAATAATCTGATTTCTAGAATTGCTGCACTACATTATTTAAAATGCCTCATTTTAAATACCTGTCTAGAAGAGTTTTTAAAATCTGTTTCTTAGTTTATAGATTGTTTTTGTAGTCACCATTTTCTGGTTAGTGTATAGATTTGTTACATTGCCATCGGTAGATTTTGCCTTTATTACATTTATTTTTGCAATGTGCAGGAATTTTTGTGTATGTGAGAAAAAGAGGGAAGAAGGGAGGAATGGAGGGAGGCAGGGAGGGATGGAGGGAGGGAGGGAGACAGAAATAATGTGTGGTTAACCTTTAAGATGATTCCATATCTGTTTAAAAATAAGGTGGATTATCTCTGTGTAAAACTTTCTCTAAATTGGTATTATATCATTTTTGCTAATTGTTTTTCAAATATTCTCTATCATTTCTTTTTCCTGCATTTTGTTTTTTACCTTGCATTATTTTAGGTGAGTATCTTTTTTTAAAAAAATTGCCTAATTAGATTTTTAAAAAATCAAATCTGAGAATCTCCCTCAAAAATAGGAGAAAATGGGCTTGGGTTGTAGCTCAGTGGTAAAGGGCTTGCCTCATATGTGTGAGGCACAGGGTTCAATCTTCAGCACCACATAAAAATAAATAAAATAAAGATATTGTGTCCATCTACAATGAAAAAAAATTAAAAATAGGCGAAAACTTAGTATGATATTCTCCATTTCCATCCATTTACCAGCAAATGCCATAAATTCATTCTCCTTTATGGCTGAATAAAACTCCATTGTGTATAAATATCACATTTTAAAATCCATTTATCTGTTGACAAGTACCTGGGCTGGTTCCATAATAACTTGGCTATTGTGAATTGCACTGCTATAAACATTGAAGTGACTATTATCACTATAATATGCTGATTTTAGATATTTTGGGTAAATATTGAGGAATGGCATAGATGGGTCTTAAGGTGGTTCTATTCCTAAGTCTTTGAGGAATCTCCACACTGCTTTCCAGAGTGGTTGTGCTAATTTGTAGTCCCACCAATGATGTATCAGGGCCACATCCTCACCAGCATGTATTTTTTTTTGTATTCTTATTTATGTTCTTGATGATTGCTGTTCTAACTAGAGTGAGATGAAATCAATGTAGTTTTGATTTGTATTTACCTGATTGCTAAAGATGTTGAACATTTTTACATATATTCATTGAACATTTGTATTTCCTCATTTGGGTAGTGTCTGTTTAGTTCTTTTGTCCATTTATTAACTGGGTTATTATTATTTTTTGGTTTTAAGATTGTTAAGTTCTTTATATATTCTGGGTACTTGTCCCCTGTCAGAGGAGTAGCTAGCAAAGATCTCCCATTTGGTATACTCTCCCTTCATACTCTTTATTGTTTCCTTTGCTGTACAGAAGCCTTTTAATTTGATGCTGACCCACTTATTGATTGCTGGTTTTATTTCTTGTGAATTAGTGGTCTTGTTAAGTAAGTCATCCTGCAACAGTATGTTAGAGCATTGAGCCTACATTTTCATCTAGCAGTTGCAAAGTTTCTGATCTGATTCATAGGTCTTTGATCCACTTTGAGTTGAATTTTGTGCAAGGTGAGAGATAGGAATCTAGTTTAATTATTCTACATGTAGATATTGAGTTTTCCCAAACCATTTGTTAAAAAGGTTATCTTTTCTCTAACATGATTTTTACACTTTTTGCCAAGTATTAAATGTCTGTATCTATGTGAGTTTGTCTCTGTGCTATCTCTATTCCATTGGTCTTCATGTCTGTTTTGATACCAAAACCATGCTGTTTTTGTTACTAGAGCTCTGTAATATATATTTGAGATCTGGTATTGTGATACATTCAGTGTCATGGTTCTTGCTTAGGATTCCTTTGGCTATTCTGGGTCTTTAATTCTTCCAAATGAATTTTAAAACTTCTTTTTCTAGTTCTATGAAGAATGTCATTGATATTTTCATGGAGATTGCATTGAATCTGTATATTGCTTTTGTTAATATGACTATTTTGATAATACTAATCTTGCCCATCCAAGAACATGGGAGATCTTTCCATATTCTAAGGTCTTCCTTAATTATTTTCTTTGTTGTTCTATAGTTTTCATTTTAGAAGTTGTTCACCTCCTTTGTGAGATTTATTCCTAAGTATTTTAACTCAGAAAGCCAAGGGTTGACGATTTTCTCTTACATGCAGAAGCTAGACTAAAATAAGAAAAAAATGGGGGTTCCATGAAAATAGAAGGGTGATCAATGAAGGAAAGGAAGGAGATTGAGGGAGAGGGAGGGGGGCAGGAAAAGGGAGCAACCATGAAATGAAATTGACCAAATTATGCTATGTACATACATGAATATACTACAGTGAATTTCACCTTTTTGTATATCTATAAATTACCAATTTTAAAAAACCTATAAATAAATACAAGGAAGACAATAAAATAGAGGAATAGGGGGAGAGAGTAGGGGAGGGAAAGAGGAAATACTGGGAACTGATTTGAAGCAAATTATATTCCATGCAAGTGTAATTGTGTCAAAATGAACCCCCAAACCATGTGTAACTATAATATAGTAAAAAATAATTTAAAAACATAATTGCTAATAAATGTGGACAATTTTCAACCTTAGTAACTGAAGAAAATATAAAGCTATTATGTAAAAAGTTTATTGTGATTATTGATATGCATGGGCTCATTTCCACAATTTTACTTTCTATTTATAAAACTTTGTAGTAATTTCTTCTGAAATATTTCTTGCAATTTGGTGGAGTCAACATTTTCTTGTTACATCTTTTCTGTTCTACTTGTTTGAAGATTGTATCCATTCATTTTCTAATGTAGTAATTGTTACCCTCAGACTTTTTATGTCTACATTATTGTGGTATAACTATGATCATAAAACTGTTTGCTATTCCTCCCTGCAAAAAATAGGGATAGTCATTTAAATAGTCTCATTCAAAAAGCAATATATTCATCAGCAAATAACAACTACAGTACTTTAGCTTATACTTCTCAATAACAGCTAAAGTTAATCATTGTCTGTTGTTTCCTCCTTAATATGCTTTTTCCAGTCATAATTTTTGCCATATGATATCTATTTATATGTTGTCATAAAACATTTTTGATGATTCATATCAGATATTAACCATTTTTTGTAAAGGACAAGATAGAATTTTCAGGCCATTTGACTTCTGGTTTAACTACTCAACTCTACTGTCGCAACACAAAAGCAATCATACACAGCATGAAAAAGAACGAATATTGTTGCACTCCAATAAAACTATATTTAAAAATGCTGAATTTTAACTGGAACCAAATTCAGTGATTTTTTTAAGATAATACTTTCATATCATTAAATAGTGATGATATTTAATCAGGGCTGTGAACTTTTGTACAGAAGACTTTAAAAGAATTAAATCAAAATATATTTGTTAAAATGCACATGTATATTAAAAACACTGAAGTTTGAGTTTCATATAACTTTCATGTGTCACAAAATACTGATCTTTTTATTTTTACTATCCATTTAAAAATATAAAATAATTCTTAGCTTATGAACCACACTAAAGAGTTGGGGAGCCACAGTTTGCCAACACCTAATGTATATTAAAACACAAGGGATTCTAAAAAGATAATGACTTGAGAGCCACCAACTCAGATCCTTTCCATATCAGGTTTTACTCATCTCCCATTTTGAATAAGGCAAGCAGTCAAACCTGGATGGTGTGATTAAGTCTACAGATTCTATCAGAATCACTGGGTGGTACAGAAGGTCTGAAAACTTGAGAACTTTTTGCTGGCTAGGAGCCTATGGATCAGTGGTAGAGATCTGAGGCCAAAACTAGAGAAGAGCTGAATCTTGTTTGCTTCTGGTTCTGGGATACTACTTAATATTGTTCTCTCTTAATTCTTGATGTATAAATGAACTAGTGGACTGAGTTGTATAGTTCCTGAGGTGAGGTGATGATTTTTTGTTGTACTTGATGAATTCTTGGGTAACAGGTTTTTTAGATCTGTGTTTCATTGAGGGTTAATTGTTTTCCAGGTTGTTTTCTTTCACTGCAAAGAGTAGAAAACTGCTATTATTCAAGACACTCAAATACTCTTAACTGAAGGTGGAAGATAAACCAAACATGAAAAGATTAAAATAAATATCATACTTAATGAAAATCAATTACAATAAGTAAACCTTGTTGAGCAACTTTTTTAGTCATTCCTCTTTGCATAAAAGTATGGAAGTATCAGGAGAGAATTTTAGAAACAAAACAAAACAATAACCAGTATAAATTTTTAAGAAAATTCATTTGGAACATTGAAAGATACTGAATGGAATTTAAATAATATGAATTTCTGGTAATTTGATTGATGAATTGAAAGAGAAGATAATCACTATTGAATGCAGTTTTAGTGATCTAGACAATCTAATGGAAAAAATAATTCAAAACCAAATAAATAAATGGAAATAGTTGGGGAAGAGATACTTGGGGGACAGATCCAGGAGGCTAAACAGAAGAGTATTAAGAGTTCCAGAAGGAGGGGAAAATTGTGGGAGAGAGGAAGTATTTAAATAAATGATTAGAAAGATCCTTGATTTTGAGGAAAAAAAGAACAACTTGAATCTGATAATCTGGAGCAGTTATTCATAAAGTATTAATTAGAGAAGCTATATAACTAAACATAGCCTCGGGAAATTCACATAAAGAGAACAAGCTTTCTGAGGTCCACACAAAGAGCAAGTTATTACAATGGCAGAAGAATCAGACCATATTAGACTTTTCATTTGTAATTCTGGAATCCAGAAGACAGGAGACTAGAGCAATAGTCACAACGTAATGAAGGAAAAATATTGTTACAATAAAGTCATTACTTATTGAAATATTCACTTGTCATACTGAAAGAAAGCACATAGGAAGTATGTAGGTATTTATACAATACGTTACTGTATGTATACTATAACTGAAGAATTTTATCAACAAGGTATATTTCATAAGGTAGACTTCAGACAAAGGACAAAAATAATAGAGACCCTGAGGTAGGGAAAGCTAAAGGGAGAAAACAATAATTTACAGTATTATATTTAGTTAAATCTAAATGAATGATCATAGCATGAGTAGGAATTTCTACTATAAAATAGAAGTTTTTGAAATATGAACCATAAGGAAAGGCCTATTAATACTTTGGAACTAAAAAAGTAACTAAAATAATGAGAGGAGTGCTGAAATAAAATTGTTATAATGGTATGATTGGTAAAATGTAGTTTTCTCTTCATTTCATAATTGAGTAGCATAAGTATATTTGTAATTTTTAGAAATGGAATAGTAACCATTGACAGAACTGAAACACAGTCCAAAGCAGTAAGAAGATAAAAGGGAACAAAAACTTGACCAGCAAAAAACAAAAAACAAAACCAAGAAAGAGAATCAAGCAAAAAACAAGATGACAGAAAAAAGGCTAAGTATACCAACGTTTTTTGAGATTCACTGTGCTATATTCACATATGTACATAGGAAAGTTAGGTCAGATTCATTCCACCATTCTTCCCTTATCCCATTCTTTCTCCTTCCCCCTCAGTCCCCTTCATCTAATCCACCAATCTTTATTCTATTTTTATGGAATTCTCTCCACACACATTTTCCCTTTCTCTCTTTTCCCCTCCCCTTATTTTTAAAAAATATTTTTTCCATATTTTTATTGGTGCACTATAATTGCACATAATGGTGGGATTTGTTGTTAAATATTTGTATATGTATACAATATAATTTGGCCAATATCATTCCCTAGTATCTCCCCTTCCCCTCCCCTTCTCACTCCCATCCCTCTACTCTACTGATCTGCCTTTGATTTTCATGACATCTTCCTTTTTATCCCTCCTTTTTCCCCTCCTTTTTTTTCTTTAGCTTCCGCATATGAGAGAAAATATATGACCCTTCACTTTCTAAGTTTGGCTTATTTCACTGAACATAATGTTCTCTAGTTCCATCCATTTTCCAGCAAATGACATAATTTCATTCTTCTTTATGGATGAATGTATATATATATATATATATATATATATATATATATATATATATATATATATATATTTATCTCACATTTCCTTTAACTATTTGTCCATTGATGAACATTTAGGCTAGTTTCATAGTTTGGCTATTGTGAATTATGCTATTATAAATGTGGATATGAATATATAGCTAAAGTATGATGACTTTAATTATTTTTAATGTTTTTTAGTTGTAATTGAACACAATACCTTTATTTATTTATTTATTTATATGTGATGCTGACAATCGAACCCAAGGTCCTGCATGCACTAGGTGAGCACTCTATCACTGAGCCACAATTCCAGCCTCAAATGATGACTTAAATTCTTCAGGATAAATACAGAGGAGTGGTATAGCAGGGTCATATGGTGGTTACATTCCTGGTCTTTTGCAGAAATTCCATGCTGATTTCCAGAGTGAATGCACCAATTTGCAGTCCTATAAACAATGTATGATTGCACTTTTTTTCCCAAATTCTCTCCAGCATTTATTATATTTTAATTTAATTTTATTTGTTCTAATTAGTTATATATGATAGCAGAATGCATTTTGATTCATTGTATACAAATGGAGCACAACTTTTCATTTCTCTGGGTGTACATAATGTAGAGTCACAGTACATGTGCACTCATTTATGTACTCAGAGTAATTATGTTCATCTCATTCCACCATCTTTCTTACCCCATTCCCCTCCCTTACTCTCGCCCGGTCTAAAGTTTCTCCATTCTCCCCAGTCCCACCTCCCCATTATAGATCAGCATCCACTTATCAGAGAGAACATTTGGCGTTTGGTTTTTGCCCCCTCCCCTTATTTTGAATAAGCTTCTGCATATCAGAGAAAACATTCACCTTGACTTTCTGAGTCTGGCTTATTTCACTTAGTATAATAGTCTCCAGTTTCATACATTTAACATCAAAGGCCACAATTTCATCCTTCTTTATGGCTGAGTAATACTCTATTGGGTATGTACCACATTTTCTTTATCCATTCATCTGTTGAAGGGCACCTAGGTTCCATAGTTTGGCTATTGTGACTTGTGTTGCCCTAAATACTGATGTGGTTGTATCCCTATAGTAAGCCAATTTTGGATATATACCAATTAGTGGGATAGATGGGTCATATAGTGGCTTCATTCCTAGTTTTTTGAGAGATCTCCACACTGCTTTCCAGAATGATTGCACTAATTTGCAGTCTCACCAGCAATATATGAGTGTACTTTTACCCCCATATCCTTGCCATCACTTATTATTTATATTCTTGATAATTGCCATTCTGACTAGAGTGAGATAAAATTTCATTTTGATTTGCATTTCCCTTATATCTAGAGATGTTGAACATTTTTTCATGTATTTTTGAGCCATTTGTATTTCTTCTTTTGAGAAGAGTCTATTTAGTTCTTTTGCTCATTTTTAAATTTTTGTTGTTAAGTTTTTTGAATTCTTTACATATTCTAGATATTAATGCCCTATCTGAGGAGGAGCTGGCAAAGATCTTCTTCCATTGTTTTGAATGTCTTTTCACATTCTTGTTTCCTGTGAAGAATCTTTATATTTGATGTCATCCCACTTATTGATTTTTGGTTTTATTTCTTGCACTTTAGGAGTCTTGTTAAGGAAGTGAGTTCCTGTGTCAACATGTTGGAGTGTTGGACTTACATCTTCTCTTCCAGAAGATGCAGATTTTCAAGTCTAATTCCTAGGTCTTTGATCTACTTTGAGTGGACTTTTGTGCAGGATGAGTAATAGAGGTCAAATTTCATTCTACTACATATAGATTTCCAGTTTTCCCAGCACCATTTGTTTCTAAATTTTGTCCAGTATTAGATAATTGTATCTATGTGGGTATATCTCTGTGTCTTCTATTCTATTCCATTTGTCTCCATGTCTGTTTTGGTGCCATATCATGCTGTTTTATTACTATAGCTCTGTAATATATGTTGAGGTCTGGTGATGTTTCCAGCATTGCTCTTCTTGCTCAGGATTGTTTGCCTATCCTGGGTCTCTTATGTTTCCAAATGAATTTTAGAACTGCCTTTTCTAATTCTGTGAAGAATATCATTGTTATTTTGATGGGGATTGCATTGAACTTCAATAGCATTTTGGTAATATAGAAATTTTGATACTATTAATTCTGCCTATCCAAGAACATGTAAGTCTTTCAATCTTCTGAGGTTTTCTTTAATTGCTTTCTTCAATGTTCTAATGTTTTAATTGCAGAGGTTCTTTACCTCCTTCATTGGATTAATTCCCAAGTATTTTTTCAGGTTATTGTCATAAGCATACCAATTTTAATATGATCACGATGAACTCTCCCACCAAAAGGGAAGAACAATCCAGCTATTTTTTTTCAAAAGAACATATCTAAAATAAAATTATGAAAGAAAGATGAAATAAGTGATAGGAAAGAGAACACTATCTTTTATAAGAATCAAAAAGGGAACAGTAACAGAGCAATGCACATAAGGCTAAATGAGATTAACTTAAAGAACATTAACCAGATAAAAAGGACATCATTCAATGGAAAAGCTAAGTTTTAAAAAGGAAAAAAAGAAAGAAAAAAGATTAGTCATCATAAGTTAGCATATATCCTTAAAGAGCAGCTAAAGTTTTATTAATATTCCTCAAATTTTAAGGCAAAAACCAGTTATAGTAGGGATTTTATTATACCCCTTTCAGCTTTTGTCAAAACAAAACCTAGGTAAAGTGTTGAGAATATAAAGAATATAAACAATGTGCTTGATTTACTGAATATATTTAGAACCTTATATCCTAAAAATATGGAATATATATACACTTATTTTTGAAATCATTTTTAAGCTTTAACTTCATTTTTTATTTGTATAGATTTATGGGGTACATTGTAGTAATTCAATACATGTATACAATGTGTCATAATCAAATCAGGGTTATAAGCTTTCCCATATCTTCAACCATACATAACTTTTATGTGTTGAGAACATCAAACCCTTATTTTATAGTCATTTTGAACTATATCATGTTTTTTAAACCAATAGTTTCCATATTGTGCTAAATAAGAAACAGAAGTGATTCTTCCATTCTGTATTTTTGGTGTGCCCTACTGAACTTCTTTCTGTGCTCACTCCCTGCCCTTCCCAGTCTTTAGTAACCACCATTCTCGTCCTTTATTTTTTTTTCTGGTACTGGAGATTAAACCCAGGGGTACTTTACCACTGAGCCACAATCTCAGCCCTTTTTGTTGAGAGACAGGGTCTCTCTAAGTTGCTTAGGAACTCAGTAAGTTGCTGAGGCTGATCTTGAATTTGTTATCCTCTTGCCTCAGCCCCCAAGTCACTAGGATGACAGGCCTGTGCTGTGGCATCCCACCCTAGTCCATTGTTCTACAAGGCTGACTTACTGATTTTCACAAATGTGTAAGAATATGTGTGTATATATTTCTGTATCTGGCTTGTTTTACTTAACATAATGGCTTCTGGTTCCATCTGTGTTGCTGCAAATGACATAATTTCACTTTTTAGGGCTAAATTATATTGTGTAAATATACTACATTTTCTTCTCAACTGAAGGACATTTAGGTTGATTCATTATTTTGGCTATTGTGAATAGTGCTACAATAAACGTGGAAGTGCATATATGTTTTTGGTATAATGATTTCATCTCTTTTGGATGACTACCCATAGTGGAACTGCTGGATCATATGGTAGTTCTACTTTTAGTTTTTTGAAGAATCTCCATATTGTTTTCCATAGTGGCTATACTAATTTACATTCCTACCAACAGTGTATAAAATTTCCCTTTTTTCTGCATCCTTGTAAGCTTTCCCCCCCCCCAATACTCAGGATTAAATTCAGGGGTATATTATCTCTGAGCTATATCTCCAGCCCTTTTTATAATTTTTAATTTTGAAACAGGGTCTTGCTAAATTTCCCAGGCTAGCCTGACACTTGCAATCCTCCTGCTCAGGCTGCCAGGACACTGGGATTACAGGCATGTTCCCCCGAAACCTGGTTTATGTTTTGTCTTTTTTATGATAGCCATTGTACCTGAGGCACTCCTTCTTCTATTAAAGGAATATTAACAGAAACTGATCAGAAGCCACAGATGATTTTGCAACTCATATTTTCTGCTTGTAATAATAAAATTAAATTAGAATGAACCAATAAAAATATGACAAAACTAACTTAAGAACTTGGATATTAAAAATTACTTTCTTGGGCTGAGGCTGTGGCTCAGTGACAGAGCATTTGCCTTGCATATATGAGGCACTGGGTTCAATCTTTAGTACCACATAAAAATAAATAAAAACAAAATAAAGATATTGTGCACATGTATAACTAAAAATATTTTAAAAATTACTTTCTTAAACACTCCCTTTCAAAAATGGGCCTGCATACTTGAAATTATAGTTTATCTAGGAAGTAATAAAAAGGCGAATCCTCTTACTGAAATTAAAGGGATAGGGTTAGGTTGTTCTAAGGTGAAAATATGTATCCTTACTCATGCTTGTGTTGAAAGTTCAGAAGAGAAATCTCAGCAGAAGAATGGAAATATTAAAAAATAAAACTAAATGAAAAGATTAAAACTAATAGTAAATATCTGAAATTTTATAAATTTTTGGTTGGACTTAAGAATAGATTTAAAGGGCTGGGATGTGGCTCAGTGATAGAGTACTTGTCCAGCATGCATGCGGCCCTGGGTTCCATCCCCAGCCCTGCAGAAAAAAGTAGACTAGACCTTGCAGTACAATGGATAAATAAAAATGAATATTATACCAATAAAATGTATTCTTTCCTAAGGAAAAATATGAACTGTGAACTATGGCATAACATTTTGTAAAAACTGTTATAACATTTTCTGAAGTCAGAAGGAGACACACCATAGGGTATAAAAGTGCTTGAATAAACAATGGCTACAAACACTCTTGACTTAAATAAACAGACCATTATAGACAACAACTGCAAAGCACACTTTCTGTGAACATAGAACATTAAACAAAGTAGACTGTATGATAGGCCATAAAATAAGTCTCAAACATTACAAAAGACTGGAAGCATACAGAATACATTTATGCTTTACTTAATGATAGAGTTAAATTCTTAGAAATATGTCATTAGGTAATTTCATCATTGAACAAATTTCTCTCACAAAGAAAACTCCAGGCCCATATTTTTATTGGTAAATTGAATGAAATATTCAAATAAGAGAGGCTACTTATCACACACAAACCATTTTATAAAATACAAGGGGAAGTACAATTCATAAATTTTTCCAAGAAATCACAAAATACTGATACCAAAATCTTCTAAAAAATCAAAGAAAAGAACTATAAGCCAATATACTTTTGCACACATATTTAAAAATCCTTTAAAATTATTTACGTAAGACCAGCCATATATAAAATGGATATTAAATCATTATATACTGGTGGTTATTCCAGGGATGTAAGGTTGATTTGACATTCACCAATCAATCTGCTATTCATCACATTAGTAGAATAAAAGGAAAAAAGTATGATCATTTCAATAGTTTTGAGAAGACAAAATCCATTTATGAATTGGCTTATTCAAATAACCCAGTTATGGTCAACTAATATGTGAAAAAATCTTCAACACCTCTAGTAATTAAAGAAATGCAAATAAAACTACACTGAGATTTCATCTCACTCAAGTCAGAATGTCAATTATCAAGAATCCAAGTAACAATAAATGTTGGTGAGGATGTGGGGAAAAGAGTACACTCACACATTGCTGGTAGGACCACAAATTGTGCAACCACTATGGAAAGCAGTATGGAGATTCCTCGGAAAACTTGGAATGGAACCAACATTTGACCCAGTTATCCCACTCCTCAGAATATATCCCAGGGACTTAAAATCAGCATACTACAGTGACCAGGCCACATCAATGTTTATAGCAGCTCAGTTCATAATAGCCAAGTTATGGAATCAACCTATGTGCCCTTCAACAGGCGAATGGGAAGAAAATGGGGTAATGCACAATAGAATATTACTCAACCATAATGAAGAATGAAATTATGGCATTTGCCAGTAAATGGATGGAAGTATCATGCTAATGAAATAAGCCAATTCCAAAAAAAGCAAATGTTGAATATTCTCTCTGATATGCAGATGCTAACAGACAGTAGGTGCGGAATGGGTGGGAGGAAAGAATAGAAGTAATTTAGATTAGATAAAGTGGAATGAAGGGAAGGGAGAGGGGATGAGAATAGGAAAGACAGTGGAATGAATTAGATATAACTTTCCAATGTTCATATATGCCGCAGCCCGGCTGGCTGGGCAAAATAACGGGGGGGGGGGGAGGGTGAGGAACTTGCGAAGATTGATACAGCAGGAGTGGGAGCCGTTTATTGTAGGACAGTAGGGGTATATGTACATAACTGAATACACAGCTTAACTTAATTAACATAAACTAGATACAGCAGTCAACCAATAAGGAATCTCTATCATCTTAATGGCTCGCTGGCTTACTTCTCAAACCACTCCCTCTGGCAAAGTGCCAGGTGCCATCTTGACTTGTTTACGGACCCTAACATCTCCCCCTTTTGTTTAATTTAAATAACAAGTATGTGGCTTAGGGACCGTGCCTGTTTTAGGTTGTCCAATACTACTTATGGTCCTTACCCGTCATTGGATGGTCTGATCTCAAATCGTCAGCCTCCTGTCTTAGGTTGGTACCATTGTAATTGGATCTTACCCGTCATTGACTACCAGCCCAACACACTCAGCCACACTTGTGAATAATGACCATAGTGGTTTTTACACAAACACCATAAATAATCTGCTACAAGCAGAAGGGGAGGATACAAAATGCCACGATACCAAGCCAATTGATGGCTCCAAGTAAGAAGCCCTTGGAAAAATTGTACCACAGATGACACCATCAGCAAAGATACCCTGGTACTACCACAATTCGTTGCATCAACAGATAGTTCACAATGCATATAAGTAACACATAGTCCAGGTAAATCACAGTCCAGGTAAGTTCACAGTCCAGGTAATTAAATCACAGTTCAGGTAAGTTCTGCAGGCAGCTAGCTTGATCCGAAGTCTCGTTCAGTTCTGAGCAATGGCACATATATGAATACATGACCAGGGAAACTCTACATCATGAAAACCACAAGAATGGGAAGTTATACTTTATGTATGTATAATATATCAAAATGCACTCTACTGTCATGTATATCTATAAAGAACAAATTAAAAAAAATAAAGGAAGACAAAATCCAATACCTGTTTATATATTTTTTTAATTTTTTAGTTGTTGTTAGACCTTTATTTATTTATATGTGGCGCTGAATCGAACCCAGTGCCTCACACATGCCAGGCCAGTGTGCTACAGCTAAGCCCCAGCCCCAGCCCATGTTCATAATTTTATAAAACAAATTTAGTGGAGTATAAATAGAAGGAAACTTCCTCCATCTGATAACCAACATCTTTCATGATATTTAATGATGAAATATAAACACTTTCTCTGAAGTTCAGAATTAGGCAAGGCTGCTCATTCTCACCACTTCTGTTGAACACTGTTTTAGAGATAGTAACAAGTGCAATAAAGCAGGTTAAATAAACCATACGGGTAAATATTAAAAGGAAAATGGAAAAGTGTATTTATTCATGAAACATGAATGTTTATGTAGAATATTCTTAAGAAATCTTCAAAACAAATAAATAAATGAATCTACAAGTTGGCATTATTTAATAAAGAAATAGCACTAGTAATCTTTATAATGGAAACAAAATTGGAAAAATTTAAGTGACCAATTCTGTTCAGAGCAGCTTTGAAATATAACATGATCTATGAAGAATAATTAGCAACAGGCATATAGTATCTTTACATTGAAAATCACAAAAAATGATGCATAATAACTAAATATTAATATACTCAGTTGGGTGCAGTTGTGCACACCTGTAATCCCAGTGGTTCAGGAGCTTCAGGCAGGAGGATTGCAAGTTCAAAGCCAGCCTCAGCAACTTATTAAGGCCCTAAGAAACTTAGTGAGACCCTGCCTCAAATATATATATCCATTCTTCTTAAAGTAATTGATAGAATCATGAAATAAAAGAAAAATCAAGGAAGTTTATTTTATAAAAATTGATAAAATGTTTTTAAAATTTAGAGACGGAAGGTACTTGAATAGATAAATCTTGAAAACAAAGAGCAAAGTTGGTATTGTATGTTTGTATATATGTATACATAGACATATATACACACACACACATATATATATACACTGTATATGTATATGCAAGATATATGTATGTGTGTATATATATATGTATATGTATTATGTATGTGTATATATATATATATATATATATATATATATATATATATAATCTTCAAGTCTTACTATGAAGTTTCAGTAATTAAAACTGTGGTACTGGCATAAGAAGAGAAAAATAAATCAATAGAAAAAAAATAGGACTTCCAGAAATAAAGTCAACCTTCTAAAATAAATTGATTTTTGATAAATGCACCAAAGTAGTTCAATTGGGATAGTAAAATCTTTTCCAGAAATAAGTTGAAGTAACTGGGTAACAATATATAAAAAAAAATAGATCTTGACCCCCAAACTTACACCATACTCTATGTAATTCAAGGTGGATCATAGATATAAATATGTTTATACTATAAGTTGTCTATGAAAAACATACCTTTGTAATATAGGAGTAGGTACCATTTTTATAGACAGAACAAAGAAACAAACAAAATATATTGGCCAATTGGACTTAATGAAAATAAAGTATTCTGAATATCAAAGCATACCATTAAAAATGAATATGTGGGCTGGGGATGTGGCCCAAGTGGTAATGTGCTCCCCTGGCATGCACTGGGTTTGATCCTCAGCACCACATAAAAGAAAATACAGATGTTGTGTTCACTGAAAACTGAAAAAAAATAGATATTAAAATATCGTCTCTCTTCTCTCTCTCTCTTTCTCTCTCTCTCTCAAAAAAAATATGCAAGTCAAATATTGGAGGACAATATTCACAAAAACATATTCAGTATAGTAGAAAACTAGAAAAAAACTGTTTCCCCAATTCCTCTATTCTCCATTATAGATCCCCATTTATTTTTCTTTTGCTGTTTTTATAATATTTAATTGTCTATTTACATATTCACTTGATTGGTCTCTTGCAAATCTCCATGAGGACAAGTTCTGTTACCTGTTTCTAACTCAGTTTACCCAGTAGATGTTCAATAAATATTTATTGGAAAAAATAAATGGTATTTACTCGAATGCTGGGAGTTTATTTATTCACTGAGTGCATGTTGTCATCATCCAAAGAGCCAAATCAAATGAAAGGCTGTAACTTTACTTTTCATAGCTCAGGATAGATTTAATTTGGAATTTCCCACTGATTGCTAGGAACTTGAGATGTCTTTTTTCTGTACCTCTGCCTCAAAAAGTATAATTCAATGTTTGTTAGTCACCAAGAAAGTAAGTTAGTATTTTAGACTTGTATTATTCCTTGAGGCAATCTTATGCTTAGCTAAGTAATTCTATTGGAATTTTCCTAAATTTCATGGCAAATCATTTGGTTTGGAGTATGGCAAAGCCTATCACTTTATCAAGGATTCAAATTTGTTTTCATATATTGATGAGGATATGAAAGTGTTTTAAGCTCCAGCTGGAAACACTTAAATGTTCTTCACATTATCTTGGCACAGAAAGCACTGCCTTTGGTGCTCATTATACATGGAACCATCCACCTCATCTTAAATCCCCAAATGCCAGAAAATATAGTGATCACTGATAATTGGATATTGATTGTTTATACTACCAGCCAGTATAAAAAATTTGCCTTCAAATTTTCAAAATAAATTTCTATTTATTTGCACACAAGTAACAAAGGGCAGAGCTTTGAACCCAAATTGGCACCTAAATAAATGCACCCGATAAATTCTTGCATTTGGCCAGAATTTCTAACTACTATCTAGAAAGGGGAAAGTGAGTAATTTGTAAAGCTGTGTTTACTGTGAATAAATTTGAGAAATTCTATTTCAGTCTAATATATACTTAATAATGAAACATTAGATTAGACAAAGTGAAGATTACTGTCAGAGATGGTTGTTACAGATTAGCCCACTTCAATCATGGCTTTGACAAAGTTAGAAGGGATAATAGCGTGCTCTGGCATATGAGGAGAGAGTCATTAGCTGCCTCTGAATAGAGGGTTCAGTTGGGTTCTTGTGTAGATGTTCTCCATTCCAGTTATCTATGACCAGGCAGCTCCCTAACTCACATTTTATTACAACTATGTTTCTTTGTATACTCTCTATGTGCCAGATACTAGGCTATCTCTACTCCATTTTTATATTTGCAGAGAATTTTTTTATGCATTCCCTTAAATAGTTCCCACAGCTTCTCATCAGAGTAAGCATCATTAGCTCTCATTGACATATGAGGACACTGAGGTCCAGAGAGGATCAACTGATACCACAAACTAGTGGGTGGCAGAACAGATTCTAACTCTCCAGGTACTTACTTTGTTTTTTCCTTCCCCAACATAGATGCAGTAATAGCAACTAAAAGTTGTCAGAATAAGGTAAAGATACTTGAGACTAGGGTAACAACAAGGGTACCAGGATCATCGGGACTGGATCTTCTGAGACCCAGGACTCAGACAAGTGTGTTTCTGGAACCATTATTGAAGGGATGGGCTCTTTATGAGAACTGACTCAAAGAGCCCACTAATTTCCCAGGGAGCCATAGAAGTGATCCCTGAGTTGTTCCATCACACATTCCTACCTGCAGAAGTATTTGCAAGCCTCTATAGAGAAACCTTAACTTTCAAAGATGGTCAAACTGTGCTTCTCTGAATGGATTCTTTTTTTTTTCTCTTCTGGATTCCAGTATCTGAGCTATCTATGACTGAGCTCCATAGATGGTGGGAATGGTATGTTAGTCAGCTTTCTGTCCGTGACCAAAATACCTGACAAGAACAACTTAGAGTAGAGAATGTATTTGTGGCTCATGGTTTCAGAGGTTTAGTCTATAGTCAGTTGTCTCCATTGCTCTTGACCTAAGGTGAGGCAGAATATCATGGTGGAAGGGTGTAATGGAGGAAAGCTGCTTAGCTCATGGCAGCTGGGAAGAAGAGTGGTAGGAAGAGGAAAAGAGAAAGAAAGATAGGAGCAAGGAACAAAATACAGTTCCCCAGGGGATATCCCAATAACCTACTTCCTCTGGCCATACCCTCTTTCCTATAGTTACTACACAGTAATCAATTCAAATTATTAATCCATCAAATGAATTAACCCACTGATTATGTTACAGCTCTCACAACTTAATAATTTTTCCCTCTGAATATTCCTGCATCACGACATGAGCTTTTGGAGGCACATCTTAAATTCAAAACATAACAGAAGCCTCACAAAAACAGATCATGTCCTCAGGGGTAAGTTGAGGCTTGTTCTGAAGAGTCAGAACAGTGGAATATAGGGTACAAGTCCCTTTCCCAATACATGCACAGGAAGTAGATAGTATGGACTTGGGGATCTTGTGGAAACTCTGGCCCAAATCACAGGAGATTCCCAAGTAAGAGAAGAGTCTGGCTGATCTTCAGAGTCCTCACTGATTCCCCAAGACTTAGCAGAAAACTAGACTCTTCAAACGGATTAATAAACACACACACACACACACACACACACACGAGACTAGCTGGAGTTTCTATATGTGGGCCAGAATTCTTACTCTGAAAACGGTTTCTGGAGATAATAACTCACTGAAGTCTGTTCCTAGACCACTGATAATGACCCAGGGGTGCAGATCTGGGAACCTGGAACTCATGGGTATCATGAACTCCTTTGTACTTTCTACAAAGGCAAGAAATATTCTATAGCAAAAAGGGCCCAGGCCTTGCCAGTCAGATACACATGAGTTAGATAAAACCCAACCCTACAATTTCCTATCTGTGTGACCCTGGGAGAGTCATGTAACCTCTCTGATTCTTGGTTTCCTCAACAATAAAATGAGGACAATGATTTTACCTATTTCAAGGGACTGTTATGAGGTTAAGGACATAACAGAGCTCTTACTCTGTTGCTTGATACATAGCATTCAACAAATGTTGGTCAATTTTTATTATTATTGTGATAGATTAAAGTATTCTATGAGATCCTTGCTAGCTGTGAATTTCTTCTATTCTAGAAATGGAGATCTTGCTCTCCAGGCTAGATATGAGTGCTACCTTCTGGATCTGTTTCTGTCAGAAAACTTATTATGCTCAACCCTAATTACCAGTTCCCTTGGCTATGACCTCCATAACACTGAGCTCCAAGAGGACAATGACTAAGTCTTAGTTACCATGGTATCTACTGCCTAGCACATAGTTAGCACTTCATAAATATTCTAATATTTAAATTGATGTATTAATCAATAGATTAGCATGAATGTAATGTGCTGACATTCCCATTCTCAGTGCCTACTTGGTAACACTGGCTTCCCTCTCTCTCAGACAATCCTAGAATTCCTAGTTAGGAATATGGACTTCAGAAAAAAATAATAAAATATTTACTCCCATTCACTCAATCAATATTCATTAAACACTCCTAGGAAAGTTAGTCTCATTAGTGCAGTCTTTTTGTCTCCCTGCTTGGTTGTAGAAGAATGCCTTGGATCCACATCACTTCCTTATCCAGAGACAAAGAGCCCTCATGGCCTGTGCTAATCTTATTGTTTATGTGGGAATGTCTTTCCTTGTTTCAGACTGATCATTCTCTTTTGTTCTGCTTAAGTGTATGCATCACAGTACCTGACCAAGACACTATTATATCTTTTCTAGGTGGAAATGGAACAGCGTTCTATGCTTTTTACAGCATGAGAGGGGTAGGAGCAGATAATTTCCCTATGCTAACTGTTCCACCACGATTGTAGCTGATTTTGCTTTGTCTTTTCTCTGTGTGAGTATTCCTTCTAGTACATATGTGAGTCATATTTACCTTGGTGACCCCAAAGCTAGGAGTGAGTTGACATCCTGGAATGAGTTGACTGCTGTTCCTGGTGACAGTCATTGTTATAGTATTTGATCTCCTCCATGCAGTGGGACACCTCCCCTAGAGGTGGAAACGTATGTTACTTGGTCAACAGTTCTGCTACCACCTAATATTCTCCATGTATATGTAAATGAGATACTAGGGATGTATAAAAGTAATTTAAACCTGTTTTGTTCACTCAAATGGCTTACAATTTATTGGGTATTACAAGTACACAAAAATAATAGCTATCATTTGTTAAATACGTACTCTCTGCAGGCATTGTCAGAGATCACAGAGCTGGTACTTGGTAGAGCTGGGCTTCACCTGAACCAAGACTCCTTCTCATTCTACTAAGCATAGAGTCATATCTTGGTTTCTCTAGGACTGTCCTGTTTTAATCTTGTTCTTCTAGTGAAATGATTAATAGCACCCCCTTTCACTCTCAGAAATGTCTCAATTTGAACAATAAATTGTATGGTCACCCTGACAGGCATATGGACTCTCAAATATGCTGTGACAGAAGTATAACTATTATGCTATGGGAACTCTGAGTAAAGCACAATTAGGTTTCTCTCTGGGTGGATTAGGTAAAAAAGGATTATGGAGGAGGTAGAATTTGGGGGAAACCAAAGAGGATATCTGACAGCAGAGGTAGTGATTAATGATATGTTTTAGCTTTTTCCTTTATTATGAGTATATCTGTACTTTGATATCCAAAGCCAAGAATCCGTGAGTTCTGATTCAAGACATAGAGATGTATATTTAAATTCAGAAAAGTGAGTAAAAATAGAATATAGCATCTATTGATCAATTAATATGTGATCAAACACTTGTTAAATAAGTCAGATGCATTATTACCTCATTGAATATTTGAAAATCTATGAGATAGTGCTTGCAAATAAGCGCTCCCTTTTTAAAGGGGAGGAAATGAAAGCCAAGAGGAATTAAATGGCTTGTTTGGGGTCACACAGCTAGGAAATCATGGTCAGTATTCAGCCAGAGGTAAGTCTACTCCAGAGCTCACATTCTCACCATCCTGGTTCCAGCAATTTCCATAGTCTGGAATCAGGAATCCTACTGTTGTTCATATAAATATCACTTTCAGTTGATGAAGATAGCAAATCTAGGGACTACCATTTTTTTGAGCATCCATAATGTCCCTAACAACTCAGATTATTTTGCACCTTTGAAACACCTCTGCTATATAGGTGCTTCCCATTTTATGGATAAGGAATCTGGGACTCATGGAGATCAGGCACTGTCTTTTAATTGTAAACTTAGTATCCTTCAAAGTGGGGAGCACAAGGGCTAAATGCCACTGGGTTTCATTAGACATTTCCTGAACTGGTAAGAAAGGCAAAATCTCGATTCTTTTTGTTTAGTGGACCTCTGATAAATAACATGGAAGGTGTATTATTATCTCTTTGCTTTCTCAGAGGAACTAACCATGTCATTCTGGTCAAATTCATTTCTCTTTCTGAGTTTGTTCCTTCCTTTGTACCATGGAGATAACTCCTACATCACATATTTGCCATAAATATCAAATGAGAAAGTGTATACAACATGTAATTATAAACTTACACAGATTAGTAGAATGCATACCAAATTTGTGATGTAAGGTAATGTAAACTATGGACTTTGGGTGATAATGGTGTGCCATTCTTCAGTTGTAACAAATATGCCACTTTGATGGGAGATGTTGATAGTGGGGAGACTATGAATGTGTGAGGATAGGGGTATGTGAGAAATCTCATAACTTCTGTTCAATTTTGCTGTGAACCCAAAATTACAATACAAAATAAAGTCTGTTTTCAAAACAAAGAAAGTACATGTAGAGTGTCTAGTCTAGCAACTCTCTGTTCATTGTCCTTCCCTTACCTGTAATTATAGATCTTTTGCCTTTATTTAGGTAGTTGGCAAATTTCAGCTTCAGCTCTGTAGTGGTCATGGCTGAACTTTTAGCTTGACTATTTTCACATTAGAAAGATGTACTTTTTTATATTAAAATTTGGATAAGTTGGGAAACTAAGCTGAAGCAATTTTGTATTCCATTTTCCCCTCTGAAAATATATCTATTCTGTTTTCTGGCTATTTACATGGAAATTCTAACCTCTCGAGGAATTTGTACATCACAGAGGTTTCAAAAATTTGACCTTTTTTTCTTATTTTATATTTTTAATAATATATACCCACAGGGGGAAACACAAGAACTACCAAAGGTTATACACTGAAGAATAAATTGCTGTTTTCTATCACCCAACCTGTTCATATACAAGAATTTCTGAATAATTTTATCTCGCTGATTGTATATTCTACACACAATTCTGAACCTTGTTTTTTAAATCATTTATCAATGTGTCTCAGTGATGTTTCCATTTCATTATAAATAACTTTCTATCATTTTAATGACTATGTTGTACTCAAATATGACTATCCCATAATTTACCTAAACAATCCCAAAGTTTTTTGTACTTTTTTGCTATTTCAAATAATTTTTTGTACATACATCATTGGAGGTGCTAATAAGATCAAAATTTATTTATTTATTTTCACATTTATTTTTATTTTAAAAAAATGTTCTAATTAGTTATACATGACAGTAGAATGCATTTTGACACATGGTACGCAAATGGAGCACAACTACTCCTTCCTCTAGCTGAACATGGTGCAGAGTCACACATATAATTATACATGTATATAGGGTAATAGTGTCCATCTCATTTTACCATCCTTCCCATCCCCACACCTCTTCCCCTCTCCTCACTCCCCTTTGCACAATCCAAATTTCCTCATTCTTCCCTAGCACCCCTCACTATTATGGATTTGCATCTGTTTATCAGAAAAAAATTCAGCCTTTGGTTTTTTGAGT
The DNA here is from genome assembly GCF_021218885.2 of Marmota monax. Taxonomy (NCBI): domain Eukaryota; kingdom Metazoa; phylum Chordata; class Mammalia; order Rodentia; family Sciuridae; genus Marmota; species Marmota monax. The sequence goes on along the minus strand of NW_026695225.1, from coordinate 2,416,778 downwards.
TTGGCTTCTTTCTCTTAGCATGACATTCTCCAGCTCCATCCATTTACATGCAATTGCCATAATTTCATTCTTCTTTAAGGCGGAGTAATATTCCATTGTGTATATGTACCACATTAACAGACATTCTCAACAAGACTCCTAAAGCACAAGAAGTCAAATCAGGAATCAATAAGTGTGATGGATTCAAACTAAAAAGCTTCTTCTCAGCGAAGGAAACAATCAATAATGTGAAGAGACAGCCTGAAGAATGGGGGAAAATCTTTACCACACACTCCTCAGATAGAGCACTATACTCCGGGATATATAAAGTACTCAAAAACTTGACCCCCTCCCCAAAAAAACCCCAAAATAACCTAGTCAATAAATGGGCTAAGGAACTGAACAGATACTTCACAGAATAAGAAATACAATTGATTAACAAATATATGAAACAATATTCATTATCTCTAGCAATTAGAGAAATGCAAATCAAAACTACTCTAAGATTTCATCTCACACCCATTAGAAGAGCAATTATCAAGAAAATAAGAAACAATAAGTGTTGGAAAGGATGTGGGGGAAAAGGCACACTCATACATTGCTGGTGGGACTGTAAATTGGTGCAACCACTATGGAAAGCAGAATGGAGATTCCTCAGAAAAGTTGAAATGGAACTACCATTTGGCCCAGTTATCCTACTCCTTGGTTTATACCCAAAGGACTTAAAATCAGCATACTACAGTGACGCAGCCACATCAGTGTATTTATGTTTATAATGTTGATAAATATTGCCAAATTGTTCTTAAAAGGAATTGTCTAGTATAATGATGACCATCACATTCCACCATCCTTGGTAATCCCCTTCCCCCTCTCATGTATTTTATATATATATATATATATATATATATATATATATATATATATATATATATATATATATATAAAATTAAGAGGGATTGTCCTTGTTTAATTACTACCAATAATGAACAAAGGTGTCTCTTTACATCCTAGTCTCCTACATTATAATTTTATCATTTTCAATCATAGTTGGAAAACAATCATTTATTTTAGCTTAATTTTGTCTCTCTTTTGCTATGAGCAAATTGATCATTTTTCATATATTTAAAAGTAATTTGAATTTCTTTTTTCTATGTACATGTTCTTTGCTCATTTATCTTATATATTATTCAATTTATCTTACTTGTATGTAAAACCTCTCTATATTTTGCACATTTAGATTCTTTGCCGCATATGATGTAAGAATTTAACTGCCATTTATCTTTTGAATTTATTTAAGACTTAATGATATTTTGGTACATGAAAAGTTTTTTTGAATTTTTTAAAAATTTTGTGGTGCTGGGATTGAACCCAGGGCTTTGTGCATGCGAGGCAAGCACTCTACCAACTCAGCTATATCCACAGCCCCCAAGAAAAATTTGAAATGTTAATTTATCTACTGTCTCTGTCTCTTGTTAATGACTGTGGGAATGTGTCATGCTTCTGAGAATATGAAAAATCAGTTTTTTCTTATTACTTTGGTCATATCAATTTTAAAAATTTCATTTTTTTTTATCTGGTATTTATTTGATGTAGAAACGAGGCAAGTATATCCAACCATATATTTTTCAAAAGTAGCCAGTTGGCCTACTATCATTGATTAAATAATTCATTTCCCCCTGTTGAATTGAAATGCCTCTTTCATAATTAACCAATTTTAAAAAATCTATTTGGGCCTATTTATAAGTTTTTTGTTCTACTTCATTGATTTATCTATTCATGTACTGGTATCAAACTGTGTTAATTACATAAGCTTTATGATATTTTAATAGGTGTTCAGACCCAGTGTCTGAACCCAATAAAAGTTTATTTCCCTCTCTACTACTCTTCTTTTTTAGAATCTTTCTTGGTTTTTTTTTTTTAGAAACCATTTGAATTTTAGAAAATATGGCTGTTGAATTTTATAATATTTTTGACAGAATTGCTTTAGTAAGAATTACTACTGTTCTTGTTTTTAAGAGGTTGTTTTCCTTGATTATATTTTATAGTGGATATTTGTTTTATATAGGAAGGTCAGTGATATTTTTTACTAAATATTTTCCTAAGCAACTGTAAAATTATGATGAGGAACCATATATATTGAATGTGCATGTTGTATACTCTGGTTCCAATTTTGAAACACATTCATATATAAACACTCCCCAAAATATATTGTCAGACTTGAATCTAATATCAAATTTGATTATCTCTGAGTGATGGATAATAATCATAAATGATCTTTGTTGTGTTCTTTGTGTTGTCCAGTTCTTGCATTGAATATGTATCACTGTTATATCAAGAAGGAAAAATATTTTAAAAAGAGAGGATAGTTGACAGCAATTTAAAAGATATAACTTTGTAATATAATTGTGTTGATCATAAAGTGAAGAAGGGAACAATATGATCAGCTGCATAATCAGAATAGACTAATTACTATAATAAACTACCTCCCTCAAGACCCAGTATCTGAACACAATAAAAGTTTGTTTCCCTTTTAGAATATAATGCAATTGATTATAAGGGATTGTTTTGGCTTAGATAGGAGGTATCCAAAAAAAAATTTCATGTATGAGACAAAGTAAGAATATTCAGAGGTGAAATGATTAGATTATGAGAGATGTAACCTATAAGTGAATTAATTCACTGACATGGATTAACTAGGTGGTAACTGTAGGCAGGTAAGATTTGACTGGAGGAAGTAGGTCACTGGGGGTGTGACTTTGGGGTTTATATTTTGTCCCTGGATAGCAGAGCTCTCTCTCTCTGCTCCCTACTTGTCATGTCCTGAGCTGTTTTTCTCCACCATGCCTTTCTGCCATGATGTTCTTCCTCACTTTGGGCCGAGAGCAATGAACTCAGCCAAACACTGAAGGAACTTCTGAAACCATGAACCAAAATAAACTCTTCCTCCTCTAAGTTGTTCTTGTCAGGTGTATTAGTTATATTGGTCACAGAAATGAAAAACCAACTAAAACAGGGGTGGGAAGAGCTGTTGAATGAAGTAGGTTTTAGGGGTCAGCCTGGAAGGATATGATCACTTTCATTCACATTCTATTGGCCAGCACTCAGTCACATGACCACATTTAGCTGCAAGGGTGGCTGGGAAGTGTAGTCTAGCTTTATGCCCAGGAAGAATAAAGCATGGATACCTGTGAGCATTCACAGTCTACAGTGAACCTCAGGAGCACTTATGGCTTTACTAGTGTCTTTGCATTATTTTCTAAGACAGTTATTTGGGTTTGTGAGTTTTCTTCTCATAAAGTTTTCTTGAAGTTGTTGAGAGTACTCAAATTTTCCATGAATAATCAAACAAGTGTGAGCATGCCCTTGCCACCCTGAGGTTCCCTCACAAATCTCTTGGTATCTGTTCCCTCTGTCAAGAATTCTTGTGTATTGAGCAAGTACCACTCTGAGGTTGAATCCTAAACTCAGATGTTGCTTTCTAAGCATACAATGCTTTGGTGGATTGTGTGTTTCTTCACATGTTCAGACTCATTCTATCTTCATCTTCCTGGTCTGATGCTGGATTGTAAGGTTGGCATCTCAAGAGGACTCTGAGTTTTCTTACCAGGGCTGGTTACTTCCTGGAAAAAGAGGGAATAATTATACCTGCTCAGATTTTTGTAGAGTGATTGATGGACTACTTATAGTTCATTCATGCTGCCACTTGCCTGGTGTCCTTTGGTACCTTGGGTTTGTGTAAGAAAGCTGATAGATTTGTACAGTGCAGCCTGACATGACTTATCTAGAAAAGATCACTCATGAAAGGTGGGGAGTGCATCTGGCACAATTCTAAGACAACTCACACCATCACTATCTTAACAAAATATCAAAAAGCATGATATGATGAAAACATGGAGTTTTTTTGATAGAGTATGCACTTCAATAATTATGCTAGATGGCTAGGATCTGATTTTCCTATAGTTCTATGCTTAAATTGAAAAAACATTTCTCCATTTTTCCCTTATGGGCTTCAGAGTGTAGCTACTTTTTCATCCAGGACAAGTTTTATGTGATTTACTTTAAATGGGGTCTTTATTTAAGCATTTTATTTGCTCTGTGCATATTTTACTATCAAACAGGCTTTCAGGCAAGCAAAACACTTGGGGCCTATCATCAACTTTGGAACATTCAGAGCTATTTTTGAAATAACACTTTCTTTCTGATTATAAAAGAAGTGCATAATAATGACATCCTTTTGAGTCCATACCAAGAGCTAGTAATAGGATTAGTGTTTACATGCTTTGACTAGTCCCTGCAACCTTCTGGAGTAAATATTTCCATTCAAAATAGAAGGAAAAGGTCCAAAGAATTCTGTATCTCTTTCAGTACCACACAACTAGAAACTAGCAGTACTGGAATTAGAATCTGGATTGTCTGACTCCAGATCCTGTATACTTTACTGTCCCCAAGATCTGCCTCCATATGTGACCATTAGAGAAAAACTGAAAAGGATTAAGTATAATGAAGAAAACAAGAGTATAAATGATTCAAAATCCCTACACATATCCATTGCATTTATTATATTTTATCCAACTCTTTATCTCAATGCATGGGTACATTTTTTTAATGAATATGTTTTATTCATGGTTCTATACAATGCTTTTAACCTTTAACCTTTTGTTGTGTGCATATTTTCAAGTCATTTAATTTGTTGAAAAAATTTTCATGGTTATATATGATTCAACTGATCATAATTCACTTAACCCATCCTTTATTACTAGACATTCTTCTGCTTTCATTTTTTGCTATTATAAAAACCAATTATAAATAGTTCTATCATAACTTGTCTATATTTTGACTAACCACTACCTTATTATAAATTCCTAATACAATTACTGTTTTAAATATATATATATATATATATATATATATGTGTGTGTGTGTGTGTGTGTGTGTGTGTGTGTTTAAGACCCTTGACCCATAGTGTCAAATATAACATATTCTGATGCTATGTATTTCGATCAACCATGATTGAATTTAATATATTTAGTAATTGATCCTATCTAATACTAAAGGCATCTTTTTATAGGACTACTGAACACAAAATCAATTTGGATTAATTTTACGTATTATGTTTTCCTATACACAAAGCTGTATCCTGGGAGTAAGGAGATGGGTAAAGGGTTGGGTTTTAACCCTACCAGATTGGAAAGGACAGTTTGAACTCAGGAAACATGAGGTGGGGCTGGATAGCATATATAGCAACATATGGCTACCAGCAACATATGGCTACCAGGAGGAAGGACTTACAGGATAGAGGCTAAGGAATCTCTGCCTACTGTGAGGATTTTACATGGACACAACATTTGTATCTATTTTCCATTTGTGAGATTGGCATTCTTTTTTTAAGTTTGGGACTTTATTTTTGTTTATTCATTTGTTCTAATTAGTTATACATTACAGAAGAATGAATTTTGATTTGTTGTACACAAATGGAGCAGAACTTTTTATTTATCTGTTGTACATGATGTAGTGTCACACCACATATGCAGTCATACATGTACCTAGGGTAATGATGTCCATCTCATTCCACCATCTTTCCTACCCCAATAACCCCTCCCCTTTCTTACCTCACTCCCCTTTTCCCAATCACAATTCCTCCATTCTCTCCATTCCCCCCCCCCCATTATGGATCAGCATCCACTTATCAGAGAGAACATTTGGCCTTTGGTTTTTTGGGATTGGTTTACTTCACTTAGCATGATATTCTCCAACTGCATCCATTTACCTGCAAATGGGATTGGAATTCTTGAATAGGGAAGAGAGATCAAAATAACTGGCCTCTTAGAGACTCTTTCAGCATAAATTCTGAATGTGAAACAATCCATTTGAAACTATGATGGAATTTCCCCAGTAATACCCTTGTAACAATTCTACTTCTTTTATCCACACTTTACAGAAAATAACAAAAGTAACTGTGATGTTTTAGATATGAGGTGTCTTCCAAAAGATCATGTGTGAGACAATTCAGGGAAGTTTAGAGGTTAAATAGTTCGATTGTGAGAGTCGTAACCTAATGAGTAGATTAATCCACTCATATGGATTGACTGAGTGGTAACTGGGTTATGGCTGGAGTAAGTCAGTCACCAGGGGCACAGTTTTAGGGCTTATATTTTGTCCCTAGTGAGGAGAGTGTTTTCTCTGTCTCTCTCTCTTTCTCTCTCTTCCTCCCCCACCTCCCCCTCCCTCTCAGGGTCCTGGTTACCATGTTCTAAGCAGCATTCTTCTACCATGCCTTTCTGCCATGATGTTCTGCCTAACCTTGGGCCCAGAGCTATGGAGTTGGCCAGTTGTGGACTGAACCTATGAAACTGTAAGCCAAAATAAACCTTTTCCTCCTCTAAATTTTCTTGTTAGGTATTTTGGTCACAGCAGCAAGAAAGCTGATTAAAACAGTAAAAAGGGAGATTTATTAAGCACATGTGATGGGGCAAGCATGGTTGCTAAGCTGTTTGCCTATATTTGTCTCACTTCTTGAGGAATCTTATGAGAGAATAAAGACATGAAGACATGAAAATTTAAATAATTTAAAGTTATAAATTTAGCAACTGGCAGAACTAGGATTCAAACCCAGTTAATGTGAATCTAGCACTCATGGGTAGGTCTGAGTGCTTTCCTCTTCACCAAGAATCCACTGTAGTAATTTGAATAGTGCTGGCTAGTTCAGCACTCTTTTGAAGTGTTCAACATTGATAAGTCTTGTTTCACACAGCTTTTGTGTCACTCTGATCAACATATCTGACAAGTTCAACTTAGAGGAGGAAACATTTAATTAAGCTCATAGTTTCAGAGGTTCAGTCCATGCTCAGCTGATTCTATAGTTGTGGGCCCAGGGTGAAGCAGAATATTATGACAGAAGGGCATAGTAGAGGGAAGAAGCTTAGGACATGGCAACCAGGAAGCAGAGAGAACTCTGTTCACTAGGGACAAAATATAAACCCCAAAAGTATGCCTGTAATGACTTACTTCCTCCATCGACACCCTACCTGCCTGTATTTTCCACCCAGTTAATCCATATCAATAGATTAATCCACTAATAGGTTACGATTATCTTAATGCAATCATTTCTGAAACATTCTTTTTTAGAAATGTATTTAATTTTTTAATTGCTTCTATTTATTTACACATGACAGTAGAATTCATTTTTATATAATTATATGAACATGGAATATATCTTATTCTAATTAGGACCTCATTATTGTGGATGTACATGGTGGTAGGATTCACTATGGTGTATTCATATAAATATACATAGAAAATTTATTTCAGATTCATTCCACTGTCTATCCTTTTCCTATCCCCTTACCTTCCCTTAATTCCCCTTTGTCAATCTACAGAATATCTATTCTTCCTCTCTCTCCCCTTATTATGGGTTAGCTTCCATATATCAGCAAAAACATTCAACTTTTGGCTTTTGGGGACTGGTTTATTTCACTTACTATGATAGTCTCCAGCCCCATTCATTTACTGGCAAATGTCATAAAGTCATTCTTCTTAATGGCTGAGTAATACTCCATTGTGTACATGTACCACATTTAAAAAAATTCATTCACCTGTTGAAGGACATGGAGGTTAGCTCCATAACTTAGCTATTGTGAATTGAGCTGCTAGAAACAGTGGTATCACGGTAGTATATTGATTTTAAATCCTTTTGGATTTATATTGGGGAGTGGAATAGCTGTGTGTGATGGTGGTTCTGTTCCTAATTTTTTAAAAATATTTTTTAAGTTGTCAATGGACCTTTATTTTATTTATTGATACACAGTGCTGAGAATCAAACCCAGTGCCTCACATATGCTAGGCAAGCACTCTGCACTGAGCCATGACCCCCTGTTCCAAGTTATTTGAGGAATCTCCATACTGCTTTCCAGAGTGGTACCAATTGTCAGTGCCATGAGCAATGAATGAGTGTGCCCCACACTCTTGCCAACATTTATTGTTACTTATATTCTTGATATACATTTCTCTAATTGCTAGAAATGTTGAACATTTTTTTCATACATTTGTTGACCACTTGTATTTCTCCTTCTAAGAGAGATCGTCTGTTTAGTTCCTTTCCCATTTATTGATTTTTTTTTGGTATTAAATTTTTTATATATCCTGGAAATTAACACCCTATCTGAGGTGCAGGTAGCAAAGATTTCCTCCCATCCTGTTGACTCTCTTCATGTTATTGATAGTTTCCTTTGCTGTGAAGAAGCTTTTTAGTTTAATACCATCCCATTTATTGATTATTGATCTTATTTCTTGCAATTTAAGAGTGTTGCTAAGGATGAACCAATATGTGGGAATGTTGAACCTACATTTTCTTCTAGTAGGTGCAGGGTTTCTGGTATAATTATTATTATACCTCTGGTATAATTTTATTATACCTCTGGTATAATTATACCTCTGGTATAATTTCTAGGTCTTTGAGTCATTTCATTTTGTGGTTTATGCAAGATGAGAGATAGGGGTTAAATTTCATTCCACTATATATGGATTTCCAGTTTTCCCAGCACCATTTGTTGAAGAGGCTATCCTTTCTCCAATGTATATTTTTGGTGTCTTTTTCTAGTGTGATGTAACTATATTTTTGTGGGTTTGTCTCTGTGTCTTCTATTCCATTTCATTGGTTTTCTTGCCTGTTTTGTTACTATAGCTCTGTAGTATAATTTTAGGTTTGGTATTGTGATGTCTCCTACTTCTCTTTTCTCACTAAGCATTGCTTTGGCTATACTGGGCCTCTGGAGTTTTTTTTTCCAAATGAATTTCATGACTGCCTTTTCTGTTTCTATGAAGATTCATCAGAATTTGAATGTCAATTGCATAGAATCTGTAGTGTTTTTAGTAGTATGGCCATTTGATAATATTAATTCTGCATATTCAAGTACATGAGAGATCTTTCCATATTCTAAGGTATTCCTCAATTTCTTTCTTTAGTGGTCTACAGTTTTTATAGTAGAGCTCCTTTACTTCTTTTATTAGATCAATTCCCAATTATTTTATTTTTGGGGGTTATTGTGAATGGGATGGTTTCTCTAATTTCTCTTTCAGCTAGTTCATCATTGGTTTATAGGAACACAATTGATTTATGAGCATTAATTTTTTATACTGCTACTTTGCTGAACTCATTTATTAGTTCTAGAAGTTTTCTGGCAGATGTTTTTGAGTCTTTTAAATATAGAAGCATGTCATTGGCAAACAAAGATAGTTTGAGCTCTTCTTTTCCTATTCATATCCATTTAATTTCTTTATTTTGCCTAATTGCTCTGGCTAAAATTTCAAGGACTATATTGAATAGAAGTGGTGAAATAGGATATCCTTGTCTTGTTCCAGTTTTTAGAGGGAATGCTTTCAGTTTTTCTTCATTTAGAATGATGTTGGCCTTGGTTTTAATATATATAGCTTTTACAATGTTGTAGTATGTTCCTTCTATTCCTATTTTTTAGTGCTTTAAACATGAATGAATGCTGTATTTTTTTTTCAAATACTTTTTCTGCATCTATTGAGATAATCATTGATTCTTGTCTTTAAGTTTATTTATGTGATGAATTACATTTATTGATTTCCATACATTGAACAAATCTTATATCCCTGGGATAAAACCCACATGATCATGGTGTACTATCTTTGAAATATGATTTTGTATGTGATTTGCCAGTATTATATTAAGAATTTTTGCATCTGTGTTCATCAAGGATATTGGCCTGAAGTTCTCTTTCTTTGATGTGTGTTTGGTTTTGGAATCAGGGTAATACTATCTTCATAGAATGTGTTTGGAAGAATTCCTTCCTTTTCTATCTCATGAAATAATTTGAGGAGATTGGTATTAGTTCTTCCTTAAAGGTGTGGTAGAACTTGGCTGAGAATTCATCTTGTCCTGGTCTTTTCTTTGTTGGTAGGCTTTGATGGCTGCTTTAATTTCCTTATTTGAAATTGGACTATTTACATTTTCTATATCCTCCTGGTTCAATTTGGGTAGGTCCTATGTTTCTGGGAATTTGCTATGTCTTCAAGATTTTATAGTTTATTGGAGTATAAATTTTTGATATGAGAATAGACCTCTGCTTGTTTACAAGATCCATATGAATGGTTTGTTTTTCCCATCCTTTTACCTTCAGTTTGTGGATATCTTTGCCTATAATGTGATCCTCCTGGAGACTACATATTGTTTGTTATTAGTTTTTAATCCAATCCTATGTCTTTTGATTGATGAGTTTAGTCCATTTACATTCAGTGTTATTATTGAGCGATGATTTTTATTTCCTGTCATTTTGATTTATTTCTGATTTTAATTTGAATATATTTTCCTTTACTTGACTATTCTTTGAGTGTTTTCTCCCTCTACTGTTTTTCATTTATCTTCTTCATGAAATATTTTAGTATGTTTTGTAAGACAGGCTTTCAGGTTGTGATTTCTTTTAACTTTTGTTTATTGTGGAAGGTTTTATTTCATGTTTAGTCCTGAAGCTTAATTTTGCTGGGTATATATTCTTGGTTAACATCCATTTTCTTTCAGAGCTTGGTATATATTATTCCAAGACCTCCTAATTTTTAGTCTTGGTTGAATAAAATCAGCTGAGATCCTGATTGGATTATCTCTAAATGTGACCAGTGTTTTTTTTTCTCTAGCAGCTTTTAAAATTCTAACCTTTTTTCTGTATGTTAGGCATTTTCCTAATAATATGTCTTGGAGTGAGTGTTGTATTTTTGTATAGTTGGTGTCATGTATGCCTCCTGTATTTGATGTTCCACTTCATTCTTAAGATTTGGGAAACTTTCTGATATTATTTCATTGAAAACATTGTGCCTTCCTTTAGCTTGTTCTTTAGAGCCTTCATCTATCCCTCTGAATCTTAGATTTGCCCTCTAAATGTTATCCCATATTTCTTAAAAATTTTGTTCATGGTGTCTTAACATATTTTCTCCATGATCAACTTTATTTAGAAGATTATATGCTTTGCTTCCTAAAACTCTAAGTGCTCTAGTCTATTGGTGATGCTTTACAATAAATTTTTAATTTGCTTTATTGATTCCTTCATTTTGAGGATTTTCAATTGATTCTTCTTCAGAATCTGTATGTCTTTATTGAAGTGATCTTTCACTTTCTGTATTTTCTCTCTGATTCCACTCCACATCATCTTTTACCTTGTAGATTAGTTTAACTATGAACTGTCTAAATTCCTTCTCTGACATTTCCTCCACTGTGGTATCAATGGAGTCTATTGTTGAAGCATTCAGGGTTGATCAAGGGTGATTTTTTTCCCTTTATTTTTCATATTGTTTTTGTGTTAACCCATCTATCTGAATAAATCTGAAGCAGAAGACTTTTTACCCTATGAATATCTAGTGCCCCTTTTGGTTTCCAGTATCCCCATAGAATAGGGGGAGCCAAATAATAGGAAAGACCTCACAAAGAAGCAGTTTTCCCACTGCTTGAATCCTGGATTGCTGAGCTATGAGAAATGCCATTTCCCTCTAGTCTCCTATCTTACCACCTGGCCTGAACATTGACTTACACATGAGCTTTTGAGGACACCTCATATCAAAATCATAACAAATCTCTCAGGAAGAGACCAGGTTTGATTACAAACACGTAGTGGCAAATCAATGGTTTCATTCTCTGACATCTGTATATTCCCTTGTGTCTTTTTGGACCTGTGTGAACAAAAAGTCCTTATAGACATTTTACCAATGAGTAGGTAGAAGATCTGAGAGATTAAACAACTTGTCTAAAGGGCATATAGCTGGGAATGAGTAAAGATCATATACCCATCTCTCAGAGTTGCATATTAGAAAGTGTCTGTCACAAAATATTTGTTATATAATTATAAATATTAATGACAACAATGATGACAGTTATTCTGTTCCTGATAAATAAGTATTATTACACCCCATTAATCTTTGTGTCCTCAAATGAGGGACATTGGTGGAATCACTCATTATCTTCCCAAATGAAATTGTACCTGAGATGTTTGCAAATATTGATTCTAATTTGTATGAAGAATGCCTCTCAGGAAGTAGCTGATATACTGGGAGAAGCTGGTTTAACCTGAGATTCTTGGATTTGTACCAAAACTACAGAGGCTTATAAATAGAGGTATTATTTTAAATGAATCCATCTCATACATATTTTTGTTAAGAGAACTTTTACTTTCCTACACTATACTTGGATATAAGCCTGATTCAACCTGCTTCCCAATCCCTGCTATTTTAATAGCAAAAACTCTGTGGCAGTCTAGGAAACTTATCTCTAGAGAATGTACTGACTCAGTAGAATGGAATTAAATTAAATTATACCTAGTGTATTTCACTACCAGCATGTTTTATTTATCCTTGCTTGACTATATGAGTGAGCAGTTTTCCTTCTAGATGAAGAGGCACTCTAGTAACAAAATTATAATTTTCTAAGGAGCAATATTTGGTTCCTATTTTGAAGTGAGATTATTTTTGCTGGAAGAAATTAATAGTTTCCTGGTATGATATCCCCTTTACCACTAAAACATATGATATGCAGATTCTAGCTTGATTCTTCTGTGAAACTTAATGCAAATAGTGAGACTTTCTAGTCCTCTGGTATCAAAACCATATGTTCTAGTGAAGCTAGAACCATTCACAGCTCTGGTTTGGAGTTCTGGATATGAGTACTATACTGGGTGTCACATCACTGATGTGGACATTTGTATTTTCATTGGGAAATGAGAAAACATGGCAAACCATTTTTTTTTCAAATAAGCACAGTTGAAGAAAGTACATTTGTGTCGGTATTGCTCCCAACATTTAGTGTTCTGTATTGACCCAGTCGGGGCCAGTACACTCACTCCTACTACATCTTCATCTATCACTCTATCATGTATCTAATCTCTCTACCTATCATTTATGTTTTTACTGAGCACCAATTATGGAAAGAATTAGGTTTCTACAATGTGCTAGAATATTGTAGTAGATGCTTTTTACTAACTGTAGTGCCAAACCTCAAAAACAATCATGTGTGAGAAGCACTGTCCTACTTGTTGTAAGTATTATCACAATAATTTTACAGATAAGAAACTGAGGCTAAGAGAAATTATTTTTCCCAAGGACAGACAGTGGGATGCAAAGCTAAGATCAAACCCAAGTAGTTTAATTCCAGAATCTATTCTCTTTTTATGATGCTTTTTCATAGAATTTTTATTATATTTTAAATGTTACACTGTATTTTTGACACACTCAGTATGTTTTATTGAGACATAATATTTATGCATCTTCATGGGGTACAGTATGATATTTTGACATATGTATGCATTGTGTAATGATCAAATCATGATAATAAGCATTTCAATCTTCTCAAACATTAATCATTTCTATATTCTAGAAACTTTTGTATTCTTCAAGTTGTTTTGAAATATGTTGTTGATTTTTATAACCAATATTTATTCTACTTTGAGAAAACCAGACCTAATTCCTCCTATTTAAATGTGTTTTGGTGACCCTTATCTAACTTCTTTCTGACCCCTCTCCAGTCCTCCCAAGCTTCTAGTGACCATTCTTTTACTCCATCCTTCTATGAGATTCATTTCTTAGTTTCCACAAATGAGTGCAAACCTGTGGTATCTGCCTTTCTGTGTCTAGATTATTTCACTTAAGAGAACGACCTCCAGTTCCATTTATTTTGCAGTGAATGGCAGAATTTCATTATTTTTATGGATGTCTGCATAATATTCCATTCTGTGAATATACCATATTTTCCATATCCATTTATCCATTGATGGATGCTTTGGTTGATTCCATATCTTGAATATTTTGAATAGTGCTGCAATATAGATGGGAGTGCTGGCAACCCTTTGATATAATTTCATATTCTTGGGCCATAGAACTAACGGTGAGATTGATGGATCATATGATAGTTCTGTTTTCATTTATTTAAGGAATCACCACTAGTGTTTTTCATAATGGCCATATTAGTTCACATAATTTACATTCCTTCCAACAGCTCAAAGGGTTCCCCTTTCTCCATATCCTCAACAGTATTTATTAATTTTTGACTTTTTGATAATAACCATTCTACCTGAGGTAAGATTATATCTCATTGTGTTTTTTTTTAATTTTTTATTGTTGGCTGTTCAAAACATTACATAGTTCTTGATATATCATATTTCACACTTTGATTCAAGTAGGTTATGAGCTCCCATTTTTACCCCATATACAGATTGCAGAATTACATCAGTTACACATCCATTGATTTACATATTGCCATACTAGTGTCTGTTGTGTTCTGCTGCCTTTCCTATCCACTACTATCCCCCCTCCCCTCCCCTCCCCTCCCCTTTTCTCTCTCTGCCCCCTCTACTGGCATTCATTTGTCCCCCTTGTATTATTTTTCCCTTTCCCCTCACTTCCTCTTGTATGTACTTTTGTATAACTCTGAGGGTCTCCTTCCATTTCCATGCAATTTCCCTTCTCTCTCCCTTTCCCTCCCACCTCTCATCCCTGTTTAATGTTAATCTTCTTCTCATACTCTTCGACCCTACTCTGATCTTAGTTACTCTCCTTATATCAAAGAAGACATTTGGCATTTGTTTTTTAGGGATTGGCTAGCTTCACTTAGCATAATCTGCTCTAATGCCATCCATTTCCCTGTAAATTCTATGATTTTGTCATTTTTTAATGCAGAGTAATACTCCATTGTGTATAAATGCCACATTTTTTTTATCCATTCATCTATTGAAGGGCGTCTAGGTTGGTTCCACAGTCTTGCTATTGTGAATTGTGTTGCTATGAACATCGATGTAGCAGTGTCCCTGTAGCATGCTCTTTTTAGGTCTTTAGGGAATAGACCGAGAAGGGGAATAGCTGGGTCAAATGGTGGCTCCATTCCCAGCTTTCCAAGAAATCTCCATACTGCTTCCAAATTGGCTGCACCAATTTGCAGTCCCACCAGCAATGTACAAGTGTACCCTTTTCCCCACATCCTCGCCAGCACTTGTTGTTGTTTGACTTCATGATGGCTGCCAATCTAACTGGAGTGAGATGGTATCTTAGGGTGGTTTTGATTTGCATTTCTCTGACTGCTAGAGATGGTGAGCATTTTTTCATGTACTTGTTGATTGACTGTATGTCCTCCTCTGAGAAGTGTCTGTTCAGGTCCTTGGCCCATTTGTTGATTGGGTTGTTTGTTCTCTTATTGTCCAATTTTTTGAGTTCTTTGTATACTCTGGATATTAGGGCTCTATCTGAAGTGTGAGGAGTAAAGATTTGTTCCCAGGATGTAGGCTCCCTATTTACCTCTCTTATTGTTTCTTTTGCTGAGAAAAAAACTTTTTAGTTTGAGTAAGTCCCATTTGTTGATTCTAGTTATTAACTTTTGTGCTATGGGTGTCCTATTGAGGAATTTGGAGCCCGACCCCACAGTATGTAGATCGTAGCCAACTTTTTCTTCTATCAGAAGGAGTGTCTCTGATTTGATATCAAGCTCCTTGATCCATTTTGAATTAACTTTTGTGCATGGCAAGAGAAAGGGATTCAGTTTCATTTTGTTGCATATGGATTTCCAGTTTTCCCAGCACCATTTGTTGAAGATGCTATCCTTCCTCCATTGCATGCTTTTAGCCCCTTTATCAAATATAAGGTAGTTGTAGTTTTGTGGATTGGTTTCTGTGTCCTCTATTCTGTACCATTGGTCCACCCGCCTGTTTTGGTACCAGTACCATGCTGTTTTTGTTACTATTGCTCTGTAGTATAGTTTGAAGTCTGGTATCGCTATACCGCCTGATTCACACTTCCTGCTTAGCATTGTTTTTGCTATTCTAGGTCTTTTATTTTTCCATATGAATTTCATGATTGCTTTCTCTATTTCTACCAGAAATGCCATTGGGATTTTGATTGGCATTGCATTAAACCTATAGAGAACTTTTGGTAATATCGCCATTTTGATGATGTTAGTTCTGCCTATCCATGAACAGGGTATATTTTTCCATCTTCTAAGATCTTCTTCTATTTCTCTCTTTAGGGTTCTGTAGTTTTCATTGTATAAGTCTTTCACCTCTTTTGTTAGGTTGATTCCCAAGTATTTTATTTTTTTTGAAGATATTGTGAATGGAGTGGTTGTCCTCATTTCCATTTCAGAGGATTTGTCGCTGATATACAGGAATGCCTTTGATTTATGCGTGTTGATTTTATATCCTGCCACTTTGCTGAATTCATTTATTAGCTCTAATAGTTTCTTTGTAGACCCTTTTGGGTCTGCTAGGTATAGAATCATGTCATCTGCAAATAGTGATAATTTAAGTTCTTCTTTTCCTATTTTGATGCCTTTAATTTCTTTCGTCTGTCTAATTGCTCTGGCCAGTGTTTCGAGAACTATGTTGAACAGAAGTGGTGAGAGAGGGCATCCCTGTCTTGTTCCAGATTTTAGAGGGAATGCCTTCAGTTTTTGTCCATTCAGAATGATGCTAGCCTGAGGCTTAGCATAGATTGCTTTTACAATATTGAGGTATGTTCCTGTTATCCCTAGTTTTTCTAGAGTTTTGAACATAAAGGGATGCTGTACTTTGTCGAATGCTTTTTCTGCATCTATCAAGATGATCATATGGTTCTTATTTTTAAGTCTATTGATGTGGTGAATAACATTTATTGATTTCCGTATATTGAACCAGCCTTGCATCCCAGGGATGAATCCTACTTGATCATGGTGTACAATTTTTTTGATAAGTTTTTGTATCCGAGTGGCCAGAATTTTATTGAGGATTTTTGCATCTAGGTTCATTAGAGATATTGGTCTGTAGTTTTCTTTCTTTGAAGTGTCTTTGTCTGGTTTAGGTATCAGGGTGATGTTGGCCTCGTAGAATGAATTTGGAAGTTCTCCCTCTTTTTCTATTTTCTGAAGTAGCTTGAAAAGTATTGGTATTAGTTCCTCTTTAAAGGTTTTGTAAAACTCTGCTGTGTACCCATCCGGTCCTGGGGTTTTCTTAGTTGGTAGTCTTTTAATGGTTTCTTCTATTTCCTCAATTGATATTGGTCTGTTTAGGTTGTCTATATCCTCCTGACTCAATCTGGGCAGATCATATGACTTAAGAAATTTATCGATGCCTTCACTATCTTCATTTATTGGAGTATAAGGATTCAAAATAATTTTTGATTATCTTCTGTATATCTGAGGTGTCTGTTGTGATGTTGCCTTTTTCATCCCGTATGCTAGTAATTTGAGTTCTCTCTCTTCTTCTCTTCGCTAGCATGGCTAAGGGTCTATCGATTTTGTTTATTTTTTCAAAGAACCAACTTTTAGTTTTGTCAATTTTTTCAATTGTTTCTTTTGTTTTGGTTTCATTAATTTCAGCTCTGATTTTCATTATTTCTTGCCTTCTACTTCTTTTGCTGTTGTTTTGCTCTTCTTTTTCAAGGATTTTGAGATGAAGTATGAGATCATTTATTTGTTGGTTTTTTCTTTTTTTAAGGAATGAACTCCAAGCAATGAATTTTCCTCTTAGAACTGCTTTCAATGTGTCCCATAGATTCCTATATGTTGTGTCAGTGTTTTCATTTATCTCTAAGAATTTTTTAATTTTCTCCTTGATGTCTTCTATAACCCACTGATCATTCAGTAACCTATTGTTCATTCTCCAAGTGATGTATTCTTTTTCCTTCCTTCTTTTATCGTTGATTTTCAGTTCCATTCCATTATGATCAGATAGGATGCATGGTATTATCTCTACTCCTTTGTATTGTCTAAGAGTTGCCCTGTGACATAATATATTATCTATTTTTGAGAAGGATCTATGTGCTGCTGAGAAAAAAGAGTAACTGCTTGATGTTGGGTGGTATATTCTATATATGTCAATTAAGTCTAGGTTATTAATTGTGTTATTGAGTTCTATAGTTTCCTTATCATTGTGTTTTTTTAAAAATATTTTTATTAGTTGTTGATGTATCTATATTTATTTATATGCAGTGCTGAGAATCGAACCCAGTGCCTCACACATACTAGGCAAGCGCTCTACCACTGAGCCATAAACCCTAGCCCCTCTCATTGTGGTTTTGATTTGCATTTACCTAAAGAGTAATGATATTGAACATTTTTTGCATACCTGTTTGTCATTTGTACACCTTGTTTTGACAAGCATGTATTCAGATCTTTAGCTCATTTTTAAATTGGATGCTTTGGGTGTGATTTTTTATTTGAGTTCCTATTATATTCTAAATATAAATCCCTATCAGATTAATAGTTTGAAAATATTTTCTTCCACTCTATAGGTTCTCTATTCACTCCATTGTTCCTTTGCTGATATAATCTCATTTGTCTATTTTTACTTTGGTTGCCTGTGCTTTTGAGGTCCTATCCCTAAAACTCTGCCTACAATAAGGTCTTGATTATTACCCCTATGTTTTCTCATAGTAATTTTATAGATTCAGGTATTGTATTTAGGTTTTTGAACCATTTTGAGTTGATTTTTGTGTAAAGTGAGAGGAAGTTTTATTCTTCTGCACAGGTATAGCTAGTTTCCCAGTGCCACTTATTAAAGAGAGTGTACTTTCTCCAGTGTATGATCTTAGCACCTTTGTCAAAAATCCGTTGGTTCTATGTACATAGATTACTTTCTAGATTCTCCATTCTTCACCCTTCTTCTATGTGTCAATTTTTATGTCAGTACCATACTTTGTAGCATGTTTAAAAGTCAGGTATTATGATGCCCCCAGCTTCATTCTTTCTTTCCCAGGATAACTTCTGGCTATTCTGGGTCTTCTGTGGTTCCATTTGAATTTTAGGATTGTTTTCCTATTTGTGTCACTGATTGGCTATATAGCCTTGCAAGCCATTCTCTCTTTCTTGACTCTCAGTTGTCCCATTCTCTCTTTCTTGATTCTAAGTTGTCTCAGACCTGCTTTTCCTGGGTCTGATCCATAGTAATCAAACAATAAGTGGGAACCATATTTTGGGCAGCTCTAAAAACATCTTAGACTGGGTAATTTGTAACCAGCATAAATTTATTGATTATAGGACTTTTTTATTGGTTGTTCAAAACATTACAAAGCTCTTGACATATCATATTTCATACAGGACTTAAGGCTGGTAAGTCCAAGATCAAGGGACCAGCAGATTTGGTATCTGGTGAGGGCTTGTTATCTCTTTCAAAGATGCTCCTCCTTATTGCTTCTAATATTGTAAAAAGGACAAAAACATGATGGACTTTCTCCTTCAAGCCCTTTTATAAAGGCACTTATCCCATTTGTGAGAGCAGAGCTCCCATGACTTAATCAATTTTCAAAAGGCCCCATTTCTTAATACTATTGCATTGAGGATCATGTCAACATGAATTTTGAAAGGACAAACATATTAACCATAGCAAAACCCCCTATTTTTTATGAGAAAAGAGTGAAGCCAGCTTTGAGGCTGTTACAGTAATCCTGGTATGAGATGGCAAGGGCAAGGAAAAATGAGAAGACAGGAAATAATGAAGTTAAATTTAAGATGGTGACACCTCTTTGCATTGCTAGGTGTTTGAGGCAAAAAAAAATCTAACTTTAGTCAGAAAATTTTGTCATTAAATGCAGAACAAATTTGAAAAAGAAACGCATCTATCATGTGCAGTGTAGTATTCATAGGATTTTTGTTACACTATAAAGACATAGGCTTTAGTTTTGTAATATCTGTATTTATCATTCTTTAAGTATTCAGTGTGTTGATTTCATATCTCCCAAAGCCTTTCCATTCTGTAACTACTGAAATGAAAGGTTTTGAGATAAAAGCAAGGGATTTGAGAATATATGAAAATGAGTCCTAAAATGAAAGATTTAGTTTCATATTTACAACGTTTTCTCTTATGATTCTAAAAGATTTGCATTTTCATCATTTCCATTTTATTTTCTGAAGTGACATTGACATTATAGATATTAAGGCTGATATTTAATTAAAGGGAAGTTATCTGTTCATGTAATTGCTGTCCAGGGTAATTAATCACTTGTCTTGGTTAGCTAAAGCTGCACGTTTCCAACACAAATCCATGTCAGCTATTTGATACATAAATCAGGCACAGGAGAGAATGAGCTTGGGAATACAAAACTTTGACATGGCTTTAATTTCAATATTCAGCCCACAACAAAAATCCTGGAGGCCTAAATGCCAACCTCTAGTCTTAAAATGAGGTTATTAGTTGATCATTAAACATACTATATATGCCACATAATTAATTTAACAGTAAAGTTAGCTAGAACCTGCATAAATGGACAATTAGTCTCTCCTCTAAAAGCAGATTTATTGTCATAATTTTAAAGAAACAAAATTCACATGTATGCATAAGAAAAAATATAACCTATTCCTCTCTGTTCGGTACTTATTATAGAAGCTAAAAGCTCAATTGGTAATGTCAAGCAGGACTAATTCACGCTATTTTCCTTCTTTTTCACCTTACAATGTTAATCAAGCTTTCTTATGGAGCTCTCCTATCTTATTTGCATTTTATTCTTCAGCTTCTCTTATTTAAAATCTAAAGCTGGTATTGAACACTGAAATATATTATTTGCTAGATTTAAAAAAAAACTAAAATAGGGAGCATATAAATTTCTTCAGGAGGCTTTAAATTATAATTAACATAATACATCAAAAATTATAATGTGTCTGTACACTCATTGGTTAAATATCTCCAGGAGAAATGACACATCTTTTGAGATGGCACATAGTTTGATAACTCCTTGACTACAGAGAGTAGTGTTGATAGAAAAGATGAATAAAATGATACAACTGCCCTTGAATAGAAAATAAGCATGTCCACAGATCATATCCTGAAGAGAAAAACCCAAGTGCTGTTAAGGCTAGTATTGCTGAGCTCCTATCTAATAATAGGCAAGATGACCAAGGATTTAGATCCTTTGGGGGTGAGGTAGCTAAAGTGTTCCACATATAAAGAAGAATACTTTAAACATTTAACTCATTGCTTAAAATCAATGAGAATGGGGAACAGAACACATCACTTTGTCTCATGGAAGGTGGAAAATGTCACCTGAGACCATAGTCCTCATAAGATATGGGTTTAAGGAGTAGGAGGACATAAATAAACTTCATGACTTAAGAATAAACCAAGTTATCTATTATAGTTTGGATCTGACATGTCCTGCAAAAGCTCGTGTGTTGAAGGCTTGGTTCCCAGTGTTCAAAGACAGGGTGTTTGAGAGGTGATTGGATCATGAGGGCTCTGACCTTATCAATTGATTAATCAATTGAGATTCATAGCTTAATCGATTGTGGGAGATTGGCTTTGTTATAAAAGCAGGCTCTCTCTTCATTTCCTTGCCACCATGAAATGAGCAGCTTTGCCCTGCCATGCACTCACACCACAATGTCTAAAAGCAATGAGACCAAATGACCATGGACAGGAACATCTGAAACTGAGCAAAAATAAATCTTTCCTCCTTTTAAGTTATTTACTTTCAGTATTCTGAAACAGTTATGGAAAGTTGACTAACAAATTTTTTTTCAGTGAAAGGATCTGCCATGTCTTCAATATTACCACTGGGCTAAAACTCTAAATTTATTCTATCAGATCTGGTTCTGGAATAGGAACTTTTATGGCTGAGTTGAGATACAAACAAAATTAATAGATGGGGAGGAATGGGAGTAGAAGAAGAAACAAAAAAGGTCCCTAGGCATATCATTATGTTTTTTGAAATTTTTATTACTATGTATTAATTATACATTTTAATAGAGTTCAGTGTGATATTTACATACATGTATACAGCATTCATGGATCAAATCTAATCACCTTTTTCCCACCTGTCCTCTGATTCCTTTCCCAGTCTCTTAGTAATCACTATTCTACTTTCTGATTCATTTTTTTTAGTTTCCACATATGAGAGAGAATATACAGTACTTGTTCCTCTATATCTAGCTTATTTCACTTAACATAATGACCTCCATTTCCATCCATTTTGCAGCAAATGACAGGTTTTCAATCTTCATTGTGGCTGAATAATGCTCTTTTCTATATGAATACTGTATTTTTTTTTACCCACTCATCTGTGGTAAGCACCTGGGCTGATTCTATGTCTTTGCTATTGTGAATAGTACCACAATAAACATGGGAATGGAGGTATGTCTTTGGTATGATGATTTCATTTCCTTTGGATATATACCCAGAAGTGGGATAACTGAATCATATGGTAGCACTATTTTTAGTTTTTTGAGTTACATAACATACCATTCTTAAGAAGGTACTTGCACAATACTGAGAGTGAGTGCCTCTTTAAAATTTGCATCCCAGGTGCCTAATTCTCCCTACTAGGTCCTGCTAAGAATCCATAGCTCATAAAATATATAATAAGTTACTGTGAAATATAGTTGCCCCACTGTGCTATAGAATGCTAGAATTTATTACTTCTATCTAATACCCATAAGAGAGGAACTCAAAGGATTAAAAAACAAAGTTTTGGTAAAGACATGTAAGTGTTAATTACCCTGATTTGATCAATATATATTATATACATGTATTTAAACTTCATACTTTACCACATAAATATGCACAATTCTTATATGTTAATAAAAATTTGAAAGAATATTTAAGGAGATTACTATGTTTTGGATAAGTTTCACCCCAAAGCCCATGTGTTAGAGGTTTGATTCCCAGACTGTGGTGTTATTGGGAAGTGGTGAAACCTTTTAGAGGTGGGATCTACTGGGAGGTGTTCTGGTCATTGGGGTATGCCCTTGAAGGGAATTATCAGCAACTGTCCTTCAACAAGCAGTTTGGAAAATATCTATAGTACATATAGTTGTGTGAGTTTATGTGTGTGTACATGAAAGAGAAAAGAAAAAACCGTGAGAAAGTTAAATGAAATAGGATAAAATGTTAACATTTGTGGAATTTGGGTTACATGGGAATTCCCATTGGGGTACATGGGAATTCTTTCACTATTTTTGCAACTTTTCTATCAGTGTTACATTATTTAAAAATAAAACAAAAATATACACAATAAGAGTACTGTACTATAGAATCTGATAGTATCTAACTAAAGTAATAATTAAAAATAATTTTGCAATTTGTTTTTCATTTTGGTTCTGGGATTTGGGCACTTTTATCACTATATATTATATACATGTATTTAAACATCATACTTTACCTTTTTACTTTTTATTTTGAGAGAAGATCTCACTAAATTGCTGAGACTAGCCTCAAACTTTCAATCCTACTGCGTCAGCCTCCTCAGCTGCTAAGATTATAGGTGTGTGCCACAATTTCTGGCCAATCTTCCAATCTTAACTATATTTAATTAAAAAATTAAGGAAGATGGGTCTGGGGTTCTGGCACAGTGGGAGAGCACTTGCCTTGCACATGTGAGGCACTTGGTTCAATCCTCTAACACCACAAAAATAAGTAAAATAAAGGTGTTGTGTCCATCTACAACTAAATTTTTTTAAAGGAAGAGAGAAAATCAGTAGGGTAAGTGTTCAACTCAGGAAAACAGAATAAAGAACAAAAAAGTAAATTACATGGAAGAAAATTGGAAGATAAGAATAAAAAATTAATTAGTTTGGTAGAAAAGAAAGAAACCATAGAAAAGATTAACAAAATCAAAAGTTGGTTCTTTAGGGGAGAAAATAGTGAATACAATGATAAAATATCAACAGTGGTCAAGAAAAGAAACAAACTATTTTAGGAACAAAATGGGAATACAACAATTATACAAATGAATTAGAAATTACAATGATCATAAGATAATACTATAATTAAATTTATGCCAAGGAACTTGAAAACTTACAAGTGAATAATTTCTTAGAAAATGGATCAAAAGTGACTAAAGAAAAAAACAATAACCAATAAACATCAATGAAATTGAATTGGTTGTCAAGAGTTTTTTTTCTTTAAAAGACACAAGGCTCAGGCAGTTTTACAGAAAAGTTTTCTAAAACTTCAAGGACCAAGTAATTCCTACCTTTTATAAACTATATCAGTGAATTAAAAAGTAGAAGAGAAATAGGTAAGATATCTTAGAAGAATGAAGCAGCATAATCTGCCCACCTAATAATTTTCCTATAAAGTTAAAATAATTAAGATGCTGGGTCTTGATAGGAAGGGAAGCAGAATAGAATAGACATTATGATTGATGTATGTACATTCCATGCATGTATTATATGTCAAAATACATTCTGCTGTCATGTATGACTAAAAAATAAATAAATAAATTGTATGATAAAAAAAAGATGCTGGGTCTTGGTGCAGGGAGGGAAAATACCAATGGACTAGAATAGAGAGCCCATAAGCATACCCATATGTTCATGGAAAGTGGACATACATCAGAGGAGGAGTTTCAGATTGATGAGGTAAAGGAAGTATCATTTAATATATTGTTCTAATAGAATAATTATGAGATGGTGAAAATAAAATTAAACCTCCATTACACATAATACAAAAAATAAATGACATGGGTAGAAATTTCTGTGACCATAGGACACAGAAGGTTTTGTTAAACAAGATAGAAAAACGCAAACCATAAATGAAATAACTGATAAATTTGATTTTGTAATAAAACATTCTGCACAGAGGCACCATACATTATTTTGAAAATATAACATTGAATGAAAAAAACAAGTTGCCTCATTATTCAGCATGAGCTCATTAGTTAAACATTGGAAAACATACAAACCAATGATATATATTGCTTATGGTTGTATGTGTGTGTAGTATAAAAATTATTATGAACATAAATAGGAACTTTGATACAGATGTCCTAACAGGAAGAAGAGACAAGTGGGAAGAAGAATTATGGAGGATGCAATGGGGTTCTCAACTCTCTATCTCTGAAATGATTTCCAGGATCAACTGCCTTGTGACCTACATCAGGTCTTTTAATTTTTCATTACCTCAGTTCCTTTATCTGTAATTTGGGGATAATTATATTTCTTAACTTACAGTGTTACTATGAAAATCATATAAAATAACACATGTAATGTGTTTTTCACTGTTCCTGAAACATTAAGCACTGAATATACTTTGGCTCTTATGATCATTTCCAATAAGCCTGCCAGGTTTGATTTTGGGGGCATTTTTTTTTTACTATTTTTTATATTGTTTCATTTGAAATAATTTCATACTTTAAGAAATAGTTACAAAGAACTCCAATTTATCCATCACTCAAATTTCACCACAATTGCTTAATCATTCTCATTCTACTATTTTGGTAAAAAAGTTTTGATGAATGAGTTATCAAACCATCATACAGCCTATGTTACAGTAAAAAACGGTCTATTTGGTATTGGCAAGGATTTGGGGAACAGGGTACACTCATACATTGCTGGTGGGACTGAAAATTGGTGTAACCATTATGGAAAGCAGTATGGAGATTCCTCAGAAAACTTGGAATAGAACCACAATTTGGTCCAGCTATCCCAGTCCTTGGTTTATGCCTGAAGGACTTAAAAACACCATACTATAGTGATACAACCACATCAATGTTTATAGCAGCTCAACTCACAATAGCTAAACTATGGAACCAACCTAGGCATCCTTCAACAGATGAATGGATAAAAAAAATGGAGTACATATACACAAAGGAATATTACTCAGCCTTAAAGAAGAATGAAATTATGGCATTTGCTGGTAAATAGATGTAGCTTGTGACTATCATGCTGGGTGAAATAAGCCTAATCCCAAAGAACCAAGGGCTGAATGTTTTCTCTGATATGCAGATGCTAATTCACAATAAGGGTGGCAGGGAAGAATAGAGGTACTCTGGATTAGACAGAGAGGGGTGAAGGGAGGGGAGGGGGTTTTCAGGTAGAAAGGATAGTAGAATGAATCAGACATTATTATCCTATGTGCATAAATGATTACATGACTGGTGCAACTCTACATCATGTACAACCAGAAGAATGAGAAGTTATACTCCATTTATGTATGATGTGTCAAAATGCATTCTACTGTCATGTACAACTGATGAGAACAAATAAAAATTTTAAAAATGGACTATTTGGAAGGCAGTATATTGCCTGATTAAGAATATACACATTGTATTTTGATAGTACTCGATGGGATGCCAGCTTTTCTACTGGCCAACCTGTGATTTTGGATAAGTCACGTAACCTCTCTTACTCTGAGACTAAAGTCAGCACAGTGCAGCATCACTGGCTAGAGATCCATGCTCTGAACCAATAAAAATTGCCAATATTTGTGAGCTGGGACTATTTCAGAGGCATTTGCTGAAAATCTTAGATAGACCTGACTTTAAAATAGCTGTCCAGCCTACCCTAATGGTTGGAGAGATCCAGGTCATAGCATTTTTCATTGGAACCAGAGTCAGATAAATGAGACTGAAATTCAGTTGCCAGAGGCCAAACTTCAAATTTTCTTGATTTTTCTTTTGGAATATGTGTGTGTGTAAGCTAACACGTGTTTTTTTTATTTGTTTGATTTTTTCCAAGTCATCAAACCCAGCTTCCTTTGTCATATTTTTTCTCCTTCTTGTTCTTTTCAAAAGCTTGTAGGCAGAGCTGTTATTTTTCTCTATAGAGGAAAAAGCCCAGTGATATCACCATTCCATGAGATTCTGACTAAGCAGCAATATACAAACCTGGCAGAAGTAATAACCTATCAAGAGTAATTTACTGAGAGCAAGAAGAAAATTTGCATGTTGTAGAATATTGAATCCTAAAGGTAAATCTGAGGAACTTTGACAGTTTTAGCAAATAAATATATCCATAGGATTTACTTATGTCTGAGTACATACTTACAAACATATATGTTCCATGACTATATAAACATAATGATATATGATATAATCATAAATAGTATTTATATATTTGTTTAATATATAATATAATATAATATAATATCTATTTGTTCACGTATATGAAATGTTTAGGGAAAGTGTTATTGATCCATGGAAACCAGAAATATGG
The DNA here is from genome assembly GCF_021218885.2 of Marmota monax. Lineage (NCBI taxonomy): Eukaryota > Metazoa > Chordata > Mammalia > Rodentia > Sciuridae > Marmota > Marmota monax. The sequence goes on along the minus strand of NW_026695225.1, from coordinate 2,389,918 downwards.
GAGTCTTAGAACACCAAAATGAAAGGATTCTCCAACATTAATCCCCATCCCAATTTTACAGATACGTAAACTGAAGGACTCAAATTCTTATAGCAAGTTAATAGCAGAACTAGGATTAGAACTCAGATCACTCAGGCTAACTGAGCTTCCTCTTACCTGTTCTGATGCTCCAAATGGAAGGGGACAGTGAAAGAAACCTCCTTTGTCCTTACTATGTAGCAAGTTTTTACCATGCACTGTTTATTTTCTGTTTTGTTTTAAATTCAGGAACAAAATAACAGCTAAAGGTCCAATGGGAAATGACAATGAAATTCCCTTCCTATGATTATCAACCCTGTTGGAGTACAGGGGCCCAAGAAAAATGGTCACTTAAATATTTTGCTGATGTGCTCCCTCTTGAGTCAGAAGAACCTACTCATAGCATTCATTTATGAGTTACTGTTAATCCAACCTGGTTAGAAAATGGGATGGAGGAGCTGGGGTTGTGGCTGGTGGTAGAGTGCTTGCCTAGTATATGCGAGGCACTGGGTTCGATTTTCAGCACCACATAAAAATAAATAAATAAAATAGAGGTATTGTGTTCAACTACACCTAAAAGGAATATTTAAAAAAAAAGAAAATAGGATGGAGAGGAATAAGCATTAACGTATCTATTTCAGAATGTTAATTTAACAATAACTTGCAGAGATAGGTCAGTACTCTTAAACAGTGGAAACTGGCCATCTTTGAGCTGTACCCATAGCAGGAGACAATCAGCTTTTCTAGCCTGGGGTAGCTTGGTATGGTTGGAATCTTGTTAAAACTTGGGCCTTGGGAAGCTTGCACCTAGAAATCTAACTGCAGTACCAGGACTAGAAAGGCCTTAGAAACAGTGATGGAGAGGCAAAAATGCTCTGAGAAAACTTCTTCTACCTTGTAGATTTAATGACACTTGCTTTGATTAGAGGCCTTCAAATATCAAGTTTTATACTAATGTTTTAGTTCCTTATTGTTGTTATCACAAATCACCACAAACTTAGTATCTCAAAACAACACTAACTAATTACTTTACAGTATGTCAAAAGTGCAAATCAGCTCTTAGTAGGCTAAAATCAAGGTGTTACGAGGGCCATGTTCCTTCTGATGCTCTTGAAGAAAATCAATTTCTTGCCTATCTCAGCTTCTAAAGGCCACTTACATTCTTTGACCAGTGGTTGTTTCATCCAGACTTCTGCTTCTATTGTCACATGGTCTAGTCTCTTTCTGACTCTGACTCCCCCATCTTCCTTTTGTGAGAATCCTTTGACTATATTGCTTCTACTCATATAATCCAGGATCATCTGCCCATCTCAAGATCCTGAGTTTAAATATATCTTTTTCCCAACAAGATAACAGGTTTCAGAAATTTGGATGTATACATGTTTTTAATTTTTTTGTAGTTGTAGATGGACAGAATGCCTTTATTTTATTTTATTTGTTTATTTTTATATGGTGCTGAGGATCAAACCCAGTGCCTCACGCATGCTAGGCAAATGTTCTGCCACTAAACTACAGCCCCAGCCCCATGGATGTATACATCTTTGGGGGTGGCATTATTCTTCAGTTTATCACAACTAATAAAATTTTTTCAAGTGAAATCATGTGAGGAATAGCAATATATAAATGATATCAGAGCTCCTGTATTTAATGTTTTACCCATTCAACTGCCATTACTTCCTTCCCATGACTGTCTCAGAATCACCTAAAGTAAAAGCTTGTGACTCCAGATCCAAGCTGAATAAAACTGATTTATACCTGAAGGGAAGACACCATTTGGAAACACCCCAGCCACCACCTCCTTGCTGTTATAATTTTCAGTGAAACCTGATGCCTCTTAATGCTTACCATTGAGCTCCACCAGGCAAAAAACCTTGCTCACTTATCCCAGCACCCCCAGAAGCTGAGGTCCTCAGTATTTGTTGAATGAAGGTATGACTAATCAATTAATGGTGAATAAAAACTGCTTAGCCAGCATCCATTTCCTGTTTCTCTGCTCACAGTTATTCATGAGTTAGACTTACATATCAGCATTATTGGAAATAAAAAAGCAAAATGGAACTCTGTCTCTTTCCCTTTCTTGCCATATCTAGCCCCAAACCATTTATACACAAGAACACAGAGTTCAATTGCTTGCCATGAATATTAATAGAATTTATTCTTTGAAATCATTATCATGGACATGTTATTTGCACATCATGGAAGTAAATACTGGTATTCTAATATTTTATCTTCCTCTTTCCCAGAATCTCATTCTTAGATTAGAAAATAGAACAAAGAATGTTAGAGATGAAGTGGCTTTGGTGCTTTAGAGGCCATCTAGTACAGGTGATGTACAGATGAAAGTCTTTCTAGAGATCCAATGTACAGTGTAAGGACCATAATTAATAATACTCTATTGTGTACTTGAAATTTTCCAAGAGTTAGATCTTAACTGTTCTCAAAACACACACACACACACACACACACACACACACACACACACAAATGGTAGCTATATGAAGAGATGGATATATGAATTAGCTTGACTCTAGTAATCAGTTCAGAGTATATATGTATATCAACACATCACATCACATATGCAAAATTTCAATTAAAAATTTACATAGTAAGAAGCAGAGAAGGGATTGATTCAGTACTACAGAGCACAGTTTTAGATCTAAAGCAGAAATCACGTCTTCTGCTCCTGAATCTAGTGTATCTTCCATTGTTACTATGGTTGTGTAAAGAAGCTGTATGTGAATAATTATATCTAGAAGAATATTAGCTATAGAGATTTTTTAAAACCTGAAGTTTTGAGAATGGACAATTTTTGTAAATTTAAGTTTTGCAAACTGGTGTCTCTTAGAATTAATCCACTCCAAATCCTATAGTTTGATTCAGTTGAACTGATAAGTCTTTACGTTTTTATATGTAGAAACTTCATTTTTATTGGTATATAACAATTACATAGAATAGTGGGTTCCATTTGGCACATTTGTACATGCACATAACCTACTTTGGTCAAGTTCTTTCCTCAATACCTTCCCTTGTCCTCCTCTCCCCTCCTCCCTCCCTCTGCCTGCCTTCCTCTATCCTACTAGTTTCTGTTATGTTTTTATGAGATTTTCTTTTCCATTTTTTTCCTCTAGCTTCCATGTATGAGAGAAAACAAATGACCCTTTACTGAGTCTCACTTACTCTGATTAATATGATGCCCTCCATGAACTGGTAAGCATTTAAATAGGGCAAGTATACTCCATTTCACCAATATCCCCACCACTCCTTGTGGTCTTACATTTATCCCATTTCAGTCACTGGTTATATATTTGGAACTTGTACTTTTGAAATTTTAACCCTACCACATGTAATCAAAATATAAAAATCACTGTTTGCCTTTACAAATTCTGAGTGTGTTTCACAATGCAAGTGGTATAAATATTTGTTTAACCAGCCATGTGTCTTAAAGATTTATGATTCAGAAAATAATTATCACAATTAACATATATTTTGGTTAGTGATGGAGAAGAAAAAGATATAAAGCAGACCATATCTTTATCTCTTCCTCTAAAATAATCATTATAATTTCTTCTTACCTGGTCTTTTATTTCCAATCCCTTTAAAATCCTCAGTTCTATTTCCAATTGAGATTAGTCTTAGATAACAAATGACTGTGACTTTGACAGAATAACCATATAGCACATGGTGAAAAAAATTGCAAAGCTGGATATCATGTAAATTCTTGAGCATGAAATAAATGTGAATAGTGTGATCAGAGCTGTGCTCTTATATCAGAGGAAGACTGGGAATGGTAACTAGAAACTGATTGAGCACATATAATGAAGTTCAGAGGGGAGGCTGTATTTCATGTGACATGAATGCCCAAAGTCTCATCTTAGATATAACAGAGAGCAAGTTTCAGGCAGCGAATGAGAAAAAGGCCAGGTGCAGTGGCACATGCCTGTAATCTCAGCAGCTTGGAGAGACTGAGGCAGGAGGATCACAAGTTCAAAGCCAGCCTCGGCAACATAGTGAGGGCCTGTCTCAATGTAAAAGAATAAAATAAAATAAAAAAGGCTGGTAATATGGCTCAGTGGTTAAGTGACCATGGTATACCCCCCCTCCAAAAAAAATGAGGAAAAAAAATCTATCCCTGGTAAAGATTGGGCTACCTGTATCCTGCTCTGCAATATATAGGCTTTTAATAACTAAAGTTGGGCAGAGCTGGGATAAACAGGAGTTGACAGTTACTACACCTTGGGGCACATTGCTGGCACTTGGTAAAAGCACATTGCTTGAGACTACTTATTAGAGATAACCTCAATATATCCAGTAAAATTATTCAGGCATACCTTGGAGATATTACAAGTTTGGTTCCAAACCATTGCACTAAAGCAAATATCATAATAAAGTAAGTTACATGAATTTTTGTTTTTCCGTAAACTTAAAAGTTATGCTTACACTATACATAGTCTATTGAGTGTGCAATAGCATTATGTCTAGAAAACAATGTACATATTTTAATTTAAAAATACTTTATTGCTAAAAATGCTAACAATCATCTGTGCTGTTGGAAAAATGGTGCTTATAGACTTATTTGATTCAGGATTGCCACAAACCTTCAATTTGTAAAATTCAAAATATCTTCAAACCACAATAAAGCAAAAAACAGTAAAATGAGGCATATGAGAAAAGGGAGGAAGTACAGAATGAAATTGACCAAATTGTTTTATGTACATATATGAACATACCACAGTGAATTTCACCTTTATGTATATATGCAAAACACCAATTAAAAATAATAAATAAATATGAAGAAGACCAGTATTGTAGAGGAAGGGGAACAGGGGGTAGGGGGAAGGGAGGGGAAGGGGAAGTACTGGGGACTGAAATGGAGCCAACTATAACCCTTGCAGGTATGATTATGTTAAAATGAACCCCAATATGATGTATAACTATGCACTAATGAAAACCTTTTTTAAAAAGAAGCATACCTGTAATGGCTCCAGGTTGTGGTTCCAGACATGCATGCATACCTAACAACATTGAACAGCCTCAGAACTCTAAGCACAGTGCACCACATGGAATATTTTTGGACTTTATGATTTTATTTGGAAATTTATATCTGATATTTGGTCAAAGCTTAAAGTTTCCAGGGCTTTGAAGTAATCCTGAATCCTAAAAAGTGAACCTTCAAAAGCTTTGACTCTGCCACAAGGCATTGATGTGATCTATAAACAAGAAGAGAACACATTTTGAAAAGGAAAAAAAAAGTGCCAAGTTCCAACATTAGGTGTAGCATGCAGGATTCCATTTCTATTCCAGTAGCAGTCACATCCATAAAGAACATAACTCTTGGCAAAGCCATCTTGGAAAAAGGCATGAGCAGGAAAGCAGGGTAGAATATCTGGCTATGCTGCAGATATCATATGGCTGGGGGACTTCCCCAGTGATCTACTCCATGGAGATAACATGTCATAAAACTGATGGGGAGAGAAATGCAATTTTCTCCAAAAATGTCTCCTGGGAGACTTAGATATATTAGCTCCATGAAGACAAGACCTCTGTTTATGATGCTTACCATTATATGTGTGCATTGCAGACTATGTGCCTGGCACGTAGTTGGTGCTTGTGGGGGACTCCCCAAAACCCCAATGAATACCACTTCATTTTATCATCCACATTCTGAACAAGTTGGAAAATACATAAAACAGTGTTGTATGGATTTACTACTTCATCATGGAGGTCAGGCTAGAGAACCTAGACTGATGGGCAAGTCAAAGTTTCTGATAAGTGAATTTCAGAAATAAGGCTGACTTTTCCACTTAAATATAGGCAGCACCGGAAGACAGGGTGCCCACCAGGAGGAGCAGATTGCAACACCTGCTCTCATCAGTATGATCACTCCCAAGACAAAGGAAGGCTGAACAGAGTTGGGAATATCCAGGTAATCTGTCTACATTTGCCAATCAAATAAGTGTTTCTCACTTGTGGTGTTCAATAAATGTTTGATGAAAGATTACATTGAGTAGAGCGTGTGGCAGATGCACTACAGAAGGTCAGAAAGAACTTCTTGGCCATTAGTGTAGTCAAAGGACAAATATGGCCTGATCCTCATGCCTTCCTGAAGAAGTCTGGGATAGCCCAAATGAGGTTCTTATGTAAAGAGAACCTTGGATTCCACAGTATGCTTCTATGGCACCAGGCAATAGATCTTCTCACATGTAAATAAAAAGAGAGAAAGGCTACCTTGACTCTTGGAGAGGGCGTGTCAGGAAAATAAGACATACTTACCTGAGATAAGGCAAATTCAATTGGGGAGCAGGGAAAAGGTTGTTGGTACAGCTTGAATATGAAAGCTCTTTCCTCCCCTCTGAAACTGGATGAAGCAAAAGAGATACATTAACCCAAAGCAAGTTTCATGCTGTTTTGCTTTGCTTTATGGAATACCTGTTAATGCCATCTATTTCTAGTCATGTGTTTCTCATTGAACTAATATCCAAGACTAGATGAAGAAGACAAGCCAAGGGTCCTAATTCTTACAAGAAGTTCAGAAGGGGTTACCTTTTTCCTGAAACCTCTCAGATGAGGCATGGAAGACTTGAAAGGGAAAACATTTGATTCTTCATTCTCTTAAAGAAAAGGGTTCAGTAACTGACAGGGATTGGAAAAGTCTTTTATGGTTACTACACTTTTGAGGTAATAAGAAGAGTAGGTTCTTCAGGGGACACATTTTTTCCCCTCAGGTAAGTTGTATATAAAGAAGATGCACTATCATTGTGAGCACCGGTTATGTGGCTCCAAGGCCTGGTCTTAACTGCAGAACTTACATTTGTATCATCCATTAATGGCAATCACCTACATTTAATCTTAACTCTTTTTTGCTTCCAGGCTTTGATTAGATCATCTTTGTTAACTTACTGTTAATGTAATCTGAAAATCAAATTCTGAGTCTAAAATTTGCATCAAAAATCTAATGCTCTGCCTAATTTTCATTATGTCACAACTATAAGTGCTCTCTTGACCCTGCTTAGGCTTCATAAAGAATTAAAGAGATAGCTTTAGATTCAATATTTATATGTAGTCATTCATTAATTCAACATTTCTTGAGAACCTACTGTTTGTCAGGCTTTGTGTTCTTTAAACCTTTTACCTATACCATCTTGTTAACTTATAGCAACCCTGCAAGGTTGAGGTATCCTCTCAATTTCCCAGATGAGGAATCATCTCATTAGAGAGATGTAGTCACTTGCTCAAGTTCCACAGAAAATAAATGGTGGAGCTCAGATTCACACCCAGGTCTACTAGCTGCCAAGCTCCACGGGTTCTTTCTAATAATACGCTCAACTGCTTCCAGCTGCCTGTAGCTCATCTCCAGATCAGGGGACCCTGTCCATGTTTATGTGGTGCTCACTTGGTTTATTACTATTTTTCTCCCAGTTGAAATGAAAACAGAAGCTGTCCCATAACAATAGGATGGGTGACTAATGGTAAAGGTTGCTAACTGATTTCCTCTTTCAGGAATTACAAAATGGCCCTGTTTTATGTTATTTGCTTCTTTTTCTGTAAACTTCTGAGTGGGACAAAATCTAGCATCACTATAATACATTTTAGAGCTTCCTTAAATAAGTACTGAGACTACTACATGGCCTTGTTTGATAGAGATTCCATTCACAAATTGGAGCTTATATTAGAAAAGAACCTTTGTTGATGTTTTTAGCCAATCACTAGCAAATATTTTAAATGGATACTTAAGGCAGTTTTATACAGACCCAACACGAGCAGTGATATAGAATCTGGTCTCTGTAGTTACGTGTTAATGTCAAACTCCATGAATTTGAGGTCCTGGCCACTTAACTCCCCAATTTTTGGTGGCTAAGAGGCTGGAAAATGAAAGGGTTGGTGTGATATGATTCTTGAAGCTCAGGATGACTCAGGATTAAGTTAGATTTTATCTCCAAGTTGAAATATCCTGAAACATTCTTTTCTTCACTCTTCCACACAGGTACACTCAAAAAACAGATAAGGATATTTGGGAAACATGAGATTGGAATTACTCAGTGGATTCCAGGGTCCTGGTGGAGCCAGCCAGCACATTCTTGAGTGTGGCTTTCCATCCCAGCTGACCCAAGATAAATCATCTAACAGGGTGCATCTCATATTACCCATTAGAGCATTTCTATAACTCTGATACAGATTGATGTTTTTATTTTGGTAAACAGAATTCTTGTACAAATGCTCTCATTAAAGAAGCCTTGTGGAGAATTCTTTTATAATCTGAAAAAGCCTTTTGCAATGCAAATATGCTCTGTTTGCATTGTTCTGAGTTTTGGGGCTAGAATTTTCTCAAAGAAAGAATATTAGTAATACCACAATCAGAGACATATTGTTTATTTATAAGCTACTCATTTTAGAACATGGCTCACCTAGAAATTCATATCCCATTGTTTTTCTTCATTGTTAATGAGTCTTGAGAAATATTGACTTTTCCTTAGAGCCTCTTAACATTGTAACATACAACTTTGGAAACTTTTCAGGGGATTCTCAAAATTGACCACAATAATAATCAAGCAGATCTTTAAATAAAAGGGAAGCCAGGTTTCAAAGATCAAGATAATGATACTTTTTTTTTTGTTTGCTTTTTCTTTACAAAATGAAGTACTGTCATTGTCCCTGTGCTTTCCAAATAGTGGAGGAAGAGTTTTCTCTTATTTTTAAACTGGAATTAGGACATTGAAATCTTTAAAAAATAAGTCTGTTGAAATCAGAAAAGTTCTGCCTTTAAAAATAATTGCTGGCCGCCCCCTCCCCCTGCACCGGCAAGGTAGAGGGAACTGTGACCACGCACAGAGCAGGCCCAGCGGCCTGCTGAGGGGCAGAGCCACCCCCCACCCCCCGCGCCTGCCAGGTGACCACCGACAGAAAAGGCCCAGTGGCCCGCGGTGGGACAGAGCTTCCAATCACTCCTGCAAGGTAGGCGGGCCTGCGACCCACCGGCAGAAGAGGAGCAGCGGCCTGCTGAGAGGCTGAGCCGCCCCCTCCCCCTGTGCCGGCAAAGTAGAGGGAACTGTGACCACGCACAGAGCAGGCCCAGCGGCCTGCTGAGGGGCAGAGCCGCCCCACACCCCCCGCGCCTGCCAGGTAGGTGGAACGGTGACCACCGACAGAAAAGGCCCAGTGGCCCGCGGCGGGACAGAGCTTCCAATCACTCCTGCAAGGTAGGCGGGCCTGTGACCCACCGGCAGAAGAGGAGCAGCGGCCTGCTGAGAGGCTGAGCCGCCCCCTCCCCCTGCACCGGCAAGGTAGAGGGAACTGTGACCACGCACAGAGCAGGCCCAGTGGCCTGCTGGGGGGCAGAGCCACCCCCCACCCCCCGCGCCTGCCAGGTAGGTGGAACTGTGACCACCGACAGAAAAGGCCCAGTGGCCCGCGGCGGAACAGAGCTTCCAATCACTCCTGCAAGGTAGGCGGGCCTGCGACCCACCGGCAGAAGAGGAGCACCGGCCTGCTGAGAGGCAGAGCCGCCCCCTCCCCCCCGTGCCTGCAAGGTAGACGGAACTGTGACCACCATCAGAACAGGCCAGACCCGCAACCGAAAGACAGAACAGGCCCAGTGGCCTGAGGAAGGGTAGAGCCGCCCCCCCCCCCGCGCCTGCAAGGTAGGCGCACCTGCGACCCACTGGCAGTACAGCCCCAGAGGCCTGCAGAGGGGCAGTGCCGCTGCCTGCGCCTGCAAAGTAGACAGAACTGTGACCACCGACAGAACAAGCCTAGCGGCCCGCAGAGGGACAGAGCCGCCGCCCGCGCCTGCGAGGGAGACTTTGCAACTATACAAGACCAATATAAATATATAGGGGGAAAATTCAATAGCACAACAGTTTCACCAAGTAGAAAGGAACGCGAACAGTATGAAGAGACAAGGAAAGAAAGGACCACAAGCATTGCAGGTCAACTCAACGTTAGAAGAGGTAATAGCTGCAGCAGATGGAATGTCAGATAAAGAATTCAGGATATACATGCTTCAGATGATCTGGAGTCTCAAGGAAGACATCAGACAGCAAAATCAGACAATGAAAGATCACTTCAACAATGAATTACATAAACAAATCCAAGAAGCAAAAGATCAACTATACAGGGAAATAGAGGTTATAAAAAACAAACAAACAGAAATCCTAGAAATGCAGGAAGCAATAAGCCAACTTAAAAACTCAATTGAGAATACTACCAGCAGAGTAGAACACTTAGAAGACAGAACATCAGACAATGAAGATAAAGTATTTCAACTTGAAAAGAACATAGACAGCTCAGCAAGACTGTTAAGAAACCATGAGCAGAACATCCAAGAAATATGGGATAACATCAAGAGACCAAATTTAAGAGTCATTGGGATACAGGAAGGGACAGAGTTTCAAACCAAAGGAATGAGCAATCTATTCAATGAAATAATACGAGAAAACTTCCCAGACTTGAAGAATGAGACAGAACCCCAAATCCTAGAAGCCTACAGGACGCCAAATGTACAAAATCATAAGAGACCCACACCTAGACACATTATAATGAAGATGCCCAACATACAGAATAAGGAGAGAATTTTAAAAGCTACAAGAGAAAGGAAGCAGATCACATTTAGGGGTAAGCCAATCAGGATAACAGCTGATCTTTCAACACAGACTCTGAAAGCTAGAAGATCCTGGAATAACATATTTCAAACACTGAAAGAAAATGGGTTCCAACCAAGAATTGTGTATCCAGCTAAATTAAGCTTCAGGATGGAAGATGAAATTAAAACCTTCCACGATAAACAAAAGTTAAAAGAATTTGCAGCTAGAAAACCATCTCTTCAAAACATCCTTGGCAAAACATTACAGGAAGAGGAAATGGAAAATAACAATGAAAACCAACAGTGGGAGGTAGGACACTAAAGGGGGGAAAATAATCAAAGAGGAAAACAAACCATGTTTAGTAACATAAATAAACAAATATGGCTGGAAGAACAACCCATATCTCAATAATAACCCTAAATGTTAATGGCTTAAACTCACCAATCAAGAGACACAGGCTAGTAGAATGGATCACAAAACAAGACCCAACAATATGCTGCCTACAGGAGACGCATTTGATAGGAAAAGACATACATAGGTTGAAGGTGAAAGGTTGGGAAAAATCATATCACTCATATGGACTTCGGAAACAAGCAGGAGTATCCATACTCATATCAAATAAAATAGATTTCAAGCCAAAGTTAATCAAAAGGGATAAAGAGGGACACTACATACTGCTCAAGGGAACCATACACCAACAAGACATAACAATCATAAATATATATGCCCCTAACAATGGTGCAGCTATGTTCATCAAACAAACTCTTCTCAAGTTCAAGAGTCTAATAGACCACCATACAATAATCATGGGAGACTTCAACACACCTCTATCACCACTGGACAGATCTTCCAAACAAAAGTTGAATAAGGAAACTATAGAACTCAATAACACAATTAATAACCTAGACTTAATTGACATATATAGAATATACCACCCAACATCAAGCAGTTACACTTTTTTCTCAGCAGCACATGGATCCTTCTCAAAAATAGATCATATATTATGTCACAGGGAAACTCTTAGACAATATAAAGGAGTAGAGATAATACCATGCATCCTATCTGATCATAATGGAATGGAACTGAAAATCAACGATAAAAGAAGGAAGGGAAAAGAATACATCACTTGGAGAATGAACAATAGGTTACTGAATGATCAATGGGTTATAGAAGACATCAAGGAAGAAATTAAAAAATTCTTAGAGATTAATGAAAACACAGACACAACATATAGGAATCTATGGGACACATTGAAAGCAGTTCTAAGAGGAAAATTCCTTGCTTGGAGTTCATTCCTTAAAAAAAGAAAAAAACAACAAATAAATGATCTCATACTTCATCTCAAAATCCTAGAAAAAGAAGAGCAAAACAACAGCAAAAGAAGTAGAAGGCAAGAAATAATTAAAATCAGAGCTGAAATTAATGAAATCGAAACAAAAGAAACAATTGAAAAAATTGACAAAACTAAAAGTTGGTTCTTTGAAAAAATAAACAAAATCGACAGACCCTTAGCCATGCTAGCGAAGAGAAGAAGAGAGAGAACTCAAATTACTAACATACGGGATGAAAGAGGCAATATCACAACAGACACTTCAGAAATACAGAAGATAATCAAAAATTATTTTGAATCCTTATACTCCAATAAATTAGAAGATAGTGAAGGTATAGATAAATTTCTTAAGTCATATGATCTGCCCAGATTGAGTCAGGAGGATATAGACAACCTAAACAGACCAATATCAATTGAGGAAATAGAAGAAACCATCAAAAGACTACCAACTAAGAAAAGCCCAGGACCGGATGGGTATACAGCAGAGTTTTACAAAACCTTTAAAGAGGAACTAATACCAATACTTTTCAAGCTACTTCGGGAAATAGAAAAAGAGGGAGAACTTCCAAATTCATTCTACGAGGCCAACATCACCCTGATACCTAAACCAGACAAAGACACTTCAAAGAAAGAAAACTACAGACCAATATCTCTAATGAACCTAGATGCAAAAATCCTCAATAAAATTCTGGCCACTCGGATACAAAAACTTATCAAAAAAATTGTGCACCATGATCAAGTAGGATTCATCCCTGGGATGCAAGGCTGGTTCAATATACGGAAATCAATAAATGTTATTCACCACATCAATAGACTTAAAAATAAGAATCATATGATCATCTCGATAGATGCAGAAAAAGCATTCGACAAAGTACAGCATCCCTTTATGTTCAAAACTCTAGAAAAACTAGGGATAACAGGAACATACCTCAATATTGTAAAAGCAATCTATGCTAAGCCTCAGGCTAGCATCATTCTGAATGGAGAAAAATTGAAGGCATTCCCTCTAAAATCTGGAACAAGACAGGGATGCCCTCTCTCACCACTTCTGTTCAACATAGTTCTCGAAACACTGGCCAGAGCAATTAGACAGACGAAAGAAATTAAAGGCATCAAAATAGGAAAAGAAGAACTTAAATTATCACTATTTGCAGATGACATGATTCTATACCTAGCAGACCCAAAAGGGTCTACAAAGAAACTATTAGAGCTAATAAATGAATTCAGCAAAGTGGCAGGATATAAAATCAACACGCATAAATCAAAGGCATTCCTGTATATCAGCGACAAATCCTCTGAAATGGAAATGAGGACAACCACTCCATTCACAATATCTTCAAAAAAAATAAAATACTTGGGAATCAACCTAACAAAAGAGGTGAAAGACTTATACAATGAAAACTACAGAACCCTAAAGAGAGAAATAGAAGAAGATCTTAGAAGATGGAAAAATATACCCTGTTCATGGATAGGCAGAACTAACATCATCAAAATGGCGATATTACCAAAAGTTCTCTATAGGTTTAATGCAATGCCAATCAAAATCCCAATGGCATTTCTGGTAGAAATAGAGAAAGCAATCATGAAATTCATATGGAAAAATAAAAGACCTAGAATAGCAAAAACAATGCTAAGCAGGAAGTGTGAATCAGGCGGTATAGCGATACCAGACTTCAAACTATACTACAGAGCAATAGTAACAAAAACAGCATGGTACTGGTACCAAAACAGGCGGGTGGACCAATGGTACAGAATAGAGGACACAGAAACCAATCCACAAAACTACAACTACCTTATATTTGATAAAGGGGCTAAAAGCATGCAATGGAGGAAGGATAGCATCTTCAACAAATGGTGCTGGGAAAACTGGAAATCCATATGCAACAAAATGAAACTGAATCCCTTTCTCTTGCCATGCACAAAAGTTAATTCAAAATGGATCAAGGAGCTTGATATCAAATCAGAGACACACCGTCTGATAGAAGAAAAAGTTGGCTACGATCTACATACTGTGGGGTCGGGCTCCAAATTCCTCAATAGGACACCCATAGCACAAAAGTTAATAACTAGAATCAACAAATGGGACTTACTCAAACTAAAAAGTTTTTTCTCAGCAAAAGATACAATAAGAGAGGTAAATAGAGAGCCTACATCCTGGGAACAAATCTTTACTCCTCACACTTCAGATAGAGCCCTAATATCCAGAGTATACAAAGAACTCAAAAAATTAGACAATAAGAGAACAAACAACCCAATCAACAAATGGGCCAAGGACCTGAACAGACACTTCTCAGAGGAGGACATACAATCAATCAACAAGTACATGAAAAAATGCTCACCATCTCTAGCAGTCAGAGAAATGCAAATCAAAACCACCCTAAGATACCATCTCACTCCAGTTAGATTGGCAGCCATTATGAAGTCAAACAACAACAAGTGCTGGCGAGGATGTGGGGAAAAGGGTACACTTGTACATTGCTGGTGGGACTGCAAATTGGTGCAGCCAATTTGGAAAGCAGTATGGAGATTTCTTGGAAAGCTGGGAATGGAGCCACCATTTGACCCAGCTATTCCCCTTCTCGGTCTATTTCCTAAAGACCTAAAAAGAGCATGCTACAGGGACACTGCTACATCGATGTTCATAGCAGCACAATTCACAATAGCTAGACTGTGGAACCAACCTAGATGCCCTTCAATGGATGAATGGATAAAAAAAATGTGGCATTTATACACAATGGAGTATTACTCTGCATTAAAAAATGACAAAATCATAGAATTTACAGGGAAATGGATGGCATTAGAGCAGATTATGCTAAGTGAAGCTAGCCAATCCCTAAAAAACAAATGCCAAATGTCTTCTTTGATATAAGGAGAGTAACTAAGAACAGAGTAGGGTCGAAGAGCATGAGAAGAAGATTAACATTAAATAGGGATGAGAGGTGGGAGGGAAAGGGAGAGAGAAGGGAAAATGCATGGAAATGGAAGGAGACCCTCAGAGTTATACAAAAGTACATACAAGAGGAAGTGAGGGGAAGGGGAAAAATAATATAAGGGGGACAAACGAATGTCAGTAGAGGGAGCAGAGAGAGAAGAGGGGAGGGGAGGGGAGGGGAGGGGAGGGGGGATAGTAGAGGATAGGAAAGGCAGCAGAATACTACAGACACTAGTATGGCAATATGTAAATCAATGGATGTGTAACTGATGTGATTCTGCAATCTGTATATGGGGTAAAAATGGGAGCTCATAACCCACTTGAATCAAATTGTGAAATATGATATATCAAGAACTATGTATTGTTTTGAACAGCCAACAATAAAAAATTAAAAAAAAATAATAATAATAATTGCTGATGGATGTTGGGGGCTCTTTGCTTCTCAGTGTGCTAATTTGTGTGTTATGCTTCTATGTTCCCTTTGAGATACATGAGACATAAACAAAGACTGGGGAGACTGATGGAGATTTAGGATGTAGTCTTCTAAAAAAGAATGTACCAATTTTTAAGTGGAATTGGAAGGAGAGTAGTTTTTGGACAAAGCAATTGTTGCTAATCAAATCAAGTTATGTTTCATTATCACCAGCAATAAAAGAGAAAGAGGGACTTTATAAAGGAAGGGTGTTTTTCTTTGTGAATAGACATTACATGAAGAGGGCTAGCAATCCCACAAGGTCTCTTTCTTAAATGAGAGGGCTTTCCATAAAGTAACAAGGATAGAAGTAACAAGGATACACACCAGCAAACCTTGGGAGAACAAGGAGACCAGCCAAGGACAAGCAGGAATTCTAGAAAAAAATCTTATCTGAGGTAAGAAAATAAGTCCCAGGAAAGCTAATGGAGATAGAGTAGATTGTTGAGACGGCAAAGTGCTACATGGTAATTGTTTTAAAAGTTATTTGTAAATTGAGCTGAAGAGTTGTGAGTACAAACTGTCCAGCTGGCTGAGAAGGTGTATTCTCCAAGTTTCTGAGTAGAGCCTGGTGCCCAGAACAGTGAGCAAAACTCCCTGAAGGTGCTGCCAGGCTTCATGCCACCAAGTGCACAATATAGAATACACACACTTCATATTTGGACTAATCATTAGTACCCAAGATCATATGGCATTTTTGAGATGCCAACCTGGGTAGATACAGCTCAATTTATTCCTAACAGATTCAAATACAACTAGTGAGTAGGAGGGAACCATTTTGTCCAAATGTTAAATAGTCAGTAATGGCATCTTTAAAATTAAACTTAATGAGAATCCTCACAGGAGATGTTAAGGAGTAACTTCTATAAAGAGGTAAATCCACTCTCAATATGCTCTGCTTTCCTATATAAGAAAATAACAACTACTGTTTAAGTTAGCCTTTGTATTGTTGTGACCAAGACACCTGACAAGAACAACCTAGATGAGGATAAGTTTATTTGGGGCTGATGATTTCAGTGGCCTCAGTCCATAGATGCTTGATTCCATTGCCATGGGCCCAGGTGAGGCAGGATATCATGGGGGAAGGACCCAGAGGGTAAAGCTACTCAGCTCCTGGTAGGGCCAGGAAGCAGAGGGTGGGGGAAGGAGTCACATGAAAGGTATACCCTTCCAGGACACATTCCTAGTGATCCACCTCCTCTGGGCACACCTAACCTACCCACAGTTACCACACAGTGAGCCCATTATAGCTAGGATGGACTGATTAGGTCACAGGACTCATAATCTAATCATTTCACCTCTGAATGTTCCTGCATTAACAGGAATCTTTGGGAATACCTAATATCCAAATTATAACCACTACTTTTAAAAATATTTATTTTTTAAGTTGTAGTTTGACACATTACCTTTATTTATTTATTTTTATGTGGTGCTGAGGATCAAACCCAGGGCTTCGCAAGTGTTAGGAGAGCACTCTACCGCTGAGCCACAACCCCAGCCCATACATATAACAACTACTTCTGAAACAAAAATTGAATTATGATCTTGCATTCTCCAAGTTTCTCCAAGTTTGAATTAATTATGTATTTCTGTGGTTTTAAATAACTGTCTATTTCTCAATGACTTTTGCATCATCAAATTTCCTGCCTAGGATGGACCTTGAATTTTTTATCTGCTGCTTTAGTAGTTTTGCCTTGTGCTTTAATTTTTATGTATCCATATAGAGGTAATGACATTACTGGGAGGTACCTGAAAGAGAAGGTTCCTGTAATTCTAGAGCTAAGATAGTGTACCTGAAGTCTAAGAGCATTTTGCTTTGAAAAATTTGTTCATTCACTTATTTATATAATTATGTGTTTATAATAGCTCTGAAAACACATTTTATACTACAGGATTGAAAACTATCATTGCTGAGCCCTTCAAAAGTAATTGTAGGCATAAATTGTAGCTAATGCATAACTATTAGCCTTTAAAAGGAAAACTGCATGAAGCCAGAATTAGGACCAAATTAGTGATAAGTGGTAGTTATAAAAATGATGCTTGGAACTCCACCCAATTGGTAGTAACCCAGAGACCTGAAGGACCAGATGAACTGTACTGGTGGTGGCCTTGTCACTGGTATTTTCTGAACACATTGGTGGGCTTAGGAAAGGGAAAAGGGGTTGGGTGTGGTGGTGCATACCTGTAATCCCAGTTACTGGGAAGGCTGAGGCAGGAGTACTGCAAATTCAAGGCCAGCTTGGCAATTTAGCAAGACACTTAATGAGACCCTCAGCAAATTTGCGAGACCATGTCTCAAAATAAAAAATGAAAAGGGCTGGGGATGTAGCTCAGTAGGAGTGCCCCTGGGTTCAATCTGCAGTATCATAATTAATTAATTAAAATAAGTATGAAAAGATCTGGGGTGTAGCTCAGTGGTAAAACACCATTGGTTTCAAATCTCCAGTACCACAAAGTAAGTAAATATATAAATAGTCAAAGGTTTCGAGATGTAACTCAGTGGTAAAGTGCCCATAGGTTCAATCCCCAGTACCATAAAATAAATGTTAGTTAATTATAAAAGGACTGGGGATGTAGCTTAGTAGTAAAGAACCTCTGGGTTCAATCCACAGTACTTGCAAGGGAAAAGAATAAGAAGCTGGATTCCACAACTTAAGGCCAGTCACCAAAACAATGCATCTCAGCTAAAAGGGAGAACAGGAAGAGCTGGGCTGTTTCTTCACCCTGTATGATTGCGTCTGTGTTGCTAAATCTAATGGCTGTTTTCCAGTTCTCATGTACTTGACATCTGTCCCAGTAGTTACTGTAGACCATTCCCTCCTTGAAGCACTCTCTTTCCTAGCTAGTTCTTCTCAGTTTCCTAAGTTTATTCTGACTTTTAGCTGTTGCAGATTATTGGAGTTCTATCTTTGGTTTTCTTCTGTGCTCACTTTCCACTCTTGCTAGGTGAATTCATTCACTCCTTGGTTTCAGTTACCACCTTTGCACTGAACTGACAGCAGCCAGATTTCTATCTTCAGTTGGCAGCTTTTCCTCTGAGTTCCAGATTTACGTGTAAAACTGCACAGTTCCATGTCCCAAAGGAACCTCAGTTCAACATCTAAAAATGACCTCACCATCCTCTCACCCCATCCCAAACCTGCTCTTCCTCCTGGGTTTCCCCATCTCAGTAATCAGCTCCATCATCCACTTGGTATGAAAATCTGAAAGCGAGGATCCATTCCTGACCCCTCTCTCCCTCTCGCTCCATATCCAATTAGTCACCATGTGTTTCCAGGTATAATTCTGATAATCTTTCTCAAGTTAACCTCTCACCATCACCCTAGTCCATGCTATTATCATCCCTTATTGGATAATAGCATCATAACTTGTCTCTGCACTTTCATTTTGGTCTGCCTTCCCACAATCCATTCTACACATGGTGGCCAGATCTTTTGAAAACATAACTCAGACAGCATCACTCTTTGGCTTAAAATCCATCAACAGCTCCCCATTACCCTGAAAAGAAAGTCTGAATCCCTTACGATGGACACAGGACCTTGGTTATTCTAAACTCGTAAGCTCATCACATCATTTTGTACCATATCTTCCTTTGGTGACTACCCCCAGACACACTAGTCACCTCTCAACTCCTGAAACTTATTATATGATTTCCTTTGTTGGAACCTTCCCTTATTTTTCCTCTACCTCGAGTGATTTCTCCCACCCACTACCCTACTTCCTTCTGCCTTTGCCTAGTGCTATGGTTTGAATGAAGTTTATGTCCCAAAGTTTCATGTGTTGGAAGTTTGGTCCCCCAATGTGAAGGCACAGAGGTGGTAGGGCCTTCAAGATCAGATCACATCATGTAGGCAACAACACCCTTGGAAATGATTAATTTAGTCATCACAGGAACCAAGTTATTTCCCATGAAAGTAGGTTGTTTTGAAAGAGCAAACCTGGCCCCTTCCTGGTCTCTCACTTCCCCTTTTGCACATGTCCATTCCTTTTCTGTTTCTCTGATGTATTATAATATGGCCAGAGAGCCCTCATCAGATGCCAACACAATGCTTTTTGGACTTGACAGGAACCAGAGTCATGGGCTAAATAAACCTCTTTTCTTTATAAACTACTTCACCTCAGGTATTTTATTATAACAACACAAAACTAAGACACCTAAATAACTCTGCATTCTTCAGAGCTCATGTCACATATTACTTCCTTGGGGAAACCTCACTGATCCTCTACCCTGGGTCAGATTCCCATTCTCTGCTCTAGCTACCCAGTTCTTTTCTTCTCATCACTTAGATGCCAATCAAGTGGTTACAATAAGAAGTATGTAATTATAATTATGAAGTCCCTTTGCTAGACTGTAAGGGGACAGTGTCTTTTGATTCATCAGCATGATTCTAACACCTAGCGTAGGACTTGGCACAAAATATTGGCTCAATCCATACTAGTTAATTAAGTAGTAAATAGCTCTAATAACCTTGTATTTCGATTTCTTGTTTAATTGGCTGTCATTTTGGATCCCTGAAAGCATACCCTGTATCCCTCTTGCTTACCACTGTATGCTCAATGCCCACATCAGGGCCTAATGAAGGAGTGAGTCTGGTTCAGGAATAGATGCCAGCCTTGCCTTAGGGACAATGAGAAAGGTTACTGTAGGAGCCTGCTATGAATATCATGCCTGCAAGAGGCATACTACAGATTCTCAACAGGAGAAGCCACAGCTGGTAAGGCAGGCCTGCCCTCAGGAGACTCCTGGATTTAATCCTTTTGGGGCTCAGCTATCCCAAAAGTAGCTTCTAGAACAGGAACACTGAGTCAGGCCCTCCATTTTCCAGAGGGCTACAGAGTAGACACTTCACCAATGTGGGCGTAATAGTGAGGGCTAAACTGACACAAATAACAGGGGTGAGCAACAGCAAGCATCTAGGGAAACTTTGAAGGATAGCTTTTAAGGGAAAGAGAGGTGGGGACAGCAGAGAAGATGATTCTGATGGGGGAATAAAGTTACAGAGAATTAGGGAAGGATAAGAAGAAACCTCTAGGTATTGAATGTGTACCAGGTGCCAAGCACTGTACTAAGCATTTTATAGAGATTTTCTCATTTAGTCCTTGAAAGATTCTGTGGAGTAGGTGCTTCATTACAGAAGAGGAAACTGGGGCATAAAGTTATTAGGTAGTTTTATTAGAGTTTTGCAATTAGTAAGGTGGCAGAGTCATCTTGAACTTGAGTGTAGAGATTTGTTCTCTGGACAATAAAGATAATGGAATATACTTAAAACTATGGGACTTCAAATCATGGATCTTTGGTACCCTCACATGGAAACTGAGGAGGCTGGACACGAATGCCATTAAAGATGTTTCTTAGTCTTTCCATGGGGCAGTTATAGAAGTGGCCAAGGTCCCTTTCAGAGTAAACCGTCACCTCCCTGGGCTCATTGTTCTTTTCTATCCTCTTGTACCTAGTATCCCTGCCTTAGTGCTTTCCAGAAAAGCTCTACTTCACATGCTCTGTGAGAAGAGGGTTGTTATCTGGTGCCACATGGCCCTCAGTCTTAGAGCTATTTTACATCCCCAACACAAGCTGATTTAAATCCCCTCTTTGCAGGACACCTTTCTTGTCTCATTCCCACTCTCCCAGTCATGGTTGCAAGGGAGATAATTGGGGTACAGGGTTGCTGGTGGCACCACATTTCAGTCTCATGATATGAATCACTACTCCACATCTGCATATCCTCTGGGCCAGGCTCCATGCTAAATGCTTTATGTTGCCTCATTTGATCCTTACCACAACCCTCTAAAGGTGGACATTAATCATGGCTATTTTTTATATAAGCAAACTAAAGCCCAGGGGAATTAAGCCACAGAACCCACATATAGAATGTAACTCCAAGGGAATTCTAAGGCCAATCCTTTTGTTTCTACACTGCTTTCCTGGCAAGTGACCTAGCCATTCTGAGCCTCATCTAAGAAATAAAAATGACAAGAGTGCCTACCTGATAGTGTTGCTATGAGGCGCACAAAACATAACGTATGTACCTAACACATGGTCAGTGCCCCACACGCTGTAGTGGTAATAGCTATGGTGGTTGTGGTTTCTGTTATTATTGTTGTCATCACCACTCTAAGCCACCTCACTGAGCTCTTCCAACTATCCCTCTTGTGACATGACCAGGGATTCAGAGTGAAAAAGCAAACGCTCTTTGTGATGTTTTGTCACTCAACAGTTAACTGCCACCTCTCTATCCCTTCTTCCTCAGGAGAACCAGCACCAGCTTCTGAATCACAACTCTGCCCAGGTGACAATAGTAATGAGGTGATCTACATAACAGGCATCTGAGCTATTCATGCCTAATAACGAAGTGAAATTCCTGAGGCTATCCATTCGGTGCCTTTCAATAAAACTGAAATCAAATGAAAGAAGAGATCTTTACAATTGTTTAAATCACTGCTTCCTGCACCTGCAGAAGGAAATCTGAGGCTCTCACATGGTGAAATCTAATATGCAGGCTTCCTAATCGCTTAGAACTGATTACTTTAATGAATTTTAAAGGTAGAGCTTTAATTAAAATGGGTCTCTGTGGACAGAGAGCACACTATGTTGTGAGCTCTGTAAATATTGTCTTTTAAACTAATAAGTTCAGTTACCAGAAATACTACTGCATATAAACAGTTGGGGTTTTTTTCCTGTACTATGGAGACATAACTAGATATTGGAGAGAGGTAGGCTGTATTTCGAAGCCTGGAATTTGGCTTTCAAAATAATAGTGACTTAAATTTGCAGGACATCTTTCTCCTCTGGAAACAATTTTACAGGCATGATCTCATCTTATTGTCACACATCCCCCTATAGTAACCCTTGCTCACCTTCTAACTGACTGAAAAATCTGAGGTCATACAGAGGCTCTCCATAATTTCTTTCCTCTTTCTTCTCATTCAGTCATTAATACTTTCATGTCTCCAGAACAGGAATACTAAATAATATCAGGACTGTTTATGATAATAGCTGGTGTGTATGTGACAGCTGCTGGGCTAAGCACTGATATATGTTATTTCACTTAATCTTCAAAAAAAACCCGAGGAGATAGGTACTAATATTATTCCCATATATTCTTCAACTTCACTCAGAATAATAGCCAAAGCCCTTTAGTGGCTTTCAGGTCCCTCTTAGCTCTCTGATCTCATTGCCTTCTCTCTTCTGTTTTACCAGGTTGAATATCTGAGAGATGTGGACAGGCTAGAGAAGCAAGCCCCACATTTAGCGATTAGCCTTCCAGTATTTTTAAAAGAGAGACCCTCTATTGGGCAGCTATCCTATGACAAGTTTCATACCGATCACTTTTACACAAATTATTTATAGTCCCCAGTAGCTCTATGAGAAAGGTGCATTATACTTATCTCAGTGATGATATAATGATTAAGACTTGGAGAGATTTAGTTATTTTCACAAGGCCACAAATCTGGTAAGTGACAAGGCCAGGTCTTCAAACCAAACTGTTTTATCTCCAGAACCTGCTCTCTTTCTATTAAACCCACACCCTCCAAAGCCTTGAAATATGTTTCTGCTCACAAAAGCAGAAGGCAGAACAATAGAATAGAGAAAGGAGATCAAGAGGGAGGTAGGAGAGGAGAGAATGGAGAGGTACTGGGGAACAAACCCTACCAAATTATACTATGTCCACATACAAATATACCACAATTAATTTTTAGATGTGTGTATATATGTATTATATATAATTAGTGCATTATATATTCATATACATACACATATATAATGCACTAATTAAAATAATAATAGAGGGAGATCAATTGAGTAAAGCATACTAAGTGCATATAAGAATATATCACAATGAACTAGTTGGGCATGGTGGTGCATGCCTATAATCCCAGTGACTCAGGAGGCTGATGTAGGATGACCACAAGTTCAAGGTCAGTGTCAGCAACTTAGTGAGACCCTATCTCAAGATAAAAAAATAAAAAAGATATGGGGATATAACTCAGGGGTAGAGCACCCCTGAGTTCAATCCCTAGTACCACACATAATACAAAATCACTGATAAGGAGGAATCAGATATATGGTGAAGCGAATAGCCATGATTCTTGTTTCATTTTTCTATATCCTTCCTTTTCTTCTTCTCTTCTCACTCCTGAAAAGGAATCAACAGAACTTTGAGTGAGGCCATTTCTTTCCCATGTACAGCTAGTTGAAGCAATAGACACCAGTGTATTAATACCACCTATGTATGTGCAAGTGCTTGATCAACCCAATTGGTGAAATATGGGAGAGAGAATTTTTCGAAGAGTAGTCTAATATGTATGGTGGCCACCACTGAACAGAGAGGGGGTCTTCTTCCTTACCACCAGTCCTCCTGGGTCTTTCTGGAGATAAACCTATCCTCCCAATCCTTCAACAGTGAATCTGACCCATGAAGGTCAATCCAAGAAGAATCAACCCATTGAATTTATATATTCAATGCTAGAATCTCCAATTGAGATAGAACAAGAGCACACAGGAACATCTATATTTAAAATAAAAAGGTAATACAGGCTTATTGTAGTTCTTATTCACTTCTGGAGTCATTACTCTTAGATCTGGATGATGTTTTGTATATATGGAGGCTTTGAGGTGTTGGGTGGTCATGACCTGTTCAATAGCCCAAAGGTGGTCAGTGCTAGAATGAGAACTAGATTAAGGCTGGCTATTTCAGACCCTTTCAAAGCAAACTTGATTTTCATCAACTCATAAAGATGAGAAATAATTTTAATGCAGTTAATCTTTAAAATATTCTGGGGTTGGAGGCATACTTTCCCACAAACTCAAGGGAAGTTGGGAAGTAACCTCTTTGTGTATGTATTTATTTGAAAATATCAGAATTTTGTAAATGAAATGTTTCTTTATGGAATATTAATTTACAGATTTATCTGAAATCATGCAGGCTTTGCCTCTGCTGTCTTAAATAAAAAGATGTTTCTTCACTGGGCATGGTGGTGCATGCCTGTAATAATACCCGCAGCTCTGGAAGCTGAGGCAGGAGAATCACAATTTCAAAGCCAGCATAAGCAATTTAGCAAGGCCCTAGCACATCAGTGAGACCCTGTCTCAGAATAAAACATAAAAAAAAATATCTGGGGATGTGACTCAATGGTTAAGCACCCCTGGGTTCAATCCCTGGGACTAAAACAAAAGAAAATGTTTCTTAATAAGTTACTAATAACTGTGGATCTGTTTATCATTATTCAGTCATTAAACATTTATAGAGTACTTATTGGGGACACCCATGCTGGATGTTTCTTGTGAATATGTGGGCCAAACACAGTGCCTTTGGGCAATGGCTCCTAAGCTCTCAGAACCTAACTGTCTAAAACTGTATTCCTCCACAGTACCTTCCAGAAAGCCAAAGCAGCTTTCATCATAAAGTTATATTCCATCTTCCTCTGGTGAGCACTGCTCAGTTTGCTCAGGATCCATTTTTTCAGCTTTATGATTCTGGAGATCAAACCTTGGGCCTTGTGCACACCAGGCAAGCACTCTACCACTGAGCTACATCCCCAGCTCAGCATTAAACCTTTTAATTAGGCATATTCTTTGAGGAAGAGATACAAAATATAGACAAGTAAAGGGAGAAAAAAGTGCACAGTTGATGTTTTGTGAACATGAATTTCTTGTCTTTTTCCTATCCATATAGAAATACATGTGTTTTTAAATTTACAAACATGGCATTATCATTCACACACTATTTTTCTTAGAGCATTATATTTATACATAGTGGGTTAATTTTGATGAAATCACATATACATGGAATTTGATTTCAATCTCTTTCTCCCCACTTTCCTTTCCTTTGTCCTTCTCCTATTTTCCTTCCTCTACTTTACTGATCTTCCTTTCACTCACTTATTTTTTCTGATTGTCACTTTTTATACATGAAGGCATTCACACACTATTTCATAAACTGACTTTTGATCAATTATGGAAATATTTGTCATCACAAATCTATTTTTACTTTTAGTAGTTATATAACATTTCACTGTAAAGAATTATCATATGTTAAATATTAAATTATTTCCATTTTACTGTAATAAGTAGCATTTCTGTATTCCCCTTTTATACACATTTGTATATCTATCTTATTATTTCCAAAGAATAATAAGAAAATAACTTTATTTTTTGAACCACTCACGCCAAACAAAACAGCCTCTCAGGAAAAACCCTCAGAGCCTCAACTGCCACCACCGCTTTCCACAAGCCTCTCTCTCCCACACAAGCTTCTCTCCACCTCCCACAATCCTCCTGCTCTTGATGCCGATTGGCTGGGTCACGAGGGCGGAGCCAAAAAAGTCCCCCAATGAGCAGCTCCGTGGTCTGAAAGGGCAGGGAAACAGCCCAATGAGCATCACCGCAGAGGAGCCAATCAGCTAGATGTTGCTGGGGCCACTGTGAGCCAATCATCAGCCGGCAGCTGGAAGTTTGCTGGGGCCCCTTCGGCTGTGGCTCTCAACATGTATTCCCCTTTTATACACATTTGTATATCTATCTTATTATTTCCAAAGAATAATTTCCTAGAAATTGAATTTCTATGTCAAGGGCCATATACTTTCTCAAGGTTCTTAATCCCTATCCATTTGGTATTTGATCCATATTGCTTCATTTTAAACTGTAGCAGTCACAGCCCACACTTTGGCTCGACAACCCTGTGCTCAGGTCACACAGCCAGCCGAGACAAAAACTTGCATTTCCTGACCCAATGGCTTAGAAACATTTGAGTTACCACTGAGGGTTAACAAATGCTACAGCCAGTCTGCCCCTGCCAACAGTGATCTGGCTGAAGTCTGGAAGGAGAATCTGGTCTGCAAAAGGGCTTTGGCTTATCTTGGCACTTTTACTCATTTCCAAATGGAAATCATATTACTTGAAATACAAATATGATTTAATGATTTTTAAAATATGTAGCTGTCTCCATTCTAACTGCCCATTAAGGTGGGGAGAATGCCTTTAGAATTGTTTGGAAAATGATATGCAGATAAATTTGAAGCTCAGAGGGAAGGGATAAAAGAGAGAACAGAGCAATAGAACATGGTTTTAATTCTGCTCTATCACTAATTGAGTGATATTGAGATGTCCTTTTGCAAAGCTGAGCTTCAGAGTCCCAGTGTGCACAAAGAGAGGTTGGACATTGATCTGTAAAATTCCTGCCAGTTTTAATGATCTAAAATTAAAAATCAACAGGTTAAAGTTTACAATCTCTATCACTTTTCCTAGGCTATGAGGCTTACAGAGAAGAGAGTGGTTTGGATAGCCTAACAATACTTCAGGCTGAGTCCTGCGCTAGCAGAGAAGAAATAAGATATTACCTGGTTACCCCTATCAAACAGCCTGAGCCAGCTTGCCATGACAACTGGCTTAAAAGCCTTGTAAATAGGACTATCTCAATGTATCTTATAGAATTTCAAATGCCTCTTATGTAAGGTACTCTCTTATGTTATATGCCTCTAAGAAAATTTTATTTCACACTGCAAATTAAATTGTGGCATAGTGCTGTTTTACACATCAATTGCAGCATGCATTCTGATATCAGTGATATTAAAATTTTAAAAATGCATCTTAGAATCAATGAAGTAGAGGATTAATATATTTCATCATAAGTGCATTCACTATGTAAGAAAAAATGATCTTGAGATTATCTATCCTTCATACCTCCAGACTCATGTATTGTTGTACAGAGGAAGAGAGCCCAGAGAAGTAACCTGGATTGCCCAAGGTCAGAGATCATATGGATCTAGAACGAAAAAGCACTAGAAACAAGAAAATGCTGGCAGAATGGTAGAGTAAGGACCTCCAAAAATATACTCTCCATTAAAGACAAGGAAAAGCCCTGCAATTTTTTTTTTCAAAATCAACTTTGTCACAACTCTGGAAATCCATGGAGCATTTTATTCAAGAAAAACAACTGAACCTCAATAAGAACAGAGAGCATTGCAGTATTTTAAAATTTCCTTATTCATTCTACTCTCCTCAACTCATAGTAGCCTTGAAAACTAATAGCCCAGTAGCCACTGGAAGAAGAGTGGATTGGAATCCCCCCAAAGCCCATGGCTAGAGACTTTTTTGTTTTGTTTTTGGTACCAAGGGTTGAATCCAGGGTGCTTATTCACTAAGCAACATCCCCAGCCCTTTTAATTAAGTTATTGTTTAGATTTATAGACAGGACCTTGCTAAGTTGCCTAGAGCTTCGCTAAATTGCTGAGGCTGGTTTTGAACTTGTGATCCTCCTGCCTCAGCCTCCTGAGCCACTGGGATTATAGGTGTGCACCACCACACCCAACTAGAGACATTTCACTGGTTGACCTGGCTGGCAACATGCAAAAATGTGTTATTTTCAAAGTTTGTCTCTCTTTGACCTGGCAAAGATCTTGCTCATTGCCAACAACCCTAGCTAGAGGGTGTTTGGTTACAAAGGGTCACCAACAATTAACATTGTAGCTATCTGAGTGAACGATACTAATTTGGACAAAAAAGATTGTAGAGAAAGATTTGGTAGTGAGATGTCCATGGGATGTCTTGAAAAACCCCAACAAAGCCCTGGGTATCTAGAAAGACCTGCATGTGAGGAGGATTGTGTCTCATAAAACTAAAGGAGATTATAGGCCAATATCCCTTATTAATATAGATGCTAAAATCCTCAGCAAAATATTAACAAACAAAATCAAGCAATATATTAAAAGGATTATAGGGGTTGGAGATGTAGCTCTTTGATAGAGCTCTTCCCTAGCATGCCCACACCCTGGGTTAAGTACCTAGCACCACAAAAATAAAGAGGATTATAAACCATGAAAAACTGAGGTTTGTTTTAGGAATGCAAGGGCTTCAACATAAAAATAAAATGTGTATTATTATGCTATGGCCATTGTAACAGAATACCATAGACTAGATGGCTTAAACAACAGACATTTATTTTCTCCCTGTTTTAGAGACTGAAAATCCAAGATCAACATACTGTCACGGTTAGTTTCTGGTGAGTCTGCTGTCTTCATCTTAAAGATGGCTTTATGGTTTTTCTGTAGTCTACCCTTTCCCTCAGGTGCTCAGTGTAAAATGAAATGTAGTAGTCAACCATGGTGTCTTGATATGATCAACCATAGCATGGTCTTTGCCTTCGGGGATTTTATAATCCTGTCGGGGTAAACTGACTAACATCAAGTGCTGTGCTCAGTGCTGGATGTGAAGCAGGTATAGCTCTGACAGTCCTTGTCCTGAAATAGCAGGCCTGACAAAAGAGGACACTGAAAACTTATGGAAGAGTTCAAGGTCAAAATATAGGCTTTGTTGGAAGTCCTGCCTGTTCTGGAACAGTGAAACATGTCATAGTAGGGAGAAGAGTGAAAGTAGAGTGGTAAGCCAGCATTTCTTAAACTGTGCTGTATATATTTTTTGTGGTATGCATTTTGATAAAATGCAGATTCTGATTGGGTAGGTCAGGGTGGGGCTTGAGATTCCTCATTTCTGACCAATACCCAGGTAGCACCAATGTTTATGGTGTTTGAGAAACAAAACTATAAAGGGTCAATTATCTGACTTGGTTGTCAGTTAAAGCATTCATTCAGCACATTCAGCAATGTTTTCAAGAAACAACTATAATAAAAAACTATGTAGTATGATTTGTTTGGAGTAGGTCCTCATAAAATTTTGTGTGTGTGTATGTGTGTGTGTGTGTATAAATTAACTAAACTGAGTGTTTCATATGTGTACCAATCACAATGGGAAAGCCTTACATGGATAAAACTTTTTTAATCTTTATAACAATCCTGTGAGAGGTACCATTAACAACTGAAGATCTGAGGACAGAAAGCTGTTTTAGGCATGCAAGGGCATCAACATAAAAATAAAAATGTGTATTAGTCTGCTAGGGCTTATATATCCATGTTTATATATCAAGAAAATAGTGGAGATGGGAGTTGAACCCAGACATTTGGACATTAGAACTCTTAAACCTGTACACTATACCATCCACCCAAAATTCATAACTTCCCAAATAGTAAACTCCCAGTATCATTCATGTGTTTATCTGCATATCTTTCACTAACTTTAATGCCTCAAATGATGGAAAAAATATCTTCTAAAAATAACAACATGAAAGGAACAGATTTTGAATGAATGCTTACTCTGTGCTGGGCTTGACTAGGACCTGTTACATAAAATCATACCCTTTAATTTCATCCTTACAGTCAATTTGAAATTAAACTTGTGGAGATTTAGCAATGTATTTGAGATCATTTAGCTTGTGCTTATCAGGAGAATCAGGATTTGAACCTAGGTCACTCTGACTCCTGGGCCTTTGTGTTTCCTTACCTAATAGGCTGCTTTTACAATGGCATTCACATAGCCTTGGTGTTGTAGCTTCTCAATGAATATGTCTTGTCTCAACTCTCTTTGAGCCATGTAAGCGGTGTGATCAAGCTTAATATTTACAGTTGATTGTCACTTCCTTCAGATCAGGTACTTTCAGAGCTGTACTATGCCCAGCCCCAGCCGCAGGCTCATTCATTCCTACTCTGGAATACCCTGGATAACAAATTTTGGCTGAAATCTTCTTCTGAAGGATATTTTTAACACAGACTAAGTTCAGAGTATGTGGGTATAGGTATGGATGGGCAGTGATGGTGTGGGTACTGGAGGCTTGCAAACATACGTGCCCTCCAGCCGTGTCTGAGACTTTCAAATTTGACAAGGCTCCAAGTTCTGTATATGCTCTTTAGTGGATTTTAAATGGTTGTTTTAAATAGTATGTTTTGAACTTCGCAGTGAAATCTGAGAAATCAAAGCAACTGAATGCCACAAAAGAAAACAGATGCTCTAGACAATGGGTGAGGCTTGTACTCAGAGTATGATGTCCTCATTAGGTCCTGTCAATCATTGTCAATTTGTAATGAATTATGTTGGATGAGATATTTTACATGCACAGAAAAATACAGATATTAATATGCTCAAACCCCAAAACAATAAATGGTGATATTTTACTTCAAATTTTTCATAATTATGTTACAGAAACTTTTAGGTGTATTTATTTATTTATTTATTGGTACTGGGGATTGAACCCAGTACTACATCCCCAGTCCTTTTTATTTTTATTTTGTATTTTGATACAGGGTCTCACTAATTTGCTAAGGCTAACCTCCGAATTGTGATCCTCCTTCCTCAGCCTCCCAAGTCACTGGTATTACAAGCAGGTTTTTTTTGTTTTTGTTTTTGTTTTTAGACTTGTTTATTTGTTCAATACCAGTGCCCTTTTTAAAATGGAAATCTGAGGCAGAAACTCAATGTATAAACATGATAAAAGTGGGAATGCTCAGGTTCAAGCTGAATAGAGTTCTGAGCCTATCCTGGTCAGATCACATCTTTTCTTTCCCAGAAACTTTCAATTTTAAGATGGTAGAGTAAAACAATGATTTTTTGAATTAGGATGAATATACTCCTGGGAATACATGGACATTCTGTATCCATGTTGATATCTTCTCTTTATATATTCTCCCCTGAAATTCATCTACCTGAGAAGAGTTTAGGGTGACTTCATAGTGTGCTCAACTAATAGATCATTAAAAATTATTTTAATAAATTAATTTTGACTGACAAATAGAAATGTGTTCAGTAACACATGACATTTTGAAATACGTATGCATTATGGAATGCCTACTTTGAGCAAAGTAACATATATTGCCACATGTGTTTTTCAATGCTTTGTGATGATAAGACTGAAAACAATTTTTGAATATACAACATACAATATACTACAGTCACCATGATGTACAAAATATCCAAACCTATCCTCTGATATAACTGAAATTTTGTGTAACTTCATCAGTATTTGACTAATAACACTCACCACACCCCAACCCCTGGTAACCACCATTTACTGTTTCTTGGAGTTAACCTTTTTAACATTCCACATATGAGTGAGATCATGCAATATTTATCATTCTGTGACTGGCTTATTTCACTTAATGTAAATTTCTCTGGGTTTTCCATTCTGTCCCAAGTTGCAGGATTTCATTTAAGGCTGAATAATATCTCATTATTTATGTATATCACATTTTCTTTATTATTTGTCCATTGGTGGGCTTTTTAAATTGGTTTTATATCAGCACACTGATTTCATTTCCTTTGGCTATAGACCTGGTAGTGGATTACTAGATTATATAGTAGTTCCATTTTTTATTTTTTAGGAACTGCCATACTGTTTTTCATAATGGCTGTATTAATTTATATTCCCAGTAAGAGTATACCAAAAATATTTTTTGATGAAACATGTTTAAGCAATTTTGGCATAGAACTCAGAAGGGATTCAAAAAATTGAGTGGCATTGTTATACCAAACTTCTCATACTTGCTCATGTGAACAAAATTTCTTAGCTCTCATTTATACAAAAATGTAAAAGAGGGCTATATATTAAACTCTATTCATTTTGCAAAGCATAGTATTCATTATGAGATACACAAATTAATTGCAAATCCATCCCTATCCAAAGCATGGAGATTACTCTGTAATAAAATTTTACTTTTTATTTTGGTAAAAAATTATGAAACCTAAAAGCAAGTAAATTTTTACCAAAATATTAATTTATATTGTTTTTAGTTGTACAATAGTGACCACTGCAATGATAACCCAATTTAGGTTTATGTTAACAGGAATTAATTTTAATGTATATATTTTGATATGGAAAAATTATAAATATTTAAACATAAAATACACTACATTACAAAAATATGCAGATGAAAAGGATTGGATATATGAAATCAAGAGGAAAAGTAACTATGTATATTTAAAGTAGATAACGGTGATTATCATAGAATGATATAACAATTTTTCACATGTAGAAAATTGTATTCCTTATATCTATTTACACATATGACAAAAACATTTCAACTTTAAAATGTGCGAGTTAGCATATTGTTCCTAAAACATTATTTTGGGAAGCAAGAATAAAAAAAATTAAAAACCCACTGAAGACTTTCTTTCCTTCTTTCTTTCTTTCTTTCTTTCTTTCTTTCTTTCTTTCTTTCTTTCTTTCTTTCTTTCTGAGTGGGTACTAGGGATTGAACTCAGGAGGACTCATCCACTGAGCCGTATACCCAGCCCTATTTTGTATTTTATTTAGAGATAGGATCTCACTGAATTGTGAAGCACCTTGCTTTTGCTCAGGCTGGTTTTGAACTCGCGATCCTCCTGCCTCAGCATCCCAAGTCACTGAGAATATAGGTGTGTGCCACCTTGCCCAGTAACCTCCTCTTTCTTGTAGAAATAATCTCAAATCAACCAGTAGAAAAAGAAATCAGGACCTAAATCCCACTTTCAATGACAATAAAAGACATTTGTATCCTAGAACCAAAGTGAATCAGTGCTGCCAAATGCAATGTATGCAGGTGTGGGAAGATACCAAGTGGGATAGCTCTGGCAATAGGTTGCAAATAAAGCTGGAAGATCTAATATTTTCAATAGTGTCAGATCAAAATGAGACACAATTAGAAAATCGGGTATGATAACAAGGAGATACTGTCATTTGAATTACAACATTCTATGAATTTTAATATCAGTTGATCAAATTCCATGGGACATTCTACTAGAGTATAGACCAGCTTTATGATATATTAATAGATTATTTTGGGAAAAACTGACACTGTTTTCATTTTGTGTCATCCCATCCATGAACATGCTTCTCTATTTAGGTCTTTTTTCAAGTCCTTAGATAAAATTTTATAATAGCTTATATATAAATGAGGATCTTTTAGATGTAATTTATTCCCTGTTAGGAGTGTGTGTGTGTGTGTGTGTGTGTGTGTGTGTATAACATAACAACATAACAAGATGGATGAGTTGAGGACTTTGCTTCTTTTTTATTCTCTCAGTCTATAAAAGATATGAGTTATCTACTCCTCAAAGTTTTTTTTAAAAATTTGTTTTATTTTCTGGAAAATTTCTTGGCCTACTGCTTATTTTGTTTTGTTTTGTTTTTTGATTGTTAATTAAGTTTCGCCATAGTTTTTAAATCTATGTATTTTATTGAATAAGTTTAAGTAGTTTTAAGGAAATTATTCTTTTTGTCTACATTTTCAAATTTAATGGCATGCACTGTTCATAGTATTATTTCATTGTTTTAACATTTCTGTGGTACCTGTAGTAATGTCTTCTTTTTCCTTTCTAACCTTTATTTGTTTCTTTTTTCCAGAAAACGAGCTTCTGATATTGCTGATCATCTGTGTTTTTGGTGTTTCATTTAGATATTTATTGTTACCATTCCATTCTTTCCATTTTTGTGTACTGATATTTTTCTTTCCTCTTGATCTGTAGTTTTATATTATTAAATTTCAATCTTTCTTGTTTGCTAATATATACACTTGAAGCTATAAAATTTACCCCAAATATTCCCCTTTAACTACACCCAGCACATTTCAATATATAGACCTTTCATTGTTGCAAATATTTAATTAGATTCATTAGTCTTTTATTTAATTCACTCCTCATTTATAAAATATATGTTTTAGAGTCTACATATTTGCAATGTTTTTATCATTGATTTCTAATTAAATGTGGTTGAACAAAAATGTTTCTATGGCTTTTAATTCTTGGAATTTACTTAAATTTTCCTTTGTGGCATACTTTATGTGTATTTAAAAACAATGTGGGATGAAGGGATAAAGAAGATGTGGTATATATACAAATGGAGTGTTACTCAGCTGTAAAGGAGTTTGATTTGATGACATTTGCTGGTAAATGTTTGGAACTAGAGACTATCACGCTAAATGAAATAAGCCAGTCCAAAACTGTCAAAGGTCAAATGTTTTCTCTAATATGCAGAACTTAATTAAAAATAAGGAGAGGGGGATGAAAAATAATAGAAGAAAGATCAGTGAAGTAGACAAAGGGGAATGAAGGTGAAGTGAGGAAGAATGGGATAGGGAAAGACAGTGGAATGAACCTGACCTAACTTTCTTATGTACATATGTGAATGTTCCATAGTGAATGTCACCATCATGTATATCCATAAGACACTAATTTTAAAAAAAATAATTAAATAGAAGAGATAATTATATTAGAGGGAAGGGAATGGGAATGGGGAAAGGAGAAGAAGGGAAAGTACTGGGGACTGAATTAGAGCAAATTATATTCCATGCTTTTATAATTATGTCAAAATTAATCCTGGGGCTGGGGTTGTGGCTCAGTGGTAGCACACTTGCCTAGCATGTGGAGGCACTGGGTTTGAGTCTCAGCACCACATATAAATAAATAAAGGTCCATTGACAACTAGAAAATATATTTTAAAATATTTTTAAAAATGAATTTATTGTCGGGCTGGAATTGTGGCTCAGTGGTAGAATGCTTGCTTAGCAAGTGCAAGGCCCTGGGTTCGATCCCCAGCATCACATAAAAATAAATAAATAAAATAAAGATAATGTATCCAACTACAACTACACAACAAAAAATTTAAAAATGTATCTGTTGTGCTGGGGTTGTGGCTCAGTGGTAGAGTGCTTGCCTAGCATGCGTGAGGCACTGGGTTCGACCCCCAACATACATAAAAATAAACAAATAAATAAAGGTCTAAAAATGAATCTATTGTCATATATAATTAAAAAAAGAAAAAAAAATGAATTCTATATTAACCAAGTTCAGAATTGTATATGTCTATTAGAGAATACTTGTTAAGTATTGTTCAAATCTTCTACAGATTTGCTAATTTTTACTTGAAACATCAGTTTCTTACCAAAGTATGTTAACAATCTTCCACTGTAATTGTGGATTTATCAAATTTTGTCATTTAGTTAATGTTTCCCTCTGTGTGTGTGTGTGTATGTGTGTAAAAGCTAGGTTGTCAGGTACATCATTATGATTATTCTTGGTGGATTTTTCTTTTTATTTTTCAGAGTGTCTCTATTAATTTTTTTTACCTTGTATTCTCTTTTATTTCATTAATG
Source organism: Marmota monax (assembly GCF_021218885.2). Classification (NCBI taxonomy): domain Eukaryota; kingdom Metazoa; phylum Chordata; class Mammalia; order Rodentia; family Sciuridae; genus Marmota; species Marmota monax. Next base: position 2,354,639 of record NW_026695225.1, on the reverse strand, counting down.
TCATGGATTCATCTTTATTTTGGTTAGTATTTAACTGATATATCTTTTTCAATCTATTTGCTTTCTATATCATTGATTTTTAGATGTATCTCTCATTTTAGAATCCAGTATGAGACTTTTTCTTTTAATAGATGCGTTTAATATGTGTACATTTACCATTTAAGTTTTTGGGTATGTTTCTTTTAGTTTGTGTTTTCTTTTCACTATGCTCTTTATTTACTCTTTTTTTCTCTTTATGTGCTTGGAGTAATCAAGGATTCTTTATTCCTTTATCTCTCTTTTGGTTTGTTATAGAGCTTATTTGTATTCTTTTAGTGGTTGCCTTTAAATTTTTACTCTTTATACTTAATACAAACTAATGTTCATAAATATTTCTATCCTCCTGAACAATAAAATTATGTTAAGATGCCTTAATTCTGAGATAACATTTTCCATCTTTTATGTTGGCATTGTTTAGATGCTTAGTTTCGTCTTTCATTTATCATTTGTATTAATAATTTTAATAGTTGATGTTTATTGCAGACTCAATAGAGCAAAGTGGATATAAGTAATTTCTGTATCCAAGCTCTGCCATGTACTAGATGTGAGACCATGAGGAAATTACTTAACCTCTATGAATCTCAGCTTTCTCATTTATAAAATAGGATTATATCAGTAAATATTACACAGGGTTGTTGAAAAGTGCTTATAAGAATGTCTGGTTTATAGTAAGTGCTATATACATATTATATTTTAGTAAATTAAATAATATTTAGAAATGTTTAGTACTTTATTTGTTTACAGTGCTTTTGCATCTAATGATTTACTTCTGATTTTTGTTTTATTCTGTGGTTATATATCATTTAATGATTTTGTTAGTTTGTGTGATGAACTCAAGATTTATATGTCTATATTCTATGTTTTGATATATATGAATATATATGTATATAAATGATGATAGTTTAACTGCCTATAGTTCATTAGATTGTTATTTTCCCCTAAAGCTGTGAATATATTATTCCACCACTTTCTAACATCTCTTATATTGTGATGCAATATCTACTGCCAACATGACTTTCTTTCCTTTGTGATTAATCTGTCCTCTCTTAAAGCATGCTATTTGTTCAACAATTTCACCTCGGTATGTCTAATTGTGATTTGTTGTAACTCATCCTGCTAGGGGTCCAGGGTACTGCCATTTGAATTTGGAGAGACTTTTTTAATTCTGAACAATTTTTGGCAATAATTGCTTTGAAGATAGTCTCTATATTTTAAGATTCTAAAACTCCTGATTGCCATATGTTGACTCTTCTCATTTTATCTTCATGTTTCTGAACCTCTTTTTCATTTTTTCCATCTCTTTATCTCTTAGTACTGCATCTTCAATGATGTTCTCAGACTTACCTTCCGGTTCATTTAACTCTCTCAAGCTATTTTTAACATACTGTTTAAAATATGACATTTTAAAATATAAAAATGTAATATAAATATACAAATATATAAGCACAAAATAAATTAACATGTTTATAGCATATTTAACATATTGTTTAAAGAATTTTCATGATCATGTTTTTCAATCTTTGAAGTTCTTATTTAGATATTCTCCAAATCCACTGATTCTTACTATATTGGTTCTATTTCTTCCTTTATTTAAAAAAATTTAAAGAGATGTTAAATATATGTCAAATACTGAACTGTTTCCTGTTCTGGGAAATCCAAATTCTCAATAATAGTGGTTTGTTTCCTTGAAATGCTTGAATGCCAATGAATCTTCAAAAGGAATTATTTTCAGTAGGCATCCTGGATCTTTTGGTTGCAGATGTCACCTTATAGGTCAATTTGGCTGTCTCTTTGGTACCCCTAAAAATCCCCTTTCTTCAAACTTATTTTTATGTTTATTTATTCATTTTAGTTTCCTGAAACATGCAAGTATTATGAATCGGGATATTACATCTGAGAGTTATACAGGTTTGGGGACTGGTTGTTGAAGTCGACTCCTTTTTTGTTACCCACAGGGCTAAGAAGATGGTGAGCTACTTTAATGCCTCCCTTGGCTGGTAGGTGGTTACCTGTATCATGTTAGGGCCATGTTTTTTATGCCATGTAGCTTTATGCAGGGAGTTCAATCATAGATTCCTATAGACCTGAGTTGTTGTTTGCTATTCCTGAATAAATAATAAAATATAAACTTGCAGAACTGTCCTTATATCTCCATGAGCTGCTGGATTTCAACAGCCATTTGTGTTATGATTTTGAGGTCCTCCTTGGGTTTTAGAACAAGTGGATTTCTTCTTCTTGTTTTTAATCTTGACAATGCATTTTAAAATGAACTTGTCATTGTTTAATGTAGCATTTGCTTGTGTTTTGAGCAAGAAATTTGTTTTTGTTTTTACTTTTACTTCAGTACATATCCTGAATGGAAGTCCTTTTGGCTTGTTGTTTGTAGAAACCAAAATATCAGTGAAGAGTTTTTGTGACACAACTGATCTCAGATCAAGGGCCTAATGTGATTTTTAAATTTACAATAGTTAGTTTTACTTATTGGAAGCTATACTTTTCATGTATAATTTGCTTTGAAAAACTTTCCCCAATCACAAATACAGACTAATTATAGCACATTCTCCTTTAGTGTTGAAAGTTTCATAAAGCTTTCTCAGAGGGCAATTCAAATATAGCATAAATGTTGCAAGGTTCAGAATGAAAAAGAGGCAGTATGCTTAGCCACCTCCTCTTATGTTGTTTTCCTGAGATATTTTACCAAAATCAGTATTCTTGCTGTCTTTTATGATTTTTTTGATTTCTGAATTTTAGTCTTTGAAATTTTCAAAAGATGGTTAGTCATACTGCTCAAATGAAACAAAAACCCAAGTTGGTTTGGTATCGGTTTACTTTTGAAGCTGTAAAATCTAAGGATTCAAATGATCTTTTTGGTCAACAAAGGTAACAAAAATTCTTTGGTTGTCAAACCCACAGGCTATATTTTAGGAAGAGTATTCAAGGCTGTCTAGGGGAGTTAATTGCCTGATGCTCTTTGGCTGTACACATAGAAAGATTTACTCTGAGGGTGGATTTTTCTGCTTGCCTCTTTCCCTTTAATCACCTTTCCATCTTTTCAGAGATGGGAAGTTTATGTCACCGTTAGTTTAATAGAATCACATTTCCATGTACTGTCCTTCTCAGTAAGGTTTACCAGTGTATTGGACTCTGTATGTTCTACATTCACAACCACTAGAAAACACAATAAGATAATTTAAAAATTATGCAAATACCTGTGTTGTAGGTGACACTGCTGTCATTAATTGTATATCTCCCTTTCAACCTGTTTTTTTTTTTGTGCTGACATGTTAAATGTTAACTAGAAAGAATGCATTCCTGCTTTTTGTTCAATTTCTAATTTAGACTATTTCAATCCATCCAGGAATCATTGCCATTTAGAGTAGCAAGACAGCCTTATGGTGCAACCAGAGATCACACTTATTTTTAAGATCCTCATCCTTCACTGAAGCCAAGAAAAGGGAATTAAATTGCCATCATAAGCAGCACAGAACTATGCGAAGAACATGAAGTGGAAAACTAGGAAGTTTTGTGACATGGGACAAAATTCTTGCTATCATCTGTTCTAGTAGCAATAATGATAGCTAAGATCACCTTATGTTCCAGGCACTGTGATGACCTTAATAGGCTGTGGCTCATTTAATCCTCATAGTTACATTATGTTGTAGGCATTTTGCTTAAAGGGTTCCCCACTTTAGAGATGGGAAATGGAAGCTATGAATGTTTAAGTGATGTGTCCCAGAGCACATAGTTAATAGGTGGTGAGCCAGGATGAAAACCCTGGAAGTCTGATCCTCAGTCTGAATTCTTAACTACTGTGTTATGCTGCTTATATGATATAGAGATGCTAATATTTATACCATAAGATTATTGGAGAATTTTACAAAACCAGATAATGCTATGCAATAGCACTTAGCACAGGCACATGACACTTTATAAGTAATGATTCAATCAGTTTTCATTTCATCCCTCTGAGGGAGGGACTGGCATTATCCTCATTTTACAAAGGAAGAAATGGAGATCAGGAGAGATTGAGTAACTTTTATCTTGACCAATAAACCAAGGGTGTGGAACCCAAGTCATCTGATTCCAGAGCCTAGTCTCCTAAAATGCTGCAAACGTGTGTCATTATTAGCTCATTTACCAGTATTTGATTTTAAACTCAATTTCATCATAATATACTACAGTCCTGGGTCAGTTTTCTGTTTTAACTCCAGTGACCAACCAATGTATAATGATTTCCATAATCCTTTAAAAGGAGGGGGAAATAGATGACTTTTAGACAAAGTACCAGGCCCAAGATTTTGTTGACAAGTTGGGATCTGATTTCTGTTTAGGAACATTTTTTTCATAATAATAATTTCAAGATGTGAATTAGTGATTTTTTTCCAAAGCAGACAGTACAAGTAAAACAAAAATTATGTTCCCCAGCAGTTATCTGAATAATATATATACATGATATGCATACTTAGTAATATTTTAAAATGCAAATGGAAATGTGATCATTTGTACTATTATTTGATTAAAACTACTGTCAAAATTAGTGATGTGTCATATTATCACACCAAATGCAATAAGAGTCAATAAAGAAAGGAAATTCAAAATATCAAGATTGTTTATGAATGTCAAAATATAATTAAACCTTAAAGCATTTGGGGGAAATTATAAACATAATTGAGATTCTAGAATGCTGAAAATATGAAGTTCAAATGAAACCACCCAAATCTCAACACAGTTACATGATAAGGCTGGCACTAAATTTATCTTGATAGCTACTTAGGTGAAGATGAGCAAGATGAAGAAAAATTTAGAAAGATTATATATATATATATATATATATATATATATATATATATATATATATATATAAATGATTCTGTGATATTCGTTCTCAACCATACAAGAGTACTGATATAGCTAGGGTGATAGTGGTAGCATATGCCAATGATTCTAGCAACTCAGGAGGCTGAGACAGGAGAATGGCAAGTTCAAGTCCAGCCTCACCAATTTAGCAAGACCCTGTCTCAATCTGAAAATTAGCAAGAGTTGTGGATGTAGCTTGATGGTAAAGCGCCCTGGGGTAAGTTCCTAGTACCAAAAGAAAAGAGAGAGAGATGATAGAGACCAAATGTAACATATAAAAATTTTTACCATTTATTTTTATGATATAAACTATTACCATGTTTGTGTAAAAATAAGGAAAAGAAGATAATAGATGAAAAAGTTTAATATACCCCAAATTTTATCAGTTAGAGATAATTATGACTTAAACCTTGATGTATGTCTGTCAGAGCTCATTTTTATTAATACATGTATATAGAGTTTTAAACAAAATTTATTACATATACTTTTTAAAAATTTGCTTTTTAAACATGATTTATTGAAACTACACTTTGATAAATAATAATCTACAATTTTTTTTATTGGTTGTTCAAAACATTACAAAGCTCTTGACATATCATATTTCATACATTTGATTCAAGTGGGTTATGAACTCCCATTTTTACCCTGTATACAGATTGCAGAATCACATCGGTTACACATCCACATTTTTACATAATGCCATATTAGTGTCTGTTGTATTCTGCTACCTTTCCTATCTTCTACTATCCCCCCTCCCCTCCCCTCCCATCTTCTCTCTCTACCCCATCTACTGTAATTCATTTCTCTCCTTGTTTTTTCCCCATTCCCCTCACAACCTCTTATATGTAATTTAATCTACAATTTTTTATTCTTATATTAATTGTTCACATTAATGGGTTTCACTGTGACATTTTCATACTTGTATATATAGTGCCTTTATCATGTCTACCCTCCCTTCTACCTTCTCTTGAGCTCCCCTTTGTTGTTCCTCACCCAAGCCTCTTTCCCATTCCTTAATAGTCCCTCTTCTACTTTCAGGTCATCTTTTCTTTCCACATATGAGAGAAAACATTTGACCTTCAATGTTCTGAGTCTGGCTTATTTCATATATCATGAGGTCCTCCACTTTCATCTATTTACTGGCAAATGCTATTACTTCATTCTTCTTTATGACTGACTAATACTCCATACAATGGCTTTTAAAATCATTGAACAGTGTTTCTTTATTTAAAGAACTGTATGTTGTTTATCCAATCCTATACTATGGGCATGAATCTAATTTGCAGGTTTTTTCTAATAAAACTGTTATTACAATGAATTTATATTTTCAGCATACAAAACTTGTACGTATTTTGTTAGATTATTTTGGGGGAGAGGTTACTGAGGATTGAACCCTGAGGTGCTTTACCACTAAGCTACATCCCTAGCCATTTTTGTTTTGAGACAGGGTCTCACTATGTTGCTTATGGCCTCACTAAACTACTGAGGCTGTCCTTTAACTTGTAATCCTCCTGTCTTAGCCTCCTGAGTTGCTGGAATTACAGGTATGGTCCACTTTACCTGGTTGAATTAGCAAGTTATAGCAATTTTTCTGGAGATATGATGGCTATTTTTTTCGCAGTGCTGAGGATAGAACCCATAACATATAGACCAGTGTTCTACCACTGAGCTGTATCCCAGCCCTGGCTATATGATTTTTTTCGTAGATATCCTTTATCAGTTTTAAGAATTTCTTTTCTCTTCCTGTTCTCTGAAAATTTTTAACATGAATGAATGTGAATCTTGTCAATGCTTTTGTTACATGTAGGGAGATTTTTTAAGAGAATTCATCTGTTGTTATAGTGAATTTCATTATTGGCTTTTGAACCTTTTACTTCATTTTAAAGAAATCTGATACATATTTTAATATTATTTGAACCTAGCAATTACCAAAGTATAACTTCTTTTCTTCATTTTCATTGAAATGTGTCATAGCAACAGTTATGAGTGTTTTTCCACTTAAAATGATTTATCCTTGTTTTTCACTGAATTGTCTTAATTTTATTTTTCCTTTTGTATAAAATATTTCTTGTTTACCAAATTACACTACGATCATACTGTTAGATCTTCACAAAGATGAGTTTCTGAAATAGTTTTTATATTGTTATCAATATTAAATCATATATACTAAAAAGAGTTAAAAAGAATTTAATTTATCCTAGACTTGAGCCCAGAGAGTTCTGCCACTAGTGTTTTCCCTTTCCCTAAAATACACATCCCTGAGACCACCCTACATAGCCTTCTTCAAAACATACCCCTAGGTGGTCCATCACACAGGGTTCAGCAGGGACTCTATTCACTCTGATAATCCACACTTTCTCATACACTTTTTTTTCTTGGTAAGAATAGAAAGGTTTATGCTTTCCTTTTCTGTCAATAAGCAGTAAGATTCTCCAATAAAGGGCTTGGGGAGAGTTTTGTTAGTTTAAAAGGGGACAGGGGGTTGGCTTACCTCAGTAGGGTAGAAACCTGCTTGTAATTATGATTTTAAGAAAAATAAAATCATACTAGGGTCCTAAAGGTTCTCATCAATATTCTGCAGTCTTTGAAATTTGAACAAACCTTATATCCCTGGGTTAAATGCAAGGTAAACCATTTGTTTATTTTATCTGTTATCTTTATTCTTTCTTTCAAAAGCAGCTCATGAAAATCAAATACATTTCTGTGTAAAAACAATGAAAATGTGGATATGGCAGTTAGAAACACAATACTATTTACAATTGCTCCAAAAATAATTTACGCGAAAAATTAATAAAACAGGGGCTGGGGTTGTGGCTCAGTGGTAGAGTGCTTGTGTGAGGCATTGGGTTCAATCCTTAGCACCATATAAAAATAAACAAATAAAATAAAGATATGCTGCCATCTACAACTAAAAAATATTTTTAAAAATTAACATAGAGACCTTGTATGCTGAAAACTACACAATGCTGATGAAAGAAATTAAATACATTCTGACAGTCTATCTTAATTGGTGTTCTAAGACATTTATATTTAATGTCATTACTAATATATTTGGATTTATATATACCATTTCATTATTTTTTTTTCTGTTCTGGGTGTTTGTTCTTTTTCTTCTCTCCTGGATTCTTTTATTATTATTTGGTTATTTGAGGATTTTTTATCCCTTGTTTATCCCTTGTTTCTTAGCATATCTCTGTATGTATTAATTCTAGTGGTTTCTGTGTGAATTACTATTAGGATTTAAAATACTGCTACTATTAGGATATATGATATCCTAATTCATTTTCAGTAGTCTAGTTAGGATAAATGTTTTATTCCTTTAAGTGGCCCATGGAAACCTTACCACCATATATGTCCTGTTATCCTCCCCATTCTTTGTTATACTTTTTGCTTTACATCTACCTACACAGAACACCTTGTCAAACAATATTATAATTTTTGTTTCAACTATACATCATATTTTAAAGGACTCAAGAGAAGATTGGCCTATTGTATTTACCCAGATCTCTGTCATATCTGCTGTTTCTCTTCACTTCTGATTTACCAGGTTTCCTTCAGATATCATTTCTTTTTGAAGAACTTTAGCAGTTCTGCTAAGAGTAGGTCTGCTGCCTACAAATTTTCTTAGTTTTCCTCATCTAAGAATGAGTTTATTTCACCTTTTTTTCCCAAAGAATACTACTGGATATAGAATTCTGAGTTGAGGGTTATTTTCTTTCAGCACTTTAAAATGTTGTGTCCCTTCCTTCAGATTTTCATGGTTATTTGTGGGACATCCACAGCTAGTCACACCATCATTCTCTAAAGGCAATGTGCCATTTCTTTCCGGATGCTAAGTTTTTTATGTTTATAGTTTTCAGCAATTTGCTTATCTTAGTTTGGGTTTCTTTGGGCTTATCTTTTTGGGGTTTACTGGGATTCTTAAAACTAGACTTTTATAACTTTAACCAAATTTGGGGAATTTCAACTATAATTTAGTTGAAAAATTTTCAGCTTCATACTCTTCTTGAATTCCAGTGACATAATTTTGTTTTATGATTTAATTTTTCCCTTTGTTTTTTAATTTTGGATCATTTTCTATTGGTCTTCTTCAAATTTACTGTTTCTCTGTCACCTCCATTCTGTTGCTAAGCCCTTCCGCTGTGTTTTATTATGTCCTAGTTCTAAAATTTACATTTAGTTCTTGTTCATATCTATATTTTTATTTATTATTTTTTGCTGAAATTTATACATTTCAAACATCCCACCTTACTTTTATGGGCATTTTCATAATAGCTTTTTAAACATATTTTTAAATAGCTATTTTGTTGGTTAATTCTAACATTTCTATTATCTTGGTTTTGATGCTGTTGATTATTTTTCCAGTGAGAGTTTATATTTTTTATTTCTTTGTATTCTGAGTACTTTTGGATTGTGTCTTAGACATTGAAAATATCATATAATGAAGCTCTGTATTTTGTTTATGGAGAATGCTGATAATTTACCTTTTGTAAGCAATTAACCCTGTCAGGTTCAGGTCACAAGTTCCAAACAGCTTTTTATAGGTCATGGTGCCAAGTTTTGTTCTATTTTCAATGCCTTTTAAGTGATTTTGGTATCTGTTCCGTGTGTTTACCACCCAGTGGGCAGTCTTGGACCTGACTGGCAGGTTATCTTTAACTTAGTTCTCAAAGTCTACACTTTACACTTCAGGGTATGATTTATACATGGACATGACTTCATGAGCAGTTTTATTGATTTAGTATCCTGATCTCTGTCTCTCTAGGCCTTTGTCTCTCTCTCTTCCTCTCTTTCCCTCCCTCCCTCCATCCCCTGGGACTCCCCCCATTTTGGTTCTCTGACTCAGTCACTGAGATTGTATTTACTTCATGCTGCTGTGCACTTCCCATGACTATGCCCATGTTTGGTACTAACTGGTGGGAAGACAGAAGAAAAAATGAAAGGCACATTTAGCCCATCCTTTTGGGGCCTCAGGTCCTCTGATTGGAGACTATGATTCTCATCTTTGAGACTTTTTGGTTCCTCCCAATCCCTATTGCTGCTTCTTTTACTCCTATGTCAACAATACAAAACTATTGAGGGGCTTGGGAGTATGAGAGAACTAATGGAAAAATTTTAAAAATGTCAATTTCTCCCTCTTAGAACATTAGGAAGTTATTTTTCCTGCTTCTTAAGCAATAAATAGAGATTTTTCCCTAGAAATTTTTTCTGTTCATGTCAGTTCCTGCTTCTAGGTTTCAGGCTGCATTATGTCTAAACTGGAAAATAGCAAAGGAGATAGAAAATGCTAAACTTGTTGCTTATTTAGTGTTACTTTGAATTGTCATTTACTTCTTCAATTTGTGTGCTACGATCTATTTTTTAGAGTCCTGAAGTAGAAGTTCATACATTCAGTCAAGGTTTTATAATTGCATTCAGTGGAGAGAATATGGAGTATAATTCTGTAAGGTATTTAGGATTTGAATTTAGTGTCTTTTAAAGCAAGGAAAATGATGATGAAAAAAACATATTTTATGTTTACCTTAATTTTACTATTCTTTACTATTCTTTACACTCTTAATTATTGTATTCATCCCCATTTCCTTCTAGTATCATATTCAACACATTAATAATATTTATTTTAATGTCTGTTTAAAAATTTCAGAAAATGGATGGTCTCTGAGTCTGATTCTATTAATCATGTTATCTGTTGACAATGTTTATAACTTACTTTTTTGGTGTTTCTTGAAATTCTTTATGAATGGTGGACATCATGGATAGGACATTGAAAATGGAAAAAAAATAATATTTAGACTGGCAATGAGTACACTTCTTTCAGGCCATTAGCATTAGGGGTTGAGTCAGCCTAGTCAAGGACTTTGTAAATTTGTGTTTTGTAGATGCTACCTTTACCTTAAGTGTGGCATGGACTTTAAATTCCTTTAGGTATATATTGCTGTTGCCTTGTACATAGATTGGGAGTTGGATGGGGATGTTTTTTTTTCCCCAAAATATTTCCATTGCCCTTCTCACCAGTCCCTTCTATCTGCACTAAAGATGTAACTTTCCCCTCATGGTTGCTAAACTGCTCTTGCTTGTCACTCAGTGATAGTAGGCTTATGGTGTGGGATGGGTTTTTCTTGTGTACTGATCCAGCCTCTTTATTAGGCAAGGTCTGTGTTCCTGGGCCTCAAAGGTAGAGATTTCTCAGTGTTCTTAACCCTTGTTTCCTGTGGCATCCAAATTCTGCCTTAATCTGTGGCCATTCTAGTATGGGGGCTTCTTTCCCCTCTTCTAGGTGATGTGGACCTTTCTTTGGTATCATTGCAAGATACTGATCTCAAGATGAATTTCTTCCCATTTGCTTCTACCTCTCTTCCTGAAGCATTGCATTTCTACTTGATGCCTGGGAACAACAACAAAAAATGCTGCTATTTCCCTGAGGACTTCAAGTTCTTACTTCAGAAAGAACTGTAGAATCAGGTTTCAGAGGTCTCAATCCATAGATGGCGGGCTCCATTGCTCATGGCCCAAGGTGAAGCAGAACATCATGGTAGAAGTGTATGGCAGAGGAAAGTAGGTCAAAGCATGACAGCAGGAAGCAGAGAGAAAGACTAAGCTCAACTCAAAAAAGGCATACCCCCCACAATGACCCATCTCCTCCAGCCATATTCTACCAGCCTATAGTTACCACTCAGTTAATCCCTGTCAGTAGATTAATTAATGGATTGTATTAAGGCTCTCATAACCTAATCATTTTAAGCCTTCTTGCATTGTCTCACATATAAGCTTTTGGGGGACACCAATATTTAACCATAACATGAAATAAGATGGAACATCTTTGTTTTAAATAGGTACACAGTTCTAAACTAATGGGAAGAACTACATACCAGTACTATCATCATTAAAACATTTTTCCCTCCAGCCCAACTGCTTCTCACCTTTTGGCCAACCCACCAAAGCATCTCCTGGGCCTAGTCACGGACACAGGAAGGAGAGAGATGGGGGAAGAGAGGAGGAGAACAAAGGAAGCCTAGGGCATATAAAAAGGCAGAATGCTGTCACTTCTTGGGATACCAGGATAACAGCTATGGCTCCCTTCTCCCTCCTGAGAGAAGTATATATTACCCCTTTTTAAATAAACCCTGCTTTATATGCAAAAACAAAAACAAAACATATTTGACCATGAGATTCTTTGGAGACTTCAGTAATCAAACCTCTTGAGGGAATTTATATAGACACATTATTAACTTCTGCCTCATGGGAAAACTATTTTCTTGAAATACCAACGTAAGTGATCTGAGATAATGCCAAAAATATTACAAAATAAGGGAAAATAAAAGAAATAACTGTGTTGATATTTAGGGAAATAAGAAAACTCCATTGGTCCTGGATGTTGCATGGATTTTGGTTAGATCCCTGAATCTACTAACCATTAGGTAATTTCATACTGCTGCTATAGATTCCTGAAGGTCAAAATCATCTCCATGACTATACCAGTGACTGATACTCTGACCTCAGATCCATATGTGATCATTCTTCCTCTGATGAGCACATTAGGATGGCCTAGACACTTTTTGCACAGACCAGAGGCAGGCTAATCAATCTTTCTCTTCTTTTACCTTATACCTACTCTGGTTCTTTCTTTGCCTTCTGATACAGAGATATCAGTTGATCAGAAGATACTCTGGGGCCAGTAGAAAAATCTACCTCCACCCTACAATACCTGGTTAACACCAAGGATGGTATGGGATGAATAGAAAGATCCTGCCTGACACACCCTCCTCACACATGTGACTCTCTGGGATGGTACTTAAAAGTAGGTCATTGAGCTTGGGGAGCTTGCACAACCTGAGAGAATGAAGCAAAACTATTTGCAGGGTTACAAGGAAGAAAGATTAAAGGTGAATTTGAGTGCTTCAGCAGTGAGTGCAGTAAGATAGCAAAGAACAGAGAGAATGAGGCACATGGACAGTGGCTGCCAACCTAGAACTAAAACTCATTAAAGACTGAAAGCAGGTCACAGATATCTGCCCTATGTAAACCTCCCAAAATGAAGAAGGACAGAAGAAAGGGGTAAGGGAATATGTTGTGTTGTTAAGTATTAACTTAAAAGAAACTGAAAGAAAATTGCAAATGATAATTTTACTTTGATTTGGGAAGGTTAAGTTTTCTGTTTTCAGGACAAATAGAAAGACTAAGAGCTAAGTTAAGCTTTAGAGAAATGACATTTAATTTTTGCATACATTTTTGTTTCTGAAATTTACACCCACAGCACATGACCTAGAGTTTTCTTCTCTGTCAACACATACCACAATTCATCTAATTGCTAAGTAAATTATGTCTACTACTTATGGGAAAGTTGTAGACCATGATGTTACCATGGGATTTTACAATATCAAGGTTCTAAAAATGACTTGTTTGAATTTAGTTTTATATTTTCTCCCCTGTAGCCTCAAAAGAAGATAAAATCCCCAAAGAACAGAGGCCTCATTCTACTCTTTCCCTTTCTTGGTGAACTTGTGTGAGAAGACCCAAGACTAGAATTCCTGAATTAAACAAATATTATCAGGGCTTAGATGTTCTATGCAGAAAATGGGTAGACCTGATACAGCCATGGATGACCCTGTGTCAAACAGGTTCTTAGGTGAGGGATTTTCCCTTGTTTGTCCAACCATCCTCATCCACAGAGATCACAACTTATTTATACAACCTTGAAGAAAACAGTCTCAGCCCCAATTCAGTTATATATCTCTATTATGTAGATATACATTATATATTTCTATTATAATGAATAGAGAAAAAATCTACAAAATTAGCCAGAGGGGAATACACAGGAAGGAGAAGGAAATGTGTGGTGTCTTCTCTCCCATTGTGAAAACACATCTCCCTGCCTACTTGCATGGACTCTGCCTACATTAGTAATTGGCTTTCTCATTCCATCCCTAGCATCTTTCTGTTCTTTCCTGTCCCATCATTTTGCTCTTCTGTTTTGAGATGAAGCGAGGTGGGAGAAATGTCTCTAACATTACCAACATTTATATTAATAATGGTTAACATTCCATAAGCAACGGCAACATTCCAGAACAGCACCAAGAACTTTCCAAATAGTATTAAGTGTTTGGAGAAGGACAGGGGTTATGTAGTACAAGAACCTGAAATATAAGGAGGGGAGAAGAAAGAAAATTAATGCTAAGGTGACCAATCATCCCTGTTTGCCTGGAATTCTCTGGGTTCTTGTGCTAAATTTCTGCATCTTGAAAAGTCACTGGGCATACCTAGTGTGTTGGTCACCCTACTATGTTCCAACTTGCCTTATCTTTTAATAAAGAACTCACCATCTCTTTTCTCACCCTTCATGGTGTCCTTGTAATAAAGCTTAGGGGGAAGAAGTAGATGTCCTTTGCCAAAAGGTCTGAATCCTACTCTTTTGCCCAGTGGCAGTGGTCTTAGCCTTTTTCTGCTTCTACACACAATAGGTGAACTTTAGAGGGACAATATACACTTCAACACACTATGGCCCACTGGACAGATGGGATGGTCTCTGACTTAGCATACACTTCCTTGTGGATTCACTATAATTGCATCTCTTTCTCTCCTACTACACAAATACACAAGTAAAGGATAGCCTTTTAAAACAGAGAAAATGAATCACCTCTAGTTTGCCTTTCAAGATGGTAATTCATGTAGATACTTGTGACACTTCTAATTATTCTTGGCTTGCTTGTGTGCCATGTCACCACAGTTGAGAACTGATTTTCTAGTTCCTTTCTACTTAAGGTTCATGTAGCTCGTGGTGCAGCATAGGAATTACCTGGGAGCTGGAAAGAAATATAGAATCGTGGACCTTACTGCAGACCTATTGAATCAGAATCCACCTTTTCACAAAGATTCCAGGTGATTTGTACCCATGTTCAAGTTTGGGAAGCACTCTAAAGCAGTTATTTGAAAAGTGTGGTACCTGGAATCAGCAGCATCAATGTTACCTGAGAATGTGTGATATTAAGGCCTCATCCAAATGCTACTAAATCAGAGACTCTGGAACTGAGACCCAACACTCTGTGTTTCAACCCACCAGTGATTTTGATGCAAGTTAAAGTTTGGTGCAAGTTAAAGCTCTAGGGTGGTGTATATGCTACCAATTCATAATACACACCCTGTCATGGCTCTAACTGAACATGGACAAGTCCTCCATGCTTTCCTTAAATAGTGCCCTAATTAGTCACTACCAATTTAATGGAGATTCAATTGCCATCCTATCATAAGTGACAACAGGACTGCCTCCACAGGAACCTCTGAGTATATCTTAACAAAGGAGAGAGGTATTCTTCCTGGTAGAGGCTTTAAGAATCTCTGGGTATCTCCCATGAAAACAGTGAAAGCAGCTGAAATGAGGATTATATGCTATGTTTATGTCATAAAGCAATGCCAGGGACACTGGTCAAAGATACCCTTGCTATTCTTATTCAATTTGCTGATAGTAGTCCCTGCTTATCTGTGATTTTGCTTTTCATAGTTTCAGCTACTTGTGGGCAACTGTAGTCTGAAAATATTCAATGGAAAATTCCAGAAATAAAGAATTCATAAGTTTTAAATAACTTCTATTGCAGTATATTGGCATATTGTTCTATTTTAGTATTAGCTAATGTTGTTAATCTCTTACTGTGCCTTAGTAATGTGCTTTGGTATAGGCATAGGAAAAAAGCATGGTTATATATAGGGTTTAATACTATCTGTGATTTCAAGCATCCACTGAGGGTGTTGGAAAGTATTTCCCATGGGTAAGGAGGAAATTACTGCACTAAATCTTTGAGTCTTTAGCCATCATCCTTGTTCCTTTGTCCACCTCAAGCATATAACAAGAAAGAAGAGCTTTTGGTTTGTTATGGAAGTTCTCAAGAGTGCCCTGCACTTCCCATTTATAATCTTCAGTGGCCTTCTAATTTTTTGTTAGTATCTGTCTTGTTTTAATCCATCAAAGCAGAAATCACATTTATCTTGACCACTGTTTGTATTAATTTCCTAGAGCTGCCATAACAAATTAGCAGGAATTGGGTAAGCTTCAAACAACAGAACTATATTGTCTAGCAATTCTAGAGTCCAGAAGTCTGCAATCAGTATCACTGGGCCAAAATCAAGGTGTCAGCAGGGCTGCACACCCTCCACAGGCTCTAATGGAAATTGTGTTCCTGCTTCTTTCAGCTTCTGGTACATTCCAGAATTGCCTGATTTGTGGCTGCATCACTCTGATCTCTGCTTCCATTGTCATGTCTCTACTGACTGATTCTCCTGCCTCTTATAAGAAACTTTGTAACTATATTGGACCCACCCAGTTAATTCAGGATAAACTCACCTTGTCAAGATCCTTAATGTCATCACATCCTTTGCCATATTACACAGTGTTCATGGGTTCTAAGAATCAGGATGTAGACATATCTTTGGTGCCATCATTCAGCTCACTGTACTGCTGAATCACCATCAGTGTTTGGCTCACAATAGGCATTCAATAAAACTGTGTGATGTGAATGGATGAAAGAATAAAGAAATGAAGATGTAGGAATGGATAGGATCATCGAGGAAGAGAGTGCCAGGATGGAAAAGAGCCTACAAAGGCAGACTAGTTTAGTGATTAAGAATAAGTCTCTGGGGCCACACTGCCTAAGTTTATCTCATCTCTGCCACTCATTAGTCATGAAAACTTAAGCAATTTATTTAATTTGTCTGTGCAGAATGGGCACAATAATGCCAACTCTGTAGAATTACTGTAAGAATTATATAAGCATAATGTACTCTAAGAATTAATGTGTGTAAAGTTCTTTGGATAGTCCCTGTCTTGTTATCTGATATTTTTAACTATCCTCAGCACAAAGTGTAGGGTCAAACATGTAGAAGGTATTGACAAATGAACATTGATGAAGTCAAGAAAGAAGATACAGACTGTCTCCCAGGCACACTTGGCTTGGTAAAGACGTTAAATAAACCCTTACAACTAGTCCAGTGGCGTAAGCCTTTAATACCAGTGGCTTGGGAAGCTGAGGCAAGAGGATCCTGAGTTCAAAGCCAGTATCTGCAACTTACCAAGGCCCTAAGCAACTTAGTGAGACCCTGTCTTATCATCACCATGGAAAAGGAACCTTTTCTCAAAAGACAGGTAGAGACCATAAGCATGGCACCCAAGGATACTTCTGGGACCAAGGTCATCACCACAATGTGAATTCCACAAAATATAAAGCAGAAGAAGGAGTTGAAATGAGCTGGAGGTTCAGCACTAATTGTATCATTTAGGAAGAAACATCAGGACAGATAGTGCTTTGGGGAACTTGCCCTGAATGGTTGAATCTCTGCTGCCCTTGAACTGCAGTATGAATAGTGTTTCTGATGACATCAGCTCTGTCTTCACCTATCCTCATTGTTAGCAGATAGGCCCACCTGGAGCAGCACTTGGTGCTACATAGCTCTGTTGTACCTCTAAGTTCTGCTTCCCAGGTCCCTGTGTATATAGGGGGTGTGTGGTTCTGTCATGACCCTCTTAGCAGTTGTTGCCAAGAGGAACACACTTGATGCTTAATTGGCCACTCCAAGTGTGACTACAATGTGATTGACCTGTGTGCCTCATGTCAACTTGTCCTCCTTCCCTGATGTTATGGAATTATTTTGCTCAATAGGGTCAGAGTCAGATCAGAGCTGTGTGAGCCTACAGCACCCCCTGGGTATTGCTGACCCTGGCCCTAGTCTTTTCAGTTTGGACAAATACAGTAAGACTTTGATATGATGATGATGATGATGATGATGATGACGACGACGACGATGACAACCACGATGACAAAGAGGAGGAGTATTATAAAGATACTGACAATTACTTAGTTTTACACTGAACTTTTCAAAGTGAGTCATAGTTATACACATTATCTCCCTTAATCTCTATGATGACTCTGGGAAGCAGTGAGGACCAGTGGGAAGAATAATGCTGGCCAAAGTGCAAAGACCTGGGTTTTTATCCTACTACAATCATACATGGGCAAGTTCTTTTGCCCTTCTGAGTCTCAGTTCCCCTTCTGTGAAATGACATCATAATAATATCTATTTCACAGGTTGCCAGGGAGACTCTATATGAAAAAACATAAGGTTCCTAACACATAGTAGGTATTGAGTAAACCTTTCTGATGTTACAGATGAAGGACATTCAAGCTCATAGTTAGTCTTTAGCTGCACCACCTTAGGCAAGTTACTAAAAGAAAAAAAAAAAAAAAAAACCTGGGCTGGGGATGTGGCTCAAGTGGTAACACACTCGCCTGGCATGTTTGGGGCACTGGGTTTGATCCTCAGCACCACATAAAAATAAAATAAAGATGTTGTGTCCATCAAGAACTGAAAAATAAATATTAAAAAATTCTCTCTCTCTCTCTTTAAAAAAAAATCTCTCTGTGCCTCAGTTTCCCTATCTATAGGGGAAGAAGGGCTATTAAAAACTGTACTAGGGCTGGGTTATAGCTCAGTGGCAGAGCACTTGCCCAGCATATGTGAGGCACTGGGTTTGATCCTCAGCAGCACATAAAAAATAAAATAATAAAATTCTGTCTATCTACAACTACAATTTTTTTTAAAGAAAACCATACTTAACTTGGTGAATTCTTGTGATTGTTAGATGTGTTTTTATTTGTGAAGCACACAGAAGAGTACTTTTCCCAGTATTTGTGCTTGACCAATAAAGTTTCACAATTAGGCGAGATGAATTTGAATGCTAGCTTCACTACATATGAGCTGTATGACCTGGGATAAATTACTGACACACTCTCAGCCTCATCTATAAAATAAGAATGATCATAGATAGCATCTGCCTCCTACAAAGGTTGTGAAGATTGTCAGTTAATGCATATACAGCACCCAGTACTCTGCTTGGCACCAAATCATAACTGTTAAGGTTTTTTCTCATTTTACTCAAAGTCAGTGACATCATGAAAAAGCCTAAATGCCATGCTTGAAAATGCTGGACTTTGGTTAAGAAATAAGATCTGTAGTGGGTTAAACAGTGAAACCCCAAAACATACATCCATGTCCCAATTCTCAGATCCTATGAATGTGACCTTATTTTTAAAAAGGGTCTTTACAGATGTAATTGAGTTAAGGATCTTGAGATGAGATCATCCTGGATTATCTGGATGTGCCCTAAATCCTATGATAAGTGTTCTTGTTAGAAGCAGCATGGGGCAGCTCTATTGGGACAGATTTGACACTCAGAGAGACACAGAGAAGGGGATGTGAAAAGATGGCTACAGTGATTAGAGTGATAGGTCTATAAACCAATACGAACCAATGAATGCCAAATATGGCCAGCAACCATGAAAGGCTAAGAGAGGGGCATCAGTGAGAGTACTACTTAGTTTGTGGTACTTTGTTACATCAGTTCTAAGAAACTAATACAGACCCTAAAAAGTAAGCTAAGATCTTAGTTGGGGTGACGATGGCATTTTCCTGAAGGCCAGTACCTCCAGCCCATGTCATTACTCTATTAGAATTGGGGATTGGTTAGGAACTTCTAAGAGCCCTACAGGAAAAGATGTTGAAATTCTTTCAGGTAGAAAACGAGATTTCTCAAAGGGAAAGAACTGCTTTCTGCCTTCATCAGGGATCAGATCTCTCTGGGCACCCTAAGGAGCTCTGAATTTTTAATCTAAGGTGTTGACCATAAGAAGCTACTTGGGAAAATGAGGCCAGACTAACCTGTGTGATAGACAGGAAGGAAGAAGTAGACTCCATGTGAAACAAGAAAAGATCAATTTAACCTCTTGGCTACGTTGCCATTTCATTGCTTTTGAAAATTAAATTCCACTTAGGGAAAGGAAAAGGATCTCCGACTTATTGATTGCCAATTCTCTGCGGTACTTAACACACAACTTTGCATTTGATCATCACAACTACCCCAAGAGGAAGACAAATGTCATTGCTAACTTTCATTTTACCAATTGGGTAACAAAGTCTTACAGCTAGTAAGCAATGGGGCTGTATTTTAAACTCACCTCAAAATAGGTGAAATGTGTACATAAGTATATATATGCATTTATTTAGACAATTACAATCTTCATCAGAATTTCAAAGGGTATTATGATATCAGAAACTGAAGAACTTTTGCTGGGGTCTCCTATTGTTATTGTCCCAGTTTCCTCTGAGGTGTCACCTTCTTGTGCATTTAAATCTTCATTGAGACTTCCCTCTAAAACAGATTGCATAAGGTGCCCCTCCTTTGTGCTTCTATGTCACTATTGAACAGTAGTTTTGATGTGCTATAGTCTCTTATACTTATTCTTCCTCTACCAAACTGAAGGACTCAAGCACAAACTATTAATACTGTGTCTCCCCTATCTCTGTATCATTAACTCAAACCATAGGGCCTACTATATGGGAGAAACTCAGCATTGTTGGATAGATGGATGGGTGAGTAGATGGATGTGTATGTAGATGCATGGGGTGGATGGATAAATGGGTGAGTGAGTGGGCAAATGACACATGGTGACAGGTCCTTTCCAAGTTCAGTAGACCCAGGCATGTTTCAATTGTTTGAAGCTTATAATATATTAAGGAAAAAAATAATGCCCAAATATGGTTACAACATTTGTGCTCTGTTTAAAATATTAGCATATATACAATTTTAATGTTTTCTTAAAATATCACTTTAGTATAACCTTATTTGAATTAAATGAGTTGTTATCTACAAAGGACTCAAATAGGGCCCAGTACATAGCACATACTGTGTTTTGGCTGTTACTGTCATTCAAGGATTATGTTTACAATTTGGTTTTCAGGCCTTCTGTGAATAAGTGGCTCAGGACCAGAGGCCATCTTCCCTTACAACTTCTACTCCTCTTTTGATTAATCCAGTAGCAGAGCATTTTTCATGTCAGTCCCATAAAGCATTATGTCAGTGTCCCAAACACAGGGCAAAAATCCCCAAAGTCCATCCCAATGGCCTCAAGAATTCTTTTTTTCCCCACCATCACTCCTCTCCCATCTAAATCCAATGATCTTCCTCATCTCTTGCCTGGGCTCATTCTCCTCAAAGGTTTTCAAGTGTATGGTTTTTCATGGTGTCATCCTCCAGTGCAGAGGATTTCTGTCATTTCTCTACCCATCATTTACTTCCCTATGTTCTGATGACACTAATTTTTCATTTAGGAACCATTTGTCCCCATTCTCTGTCTAATTGGTTTAGGTGGGATTGACCCCCCCACATCTACCACTCAAGGATAAGTTTGTGACCTGAGACTGGATTACTGATGAGTTCCAGCCTCTTGGCAACAGTGATGGCTTAGGATTAGACAAGTGACTCAGTTGAGTTCAATGTGACTCAATTCCAGAATTTTGGTTGTAATTGTTGGAAAAGAGATCTCTTTTCAGTAGAGTTGTATTTCTAATGTTTGACAGACCTAAGAATAGCCTGACAGGGGAAGCCATTCAAGTTGAATTTCTGTTTATTGCAATCAAGAGTCCTAACTACTACATTTTAAGAAATCCCTAACTGCTTTTCTCCCCTTGCCTTTCAAACCAGAAATCATTGACTTCTTCATAAGGAGAAGATCCCATCCTGAAGAAAATAAGCTACTTCAAAGCTGGCCTCCCCTCTTCCATACCTTTTGTCTCTGTCTCTGCCTATATGGATTCTCCCACCAAAAAACTGCTTCCCTATTTTACTATATTTACTTAGTATGGGCTACCCATTTTCTTTTTTTAATTTATTTTTTACATACATGACAATAGTGGAATGTATTAAACTCATTATTACCCATTTGCAACATAAGTTTTTATAACTCTATATATAAAGTATGTTCACACCAAATTATGCCATTATACATGTGCTCTTTTTTGCATTACAATTCTTAATACATGTATATACCACAATTTTTCATATCTCTGTTTGTATATAAAAAGACTGCTTCCCTATTTTACTATATTTACTTAGTATGGCCTACCCATTTTCAGCTTGCTAATTCTATCATTGATCCTAGGCTTCTAGAATAAAAGTTCACTACTTCCCTCTGCAAATTTCATTTTCCTAAAGGGTGATCTCTGTGCCTATTGAAGATACTTTCCTTGATTAAATTATTTTTAACTAAGGCTCATATGGCTTCTAGAAGGCTAAACCTCACTGTTAACTATACCTAGCACTTTGAAATCTCAACAAATAAGTGAAGGGTAATTAGATAGCTTTGGGTGGAATTTTGATAGTGTGTAGAGAGCTTTAGGAAGGAGCTACTGTTTCCAGTGTTTAATTAAGATGAACAATACCATTTTATTTCTTTCACTAAATACTTTATGTGTACTTTGTCTGGGCCAAGCTGTGTTCTAGGTGCCAAAGGTATTAGGAGGTATTAGGAGAAAAAAGAGATGAACAAAGAAGTCATAGTCCCCAAAGCACACATGTTAAGTCACTGCTGAGTTAAGACAGGTTACTTAACTTCTCTGGCCTAAGCCTGCACATGTATCATCTCATTTCCTAACTTCCTCACAGTGCTGTTGTGAAGAAAAAATAGTTTCATGCTGGGAAAGCAAACCAGGAGTCTCTCTAAAGGCAAAGTGGAGGTGGGAGTTGCCTTGTGGTCTTTCACCTCCTCAGTACCCCCATATATTTCCTTCTTAGCATTTCTCAGAGTGGATTGAAATGAATGTACTGGTATATACAACCCTTATCTTTCAACATCATATTTCACAAGGGTAGTACTATGGTTTTGCTTACTGCTGGGTCTGTAGGCCCTGGTCAGGGCCTAGCATGGACTTAGCATAGAAGAAGAGCACTCTGACTCATCTTAGCCTTATTAGTCTACCAAACTAGACAACTTCTGATCCCTCTTCTTGCCATACTCCTGAACTGAGGGAAAGTAGCATTAAGTCTATTGTTAGCTACATTCTCTACCTCAAAACTTTCCGCTGTGTCATGTATTTTTCCATACTGCCTCTTAACTGGTTTCCTCAACGCCTTTTAAGCTTTTTCTCCTCCGACACTCTCTCTCACCAAACTTAAACTCTGGTCTAAAGAACTAATTGTTCCCACTGCATCCCTCTCTTTTAAGTCTCTGTCATGCCTATATTATACCATTTCTTCCACTGGAACTGCGCTTCACTGATATGGAATTCTGATCTTACTCATTGTGTATCTGAACTTATATCTTGTCCATTTAGTCTTTGTATTGTTCTCCTTCTCTTAGCTGAAAGACATCCTTCTCATGTTCTGAACACCACTGGTACTTTATCAGTACTTCCTTCAGGGTTTCTCAATACTTTTTGCCCCATGTTATAATTGTGAGTGAACATGTTATCTCTGTGACTACCACTGGGAGCGAAAGGTCATCTTTATAGCCTCCAGGGTGCCTTGCACCATGGCTGACACATCAAAGGGGTACAATATGTGTTTGTGTAATGAATCTCTTTCCATTGACTTTCTTTCAGTCACTTCCTCCTCCACTCATCTGCCTACTCAGAAAAGCTGTGTTAGTTTTCTAGAGCTGCCATTCAAAGTACCACAAATGGGCTGGCTTAAACAGCAGAAATGTATTGAGTCACAGCTCTGGAGGTCAGAAGTCCAAGATCAAGGTAACAGTAAAGTTATTTCCCACTGAGTGCTTGGAAGGAAGGATCTCTCTCTCTGTGGCTTGAAGATGGCTATCTTTCCCTGATGTCCTCTCATATTGTCTTCCCTCTGTATGAGTCTAAGTCTGGGTCCAAGTTTCTCCTTCTTATAAAGATACCAGTCATATTGGATTAAAGCCTACTACCCTAATGACCTCATCTTAACTAATTACATCTACAGGGACTCTGTCTCCAAATATGGTCACATTCTGAGGTACTAGGGGTTAGAGCTTCAGTAAAGGAAACAAATAGATCCACAATATATGTCAAATATAGACAAAGGAATATTGCTCTTCAGGGACTCAACCCTAATTAAATCAAATTTCCGACTAATGCTTACTTTATAGGAGATATTCAACTAAGAGCAATAAAATGGAATGAATATGTATTTCTCTGCCTTTGAGGATCTGAAGTTGGAATGACAGTATACTATTGCCTAGCATGGTTCCTGGCACGTAACAGGTATCCTATAAATGTTTATATCATTTTGTCCCATCGTCCCAGAATGTGGAGAACCTCTAAGAACTTAAATTGAGAATAAGATATGCCACTGATGATAACTTTGAAATTGTTATTATGTTTTTAGAGGTCTGTTCTTCTGAGGAATATAATAGGTGAATGATTAGAGAATTAGAATATATATATATATATATATATATATATGAATATATATATATAAAGAATTCATAAGCTTTATATTATGATTTCCAACTTCTTTCAATGCACCTGTTCAGTTTCATTAAAACATTCACAGAAAGAAAACTTGGAACTTAATTGCTTAAAGATTACAATCCCGGTGTAAGAGTCAAGGGCTTCAGATTTCAGATGGCTGCTTTTGCCACTCATTTGCTGTGTAGTATTGGGAGGCCATGTAAAAACTCTCAGACTCAATTTTTCCACTTTAGAGCTTCAGGGCCCTCTGGTTCAAAAATCACCTAGTGAACTTCTATTCATCATAGACCTTGAAATTCTGGCCAGAGCAATTTGGCAAAAGAAAGAAATTAAAGGGATACAAATAGGAAAAGTAGAGCTCAAACTATCTGTTGATGAAATGATTCTATATTTCAAATAACCTCCCAAAAAAAGTCTAACAAAAATCTTCTAGAACTTATAAATGAATTCACGAAAGTACCAAGATCCAAAATTAACACCCAAAAATCAATTGAATTTCTATACACCAATGATGAATCAGCTGAAAGAGAAATTAGGAAAACTATCCCATTCATAATAGCCTCAAAAAATACTTGGGACTCAATCTAACAAAAGTGGTGAAAGGTGTCTACAATGAAAACTACAGAAAACTAAAGAAAATAATTGAAGAAGATCTTAGAAGATGGAAAGATCCCCCTTGTTCTTGGATAGGCATAGTTAATATTGTCAAAATGTCCAAACTACCAAAAGCACTATATAGATTTAATGCAATTCCTATTAAGATTCCAATAAAGTTCTTCATAGAAATAGAAAAAGCAGTGATGAAATTCTTTGGAAAAATAAGAGGCCCAGAATAGCCAAAGCAATCCTTAGTAAGAAAAGCAAAGCAGGAGGCATCATCACAATACAAGACCTTAAATTATACCTCAGAGCTATAGTTACAAAAACAGCATGCTATTGGCACCAAACCAGACATGAAGATCAATGGAATAGAATTAGAAGTCCTAGATACAAACCTAGTGCCAAAAACATAAATTAGAGAGAAGATAAACTCTTCAACAAATGGTGCTGGCAAAACTGGAAATCTCATCCTGCACCAGCCTCAACTCAAAGTGAATCAAAGACCTAGAAATTAGACCAGAAATCCTGCACCTAGTAGAAGAAAATGTAGGCCCAATACTCTAACATGTTGGCTTAGGAACCAAGTTCCTTAAGGTTCCTAAAGGGCAAGACATAAAATTTTTCAAAAATCAACAAATGGGATGGTATCATACAAAAATACCTTCTTCAGAGCAAAGGAAACAATCATGAACAGGAAGAGAGAGTCTACAGAATGGGAGGAAACTCTTTGCCACCCCTACCTTGCATAAGGCATTAATTTCTAGGATATTCAAGGAACTCAGTACCAAAAAACAAATAACCCAATTAATAAATGAGCAAAGGAACTAAACGGACCATTCTCAGAAGAAGAAACACAAATGGTCAACAAATATATGAAAAAAAAATTTCAACATTTCTAGCAATTAGAGAAATGCAAATTAAAACTACACTGAGATTTCACCGCACTCCAAACAGAATGACAATCTTTAAGAATACAAGTAACAATAAATGTTGATAAGCATCTGGGGAAAAGGGTATACTCATACATTGTTGGTAGGACTACATATATCTATAAAGCCGTATGGAGATTCTTCAAAAAACTAGGAATGGAACTAGGAATTTGACCAAGTCATCTCACACCTCTGCATATACCCAAAGGACTTGAAATCAGCATACTACAGTGACACAGCCACATCAATGTTTAAAGCAGAACAATTAACAATACCTAAGCTATGGAGCCAATTTAGGTGCCCTTCAACAGATGAATGGATAAAGAAAATGTGGTGCATATACACAATGGAATGTTACTCATAAAGAATAACTTTATGTCATTTGCCAGTAAATGAATGCATCTGGAGTCTATCATGCTAAGTAAAATAAGCCAATCCCCCTAGACCAAAGGTTAAATGTTCTCCCTGATATTTGGATGCTAACCTAAAACAAGGGAGAAAGGAGAAGAATAGAAGTTCAGTGGATTAGACAAAGGGAAATGAAGGAAAGGGATGGGGACAGGAATAGGAAAGACAGTGGAATGAATCTGACTTAACTCTCCTATGTACATATATGAATACACCACAGTGAATCTCACCATAAGGTATGTCCACAAGACTGGGATCTTAATTAGAATAAGATATATTCCATGCTTGTGTAAATATATCAAAATAGACTCTACTGTCATGTATAACTAAAAAGAACAAATTCTAAAAATCACCTGGTGAGTCCCCAGTAGTGAGAGAAATGATATCAGGACCCACATTAGCCCAGCTAATTTTTCCTGAACCTTTGGCCAATGCTGGGGCCTCATGTTCCTTAATCTTGACTGTTATAAGTCATGAGAGGTTGTAGGCTCATCACAAATGGCTGTCAATAAAGTTCTCTAGGGAATGTGGACTCTGGGACTTCTTTCAAGGGCAGATACCATGACTTCTTTACTTTTCTTTTTTAATTGATTCTTTGTGGAAATTTTCAAGCATATATAAAACTAAAGAGAAAAGTAAATGAACTATCCTACATTCATTACCTAGCTACAACAATCATCAACTTGAGGCCACTCTTATTTCATCTATATCCCTTACCCATTTCCTTCAATCTCAAATGTGTCATTTCATCTATAAATTATTTGGTATATATTTCTAAACAGGAAGGTAATTATAATACAATAATTATGTCATACCCAACAGTTGTGTTAAAATTCTCCCTTTTGTCTCATATATGTGTCCTTCTATTTGATGTGTTTGATTCAAGGTCCAAACACAGTTCACATATTACATCTAGTTTATATATCTCCCAAATCTCTTTTAATCAGTAAGTTCTCCATCCCTCTTTTGTTTCTTTGAAATTTATTTGCTGAAGACATGGGAGGCCATAACTTAGTCATCTGGCTCCTAGTGCAGCAGCTAGGAAATAATCCAAACTTCTTGTTAGGCAAACAGATAAATGAATGAGCAAAGTACCATATCTTCAACATCCCAGCACAGTAGTGCTAATGGGTTCTGTACTTCTCAGCAATGTTTGCATTTTGTCCATCCTTGAAAGATGACCCCTCAGCCCTCAGTCTCCTGGTCTGCGAAGTGGAGCTGCTTTTACCTGTCTTCTGCTCTAGATCCTGGCAAGGTTGTGTCAAAGACTGGGATTTTAAAATAAAAACCTAAAACAGCTTTGAGCAATTGATGCTATAAATATCAGAGGAGGAATTCTATTATTAAATGTCCTTTGTTCCTAGAAGCTTCAGGCAGAGTGGTAAGGCTGAGGAGTAGAACCCCTTTCCTTTGTCCTTGCCACACTGCTTCTATGAAAGTAGTGGCTGGGACACATAGGGCCAGAAGCATGCCTGGGATGGGAAGCCCAGAGCCCTGGAGTCCTGGGCTCCCTTTAGACAGGTCAGCCAAGCTCTGGCCAGAGCAGGCCTGCAATATCCTATTCCAGCCTGGCAAAAATAGAATAGCCAGGAGAACGAGGACTGAGACAACTGTTCCTGTTTTGAAGAGAGTCGGAAGGATGTGGCTGCAGGTGGGGGTGAATGTCTGCCCCTAAGAGTAAAGCCCTGCCAGGAAGCTGCTGGGCCCGATGGTGGGAAGCTAAGATTTGGGCAGGACTCCTGACAGCACCTGTGGCCCTAGTGCTTGGTTTGGACATTGGAAACAATGAAGAATGTTTTGCCTGGAAATTCTGCATGTATTTATGAGTCAATTAACTTTCATTCCAAACAAAGAGAGCAAAGACGCTCTGATGAGTGGCCAGGAACAGCTACAGAGAAGCTAATAGCCAGTTAGATCAAGTTTCAGCCTTGCCTGGTTTGGAGAGAATTCTATTTTGAAGCTAGTAACCATGCAGTTTTACTCTGGCCTTTGCAGGCAGCCAGGAAACAAAAGGGGCCTTCCCTTTTGGGCATCTTTGACCTATCCTGTACACCTGCAGGGGCTCTGCAGGAGGCTTTATTTAATATTTACCCCCTACTTAGTCCTGACCCCCCCACACACACATATGCACATCTTCCATATGGTGGCACTTGTTGAGGCAAGTAGCTCTGATCTGTAACATACTGGGCATGCACACAGGATGTGTGCCATGGGAATCACAAAAACAAAAACAAAACATAGGAGGTTACAAAATGAGCAAATCACTAGGAATTTTTAAAGTAAATTTCAAAGTAATGAGGACCTAGAAGTCCCCATATGTGAAGTGGGAAGTTTGAAAGTTTCAGCCTTTTCTGAGCTTTCTGTGTACCCAAAAGAGGAGCTTATTTTGGAAGTGGAATAAGTATGATTTTTTTCCCCTCATCAACTCAAAAGTGGTTGAACTGATTTAGCTCAAACTATAAAAAGACAAAAACCAAATGCGCCCTGGGACAAGATTTCTGTGTGAAATAGAATGGAAGCAACTAGAGGGGTAAAGCCATGAAAATATAGTGCCTTGAAATCATATTCCTCCAGATGATTTTTCAGACATCCAGTAGGGAGTCTTGGGACTGGGTTTGGGGTGTGACACTGTGAGTCAAACAGGCAACCAATCAAAATTAAGAAGTCTATTTAATAAGAGATTATTGGCAGTTTCTAGGAAACTGAAATTATTTTTCTAAACATTTTAATCTGGGCTGAGGATATGGCTCAGTGGTAGATTGTTTTCCTGGCATGCATGAGGCCCTGGGTTCCATCCCTAAAATCACACACACAAAAAAATCTCATTTATCTCATTTTATATAAAGCTATGAGCACTGCCAAGATTTTCATATCCATTTAACTAATGAATTTAACCTTATATTGTCCAACTAAAGAGGGAAGTGATTTCAAGTTGTTAAGAACACAGATTTTGCAACTGGGGTGGCTGAGGAGGAGACTTGAGGCAGCAGGATGGCAAGTTGGAAGTCAGCCTGGGAAACTTAGCAAGACCCTGTCTCAAAAATAAAATAAAAAGGGATGGGGATGTGGTTCACTGGTAGAGTTCCCCTGGGTTCAATCCCTAGTACCACACATATGTGTGCACGTACACATGTGTACACACATGCACGCATGCACCCATGCACACATATATACCACAATCCACAGATTTTGGGAGACATAGAGACGTAGGTTCATATCCCAGGTGCTCCCCTTACTAGCTACTTGAACTTGTTACTGAACCTCAACTGCTTCTTCTATAAATCTGAAATAAACCTACCATTGAAGGTTGTGATAAGGATTAAATAATGTGATAAACATGAGATATTTATAATAGCACCTGGCAATAAACACCCCAAACTAATCATCATAATTGGGAGTAACTGATAAAAATCGAGGCTGGCTGAGGGTTTAACTTCATGTACTATTCTACCACATCATCCAGATCAGTGTTTTCCAAGAAAGTGAAATTTTGTTATGACCAACAATAAGAAATACATTTTATGTAGTGCTTGAGTGCAGATATACACAGAAAAAATAGAAGTTTCATGAGATTTACCCTTAATGTGTACAGTGTCCCCTATTTCTATTTCATTCTATTCTATCCATTTTATCTTTTCATTTTCTAAATGTTCATGGCAGCCCACTAAATATATTTCATTACTGCCTAATGGGTCATAGCCCACAGTTTGTAAAACACTTACCTAGATGAATTTGAGGAAGGCAATTAGCACTCTCAAGAGCCCAGAGAACCATCTTCTTTTGAATTAACACCTCTGGCCAAGGTCTGAAGCCAAAAAAAAATCTTCCTTGAATTTTCTTCCCCATTAAATTTGCCCCTTAGAATAATGAATGACAGCTGCAAAGTGACTAGACATCACTCTTCCTCACACTTTCACCCCTGGCCTGGATCCTGGATGATGACATTCTTTTCTAGATCCTTCTAGAAAGTCTGGCCAAGATGTAGGTTTGGCCTGCGAAGCTGGTGTGTGTGTGTATGTGTGTGTGTGTGTGTGCGTGTGTGTGTTTATATGATTTGGACAAGAGGAGAAGGACTGCCAGTTTCTCAATTTTCCCCTCATGTCACCTACCTATCAAGTTTCTGCCAGAATGGAGGGGAATGCCCACTACCCTGGGTCATAACACTTTCCTTTCCAAAGGATCCTCCTCTTCTGGACATGGCTGAGACAGTGAGAGAGGGCCAAACCACCACCAGTCAAAAGCTCTTTGTTTTACCTCCCTGGTTTTGTCCCTTCGCCTTGACAGAGCCTTGGTCCAGTAAGATGATCTGACCACAGCTGGTCTCCTACACTTAGAACAAGTTGGAAGCAAGAGAACTTGGGGAAGGAATTTGGTTTCACTAAAAATAGCTGCAATATAGACCCTGTGACTTACCACTCCTCAGAACAGTCTGATATGAGCTGAACAGGGTCCACTGGCCCCTGAAATCACTCTGGACTATTTGTGTTTCCTGCTTGGAGTCCTTGAAGCCAGGAGGAGCTTAGAGGGTTGGGGGTGTTTTGGCTCAGATGCAGACTCTTGCAAACCTCAGAAACTCACGGTGACGATATGACCAAGAAGCTTCCTATTCCAAGGAGTGTGTGACCATTGGCACTAATAACAACAGGGCCCTTTAAGCTTTTGGTACATGGTGGGATATTGCTTGTTCCTCACTACCAGGCCTATTGTGTCTCCACTTCTAAGGTAGGTGAAGCCAAATTAATTGGGGAAAATGGTATGGGAATTGGGATCCTCTTGGGTAACCGAGGCCCAGGTTTCCTTGGCCTGGGGCAGGGAGACAAATGTCAGGACAGGATATAGCCTACAAATAAAAAAATACAAGTCTATGCTCCTAACACAATCAAACCACAATAACATGTGGGAATTATATTCCTTTTGTAACACCTTCCACTTAAAAGCCAAGTCATTAACCTGTAAGAAAGCACACCAAATGTTAAATTTAATCCTCTCTCAACTTCTCTGCCTAGGTCTGCTTTATTTTATCTGGGTGCTTTGTCTTTCCTGTCCCATTACTCTGTGCATTTGAATTTGGCTCAGGGCATTGGTTATTGGTATTTGCCTTTTCTGCTATGTGAAAGTTGAGAGCAATACAGAGCTGCCTTGAAGGGATTCCTATTGTTCCCATGAAAGAAGGATTCCAATGCAGGTGCACTAAAATCTTGCTTGGATTACATTTCCTTCCTGAAATACCACGGTCAGGACTCAGCTCTAATTCCTACCCAGATTACAGTAATAGGCTTTGGGGAAGGTGTTGGAATTGAAGGGGAACTGAAAAGTTCTGGGGGTAAGGATGGGAGCCCTTTGAGAGAAAACGAAGCAGGCTTGGCTGTTGGAAGGTTAAACATCAGCAAGTTCTTGCTCAGAATTAGCTTTTGAGCATTATTACTAAGCAAACTGCATTGCCAACATTGCAGCTTGCCAAAACAAGGTGTTTTTATGGAAATAAAGATATGCTTTAATAAGAGATATGCTTTCTTAAAATGAAAATGACAATCTTAAAATATCACATGGCTAAGGAAACAAACCTAACTCAGAATCATCCTTGTTTTGGCATTATTTTAGAAAAATGAATTAGACTGAAACTTATCCCTTTACTGCCCTTCCTTACTGTTTTTTCTTTCACTTATCTTCAAGGTATGTAAATATCCAAATAACATAAACTTTAAATCTTACGCTACCAAAAACACCTTGAAAGTCATATGGTCTTTTCCTTATTTGAGTTTGAGTTGTGATGAGTTTCTACCTTGAATGTTTCCTCAACTTTCCCTGGAACCTCAAAATGGTCACATGGTAGATTTTTCATTTTGAAGCCATGGCATCACATCCTGCCAGCATCACATCCTACTGGTGCTTTCTCCTTTTCAACATTGCTTTAAGGTTTATTCATTTTGCTGCAGAGCTAGATAAAACTTGAACATTTTGAATTGTTTTTCCATGTTGCATTAGTGGACCATATGGTATCACTAATACTGCATACTCAAACATATTGTCACATTTATTGAAAGTTATCAGGGGGTTTTCATTTAACCTGGGTGTGCATTTTATTGAAATACTCTAGAGAAAGTGATTTCCTTTTCTTTTGCTGAACAAGAAGATTTACTGGAGTTTGCCTCCAATAATAAAATCTCTGTGTACAAACAACTTTTCAGAAATGCATTCATCAGTAAAGCAGTGGTTCCCAAACTCTGTTTCATAAACCAATGACAGACTGGCTGCTTAGTAATCACCTAGAAAGATTGTCTAAAATATAATTTCTGAGTCACATCCCTCGAAATTCTGATTCAGAGGATCTGGGTTTGGATCCCTAGAACCTGGACTTGTAGCAAGCAATCCTGGTAATTCTGATGCATGGCTTGGTTTAGGAAGCAGTGAGCAACTCAAGATCCTGCTACTTTTGTTTTGTTTGTCTGTCCAAAATATTTCAATGATTTTCTTTTGCCTTCAGAATGAAGTTCAAACTCTTTAACTTGACATTACCCGGGCCCTCCATGTCTAGCATTGATCACCTTTCCAATCTTATTCTTCATTATTCCTCTTTGCCACCTCCAACATCCACAGTCTAATTGAATTGGCCCCTGGCTTCCATTCTGCTTTCATGGCTGGATATTTTACTCATGATATTGCCTTCAATATCTGTGTCTTTCCTCACTTCTCTGCACACCTAAGTCTATCTGATTTTTTATGGTCTCTACTATACTGTGCATAAGAATGATACAGAGGGCTTCTTTAAAATAACCAACTCCTACAACTTCTTATTCAGAAGGTCTGGACTTTTTTTTCTTTTCTTCTTTTTTTGGTACTGGGGATTTAGCCCAGGTGTTCTTAACCACGGAGCCACATCCCTAATCCTTTTTTATTTTGAGAAAGGGTCTCCTTAAGTTTCTGAGGCTGCCTTTGAACTTGTGATCCTCCTGCCTTAGCCTCCTGAGCTGCCAGGACTACAGGTTTTGTGTCAGCATGCCGAGCTAGGAGGTCTAGAATTCTTAAGCACCTCAGGCGATCTAATGTTGACCTCACATTCAGAAACATTGCATCTAGCTCAAATACCATCTTTTTACAAAATCATTTCTGGAATTGTTCACCCTTCCCTAATAAAACTCCCATAGCAGTTTGTTTGTAGCACTATAATTTAAAACTTCACTCTCTACCTTGTTTGAATTATTGTATGTTTGCATTTCCTACACTCAAAAAACATTCATTAAGTGCCTAATGTAAAAGGCACAACTTTTCTTCAAGAACCCAAACTCCATGGGAGAAGAGATCACTGCTTATTCATCTTTGTGAATACCTTATGTATAAGTGTATCTATGGGGGTGGTAAAATTTGAATCTCTCTGCTATAGATGGAGGGTGATAGAATCTGTCACAAGGTGACATTTTATTGTTCCTAATAGACGTGGACATGAGTGAGGCAGGTTCTTTTTTTTTTTTGTCTACATGTCCCATATCTGAGATTTATGTACCAGAGTGGAATTGTAGAGGCCTTCTGTGTTTGGGAATTCTCAGAGCAAATTGATGACTGGATTCCAGAGAATCTCTTGCTTAGTTAGGTTGGGAAGCACCTGGCATTTCTAAATACAGTAGTTATCCCATATGGGAGGGATAAGCACAATTGCCAAAGGGTGCAAGGAAGGGCAAGAGGCAATGGATGATGGGGATTCAGATGTGCTTCACTTTGGACAGGGTTCCCTTCACGGCTGCACCTGGAGCCACAACTGCATCTCTGCAATTGTTCATTGATGAAAGGCTGTGGCTCCTTAGTTATTTTCAATTTAAATACATAGTATAAAATAAAATTATATAGCATACATATATAATACATATATAATAAGTAATATAATTAAAGAATATACACTAATCCAAGTTATTATATGGATGACTAATTGTTAAATCATGTTATTGGTTTAATACATATCTTCCTACATTTCCATTATCATAGAATTATACTGAACATAAAATATGCATATTGTTTCATTATATATTATTTTATGGAAATTATATCATCAGTCACACTTTTCTATATCTTATTCTTCTTGCCTTCTTCTTTTACAAACTATGTGGCCTTTGGATTCTTTGGGTTTTGCTTTCTTCATCTATGAAGATGATAATAGTATATATCTCATAGGATTGCTCTGAGAATTTGGTGAGTTAAAATACATAAAGCACTTGGGGCTGGGGTTGTGGCTCAGTGGTAGGGCGCTTGTCTAGCATGGGTGAGGCACTGGGTTCAATCATCAGCACCACATAAAAATAAATAAATAAATAAATAAATAAATAAATAAATAAAGATATTGTGTCCATCTACAACTAAAAATATATTAAAAGACAACAAAGCAGAATCAGTAACAAAGTTCTCAAAATCTTTTAAAAAATATATAAAGCACTTAAAACTGCCATATGTGAATGTTTGCTACTACATTGCTACTATAATTCCCAATTGACAAAACCTAAAAATCATCCATAGTCATTCAATTTCACTCTTCCATTGGCTGCACAGCATTTTGTGAAGTCAATGGAGAATAATTTCTCCAACAATTCCACTTTTAG
This sequence comes from Marmota monax, assembly GCF_021218885.2. Classification (NCBI taxonomy): domain Eukaryota; kingdom Metazoa; phylum Chordata; class Mammalia; order Rodentia; family Sciuridae; genus Marmota; species Marmota monax. Next base: position 2,319,952 of record NW_026695225.1, on the reverse strand, counting down.
TGAATATTAATTTTGGTTCCAATTTTTAAATTTATGTTTTGCACTCAAAGGCAATATAGCAATGGACACCTTTGAATATATCCCCTTACATACTATTGTTTTTCTTACTCTGGAGCAGATTCCCTACAAAGCAGGGTTGAAGAGTGTATGCGTATTGTTTTTAATTTCATTAAATGTTGCCATATTGGTTTCTAGAAAGCATGCAACAAACTCACAATTCTACCAGCAATTCCACCGTTAGATCTTAGTGCTTTTTTAAACTTTGCCAATCCTATGGACAAAGTGAGTTACCTCATTGTTACTTTAAGTTTCTCTAGTATCTTCTCAGTCTGAGCATCTTTAGAGAAAATTGTTGGCTATTTAATTTCCTTCTCTATGAAGCAGTTCTTCAAATTTTTTGCCTGTGTCTAAAGTGAGTTATTTTTCCTTGTGAATTTGGAAGAGCTTCTTATATATTCTTGCTATAAACCCTTCATCCATTTTCTGGGTGTAGTTATGTTTCCAATTTCTTATTTGTCTATTTTAACTATTGTAACTTATGTCAAATTTTTGAAAAATTATATATTGTAAAATTTCTTTTATAACCTCTGAGTTTTGAGAATTGGTTAAGAGGATCTCCCCACACCAAGGTTATACATAGTTTTCTATTTTTTTGCAGGACTTTTACTATTTTTATACTTAAATTTGTCTTTACCTGGAAATTTTATTTATTTTAGGTATAAAATAGAGGTCTAATTCTGTTTCAAATTAATAGCCAGTCACATCCATACTGTTCATTAAGAATCCATCTTTTACCCCACTGAAATGAAAACACCAACTTTGTCAAGTACTCAATGCTTTTATATGGAATTTAATTCTGCACCACCTATTTTGTTTCTTTAATTTATTTATCTATTATTCCTGTGCCACTACCATCTTTTGATTTGATTACATTGACTTTAGTGTATATTTTGATATCAGGATAAGATATTCTCTATGCCTCTGTGTGTGTGTGTGTGTGTGTGTGTGTGTGTGTGTATCTCTGTCTTATTTTGCATGGCTAGTCTAGGACATTTATTCTTACATATAAAGATTAATAATCTGTTACATTACCAGGAACAGTGGCACACACTTTTAATCCCAGTGACTTTTGAGGCTGAGGCAGGTGAATTGCAAGTTTGAGGCCAGTCAATAATTTAGCAAGACCCTGTCTCAAAATACAAAATACAAATAAAAAGGGCTGGGGTCATAGCACAGTGGTACTCCTGGGTTCAATCCTCAGTACCAAAAAAAGGGGGGGGGGACAGAGAGTATATTACATAAGCCTCCTATCTTTCTCCTGAAAATCATATTGAGAATTTAAATTGGAATTTTAATACATACTATTTGACCTTGGTACAATTAAGATTTTATGATGTCTTGTTTTATGATTCATTTAACCCTTTTGGGGGGCTTTTGTTTTACCTCCTTCACAATGGTATTATAATTTTCTTCATACTGATCTGATGTTTTTCTTGTTAAATTTAGTCCTGAATATAATATATATTTTTGTTATTGTGAATATAATTTTTAAAATTTTCATTTCTTGGTGCTTGTTGCTTGACAAGACAAACATTGTTTTGTATAGTAACCTTATATTCCTTCCCTCTACCAAATTCTCTGATAAGTCTCACAGATCTTACTAGTGTGTTTTGGTTTTCTAGCTGTACAAATATAATAACATCAGCAGGCAGGAAATAGATATCTTTTCTGATGTTTGTATTAGTTCATATTTGGATCTTTTTTATTAGGTAGAACCTTCAAGGCAATGTTGAATAATAACAGGAATAAGAGGTATTCTTGTCTAGTTCTGAATTTTATTTAAACAGGTCAGTGCTTTGCCATTTGGGATTATATTTGGCATCCAGTTTTGGTAAACAGTCTGTACTATTTTAAGAGATTTCCTTCTAATCCTATTTAACTTAGAAATGTATTAGGAATACAGCTGAATTTTATCAGATGACTTTTAAGCCTTTACTGATATCATCATTCATATGGTTTTCCTCTTTATTGATGCAATGAATTATGTTAATAGATTTTCTGATATTAAACCTCCTTTGCATTTCCAAATTTAATCTTATATGTGGGTTAGTAATTTCTGTAAAATGAACCAGTCAAAATATCAGTAGCTGAAAAAGCAACAGTCATTTGTTGCTGCTAATGTGTCTTTAGGATAACTGGGGTCTGGCTGATCAGACTAGTCTGGGCTCAGCTAAGTGGTTGTGATTGTCACTGTAGGTCTTTTGGGGCTGCTTTTCTTCAGGTTGTGGTGGCTGGCACCACTTTGCCTCAGGTAACTTTCTTCTCCCTGCTAGGGCAAGCAGGCTAGGGAGGCTAGTCTCAAGGGGAATGCAGAGAAACAGGAAGGAAAGAGAAAATGCAGAAAGTCTCTTAAGGCCCAGATTGGGAAGTGGCACACTTCCATCTTACATGTGTCACCAGTTACTTGGCTGATCCCCAAATTAATGGACAGGGAAATATATACCATTAGAACAACTCCTATTAGACATAGGAGGAGTGAAAAATAGAAATCCATGCTATAATATACCATATCCTAATTGGTCATAAAATTTTACTTTATTGGAAAACTGCTGGGTTATATTTGATGTTTTATTCAAAATGTCAGCATGTATATCCAGAAAGAAAGTGTCTATAGATTTCTTAATTTGTAACATCCTCCGTAGGTTTGAAGATTAAACTTAGGTTGACCTCATGAAAAGAATTAAAGGCCTTTTTTCACTTTTTCTTATGACCTGGAAGACTTTAAATGACATTGAAATACTTCATTTAAAAAAAAAAATATATATATATATATATATATATATATATATATATATATATATATATATATATATATATATATATATTGGTGAATTAAAGCCAATGAACCTCTCTGCTATGATGATTGGTTCAATGATAAATGTTTATTCATTATTTCATTTTCTTATTTCATAACCAGCCTATTCAATCTTTCTACTTCTTTTTAGGTTAATTTGGGTTTCTAAACGATCCTTCTTTTTCTTAAGATTTTCAACCATGTTGCCATAGAGCTTAATGTAGTATCTTTTATAATTATTTAAATCTTTTCTTTATCCAATTCATGATTATATCTCCTTTTATATTTCAAGTCTTATAAATATTTATTTTCTTTTCTTTAGTTGGACTTGTAAGAGGTTATGTGTCTCATTGGTTTTCTCAAAGAACAATTTTTGGCTATTTTATTATTTCCAACTTTTTTTGTTGATTGTCCCCGTTCCTAATTCTTTTTAGATTAATTTGCAATTCTTTTCTAAATATCTTAAGATGAACACCAAGTTCATTTGTCTTCCTGTCTTTTGTTCATTAATGCTGAAGACACTGAAGAATATAATTTTTTTTCTGAATATAGCATTCTCTGTGCCATGTATGTTTTGAAGTAAAGTATTCCTTTTTAATTGCTCTCTAGATAGCTTGAAATTTCACTTTTCACATACTGGCATTCTAGGATTGTATTTCTTAAATTCTAAACAGTTTTTTTACATAATTTAAATTATTTACTTAAATTTTATAGGTATTAAGCTCAAAAAAGCTCTTTTCCATTTTTAAAATTACTATATTGCTTTTGTTTCCTCCTTTTCCTTCTAAAAGATTATTCTTCAGGATCTATCCTCCAAGTCATTTATCTTTTCCATCACAACTTCTCTATTGTGGTATATTTGACTTTGTGCTCAGTAATTCTTCCACTTTATCTTCTAGGCAATGTTTGGGATCTCTACCATGGTCATCCTCTTCTTCAACTTACCTACTGATCTGTTGATTTTGGAAATTGCATTTTGGCAATTTACCCATTTCTCTCTCTCTCTCTCTCTCTCTCTCTCTCTCTCTCTCTCTCTATATATATATATATATATATATATATATATATATATATATTTAGTTATATATGGACACATTTATTTATTTATTTATTTATTCACTTATTTATATGTGGTGCTGAGGATCGAACCCAGTGCTTCACACATGCTAGGCAAGTGCTTTACCACTGAGCCATAGCCCCAGCCCCTCCCCAAATCGATTTTTTATGCTATACTTTAATCTTCACATATGCTCCTGAATCATTGTTGTTTTTCAAGTTGTCACCTGTTTCTCCCACCAGTTTATTTCTTTAGGCTGCTTAAGCAGCCCTTCGTGGTTGCTGGTTGTTGGACTCATAGAGGGGGTTATAAATATTTTGTTGTCAGCCCATTGAGGTCAGCGTATAATCAACGGGGAGCTCCCCAAGTAGTAGTAGGTCTTGAAATGTTAGAAAAGTATCTAAAGGAAGCTGCCCCCTCTACAGGTCTATACTGTCCCTATACGTATTTTCAGTTCATTCTTTCATGGCCTCTTGAAGGCCTAGTAAACCAGGAACACAGGACGGATATCACTTTCTCTGTTTCCTGGTCTCCTTGTGCTAGGCTTTTTAGTGCTAGATGCAGGATTTTCTTGGCATTCAAGGGAGAAAGAAAGAAATTTCTTTGTGTTGAGGCTCTTACAACATCTCAGACTTCCTTCACATTAAGTTTATCTCCATAGGCCTCAACAGCTATTTGGCTGAGGAGAGGCAAGTAGCCTGGATTTGGGAATGGGACACAATCTATGCTTATGTCATCATTTTCTCAGAGCCTTCAGTGGTTTCTAGAAAAAAAGGAAAAGGACATTTATATGACTAGACTTTAGTTACATCACTTCCCAAGCAGTCACTTTATAATAGCACAGGGCTGGTGGTAAGGTTCAGGGTAGGTACCTGCACTAGTCTAGGGAGAGCCATGGAAATAGAGCCACTAAAACACTGCAATGCTAAGGGATGTAATGTATTTTAAATCTTCAGTTCTTACAAAGTAGGTGAAGCTAACAGAGTGAAGATCCAGAAGGTTCATACTGTAGTATCAGATAAATGCTTCTAATGGCTTCAACTTGAAGCATTGGAAGAAGTGAGGAAATCAAAACCCACAATAATTCTGAAAAGTTTCCATACTAGCTGGACGGCACTACCAATAAGCAGGAACTCTCTGTGAAGCCACACTATCTGGCTGTTATAGCCTCCGGAAGAACAGTGTCTTCTGTTTCACAACCACTTTCAGAGTCCTGAGTGAGTTTCTCTGGATGGAAAACTCTAACCTAGAATCACACAGTGAAGAGGATTCTGGGAAAATTAGACCCTAGCCTTAATCAGAATTGGCAGTGGTAGCTGAGTTGACAACAGTGTAATGGGTACAGTCACTCTGACCAAATGCCATTTTGTGCCAGCACAATATCCCACTAGGAAGAACAAAGAAAAACAGTGTAGGATTGTGGGTGTGGCTAAGGAAGCCTCTAGAGGTCATTCCTTTGCCCTTAGTCACAGTGCCATATCTCTCTTGAATGGAATGATTCAATGTCTCAGAAATGTCTTTTCTGCTAACACTAAAGCCAGAGTGTCTCTTTCTATTCCTGCCTTTTCTTAGCTCATTTTATTATTTGTAAATCAAGAAAACAATATCTAACATTTAAAACAATTCAAGGGTGAAATGACAGTTTACACCAAGCACCATATATGAGTTTCCTCCTTTGTTTTAATCATTAGCCTTGCTGCCATACAATACTTCTGGTGTCTGCCTACAGCAAAGCAAAATGATGCTGTTGCTTCTTTTATTCCATAGCAAGTGCGAACTCTCAAAGCAGCTCCTCTTTTGCTGTCCTTATAGCAGTGAGGCAAATCCCCTGCCACTGATCTATTGTTTTCTCCAAAAACAAACAATAGTAAATCTTTACCTTGTAGGCTAAGTGATATAGAACAGAGAGAGTCTTTTACAAATATATGGAATGGAGGCAAAATGTATTAAGAAACAGTCTTATGAATCAGCCTCCTTAAATCAGAGAAATCATTTAGTATTTGTTTTTTTGGGATCAGCTAATTTCAGTTAGCATTATCTTCTCTAGCTCCATCCATTTACCTGCAAATGCCATGATTTTATTCTCTTTTAATGCTGAATAATATTCCATCGTGTATATATGCCACATTTTTTAACTATTCATTTACTGAAGGGCATCTAGGTTGGTTCCACAGTTTAGTTATTGTGAATTGTGCTGCTATAAACATTGATGTGGCTGTGTCCCTGTAGTATGCTGTTTTTAAGTCCTTTGGGTATAGACCAAGGAGAGGGATAGCTGGGTCAAATGGTGGTTTTATTCACAGATTTCTAAGGAATCTCCATACTCAGGGGGGATTGGAAGATTAAATGAACTCTAGATAGGGCAAAGGAGAAAAGGGGAGGGAGGGGAAGGGAGGGGGCATGGGGGTCAGAAAGACAGTTGAATGCAGTGGTCATCATTACTCTAAGAACATTCATGAAAACATGAAGGATGTGACTCTACTTTGTAGAGATATGAAAAATTGCGCCCTATATGTATAATATGAATTGTAATGATTCTGTTGTCTTATATAACAAATTAAAATTAAAAACAATTAAAAATAAATAAATCCCTTTTTGTAAAAAAAAAAAAAAAGAAACAGTCTTGCTAAACCTTAGTAGTAGGAGAATGAATGAGAATATGAAATGGAAAATAGTACCAGAAGTTGCACTGGGAGAAGTAGAATGGGGAAGAATAAAGAAACCCAGAAGTGGGAAACTGAGAAGGAGTACATGAATATGGAGGTCCCTTAGAGAAGACCAAAATTATCCATGCATGGCAGATATAGTCATAACAACAGTGTAATGGGTGGGTAAAGTCACTCTGATCATATGCCAGGCACATATCCATTCTGTGCATATAAAAAAATCACACTGTTATGGTTTTGGATAAGTGTCCCCTAAAACCTCGTGTGTTAAAGCTTTTGTTGCCAGTGTATGGTGCTGTTTAGAAGTCATGGGACCTTTAAAAATATGGGACCCAGAAGGTAGAAATTAAGTCACTGGGAGTGTGCCCTCAAAGGATATATTGGGACTCTAGCCCATTCCTCACACTGTTTCATTTCCTGGCCACCATAAGGTAAATAGCTTTCTCTACTGCATGATCCCACCAAAATGTAGTGCCTCACCACAGCCCCAAAAGGAATGGGCCAACTGACCACAGACTAAAACCTCCAAACCTGTGAGCAAAGCAAAGCTTTCCTCCTTAAAAGTTGATTATCTCAGGTATTTTGTTATAGTAACAGAAAGCTGACGAACACATATAACAACTGGGTTACAAACAGTTTCAAGTAAAGAAAAGTACAGATGCAAGTATCTCTTGTATATAAGACCCTGACAGAGCTAAAAGCTGAAGGATGGCCTCTCCATATAGCAGAGCATCAAGTCTTTTCTGGAGGGGGATATCTGCATAGCATACCTTCATGGTGACATCATGGCAGCAGATGATGGTGGCAGGATCAGGCATTGACAGAGTATGAATGTAAGTCTAGTAAGCCCTGAGATTTCTGCTGGTTATGGTTTAATCTTTAATGTACCCCTCTCCCCCAAAGCTCCTGTGTTAGGCAGTGTAGGAATATTCAGAGGTCCAAATAATTAAATTATGAGAGCTGTAACCTGATCAGTAGTTTAACCCATTTGATGAATTAACAATTTGAATAGACAACTGGGTAGGCAGGTGGGATGTGATTGGAGGAAGTAGATCATTGGGGACATGGCTTTGGGAATTATATTTTGTCCCTCAGTACTCAATCACCCTGGTTCTGGATGCCATAGGCTAAGAAGATTTCCTCTGTCATGCCATTCTTCCATGATGTTCTGCCTCACCTCTGGCACGGAGCAATGGAGTCAGTGGACCATGGATTGAACCATGAGCCCAAAATAAACTTTTCCTTCTCTAAGTTGTTCTTGTTAGGCATTCTGGTCATAGTGATGAAAAGCTGAGTAACATAGAAATTGACACCAAGAAGATGGGTTGTTGCTGTGACAATACCTGATCCTGCAGTTCAGAAGCTTTTGGAACTGGTTATGGAAGAAGTTTGGGAAAGTTTGGAGATGCATGCTAGAGAAGCCTTAGAAAGTTATAAGCAGAGCTTAATGGGTGATTCTGATGGGAGCTTAGAAGACTAGAATACTGATAGTAATGTGGACAGTAAAGACTGTGCTCATGAGGTTTCAGAGGGAAACAACTCTATTGGGAAATGGACTAGAGGCCATTCATGTTACATTCTGGCAAAAAAGTTGTCTTTGTTTTGTCCATGTCCTGAGACTTTCTGTGATACTGAATTTAAAGGCCATGGGATAATTAATCCAGCAGAGGAAATTTGAAGGCAGCACAGCATTCAAGTGGTAGTATAGGTATTGATGCCAGGTTTTAGTCAGGTTTACTGTGAGAATCAGGATCAGAAGGCAGAAAATAAAGATTTTAAAAACTTGCAGTTTGGCCAGAGAAGCACATGTAAAATTGGGGTCAAGAAAGTTGTGGTATTGAAGAGATTACCATTACCAAAGAAATGCTAATTACTTTGCACAGAGACAATAGGTCAGATACCATGAGGGCATCTCAGGTATGGGCAAGACCTCATCCATGTAGGCTCAATGGTGTAAAAGTGAAAATTTGTTTAAGACCATGGAGGTGCCCTGCTCACACAGGAGTGACTAGGAAATTGTTTCCTTAGGATTTGTTTCACTGTGCTTGGCCACCCAGGCATTCACAGGCCACTGCAGCTCAAGCTGGATATGGCAAGAGGCCTATGGTAGATCTTGGATGGCAACAGTTCATGTTGGATTGCAGGAATGAGTTTCAGGTCACATCGTAGGTGTGTGTGTGTGTGTGTTTGTGTGTGTGTGTGTGTGTGTGTACTTACAAGAAATTATATAACCAAACAGACAGTCATAAAAAGAGGCTGGCATCTTATAATCCCTTCCAAGGTGGGGCATATCCATAGTGACCTAGGATTTAACCTCCTAATGGTTTAAACACCTCCCAATAGCACCCTCCTATGGATGACTATAATTATAATGGACACTTGGGAGATACTCCAACTATACCCAAACCATGGCAGTAGCTAAAACAAGTATTTAATTTTGATCACAATTTTTTGGGGTCAGGAATTTGAGCAGGGCTACACTGAGTAATTCTCCATGGAGGGGTCTCTTATCAGGGTGCAGTCAGGTGTTAGCTGAGGCTGCAGTCATCTGATAGTTTGATTAGATTGGCTGTCCAAGATGGCTCTCTTGCCTGGCTGGCAAGTAATGCTGGCTGTTGTCTGGGAGCTCAGCTAGAACTGTCAACTGAGGAGCCTAGCTGTGAAATCTCTAGTATGGTGGTCTCTGGGTGGGGAAACTTCATACATAGCAGAAGGCTTTTTCCCAGACCCATGAGAGAGCCAGGCATAAGCCATATGGCCTTTTCTAACAAAGCCTAAAATGAACAGAGCATCAATTCCACCACACACTATAGGCTGAAGGAGTTATAAGCACAGCTAGGACTAAGGGGAGAGGACATAGTGCCACATCTCAATGGCCATACTTAAAACTGACACAGTGTTCACTTTGGAGATTATCTTCCCCTGTTCTTATGTTCCAGTAACCTGCCAACCCACCTGAGATTCTGATAGAAAGCAGCCTTAGATCATGATGTAGATAAACACTGCAGTGCTTGAATCAGAAATGAATGTCTGTCATAGTTCTAGCATTTGGATATGAAGGTTCAAATTGTTGAGACATGAGCTTAAAAATTAAAGTGATTTCCAACTCCTAGTCTTTGGCCCATGGGCCTTTCTTTATCTCAAGTAGCCTGACTGGAAGTGGAACTTCTGCCAGGCTGCCTCCTTCTGAAGAAGCTTTGTGCTATGCAGGGTTTTCACAAATGAAAAACATGTTTTGTCCAGTTAGAAGCAGTCTTGTTACTAAAATATCTAATTGGCTGTGCCTGATGATAATGTCTCCACACTCAGGCAGTCCAACACTGCCAGGAATAAATCCCTAAGTGTATGTGCCCTTCATGCTGACACTCACTCCAACCTTACCTTCTCTATAGACAGGGAAGTATGCGGCCTCTTGTCTGGAAACATTGTACTCAGAGTTGCTGGAGGAAGAGCAACCTGGAATTCAGAGGCTGGTGTCTTGAGGCCTTAGGAGACTGTCAGGAAACAGACACCAGACCAGGTGTGGTGGCACACTGTAATTCCAGTGATTTGGGAGGCTGTGTCAGGAGGATCACAAACTCAAGGCTAGCCTCAGAAATTTAGCAAGGCCCTGAGCAACTTAAGTGAGACCCTGACTCAAAATAAAAAAAATAAAAAAGGGCTGGGGATGTGGCTCAGTGGTTAAGTGCCCCTGGGTTCTAGTCCCAGTACTACTACTACTACTACTACTACTATTACTACTACTACTACTACTACTACTACTAATAATAATAATAATAATAAATAAAAATAAAAGATACAAAACACATACCAGGGAAATTATAGGCGAAGAGTGTTGAGACTCACAGGACCTTTTTCACTTGTATTAACCAAGACTCAAGCCTCTGCCCCTTACTCCAGAAAAAAAGCCCCACCCTCTTTAGAGACCTGGCCATTCCACATTTTGTCTTAGCATATTTAATTCCAGGATGAATTGACTACACAAGATAATTCCTGTGCCCAATGCTTTGTCAGGTCTATGCACTTCTTGCTCATAGAAGAGGCAGAGACAGGTTGGGACATATTTTACCATGGTGAGAAGGCAGAGAAAAGTGAAGGAACCAGATAGTGAAAACTGCTAGACTGAAATCTGAGGGCACTTCCACCCCAGTGGGACAAGGTAGATGTGTGGGTAAAAGGGAGTGCCACAATATAAATCAGAGATTCACTGAGATGCTTCTAGATTGAGTTCCTTTGGTGGTGGGGAAAAGACCACCCTCTGACCTCCATAGATGTCAGGTCATCTTCCAGAAGACCATTCTGCATTACCAAGTCGTTTGGGAACTGGACACTGGAGCAAGCCTTTTTCTGAGCCAGTGTTAATAGAACTCTGCTCATATTAGACACATGGAGCTATGAAGATGAGAAGGCCACTGTTTCTTTCACAAATAAGGCTACCTGTGACCTTCCTGGTGGGGCTTCAGAAGTTTTATTTAGATACGATTACTTGACCTTGCACATGAATAGTCCAAATCCTTGTTCTTTGGCATGAATTTCCTTATGATGTCATTGATTCGCCTCCATATGGACACACATCATTATAGATTCCTTGTATGAGGTGTCTGTTCCCTTTATGTTCTGATATTTATTTTTCAAGGTGGCTTACAAGTGAAAAAACACACTTTGTCTTCTCAGTTTATATTCATGAACAGGTAAACTCTACTCATGTTCCTAAGCAAACATCTCAACTCTCCTCAGTAATATTAACTAACCTAGGCCTAGCCATATATTGATTATTAGTGTCCTTTAAAGAACAGAATGATATGTGGCTTTCACCTGGAAGTTATCCTTGTTAAAGATGCCATTGATTATAGAGTTTGGGTGGGGATGAGTGGAGCAAATTTGTGTGGAGAGTCTTTTGGGATCTCTTAAGGTGGCAGGAAAGCTAATACACTTGGTATGTATGTAAGTTCACAGTGTTGTTGCTCACTGGGGGTGGGGAGTGGACAAAGCACCTTGTATGTGTACATAGGAGAGGAGTGTGTGTGAGAGGAGTTTGGAAGCCTTAGGAGTTTAGAATTGGCAGATAGGCCAAGTGAAAATGTGTCCCACCTTTTTAGTGGTGCTGGGGATTGAAATTAGGACCTCATCCCTGCTAGGCAAGTGTGCCACATTCCCAGCCCTCTTCCACCTTCTATTTAAAGGCTGATAGGAGCGCTGAGGTATGATGAAGTATAATAGAAGAACACTGTTTGTAGAGAGACCCCAACTGGCTTCCTATCCTGACCTGTCTAGTTTGTTATTCATGCTCCACCAATTACCAGTTGTGTGACCTCTTTGAAAGTTACTTAATCTCTCTGTGCCTCCCTTTTCTCATTTGTAAAATGGAAATAACAGTACCAGCACTTACTAGGGTTGTTGATTTGAAGAGGAAAAAGAGTGATAGAAAGCATTTAGTACACTGCTTGGCACAGGTCAGGCGCTAAATGGATGGTAACTATTGGGTATTAATTACTTAGGAACTTTTTACCCATTTCCCTTAAACCTATCCAAGTCTCCACCCATTTTGAATTCCTGTCATTTGAAGAGTAATTCCTTCCTTCCCAGACTACTGATCTTAATTAATGGTCTAAACTTGGGTTGGATAATTGCATTGTGTCATCAAGCTCCAGATTATTAGATATTATTTACAAGAAAAGCAGACCTCCAATTCCTCCCAGACTGAGGATGGAGGCGGCAAATTGAGTTTAGAGGGTTGCTGACCTTTAGACCCCGGTTGGCAGCAGGGGCAGCCCACACTCCTGGTCTTGAAAGCCACAGCAGGCTCTTATAATTGAGTTACTGCCAGGGATTCAGTAGGACTAATCCATCTATATGATTTCTTCGCCTGGTTTAATGCCATTAAGGAAACCGAATTAAGGTGCGGGTGGGGTTGAGGGGAAACAGATTTGCTACGTAAGACTCACTGTGTGTTGCCATGGCCAGGCTGAAATCTACAGTCTAATTAATGGATAATTCTGTGGATCAAGTCCTAGCAGCCACCCCAGTCCCTCAAGAAATTGTCCGGGCCCACGCTGATCACTACTTACAGAAAGGGCCATCCCTGGAATGGTTTCCTATGATGCCCTGGGGGCTGATTCCTGGATGCCTGTTGTCCCCTTTCATTGACTTTTTCTCCTTCCCCATTCGCCTCTGTACAATTTCTGAGCAGTTTTTCTTCTAGTATTTTCAGGGACTTTCCCTGGGTTTTGAAACAAATATGCCCAGGCGACTTGTCAATCCCACTTATTTCTCTCCAGCACCTGTCCCCTGCCTGGGGTTGGCTAATCTGGGCAGTTGGGACTCTTAGCGTCCAGTTTGCCAACTGGAGCCAACTGCTCTAGGAGGAGGGGCCAGCGTGTAGGGGTGGGAGGTTGCAGCCTCCAGGGTCAGTTTCACTCTCTGCCTTAGTGACACCCAGATCCCAGCGCGCCCTTCTCTCCTCTCGGAGAGTTCGGCTGTCTCAAGTTGGGTAGCTGGCCGGCGGCAAAGTCACCGATTCCGGGACTGAGATTCCACTGTTTGGTGCAGGTAGTTGCCAACAGCGGAGTCCCAAAAGTGTGGGTGACGACCAGCGCGGGCACAGGCAGCGCAGCCAGGAAGGCAGGCGCTGGGAGGAGAGGGAGTAACAGGGGCGGAGTGGGGGCGCCAGGCTCTGGTGTCCGCGGCGGATGCGGCGAGCCCGCTCGGGTGTCGACCGCGGGTCCTGCCTCTCCCGAGGGGCCGGGGAACGCCCGGGCGACACGCTCGCCCTCACTCCGCCGGGCTCGCCTGGGTTTTGCCAGCCACCGGCTGACGTCGGCGCGCCCCTGCCGAGCTCTCCTTTTACTACAGCCGGCAGGCGGCTTTGTGGGGCCCCGCCCTCGCCGGCCCCCGCCCCCCGCCCCCCGCGTGCCCACACCTTGCCGCTTATATAGAATGCGCCGCGGTGTTGATTCGCGGCTCTCTGGGACCCGAGAGTTCTTTGGAAGGAGAGCGCAAGCGAGGGAGCGGGCGAGCTCCGAGGGGGTGTGGGTGTAGGGAGAGAGCAGGTAAGGGTCGTCGGTTCCCGTTCCTCCGCTCGCGAGCAACTCAGGCCCCCCTTTTGACAAAATAATAGGAACCCGAAAATGGATTAAACAGAGAGAAAGAGGCGACCCTCCCCTTCCGATTCCCCGCGGGCGAGAAGCTGCTGGGCTCTGCGGTGTAACAGGCTCACACGTTGCTCATCACATGTTCAAACATTTCCCTTTCGGGAGGCTCGTTATTTTTAAGTGAATATTTTCGTCTTTGTTTTTATTTTTAAAAAACCTTCCTCGGGGTTTTATTTTGATTGAGTTGGCGGCCCGCAGCAGATTGAGAGAGGCGGGCGAAAGCGGCCCGCCGGTGCGCGGGCAGCCCACCCAGGCAACTCCAGGCGCGGCCCGCGCCGGCCGGCCAGCAGCTAGCGCAGAGCTCTGGGAGGCCGGCGGCGAAGCCGGGGAGTCCCGGCCGCGCCTCTCGGGCGCCCCGAGGGCTTCGAGTGCGGCTCTCCGCGGGCGGGCAAGAGCGGCGGGTACTGGGCGCGGAGGCAGCGCCGCACCCGCTTTGTCTCTTCACTTCTTGAGCGCAGCGAGCGAGCGGCTCCTCCCGCGGCCGGCCGCTCGGGCTTGCCGCGGCTCCTCCTTCACCCCTCTCTTTTCCTCCCCACTCTCCTGCAGGCGGCAGAGGCAGCGGTGGGGAAAAGCGGATTCCGCCCCGAGCCACACCGAGGAGAGCTTGCGGTCGCGACTTGCCGCCCTAAGCACTCTCCCAAGTCCAGCCCGCTCGGCGAGGACTTCAGTCTCCTGGGCGAACCTTGTCAAGCAAGCTGGGATCTATGAGTGGAAAGGTGACCAAGCCCAAAGAGGAGAAAGATGCTTCTAAGGGTAAGCCCGCCTGCCAAGTCCTCCTGCTTCCCTTCGCTAGGTTTCCCTCGACCCCTTGCTTGCGCGCCGCCCTCCGGCGGCTCTCATTCTCCCTCCTGGAGCCTAAGCTGCCCATGACCTCTGCGACCCAAGGCGAGAAAGGGGGGTCAGAGGCCTCTAGGGGGGGGGGTCTGGGTTTGCACTACTTTCCCTCCTTCCTGGCGGAATTGTCGCCCCTCGAGTGCCTCCAGCCTCCTCCACTACCCCACTGGACGCATGCTGGCGGCGCTGCGGCCAGACGAAGCTGCTGCAGCCCGGAGCGCCGAGAACCGCGCTGCCTGCTACCAGCCGACCGCCGGTCTGTGCGAGTGCGTGTGTGTGCGTGTGCGCGAGTGTGCATATGCGTGCTGCGCGAGTATAACATGGTGACATACTCAGGAATCTGCCCCGCTCTCAGAACCCAAGCTTGAACCCACCTTCAACCCCGTCTCCCCGCCCCCAATGCAAACAAAGAGCCTGGCCAAGACGCAGAACCCCTCCCCCCACGCTCCTTTTCCCCTCATCCCCCTACTCCCCAACTCCCTATCCATCCCACCCCCTGGGAAAGGCAGGAGCTTGCACCCTTCGACCCGCCGCGTGCAAAAGTGAGCAATTTCGGTGCCTTGGCGCCGCCCGCGCTGCGCAGCCTCGCCAAGCCCCGGGAGAACAAAGGCTGTTGTCCCCTTGCCACTAGTGCCCAGAAGGAGTGGGCCTCCGCTGGAGAAGGCAGTACCCTCCCTCATCTTGTTGGGGTTCAGCCACCTAGCCCAGGGCGCCCCACCTCAAGTCCCCTGTAGTGCGCGTCTCGGCCTGGGGCCATCCACCGGCGGGTTGGGGAGGCACAACAGAGCCGGGCTCAGGCTGGGGAGAACTCAGGCAAAGGAAGGGGCGTCCCTCCACCCCCACCAGTACTATCCAGTGCCTTGCCACCGATCAGGCTTAGCTCTGGAATGTAAACTGAAGACAGCCTTGGAGACCTGGGCGTGGAGAGAGGCACCGAGGGGGTGTGGAAGAGCAGTGGGTGCCTTAGGTGCAAGTGTCCCGAATGGCCACAGAGCAGACGCTGGCTGAAGTGGCCCTGAGGGCCCCAAGTACACCGAACCACTGTGATCCATGCCAAGTCCTTGCTTTGGAAGTGGGTTTGCAGCGGGGGAAGCCCCAGCTTTCGTTCATGGGGGCCTCAATTCCTCCCTAAGCCCTCGGGCCCCCTTCCCTCCCACTCCTTTCCCTATTCTTTTTCTCATCTCCTCCTTCTCGCCTCTCCCCATCTCTCAGAGCTTTCTTTCCCGGGAGATTCTAGGGCAGCGCCAGCCCTCCCCCGCGGAAAGTTGTCAAAGTCTTCAGCTCAGGGCCTTTATCCTTGTTTCTAAATGGAGCCGTTTCTCTTCCAACTAGGCAAAGGGTTTGAAGGAAGACTCCTTAAGTTTGTGGAGGGTTGTATCTGTTGTCCTAAGGGTCAGTGTTGCTGCTGGCCTCGCTCCAGTCCAGAATTCAGTGCCCATGAACCCATTCAGACACGTTGGCTGTGGTACACAAATTAATTGTAGCAGTAACTTAAGAAAGTTAGAACTGCTGGCATACATTTTCAGGGCTTTCTTGAGCATGCCATAATAATTAGGGCAGTTATGATAAAGGCAAATAACTTAAGGCTACTTAAGGAATGTGTGTGTGTGTGTGTGTGTGTGTGGTTTGGGGGGATCAAACCCAGGGCATCCAACATGCTAGGCAAGCATGCTCCCATTATACAGCTCTCCCCACCTCCTTAAGAGGTTTTATTTTTCACTGGCCCCAGAGAAGTGAATGCAATTAAAAATCCTACCACCTAATTGATCTTAGCAAGTCATTCCCTTGGGAACCTGGGGGTGTTTCACCTTTGTTTCTGGAACTTGAATTCCTGATTTCCATCAGGTGGTTACCTCAAGTTTCTTTCAGGCTACCTTTGAAGGATTCTGAAACCAAATTCATTCACAGAAAATAACTTGATGTTTTAGGAATATAATTTGCAGTTGTCCAGAATGTATTAACAAGTCTGGAAACATTGGGACAGGTTTCTGTAACTCAATAATGAAAATTTTACTAGGCATCCATCATGCATTTTCTTATGTTGACTCAACACATTTGAAATCATATAACTCTCCATAGGAATTGTGTAATTAGTGCTTGAAATTGTGGTTGTAATTAGAATAAATTAATTTCATAAGGCAACTTTTAAGAAGGGTGTTTACTTTCTTGAGGAGATGGGGATCTTCTTCCTGTTTGTTAGGAACAAAATCATCATTCAACCTTTCTGTTGGTTGTTGAATTTAGACCAGTTTCAAAATAGTGAATACATAGTCCTCATTAGTAATTTCTCCTTTCAAGTATGTGAAAAGACTTGTGACTGTTTTTTTTTTTTTTTTTTTGGTACTGGAGATTGAATCCAGGAGCCCTTTACCACTGAGCCACATCCCCAGCACTTTTTTATTTTTTATTTGAGACAGTCTCTAAGTGGCTGAGGACCTTGCTAATTAGCTGAGGTTCACCTTGAACTTGTGATATTCTTGTCTCAGCCTCCCAAGTTGCTGGGATTATAGGTATGTCACACCATGCCCACATTATGACTAAAATTTAAAGACTACTTTTTATGTTAGAGGTGGAAGATACTAGGACTGTTCATATTTTAGCCAATAAAGGGTATTTATATTGTCCATATTCATGAAGAGATTTGGTTATTTACAAATTTTCTATGTATAGGTCATACTTGAGTTTTTTTAAGCTGAAGTACTCATTAGCATATGTGATCAAACATTGAATAGATACTTCAAATAAATACACATTTAATTTTGAACAATGGTGTGACAAATAATTGAATCAAATCCAAGAAATTAAGTTTGAATGAATTTCATGATTTGGAGTTTACTGTTATTTTTAAATCCAACCTCCCACCCTAACAGTTAGGGCTTATGCCCACAGCCTATCATCACTAAATAGAGATTTTCATAGACTCCCATGTTTCTAGAGTTTCTAAAGCACATGTAGTGCTGGGCACAGTGGCACATGCTTGTAATCCCAGGGATTCAGGAAACTGAGGCAGGAGGAGTGCCAAATTCAAGGCCAGCATTAGCAACTTAGCAAGATCTGTCTCAAAGTAAGAAAAAAAAATAGAAAGGACTGGGGATGTAGCTCAGTGAAAGCACCCCTGTGTTCAATCCCCATATAAATATATTTATACATAAGCCTAAATACATATATACATACATAAAAATGAAGCACAGGTAATTAGAAAGTTATTTTGTACTGATGATTGTAATATGGCTTTTTTTTGTTGCTAGGGGATTGAACCCATGGGTGCTGTACCATTGAGCTATATCCTCAAACCTTTTTTTTTTTTATTTTGACACAGTTGCTTGCTAAGTTGCTGAGGCTGTCTTCGAACTTGAAATTATTCCTCAGCCTCCTGAGTTGCTGGGATTACAGGCACACATCACTGCCCAGCTGAAATGCGGGTTTGAGAGGATATAAATTGCTGATCATCTTTTAAAATTATCTTTTCAACTATTTGAGGTTAAGATCAGTGATGGACAATGATCTTTTTGATAACCTTTTCAATAATGTAGCTAGATAAGATTGACTGTTCCCTTTGGAAGAGGGGCAGGGATCTTGATTCTGTTTGAAACTATTAAAATGGTCTCTTGTACAGCCAGTAACCTTTTGTGTTTTAATTTATGCTTTGCATAAACTTAAAAATTGTCAGTTGTGTATGTAATTTGGGTCACACTGCTCTTGAACACGGGAATCCATTTCTAGTTCAGGGAAGATGAAAGCATAACATTCATTCATTCAAGCAGATATTGGCTTAGCTTTGTCTCACTTTTCTCTACCTTGTCACATGAGATCTTTTTAGCAGCCCTCCATTGGAAAAGCACTAGGTAAGGCTGTGTGTATTTACTGCAACTGTGCTTTTGTGGCACCAGAAAACTTGTAGCCTGCTATAGATAAAAGCAAATCTTTCTGGATGTTGTAAAAGTGCTAGGCAATTCTTGGTTTTAAATCTGGTCACTTGTTTTTTTGCTAGATGTTTGTGGAGTTGGGTATGTTTTCCAGAAATCCTTTCCTTTGTGCCTACCCCTAGAGCCAGCAGATCTAGGCAAGTTTCAAAGCTATGTGGGCTGTGGGTTCTCTTGGTGAGAAAGTGTTATCGTCAGAGCTGGGCTCATGCTGGCTGCTGGACGATGGAGGATAATTCCATGCATAGTCCAAGAGGCCAGCTACTTGCACAGCTGTTGCTTTAATGGATTGTGGTGCCCACATGCATTTATGTCCACGGCTCATTTTCTCTTCACTTCCTGGCCTTTTCCAATGGCTTCTGTACCTTACCTAAGAAGGACAGGGAGAGCATTGTGGTCAGGCATTCAGCATATCAAGGCTCAGAGTCCCAAATGCCATTCCCAAAGATCATCTTGGTCTTGGTGATTTACTATAATAAATGTCATGAAGTGTCTTTCTTAGACTTGGGCCAGGCAAAGCAGGTGTTTAGAGGTATTATTTTCTGGTAAGAAAGCATGTTGGTGACCTCTTATTAAAAAATAACAATCATAATCTATTACTTATGTAAGGGCTTGTTTTTTGATTTTGTCATCATGGACCAGTGGTTTTGTGGACAGTTGTCATAAGCCACATACTCTGTTCAATGCTGAAAGTGGTGATCACAGTCTCAGGGAGGGTAAACCTCTAATCACAAATATTAGCTTGTTCTTGGAGGATGGGTGTGGGAGATGGATGCACAATGTCCCTAGATCCTCTCTGTCATTATTATTTCTGTATGTATATACTTTCTTCATTGACATAGGCTGAAATTAGAAGAGGGAGCAAGAAGTACTAAGTTAGGGAGAAGAAACAGTACCCCTATCTTATCTTGAGGCATAAGAAGAAATAGTACCCCCTGGGGCTGGGGATGTGGCTCAAGCAGTAGCGTGCTCGCCTGGCATGCCTGCTGCCCGGGTTGGATCCTCAGCACCATATACAAACAAAGATGTTGTGTCCGCCGAAAACTAAAAAATAAATATTAAAATTCTCTCTATCTCTAAAAAAAAGAAAGAAAAAGAAATAGTACCCCTGTCTTATGTCTCAAGACCAGCTACTTATATCCCTATATTATCTTGAGGCATAAGGTAGGGGTCCTGTTTCTTTTCCCTAACTTAGTATTTCTTCATTTAAGTCAACTTGGAATATAGTTAAGTCACTAAAAAGGTGTACCCTAGGGAACCTGAAAGGGGTGAGGTTGGAGTGGGAATGGATATCAGATTGGGGCCTGAATGAGAAGTGGAAAGTGAGCTGTGGGGTAAAGGAAGGGGTTGAGGTTTGCGTCCATGGTGGGGCCACAGATGTATGGTGGCCTCGAAGATGGGCAGAGCTGGGGAGGGAATTGGAATCAGGGTCTGGGAAGTAAGCTGGAGGGCTGATTTGTAAGGCAGCAAATAAGGAGAGGAAACTGTTAGAGTTTCAGGTCTCTTTGCAGCTGTGCTGTTTTATGTCCAAATCAACTCCTCATTTTGGGAATTACAATCAACACAGAACAACCGGAATGTGTTGCAGCTCTTCAAATATATCCAATAAAAAGGCTTTTGAGTGTCTGTTTCATTATGGTTTATATTTTTGGAGTTGAGAAATTTGAAAGGAATGGAAAATAATTGCCAAGATTAAACAATTCAATGCAGAAAACACACATGAATTGAAAATACAGTGGGTGGAGGGGATCTTGTATATCTGTTACCACACTGAGCGTAACATAACCTTTGAAATGTAAAGGTTAGGCACAGAATATGGTTTTAATAATTAGTACAGAATACAAATGACTGCATACCTCATATTCTGTAGTCACAAATTTACATTTCCCTACTCAGAATACATATTATCACTGGGATTTATCAGCACAGGCTGGAAGAGTGGATTTCAGGTACATTGTCCTGTGTAACAGGGTTCATCTTTCTCAAATTGAAATGTAGGTTATCTACTTGTTATATACCAGTTTTAAAAATTTGATTGAATCTTATTTGTGCCATTTTTAAAAATATTTTTTTTAGTTGTCAATGGATTTTATTTTTATTTATTTTTATGTGGTGCTGAGAATTGAACCCAGTGCCTCACACTTGCTAGGCAAGTGCTCTACCACTGAGCCACAACCCCAGCCCTTGTGCCATTTTTTAACATGGCACTTTATCTCTTTGTTGAATGTCATGTATTGATGAAAAATTTCTTAGGGGTGAGGACTTCTAGGTAAATGTACTGATCTCCTAAAGAAAACAAAATAATATATAGAGTCATTATGACCACCATTCTAGCCCTGAAGTCCAGTTTCTCCTTGAATTGGTTGGGCATTGTTTTTTTTTTTTTTCTCTGCAAAGCAGTGTTTTTCATTTTTCCTGAAAGTGGGAAGCTTATATTAGAAAACAGTTAAATTCTTGGTTCTTGGGGAACGATCAAAATGTGGATTATTTTATTAAGAGAGCTAAGTTGTAATAAACATTAAGCCTAAATTACAATTACATTGTTAAGATTATTGGAAAGCAATTCTCATGCCATGGTCTTTGCCCTTTGAAGTTACTTTTAGCATTAATTTTCAAATGGAAATGGTATTGGCATTACTTGCTAATGACCTTCCCCACAGGCAGAGGGAAAAGGGTAATAGTTGTCCTTGCTAATTCTTTTAAATTTGGAAGTACTATTGGCTCCTATTGGTGTAAAGTTTTGGTTGACATTCTAGGGAGAGAGTAGGGCTAGCCTGAGCTGGGTCACTTGCCTGGTCTGCCTGCTGAGATATTAGATTCCATCTGGACAGTCACTATTTGGCCCACAAGAATTCCCATTGTGAATGTCTGTCCTTTTTAGATCATGTCAGTGGGGCCTAGGGAAAAAAAAAATTTGATGCAAAGAAGACCTGGACAGAGACAAAATTGAAAATAGTTAATTAAAAAATATAATATGGACTCAATTTCCCTTTTTGTAATCAAAGTTGACTACAGTAACATGCACACTTTTGAAGTTTTTTTTTTTTTTTTTTTTTTTTTTTTTTTTTTTTTTTTTGGTACTGGGTATTGAACCCAGAAGCAATTTATCACTGAGCTATATCCCCAGCCCTTTTTATTTTCAGACAGGGTCAAAGTTACTTAGGGCTTGGCTAAGTTGCTGAGGTTGGCTTTGAACTTATGATCCTCCTGTCTCAGCCTCCTTAGTCCTTGGAGTGCATTACTATGCCTGGCTTGAAGTATGCATCCTAATGAATTTTGGCAAATGTTCATACCCATGTAGTCAGTACCAGTGTCAAGATATAGAATCTTGTTACCCCAGAAAGTTTTCTCATATTTATTTCTAATCATTCCCCTGCTCAAAGGCAAACTATTTTGATTTATATTATTACAAATTAGTTTTGCCTGCTGTTGAATTTCATATAAATAGAACTATGTGGTATGCACTGTTTGGTTTTGGTCACCTAGTCACTTCCCCTTTCAGTGATACTTCCCCTATTGATATCTCTTTTTCTTGTCCTCTGGGTTCTTTGAGGACCCACTGTTCCCTACACTAGGGTACTTAATAGAGTTTTGTACCTGGATAGACTATAAGAAACAGTTGTTGAACAACTGAGATAAAGCAGGGAATCCCTTTAGGCATCAGTATGTTTTATTTATCATTTAGGATCAATAAGCAATATTCTCACCATTATTACAGTAGCTTCTGAATTGTTGAGAACTTTTATATATATAAAATTTAATCCTTATGATAACCAAATGAAATAATCATTAGTATATAGTACATGGACTTTGGAGATGAGAAAAGTTGAAGCCCAGAGAGACTTTAGATTTTATGAGGGTAGATTTTATGAGGTCACACAGCTAGTAGGTTGCAAATTACTAGCACAGTGCTTGGGTATTTTTTGGTAACCCATAAATGATCATTGAGAGCATGTGCCACTGCCATCAAAAGTCATTGGTCCTATGCTATGTGAACTTCCTGTTTTGTTGTCCTGTCAGAAAGCAGTGTGATGGAGAAAGGCTCTGTTGTGCCTCTTGGTGGCTTAATCTGATAAATGTCTGAGGGAAATGTTTATATTGGAACTGAGATGTAAAGTTTTAACCCAAATGAATCAATCATCAGTGGCTGACTTCTAAACACCTGGGTAAGTTAGGGAAGTAATTTTGGTTGGGATCCTAAAATAGATATTTTCTGAGCACTGACCGTATGCCAGGGGTTTGACATGAAATATCTCATGAAAACATTATAACAATTTATGGAGGATAGATATACATTCTACTCTTCCCATTTGACAGATGAAAAATCTGAGTCTCAGAAATGGAAGTAATCTTGAGGTCACTCAACTGCCAACATTGATAGAATGAGGATATGAGCCAAGTTTAATTGGCTACAAATCCAATTTCCTACTGTCTACCTAGACAACATAGTCAGTTCTTTTCAAATCCAGATTTGCAGAAAGATAAAACCACTTCCATTCACCAACATGGATATAAAGAAGAGTGTGCCCAAACATGCATTGTTACTCTAGGGTTGTCTGTGGTCTTGATTCAGCTGAACAAATCTCTGAACATTTCTTGTTTTACTTCTATACCAGGTTCTCTGCTAGGCCATAGAATACAGAGAAGAAAGAACCTGAGTCCTTTCAGAAGGTTTCCCTTTCCTTCCCCATTTGGCCTTGGACATTCCAACTTTTCCCTTTCCAATGGCATCTGACCTCATTTGACCATTGCTTGGAGTCTGCTACAGGGAATTGGCTATGTGACTGTGGCTTTCAAGATTTAAGTGTTTGTCAATTTGAAAACAATGGGACTTTTTTTCCAGAACTGTACCTGGAAGCTTGTTTCACTTCTTCTTAATTCACTGTTGTGTAAAACTCCACTTGTTTATTTTATTTTCCATTACATGGCATATGCTTTCAGTCTGTCTCTCATCAGAATCATATGTTTCATTTCCCTTCTCAACTCTATCCAGTTCTCCCTCCCTCTCTCCCTCTCTCTCCCCCCCCCCTTTTTTGTCAACAGATGTCTCTGGTTTTTATTAACCAAATGGGGTTCCTTTGGGTGTGCTGGGCTAATTGGAGGATCTTCATTTCAGGATTTTTTCCCCTAGATATATTAACTGTGAAAGAAAATCCCCCCACCTCCCTTAAAGTGTGGCTCCATGGAAGGAGCTTTTTGCTACTTTTTATATAACTCATTTTAAATGAAAAAATAAAAAAGTGCAAGCTTTATTTTTTATACTATTTATGCTGTCTTCAGTTAGATAATATTTCCAAAAATATATCTTGTTAACAGAGACACACGCCTTGAACCAGCATATTAATTATAGTTCTCAAAGTTGGGAATCATGTAGTGTTTCTCTGCTGTGGAAACCTATGTTTAACAGTTGTAATTAATAGTGATGGGTCTATTACATGGTTATAGGTAAGTTTAATAACAAACATGAAGTCCATTTCTATAAAATCCCTTTAAATAACATAGGTATCCTTTCTACTGCTCAGGAACTGAGGGTTAGTAAACAGCTCCAGTTCTTAAAATATTTATCTTGCTGTTAAAAGTAAAAGTAAACAACCTAAAGAAGGCAGGCTGAATGCAGTTCTTGAATCTGCCCATAGATATTTTCAGAATCTTCTTTCAACCATGACTTTGAAAGTATTGAGAATTGACCTGCTTATCTTGCCTTTGATTCTCTGTGTGTATGCTTGCCTCTCCCCTAGGGGGGTTTATTGAACATTAAGGCTTCCAGGAGCACTTGGATTTGCTCGTGGTGGTTTTCGGAGCTCTGGACACAACGTGAGCCAGTCTGGAAACAGGGCAGGGCGCTCCTTAGATGCTCTCATTCCAGGGAGCATTTGTTTTGCAACTAGCTGGGAACCGGACAGTCACGCAGAAAGGTCTGGTCAACCAATGTCCCTCAGTCACCATGTATCTGGCAGTCAGGTTTATTACAAACCTCAGTGTGCTCATTAGCCTCGTGATGTGGCAGCTGCCTAAAAAAGAAACACGGAAAAGTTGTGTCACCGAAGGTGAAACTTGGAGAGGAGCTGCGCGGCGCCTGGCATGACAAAGCTCCTTCCTGGCGGCAGCAGAGGGCTTTGCCCACTTGCCCTCGGAACCGTGGCGCGGCTGGCTGGTGTGCCGGCGCCTCTGAGGGAGCCATAAGACGGGCCCGGACTGGCTGTGCCGGTGGCTGCCTGCGGAGTGTGTGCAGGGAGAGTCGCGGTGCTCCTTGCGGCCTGCGGGCGGGCACCGCACCCCGCAGCCGGTGGGAGGCGATGTTCAGCCCTAAGATGGTGGTGGCCTCAGGGGGCGCGGAGTCAAGTAGCCCTGTTCTCCCAACACCTGATCCCCACCCACTGG
This sequence comes from Marmota monax, assembly GCF_021218885.2. Lineage (NCBI taxonomy): Eukaryota > Metazoa > Chordata > Mammalia > Rodentia > Sciuridae > Marmota > Marmota monax. The sequence continues at coordinate 2,295,086 of NW_026695225.1, read as the reverse complement.
ACGCCTCAAAGGCAGACTACAGAAGGCAAAGATTGTAACCAGAGGCTTGAAGTCCCGGCTTGGTAAACACCAGAGCTTTGCCTTCTCTGTCTTCTGGTTAACGCTCATTTGGTTTTAGCTGTTCCAAAACAATCAAGGATGCATCTTGAGCAGAATGCTCAGGGCTGTTTGGAAATTTTTTGCACTTTTTTGTTGCTATGTTCCATTGCAATGCTTTTTGAGATTACAAAATAATGCATGCTTACCAGGGATAATATGGAATGCTGCAGAAGCATAGAGAAGAAAATGTTACCCAAGGTTTCACCCCCCTGATTAACATTTTGAGATTTTCCCTTTCAGACTTTTTTTCTCCGCATATTATAATAGACGCACAGACATGGATAATTATCTTTAAGTATGTGTGTGGAATCATGCAGAATATACTATATTCATTTTTTCCCAATAACATGTTGGGATGTTATTCTATGTTGTTAATCTGCACCATCATTTTTAGTGTGTGAACTGGGTGTGAATTTGGGTATAACAAAAGAGAGATGGTAATTTTGTGTCTGTGAACGTGACGTGTTTTTCTGCATTTCCTTGACATCATTATCACTGGGCCGCACAAGTGCTGTTAGTATTTTATAAAAGTATATATATGAATATGTGCATATGAGATACCTATATGCATGTATAAATCTGTAAATTCAAAATAACATGTAGACAACTATGCATATGTCTAAATAAATACATGACAAATGTGCTTAGAATAAATTCTGTAAGAATAAACACCAAGGGCCTTGGTTGTAGTTCAGTAGTAGAGCACTTGTGTAGCATAGAAGTTTCCTTCTATGGGTTCCATCTCTATCCCCGGTACCACAGCAAAATAAAACAAAACACTACACACACCAAAAGGGACCCTTAGTCAGTTGGATTAGAAAAAATATGCAGGTTTTATTATTATTTTCTATTTTGTCTTCGGGGGATATACATGACTACATTAACAATATACTCATATAAACAAAGTATTGCTTATTTTCTTCAGGCTGATTTTTCTGTTCCAGACCCCAATGTTTCTTGATCTGTATTGCCCTTATCATTTCTGCATTTTACAATCCTTCAAGTCCAAGCTATAATCTCAGTGACTCAAGAGGCTGACAAGAGAGGATCATAATAAATTCAAGGCCAGCCTCAGCAATTTAGTGAGATTCTTAGCAATTTACCAGTACCCTGTCTTAAAGTAAATAAAAAGGACTGGGAGCCAGGCTCCTGAGGCTGAGGCAGGAGGATCACAAGTTCAAAGGCAGCCTCAGCAATAGCAAGGTGCTAAGCAACTCAGTGAGACCCTGTCTCTAAATAAAATATGAAATAGGGCTGAGGATGTGGCTCAGTGGTCGAGTGCCCCTGAGTTCAATCCCTGGTATACCCCCCAAAAGAGGACTGGGGGTGTGGCTAAGTGGTAGAGGGTCCCTAGGTTCAATTCCTAGTACCATACACACAAAAATTTATTAAATCTTCTATGGGGCAGCTCCTACTTCAGACACTGAGAGTATAGCAGTGAACGAAACAGATAATAACCCTTGGCTTCATGGAGCTCGTATTTTATAAATTTGCTTCTGGAAACCAGACATTCAGTGTCTGAAGCACTCTGCTCTTTGTTGGTGGTGTGTCAAGTAGTGAGTGACTTGGTGTTCATCATAGTCATTGAGGTCCTGGCCCGATCAAACTATTAAGGAGGCAACCTGAATGGAGTTAGGCAGGGATTATTATCTGGCTCCAGGGACCACAAAATCATGGTGCTTGAATCCATGCAGATATCAACATTATCTCCCATCACATATATCTCCCACCATGAGAGTCTGATTCAATAGATGTGGGCAGGGGGCTTAGGAAGCCATCATTTTTATGAAGTGGTTCTAATGTACAGCTGTTTCAGGGACTTACTGCCCCTGAGCAGTATTTCTCAAACTTGCCTGAAGTTAAGAATCACCTTGAGTGTTTGCTTAAGAACAAAATACACCTCCCTCTGACTTCTGAATCAGAAATGTAAGAAGAGAGCCTGGTAATCCAAATTGTATAAAATATGTCTGGATGACTCTTATCAGGCAAGTTGGAGAATTTTTTTCCTAGAAACAATCACAGGACCCCTCGAAATAACACATAAATGAGACTTTTTTTGTGGTGAGCAATGTCCATAGCTTTCAACAGATTCTCAAGGGCATTAGTGACTCCAAAAATACACTTGCAGTGGATCCCTGAAGTCAAGGGCCAATGTTGTCATCAACTGTGTGTCTTGCTTTCTCAGTTTCCTCATGGGTTGAATGAACTGTTTGGAAGATTCCTTTCCTCCTTTTGGTGCCTCTTTTCTTTCTTATTGCTAATTTTGCCTCTATTCTTCCTCTTGCCTGCCCACTCTTTAGGGGAAAATGGAGATAGAAGAGAATTTCAAAACCTGCGCCCTTCTAGAGAGGGCAGGGCCTGGGGAGAGGAGGTAGTGCTAGGGATGCCCTTCAGAGCTGGCAATCCCAGCACAACTGTTAGGACAGTAGAAGTCATGCCTAAATATTTTGAGGCTTTTGGTAGCTTGAACCTCAGTGGATCCTAGCATAGAGGGACAAATTAATTTATCCACTTATCCTCAGTAAATCCGTATATGGTGAGATTTGGTGGGGCTACTTCTAAGAGATCATCTGATAGTCAAGAACAGGATGAGGTGAGGTGGTCAAGGGAATTTTCCTTCTTGGATATCCTTCCTGTGTCTGACAGTGGGCGGGAGATGTGGGTGGGAGAGTAAGGGTGAGGCCAGGACTAGGTGCATCCCCTACCTCTCCTTATCCTTCAGGTACCAAGGCGTGTTTTCTGTAATTGGTTCATGACCAATCAAGTACATTGACCTATTACTGCTAGTTACTTTGAGTTATAAATGTTTTTTTTTTTAATCTCTCTTATGGATTTGGGGGTTCAGGCAGTATAGAATGACCTGATTTGTATCACAAGAGCCTTTGGGACTTTGACAGATTTCACCATTTAAAAAACACCAGCTTCCTCCACCCCACTGGACATAAAAGCAACCTTTGAATTTATGATACAAAGAATATACTTTTAAAGGGCAGCATGCACAAAAAGGGAGGAAAAGGAAGTAAGGCAGTTCATCTTTTCTGAGGCCATTGTCTCCAGACAAGTGACAAAACTGAATACCTTGAAAAATCTTATATTGATTTTTTAGTGCAGAGGCATCTCCTCCCTAGGATCTGAAGAACCTAGTAAAAGATAATAAACTTGTTCCCCTGCCTTTTTGTGCCAGATTTGAGTTGCTTAGTTTACATGGCTAGAAGAAATGAGAGTAGTTGCTTTGCTGACAGTGAGATTTTGTCCATCTCTGGACCATATTCTGTAAGAGTGAGGCTCAGTTCATGAAAATCATATATATACAAACTGGACTTAAACGGTGAATGGGGAGTTAACTACCATTTTGTGAGTTATTGTTTTATGAAAAGGTTTTCTTTTAATAGCATCATCTATGGTGTACCTGAATGTCTCTTTAGGGATCAAGGACTACTTGATTAAAAATAAAGAAATAAAAACCAAGCCTAGAGGGCTCTTGTGGAAGTATTTAAGTTTCTTGCAATTCTAATTATAAACTGTTGCTCAGAATATCTGTTTTTGCTTCCCAGCTTCTTTTTTTAAAATTTTAATTACTTTAAATTTTTCTATAGTGGTAAAACATACATCATAAAATTTGCCATTTTAAAGTGTACAGTTCCATGGCATTAATTAAGTACATTCACATTGTTCTGCAGCCTTCAGCACCATTCTCCCGAGGTTAATTCTTAATCGTAGATTATAATGGCTGGAAGGGACCTTAATAATCATTTGGTCCAACCTTCTTATTTCAGAGAAGAATCAGGCCTCAGTCAGTGACCTGCCCAAAGTCATAACCCAAGGTAGTGCAGGAGCCTAGCCCAGCGTGCTTCTACTTTGACATACTGATAGATTCAAGCATGTGGTCTCCCTTCTTGATAGCAGGTTCAAGGACTGGCATAAATATTTAGGATGCTTTTCTGATTTTCATTTTTATCAAGCAAGCAACCATTTAGTGTTTAGAGCCGGAGACCTTTCAGACAACCTCTAGTCAAAATTCCTTATTTGAAACATTGAATCAATTTGCTATTTCTAAATCTAAATTAAAATACAAGAGCTTGCTAATATTATAATTTCTAAGATCCAGAAGAATTGTCCTCCAACCTTCCTTCCATTGACTCCATGTCATTCCATGGTTAAAACCAGGCCCTTTGTAGGTGGCTGTTATTAATAAGCTTTCCTTGGGATGTTTACAGTAACTGCTGTGACCTAAATCAGATTGCCTGCATTGTTTCTCCCTTACAAAAGCACCAGCAGTTTTTGAAAGTACATTCATTCCTGCTCATATCATTGTATTGACCCATGACTGAAAGAATTGAAGCAGCACTGTTTTTCTGATTTAGTAATTAGGTGAAGAGATCTTCATTAGATGTGGTAACTGTTTCTACACAAGTTACACATTTGTCTACCACAGTCACATTTTCTTGGAGTAGAGGTTTATGACAGTATACCAAGTACCACTGTAGCATAATCTTTGTTTTAAAAATTTTTTAGTTGTTGCTGGACCTTTATGTTGTTCATATTTATATGTGGTGTTGAGAATCAAACCTAGTGCCTCACACATGCTAGGCAAGAGCTCTACCACTGAGCCACAACCCCAGCCCAAGTGTAGATCTTAACTGATGGGAAAGTTGTTTTAACATACTTAATATATTTCCTCAATCTTCATTGTTAGCTTATTAAAATAACATGGTAGATAAAATGAAAGAAGAACTCGAACTTGTCAAGGACCTGGAGTATTGACATGCCAATCTAAATGACTTGCAAGTTTGACAATATGAGAAGAGAGAATAGGGTTTTCTTTGGTCCTCTTAGGTCTGTTTATTATTTGTTTCCTTTTGTGCAGCTTTTTGTAGAAATAAGATACTTCATCTGTGATTGCCTCCCTGACCCTTTATGCCTGCATTTGGAGTGGATTGTGCCTTTCTGTACCCTTTGCCATTTACTTCTATTTCCCTTTTGCTTTGTATGTCTCTCACTATACTATAAAGTTATTACACCCAGGGACCTTGACATTCATCTCTGGATTTCCAGTACCTAGGACAGCCTGTCCCATAAAGCAAATGAAACACATAAATGCTTGTTTGAATAGAAATTTGTCTCATTCTGTCATTTGGAAAAAATTAAATTCCTAGTTAGTCTTGGAACAATTTGACATTTTTATTTGTTTTTATCTGCTTTCATGTGCGAGACATGGCTTATGTTCAGGAGCACAAATTAGGTTTAAGTATGTGACAGTTAAGGGTTTTTTTCTTAACCCCTTTGTAGGGTGTGGGAAAAACATTTGTTGAACACTTGGCATGAAATATAGAAAATATTCGAGCCTGGATTTTAGTTTAGATTTGGGTAGGTTCCTCTGATGTTTTCACTATGCATTTTTCCTCCCATCCACCTCTGAAGGTGGTATGTATAGGCATTATGTGTGACTTGGGGTTGGACAGCTAGTGTGGTAAGTGCTGTATTTGTATTAGGGTACAGATTTCCCGCTCCATGTGTTGGCTCCTAAGCCTTGTTTTCCATGTTCCTTGCCTTCTTCTGAACCCACTCCTGCATCTTTATAAATTTCCAGAAATAGAAATCTCCCAAAGTGGACTCTGGTTTCTAGTAAAGGTGCTAGCAATGTTTAATTTATTCTGTTTCCCATTAGTGGGCAGAAAACCTGTGGATACATTTATTTTCAGGTGATAGACATTGGTTTAGCGACATATGTCTGAGAATCTGGACTCCATTCATTCAATGAGTATCAGCCATATGGCAGGCTCAATGCCAAGCACTGGGGAGACACTGGTGAGGAGAGAATCCCTGTTTATGCTCTTCTGAAAATGACCATGGGAGAAATAGGCAAAAAAGCAGTGCCCTGATGAGGGAGGATGGAGAGTTAGGGAAGTTTCAGGAAAGGGAGCTGATGCTCTCCTGTGATGGTAATATTGGGATTATTAATCTGACACTGGAAGGATGAGTAAGAGCTTGTCAGTTGATGAGGAGGAAGAAGAGAGTCCTGAAAAGTGGGAACAGCACACAAAAGGCTGGGAAATGAGCAAGAACATGGCTTACTTAAAGAACTGAAGGAAGTTCAATATTCCTAGAGGAATGAGTCACCTCAGTTACATACGTCCTTGCATATGCTGAATTATGCCACTCTTATTTCAGTGGAGAGTCTCATTGATTCCAGTTTGGAAGCAGGAATATATAAAACATACCATTTCCCCCCATGTATTAAAAGAAAGTTCCTGGCTAGGTATGGTAGTGCAAGCCGGTAATCCCAGGGATTTGGGAGACCGAAGCAGAAAGATTGTGAGTTTGAGGCCAGCCACAGCAACTTAGTGAAGCTCTACGCAACTTAGCAAAGACCTACGCAACTTAGCGAGAGACCCTGTCTCTAAATAAAACATAAAAAAGGCTGGGGAAGTGGCTCAGTGGTTAAGGTTAAACACCCCTGGGTTCAATTCCCTGAACCAAAAAAAAAAAAAAGGAAGTTCCCTAGTAGGAAGAGACGAGCAGCCTCAGCTTCAGTGCTCAGTGATAATATATAATGTACTTGTTTAAATGCTGATTGTGAACAAAACCTCAGATATACTTTTTAAATGAATAAAACTCATTAGATTTTAAATAGAGGCCATATTTTTTGCTGCTAAGATCAAAAGCCTTGGGCTTTTGTTGGTTATAGGCTCTACAATCAGGAATTCATTCATTCATATATATATATATATATATATATATATATATATGAATTTTTTTGTTTTTGTCTGCTTAGATGTTGCCACACAGAAATTTCTAGATAGTTTAATTCATTTCATTTATTCAATGAACATGTATTGGGTACAACAGGAGTGAGGGATAATCTCTAAGCTATTTGGAATATGGATTGTTTAGTATTAATACACAACTAGTCCAGAAAACTTCTTTAATCAGCTTAATTCTTACAAAAGTACATAGTTATATGTATGCTATTAGGAGGTCATGAATTTTTAAGTCAGAAAGACCATTGATATTTAACAGATAATACCATTCTTTATAGCTTGAGGTGTAGTCAGGCAGAACACAACTCATTTCTGACTTCATGTTCATCACTCATGTCATCTCTCAGCTTTGACTTCAGCACTTTCATGAAAGGCAGCATGCTTTCACAATATTTGCCTAGATGTTGCCATACAGAAATTTCTAGATAGTTCAATTCATGTAACAGGGGCTCTCAGGAAGCTGTACAGGCCCAGAGCAGGACAGTTAACTCAACCTTGAAGGAGCAAAGGCTCCCTGAGAAAAGGGATCCCCTTGCATCCCAGAAGTGAGTTAAGAGTTGGCCTGGCAAAGAGGAGGGGAAAACAGTTGCAAGCAGAGGGCACAGCACTTCTGAGGACAAAGAAGTGAGAGGGATGGAGGGTGGGAAGGGAGAGGGGGAGGGGTTGCATATGTAAATAGATGTGACTAAAACCATGACATGCTTTATGGCTAGAGAGGCATGGGTTGCACCCAGAGAGGTGGACACACAAAGGCAGCCAGGCTTTGTGGATCTGGATGAAGAGTTTGGATTTCATTTTAAATGCCTTGGGAAGCCTTGGAGGGTTCTGTGATGGGAACCCTGATGGTCTTATATATGTTTTTTAAATTATTTATTTATTTATGGTAGTAAGGATTGAACCCAGAAGTGCTCTCCAGTAAGCTACATCCCCAGTCCTTTTTATTTTGAGACAGGGCCTCACTAAATTGCTGAGAGTGGCCCTGAACTTGCAAACTTCCTGCCTCAGCCTCTCGAGTTGCTGAGATTACAGGAGTGTCCCACTGTGCTTGGCCTAAATTTTTATTTTTAATTGACAATAATTGCATATACTTATTTGGGTGCAATGCGGTATTTTGATATACATATACATTATGGGATGATTTAATGAGGCTATAGTTAATGATAATGTATTACGTATTTCAAAATAGCTAAAAGGGAGGATTTAAAATGTTCTGATGTATGTTTTCAAAACCTTGGTCTGACTGGGAGAGCTCTGAGAAAGCTGATGCGGTAGTCCAGGCTGAGGCTGAGACCTTGTAGGGTAGGAACAAAGATGGATGATGTCTAAAAACTTGAAAGCACTCTTTAGGAGTAGAGGGAGATTTGGTTTAGTGCCAATAATAATATAAGTGGCACATTGATATCTCATTTAATTAATGAGGAGAGAGGAGTCGAGACTGATGACTTTCATGTTTTTGGAATATCATTCCATTTAAGCACTTATCCAACATGTGATTGGGCAGTATTACTTCTCTCTGTGCCTCCTTTGAGAGTGCAGACCGATTTTCAGTTGTTTTCATAATGATTCTCAGTGTTTTACTTCTAAAGTTCATAGCTGACCCTCAAAAAATATTGCCTAAATGAATGACATTATGCAGGTACATCTTTATGTATGCATATTTCCTGCTTTAGGTGCAGATTAGCTTATCTGGTTTCTCTTACTGGAGTTTTCAGCTTGGAATATATTTTTGAAAGAAGATTAAGCCAGTCAAAAGTGGAAATTAAACCTTAGAGTGAGTGTGGTATCATGGTCCCCCATATTGGGCTGGCACTTAAAAACTCACATTCCTCTCCTCTGCTATTATCTTGCTTTTCTTTAGTGTACCAGAAAGTCACTTAAGTGCTTTAGATCAGTATTCCCATTTGTAAAATGTAGATAATAATTCCAGATCCTGACTTAAGTTTTCAGTGGTGTTATTATTAAAAATATAATAGCTTTGAAGCGTTTAGTATTTTGGGGGAGGATTGAACCCTGGGGTGATTACCACTGAACTAAATCCCCAGCCCTTTTTATTTTTATTTTGAGACCATGTCTCAAAAAGACCTGCTGAGGCTGGTCTCGAACTTGCAAGCCTCCCTGGTCACTGGGATTGTAGGCATTCATTGTTGTTACTGGGGATGGGGTAGGGCAGAGAATGGAACTCCCTGAAGAGTCTTTAAGCTTTTCAGAGAATCTATGCCCTGACCCTACCCCACACTTAACCTAAGCAGTGGGTGTGGTGGGTGTTTTGAACTCCCTGTAGGCTGCCACTGTCTAGGTACTGCCTGTCTGCTCACTCCCAATCACACACCTCACTCTGCATAGTCTTGTGCAACATGGTCTTTTCTTTTTTCAGCACCAAATGTAAAAGCCAAAACCACAACTGGTAAGAACTCAATCCTGGTAAAGGGGAAATGTATAGGGATTGCTATTGCTATTGACCTCAGACTAGATTATCAGGCCAAACTGTCAAAGGCATAGTGTTTTGAGATCATTATCTCAGGGAATAGGTGTTCATTTGAATAGTAGAATGGAAGGCAATGGGTTTAAAGATGAGTTCTGTTGGGCTGGGGTTGTAGCTCAGTGGTAGGTTTGATCCCCAGCACCACATAAAAAAAATAGATAAATAAAATAAAGGTATTGTGTCCATCTACATCTAAAAAAAAAAAAACTGTTCAAAAAAGGTCACTTTTATTATGCACAGGTATACAAAGGAATGTGAATGTCTGCCTAGCAAAAATTTTTAAGGATTTCATGATTTTCCATAATGAACAAATTAAAATAGTTTAAATTTTTTTAAATTTTTATATTGTTTTTAAAGGTAGCTATTGCAAAAGTGTTTGGCAAGTGTTACTAAGTGTTACTCAGCACACTCTTTACTTACAAATAGCTAAAGATTGGCCATGTGGGATTTATGAATTCTATATTGTTGGGTTGGATTTAATAAGTTTTGCTCCAGTGCAAAAACAAAGTTAATACAAGCACCTACGAGAGCTTGTTTCATCTGTGCGTGGGCTAGAACCAAATGGTTTACATTTGAGGCAATGATAATGAGTGCCAGCCCAATAAAATGTCTTAGAATATGCATTTGAGTGCTTTCTCTGAAGATAGAAATGCTCATAAGTCAAAAATGTGTTAGCAAATGAAGAAATGAAAAAGGATGTTCATTTTGAAGTAACACTTGTGGTTTTATGGGAAAACGTTTCAATTTTGAAAACAGGGAGTTTTCATTCAACATTCACTAACAAATGCTTATTGAATACCTACTGTGTGTCAGGTAGTGTTTCAGATGTGATGATGAAGCAGAGAATAAGATGAAGATCTCTTCCTTCCTGGGCTTATGTTGTAGAGAAAGAGGGAGATTAAGAGAATATTTAATTGAATATACAATAAGCAAAATATATGACTAAATGATATGTTATATATTCAGAAGTGATTTGAAGGAAAATAACTCCCAAAAGATGTGTGCATATTGGGGTGAGGTGAGATGGTGGTGGTAAATCTCTTCAGTTTTGAGTGTGGTATATACTAGATATGTATAAATCTATCATCTCAGGATGGGCTCCCTGAGATGATTTTTTTTATTGGTGCATTATAATTATACATAATAGTTGGATTCATATGCCATATTCATACATGCATATAATATAATTTGATCAATCTCATTCCCCAGTACCTTTCCTTTCTCTTCCCTCCTCTTCCCACTGATCCACTTGCTCTATTGATCTCTCTTCCACTAATATTATTATTTTAATTAGTGCATTATAATTATATACGTAAGTGGGACTCACTGTGGTATATTCATTCATGGACATAGCATAATTTGGTAGATTTTGTTACCTAGTACTTTCCCAGTCCCTCCCTCCCTCTCTCTCTCTCCTTCCTCTACTCTGTTGGTGAGAGGATGATTTTTGATAAGTAAAAAACCTGAGAAACAGCCATGCAGATACCTGGGGGGAAGAGGATTGCCAAACTTTGCCACATTTCCTGGGGAAAAGAAAAGGGCCCCCAAATAAAAAATGTATCAACCAGAAGTCATGCAGTTAGAGTTGTTTTTTTATTGAACAGGACTGAAGCCCTTCCGTCTACATTCCTGTATAAATTTTGCAAGATAGAATTTCAAATATAGTCTCCAGTTATTTGAATCTTAAAAGTGCATGAACAGCTTTTTTCATTGCGTCCTCTGAAATTTCTGTATATGCACACAGAAAACATTTGCAAGTACTAAATTGGTATGTACCCATAGATATACCTGCTTTGGCATTGGAACTACTTGCTGATTTGTAAATGCAAGCATGCCAGATTTTCATTAATGCAAAAGAAAGCATGAACTAGTCGGATATCTTGGAAGAATGAGCATCTCCCTGGTACAGAGGTTCAGCTTGAGCTACTTTAAAATTTGACTCCTGAAATTGGGATGAGATTCAACTGGAGAGATTGGCTTCTTCAGAGCACCTGCAGGGTGCAGGTGACAACAGTAGTTAACTACTTGCATTGAGTAGCGTGGGAGTCAAAATTATGGGGAGGAATGGATCTTGTGCAGTTATTTGGTGTGGATTAGTATTAGGACTAGAAATGTATAAATCTATCTCCCTCAGCAGTGCTCTGCTTAACCCTTGCTGGTTCCTGAGAGAGATAAGGTGGGGGAGACCCATTAGATCTGAAAAGGATGGACTGATCCTTTGTTGGGAAGATCCCACTCCCCAAGTGCAATGTCCCTTGCACAAGATCTGGGCATGTAATATTTAGCCTTTTGGCATGTCTGCTTCTTGTATACCAATAGAGCCAGGGAATAAACTCGCGCTAGGACAAATATTTGTAATAGGGAAGGGACTGTGATATGCTCCCCTACTTTGTCTTCTCTTAAATGCTCATTTGTAAAATATAGACTTATGGGGGTGGGGTAGAGGGGAGGAGGGAACTATTTGTAGGAAGAAGACAGGAAATGGGCGATCTTGGGTGAGCCTCCTAATCTCATTGGATTTCAGTTTTTTGGATGTTTACTATGAGAGTAATGAGTTAAACACCTACTAAGCTTATTGGAGAATAAAACAAGATGTAGTATGTGAAAGCACTTGGTATATTGCCATGCATGTAAGTGTATTTGGTTTAGCCAGTGGACTTTCTTTTTTTCTAGAAGGCCTTTCTAGTGAAAGTTGTTCAGCCATCCAAAGAACATACAATCTTTTGTCAGGAAAGTCCCCCAGATGAGCATTAAACACATTTGAAAGTGTATGTTTGGTTTCTAAACTACTATAGGCCATTTTATTTCATTTTGATACCTTCCCCACCCTACCTTAAGGGAACATGTGGACAATTTACTATTGACAAATAAAAGATAATGTACTGTGAAAGTGAAAGGCCCCGATCAGCGGGAGAGCTTACATTTCTACTGCCTTGCTGTCATTCAATGATGGAAATATTATAGAGTGTTTAATAGTATATGAACTAGAACAATATGCAATTTCAAAAGAAGCAACCTTATGACACTGCAATTTATTTAACATGAAAGACTGATGGTCCTTTTCGAATTCAAAGATGGGAAGTTTTTCAAGAAGGACAATTTAAACAATTAGGGAAATGCCTTCCAGTGACCCTGATACTTGAGATTAACACTTTGTATTTAAATCAAAGTACCCTGGTGATTGTTTACTAAAGTCCCTTTTACTGTGAGGGAAGACCTTCAAAATCTCATAATAAAAAGGAAAGGGTGTGTGGTGTAGTGGCTAAGCACAAAATTTGGGCTTTAGCTTCCCCATTTGTAAAATGTGAATGGCAATAATACCTACCTGCTGGGGGATTAAATCAGTTAATGTATATAATACTTGGAATAATAACAGACACAGAATAAGCACTACATAAGTGCTTACTAACTATTATCATCAGTATATAAACCCTTAATATTGAGGCAGGACTTATGGTGTCTATAGGCAGATAGAATTGGGGACCTTGGAGAATGGGATCCCACTGAAAGCAAAGAAGCCAGTGAAGGAAATAAACAGAGAGGGGAGGCAGCTCCACAGTAACACAGGTTTATTCTGGACAAACCTTCAAAGGAGGGCCCAGTGGAGACTGAGATCTGTCTTCTGCCGCAGTCTGGCTGGGCACAAAATCAGGAGCCACTCACAGCCTTGTAGATTTAAACAGCAATTCTTTATTCCCGAACTCACACCGGCACTCTACAAACACGTTCTGGGGGAATTCACGTTCTGGCCCGATCACGTTCTGGGCAAAATCCCAAATACTCTCTGAATCCCAGGAGAACTCAACGAGCAGGCGCACCTGAGGCAGCAGGATACTCCCTATTCCCAGCAGGGTACACCTTAAACCTGGAACCGCCCTAAACCCGGATTGTCCTAAACCTGGAATGCCCTAAACCCCCATCCACCCTAAACCCGGATCCGCCCTGATCCTTGAGCAAGGTCACCTTACATGCAATGACACTGCAAATGACCTGGGTCAATATGGAGAGTCCTTCCTCTAAGCAACATTGGGTAGGCTGACAAATAAATTGCCATGTGTCATTCTTACTTAGCAATGGCCCTCAGCAGTCTTCCTCTTACAGCCTGGGGTTGATATAGGGGAATGAGGGAGGGGGAAATTAGGATTGCTGGGGGAATGTCAGAGAAGGGTCCTTGTGGTGTCACTTTCATAAGGAATTAGGTGTTTTCTGGATTTCAATCCCAGATAACAACTTTTTTTTCCTTATGATGATGGAGTGTTGTGGTTTCTTTTGTTGTCTGGGGTTTAGTTCAGGCTGAGTCAGAGTGACTGTGAAGTGACTCTTATTCTAAGATGGAGGATATGTTTTAAAATGGCATAGCCTGTGCCAAGTTCTACCTAACACACACTACCCTGATTAAAACCCTAGGCTAAAATTTTGTTTGTTTTTGGCTGCCTGAGTGGAAGGCCCCCCTCACACTTGAATGCCCATACATTCTGTTGTTGCTCCAGGCTTCCTTGACTATCCTAACATCACCCCAAAGAGTTGTTTTTGAACCCAAGCAATTCTCTTGTTTTAAGGAAAAAGTTCAGGAAAAACTCAGGTTAACACAGTAAACCATCTCATTATGGGAATAAGGAATTAAAATTGCATACCTTCAGTTGAGTCCAGAGAAACAGAACAATCAAGAGACACTTTCTAATGAAAGGTTAGTTCCTAGTCAAAACATTATAAAAACCCCTAGACAGAGAGCCACCAGTGATACCTTCTTTGGGACCCCTCCTATGCTTGCTTTTTATACATTTGCTAATGAATTCTCCACATATGTCATTTGTGTACTTCATTCTTCTTGTGTATGAGACAAGAACCCTCCAGTACTCACAGGACACTGTTACGGTATGAAGGTCGTTGGTTTGAAGAATCTGTCTAAAGTACAATAGCTGGATGCAATGGTACATGCCTATAGTCCCAGTGACTTGGGAGGCTGAAGCAGGAGGATTACAAGTTCAAGACCAAGCCTCAGCAATTTAGTGAGGCCCTGTCTCAAAATAAAAAATAAAAAGTACTGCAATGTATGTAACTCAGTGGTAGAGAGACCTTGGGTTCAATCCCCAGTATAATACTCTGCATAAAACATGGGCTGTTAGAAAGGGAAAAGGGAGTGTTGAAGGAGTTTTGTTCAGTAAAGAGGTTGAAACAAACAAAAGAGATGTCACTTGGTACCTGGCACATAGGAATTGGTTGGTGAATGCTGAATTGAACACTACCTAAAAGCAGCATAGGTGTAGGGTGCTTCTATTTTCTGGGTATATTTGGAGGTGGGAATATAGGTCAGCAACTCATAGGGCAGAGGTCCCTGAGTAAGGGGGTGAGTGTATCAACCTGTGTAGTTTAGAAGTAGAGGAAATGGTGACCACATATAGTCATACAGTGAGTGGTTAAATCAGGTAACCCCATTGAACACCATCCTCATCAACATCTGAAGTTCAATGTATTCATTGTGATTACTGATGCACAAAAGTTAGGCAAATCATCTTTGAGATTCCCCACTTGAAAAGTTAAACAAGTATATAGTATTTTTAGAGTAAGTTGTTTTATATATATCCAGAAAGAAATAGAACTAAGAAAATAAATAACCCAAAGTATTTCATAAAATTCAGTTTTAAAAAATTCTAGAAAATAGAATTCTTGCAATGGCTACCCCAGCTTAGAGCAGTTCATATATGGAATATCCTTAGGAAATATAAGTTGCATAAGAGCATCATTTAGTGTCCAGCATGGTGCCAGTCATTGTAAAGAATTGTTAAGCCCTGGTCTTTGTCACCAAAGAAATGTTAGTGAGCAGTTGGAGAGGATACAAAATATAAAGCTAAACTGTCTATTTTGTATATACGGGAGGTGTTCACAGGAAGCATGCTAAGGCTGGGGTAAGTTAGGGAAAGACCTATGGTAGAGGAAAGTAAAATTCAAGTGGGGGAAAGGGAAAGTTGGGAATGAAAATAAAAAGGAATATGGGGTGTTAGTGGTGGAACAAATCATTCATTCATCATTGGAAATTTGTTTCATCAACTGCTTTGTGCTAGGTACTATGCTGGATATTTGGGACATGGAGATACATAGGACATTGTCCCTGCTCTTGGCATACTATAGGGTCACACTGAGAATGCATTCCTTTACTTATCAATCATTGATGCCTTTATCAAACATCTATTAAGTTTCTTCTTTGGGTCTCACTCTATTTTGGATGCTGGGGATACAGAAATAAATCAGGCCACTCCAACACACTTCCATAGCCCAGGTAGATGCATATATTAAAACAAAGTTAGCCATTTGTCATTAAGCAGTGTTTTTTTCACATGAGACAGATATAATCTTCACTGCAATCTTGTGAGATTGTTTCTGTTTTCATGTACATCTCACATAATCAGTGAGATTATGAATGAAGAGATTATGAATGTGAGATTATGAGTTTAGATCTGTGCTCTAAAGGCACAGAATAATTAAGTGATTTGCTGAAGATCACACTAAGAAGTAGCTGAGCCAGGACATGAACCCACTTTTTCTGTATGTGTTTTTATGTTCTAGAATCATGAGACTGCTTGGTTCAATATGGTATGAGCAGAAATAAAGTTTGAAAAATGATTTTCTGTGGGAAGAACTGCATCTTTCTCCTAAAGAAATAAATGATTTTTCTGAATGGAAAAAAATTGCCATTAACTCAAGAAAAGTTAGAGTTTGAAGACATGTAACAGGAAGGTGAATAAGTACTAAAAATAAAAAGGAACCAGGCTGGATGTGTTGCTTCACTACTTCACTGTGAAGTACCACAGTTTGCTATGATTTCTGGTACATTCCATACTCTTCTTTCTTGTCTTAGAGCTGAGAAGTAGTTGTGTAATCCTTCTTCACTGATTCCTGAGCATCAAGGCAGTCTTAATATTTGGAGAGAACTTTTATTACAAATCAGAACTTATTCCAAGTGATTCAGGATACTGAAGCAGGAGGATCTCAACTTAGAGGCGATCCTCAGCAACTTAACAAAACTGTGTCTCAATAAGAGCTGGGGATATAGCCCAGTGATAGAGTGCAGCTGAGATCAATCCCAGGCTCTCCAAGAAAAAAAAAAGAAAGAAAGAAAAAAAAAAGAAACGAGGACTTACTAGACAAGAGCCTTCCCTTTCAAAAGTCTTACCCTCACAAAAGTCTTGGGATTGTTGGGACGTATTTCTTTCTCAAATAAGTGGTGATAATTTACAGATAGCACCATGGAATATTGACCATATACTTAAGTGTTCTACAAAGCAAAACTTGTGTAAAAGTCACTTGTGCATCTAATCATCTATGTGTCTCAGTTTTTGATCTTGTTGCCTTGCACTTTATAAACTTTTTTTTTTTTTTAGTATTGGGGATTGAATCTAGGGGTGCTTTAAAACATTGAGCTACATCCCCAGTCTGTTTTAGTTTTTTATTTATTTTATTTTATATTTTTTCATACCAGGAATTGAACCCAGGGGTGCTTAACCAATTAGCTGTATTACTAGTCCTATATATATTTATTATATTATATATTTATTTTGAGACAAGGTCTCACTAAGTTGCTCAGGGCCTCACTAAGTTGCTGAGGCTGGCCTCAAATTTGGGATCCTCCTGCCTCAGCCTCCTGAGCTATTGGGATTACGGGTATGAGTCATCACAAGCAGCATAAACATTTTTAATAAGAAAGAATGCTAGAGGAGTTGGGGATATAGCTCAATGGTAGGGTATTTGCATAGCATGCCTGAGGCTCTGGGTTCAATCCCCAGAACTGCTTCCACCCCACCTCAAAAAACAAAAACAAAAAAAACTGCTTAGTTTGGTTGGCTTTTTTCTCTCTTATTTTGCTGACTCACTACTTTTCAGATAAGCAAAGAGACATATAAAGAGGATGTAGAACACTGATATAAAGTTTAATACTTTATTCTTTTCTGGAATCAGAGGATGAAGTAGGCACATAACTTGGAAGGGTTTCTGACAAAGAATGAAAGAAAGAAATTGTGATTATAGGCCTGACACCCAAATTCTGCAGCTTGTGGTCCCATGAAACACATGTTGTTATTATTTTAGGCATATTGTTCACTAGATCTTTGTTTAAATCCCTTAGATAGAGTCATCAGTTGAGGTATTTTATTTAGCAATCATGTTCTGGATCTGCCCCTCCTTGAAGTTTTCATGGAGAATTCCAAACTTTGCAGTGGTACAAAACTTCCTAATGTGACATGGTAGCTTGGAGTATGGGCTTTGGCTCTAAGTGTAAGAATGAAAATACCTATATACTTGGCAGCATTCTCTCTGGTGTTGTGAGACCTGAATAGACAGAGATATTGATGTTTTGAAGTTTCCGCTGGTAACATGGAATAAGTGATGGCTCTCCTTTTCTTTCTCTCCATTTTCTCTCATCATCCTAAACTCAGCGACCTCAGAGATCAACCAGCATTCTATCTGTATACTTGAAGGAACTGAGGCCAGGGGAGGGCACAAAACTTCCCAAGGATTTGGGATAGTAAAGTATACCTGCTGGAAATACTTTTTGTCAAGCTATGCTTAGTCTTTAAAACAATCTGGTGAGGAAGGTGGGGTAGGTTGTTTTGTTTCAATGTATGGAAGACCCAGTTAACTAAAGAGGTTAAAATGCTGGTTTAGACCTGAGAGATAGTGGCCTACCTGGATTAAAGCCCAAGTCTTTAGATTTCTGATAGGACACCATAATGCCTCCAAACAGGCATTTCTGTTGCATTAGGCCTGTCAAAGAAGTATTTCTTGCATCATTTTTTTAACTTTGGTATATAAATTTTGGAAACTATTTTGTTTTTGTATTTCAACATTTAAACAAGTGTTTTGGGGGATTTCAAAAGCATGTGCTATGATTTGATGCACTCCAAGCTCATATGCATTTGTAATCACATTGAATGAATCCTAAGAATTAGATTCAATGTTGTCTCCCACATTTTTAAAGTCCTTCTGTTTTATATAACAATATATTCCTGATGAGTGAAGATGTTCTTTACAGATTTGGTGTTCTATACAAAGTGGGGAAATACCTACTGGTGACTTTCAAGATTTCATTATATGAATTTGTATGACATAATTAGGTGCTATCATCTCAATTTAAATACAATGAATTTCAATCCCTGTTCTTCATAAAATCTAAGATGTCATCAATTGAAAGACATTTCCCAATGTCTCATATGCTAAAATGTCAAAATAAATGAATTATTGGGATAAAAATATTTTTTAGTTGAAAGTGGACACAATACATTTATTTATTTATTTATTTATCTTTAATTTTTAGTATTAGTTGTTCAAAACATTACATAGTTCTTGACATATCATATTTCATACATTTGATTCAAGTGGGTTATGAACTCCCATTTTTACCCTGTATACAGATTGCAGAATCACATCGGTTACACATCCACTTTTTTACATATTGCCATACTAGTGTCTGTTGTATTCTGCTGCCTTTCCTATCCTCTACTATCCCCCCTCCCCTCCCCTCCCCTCCCCTCTTCTCTCTCTACCCCCTCTACTGTAATTCATTTCTCTCCCTTGTTTTTTTTTCCCTTTCCCCTCACTTCCTCTTATATGTAATTTTGTATAACAATGAGGGTCTCCTTCCATTTCCATGCAATTTCCCTTCTGTCTCCCTTTCCCTCCTACCTCTCCTCCCTGTTTAATGTTAATCTTCTTCTCATGCTCTTCCTCCCTGCTCTGTTCTTAGTTGCTCTCTTTATATCAAAGAAGACATTTGGCAGACACTTCTCAGAGGAGGACATACAATCAATCAACAAGTACATGAAAAAATGCTCACCATCTCTAGCAGTCAGAGAAATTCAAATCAAAACCACCCTAAGATACCATCTCACTCCAGTAAGATTGGCAGCCATTCTGAAACCAAACAACAAGAAGTGCTGGCGAGGATGTGGGGAAAAGGGTACACTTGTACATTGCTGGTGGGACTGCAAATTGGTGCAGCCAATTTGGAAAGCAGTATGGAGATTCCTTGGAAAGCTGGGAATGGAACCACCATTTGACCCAGCTATTCCCCTTCTCGGTCTATTCCCTAAAGACCTTAAAAGAGCGTACTATAGGGATACTGCTACATCGATGTTCATAGCCGCACAATTCAAATAGCTAGACTGTGGAACCAACCTAGATGCCCTTCAATAGATGAATGGATATTTATTTATTTTTATGTGGTGCTCAGGATCAAACCTAGTGCCTCACATGTGCTAGGCAAGCTCTCTGCCACTGAGGCACAACCTCAGCCCCCTCTTGCATCATTTTTTTTTTTTTTTTTTTAAAGAGAGAATTCTAATATTTATTTTTTTTAGTTATCGGCGGACACAACATCTTTGTTTGTATGTGGTGCTGAGGATCGAACCCGGGCCGCACGCATGCCAGGCGAACGCGCTACCGCTTGAGCCACATCCCAGCCCTCTTGCATCATTTTTTGATACTACTGTTCCTTGGCACTTGCAAATTTCCTTAGAATGGTCAGTAACTTTAAAAACGTGTAGCTACTTTGTTTCTCTGTTATAATGTCTCTGAGGATTGCGGCCAGCCAGGTTTTATTTTGCCTTTAGATCTGATCTCTCTTAGTACCTAACCTGAAATACAAGCTTGATGACTATTTGTTGATTGCCTGATACTCACAGTCATCTGGGGCCTGGCATATGTCTAATAAATCTGGAAATGCAAGTGTCTTTTGCTTCCTGGCTCAGGGTAAAAAAAATCATGGGTAATAAAATTTGCAAGTCACCTATCCTTAATCAGGTGTTATGTAAAATTTGTCTCTTGATTTGAGAAAATCTGTGTCTGCCAGCAGATTCTGACTGTTGGAATATGAATATAAAGATTAATTTGAGGTTGCAGAGTTCTGGCATAGAGTTTGTAGAATGCTATCTAAATTGTCTCCAGAGCTTTGCGGTGTCTGCCAGTTGTGAAAAAGTTGGTTTTATTTCTCCTTTGAAGATTTGTCTTTAGAGCTTTGTGCAGTGTTTCACAGGGTAATATTCTATGCCTAAAACCAGAATTGTGGAAATCAAGGAGGATCAAATACCTGGTTTGTGCTAAGAGCCAAGAAAGCAGAAGCCAGATTAGGCAAGATTTGAAAATGGAGAGAGGGCAAGAGGAAAGAAGAAATAGGAAGTGTAAGCAATGTAAGTAGGAGTCTGAACACAAGCCTGATGTTTGAATCAGGAAGCAAGGCTCCTGTTGGCCTGGTTGATTGTCATCTCCCCAGAGGACCTGCTGGCCATAAAGAGTTAATGTGCCCCTTTGCTAACACTGGCCTTCCAGCATTCTGCAGCAGTAGCCCAAGAGCCATCTAAATAATCCCATAAGAATTACTATTCAAGTTGGATGTGGGTCCTGATACTAAGAGTTAAAAAAAATTGAAACCATTTTAAATGTATGTCAAAGTATATGGGATGTTTCTGGAACAGTTAGGAATTTAATATAAATAAAATAGAAATACAGAGTCATATCTGAGTTTTTATGTTGGAATGATATCTTCATGAAGCTACTTTTAAATAATTATATTTATTGAGTACCCACTGGTATGGGTACTCAAATCATACCCATTCTAGGTATGATTTTTTTCAAGAAAGGAAGATAGAACCAGTCATAATGAAGTTACTTGAATATTTATAAAGGAAAATAATAGAACTATGCACATTTCTTCACTCTTGAAAAGTTCATAAATTGGCTGCATGTCAAAGCAATATCATAATCACAACTTAGAGAAGATAATACATTGTTTTCTTGCATAAAATTGTTAGAAGTCTAACTTATTCATTCATTTGTAAATCACACTTTGAAAAGAAAACAATTAGCACACTCTTTTACATGACTGTGATAAGTCTTCAAGAAACCACTGGATAATGGGCATGCTGATTTGCTATTAATGACATATATGTTTTAGGAAAAGCATCCAATTTAGAGATGAAATAGATTTTTTCTTATTACAAAGTAAAAGTCATCACTGGAGGGGATAGAAGGACAAGCAGGCAGAGGAACAAGGACCCAAGGCAGAGCCTGGACTGTGAACAGGATCTGTTCACACCCCCACTTCTGATGAAAGAAGAAGATAGTTTAAGATCTGTAGTAGAGGGCTGGACTAGAACATGGCACCAGAAGCCATTACGAGGCATTCTCCTTCCCCAGTCCCTTGCTCTTGTTTCTTTCACAAGTATATTCAATCTTCTTTGGGTACTCTGTTGTACAACTGAGGAGAATTTGGGCATCTAATAATAGTTTTCTTAAGGAGGCAAAAGGAACACTATCTAGAATTTGCATTTCACAAGTTCCTAATAAGGATTTTTCTTTTAAAAATAGCCCTGAGAGTTCATCCTTATTCTTTCAGCAAACTTGCATTGGACACCCACTGTCGGCTCTCTGGACACAAAGATGAATGGGGCACACTCTGCTTGCTGGGAGCTCACTATCTAGTTGGTTTCATGGAATAAGAGTGACATAAAGATACAGCAAGGGCCTATGGGCACTCAAGGAAGGAGAAAATTGATTCCTCTTAGGAGACTCAGGGCAGCACTCATGAAGAGGGCAACTGGAGTTGGATTTTGATGGATAGGTAGAATCTGAGCATTAGGGGGTGGTGGAGGCAGAGGGAGCAGTCACACTGTTAAGAAAGAATGTAGCACATTGGCTAACAGAAGTAGATTTTTCTGGAAGTCCAGGGCTTGGGAAGGGAGATAATGGGAGGTCAGGTTAGCAATGTAAATTGAAGCTGGATTGGCAAGGACAGCCTTGAATGTTAGACCAATGCCTTTTGGACTTTACTTATAGGTAGTGCTAAGACATGTCCAGAGAATTAGCTAGGCAGCCCTACAACAAGTATTGACAGCATTTTATGACCATGAGAGAAATGAATGCAAATGGGTTGGGAGCACAGAGGAGGGAACAACTAATCTCCACAGTTATGGAAACTGGAGAAAGTGTCAAGGAATCAATGGGTGACCTTCTATGAGTCTTGAAAGATGGATGTGAGTCCTTAGGGGTTGAGTTGAAGGAGGATATTGCAGGCTGAAGGAATTGCAACTGCAGAGTCCCAGGGGTCTTGGAGAGTGTGTCTTACTGGGGACTTTGGTATAGAGTGTAGGTATATGGAAGATAAAGATGGGGAGAGGGCAGGAACCAGATCCCATTAGAGCTATGAGACCTAGCTAAGCAGTTTGGACTTCAGGGACCATTTGCAGGAAAGGGTTGTTACATGCATGCTTTCAAAACACCAGTTTGGAAGTGATGAGGAGGATGCATTAGAACAAATGAGAAAAGCTGGTTTGGTGAGGGAAGAGTGACCATGGGGGCAAAACAAGTAAAGGAACAGTATTAGGGGCTTAGAGTCTGGAAAAGCTGGAGGGATGACTAAAAGGATTTAGGGGAATGGTTTTATATTTTTGCTAAAACTACATCATTAGTTGAGTGGACTCTTTGATGAAAACCTTACACAAATGGCAAAAACAAGAAGGGCCAAGCTACATGGGATTCTGGTGGGAATGGGGCCTGGGTTGATGTCT
Source organism: Marmota monax (assembly GCF_021218885.2). Lineage (NCBI taxonomy): Eukaryota > Metazoa > Chordata > Mammalia > Rodentia > Sciuridae > Marmota > Marmota monax. Next base: position 2,272,191 of record NW_026695225.1, on the reverse strand, counting down.
CCCTGTTCTCCTAAATTCTTTTATTTTATAATGGCTCCTGAGGCACCTCTTAGAACGGAATAAAGCTCAGCAAATGCAGTTTGAAAGCCAGTGCTCTGAAAGGATCCATGTGCTCCACCAGGAACCAAGGCTGCTATCTTTCATGATTCTGGGAAAGGGAAACTGGCCTCCTCACTGGTATAGTTGGGCAGTGAGTAGCCAGACTTGACTGGGGACAGTCAGCTGATCTCTTTTTGAGGCTCTCACCAACCAGGCAGGGCTCACGGGCAAAATATCTGGAGAATTCTTTGAGAGCTGGAGACGGGGCCACTCTATGCAGTTATCCAGAGTCATTGCACAAGGACACCTGGCCCTTGGGGCGAGTGGAGATGTAATGCAGATGGTGCTTTGGCTGCCAGGGAGGGGTTGTGCCCTTCCTGTGGGGAGGGTGCCTTTTAAAAATTCCTACAAAGACCCTTCCTGCTCTAGCAGTGGGCATTTGGGGGGGGGGGCAGTATGACGAGGTGGTGAGGAGCAGGAGAGAGCTGGGGAGCTGCAGTTGGAGTCAAGTCCCAGCCCAGCCACTACTAGGTGTGTGACCTCATACAACTTCTCTAACCCTGTGGAACATCAGCTTCATTATCTATCAAACATAAATCACACTAGTGCCTCTTTCAGTGGGTTTGTATGAAGATTAAAGAAGATAATTTGTGTAAAGTGCTTAACACAGTGACTGTCACATAGTAAGTGCTTGATATATTTTGGATATTAATATTCTTTATTTATAATCAGAAGACTGTCTACTCAATTACAGCAGTGGCTTCAAACCTCATATCTTGATAAATTTCTCTTTGCTAAGGAAGAACGCCTCTCAGTTCAACAACCTGAGCATCCTGTATTTTTAGTTATGTCTCATGAAGTAAATTCAAGGAATTAACCCTAGCATTGGCTTTTAAAAATTACTAGGAAGGAATTCAGATACCAAAATAGTAATGAAGAATAATTCATAGAGAGCTTGTGGACCCAGCACTGATTGTAACAAAACATTTACTGGTGCAGTTGAGACCCTTCATATTGGGGTTACATATTCTGGTTACATCTGTGAAGGATGCAGTTGCTTCTCAGTATCCCCATGGATAGGTTCCAGGACCCCTGCCCCCAACCACAGATCCCCAAATCCACAGATGCTTCAGTCCCTTATCTAAAATGGTATGGTATTTGTATGTAATTTATATATATCCTCCCATATACTTTAAATAATCTGTAGACTACTTATAATACTTAATACAATGTAAATGCTGTAAGTAGTTGTTCTTTTCTTTAGAAAATGATGGCAAAAAAGCTGGTATGTGTTTAGTATATACATAACTTTATTTTTTCAAATATTTTCCATCTGTGGTTTGTTGAAGTGGTAGATGTGGAACCTGCTTGTATGGAGGGCTGACTGTATGTCATTTGTTTTTTGTTTTTGGTTTGTCCCTTGGTTTTTGTTTTTAGTTGTAGATGGACACAACACATTTATTTATTTATTTATTTATTTATTTGTATGTGATGCTGAGGATTGAACCCAGTGCCTCACATGTGCCAGGCAAACACTCTACCACTGAGCCACAACCCCAGCCCCATGTCATTTGTTGTTCATTATTTCAACATTAGGTATAAGACCTCTCACTGTATTTATTCTTTCTCAGCTTCTTTCTTACACTTAACATTTACCTATTATAGATATTAATATATACTTGTTGCTGTATATATTATAGGGAAGTAAAAAGTTTTACTTATTAAGCAGAAGAGATACCTTTTTATCACAAAGTAAAGGTATATTTTAAAGAGTAAGTCCATTTGAAATTGACTTTCTTAAGGATCTAAGTGGCAAGAGAGTCAGTTTTTAGAATTTTATCTGCCATTCATAAGTATAGGGTACCAAAACTTACACCTTACTAAAAGCTTGATTGGATAGTCTTACTGATCAAGCTTCCAAAGTTCTGTTTATGTAATACTTGCTTCAATCCATAAACTTGTCATCTAGCCTATTTACTATGAAACTGTCATGAAAAGGAATATAAATAGTTCGGTTCATAAAAGGTCTTAAATGAAATAGCATGCATCTGTAAATTGCTCTCACATTTATTCATTTAAGTGTGAAATACTAGTTTACATTTGAATTACTTATATTTGTAAAGTATGATGTCTTCTGTACAAGTGAAAGTATGTGCTTTTTGAAAGCATAGATATTTGTAGTTATATATATATATATATATATATATATATATATAGTAAAATTGCAGTTATAGTTTGCAAATTATTACTTTACAGCATTTACACGTCAGTGTTTGAAAGGAGTCCTGTGCTGTTTTTTAAAGCTGTTGATGGCATATACATTATGACATTGTCCCAGATTTTTGTGAAGTGGAATTTGTCTGAATTTGTGGGCTGATGAATACTACCATATTTATTTTCTGGATCAAACTTGTGACTTGTTAATGCAGATATCACTCATGGGCTCTGAGATTCCCAACTGGGACTCCAGAGAAATTGGTGGTTGGAATTATTCTTATTATATATAGCTCATGAGGGATCAGGGTCATTTGAGGTTTTGACATCTGTCCATGTATTAGATGATTGGCATTGTTGGATGCCATTCTTCTGGCACTCTGTATTAACATATTCTTGAGTGAGATGTCCTCATTTTCAGGTGTTGCTAACATTCATATCTTGGATATTAGGATTAGAAAATTTCCCAGAGTGTGTTGAGATGATTGACATTGATTGAGCCTCTATTTTGCTATAATTAATGCAAAGTTGACATTTTAGTTTGGGGAGTGTGTGCACATGCATGTAATTGCTGACTTGATTTTTGCTTACTTTTATCTCTGTAATTAGAATATATTCTGTCTTGGTGTTTATATTAAACGTGCTATTTTCCCATAAACATTGATTGAATGTTATTATATGCCAGCTATTATGGCAAGTACAGGGTATGTACTTCATTCTTGAAGAAGTCACAGTCCAGTGAAGGAGACAGTATACTTTGGCAGTTGCTTCAGTTGACTTACATATGATGTATTAGAGAAAAACAAAAGGAAAGAGATGTTAATGTATAAAGGATAATTGCTCAAAGGAGACTTATCAGAGGAGGTGATATTTGGCATGAGTTTTCGTGGGTGAATAGGAGTTTGCCAAATTGAAATGCAGAAGGAATATCATTTGTAAAAAGTGCAGAGACACGAAATAGGATGATGAATTTGGGAAGCATGTGTGGGGGTATGGGAGTAGCCAGAAATAATCTGGGCCAGATTTTGAAGGATGTCACATCTCATTGTAAGAAGCTTGGATGTTATCTCTTAGGTATATCTCTTAGGTATGTTTTATGTGGGGAAGTAGACAGAACAGGTTTTAGAAAGGGCTTTCTAGTGGCAGCTTGAAGGAACTATAGTCAGGTTAGTACTGAAAGGAGGAGCCTTATTATGTTCTGGTCTAGTGCACAGGGGTTAAATTAGGAAGACCTGGGTTTGAGTTTTTGCTTTACCACTTACTAGCTGTGTGACCTTGGGCAAGTGATAAGCAAATTGAAGCTCAAAGAAATTATATCAGTGAAATGAGGATGACAGTATATTTTATTATTTACTCATATTCATATCCCTGCCCTGCAAATGCTGCCAGGAATAGAAAATCTTGCTATTGGATTTTTCCAACAACCTTTGTCCAGGTCTTATTTTCCCCAGATGGCTTTGTGGTGTTACTTAGTTCCCTTAGCTTTTGACTGTGTTTCATTTTTTCCCCTTTTGCTCCTGGGGATTGAACCCAGGGATGCTTTACCACTGAGCTATATCCCCAGTTCTTTTTATTTTTTTTAATTTTGAGACAGGGTGTCTTAAGTTACTTAGCGCCTCACTAAATTTCTGAGGCTAACCTTGAGCTTGTGATCCTCCTGCCTCAGCCTCCTGAGTTGCTGGCATTATAGGTGTGAGCCACTATGCCTGGCTTTTCATTACAATTTGACATAAAGCAGTAATAGAAAGACCTGAATTTTTTCCTTAACTTAAATTATTATGGACCCTAGAGTTTAAAGGTGTTGGCTTGTAGATTGTCTGTATTGTCACTGAGGTTTTTTGAGGAAGGGGAGTGGCAAGATCCCAATTCAGTTTCAGTATTATTCTTGGGGCACTATGATAAGTAGATGGCAGAAATAAGAGATTATAGGCAGGGAGAAATGGCAGGAGACTATTCCATTAGTATAGGTAAAATAAGATCATAGATAAACTAGTGAGGTGGCAATGAGAATGGAGAAGAGGTGACAAATGAGAAGGACTGCAGGCAGAAAGATGAATAGGAATTAGGGTCCATTATTTGGCAAAGCATAGCATCAGAGTCGCCATATTGTTAAAAATGATTGATAGTCTTGCTTCTCTATGCTAGTTACTGAAAAAGAGTGTCTGGAAGCTTTTGCACAGAAAAGGAAACAATTAAGAATGTGAAGAGAGAACCTACAGAATGGGAGAAAATCTTTGCTAGATATTCTTCAGACAGAAGATTAATATCCAGAATATATAAAGAACTCAAAAAACTTAATACCAAAAGCCCAATTAATAAATGGGCAAATGAACTAAACAGATACTTCTCAAAAGAAGAAATAAAAGTGGTCCACAAATACATGAACAAATATTCAACATCATTAGCAATTAGTGAGATGCAAATTAAAACTGTACTGAGATTTCATCTCACACTGGTCAGAATGGCAATCATCAAGAATATAAGCAATAAGGGCTGAGTTGTAGCTCAGTGGTAGAGTGCTTGCCTAGCATGTGTGAAGCACAGGGTTTGATTTCTCAGCACTGCATAAAATAAATAAAAAGATCCATTGACAACTAATTAAAAAGGGAATACAAGCAATAATAAATGCTGGAGATTATGTGGAGAAAAAGGAACACATTTACACTGTTGGTGGGGCTATAAATTAGTACAACCCCTATGGAAATCAGTATGGAAGCTCCTCAAAAGATAGTCGTGGAACCACCGCAAGACCCAGCTATACCACTCCTCTTATTTATCCTGAAGAAGTAAAGTCATCTTACTACAGTGATACATGCATACCCTTGTTTATAGCAGCATAATTCACAATAGCAAAACTATGTAACCAGCCTGTGTATATACATCAATGGATGAATGGATAAAGAAAATGTGGTATATACACACAATGAAACTTTATTTAGCCATAAAGAAAAATGAAATTATGGCATTTGCAGGAAAAGGATGAAACTTGAGACCATTATTTTAAGTGAAATATCTTGTATATGTGACAGCTAGAGAAGAAAGAGGAGAAAAATGATGAGGGATTCATGTAAACCAAAGAGAGATCAGTAGATTAGAGGAAAGGGACATGGGGGAGGGAGGATGGGGGAAAAGGGGAAATACTGGGGAATGATATTGTCCAAACTATGTTGTTATATCATGTACATGTATGGATATGTAACAATAAATCCCACTATTAGTACAAATATAACATACCAATAAAAACATGGAAAAAAGTATCTGGAAATAGGCCCTGACTTGTAATAAGCTCCCCTAATTATTTTTGTGTGTTCCAGAATTTGAGAAGCTCTTTCTTAGGCCATGGAATTTAGGATTGAGGACCTTAGTTTCTTACTGACTATTGGACAGGGGCTACCCTCAGTTCCTCAATACTTGGGCCTTCCCAACATGACCACTTGATTGCTCAAAGCCAATAAGGGAAGAGTCTTTTATTTTAGCAATGTAGGTGTTATATTCTGATTCAGTGTAGCCATGTACACATAATCACATGCATCCTGTCACCTTTGCAATGTCCTGTTGGTTAGGGACAGGTCACACTGAAAAGGAGAGGTTTATACAGGGTCATGAATACCAGGAGGTGGGGATCATGGGAGCCACAGTGGAATCTGTCTCCTACAGAATGTGAAGATACATGGAGATGGTGAGTTCGTTTCTCCCTATGTGACAGTTAAGGCACTATGTGCAAAGGTAGGTTTTTTTTTTTTTTTTTGAATTAAAAAAGTTTCAAGTCCAGCCCCCTGTACTTAAAGACCTTCCAAGGCCATATACCTAATTTCACATTCATAGTTTTGTATTCTGTTCCTAGAAGAGAGGCTCTAGAATTGTCTAAGCTTTAGGCCTCACCAAACATGGATGTGTCCTTCCTGTGGGAAAGCTGAGTGAAGATGTCAGATAAACAGTGGGCTTTTCAGGGATGGAGCTCAACAGAAAGGTAAGTCAGTACTCCTTACCACCAAGCAGAGCAGCTCCCTGGAGCCCCATTTTTGGTGGTTTCTTTGCTGGAAAATAGTGTAGCCTGGACTCAACCTGATTAACAGCCCCCCGAGCTGTGGTTTGCTAATCCCTGACCTAGCAGCTACTACCAGGAGACACCATTAGCATGGGGGACTCCCTAAATCATTATCCCAAGCACTTTTGGAAAAGTAGAGAGGATGAGTTCTGGAAGAGTGTTTTTTTGTATTTGGTACAGTGTTTTTGGGGAGCTAATACTAAGCATAGAGGAGAAAATAGATGTCTCAGTCAAGTATTTTCCATGTTCTTCTCTACCCATCTGCTATCTACCAGGCATCTGGATCTGTGGTGCAAATATGTCTTTCACAATTTCTGGGGCCATTAAGAGCCTTTGAACATTTCTGCCCCTTTTCCTATTCCCAGGATATGACAAAATTATTCCCTACTATGGTGAGTTAGGAAGTTCACAGTTAGCTACATACTGCTTAGGCTAACTCATGGGGGACAACTTTAAAAATCAAAGAAGTTGTGTCACTATGTCTTTCCATCTGAGTGCTGGGGGATTTCTTTGCTTCAAGTGGGGCTTGAAAGGTTTTCGTTGTAGTAGATTCCTGCTGGCCAGCACTGACCTGGAAGGGTTCTCCATAGAGAGACAGCTGGATTTGGCTGTAAAATATCTTTTCTACTGGCTCTAACCTGTAGATTCTGGACCCTGAGGGTGTGGGGGTGCCTTAACCCATTATGTCACATGTTTTGATATATAGGACATTTATAAGAGTTTAAGTTGAGCTGCAAATATACCACTTATAGTAACTTTGAAATAAATATTATGTAATTACAGATATTCTGTAAAAGGATGATGGGACATCCATCATTTAGTATTTGCTATAGTCTAAATGGTTAACATTTGTATGTTCTATTGCTTTTCTCAAGTACATGCATGCTGTTGTAATGAAAAGTTAAGAACGTGAAGGCTTTGGAACTAGACTGCCAACTCCCAATCAGCAATGGGGATGTATCCAGGACATTAGTTTGAGACTCTCCATCTAGAGCATATAGGCTATGTGATGTGTGATGGTGCTAGATGAATCTCTTAACTTCTCTGGGCCTCTGTTTTCTTGTCTAGAAAGTGAATATAATGGTAGTCTCTACCATAGAAGTTTGGTGTCCAGCTTACATTAGATATTCCAAGAAAGTGCTTCGAATGGTGCCTGCTACAAAGTGCTGTACGTGTTAACCTTTATTATTACTAACATCCAAATTAAAAGAACTACTCAGTGCATGGTAGCTGTTCACATTTTCTCAATCAAAAGATACTAAAAATACAACTGCTATTATGTTTCTTAAATGAATGCACAGCTGGGGACAGAGCCCAGGGCTCCTGTATACACTTGCCACATCATTTTTTGCTATTGTATACTGAACTCTTTGTCTCTTAAAGCCTTTGCCTAATGAAAGGCAATGGAACCTCCTGTTGTTGTTGAGGGCCTATTGTCATTTGGTGGATACATTTTGAAATGGGGGCCTCTCAAATGTAGTGGTTGCCTGGATGTACGTCTTTTGTGCCCAGAAGAACCCCTTTTCATAATTGTTTGCTTCCATGATAATGTAGTATATTCATCTATCCCTTTCTTGAGACAATTGATGTGTTGTCCTGGATACATCCCTATTGCTGATTGGAGGTTGGTAAATGCATCACTTTGTCAATGGTCTTAAAATGATGAATTGTGGCCTGCTTTGTGATCAGCACAAAATGGTCTGAATAAAAGAACCTCATGGTGACTCTAAGTAGGGCTATTTTTGGCCCCCTTTTCCCATTCCTGCAGATGTGTTTGCTTTGTGCACAGCCAGATACCCTTTTGCTGCTAGCAGTAGTCCTAAGAAGTCCCCTAACTACCAGGATCCAGGGTGTAGTCGAGGGATGTTAGATCTTAGATAAAATGAACAAAAAAAAAACTTTTGTATGTTTGTTCTCTTCTTAAGATGGTACTCCAGTTAGCTTCCTAGGACTGCTACATCAAATGAGTACAGATTTGATGCCTTGAAACAATAGAAATTTATTGTCTATAGTTTTAGACTAGAAGTCTGATATCAATATACTACTAAGGTCACGTTACCTCTAAAGACTACAGGGGAGAATGCTTCCTTGGTTCCTCTGGATTCTGGTAGTTGCTGGCATTCCAATTTCTGCCCCTGTCTTTCCAGGGCCTTCTCCCCTGTGTGCCTTTGTGCATCTTCTCTTTCTCTTATCCATATTTTTCTACATTTTTAAGTACACTAGTCATTGGATCAAGGCCTGCCTCAATACACTGTGACCTTATCATGCCCTGATTATAGCTATAGGGTCCCAATTTATAAATAAAGTCACATTCACAGGTATGGGACATAAAAAATTTATTTATTTTTTTTTTCTGTGGCATGAAAAACAACCTTTGGATTTTCTTTTTTATTTTGACATATATATTTTTCATAAACATTAAATAATTGTTTTTTATTTTTTTATTTTATTTTTTTTTATTGTTGGTTGTTCTAAACATTACATAGTTCTTGATATATCATCTTTCACACTTTGCTTCAAGTGGGTTATGAACTCCCATTTTTAGCCCATATACAGATTGCAGAATCACATCAATTACACATCCATTGATTTACATATTGCCATACTAGTGACTGTCATGTTCTGCTACCTTTCCTATCCTCTACTATCCCCCCTCCCCTCCCCTCCCCACCCCTCTTCTCTCTCTACCCCCTCTATTGACCTTCATTTCTCCCCCTTGTATTATTTTTCCCTTTCCCCTCATTTCCTCTTGTATGTTCTTTTGTATAACCCTGAGGGTCTCCTTCCATTTCCATGCAATTTCCCTTTTCTCTCCCTTTCCCTCCCACCTCTCATCTCTGTTTAATGTTAATCTTCTTCTCATGCTCTTCGTCCCTACTCTGTTCTTAGTTACAACCCAATCAACAAATGGGCCAAGGACCTGAACAGACACTTCTCAGAGGAGGACATACAATCAATCAACAAGTACATGAAAAAATGCTCACCATCTCTAGCAGTCAGAGAAATGCAAATCAAAACCACCCTAAGATACCATCTCACTCCAGTAAGATTGGCAGCCATTATGAAGTCAAACAACAAGTGCTGGCGAGGATGTGGGGAAAAGGGTACACTTGTACATTGCTGGTGGGACTGCAAATTGGTGCAGCCAATTTGGAAAGCAGTATGGAGATTTCTTGGAAAGCTGGGAATGGAGCCACCATTTGACCCAGCTATTCCCCTTCTTGGTCTATTCCCTAAAGACCTAAAAAGAGCATGCTACAGGGACACTGCTACATCGATGTTCATAGCAGCTCAATTCACAATAGCAAGACTTTGGAACCAACCCAGATGCCCTTCAATAGACGAATGGATTAAAAAAATGTGGCATTTATACACAATGGAGTATTACTCTGCATTAAAAAATGACAAAATCATAGAATTTGCAGGGAAATGGATGGCACTAGAGCAGATTATGCTAAGTGAAGCTAGCCAATCCCTAAAAAGCAAATGACAAATGTCTCCTTTGATATAAAAAATTTAACATATATTTTTAGGGGGGTACATTTAACCCATGATAACATGTATTTCCCTTTCTCTCTTATTTTGATATGGAGACCTCTGCTTCTTCCATTGAAAAATATGTTGTACCCAGTGATATAGGAATAATTTGATTCACAAAGATTAGATGTCATAGAATGTTACAGCAAAAGGGAGAAAGCTAGGAGAAGTCATAGACTTCTATTTTGGGTTAAGGAGGATACTTAGCTAAGGTCAGAAATCTAGTAAACCTAGTAAGGAACAGTCAAGTTGTCAAACTCGAGTTTCCTGACTTCAAGGTGAAGACTTTTCTTTATCTTCTTCCTTTTCCTTGTGATAAAGATGTTAGATTGTTGTGGCTGAAAAACTTAACATCCCAATGGACATTGATGCAAATTCGTATAAAACTACAAATAGCTAGAAAAATGGAAGTCAGGTTTGACCTGCCAATAGTTGTAGTTCTTGGCTGTCTATAGAGGGTGAATTGACTGCCAGAAGCCATGCAAGACTAGAGTCCAGGTCAGTCTTCCATGCATTTCAGTTCAATCGTATCAATATTTTTAATGAGCTATTAGCCTGTACTAGGTACTGGGGATTCACTTATAAAAGGGATAGGGCCTATTCCTGCCTTCACAGAGCTCACAGTCCAGTGAGTGTTCAGACAATGCTATACTCAAATTGTTTGCTCATTTGTGTGAGGGCTGTGAGAGGAGTACACAATAGGGGCACCCAGTTCGAATTCTGTGGGGGTGTTGAAGAACTGAGATCTCAAAAGATGACTGGGAGTTACCCAGAAAACGAGCAGAGCAAAGGGGTGGAGAAGCAGGAATTTTCTTGACAAAATGAAGGACAGGTGTGAGGGCTTGGAAGGGAGACAGCAAAAACAGCACATGGGGAAATGGGAAGAAATTTAATTTGGGTATAGGAGGCATCAAGAAATGCTTTGCAAACTTTCTTTCAAGATTTAGCTCCCACCTTATCCCCAGAGGAGTGGTAAGTCATTTCAGGTTGTCTGGCTATGGATTAGGCTTTCAGACAAAGGATGAGGAAAGATTCAGGACATGGAAGAGTAGCCCAAGTGGAGCACTGAAAGAAGAGATCTTGGTCATTAATGTGAGGGTACTGTAGCAGTAGGGTCAGCTAAGGGCCACTCCTCCGAGTTCTTGCATCTCTTGGTGTCATCCTGGTGCTTTCTGTACTATGAGTAACAGTTATTTCATAAGCTCTCTAGTTTGCCAGCCCTGTGCAGGCATCATCCATTTCTGCCTGTTGGCTAACATCTAACACAGTGCCTGGCACACAGAAAAAGCTCAGTAGATCTTTGTTGATAGAGTAGAGAGAAGGAACTAGGGATGAACTTGGCCAACTTTGTAAGCTATGTGAGGATTGAATCCAACATGACAAAAGAAACTTCACTGTTTGAGAAGACTCCCAAGCCACCACCTCCAAACAAAGCCTTCTCTTTAACATTACCTCATCTACCTAAGTCTCAGGAAGGGAGATATTGTAGAGAACTGACTTTGACTATTTGCCATTTAGATAGCAAAATAGTTATAATTTGAAAAGTTTGAGGAGTTATCTCTAAAATATACTAGTCACCACTTTGCTTTTTTGAAGTAAATATTACTGCTGAATATTTTACCTTTTGTTGGAGGCTCAAAATCTCCCTAATATGTATAAATTATTGAGGCAATAGGATCACTTTATCTTGCACCAAGTGGTCTGAGACTAGACTTTGAGTTCTTGGGAACTGATATTTCTATGTTTTTCTGTCTCCTTCCTTGACAGCTTAGTAGCTATCACTTTGGGTTTCTGTTGGGGATGTGTTGGTAGTACTTGCTCTCATTTGATATTTATAGACTGTTCAAATGGAGTTCAGTAGCCCACTTTGTAAAAATTTTTTGTAAAATAGGAGACAGGAAGTTCTCAGGAAGAATTGAGGAGTTCTGTGAATTAAATTTTTGAAACTTTGGGTATGGATATGTGCTGCACAATTGCAGACCTCTCCAGAACCTGTTTTGTTCTTCTTCCCATTATTTCCTGAGTTCTGGATGGGTAAAATGCACTGATAGGTTTTGTGTTACATAAGCAAGTGACTGGTTTACTATTTTTTCAGAAAAGTTTATGAAAAGTATCCACATGAAGTTTATGTTTGTCTTAATGGGCTGGCCAAGAATCCTTCAATGGTGACTCACCCTTGAATAAATAACTACAGATTCCTAATTCATAGAAAAAAGTAAACTATTGGTGATCTGGGTTGTTTTTATACATTGTGGGCCTGTACCTGCTTAAATAATCTTATCAAGTAATGTGATCCAACAGTATTTTCAAAAAGTACTAATTAACGTTTGGTTGGAAAAACATAATTACTTTAATGGGAATTTTGACCCAGATACTGAAATTTTATTCTTAGAACATCTTAAACTTACTTTTATTACACAAACGAGCAAGATATAATAAGAGTTGTCCTTACAAATGTGAGCACTATTAGTTTTTGGCATTTGTAAAGATTGAATCTCTGTGTCCATTTAACAGAATGTTCTCAATATATCATAGCATGTGGTTTCCATTTTGATGTCAATTCCATGTTTCTAATTTAATTTTATATCCTTAACCTAATGTATTCCAATAGTATATGTTATGTAGATAGGTCTACAAATGGAAAACCTTTGAAATGGTGCAAATTAATGATGTGTTAAGTATCACAATTTGAAAAAGGTAGTGTGAACATTCTGAAAGAATAGAGGAAGAATAAAGAACAGAAGAAAAACAAAGAAAAAAATCTTCAAGGGAAATAATAGGGTTTTGTAAATACATCACCAAATCACCAAGGACTGACAGCAGAAAAGGTCAAGGCCATTTTAACATTGCAGGAGACTAAGTCCAAGTTGCCTCTGAGAAGTAATGATGTTTTGAGTAACTCAAAATTGTACCTAATATCTGGATATTGGGGCCAAAAAACATATCATAGCAGGACTGTGTGCCCACCACCTCATTGTCTGACAAATCCTTGTGTATATGGGGGTATTCAGGACCTCCCATATGTGACCCCCAATTGTCTCCATACTTCCCAGGCATCTAGACCTCTGGGGTATGCAGGACTTGTTACTAATTTACTGTACAACTGATATTAGGAGCATGCTCATTACAGCTAAAAGCTCAAGTTCAGGTTCCCAAATGTGGATTTTGTTTCACTTTTCTGACCTTTCATCATTAAAGATGGACAAATAATATTTACTTGTTTTTGTTTTTCAACCAAGCTTTTTGATGGTTTACCATATATTTAAGGGTTTTTTTTAAGACCAGGGTGCCGCAGTCTGGCTGGGCACAAAATCACAAGCCACTCGCAGCCTTGTAGATTCAAACAGCAATTCTTTATTCCCGAAACTCTCACCAGCACTCTATAAGCATGTTCTGGGGAAAATCCACACCTCCACCAGGCTCCGCATCCCAAAATACTCTCTGAATCCTGGGAGAACTCAACAGGAACTCAAGAAGTGGGAGGGCGCTTGAGGCAGCAGGATACTCCCTATTCCCAGCAGGATACACCCTAAACCTGGACCCACCCTAATCCAGCAGGATCCTCCCTAAACCCGGATCCACCCTGGTCCTTGAGCAGGGTCACCTTTCTCAAACATTCATGCACTGTCACTGCAAATGACCTGGGTCCAAGGCAAGCCCATTTCCACAATGGAGAGTCCTCCCTCTAAGCAACATTGGGTAGGCTGACAAGGAAATTGCCATGCGTCATTCCTACTTGGCTATGGCTCTCAGCACCAGGGGTTAATGATATTAGAAAGCCCAGTTACATTGTAGCATTTTTGGATCAGAGCTAGTGTGGAAGACTTCTTTAGGGTAATTTTATTCAGAGCTATTCTTTCCCCTTTATTCATTTGAAAAAGTTGGCCTTTACAATTTATTGTGTAGACAGCACATAAGAAACATTCTAGGAAATGCTATTGCTGTTACTGAGAAATTTTAACATCAAATTTTAGTCCCTAAGTGAAAAGAGGCACTTCTTGGATAGCATATGAAATTCTACCCTGAATAGGTAGGTGTATGTTCTGATGGGATGGACCATGTGGATATGGGGTGAGGGAACAAGGAAGAATGGGGGCAGAACAGTTGTAGAAGGAAGACAGGGACTGGAAAGGAAAACTATCATTGGCTAATATCATTCGTTCCCTTCCAGTGGCTGCCACTTGGTTAGTAAACATCTAAGTAGAAAGCCCTCCACCAGCCCAGCTCAGCCCTCTGTGAAGGAGGTTCTGCTATGCTTCTGCCTTTGCAGCAGGAAAGGAGGATGTTCACATGAACCAGACACCTGGTATTTCTTGGCACTTTCACACTGGTTTATGTATTGGGCTGAATTGTGCCATCCTCCGATCCCAAATTTATGTCCCCCTGGAACTTCAGAGTGAAACCTTATTTGGGATAGGATCTTTGTAGATGTAGTCAAGTTAAGATGAGGATCTAGGGGCTGAGGCTGTAGCTTAGTGGTAGAACACTTGCCTTGCATGAATGAGGTACTAAGTTTGATCCTTAGCACCACAAAAATAAATAACATTAAGGTATTGTGTCCATCTACAACTAAAAATTTTAAAAATTGTTTTAAAAAGATGAGGTTATAGTGGATTAGATTCAATGACTGGCATCCTTATGAGGAGAAAGAGATTTGGATACCCAGAGACACAGGATCACCTGAAGATCAAGGCAGATAGTGGAGTTTTGCAGCTACAAACTCAGGAAAGTCAAGGACTTCTGGTAGCCACCAGAAGCTAGAGGAGCCCTCAGAGGAAGCATGACTATGTCAACATGAATGCTGTTCAGCTCATGGCAACTTGGAAGCAGAGTGGGTGGGAAAGAAGGGACAGATATAGTTCATAAGGGCACATTCCCAGTGATCTGCTTTCTCCAACTAGGCCCCACCTCTCAGTAGTTTATTCATCTAATCACATGAGATTAGATCCTTCCATAATCCGATCATTACCTAAAGCCCTACCTCTGAACCTCGCTGTGTTGCCTAACACATGAGCTTTTGGGGGACAATACAGATCCAAACCATATCAGATACCTTGATTTTATACTTCAAGCCTTCAGGACTTGGAAGGAATATATTTATATTGTTTGTAGTCACCCAATTGGTGGTTTTGTTATGGTAGCCCCAGGAAACTGATACACTGTGTTAGTAAGGACTTTTGACAACATTGGCAGGTAAAAGTCCTATCTTATATATTCCTAGATATTCTTTTGCAACTGTAGGTCTCCCAGAGGAAGCTCAATCTTACTGGATGTCCTATCTCACTTGCACCACAGATATTTTAGGAGCAACTTCAATGAATCAGATACTTGGCTTATAGATGGCTAAGTGTGACCCTTGCCCTCAGAAAGCTCCCTTTAGTATGTAGCTCTGGTTGCTTCCTCTGTTGTGTATGTTGGGTGAGCCCTGGATGTGGAGGAGATGATTTTTTCTAATAGTCCCTGCTTGTCCTGGGTTGCCTTCATCTGCTCATAGGCTGCTTTGGCTTTGATTCCTTTTTTTGGTGTCTTCTTGATTAATGAAATTTACCAGCAGATAGGCCATTGTGAGGAAATTCAGATTGAGTTGTGCCTAGCTGCTCTCACCTGAGTCCTTTTTGACCTTAGAAGTTGATGCATTGCTAGCTTAATTTATCACAGAGAGGGTACTGGGATCTAAGAAGGCTTCTTAGACATGATGACATTTCATGTGGATTTTCGTAGAGATTTTTCAGTTGGAGAAGGAGGGGAGGCAGAGAGTGGCATGGATAGGGAAAGGCATTTAAAGCAGAGGAAGGGATGAGAGGAAAAGTACAGAGAGGAGCCAGTGCTGGTGGGTCTGGAGCACGACTATCAGTAACCCATAGCAGTAGTGCAGTCATGTGGCTTTGGGGAGAGGAGGCATTAGAGGAAGAAACGGAGGTTGAGGCTATGATGACTAATATTTCTTTCTAAATATTCCTATTTTTTATCACTTTATTGAAGCACAATTGATATATAACAAACAACATATATTTAAAATGTATAATTTGGTAAGTTTTGACATATGCGTATACTATGAAACTGTCACCACAATCAAGATAATGAACATATCCATCACCCCAAAAGTTTCTTTGAGTCTTTTGTGATTCCCTCTTTTCCACTTCTCCATGGCTCTGATACTCATGCATCCATGTCTAGGAAGCCACCCACTTCCTGGGGTCCGTGAAGTCTTTTCTAATTATGTATCTGCATAAGCCTTCAGTTTCTTCCTGTATTTCAGCTAAAGCAACTGATTACAAGTTGAAAGCCGGAACAGACATGAGAATTGAGCTGTCCTCTACCAAGCTAGACCCAAAAGAGATGTGCAAAAAGCCAGAACTGTGCTGCTTTGAATTGCATTTTTGGTTGTTTTGAAAATTATAGTTATTTTTCATAAAATATAGTTATTTTCATAAAAATGTTATTTATGTTACCATGTACTTAATTATTTATATGAGCATATAATACGTACAATATTGTTATTTTAAATGAATCTATACCTGAATATTCTTAAGCT
Organism: Marmota monax; assembly: GCF_021218885.2. Classification (NCBI taxonomy): domain Eukaryota; kingdom Metazoa; phylum Chordata; class Mammalia; order Rodentia; family Sciuridae; genus Marmota; species Marmota monax. Next base: position 2,255,818 of record NW_026695225.1, on the reverse strand, counting down.
TCAGTTTTTATTTATAATGCAATAAATATGGGTAAATATAACCCAAACCAGTGAAAGATTTGGGGAATACTCATTTTTTTTCTCTCTCTAGAAATCATCCTTTTCTTCTACCTCTCAGTTATTTTTAAGATCCTGAGATCAAAACATTTGACAATAATTGCTATGTAGGGCTTTGATGCTATTTTAACATTTATGGACTTCCTCCTCCCCTCCTCCACCCTAAATTGTGGGCACTTGTTGAAGATTTCTTCAGCAGATTAGTGACAAAATCTGACTTGGGGTTAGAAGGAGACGCTAGCAGCACAAGCATGGGGGAAGACGGGACAGGGAGACCAGAAAGGAGATCTTTGCAGGAGTCCAGGTGAGAGAGGATGCCATGGCAGAGGGAATTGTACAGAAGGGACCTGGCTTGAGAGATCATGAGAACAGAAGGTTTGGTATTAGGACTTCATTTCTCATAGAATGTGGATGTGAACTGTTCCCCACACAGGGGTTCTTAGGCAGTGGATAAGAGGGAAGCAGCTTCTTGTATCTAGGATTTCTAGCTGGGCTATGGCAGAACACCATCAGGGTAAAGGGAAAGGGCTGGCCAGGGCAGGGCTGGACCTCAAGTCAGAGTCCTTTCCCACAGTCCAGGGGGTGGTTTAGACTTCTCTGCCCAGAAAGCAGCTGGTGCATAGAATGAGACTGTGGTGAAGCCAGCAGCTGCTGGGGAGAAGAAGGGAGGCATCACTGCATTCTACCTGACCCATCCTTCCCTGGTTGTGTTTGTGTGGACTTGAGCTAGGTTGACTGAAGACCTGACCACTGTGAAGGAAATATGGTGGCAGGCAGGGACTGGCAGAAGTTTTGGTGTGGCAGAGACATGGCAAGAGGAGAGAGGCAGTCCTTTGAGCCTGAGATCACACTGGAAGGCAGTTGAGAAGGTAGAATGGATTTGTATGATCAGCTAGATTTAATGGACATTGTCCCTAGAAGTTCCTTCGGACTAGATTTTGATGCAACTCCAACATAAGCTCAGAGCCTCCAGCCCTGCCCTGGAGAAGTCTGTTTGGTGTCCATCTTGGAGGGAAGCAGTCCTCTAGCCCCTAGAAGAGCAGCTCCTTATTTAGGCTAGTTTGTCTTCAAGTCCAGAGAACATTTGGGGACAAGAAGCTCCAAATTGGAATGAATGGGTATCACCTTCCTTAATTGAGCTTTGAGGTCTTCTGCAAAGAACCTTATTTGTCATGGGGTCTCTTCTACACTCTGAGGGCACCAGCAACACATGTAATATATGGGGGTATATCTTTTTGAAGTGTGTTAAACCTCTAGTAATTTGAACATCACTGATATAAAAGTAATGGCCATTCAGATGGAACCAAAGATAAAATGAATATTTTTGTAAATGTGTTATGTATTTGTTAAAAATTAACATTTAATTTTTGGAAGCCTATCCATTTTCCCAAAGTATGGCACATGTATAAAGGACCACAGGCACCTTGCAGATAACTGCAGAAGCATTGGGGTCTTCCAAACTATGGGCCTGTTAACATGGACACCAGTAATGTAGAACCAATAACTTAGATTATCAAATAAATAACCAAACATAAATGTGCTTGGAGACCTCTAGTTTCTTTTCCAAAAATAGTTATAGCATGCTGCTTACAGGCAAGACATTCCCCATGAACCATTTAATCTCCTGGCTTCCTTATATTGTTTATCAAAAACTTTAAGAGAAGACAGTGTTTGCATTGCTAAGTCCTATCTTTGACAGTGCGTTGTTATGTTTTGTTGTGAATGACCTTGGGTGATTCTACCCTTTTTCTTCTCCCCAATATTTATCCTCCAGATTGAATCAAGGGGTACTTTATCACAGAGATACATCCCAGCCCTTTTTATTTTTTATTTTGGGACAGAGTCTTGCTAAGTTTCTGAGGCTTGCTTGAACTTGCCATCCTCCCACTTTAGCCTCCTGAGTTGCTGGGATTACAGGCATGTGCCACCATGCCCAGTCCATTCTTCTTTTCATTAAAAAGTCTATCAAGACCTATACTTGCCAATATTTCTTTAGTCTTTAGCTCATATTAAACATGGTGATGACAACTGCCACAATGAAATAAGTGACATTGAATGCTTATTCTGTTCATTTCATACATTAGTGCATTTCACCTTCATAACAACCTTTAAAAGAGACATTATTTTTTTCTGTTTTACAGATGGAGAAGAAATGAACGCTTAGAGAGCCAATGATAGTTGCCCAAGGTCACATGGCTTGAAGTGACTGAATGAGAATTTAGATAGCCCAAGTCCTTGTTCTTAACCATTACACATACCTAAAAGCCAAAAGACATTTCTCCTAAACTATTCAGAATTAGGAGTTACTCTACTTAGCAGCTGACTTTGAAGAATCATATATTCAAAATTTTCTTGGAGAGAGTATTTTGTTATTATCTGAAAGTTTACACTTTGTCTGTTTTTATTGTCTGTGATGCCATTTGTGTTTTTATATGGTGGTATTTTTACTTTTAAGCTGTCATTTTTATCTACAGAACCTATAGTCGATTATCGGGCTATTTTCTCACTCAGCAAGGAAAATATTGACAATAAACATCAAAATCATTGTTTACAGCTTAGAAAAATGTGGCAAAACATTTATCATGATTTCAGTTTTGGAAACTGTCTTCATATTCAGGTTACAGATGCACTTGTAAAGAACTGGTGTTTACAAAACCAATTCGGATCTCACAGAAGGCATTCAGTAGTCTCATATTGCCTATGGGGTCCTAAGGCAGAACATGTATCTTGGGTGCTTGAGCCTTGAAATACTGCTTGTTGGCTTGAGCTCCAGGGATCTCTATTTATGGTCTGGAGAGTAATCAGTGTGTGAGTCCCAGGGTGCATCAACCCATGGCCTTTAATTTACATACTTTAATGTGATTTGAACTGAATTATCAGCCATGAGCTTTGAGCAGTCATTTAAATATTTACTGAGTACCTACTATGTGCATGGTAGGAACTAGAGTACTGAATAGGATAGACATGGTCTTCATCTTCATGGTTTATTAGGGAAACAGAACACTGAGGAGCCAAATATGACCAAGTTAATAGTAGGAAAGGCTGCAAAAGAAATGCACAAATCCAAAAGGAATCTTGCTTTAGTGTAGGGATTCCAAGAAGGCTTCCCCAAGAGAAATGTCTTTTCTGCTGGATGGAAGGGTGTGCAGGGGTTAGTCTGTGATGAGAAGGAAGGAGAGCATTGTAGGTAGAAGAGTCAGTATGTGTGAAGGCCTATCAGTGGAAGAGGTAATAGTATGGTAGAGGAAAACAGAGATGTCCAGCAGGCCGGGGGCAGAGAGAGTAAGCAGACATAGGGAGGTGTTGTGGGGTAGCACAGATGATGCTGATTTAAACCTTTTTCTAATGGCAATGGGAAGTTATTAAAGGCTTTAAGCCTGGGGGTAACATGATCCAATTTACATTTACATTTTTTTAAAGGTCAATGTAGTTGTTATTACTTCCACAAATAGTTATTGAGCATTTACTACATTCCAGAAATGGCTCTGGGGAAGGGGTAAAACAGGGAATCAAGTTAGACAAAAAATCTTGCCCTATAATCTACATTATAGTGGGGTGGGAAGATACTGAAGAAGTCAGCAAGTGACTAGGGATAGAACCAAATGGCAAGGAGAGCTAGACAACACAGCAAAGGTCTAGAAGTGTGTGGTGTGGGAATGGGTGCTAATTTATACATGGTGGCAAGGGAAGGCCTCAAACAGAAACTGGCATTGAAGTAAAGACCTGGTGGAAGTCAAAGAATCATGAAGGAGGAGAGCTTTCTGGGTAGAGAGAAGACCAGGCTCAAAGGCTGGAAGGAGGGAAGAGATGTTCAAGGGGAGCGTGAGTATAGGAGAGTGGAGGGAGATGAAGTCCTGAGATAGTAAGGACCAAGATTGTGGAGAGCCTTTTCAGCCAATTCAAGAATTTTAGCTTTCATGCTGAGTGAGATGGGAAGCCATTGGAGGAATGATGTAACATACAAGGTGTTTTAACTGATCAGTCTTGATTGCTAGTCCCTGCCTCCGTCCTCTGCCAGTCTGCTTTGTTGAAGTAGACCATTAGGGATAAAGTGGAAATAAGAGATGCTGACTAGGATCACAGGCCTTGTGCAGTGATGGTAAGATCAGAATGACCACTGCAGAGCAGATTTGAAGGAAGGCAAGAATAGAAGCCAGGAGATGCATTAGTGAGCTGGTGCACTGACCTGGTAAGAAACTGGAAGAAAGCTGAGGATGTTCTGAATCTGAGTGTGGGGCTGAGGTAGGAGCAGATCTGATAGACCATTAGAGCTGATCTGCAGGGTGGGCTGATGGGTAGAATGTGGGGAATGAGGGTAAGAGAGGCATTAAGGATGTCTCCAGTTTGGCTGGCTGAAGCAACTAGGTGATGTCATTTACTGGGGGCACTTCCTGCTCTCAAATGGGTGAATGATTCTACTTTGAACTAGGGTAGATTTACCAATACCCAAGAAACCTGAGGGGGAGAAAAAGAGCAGATCATTAGACATTCAGGTCTGGATTTCAGATGTGTGACCTGGGCTGAAAATGTAGATTTAGGAGTTGACCTGAAAGAAGATATGAATGAGAAGTAAAACCATGGATTATGAATAAGCTTGGTAAAGAGGGGTTGAGAAAAGGGATGGTGCAAGGTAAGGATCACACTTTTAAAGGTTGGGAAGAATTGAATTATAAAGACACATAGAAACAGAATGTTTAAAGGAGCAGAAGGAAAATCAGGAGGGTGTGCTTCACAAAAGTCAAGGGTAGAGTGTTTCAAGAAGAAATGAGTTGTTCACAGCAATTGATCTTGCTTCAGTGCCTTTGCACACACTATTCCCAGTACCTAGACCTCCCTTCCAACCCTTACCCACATATTCCTCTAACATTGTGCTTTATTTTACCTTTTATATCTAGCCATAGAATAGTTTCTGGCACATAGTTCAAAGTAGATATAGCTACTAGGGTATAATATGTATACCTCCATATATTTATGGAGCTCTATGTATCATTAATTCATAAAGATGAAAGTCTTGCTACATTTAGCTATCTTTTTCTCCAAGATACATACAAATCATATTAAGATAAGTGGAAAAAATATTTTTCCATTTCAATTAATATTGCATAATTTTGTAAGCCTGAACATTCTTGATACCTTTAATTGAATATCCTCCTTTGTTAGTCTACTTCTTAAGACTGAAAGAAATTTAACACTTGATTTAACAGACTCTTTTAAAAAATGCTAATGCGAGGCCCTAAGCAACTTAGCAGAGACCCTGTCTCAAAATAAAAAAAAAATAAAAATGGGCTGTTGATGTGGCTCAGTGGTTAAGTGTCTTTGGGTTCAATTCCTGGTACTCTCTCCAAAATATGCTAATGTCTTATTGGGCCTTGAGTAATCTGCTCATTCCAGGTAAATATATCTGTATGCACATAGGGACATATGAGTAATTCATACCTATTTTTGTGGATACCTGGGACATTAAGGTACTCAATAATTCTTTGTCTAACTTGCTTAGCAGTATGGTGCTAACAAATGTAAGTTGATATAGAAAAACTAAGGATTTGGAATCAGAGAACCTAGGTCAAAATCCACTTTGCCCCATATATGTTGTGTGATATTGGCAAGTCATTTGACATCCACAAACTTCAGTTTCCTCTAACCAGAAGCAAGAGAGTCAAACCTCTCTTAAAAGGCTGCCATTGGATAAGGTCATGCATGTGAACGTGCTTTGCAAACTGGAAATCTTTTCCCCTTGGAAGGTATGCTTGTATGGGAATCCCAGCCAGAGCATTTGGGTGTTGGGTGCCTGGGGCTCATCATCTGTAACTGGTATATGCTATTGTTTATCCTGTACTAGGTGTCTCTCAGGTAGGGATATATTAGTAAGTGAATTTTTGGTAGCTGTCTCAAGCCCCTGTGCACTTGGGTCTCTGTGGAGGGAGCTGTTTATACAAAAATGGCTGATTGGCTATGTATGACTCCCAGACCTGTTCTTGGGCCCGAGTATGGGCCTTCCCTGACCAGACCATTTTGTTCTAAGTGTAAGAAAGGACCCCCCAGGTTGGGAGGGAGGAGCAGAGTGGCTAAATCCTGCCACCTTGCTTCTTCAACTGACCTCTACTTTTTCAGTAACTTCTCTAAGGCAGTGAGTACTACGTGGGCACAGTAGCACTTGCTTATAATCCCAGAAACTTGGGAGGCTGAGACAGGATTGCAAGCTTGAGGTCAATTTAGCAAGACCCTGTCTCATAAAAAAGTCTGAGAATGTAACTCAGTGGTAAATTACCTCGGTTCAATTTTTAGTGATGTATGCACACTTGCCTGGGCATGCACACATGTGCGTGTGTGCTCACGCACCACACACATACATACACACAAACAAGAACTTGGGCTCTATAGTCAAAGAGCAATGGATTTGAATCCCAGCTTTATCAATTATTGGGTTTTGGAGGTTACAAAATTACTTAGCCCCTCTAATTCTCAGTTTCCTCATCTGTAATGTGTAGCTCATAAGAATATATATCACAGGGTTATTATGAGGAACAAATGAAATTACACTGAATGTGCTTAGCCAATTGGCTTAGTAAATGGTGGGTGCTATTGTTTTTACTGTGGATATAGATTTCAGTAGGTCCTTTCAATTCCACATTGATAGAAGACAGTCCAGAATGAGGGATATTCTGCTTTGTAACCCTTACTATTGCATACAGTCTATAAGGACCGTGAGTGGACCTTGCTCACTCTGCCTTCTCAAGGCATGGGCTAGGGTTGGCCAGAGCATCCACTCAATACAAGGCAGAGAATTTGAAGTGGATATGTAAATGTTGCTTTATGGTGGTTTGAAATTTTTTCCCTAAACATAAGCATAAAGACTCAACTCATCAAATGAGCTGTTAAATGGAGTTTGGCCCACTATTGTAGTCACAGACCTTCATCAGTAGATATGGAAATGGTTTTGTGAGGAGAGATTTGTAAAGGTGAGTGTTCCTCAACTAGTGCCTGAGGACTCTGGCAATTTGGCGAGTTCTAACTCCTCATCCCTAGGTTGGGTTCCAAATGGAATCCTTTGGTGGGCTTTTGTCTGCTTAGCTTTCATGAGTGTGACTGTGTATCTGGGACAAGTGTGACTTCCAATTGGTGAAGTAGTCTGTAACTTAGCAATCAATAACCCAGCTAAGTAACTTCATCTAGAGAATGGGAAGAATCCAGATGAGGACCCTTGCAAGTTCCTCATATGGTAACACATGAATGGCTCTTGAGAACTTTTGGAAACTTGTTTGGTGGTATGTGTCCTGCAAGTTCAGTTGGCTTGTTGGTGCTTCATTACAGGCTGATTGTGAAAGTCATGGGATAACAGGTCATTGGTTTATCTAATATCTGGCATTTGGTATTCTTTATATATTGCTAAATGCCCACTCTGTAGCAGGATCAGTACTAGTCATTACCAAGTGTACAGAAAATGGTTGACATAGCAGACCTGACTAACTGTTGTCCTTTGGAAGGTCCGTTTATATGATTGGTCCTTGGCTGGAGTTTGGGAATTTGGATTTCAGGAAGGTTCTCACCATTTTCTAAATGACATCATATTTCACAGTCCTATAATTTTGGTACAAACAATGCAGTTTATGTAGAACATTTTGTTTTCATTTGGGGACTCTGGAATTTTGGTATTTTCTTGGTAGAAAGTACCTTCATGACCAGCCTCTCTCCCACTCCCAAATCCTTGACACTGAATTTAATGGGCTTCCCTGGTGGATGTCATTTCACATGTGTTATAATAATATGCTGAGGGAATTAAGCATGTTTTGTGTGACTTCACTATAAGAGGACTCTCAGAAGCTTGCACCTGCTTTTTTCTGGACTTTGCCCTATATAATTTTCTCCTTTGCTATTTTTTTGCCTGTTTTCATTGTAATAAATCATAGCTATGAGCACAACAATTTGGAGAATGCTGAGAGTCCTCTTAGCAGATCATCAAACTTGGGAATGATCTTGAGACCCCTGACACATGGATATAATGTAAATGTGAGACACATACTTTGCCCTTCAGAGATTCAACACATTAATTATAAAACCTAATTTAAGCATATAATTACAATATAGTGAGTGAAGTTAATTCAGGAGACTGGGGTAGAACTGAGGAGGAACATTTACTCCAGCTCTAATGGAGAGGGGCTGGGAGAGCTTTTTGGAGGAGTTGACATTTGAGTTTAATGTGTTTATTTATTTATTTTTTATTTTTGGTATTAGGGGGTTGAACCCAGAGCACTTTACCACTGAGCTAGCTATATCCCCAGCCCTTTTTATATTTTAGACATGGTCTCACTAAGTTCCTGAGGCCAGCTTTGAACTTGCAATCCTCCTGCCTCAGTCTACTGAGTTGCTGGGATTACAGGCATACACCACTGCACCTGGCTCTTGAATCAAACCTAGAAGGGCAATTGAAAGTTAGCTATGTGAAGCAGGATGAATAGACATTACATAAATTTAAAGACTAACTTGTTCTTCTACATTAAATCATTTTAGATTTGATTCACTCCTTTTTTTAAAAATGTTTAATGACTGTGTTCATTAACACGTCACACATGAGCTGAACATTGACTATATCTTAGAGCGTTCTGTGCTGCCTATTAGCGACCCAAGAGTGAAAGTTCAAGCCCTTGTTTTTAAAGAGGATCTGGAAGTTTCTGAGTTGAGTTGGTTGGACTTTGAGGAAATCTTTCTGCAAGATGATGAGATTGAGGATGAGAGTTCCTATCCTCGTCTGCAGGTGGGTAGTCAGGGAGAGTGTTGCATGAGAGGAGCTGTCTAGGTATAAAGGTATGTGAATTTCAACCTGGACAGGAGAAAGGCTTTCTAGCAAGAATAAATATAGCATGTGAAAAATTCCAGTAGCAAGAGAGACCAGGATTCATTCTGAGAACAATAACTAGTTTGATGTATCTGGAGAGTGACAGATGAAGAGAATATAGGCAGGAGCTATATTTTAACAAGTAAACTCAAGCTTGAAGAAACAAATGAAAGAATTAAGGGAGCCATATTGAGGAATGCATAGTTGGTTGTTCAGCAGGGTTGAAGACCCAGCTGAGGTTGGGCCCTAGTCCACATGGTTCTGTGATGTATGTTCTGCAATGTTGGTCTGGGTTTGAACATTTTCCAGGAGGAGGAATTGGAAGGAAAAGGAGAAAAACAGTTAAGGACATTGAACAAAGAGTGACTGAATTCAGGAACCATGGTATCTGACATGAAAGGCAAGAGTGCCCTGATAGACTTAGTAGCCCTGACTCCTCTAATTTATATCCAAATTCTGGAAGAATGAGAATAAAAGGCTGAGAAAATTAATGACCAGAAAGTGTGCTATTTGAATTTAAGATTTCAGAATTGGGATGTACCACATGAGTACAAACTCTAGGGGTCAACATGGGTATGGAAAGGTGAACATCTTTGGAGGTGAGGAAAGCAAGGATCCAAAAGGCCACATGTTGGATTTGTTATCCACATGTACACTGAAGCCATCTAGAGTGAAGGTGGGGCTTACAGCAGAGAAGAAGTCTAGTGGCCAGGCGTCAAAGCCCCAGTAGTTTGGAGAAAGCACCTATGAGGCCTGAGGCAACAGTGATGAGGAAATGGAGAGTTCACATAGTTGTATGGTTATAAACCTCAAAGAAGGGACATATTACACAGAATGTGAAGTTGCACTTTTTCCTCTTTGTCTAAAGCTTACTTTGACCCAGGACAGTCTCTGCTTTGGCCCTTTAAGAAATAGACACCCTTTAAAATTTGTACAACAGCCACGAGGGCATTCCTCTTACTACCTGACCCCTATCCTCTGCATTTGCTTTGCCCCAGCCTCCTGGTGAGAATTTATTAATTTTTTCTCCTGGTCCTGCAAGAATTATTACCAGCTTAACTTTACTAAGCTTCCTGCTGAGGCAAATTTTTGCAGGGCTGGGGAACCAGCTTCCAGAGGCCAGGTATATAGGATATATGTAACTTGATTTTGATTTTTGCAGGGGCTCACATTGAGAGTTTGCCTTTAGTCTCAGAGGAGACTTTGAACTTGTTCTTTTGGGAAATCTTAGAACTATTAAGACTACGGGGACTCTTGGAAATGGACTAAATGTATTTTGTATTGTGGAATGGACATGAGTTTATTGGGGGTGGGACAGAATGGTTACAGTTTAAATATGGAATATTCCCCAAAAAACTCATGTGTGAGACAATGCAAGAAAGTTTAGAGGTGAAATGATTGGGTTTTGAGAGCCTTAACTCAATCGTAGGGTGTGGCTGGAGGAAGTGGATCATTAGGGGCGTGCCTTTAAGATATGTATTTTGTTCCTGGCAAGTGGAATCCTTTTCTCTAGGCTTCCTGGTGCAATGTCTCCATCTGCTTTTCTCTTCCACACTCTTCTACCATGATGTTCTGCCTCATCTCAAGCCCTGAAGAATGGAGCTGGCCTTCCATGGACTGAGACCTCTGAAACCATGAGCCCCCAAATAAACTTTTCCTCCTTTAATTGTTGTTGCCAGTTTTGGTCACAGCAGTAAAAAACTCACTAAAACACCAGGCATCTCTGCCTTTGGAGAACTATACCAATAGTGTTTCCCAAAGTATATTCCATTAAAATACTAGTTGCTCAACATACAGAGCAATGAAATGCCCTATGGTCAAATATTGGAAATCATATACCTTTTTTAGGGATTCATAATCTACATAAGAACATAAAGAATCCAGGAAATTTTGTAGTAAGAAAACTTTTTTTTTTTTTTTTTTGGAATCTAGGCTTCGAGAAGTATTTAACTCACGGAACTATTTTCCCCACTGAGAAGTGGAATTTCCCCCCTTAACCAATGGTCATTTATCTAAAAGAGGTGTGTATTTCAACACTGGTGTATTTTGATACTACTAACATGTGACCTCACTATGTTCCCCACTTTAAATATCACAAATTACTACATTTGGTTAGAATTAACACATTGAAATATTTTGTTTAGACTAACTGTCATTCTTATGTGAAGTGGCAACATTAGGAAATTAACTAACGGCATTTCATTTTTCTTTGGAAGAATTCCCATAATTAAGATTGGACTCTAAAAAAGAAAACACACATTTTTCAGAGTCCTCTTGCTCTTATTTTAATTAAAAATGACAGCATAAATTTCAAACTAATCACATTATTTACTCTTAAGATAGTGATAAAATTTCTCTGCAAATGTATGCAGATCATTCATAAAAATTAATGATATGCCTGTACTTAGATACATCCTTTGTAAATATAAAAAGATAAAAGTACTAAGAATGCATTTTATGAAGCTGTAATAAAATGATAAATAAATAAGGGAAATTAACAATATACTCTCTCAAATAACACCTTGATCCCAAGACAAGTGTAGAACCTCATAACCCAGACTTTTGAAGAAGCAAAACAAAAATAAATGTGAACATAATAAAATAACGTGGGATGTTTCTAGAGTGGTGTTTAGAGGAACATAATATGATGTTGTTTATGTTGGTCAGAAACAAATGGTAAAACATAATGAATTAAGTTTGTACTTAGACATCATCAAACAGGAGCAATGTCAGGGGCCAGAAATGATGGGCAGGGGAAGTAATAAACCTGAAAGCAGAAATAAGATACTGAATAAAATGCTGGTAAACTCTATAGCTGATTTTTCAGAAAACTAACAACTGTTTGATTAACCAAGAAAGAAAAAGCACAGATTCATTAAATTAGGAATGAAACAGGAGAGTTGACAATAAATGTAAAAGATTTAGGAACTTGATGAAAAGCAATACTCTCCACTGCATGTTAATAAATCAGATAAATCAGAGTGGGAATGAATGACTCCCTGCAAAATTACAAAATATAAGACTCAGGCAATATTAAATAGAAAACATTAATATAGCAATATCAGAGGAAGAAATGAGGGAAGTCATTAAAGTTTTACTATGTAACCCACATAAGCTATGGTTTTTATCCCTAACAGATTAATAGAAAGATCCCAGACTTTCAGAACAGTGTTAATAATTTTTTACTGCCTACTGGATTAGATACTTTACACACACACACACACACACACACACACACACCTATATTGTATGTTCTAATCCATACATACATTTTATGTGGGAGTTATTAATAAAATCAATTTACAGCTAATATAGTAGGTTTAGAAAAGTTCAATGAATCACATAGCAAATAAGTGGTAGAGCTGGGATTTGAATCCATATCTGTCTGGCTACAAAGTTCATAATCTTTGCCTGTTCTATAATTTCTGTCAGAATAAAAATGCCTCTCATAAGTGGTTCTTAATTTACATTTTGGGGAAATATTGTCAATCTTCAAATTTGGAAAAAGTATAAAGAAAGAAAATTATAGGCCAACTTTACCTATGGATATTCAATATTTATTAAATTTTAAATAAAAATAATTCCACTTAAAAATCTATCTCTAAGTGGAATTTCATCCAGGAGCACAGGATGATTAAATGATCATTATAATCATATTAATATGAAAGCAGTTAGTATAATATTTGTCTCAATAGATATTGAAATATCCAGAAAATGGAACAACTATTCTTAGGAAATGTTTTGGCAACCTGAAAATGAGCATAATTTCTAAATATTTAAATATAAAATCCAATACTACATATTACGGAGAAGAGAGTCTCCATAAAAATAGGAAAAATTATAAGTGACAAATGGTAAAGTTCTACCATTTTAAACATTTTTACTAGAAATATGAGCCATAGCCATTAATAGGGAAAAAGAAATCAGATGAAGGCCATCAGCAAAGAAAGATAATCCTTTGTTCAACAGACCTCGCACCTCATATATGCTAGTCATTATGAAAGATAGTGAAGATGCACCCCAGAAAGACTGTGCAGATCTAGGGCATAAGATCATTATATGCTAGTTGATATAAATGAGCTCAGCAACATTATGAAATCCAAGGCACATTAACACATGTTCCTACTGGCAAACATTTGATGAATATCTTGAGGAAGGTAATTCATTTGCAATGGAGACAGAATACATTAAATACTTGGACATTATTTTAATTGGTGACATGAGATTTATTTAAATAAAATTATACAATCCTATGGGAGGAATAAAATACATTAAATAAATGGAGAGATACTTTGCTTAAATTGAAAAGGCAAAACGTGGGAAAAATTTTTTACAGTATTACCTGAGTTCATGTATAGTGTCAGTATATGACAATTAAAGACTCAGTGGAATAACTGATGAGATGTGACAAATTGTTGGCATAATTCATCAAGAAAAATAAGGCAGGAATACTCATTTTAAAATTGATCATTAGAAGTTATACTTTGACAGGTATTTATTCTACCATGAGTTAGTTAGTCTCTTGTTTATATATCCACCCAATTCCTAGTCCTGTGCCTACCTCATAAAAATACCCATAAATATTTGGGTGAGAGAAATGAATCCTTATTGTAGGACTTTGAAAATGGCCCTAAGAACTAACTAGTGGCTTTCACCAAAACATCAGAAAATTGATGAGTCGAAACATCAGAGACTTGCCTTCATTTTTAAGCAAGTAAGGCATGAAAGATCATAGAAACAAGGAAATGTTCCTGGATGTAGGATTTTCTTGGTGACATTTTCAGTCAATAAAGGAAATACCTGGATTTTTTTTCCTCAGCATACGGAGGACTTGGGTAGTGCCACCACAATACTTGGGAGCTCTCACTAATCATCATCTTCCTAAAGAAGGGTGAGAAGTTTGACCAAGGGTACCAGTCTCCTTTCTCCTTGCATTCTACTGCTTCTTGGAGTCTGGCCTCGCCTATTTCTCTGATGTAGAAAACTCTTCATTTTCTGGGGCCTGTCTCTGGGGGCAAATCTTTCTCAAGTGCCCATAACAAACATGTCTTCCCTTTCTTTGCACCTATGCAATAGTTCATTTGTTCAATGAAGGCCTTCAAGTAGGTCATGGTGAAACTTGTTCAGGCTTGTCTTCCCCACCAAAATCCTCAAAGGTAGGATTAAGGCCTTCTTTTCCCTATTCCCCACAGCATCAGTTCCTAACTGGGCTGGCTATCAAAACACAGAGGAACCTTTAAAAAAGACATAAATCTCTGACCTTGATCATTCAGATTACATAGATCTGGAGGCATAGTACATGATGAATATATTTCATGTTATTACATATTAAATAAATTAGATATTTTATTATATCACTTAACATGCAATTGTTTAAATTATATATGTATATTTGTGTGTCTGTGTATGTATGTTTATTTATGTATTTATTTCTGTGATTATTTTGCTGAAGAAGCAGGTTTGGGAAAAAAATTACTTCATAGCATCAGATAGAGTACCTGCCTAGAGGAGTCCTCCCCCAAAGTTACTGAATGAAGAAATTAAATTAGGCAAAATGTTTAGACTGGTCTGGTAATACAGGTGTTGGAATACACTACAGTGTGTCTAGTAAACACTTCTGGTCTCTGATCATCATTATCATTGTTATAACAGTTATAGAGCATTTGCTAATTTGCACTAGAATGTTAGCAGGAGAGGGTACCTCTGTATCCCCCAGTGACTAAGAAGTATAGTGCCTCACACACATTGGGCACTCAACTCTTTATTTGGTGAATGAATACCATATTTTTATTCTCACAGTGACCTAATAAGATGGATCCTCTTCTTATCTTTTCATAAATGTGGAAGTTGAAGTAGGCTGCTCCGTTCAATCTGTTATAGCCTGTGAGCATGGAGCTGCAATTTTTCCCATGGTTTTTCTGTGTCAAAGCCCAATCGTCTAATGGGCCATCCAGCAGAATGAGCCCTTCTACCCTATGGACTAGGCAGGGGCCAGGTCAAGAAGGCCATAGATATAGACAGCAGACACCCTAGGCAGGATGGCACTGGTGAGAATAATTATCGGAAAGGCCTTGGAGAAAATTCAGAGTAGGGGATCTAGAGAGCCAGGTGGGCTCTGGGATAGACAGCAGGGAACTGGGGTAGAACATCATGACTGCAGTCCTAGTAAGGGCTAAGAGTATTCATTCCAGGCCTTTAGAGATCAGAAAAGAATAAGACAGGAGCATAGTCCTGAAGAATTGGGGAACACACTGTGTCTTGGATACAGAGAAAAAAGATGAGAAGCCAGTTACTATGAGTACTTATAATGTACTATATCCCGATTTGTCTGTGAGGAAACACAGTTACTGTGTTTAGGGGATTACTCTATGAAGCAAGGATAAACCCCTGCAATCAGAACTAGAGCCCAGGACAAAGGCAGTACCAACATCCCTGGTATTGATGCTGAGTTTCATAAGCTACTGGGTGCATGGTAGTCCTTGACTGAGTATAGGATGGGACAAAGGCTTTGAGTTCAGGCTAAGGAACTGTGGAGATGGAGAGAGAAGTAGATTCAGGGCAGAGAGCTGAGGGGCTCCTTCAAAGCAGGTTGAGGACTTAGGGTCATGAAACCCTGTGCCAAAGTGAAAGGGGATTGTAGGGCTGAGAATTTTAAAAAGTTCCTGGTGTGCTGTGGGATGGTGGGGTTATGACTATAGGCATGCTCTCAGCACCCCCTTGCATTAGGGAAAATGGCTCCTGCTGGCTCCCTTGCTCATGAAATGTGGTCATATATCTTGAAATTTCCAACTCCTCCTTGAGCACAGCTTCCCAATGATGTACTTAAAAATGAGTTCAGGTGTGTTGGGCATGTTTTCCCCCTAAGTTCTCATAACTTCCAGGAGTGCTAGCCCTGGGTTTCCTGTGGCTAGCAGCCTTAGCTGTTTCCCTCATAATGCCCTGTGCAATTGGCATTCTGTGCTAAGTACCATGATATGAGAAGGTTTGGGAAATGTCACTGAAGTCTCACTCCATGTCAGCCTCTTTCAGTGCTGTACAATGCCCTCTTTCATTTCTAAAAAAAAAAAAGAGTAGTGATTTTCAACCCTTTTCTACTCCAGACCTTTTAGTGATAAGAACCACTGCCATGATAAAGGTATCCGACTCAGTTCTTATTCTCATGATGGGCAGGCTGTGTTCTGGATCTTCCCAGGGTTGCATATAGTTTGAAAATGCACCTCAGGTGACTGAAATGCCTTCCTGAGGGGGCATGTTCCTATCCCTTGTGAATTAGTACTTCCAGATATGAAAGAACTTTCCACCCACTTCCTCTGACTGGGTAGCATTGACATCTCCAAATTATGAAAAGGAAGCTGAGGCTTCAGCTATTCAAGGTTCTCACAGAGAGTGCAGGAGCCCATAGTAACACCTGGGTCTTCTGACTCCAAGTCCAGTGCTTTGTTTGTGGCACTGTGCCCACCCCTAATATTAAGATCAGTACCTAGGAAGACAATAAGCAGGTCAAAAATCAGGCTTATGGACATGCTGTATGTGATGAGGGAGGCAGTACTCAAACCATGGTGCATGCATGAGAGTGTGAATATGGGATTGGTTGGAGCTGGGGGTGATGAGCTGTGAAATGAAGAGGTTGAGAACCCACAGCCTGGAGTGTGGCTCAGCTAGCAGGCCCCTGGTTAAGCTGTGTTCACAGCTGATATTTGAATAGAGAAAGACTGGGAAATAGCTCTTAGAGTTCAAGGCCTGGTAGATGACCCTTCCCAGTAAGTAGAAGGGCCAGGTTGGACTGTCCTCCTGACATCTTTCATCCACACCTGTCTACTAGAGAACAGCTCCCCCCAGCGGTTATTTTTCTTCTGAAGGGCCATGCCTGTGAAGTGCCAAGGTGATTGTTGAATGCTGGCTGGTATAGCCTAATGTCACATTAACAATTCAAGCCAGCTAAGCCTATTCATTCAAGCAGAATTTATCTACTACAATTTCTGGGCAAGCCCTCTGTGCTGGGTGTTCAGTATCCATAGATGTATGAGCCTGTCCCCAGCAAAATTGCTCTCTTGTGTCTCAGACAGATAATTCCAATCCAGTGTGATTAATGCTTTGATAGGGGCATGGCTGGAGTGTAAATTGGGGGAAGGGTACATAGAAGAGGAAGGTTCAAATTCCCTCCAAGTATTCTCTTGGCAGGTGGAAGATCTGGGAAGGTTTCCTACAGGAGAGGACTCCTGAGCTTAATTTAAAAGATAAGGACTTACTCAAGTAGGAGAGGGAGGGGAGGGTGTTATAGAGTAGGGGTCTCCAAACTTTTTCTATAGGTGGCCCATAGTGAATATTTTAGGCTTTGTGGAGCAATACATTGTCTTTTTCAACTAATCAAGTGTACCTTGTAGTGCAACCACCACCATAGACTAAATATAAACAAATGATTGACTGCTGAAGAATGCTCTGCCAAATAAGGTATAAGTACATTTCTTATCTCCATTTGTCTGTGAGGAAACAGGAGCTCATAGGGGTTAACTGAATTGTTCTAAGCCAAACAATTGCCTGTGTGTTCAGCACCTCATAGGAACAGATAAAGAAGCCGAGACACATAAGTATCCTGGCACTAGTAGTAGGGGTCAGGGGTACATGTGAAATATGGCATGTGGGTAACTTGGAAGAAGTGGGCTTGTACTGTGCCATGAGAACCAGGACTAGTCCTGATTCTGGACCTATTATTACCCTGTACCCTATCCTTTCCTCCTAACAGACTACCCATTTCCAAGGTCTTGGCCCTGAAGCATTGCGGTTTGTTTCAGCCACATGTCTTCATCTATACTATCTCCCCAACACAGGTCTGGCACTGAGCAAGTGCCCAGCTCACATTTGCTTCATCAGTTTATGTAGCATTCAGTATATTGGCACTTCCTCAAAAGGAAAAAAATATTTTTCATTCTTCACTTATTATTATTTTTTAAATGAATGGAAAGTGGAAGATGACAAAGTCCATAATTTTGCAAGCTGAAAAAAGATCTGAACATCTTTTGGTTGCCAAAATTTTTTTGCTGGTGTTAGGGACAATAGGCTTTCCCCCCCTTTTTTTTGGATCAAATTGAAGATATTTATGAAATAATCAGTCCTAAATATGAATATGCCTATAGGGAGACTTAAAAATACCCCTGAAGTAAGATGTGTAGGCATTTCTACTTTTGCAACTTCTCCTCTTGCTTCCATGATGGATTTTAGTTGATTGGGCCCATGGGCCATGTCACAATCACCTTGTCTTCATAATTAAAAAAATTAAAAGGTTTTACTTTCCTGTCTCATAGACAGAAGGATGAATCTTGTGTCATGTGATTTTGGTGTTTGGACTACCAGTTTGGAGCCTTAGAATGTGTTTGCTGTCCATGCAGCTGGGATGGGAATCAGCAGTATTACCCTCTTCCCAGAGGAAACGCACAGGAGAGTTCCCATTTGCAGGCCTAGGATGGTTGTGCTCATCTGTAGCCCATTTTCAGCCCTCCCTTCACCCCCAGCCCAGGTTTTCTCCCATATAGCATTGGTGTTTTCTGACTTGATTGTAGTAATGGTATCAATAGCTTACTAAATACCACCTCTGGACTAAGCTCCATATAAATGTGTTTTCAGTTGAGCCCCAGGAAGACCTTATAAGGAACTTGATGTTATTCTTATTTTCCAGATAAGGAAAATCTAGCTAGGGTGGCTGAGAGCAGAAGCTACAGAGCTTTGGTTGGACCTACGATTGTCTAACTTCAGAACCTGTGGTATTTTCATTTTGGTGGTGAGCCTGCTTGTGGAGGGAAGGAAGTCCCTGTGCTTACTTGTAGGCCCTGCATTGCAAAGCGGGTGTGATCTGGACCCCCAGAATTGTTTTTGAGGACTAAAGGCCTGGGAAGGGGACTGGGTGATGTGGAGAAGAAAAGACTCAGAGGGAAGTAATTGTTCAGCTACCATTATCTCATGGGCTTTCCCTATGAAAATATTTCTATGTTCTTTTAAATTGTTTTATTTGCCTCCTATTCATCCCATTGATGAGGGAGAAATTAGTACCTTACAGTTATGAGAATGGCCTAAAACATGACAGCTGACACTGGACAGATAAAATTGGCCATAGTTTCTTAGTCTTTCATACCACAGCCCAGGGAAGAGGGTACCTCATGCCATGCAAAGATACACAAGGGTTGCAAATGTGAACAAAGTGAGCCAGCAGGGGCTGTGAGAGGCAGGCTTTATAGCATCAGAGGGTGGGGTGCCCTGGTTCCCTGGGAGGGTGTGCTTGACTTGTTGGAATGATTCCACATGCTGGCAGGAAACTGAAACTCACTATTCATGTATAAGTAAGAATAGTACCTTGTCCACTTGATAAGGAAGATTGTTTGACTAGGCGACCTTATCCAAAGGAGTAGTGTGGGGAGGGGAAATTATGGTTAGAGCACTTGAGACCCTCCTGATTTTGCAAAGAAACATATAGTGTTGGGCCTTAATTTTAGACCTTATATTGTATATATTCAGCACATATTTTATTTTTTTACACAATACCTTTATTTTATTTATTTATTTATATGTGGTGCTGAGGATCGAACCCAGGGCCTCTCACATGCTAGGTGAGCGCTATACCGCTGAGCCACAACCCCAGCCCCTCAGCACATGTTTTAGCCAGCTATTTTGCTGCTATGACTAAAGGACCCAACCAGCACAATTGTATAGGGAAGAAAAAATTTATCTGGGGGCTCACTGTCTCATAGGTCTCAGTCCATAAGTGGCTGGTTTCATTCCTTGGGGCTCGAGATGAGACAGCACACCATGGTGGGACAGTATGGTGGAAGGAAGCAGCTCACACTGTGATCAGAAAGGAGAGAGGTCTTACTTGCCAGATACAAATATACACTCTAAAGCCATCCCCACTTCCCACCTCCTCCAAGCTGCACCCTACCTGCCTTCAGTTACCACTCAGTTAATCCCTGTCAGGGCATTAATTCAATGTATTGCTCCCACGAAGCCTAATCTTAACCTAATTCACTGATTAGGTTAAGACTCTCACAACCCAATCATTTCTCCTCTGAACCTTCTTGCATTGCTTCACATGTGGGCTTTTGAGGGACATCTCACATCTAAACCATATTTATTCAAGACCCATTGTGTGCTGAGAACCTTTCGTAATGTTAGAGATGCATGGCAAAGCAGACAGTCTCTTCCCTCAAGGAGCTGATATTCTATTGCAGAACATACACCATGACAAGTATATAATATCAGAATGTGACAAGGAATAAAAAGGAAGGAACCTTGAAGGGGGCACCATGAAGGAACAAAAAAAGAAGGTGGGGGAGAGTGCCTATGGTGCTGTTTGAGCTAGGAAAGGTCTCTTCAAAGATGTGACATTTAAGTTCAGACCTCAATATATTGCTTGAGCCGTGGTGAACAACTGGGCAGAAGCATTCCTGGCACAGAGTAGAGTTGGGTCAAAGTGTCCATGCTCAAGACCTGCTTGTTGTGCTTGAAGACCAGCAAGGCAGCATCATGGGGGCAGTGAGCAGAAGACTGGCAGGAGATAAGGTGTGAGAGGTAGGCAGGGCCAGATCCTATAGGGTTTTGTAAGGAATAGGAAGAATACCAGGAATTTTAAAAATTTCAATAAGAAGCCTTTAGAGGATTTTGAGTGGAAAAGTGACATCATTTTTTTTTTTTTTTTTGCATCCCTGGGTGGGCTCGAAAAAGTGACACAATTTTGACTTTTTTAAAAGGATCAGTGCACCAGGTTTGGTGGCACATGCCTATAATCCCAGCAGCTGCGGAGGCTGGGGCAGGAGGATTGTGAGTTCAAAGCCAGCCTCAGCAATAGTGAGGCCCTAAGCAACTCAGTGAGATGCTGTCTCTAAATAAAATACAAAATAGGGCTGGGGATGTGGCTCAGTGGTTGGGTGCCTCTGAGTTCAATCCCCAGTACCCAAAAAAAGATCAGTGGATATCCTACTGAAAATATACTTTAGGAAGGCAAAGGTAGGAGCAGGGGAAAGGTGGCTGAGACCTGGATAGAGGTGGTGAGAAGTGATTAGTGGAGGATAGTGCTTCTAACCAAGGGTAATCCCTCTTTCCTAGGAACATTTGGCAATGTCTAGAGACATTTTTCACTTCCACAGTTTGTAGGGAGGGTTGCTACTGGTATCTAGTGGGTGGAGGGCAGGGATGCTACTAAGCATCCTACAGTGTACAGAACAGCACCCCCACCAACAAAGTATTATCTGGCTCAAAATATGAATAGCAATCAGATTGGAAAATGTTTCCCTTAAGATGCATGTTTGAAGATTGAGCTGACAGGATTTGCTGATGGGTTGGACATGGATGTAAGAGAAAGATGATGCCAGGAATTTTGTTCTGAGAGTCTGAGATAAGGAAGCCTGGGTGGTGGGAGTGGAGGTGGGGAGGTTTGGATAGGAGTAATTAAGTATTCAGTTTTTAACATGATACATTTGGGGAGGCTGTTACATGTCTAAAGTTTCTTTAGAGGAAACTGTGGAGTAGCTAAAGAAGGAGAATGGGAATCAAGAGACTACTGGTCACAGAAGTCATGTCCAGGAAGTGTTTCAAGTGTCAAATGCCACTGAAAGATTGAATGAGGTAGGGATTGAGAATTGCCTATTAGATTTGGCAATGGGGAAGTTAATAATGATCATGATCATGGCTCATGACATCCACAGTGCCAGTGGGGTAGTTGAATGAAAACCTATTTGGAAAAGGTACTTGAATTGAAATGTGCCTCCCTATGATTTTAACCAACAGCTTTATTCTTGGTGGCTCTGTAAGATTATGGAGAGGCTTGACATTTACAAATTATGGTATTTACTCCTCAAACAACCCCATAATAACATTGCTATCCCTATTATTGAGAATGGTCCTGAGACTTTTTATTAGTCATGTTTTTTTTATTTTCTGATTCTTTGACATCTTGGGAACTTGATGACCCTGGTGGGACTGTCCCTCCTCATGTTAGCTACTTAATAGAGATGGTGAAGAAGCCTACTTTGAGTGTACATCTTGTATTTCCCTACCTCAACAATCTCCCTTTTCAAGCTCTTAGACTCTGTGCTGCTATTACCCACCCCCACCCTTGTCAGACAAGCAGGGACAAGAGCTCTTATACTCCAGAACCCACTGCAGTTCTACAAACTAGCCTGTTTACCTTGCCTCCACTGTTCTTCCTGGGAAAGTCACAATTAAGGTTCTTGCTCACATTTTCTTTGACTCCCACTGCCTCCTGACTAACCCTGGTGCTTCCCCATGTGGCCCTGCATGGTGTGGAGAGCCTCCTACTCCTAAGGGGTTATAAGTAGTACAGTAAACTCTTTCATTTCCATGTTGGCGTACCTTGCCATACCTGATTAGAACAAATTCTGGATATGATTGCAACATGCCTAGAATGAGGACTGCTTTGCCCATGATCACACAGGTGCTGGTGAAGCCAATTCTGCCATCCCAGTTTCTCAAAGCAGGATTCATGCTCTTTCTTTTGCCTTGTAGACATGCTTATTTTACAAATGCCCTGCAGATGTTGGTCTCAAGAAAATACCCAAAGCATTTAAATCCTGTCTGATCTTCTCATGGAGAATGAGAATTCGTAACTCATTTTCTGACAGGCTCTATTGATGAAGAATAGAAAGAAATGTAATAAATTATAGTGATGTCAGAATCATAACATTGGAAGCCCTTAGGGGGAATAAAAACAACAATAAATGATTATATGCTTCTCCCCGTACCACTTGCTACTATAAAATGGTCCTGTTGCAAGCAGAGAGTCATCCTTACTTGTCAGGAGAGTGCCACCTGAAATTATTAGTGAGTAAGGTTATAATTGTACGTTTGTGATTTTAAAGTGAGTAATATGCTTGTCATTTTCCCCTGCCTCCTCTGCCTTCATTAGTCATCTGTTTCAGTGGTGGATCTGGTAGTCAGTTTAGGCTTGACTTGAGTCTGAGGGTAGGGAAGCAGGGGTTTAGATTCTCTGGCTGGCCCACAACCCATAGGGACATGTAACTGCATGTGGACATATCCCAAATTAACTGAGATCAGGGCCCAAAGAGACCTCCTGGGGGAGACCTCTCAGGGGCCTACAGCAGGAGGCTTGAAAATTCTTTTTCTTTAGGTAGAACCTATTATAACTGCATGGTAGTTTAATAAAGGATATAGATAGGGAGACTTAAGAAATCTTGTAGCTCTGTAGGGGCCATAGTGTGTTGAGTAAGAACATGAACTTAGGAGCCAGACTGAATTCCAATCCCAGATCTTCTTCCTATTGGCTGTGGGACCTTGGGCAAATTATTTAACATCTCTCAACTTCAATTTATTCATCTATAAAAATATAGGTTATGGTACCCACCTCGTAGTGATGATGTGCAGATGAACAGAGTTAGTATACAGCAAGTAGGAAGACAGTGGGGAAACCAGACTGCCTATGTTTGAATCCTGACTTGAGTCTTTAGTAGTTGTGGGGCCTATGGCAAATGCTTTTGCCTCTTCTTGCTTCATTTACTGTATCTGTAAGATGGGGATGATGATTATGATAGGGTTATTGCCAACATTCAATGAGTTCAACTATGTCAAATGATTGAAAGAGTACCTGCCACTTGGAATGACTACATAAATGTTTGTGATGATTGCTATTGATCATTTATATCAGTAGCCAAAGGCAGCATGGGCTTGAAGAGTTGCAGACACAGTGTGCTTCAGAGTTCAGAGGAACAAGTGCATTCTGGGAGCAGGGGCCTCCTGGAAGGCATTGCAGAGATAGTAGGCCCCCAGGACACACTTGACATATTTTGGCTATGGGCCTATGTTTGGATTCCTGTTCAGCAACTTGTTGGCTGAGTGATCTTGAGCAACTTACATCATCATTCTGTGCTTCAGTTTCTCTAACTGCAAAATGGGTATGAGAGTGAATCCTTGGGAAACTTAGGCAAGGTAGTACACATAAATTGTCTTGAATAGTACATGACACAGTGGTTAGTAGATGGGGATATTATATACCAGTTGCTGCTTATCCTCACAATTGCAGTACGTGGAAGTTGTAACTCTCTGGAGGAGTTCAAACTGCCATTGTGAAAGGTAGGTAAGGACTTAGGTGCTCTTAAAAGGAAAGGTTTATATAGTGGCAAAGACAGGAAGGCAAGAAGCTCCCAGGGAGTTCTGGTGGCAATGAACAGACAAGTTTGGATCCCGTAGCAGGTTCCTGTAGCGGGAGATGTGGTTTAATGTAGGGATAGAAGGGTATTGGATGTTGAGGTAAGGAATTTGGTTTTGATTTTGCTGGCCATAGAGGATATAAATCATTTAGTAGGTAAAGGAGGCTTCAAATAAGATTCTGTTGTTTGGCCTCAATGTCAAAAGTTGTAAGTCTAGAGTAGGTCTGAGGCTCCTCCTCCTTTGTAGATTCTCCCAATTTCCAGTACATACCTGGCCTTGCAGGATGCCTGCTATCTTCTCCAGGAAGCCTTCTCTCATTCTTCCAGCTGCCAGGGGTAGTCCTTTCCTCCTGTGGCCCCTGTAGGACTCTGTAACCTCCAGAAACTTTTATTCCAGAATATCTGGTGAAAAATTGTTCATTGTCTCCTCTATCCCTTACCAAGCTGGGGTGTCCCTAGAGGACCTAGACTGTGCTTTGTGATTCTCTACACCTAATTATCCCCTACTCCAGCCCTAGCTCAGTGCCTTGTACCAAGGAGATGATATGAAGATCAGGTAAATGAGGAAGCCTGAGAAGGGATACTTCATGGACTAAATGATGGGTAGTGATTGAGGAAGGGTAGGGAACTCAACATCCAGGTCCTGAGCATCAGGGAGGTATCACCTCAGGCATGTGTGGGATGCAGAGTGTGTGAGTGGTAGGGTGGTGAGTGATTTGCTCTCTTCTTATCACTATTGTGCTTCACCTAAAAATTAATGATAGAAATAGAACTTAACTGAGAGGGTTATATGCCTTTCTGGACACTAATAGCCTCCTTGGAAAAGGGAGGAAACACCTCTTTCAGTGCATCTAAGAATACCTGGAGATTGGAGCAGTGGTTTTCATACTTTTCAAAATGGCTAAATCCTTTATTCAAATGAAAAATTTTAGCTAAGGCCAATAGATGCATGCAATCATGGATACATGAATAGATGATTGGATGGAAAAATGGGCATATAGAGAATAAAGAGATATGGAAGATTACCTGGACAAGACCTTGACCTTGATTTCCTCCTCTGTACCATAAGAGGAAGAGCTCAATTAGGGTTTCTCAACCATTGGTATTTTGGATTGGTGAATTCTTTGTAGCATGGGACTATCTAATGCATGCTTAGCAGCATCCCGGCCTTTACTTACTAGATGCCAGTAGCATCCCTTCTTCAGTTGTAACAATCAAACTTGATTTTGGATATTACTAAGTGTTGTGGGAGGAGGGGCAATATCACCCCCAGTTGCAAATCACTGGGCTAAATGATCTGTCTGTGGTACTTTCTGTCCTAAGAGGTCCTTAGCACAGTATCAGGCACATCTTAAGTTCTTACTTAATGGTAGTTGTTCCTATTCTGTTTCCTTTCAAAAGTCCTTATTGTTTGGCTATTACTCATCTAACACTGTGGCTGATAATTTTAATGTCCAAGTTGGTAGAATATCTCATTAGCAGTCCCCAGGGAAGTCTAGCCATGGGTAATCAGGTGGTTGCCATGGCGGAGACGGGAACATGGTCACTCTGTACCACTCTCCTTCCTGCTTGCATGTTCTTCAATTTGGCCTTTCTTTTGCTCAGTAACAATCCCCCTGGTGTTCTTTTCTTTCTTCCTGGTTAGCGAGACACAGTGAAAATAGACTTTTTTCATGCTCCCCTTTATCCTTTCTTTGCCAAATAGAAGCAACAGGATCCAACCTCTAGAATAACTTCTGATATTACATTAGATTGCTTTCACAGAAATAAGCTTTTAGCTTTGCAATAAGAAGACATATGTGCCTTTTTATATTAATATTCATATTCTTTTTCAAGATTCAAAAATATGCCAAAACAATATTCATGGGAAGAATTCAACTACCAGAATAGACAAAGCTGCAATCGAATTATTATAGTCTGTTGTATATTAATTACCCAAAACAAGTTGGTCTTTTGGGAAAAATTAGAAATATTTGTTTCTGCATTTTCTTGATCTAGAAGGAAAAGTACTGATGGAAAAAAAGTATGCTAGAAATGAACAAAATAAATTAAAGATATTAATCCTAGTGCCATAATATGAGCATCCCACTATTTTGGAACTTGTGCATTTTTAATGAAAATTAGCAATGATCACTCATCCTATATTCCTTGTTAAGATTTCAGAGTTACCCATGATCAGAATATGGTTGCTTTTGTTAATTTGCAATGCAAATTGAGAGGTTTTTCTTGTATGAAGTGCTGTGACATAAAATTTGGGGCCATTTCCTTTTAGTCTCTGGCATAGGATTTGACACCTAGTAGGTGCTTAACAAACGTTTGTTGAGCTGTTATTAACAATTGATTCTGGAGTAAACTCATTAAAGTACCTTCTGCATGAGTTTTTAAAGTGAGAATTATCTAGAATATTCATTTTATATCATACCATATTCAAGCTTGAATCATTTATTTAAAAATATTTATTAAGTTTCTGTTATGTGCCAGGCATAAACTACATGATGGTAAACCAAACAGACAGTCTCTAAAGTCATAGAATTGATATTTCCAGTTGAGAAAACATCAAAAGGACAAAAACACAGAGAAATAAACAATTTAATGAAAACTGTTAAGCATTACTACAAAAGAAACAAATATTTGAGCTGAGAACTTGTGTCAGAATAATCATTCAACTCAAAATAACAGAAAAACTCTCAAAATATGTATTTCCCACATGACATAAGTATAGGGATGAGCAGTTCAGGGTGGAGGTGGTTCCATAATGTCATCAGGATACAGGCACCTTCTAGCTTTCTGCCCCACTAGCTCCTTCAGAATTAGAATAGGGCTTCCATCTTAAACTCACTTCATGGTCTGAGATGTCTGCTGGCCTTTTGGTCAGGCAGGAGAAGGAAGAGGGAAAGAAATGGAGGAGACAAAAGGGCTTGCCTCTCAGCTAAGTCAGGCCCTTCGAAGAGCAATCCTTGCAAGTCTTACCCAACAACTGGACTGCTATTTATATGTCAGTTACAAATGTGGTTGGGGCATGCTTTCTTTTCTGTTTTGGCTAGATACCTGGTTATACTGAATAAAATGTCAGGATGTGGAGAATAGGGACAGATGGTTATATTATTGACACGGGGAAGTCTGGGAAGAATATGTTTTGGGGGAAACAGCCAAGAGTTCAGTTAGGGTCACATTA
This sequence comes from Marmota monax, assembly GCF_021218885.2. Lineage (NCBI taxonomy): Eukaryota > Metazoa > Chordata > Mammalia > Rodentia > Sciuridae > Marmota > Marmota monax. Next base: position 2,228,586 of record NW_026695225.1, on the reverse strand, counting down.
TTTTTGAGATGGCTGTGAAACTTCTGGTGGAGCTTTCAGGTTGACATACCACTACTTCTCATGTCAACAGCAATATTTCACAAAAGAACTTACAGTTAGAAGGAGGAGCTCAGAGATTTAATGTGAAATTATATTTGTATAACACATACACTTTTAACAGATTGTATTTTATGTATGGCTAAAAATAGCAAAGTTTCATAGACCAACTGGCTCTTTTTTCCTGCCTGCCTTCCTTTCTCTCTTCCCTTCTTGCCTCTTTTCTTCCCTGCTTCATCTAGGTACTGGAGATGGATATTAAGAATAAAACAAGCAAGATATGGTGGCACATGCCTGTAATCCCAGTGGCTTGTGAGGCTGAGGCAGGAGGATTTCGAGTTCAAAGCCAGCCTCAGCAAAAGTGAGGCCCTAAGCGCTTCACCTGTCTCAAAATATAAAAAGGGCTGAGGATGTGGCCTAGTGCCTTTGAGTTCAATCCCCAGTACTGCCCCCACCCAAAAACAAAACAAAGTTCCCTGTTCTAATGTAAGGCATTCTAGTGAGGTAGATAAACAAGTAAGAACTGACAGAAAAATAAATAGCTTATGTAAGTCCCGTTCTACATAAGATTGAGAAAATATCACAGCCACTATAACTATGAATTTCTATTGTCTTCAGTTTTCCATCAGTGGCTTCATTGAACTTTCATAGCAGTCTTGTAAGGCAGACTTCATTTTCTCCATTGAACAGATGAGGAAACAAAAGCTCAGAGAGGATGTTGGGTAAGTTCAAACGCTTGCTTAGGTGTCACCTTCTCCAATTCCAGTCACAAGACAATGAGATCCTCATGAGCAGGGACTGATTGTATTGCATCTGATTGCCCAATCTCCTGATCCAGGGCCTAGCATTTCATCTGTACTCAATAAAATGTGCATGTGTTGAACAGATCTGGCTTAGCTGGTTCACATTCCTAGTATTTAATTGTTACAACTAGGTTTGAATCCATCCAGATCTATTGGCCTATCTTCTTTTGTACTGTGAACAGTTGTCCTGATTCATTTATCTTATAAACCTAGAGTTTTAATAATCATATTTTCCAAAATTTTAAATAATTGTATTTTCCAAAGCACAGCCAGTTCTCTTTTTGGCTTAATGGAGTTCATTTACTTCAAGGCAAAACAACCCAGATCGTTTACAGCAAATCTTTCTCTATAGAGGGAATTTTTCTGCATTTCATTCCCTTTAGTAAGCCAACTTCCAGTTAACCAGGCCCTGAGGCCTTGGAAGGAGACTTGAGCTCTCTTCTCATTTCAGAGTACTCATGATTAAGTCACTTGATGACTTACTTGCCATCCAAGGCTGTAAGGACATTAATTATTTAAATTAAGTGGGTGTTAAGAGAATATGAAGTCAGTTTTGCTTTGCCTAAAGACACCAGAGAATCTGAGAACATTAGAGCCAGAAGGGCCCTTAGTCATCCCCAGTTCAGTCCCCCTAATTTTCCGGAAGAGGAAGTGGAGTAACTGGAGATTCAGAGTAGCAGAGGCATTTGGCTAGGTCAAGCCATTTAGTGGGCCTGTCTTCTGCCTCCCACTGCAGGGCTCTTTCTACTTTAGCATGCTGTCACTTAATTTAACATGTGAAAGGCATTCTCACCAAGTGTAAGGAATTGTGAATGGGCTTTTACTAAAGAGTAAAGAAGTAATTCATTAAAATGTAACCTTGTATTTTAAATAATAGGCCAAATATAATCAACCCCCAAGCCTGGTTTGCAGTGGCAACATCTGCTATTGAATATGGAATGGTTATATATTTTTAGTATTGTTTTCTCCACCTCTGTAACCTGCTACCATTGCAGAGTGCACAAAGAGGGAAATATAATTTTCTTTGTAATTCCTGAAAAGAACATGAATGATTCTGACAAGGTAGGAGTGTCATGTAGTTGAGAGAGCATAGGGCTTTGTTGTTTCCAAATCATGGCTTTACAATCTACTAGTTTTTAAGTCTTTGGAAAGAGCATTCTCAGAGATGTTGGAGAACCTGGTGTTCAGCTCTAGAATGTGACAGAATTCTACTCTGTGGATGAATCTAGACAGTGATTTTGATAATTTGGGACAGTGTTGATAGACGCATTCCTTCGATAAAATGGCCTGTAGTTGGCATTAATGTGAGCATTTGTCTTTTTAATTTTTGATGTGTTACTACTATTAAAGAAACCACTTTAATTTTTGTTTTCTGGAATAGGACCTGGTCTAAAAAAAGAAATACATAGGCATGCATGCACATACACATAATTAATGCATGAAACACATATTGTGCTTACTATGCATGAGATACTATTCAAGGTCCCTGGGATACAGGATGCATTCTAGTGGAATGATAGGAAAGATAGGAGAAGGAAAATAAGCAGAATGAAAAGGAGAAGGAGTGCAAGTGCAATGATACTGCCATTTACCTGGTACTCGCTATGGGTCAGCCATGAGCAGGTACTATAAACACATTGTCTCACTGTATCCTGACTTATTTATGTGGTTCCCATTACAGCCTCCCTCTTTCAGTGAGGAAATGGGACCCTAGTAAATGGAAGCAATTTGTCCAGGGTTACATGGCTAGAAAACAGTAGAGCTTGGAATTGAATCCAGTTGTGACTATCTCCAGGACCTAAGGTTTTAGCAAAATTATATGGGTATTCAAAAGGCATTATAATGCTTGCTGCAGTGGTGCACACTTGTAATCTCAGTGACTCGGGAGGCTGAGGCAGGAGGATCGCAAGTTTGAGACTAGCCTCAGCAACTTAGTGAGACCCTATTTTAAAATAAAAATAAAAGGGGTTGGGGATGTAACTCAGGTATAAAGTGCCCCCAGGTTCATTACCCAGTACCAAAGGGAAAAAAAGGAAAAAAGAAAAAAAAGGCATTATAGTGACTTACTAATGTGGGTATAAAATTTTTGGGGGGTGGGGGTGAGGTGAGAAGAATAACTTAGATTGTGGTGATGGTCACACAACCGATTTTCTTAAAATAAAAAGTGTCATTGAATTGAATACATGAAATGGGTGAATTGTATAGCATGTGGATTATACCTCAAATCTGTTGTTATATAAAGGCAGGATAACTTGATGGTTAGTGCTAAGAGCCTAATATATGTTGTAAATCATGCTGGTTTTTATAAACAATGTTTTAGTTGTTCTCAAAACAGCCCTGTGAAGTAAATGTGCCATAATCTCCATTTTACAGATGAGGAAGTCAAAGCTTAAAGAAATTGAGGAACTTGGGCAAGATCATATATGTAGGCATGAGAGCCTGAACCTAACCCCACTTGTCTTTTTTTTATTTTTTACAGTTTTGGGTGGACACAATATCTTTATTATTTATATGTGGTGCTGAGGATCAAACCCAGTGCCTCACACATGCTAGGCGAGTGCTCTACCTCTGAGCCACAACCCCAGCCTCCCCACTTGTCTTTGATGTTAAAGCTTTTGTACTTTTTCTGTCTTCCTAAAATAAGGAAGTAATTGATTTTTTTCTTTGGTATAGAAAACATATAGCTTCCGTTTTTATTTGTCTTAGAATTTATGATTGTCTCTACAATCAAATGGTCATGGAATAAAACTTTGCAATGTTTCTGCCACATCACTACCCACATGTTTTATTTTTCTATGTGGAAACAGCTAAGGGGAGGGAGTGTTTATCCAGAAATTTAATGATTAAAATTTAATATATCAGGTAAAAATTGGAGATTGAAAAATGCTTCATGTGTAAGGAATTTAGAATGGGGAAAATGTATGAGCTATTTGTTGTGCTCATTTTTGGCAGTACTGAAGTGTTTTATTTTAAACGTACTGTTCATTTTGGGTGTTCTGTTTTGTTTCTCTTATGTAAACTTTCCTTATTTATGACAAGCAGCAGCGTGTGTTTTTTTCTAGAAATAGATAGCATTCATAAAATGAAGCAGTTTCATTGGGGACATTTTCTGTGGCACTGCAACGAAACTATCTTGGCAGAAATATTGGAATTCTATAAAATAGAGTTCATATTGATATACTTTAATCTAAAATTCCTATTTAGAAGCAATAAAGTTATTCTGTGTTAGTTAGACTTGGTTCTATCCTTATCCTTCTTGCTAAAAACATCTTCGTCTTTGGAGTCTGATGCTATAACTTTACAGCTCCAGATCTTTCCGTGGTTCTAAAAGAAATCTCTCGAGGGTTGTAGTGGTACTGAGGATCTTCCAGTCTTGCCTCAGTGCAGTGGTATGCCTTGATTTCTGGTTTTCTTTAATGTCTAATAACTTGTTCGTGGGGTACATTTTAGTGTATTTGTCAGTCCCTGTGGCAAGTCTTTGCTGGACTTGTTGCAACTGTCCACTCTGGCATGAGACCCCCTTCCTTTCATGGTCACCAGAAGATATCCTGCATACCATGCCCCTACATCTTTGTTCTGGCTGTCCCCACTAGCTGGGGCACATTTCCTGTCTCTCCACTCCACCTCTACATTCCTCTGCAGGCAACAAAAGATAAGACAGGTATTTCAGTGCTTTTAATTAGGAACTTACAAAGTCATGGGGTGAATTGTGGTAGGAGCTCTAGTCAGGGTCTGCAGGAATGACACCAGAACATCAACTCAGAGCTGGCCCACCAAAGGCATCTGCTGTGGCTTTTACATCCAGAGAGGTGGGGGATTGGGAGACCACCATTTAAAAGCTGGATTCCAGGGCACATAGGTAATGCTGTAGCCCAGGGGGAGGAAACCACCATCCCTCCTGCCAAAGCTAGTGACTAGACCCTGGAATATCACAGTGAAATATTCCATTCTCTTCAATTTGGCTTTCCAGGAGTGAAAAACCAGATAGCTTTGATGTATGAAAATGGTCTTTGCTGTGCTCTGATCTCCCAAATATAAGCATATAATGTGAACAATGTGTAAAATAAAGCATTTGTATGGACATCTGCCTATCTATCTGTATTTGGATATCATGCCAGTATACATCAATTCTAAATATATAAATATCCTAAAATATCAACATGAAAATACACATATAGATTAATATGTTTCAGGCAATGTTCTAAGCTCTTTATATACATTTACTCAGTTAATCCTAGTATAGTTAATCCTTACCCTATGAAGTAGCTGCAATTATTGCCCTTATTTTTCAGATGAAGAAACTGAGGCACAGGGATATTCAGTGACTTGCATGGATTGTAAGCACCTTTACCTCTTGATATGCATTTTATTCTCTTCTAGCACAAGTTTTTACCCAAATGCTCTGTAGGCGTGTCCTGGATTCATTAAAAATAGGTATGTATGCTGTTGGTAAACCATCTTCCCTTCTTTGAACCTTCTCTTTGAGAAAGGAAGGGCTTAGACTAGACAAATTCCAAATTCCAAATTCCAGCTTCAATCCCTGAGGGTTTCTTAGGTGGACTTGCATTAGGCAGCTACCTGAAGATCTCCATCACAGTCCTCTGTGTGAGTCTCTGTTCCAAGCACTTGACATGCAGCATTTCTCTTTAGCCTCCTGAAGACCCCATGAAGAGTTTTAGTCATTTAATATGTGAGAAAATGGGTGCTCAGAAAAGAGAAGTAGCTGGTCCTGGTCATACTGCTCACATCTGCCTCACTTGAAAGTCCTACTTATTATCACTAAGCAAGCTTCAGTTTTTCTCAAAGAGAATGACATTGAGGGCATAGATTTGTCGCCTTCTGTTCCTTTTCCTCTTCCATGTATTCTTTCTTGTCTTCATCTTTATCCAAAAATATACTACAGATGTTCTGGCCTGTGTCTTAGGATTCTCATCCCCTTTGTGACATGTGTTGGCAGTCGGGAGCATTTTTTGTTGCTGGGTTAGTTGTTAAATAAACATTAATGAGCTGGTCCCATGTCCCACAGCAGGGAAAGATACCACAGAATCAATTCTCATCACTGTCAAAAGAAAATATTGTGGAGATTCTCACATCATTTTGTCCCATGTCTTCCTTGCATTCATTATCAAATGCTTATTTTTTAATAAAACCCGTTAGTTTTATTTTAAAAAATCTTTCTTTTTAAAAGAAATAGAAGTATAGGGACTGGGACTGTGGCTCAGTGGTAGTATACTTACCTGGCATGTGTGAGGCACTGGGCTCAATTCTCAACACCACATAAAAATAAATAAGATAAAGATCTATCAACAACTAAGAAAAAAATTTTAAAAAGATCAGTATCTACAATTGTTTTAAACATCAGTGTAAATGTGCATAGAATGAGCTCTTAAAATGCACACTAAAAGGGCATTAAGCACAGTTGACTCTAGTTAGTAAAATTAGGACACTTTTTCATTGATTCTATTTTCTTACATTCATATTCTGATTTTTTGTCATGAATTTATATGACTTTTATTAATAACAGAAAAATGAAAAAGCGAAGTATTATTCATGGTTTGAATTGGCATCTTCTTAAAGGTGAACCTATCATTTCTTTATTTGCCCCTGCCTGTGAGTCAATCAGATACAGCAGTCCTATCTGTCAATTGCCCAGGCAGAGCATGGGTTATGAGCCATTAGTTGCCAGACTGTTCAGGATTCCCAACTTTCAGTGATCAAAACTCTCTAGGTCTGTGACATTTGACATCAAGAATGTATTAGTGTACATAGTTTTTTATGCCTTGTTGGATGTGAATACAGCAGCACAGCTGTACCTCCCTTGGATCTGTAATGGACAGAGACTTGTCAAAGGTGCATTATTTTATGTCAGAGTTAAATTATGTTCTATCATGGGAAATAAAATTATGAAAAATTATAGCTAACAGCAATATACAGCTATTTAGACTTTATATGACCTATTCATTTCCATCATCTGGTTATGTCTTACAGACTTCTTGATAGTTAGGATATGAACTATTATTTAATTTAATAGATGAGAAAACTAAAGTCTGATATGACCATTTAGGAAGAGGGAGAACCAACAATTGAATCCAGATTCCTCAACTTGTATTACTTCACCACAGTGTATTCAGTAATTAAATGAGTAATATTATGTTTCAATAAAATGATCGCTACTGCCATGTCTCTTCCCCTTCCTTCTCATCATTGTTGTCATTTTTGTCTTGGTCTTTTCTGTCTAACTAGCATACTTATGCCATTTAGAATGTTACATTTTGAGAGACTAAATACCTGTTCATGAACGGGCCCTAGAGAACCCAGAATATGACCCAGAAGATGACATCAAACATACAAAGTCATCCCTGTTGTGTTTCCTTCTTTCCCATCTTCCACCCTCCATCTTTCTCTCATTCTTTAGTTACTTCTATAAATCTTTATTTTAAACTCTCCTAACTAAGATTCACTGGAGATTCACACTTAGCCTGGCAGATGGCCTGAGAGGCCAGCTTTCATAACCTGATCCCTCTCTTTTCAGCAGCAAAGGATAAATATTTCAGGATCAGCATATTTTATCAGTGACCTAAGGCTTTTTTATTATGTTCCATCTGCAGGGCCTAGTTTATTTTGTTGCCTTTGCTTTTTAGAGGTTTCTTGCTGGTAGTATGTATGTTTGTGACAAATAGCCACTTTTGTTTCAGGAAAGCCATCTTACAGGAACAAGTTACAATATGCTTCTCCCCTCACAACCATAATTTTTCCTGTTCACTTACTCTGTAATAATTATAAGGGGCCAGGTGCTCCTTACAGAGGTGCACAGCATGTGCCTCTGTTTATCATACTTTATTGTACTTGTCAGTTTACTGCTCCACACCCCTCCTGTGCATTTCACTGTGTACACCTTAAGGGTAAAGAACTGTGTCTCAATCATTTTTATATCCCCAGGGTCTGATACATATTAAAAGTGAAATAACAATGAAAAAGCATGCCCTCTACACAGAGGATAATTCATAAGCTTCTGAAGCCTTCTGGAAATATCTTGAGGCTTGATTTCCTCTAATGTTCAGCAAGACTCTAGCTTCCCTTCCCTAGCTCCTTCTTGAAATCTTCCTGGTCTTGAGACTCTTTGGCCTTTGTGACATTGATTGCATCGGCAAATCCAGACTCCTTTGCAATTGACAGTAAGGAGTTTAAAATGCCTTAGAAAGAATGTCAAAGCCCTGTTTGAAACTCTATGAAGTATCCTGCACATATTTTCCCAAGTAAGTTTGGAATCCTAACTTGATCTTAGAAGTAACCTTCTTTGTTTATATACTCTCTGTATTTTTGTTTTGTTTTTGTGGTTTTAGGGATTGAATTGCTCACATATTCATTAAATATTTTAATGAATTACTTCATTGAACTTAAGCCCAATGAAGTGATTCATTAAAATATTTAAAGCAGTTACCAGAAACAATATTGAGGATGAACATCTCAGAGGCCCAAATTGATTATTCCATACTTCCATCCCATCTGTGTATGCTGTTTTTTTTAATCCAGCCCTAAATGTTCACTAGTATAGGCTCAGTGAGACCATAGTAGGAAATTATAAAATTTTGGACTTTTGTGAACAAACCCAAACCATCCTTTAGAAGTTTATAGCACTGGGATTGCACAAAGCCAAGTGGCAGGTACAGGGAAAAGTATCACTGGACTTGGGATAGCATCTCTGTGGCTGACTAGCTGATTGGCTTTGGATAAGTCACCAAACCTCTGTGGGTCTTTTGAGTCATCTGATAAATGAAGGTAATCAGTCTTGACTGCCTTTGTGTGGAGTGTGCTCCAGTAGCTGGAGGATACCATCTTGTGCTTGGGAGGGGAGAGGTTCATCTTGAGATGGACACTTGGTCAAAGATCTTGCATTAGAAACACAGGTTCCAGTTTGCAAATGGATATGATTATCATTCCTGTACAGCATTCTCAAATTAATTCTCAAATCCTACTGTTACTACTGGAAGGCAGTTTAGTGCTTTCCCACAATCTATACTACACATACTGCTTTTTTAAAGCTATTGGAGGTGATATTTATATTCAGTTCTCTTAATGTAAGTTATCTTTTAATATTTGCCAGTTTTTACTTATTTTATATTAATTCATAGATATTCAAAATAAGACATTATGGATATAAAATCAATTTGAGAAATTCTCTTCTATTTTTACCTTTCTGAGAGGTTATTTGTCAGATTCTGTTTTGCATTTATTGGGATCACCATATGGTCTCTTTTACTTGATGCCAGCATTTTTTTCTGTCCATTATTTGTTTATGATGATGTAGATGCATATCTACTCATGTTCTGATATGAAAAGAACTCCAAAATTATTTTCAAACAAGAAAAGGTATGATGTTTCATATAGTATGTTCCTATTTTGTTAGAAATCAATTTTATGCATGACATGGATGTAAAAGTATGTAAGTTAAGAATGTGAGTACACTTCCATACATAAGTAGACAGAACAGAATATAAGCTTCTTGAGGCCAAGGGCATTCTTGTTTATTGTTGTATCTCAGTGCCTGTATCAATAGTACATAGTAGATAGTAGGGGGGTCAATATAACATGTTGAATATGTAAATGAATATCTATGATATCACATTCATATGAATATACAGAGATACAAATTATGTGGAGGAGGTGGAAGGTATAGTTATGTGTATTTATTAACAAATTTAAATGCCTAAAATAATGTTAAGTAGAATATACATGAAATTATTATTGATGTTTACTTCTAAGGAAAAAATAGGTTTGAATGGAGGGGAAGTAAAACTTAACATTCACTATTACTCTGTAATTGCATTTGTGTATCTTTATGCATTTATAAATAAAAGTACATATCAGTGAAGAAAATAAAAAAAAAGAACTAAATGAAAATCACATGGTCATACAGCCAATCATATTTGCTTGAGGCAAGTTTGTGTTTTTCCAGGAAACTTAAGATGAATTATTTAGTAAAAGAAAAAGCTTTTTCATAATGTAAATATTCATCTTGTAATCTATCTTTTCTATAAGTTTAGATTGCTTTGGATAATTGTTTTCTTAGTCACACCCGCCTATAATGTATTCAAAAGCTTTATATTGTAAAAGAATGCATTTTAACATATTCTGAAAAGTTGATAGTGTAATTTAAACATTTAGTAAATAAAAAGTAAATATTGAGTGATAATGATAATGATAAGAACTGCTACTGTTTATTGAGTGCCCCATCCTGTGCTGGCTACTTTATATGATCTTACTGGATCCTCCGTATTTGACAGATTCAGAAACTGTGTCTCTAAGAGGGTATGCCACCTGTCTGAGATTAGACACCAGGCCAAATGCCAATGCTACAGTTTATATCCAAGCTTGTTTGATTCTGGGGTAGTAGCTCATGACCAGGAAGGTAGAGTATAGTAAATTATATTCCATGGAATTTGGCACCTGAATCACAGGGACAGAAGGGAACCAGATGTTCTTAGATTCAGAAGTGGACCCTAAAGTTCAGAGAGGGAGAGCAATTTTCCTTGTCTCAGAAAGTTAATAGAAAGCCTGGGGCCAGAAATCAGGCTTTCTGATTCCCATCCAGTAGCTTTCCCCCACACCACCCTGACCCTACAACACATGGCACCTCATGATGTCTAGAGGTCAGGTCATTGCATAGCAATCAAGGTTAAAAAATGAACCAGGCTTTATTTTTAACATGTCAGGCTGCTCAGAGTTCCAATGCCTTTCATATGTGTGGCCTGTATAATCTTGTGAGAATTGGTCAGATAAGGAATAGTTTAGCCTTACTGGAAAACAGTTTTGGTATTAATAATGGTCCTGGTATTATAAAGAACAATAAATAATTAAAATGGGAAACATTGAAAGAAATTAAAAGTGCCTTTATAAGCACCAGATGTGATGGCATACAACTTGAGTCCCAGCTATGCAGGAGGCAAGAAGATCCCTTGAGCCCAGAAGTATGGGACTGGCTTGAGCAACAAGGCAAGACCCTATCTCAAAAAAATATAAAAAAATAAGAAATGTATCAAGCACATAGTAGTGAGCTCATTATAGCTTAAATCAGGGTTTGGGAAGTTTTTGCTAGCAGTGACCCGATAGAAAATAATTAGGACTTTGCAAGCCATATACCTTCTGTTTTCACTACTTATCTCTACCCTTGTAGTACCAAAAGAAAAAGAAAAAAAGGCAGAAACCATATATAAACAAATGACCATGGCTAGGCTTCCATGATATTTTATATGAAAAAGATGGGTCTGGTTTGCAAGCCACGTCTGACTTAAATAATCCTGATCCTATAGTAAAAAAGTGTGAATTGGTATGTGATACAGCTATTTATGTCCTCCCCAAATTCATATTGAATCCCTAATGGGATAGTGTTGGTACGTGGGGCCTTTAGGGAGTGATTTAGACATGAAGGATTAGTAGTCTTATAAGAAGGGACCAGAGGCCTAGCTCTGTCTTTTTTTTTTTTTTCCATGTGAAGACACAAGGAAATGTTGGTAGTCTTCACCCAGGCCCCTTCCAGAACCTGACTATGAAAACACCCTAATCCCTGTCCTCTACTCTCCTGAACTGTGAGAAATAAATATCTGTTTTTTGTAAGCTGCCTGGTTTATGGTAATTTGTTATAGCAGTCCAGATGAAATAAGATAGTCTATTTGTGATTGCTTTGGGGTATGTATTCAGGCAGACATGAATTGGTCAATGCCAAGCTGGGCAGAATGGTCCAGTGCTACCCAATGTCCCTGGTTACTCTTGGTTATGCCAAAGGCCCCATTTCTCTGAGGGTGCTCCTTACTGATAGACTGGCTATTAAGTTTCACTCTTCTTTTTGTAAACATAGCTTAAGAGGTATTTTGAGCAATGAAGTCATATCAAATAATAAGTATCTCAATGGCAATGGCATTAAGCCCTAGCTCGGGCCTCACCAATATAACGCTTTACAGAATGCGCCTCTGAATTTAAAGCTCCACACTCATTATTCTACCAATTTCAAAAGTATTTATAAATAATGACAACAAGGATCATGGTGGCTGACATTTACTCGGGACCTTCTATGTGTCAAGCACTTTACCCAATATTAATACATTTTCATCATTGAGTTCTTAGAATAACTTTTTAAAAAAGACACTACCTTTCCCCCTTTTAACAGATAATGAAATTGAGGCTCAAAGAGGTTCAGTGACTTGATCCAGGTCAAATAGCTAATAAGTGGCTGAGGCAAATCTATAGCCAGGCCAGGTGATGAAAAAGTCCATGCCCTTTACCACTGTCCTACACTTCATTGGTGTTTCAGATTGTAGAGGGCACAGGAAGGCTGCCTGTGTTAGCTTTTTGTTACTGTGACCAAAATCCTGATAGGGACAACTTAGAGGAGGAAAGATTTATTTTGGCTCATGGATTCAGAGGTTTCAGTGCATGGCTGGCTGGCTCCAAGGCAGAACCATCATGGCAGAAGGCCACGGCAAGGGAAAGCTGGTCAGCTCATGATAGCCAGGACAGAGAGAAAAAGTCGGAGAGAAATAGGGAGAGAGAAGATAAATTACTTCTTCTTACTAAGCCCCACCTCCCAGTAGTCCATTCAGCTCTCAATAGATTACTCCACTGATGAGGTCACAGTTCTCATGATGCATTCTCTTCCCCAAAGCCCCACCTCTGAACCTGGCTGTATCAGGGATCATGTATTCAACTAATGAACTTTTGGGAACTATTCGAGAACCAAATAATAGCATTGATTTTTCAATCCACATCTGAAATCGTGCTTTCCCTTCTTCCTTTCCCATGTTGCTCCTATTTTGTCCTTAATTCTCAGTCTCAGGCCTGTAGTACTTCATGCTTGAATCTCTTCAGTAACTCCTAACTAGCTCCCTTGAAAACAGCTCTGTTGTGATATAACTCACCCATTTAAGGTGGAGAGTTCAGTGATTTTTAGTGTATTCACAGATAAGTGCAACCATCACCACATCAATTTTTAGAATATTTTCATTAACTCAAAAGGAAGCCCCAAATCCTTTAGGCATCATGCCACCATCTCCTGTTCAGCATGCTCCTTCCCAGAGCCCTGGGCAGCCATGCATCTACTTTTCATTGATATGGATTTGTCTGTTTTGCACTTTCATTTGAGAGGACTTATATAATATTTAGGCTTTTAAGGTTGAATTATTTCTCTTACCATATTATTTTAAGGTTCACAGGTAGCATTCATCAAAACCTCATTCCTTTTGATGACTGAATAATATTCCATTGCATGGGTGTGCCACATTTTATTTATCCAGTCATTAGTGGATGGACATTTGGGTCATTTCAATCTTTTAAATATTATGAACTAACTGGCTTCTTGGGTATATTCTGTACAGCATTCTCAGGTTAATTTTCCTAAAGTGCAGCTCTCATCATGTCACCCCTTTGAACAAAAGTCATCATACATTTCCTGTTGCTTTTTGGATATTGTTTAAACTCCAGAGTTCAGGTTTTATTATGGGAAAGCACAAGGTATGGACTGGACACTTCCACTGTGGATGGAATGGTGAGGGAATTGTGCTTTCCTAAGTCTTTGCTCTTCTTCCTGCCCCTACTTTTTCTTACCATATCCTCAACACAAGCTCTCTGTTATGTTTATATTTCCAATCTGTTTCTTAGTATTTTACCTTCACTCTGTTCTTCCTGCTTGAAATGCCTTTCTGGCTGATTAACTCAGGCCCTTCAAAAAACTGCTTATTCATAAAGCTTTCCCACCTTGTCATACATGTCAACTGGCTCTGCTTCCTCTCTCGTTCTTTGAGGAGCTGTCTCTACTGCTCATGTGGCCCTTAACATGTGCTGCTACACACTGGGATGGCTATACTTATCTATTTCATTTCCTTTGTTGAATTGTAACCCCATGAGGTCAGGAATCAAGTGTGACTCATAACCAGGATCATGAGTATAATAACCATCCCTACCATTTGTTTCAGAAATTGTAACATGCCAGACCTTGTATTTGTATTTGTCAACCAAAAAGACAAGTCATCAGAGTAGGAACTATTATTTTCATTTCTTAACTGAGGAAACAGAGAGCCCAAGTAACTCATATTTGATGTCTCAGTAGGTAAGTGATATAGCTTAGGTCCAGTTAATGCCAGGTTCAGCATCCTTCCCATTTTGCAGATTTGGAGATGAAGGCTCAGAGAAGTTAGGTGCCTTTTCCAGGGTCACATGTGTGGTGAGTGTTGAAGAAGAGACTTTAAAATTAGAACTTCTGTCTCTAAGCACATTTTTCCCCTACTGTACTATGGCATTAGTGTGTGTTGGGGCCTCAGTGTGCTGTTTGATGATGATAATTACCATGTTATAAAACAGCAGGGAGGAAGAGATGCTCACACATAAACAATAACAGCAGCTAGAAGATTCTATATTGTGGTGAGGATTATAAATGTCATAGAAATTTTGAGAAAGGTCATGACAGTTTTGTAAACGAGGGAAGGCTTGTTCTTCTTCTTGAAGAAGGAGTGACTTTGGCAAAGCAGAGAGGGGAGAGGTAAAGACAGGTGGTGAGAGGGAGCAGTTCAAAGCTTCTGATGGAGTCATTTTTCCAGCCCCATCCTCCACATTGTCCAATATTCTCTAAGATCCTTAGCACTGGTCTTAGCACCACTGGGACAAGTGTTAGAAAAAGAGAGTTGTATAACATGGAAGTGGGCATATGACTTTGTAATATGCTTATGTATCTCAAAGGGACAGGTGAGGCCATGGTATAACTGGATGATGTATATTAGAATTACTTGTGTTTATAAGTTCAATTTAAAATAAATTTGCTTTGGTGAATACCATTGTCAACTAATGTCATTTGTGAAAGAGTTCACAAAAGCCTCCATCTGTGCTTCAAAGTATGAATCAGACACACATGTAGTTACAGTGTGCTATAACAAGTCAGCATTTCTCACTAGGGCATGAGCCCTAAGCAAGGTCACTCCCTGTGTAACTTCTTTCCTTGTTTCAGGTGTGTATTGTATGGAAGAAAAACCTAAACTACCAAATGAAACTGAATTCCTGTAGCCCAGTGTGATGATAAAAGCAAAAGTCCTATGGAATGCCTTGGTTGCATCCTCCCATATGGTACCCCAGGGAAGAACAAGGAAAGCTGCCAGCCTAGGTTAGATGACTGGACCTGTATCTGGGGCCCAGGCTGGATTGGTAACTTACCTGTTTGCCTTGCATTTTTCAATAATGGTCCTTCTCTTTCTTCAGACCAATCTGGTTGTAAACCCTAACATCCCTAACATGGAATTCTGAAGGGTCTATCATTTTGTGTAAACCTATATTTTCAGAGCATTGTTTCTTCTTACCCTTCCCTTTAAAACCATTCTGTGCCTTACTGTATCAGAGTTGTGTGTTTTGTACATCTGGTATTCTGCTGAGATATTAAACTTGATTTTAAAATCTGCATCTGCTTTCACTTACTATAATAGATTGGAGCCTTAATTTATCTTTATTCCATTGTAGATATATTTGATATTTATTCTGAAGATTTTATACTTCCTTACATTCTAATTTTATTTCTTGAGCTCTTTCAGTTTTCTTGAAAGGCAAAGCAATATCCAATCCCGTTGAACATTCTTTTTCAAAATTGTAAACCTCTTTCTCACTTAAAAATATGATCTCGTGTCTGATTATAAACCACAAATAATAGCATGTGTTCAAAACAAATGCTGTAGTTGGAACAGTAGTAAAATAAATCATGCAGGTTTTTAGGTATTTACAGCAGACTATTCAATAGCTTTTGGCTTCAAGGATGATTAAAAAGTACATTTATTGATTTTTAACAAAACTACAGTATTAATAATCTCTGGAGGGATAGTGGATTATTGGCTTCTTGTCACAATGGCTTTGAGGAGAGTGTGGCTTTTCGTATAAAAAGCACCTGCTCAGCAGAGGGTCAGAGTTGGGCCTCTGAGCCAAGTACATGTGTGGTTTAGCAGTTGTGTATCCTGGTCTTGATGGACTTGTTCGGTTTGAATTAGTATGAATCATGTTTGAGGACCAGGCAAACTGAGAGCACTCAACCTTACAAGCAATTCCTCTTCTTGCTTGATCTTTTCTCTTTGTCTTGTCATGATGCTAAACCATAGCAACCACTTGTCTTTATTCACAGCATTACGTGAAAAGAGCCAAGGATGGATGGTCACCTTACACTTGGGCCAAAGAAGTTAGCTCACAGATAAAGTTAGTAGTCCCTCTTTTCCTCTGTGTATACAAGAGATCACATCCCAGAACCCAGGCCCTAGGAATGCTGTGATGTCTTTTCAAGTGTTCTGCTTGTCCTTTGAACTTGTGTATTTCATGAAAAGGGTAATTATAAAATTCTTTACCTTTCCTTCTAAGTGGAGGAATCCTGTTATTCTCAGATAGTCATGTTTTTCAAAGGGAAAAAGTTTTCTTTCTTTTTCCTTGTATTACATCTCCACCAGAGAATCCTCAACTTGGCCCTTTGTGTTACTCACCTTTTCCTCACTGTGACTATAATACCTGACATAAACAACTTAAAGGAGGAAAGGTTTATTTTGACTCATTATTTCAGAGATTTCAGTCCATTGTTGGCTAACTCCATTGCTCTGGGCCCAAGGTAAGGTAGAACAATATGGTGGAAGGGCATGATGGAGGAAAACTTCTCATGGCAACCAGGAAGCAGAGAGAGAGGGAGAATGGAGGGGCAGGGACAAAATATAATCCCCAAGGGCACATACCCCAGTGACTTACTTCCTCTAACCATGCCCAACCTGCCTGTATTTTCTATTACCTCCCAGTGGTTCATTCAGCTATCAGTGAACTAATCCACTGATAAGGTCAGAGCCCTTGTGTTACTATCTAGGGGTGCTGGGTTCATGGTCTCCATTCAGCAAAGAATTGGTGTCAATATACTTTATATACAACCAGAGATATGAAAAGTTGTGCTGTATATGTGTAATAAGAATTGTAATGCATCCAGCTCTCATTTATTTTTTTTTTAAATCAATAAAAAATAATTGAAGAACAGGACACAGAGATAGCAAGGAAGAAGTAAGTTTATTGCAAAGGTGACAGATGATACAGAGATGAACTTCTCCAAAGAGGAAGGGTCAGGTGGGGGAGTTTGGGCCTGTTCTTTTTATGGTCTCTGGAATTTCTTCCTTCTCCTATCTCTTCCTCTGTCCACACTAGCTTCACTATCATAAATTGGTATGCCCTATGTCCATGCATCTGTTTTCATTTTTCTATTGGATTCCCCACTTAGGGGTACAAGTACAGAAGTGTCTGTCTGATTGGGTCCCCCACTTGTGTTCATGAGCACTTTCATCAAGCAGGAAGTTGACCTCATCAGAAGACCTACCTGTCCATACCCCTCTATTCTGGCCCTGACCCCTGACCTCCTCCCTCTCCATCTTACCCTGACTGCCTACACCTTTCTGTGTCTACCTCACTCATGATCTAGTCACTTCTCAAAGCCATACATCTTGACATTGCTGCAAAACATAAGTTTTTGGTGGACATTCTAGATCCAAACCATAGCACCCTTTATGCATCAAATTGTTTTTTTTTTTTTAATTTAAAATGGTTTTTTTTGTATTGAATATTGAACTCAGGAGCACTCTATCATTCAGCTATATCCCCAACACTTTTTATTTTTATTTAAAAAATATTGGTTCTTTTTAGTTATATATAACAGTAGAATCCACACAACACTTTTTCTTTTTTTACTTTGAAACAAGGTCTTGCTAAGTTGCTTAGGGCCTCACTAAATTGCTGAGGTTGACCTTGAATTTGCAGGATTCCTGCCTCAGCCTCCAAAGTCAGAATTATAGGCATTAAGTTTTCAGGTAATAGCCTGCCTTCCCCTTTTCAGAACTGGACTTCTTGTGAAATTCCTACTGTTTCTTTTCATTGTTATTCAAAGCCTCCCATTTTTCTTTTTATCTGCCTATTATCCTCCCTTCTCTCTCCATCCCTTTTCTTTTTCCTTCTCTCCTGTCATTCCTCTTTCCCTCCTCCTTTTTTTTTTTTTTTTTTTTGGTACCAGGGATTGAACCCAGGGATGCTTAACCACTGAACTGAGAGCAGCATCCCCAGTCCCTTTTTTTTTTTTAAGTTTGAGACAGGGTCTCAATGAGTTGCTTAGGGCCTTGCTAAGTTTTTGAGGCTATTTTTGAACTTGTGGTCTTCCTGCCCCAACCTCCCAAGCCCCTGGGATTACAGGTCTGTGCCACTATGTCTGCCCCCTCCTTCTTTTTACCTCTCCCTCTCTCTCCCACCTGCTATCTCTTGATTCTGTCACTTCTAAGTGCTAGTATATTCTCAGTGAGGTATCTGGTTTCTTTTCCTCAACTCCTTTTTATTCTGCTTGTGTGTCCTTAGTACCTGGCCTGTAGCACATTGGAAAGTATTGTTCCAAACTGGGGCCAATTGCTCCACAAACTCCAGCTCATGCCCAGTTTTTGTTATGCCATACTATGATGGGTTCCTGCCCAAAGAAATAATTTTGCTTCCCTGATTGCTGTATACACACAGACACTGTGAAGACCATCCCTACCCCCACCCCAACTTTTGCATTATTCAGGGAGTATGGATGGGCCCTGTTCACATTCAAGTCTGCTTCTCTTTTGCTGCCAGTAAGTGCATCAGGTTATGGTTCTGGAATTTTAGGGCTTAATGATCTAGAGATAAATTGTTTTCATGACTGTAGGTCATCTGATATCCACAGCTTTCACACCTTTTTTGGGAGATTGGTTTGCTTTCCTTTCTTTTCTTCTAATAGGGATTTTTTTTTTTTTTGGAGGGAGCAATGTAGAGAATTGAACTCAGGGTCTCACAATAGCTAGGCAAATGGAGTACCACTGAGCTGTATCCCCAGCACTTGGGATTATTATGAAATCTTGGGCAAAGTCCAATATTTTAAATAGGTCAGTTGGAGCAGCTGTGCTTAAAATGTAGGTGGAGAATTCTGCGTTTTCCTTGCTCCTCCCCAGCCACCTCTACAGTTTATTGGAGTAGAGCTTGATGAAGCCTAGGGCTGATTCTCTTTCCTTTCAACTTATACATGACAACCAAGATGGGGACAGGGAGAGGACAGGGACAGAAAGGGTCAACGGTGGAAAGTTGTAGTGAGCAGCCCAATCATTGGTCCTGAATGAAACAAAAAGACAGCCCCTGGTTCAATATTCATGTCAGTATCTAACAGAAGTCTGGCCAGTATGGAGGGTTAAGATGTTGAATCCTTCTTGTTTTAAGACAGAAAGGATCCTCTCCACTTCTTTCCCCTGCAGCCAAAAGCCCCAGGCAGAACCAGCCCTGATAGCAGCTTGACAGGTTACCATGTCTTTAATAGAGATTATTTAAGTGAGTAAGATCTGTTCTGTTCTTATAATGAGGTTGTTATTTCCAACTTTTACTCTAAGAAGCAAAGCTGGGTCACTCAGACCCAGTAAAGGCATATTTACTTGATCCATTTGGCCATGTCATTCTATTGTCATTCTAAAGCCAGGGCTAAAATGCTTTGTGCCCACAGACAGGGAGTGGCCAGAGGAAGCAGAAGCAGGGAGCTGAGATGAAACTCCCAACCACTGGCCAAGAGATTAGTTCCCACTGTCTCTGAACTGGGGCTGTGTGTGTGCTTAGAGATAGCCTATCACTAAGGTGCTGTGGGGCAAAGATTGCTAAGGGAGGGGTGTCCTCATAGAAAGGTGATGGATGACTCTATGATGCCCTATTCAGACCCTCTTCCTTTCTCAGTATCTGTCAAGCTCTGGGGTAGTGATGGTGGACTTCCTGTAACAGCCCTTAGCTAGCCCATCCTGTGTTGCCCTGCACAAGACCTCCCCTCTCTTACCTGGAATATCAGCTAGGCACAGCACTGATCTTTCTGCCTACAAAGTTTTTGTTTGTTTTTAATGTATATGGTGAAATATAGATAAAAAGTACATATTAACATATGCATGGAGATTAAAAACAAAATGAACTCCTAACATATCTAACATTTAGCTTGAGAAATGGAATATTATCTGTATTTAGATGACTATATTTAGCAATGTTGCTGAATTCTCTTAATAAAATTCCAATAATTTATAAGAGTCTTTTATCCTAGTGAGACAATCATATTGTTTGCAAATAATGAGACTTACTTCTTCCTCTCCAATCCTTATGCCATCTCTTCCTTTGTTTTAACTTACTGTACTAGATAATATCTGTAGTTCAATGTCAAATCACAGTGGTGCCAGTAAACAGTCTTCTTTTATTCTTGATTTTCAATTGGAATACTTCTAATATTTTATTGTTGAGTTATAATATTTCCAAAATATTTCCTATAGATAGCTTTTATCAGGTTGAGGAATTATCACATATAGTTAATTAATATATTTTATTGTGAATGGATGTTGATTTTTACCAAACGTGTTTTCTGTGTCTTTTGAGATAATTATTTAACATAGTTTTTCCCCTCTTTCTCTTTTGATCCTTTCAGCCAATGTAGCATGTTAGCCTCATAGATTTTTAGTGATAAAACAAACTTAAATTCCTGGAATAAACAGAACTTGGTCATGATTTGTTTTTTTTGTTTTATACATGGTTGGATATCATTTGCTAATATTTTGTTTAGTATTTTTGAATTTATATTCATAAATTATGTTAGTATATATTCAAGGGGAACTCAGGCAGCAGGATACACCCTATTCCCAGCAGGAATAATCTTAAACCTTAAACCTGGAACCTAAACTGGGAACGCCCTAAACACGATTATCTTAAAACCGGGAACACCCTAATCTGCCTTGGTCCTTGAGCAAGGTCACCTACATTCAATGTCACTGCAACATGTCAGCAACATGGGGTACGCTGGCAAGGAAATTGTCATACCTACTTGGCTAATGGCTCCCAGCATATATTATTCTGGTCTATTTTTGGTGCCAGGGTATGAGTAGCTTCCAAAGATGAAGAAATATTCCCTTTTTTTTTATTCTGGATGAGTTTATATAACATTGAAATTATGTGTTTTTCTAATATTTCGTAGAATTTGTCTGATGCTTGCTTAATGGGAAATATAAAAAAATTAATGGTTACAGGATCATTTTTTAGTCCATTTTATAATTTATATTTTTCTAGTAATTTGGATATTTTGTTGAAATTTCTGAATTCCAATGTGCTTATAACATTGTCAGATCATTTTTATTCTCTGCTGCATCAGTAGTTATGACCCTTTTAATTCTTAATATTGATATTTGTGCCTCTGCTTTCAGTATTACTCCCTTTTATTTCAAAGCCCGCATAATCACCAAAATAATGTTATTCAAACATGGAACTAATAGTATAATTACCTTCCACATTAACAAATCATAAAAGGACTTTTAAGGCCCTTTATGATGTACCCCCAGCTAGTTAGTTTGAAACGGTCTTCCTCCTCTTTGAGATTCAGTCACACTGGACTAATGTAGTTCTGATATATTCTGGACTTCTGTAGCACAATGTCTTTGTGACCTTTGGTTACCCTTTCTTGTACATCTTCATCCATTGAAATACTTCTTGTTTCTTAAGGCTCATATCAAATTCTGTCCATGAATTTCTCTTTTTTCTGCAAAACAGAATACAAATTTTCTTCTGATTCTGGCAAAATATTCCCTCAAACTTCTCCACAGCAAGTATCATGTTGTTTATACTTAATGAGTTGCTTATGTGTCTGCAGACTCCTGTAGGCTGTGAGCCTGTGGCTCATGCTAAGTGAAATAAGCTTGTCCCAAAAAAACCAAAGGCTGAATGTTCTCACTGATATGAGGATGCTAACACACAATAAAGATGGAGGAAAGAACAGAAGTACACTGGGTTAAACAAAGGGGAACGAGGGAAGGGAGAAGGGATGGGAATAGGAAAGACAGTGGAATGAATCAGACATCACTTTCCTATGTTCATATATGAATACAGAACAGTGAAACTCCACATCATGTACAACCACAAGAATGAGATCCTACTTAGAATAGGTTAGACTCCATGTATGTATGATATGCCAAAACACACCCTACTGTCATGTATATCTATGAACAAAAAATTTTTAAAAAGACCCTGTCCTCTCTATGGTAACATTCTAAACACCTAGCAGAGGTCTACTCAAAATCTGTTATAGTCAATAGAAATGAATAAAACTGAGTGGAATTTGACAAGCATTCTTTCTGGAGTAACATGAAGAGATCCTTACCTCTCTTAAAAGTCCTCCTTTGATAACTGGCTAAAGTCAGAAAGTCTACCATTTGAGCTGCATTCATTTATCTTAATGGTTTCTTCTTTGTTAAAAATACTAACTGGTCTAGCAAAGTAGAAGAGTTGTTACTGGGCATTGACACCCAACTCCATAGTTTTCCCTACCCTCTAAAGTGCAAGTGGATTTACGAGATCTTTTTGTGAGAATAGATATACTGATGGGACCTGAACAAGGAACATCTCTAAGGGGGCAAAAATGATGCAGAAAGTGATAGTTAGATATACTCACAGTGGTTAACTTTTATTTAGTATCTGCTGTATTCTAAGTGTGGTCCTAATTAATACGTATTCTTTATAACAGCTCCAAGAGTTTGGTACTACTAATCATCTCTAGTTGTACAGAAGAGAAAACTGAGGTTCGGAGAGGTTAAGACATTTATCTTAGAGCACTCAACTAGTTAATGCATAGTGAGATTCAGAAGAAGTTCTGGAGGCCTCTGATCTACTACCCTACTCAGGTTATCTGTTATTTATTACCCCATGTCCAAACCCCAGCTATTTATTAAGCACCTTTTTTTAATGAGTAGCTTTGCTTGGCTCCATACTATCATGTTCACTTTTTCAGATACTTTAGTGGTCAAAGTGACTTCCTGTTTGCTGACTGCTCTTGGGAGCTGCTGGAAAGAGGCCAAGAATGTGTGAAATTTCTTGGGCTGCTTCCAGTACCCACAGCAGCTCTTTCTGTTCCCTGAGTGAGGACTTTTGGGTTTTGGAAGGACCTGAAACCTCTTTAAAAACAAAGTCTCTTCTTTGTCATGTCATTCCAACTGTATCTGTAGACTTTTCCTGAAACCTGATCACACCAACATCCAACTTTTGGAAGCACCAACTTCCTTGTTGAAAGGAAAGAGAGACAACTGTCTCCATGGAAGCTGGGAATAAGGGTGGCCTCAGGAAATAGTTTAGAGAGCCAACCAAAGAGCACAAGTGTTTGGAGACTGAATATATTTGTGGACAGTTCTAGTTCTGTTTTCCAGGCAGTCTTTGGCTGGCCCCTGAGAGTCCACATTTTTCGTATTCTCACTCCCCCAATCCATAAAGCTGTTTTAGGGCTGCCGGGTCTATAGTATTATAGGTCATCTGGTCCAAACCCCTCATTGTGAAGATTAGGAGCAGGTAGCCCAGAGAGACGGCATGTCTCACCCAGGGTCACATAGCACAGTGGGGACAGTGGGGGTCAAGCCTACATTAAGACTTAGGAGTTTTTTTTTTTTTTTTTTTTTTTTTGGTATTGGAAATTGAACCCAGGGGCACTTAGCCACTGAGCCATATCCCCAGCCCTTTTCATTTTTTATTTTGAGACAGAGTCCCAGTAAGTTGCTTAGGGCCTCACTAACTTGCTGAGGTTGACCTTGAACTTGGGATCCTCCTGTCTCAGCCTTCAGAGCCCCTGGGATTACAGGCATGTGCCACTGTACCCTGCAAGACTCGGGAGTTTTGATGGAATGTCTCAGACTGGGAGACTTTCTTTGGCTCTCAGTGAAGATTATGCTATTAGTTATTTTTTCTAGGGAACATGATCTTTATTTTCAGTTAGACTTTAAGTACCTTGAAGACTGAGAGTATATTTTATAATTGATTTTGGACTCCTTACCATGCCTTGCATATACTTGGCCCTTAATGAGAGTTTGTTATCTTATTTGGTTCAGCCTCCTCTTCTGAACCTTATTCCACAGGACTCCTAGTGTCTCTGGCTTTGCCCTCGGTATAATGCAACCTTCCACTGTATGCATCTCCTCTACATGGAGGGAGAGCTTTGACAGCCAGGCCCTCTACTAGCTCCAGTGACCTGAAGTCCATTCTAAACTCTGTTTCTAATTAATGCACAGTTTTATTATTTTATTTCTTGGTACTGGGGATTGAACTCAGATGCACTTTATCTCTGAGCTACATTCTCCAGCCCATTTTATTTTCCAGTTGTTTTTTACTATTTGAAAAAGTGTCTTGCTACTTTCTTAGGGCCTCACTAAGCTGCTGAGGCTAGCCTCAAACTTGGGATCCTTCTGCCTCAGCCTCCTGTGTCGCTGGGATTACAGTCATGGGCCACCATACCTGACTGATTCATGCAGATTTTTAATAATGCTTTTACATCACATACATATGTTTTGTAGAGTGTTTTCCATTTAACTTTAAAGCTGTAAGGCAATTTTTCATGCAGTATCATCAAGAAAGGTGCATAGCTATGTCTACCTTGTCTATAAGATACAGAATAATTGGGTTATGGAGCTTGGATTTCTGGTTCCTTCCCCAGCTTTAAGAAAGGAAGCCTCTCTTGGGATATCAATCTGTAATTGAAACAAATCAACAGGCACTGGGAGGTGGGGGGGCTGCATGAAGAACAGATGATACCTGCTGAATAGTGTGTCAGATATGCTAGTCTTTTCTTCACATTCCTATACTGGCGCTATCCCTGACATCCTATACCAAAAAAAATTACCTTGGTCAAGTCACTTCATATTTCCTAGTCTCATTCTCCTCAGCTCTTGATAGAGATAATAACCTTTGCCATGATATGCTGGGAGAACCCAATGAGGTGATATCTATCAAAATACTTGGAAATGGTGTATGTAGTTCTCTGAACAGTAACAGTACATTTTTTATTATTAGAGAGGTTATAAAATAATAAAACATAGTTGTAGGAGATGCTGTAAGAGCAGAGATACTATTATATTCTTGTGCATGTCCCCTAAGCTCTTGGTGCTAGCTGACACATGCATCCATGGAAAGCCAGCCTGCTGGAGCCTCTGGCACTGCCTGCAGTCTAAGGGAATAAATTGTCCTGCCCTAGAAGAGGAGTTTGAAAGGTAACTCTAATGCCTCTATTGTGGTTTCTGGGCTACACCTTCCTTTAGTATCTAAACAGGCCAGCAAATACTACAGAAGTTCAGAGTCCTGTTTAATACCTCTCAGAATCCACCCCTGCTTGGTGAAAGGTGGGATTTAGCTGTAGGGTCAGTTCCAGCTGCTACTCACTTCTCCACTGTCCCCTCGCTCTCTTAGCAATAGCATATGCTTAAAAGCACATACAAGCATCTCCAAAGGCAGCTTCCAAGGAAGAGATGCCTGAAAGTCCTGAGAACAGGCAGTAAGCTTGAATTGGCAAGAGAAAGTTCTGAAGGTAAGAAATCATACAGCTATGAAAGCGGGTATAATTGTGACAACAGCTATCCTTAGTCCATCAGAGCCATCTCTTCTACCTGGTGTGCTGCACAAAGCTGGCTGGCCCATTAATTTTACATCTCTTTTCATCGGGATGACTCTGCTTGCAGTGGGTTCAGGTAAATAGTGCTCCACAGGTGTTTGCAGCATGCCCCAGTGCTCATCCCTGGAAGAATGATGCCTCCTTCTTGATTATTCTAGTCCCTGCGGATCATTCCATGCTTGTGGTTGTTCCATTTTTAGTCTGTGCAAGAGCTGTAAAACAGATTTTGTTATAGGAAGATTTGAGATGTGTTCTACTGCTACAGATATGGCTTTATCAAGTATTATTGCCTTATCCTAAGATGAGTAACTCATCTTAGGGGAGAAAACTAAATCCATCTTGTTAATTTTCAGCGGTTATCTCCACTGAACAGTGGGAGAAATTGTGCAAATTGATCTGAGTAGGTTAAACATAAATACGCAATGCCAAGGATTAGTTTCTCTGGTGGGGCTTTTGGGTTTCTTGGAATGTCTAAGAACATGGTGGAGAGTTAATCAGGGATCTCTCTTTGCTCTGTGCCTTCCAGCTATATTTGCAAGATTTTATTGAGTAAATATTAGCTTTTGAATAGACATATGTCATTGCTGAGTAGCTTTTTCTGTTAGTTCCAATCCTGGGAGGCAGGTACCTTTGGTGTTTGACCACTGGAGCAGCACAAAGCTCCGGCTAGGAACCAAAAACCCAGAAAAGCAGTGGCCACAGGCAAGTGGAAGCAATTACAGATGTGATCACAGTAAGGACTGTTATTTGAACTGCCTGGCTTCTGCCTGTGCATCCCACTCCTATACTCTTTTCTGAAGAAAAAGCAGTCTGGAGGAATGTGTTGATGAGGTTATAAAATTTGAGGTTTGAGAATGTTATAAAGGGCACAATTATACCAGAATTTGACTGAATGAAGCACAGAGTAGGACTGCATGATCAAAAGTTATGTCATTAGTGATAACCCTTTCAGGGAGCAAAAGCCTTCAAAGTGTAAGAGAAGTGTGAGCCAGGGCTATTTACTGCTTCTGATACTTGGGTGCCATTCAGTGATTGAGCACAGATGGAATAGAAGAGAAGGAAAAGTGTATCTATTAGCCATCCTCCTCTCCCTTCCCAGGCTCTTGCCCAATTTTAGGCAGATTTTCAACCGTGCCTCTCTGAGTATGGCAACAAATAGCCTCCTAGCTGTTTTCCAGTTTCCCATACCTCCTTCTCTGGATCCTTCCTCTTCTAGCACTTTCCATAATGCAGTGCAATATACATCTTTCTAAGACCCAGTCCATCACTTAGTCCTGGACTCAGACTCCAAAAGCTAAGAAACAGAGTCTCCCCTCCTTACTTTCTTGGCCACAGGCTTCCCAACCAATCTAAAGCCTGTATCCGTTTATCCCCTTTCATATGAGCTCATATTCAGGCAAATTTGCAGAACACACCTGAAGTTATATGCCTCTTCTACAACTGTCACCTATTTCTGCTTCTCTCAATTTCACCAGTCATTCATCAATATCATGTATTTTATTAAGCTTTCCTTGATACTTTATCCCCAATTGGAATGGTGTTCTTCCTCTGAACTCACATAGGCTGGTGATTGAATTTCTCTCTTGGCTTCGGTTCAAGTGCTTGTGACTTTTCTGCCCCTCACCCCGCAGTAGACAGTGAGCTCCTTGAAGGCCAGGACCTGTGCCAGATTCATCATCACATTCTGCTTTGGGGCCTTAACAGAGCCCTTGGTAAATATTTTCATGACCCCACCTGCCACACTGGCTAAAAGCTTGCAAAACCCTTGAGAGTCTGTAGGAGGGGAGGAAAACATATTGCTTCCTTTCTTAGGACTTAAGTTTTCTGGTCTAATAATCTGGGAGGAGGTGTTGCAATGTTGGCTTTTAAAGTTTTGAGGTCCTGGGTAGCTCCAGGATTCTATGACCCAACTTTCCAAGAAGGGTTTGTACGACTATAATTTCTGCTTGGAAAACCAAATCATTTCCTCTGCATCATGGGCTTGGGCTTGTGCTACTTTGATTGTTGGATATGGGCAGAGACCAAGGGATAAACTGTCTGTTTTTTTTTTTAATTTTTTGCCCTCAGAGACCCCAGATCTCCTAATATTTCCAGAGCCTCTCTAATTTTTGACCCTGAAAACCAAGGCAGTATAATCATTGTGAATCTGCCTGGCACAGTTGTCATGCACGTTTAACTTTGGGTACAGTGCTTGGTACATAATTAGAACTCAATGAAGCTTTGCTATTTTTTATATCATTAATAGTTACTTTCCAGTAAAACAGACCTGACTTCACATATTAGTTTTGTCACATATTTGTGGTATGATTATTGATACCAGTTTCTTATCTATGGGAACCTTCTCTATGGACTTATACAGCAGATACATTGCTAATATCATATAAATTATTTCATGTAAAACTGCTTACTGTGATCATGGTATGTGACACATAATAGCCCAATACTTAGCCATTATTATTATTATTATTATTAGTGTTATTAAGTGAATTATTGGATTACAGGAAGTTAATAAAGTTATTCAAAAGTCAACTTAAAATGCCTACTATACATGAGAGCCATAAAAAGCACTGTCATAATAATAATATTAAAGGCAATTTTTCTATTACCTGTCACTAACATTTATTGAACACTCTCTCTGCTGTAGGCAATTGAAGAGCTCTCCACATATTATTTCATTAGATCCTTAAGAACAAGTGTACTAAATGAATATTATCATTATCCTTAGTTTATAAACAAAGAGAGCATGCCCTAGAGAAGTTGAGGAGATTGCATGATGGTTCTTCAGGATTTGAGCACAGATGAAGAAACTGAGTCAGACAAAACTTACCAGTGGCAGAGGCAAAATTTGAGTACATGTCTTTTGTCACTAAAACTAATCAATTCCATCAGCTCACAACCATCACATGGAATGAGTAATGTGGACATCTACATGGACATGAACAGGGCATCAAAAGCACTTTTTCACTGCTTCATGAGAGTTCAGGTGGGTATTAGATGTAGACATAGTGACAAGGAAGTCTAAATGTTTAAAGATCTTATAACAGTAGTACTATTTTTGATTCAATTCAACTATTTTAAAGAGCTATAGTCTAGAGGCTTTCAACTGATTTATTTTGAAATAAATTATATTGCACTGTCAGAGTGTATGAGCCACTTGCTGCCCTGTGTGCTATGACTCCCCTGGGGTGCTTCAGCCACTTATCTTGAAGCTGCTCCATGGTCTTGTTCCTCCATAGTGCCACGCGTGCACGTGAATACATACACATACACAGAATGGAATTTCCATTGGGGTTTTATCATAACCTGGCCAATCCCTGTCTTGGTCTGTTCAGGCTGCTCTAATGAAGTACCACATAGTGGGTGGGCAGCTTGTAAACAACAGAACCTTATATCTCACATTTCAAGAGGCTAGGAAGTTCAAGATCAAGATCCAGGTGGGATGGCACATAGATGGTTCCTTCTCATTGTATCCTCACATGGCAATAGGGATGAGGGAATCTGATGTGTCTTTTTTTATGAGGGTGCTAATCCCCTTCATGAGGGCAGAGCTTTCATGACCTAGTAACTTTGCAGAGTACCCACCTCCAAATGCTGTCACCTTAGGGACTAGGATTTCAATATATGAGTTTTGGGGAGACACAAACATTCAGACCACAGCACCACCATGGGTATATTTTCTCCAAACATGTGTCATTGTAAGAAAGATATTTGTAAAAATCATAGCAGTTGTTCAGCCTTCTAATTTTATGTTTAGATTGCCGAGTCTGATAGGGCACATATTATTGACATTTCCTTTGAAGTTCGGTATAGTGACCAAATTTATTATCAGGATTTTTCTTTAGGGGAGTGGGGGGAGTGTTTTGTGTCAGTAATGCTGACTGAATCATACTGTAGCTGATTTTGTTAAATCTGCCTAGGAAAACTTTGTAGGTTATTTCCTTGCATTAACATCCCCACCATCAAATTAACTTTAGCTCTAAATTTATGTGCATTGACCAGGATATATTAACAAATAGGTCTCCCCATCTCTATTTCCTGCCCAAGTTACTACTTGGTATGTCATCATTGGCTCTCTGCTAGGTTGGTGATCAGGGTTGGGATTTTTTTTTTTTTTTTTTTTTTTTTTTGTGTGTGTGTGTGTGTGTGTGTTAGGGAGTAAACCTCTGAAGGCTGGCATGTGGATTCAAATCAGATCATTCCTTCTGAATGTATCTGAATATTCACAATGCCAGAGCTTCCCAGGTTGTATTGAAAACTTGCCATTTTACAGAAATGGCACACTTCAACTCAGACTACAAATGGCTATATGGAGATGTTACAAAAGTGCAAATTTATACCATGTAACTTAACAAGATGTTCCAGAAACTCCTTGCAGCCCTCCTCATGCCAATGCTCCTTTAATTTCAAAGAGCAGGTCACTAGCAACCATATAGTCCAACTGTGGAGTAAACACATTCAAGAGCCATTTGATCGTATGCCTTCTCAGAAATTAATGTGTACAAAGCACAAGTAAGGTATACTTTTCTTGGCTGTGAATGGAAAGATTTTGTCCCTCAAATAAATGATCTAACTGGTTATGGAGTCAAGGCAGTGTAAGAACTGCAGATACAGAAACTGCTGTGTTAATGACAGTATTTTCGAGACCCAGGTGCAACCCCAATCTTCAGCTTTCCCAGGGATAAAGTGGTAGATACAAGAAGGTGTGGAGTATTACTAAGTTAATCCACAATTCATCACGTCCTTCTCACAACGGAATTAGCTGTATCAAACAAGGATAAATTTGTTCATTGCAAGTACCAAAACATATGGTTAATGCACAGTATATAAAAAAATTGAGTGCAGAAAGTAAGTCCTGGATAATGACAGGAAACATATGATCAAACATTAAATATTTAAAAATAATTTTAAAGAGTCCCAGAAAATTAAATGAAGACAAGATGAGTTACACGTTATTGTGAAAAGAACACTGTACAAGCACACTTAAATTCTAAATCTGGTTTTGTAATTTCCTTATGTGTTCAAGTCTTCTCTGACCTCAGTTTTCTGTTCTGTAAAACAAAGTAGCAAAACTGTCTTTTAGTTCTAATATCCTGTAAGTATTATGTCATAATGAAAACTGCACAACAGTTAATATACATTTATTTCCTCCAAACAAAATGAAAAGACTTCTTTAAAATTTTGATCTATTTGTGGAGAATATTTACATGTTGGACACACAAAAACCAAAAAGGCAATGTTTTTACACCCATAATAAAGTTACCTGCACTCAGTGTCCATAGCTTAATTTTTATTTTTTCTTTGAGGCAAAATTCACACAACATGTAATTAACCATTTTTAAATATGCAGATTCAGTAGTATTTAGTATGTTCACAATGCTGTGCAACATTAGCTCTGTCTTGTTCCAAAATATTTTCATCCTGCCAAGATGAAATCATATTTTTTATTGGATTTTGCTTCTTTTGCTGCTCTTTGAGTTCTTTATACATTCTGGATATAAATCCTTTGTCAGATGAATAACTGGCAAAAAATTTGTCCCTTTCTGTAATTGTCTCTTCACTCTGTTGATTCCTTACTTTGCTGGGCAAAAGCTTTTTAGTTTGTGTAATCCCATTTGTCAATTATTGCTTTTGTCTCCTGAGTTATTATATTCCTATTCAGAGAATCATTGCCTCTGCCATTATCTTAGAGTGTTTATCTTTTTTATATATCTTTATTTCTTTTTATGTAGTGCTGAGGATCGAACCCAGTGCCTCACACATGCGAGGCTGGCACTCTACCACTGAGCTACAACCCCAGCCCGAGTGTTTATCTTGTGTTTTCTTCTAGTAGTTTCAAAGTTCAGGTATTTCATCCATTTTGAGTTGATTCTTGTACATAATCAGATAAAGGATCTAGGTTCAGTCTTCAGTATGTAGATATCTAGTTTTCCCAGGACCATTTGTTAACTAGACTCCCCTTTCTTCAAGGTATGTTTTTAGCACCTTTGCCAAGAAAGTTTTTGTAGATGTGTGGGTTTGTTTCTGAGTCCTATTTCATTCCTTTACATGTCTGTTTTTTATGCCAAGACCACGCTGTTTTTGTTCCTATGTCTCTGTAATTTGTTTTGAAATCAGGTATTGTGAAACCTCCAGCATCATTCTTTTTCCTCAGGATTGCTTTGTCTCTTTTGGGCCTTTTATGCTTCCATATGAATTTTAGGAATGTTTTTTCCTAAGTTTTTCAAGAATTTCATTGTTAATTTGATGGGATTACTTTGAATATGAAGATCACTTTTGGTCATATAGCCATTTAACAATATTAATTCTCTCAATTCATGAACATGGGAGATCTTTCCATCTAAAGTCTTCAATTTCTTACTTCAGGGTATTGTAATTTTCATAGTAGAGGTCTTTCACTTTCTTGGTTAGGGTCATTCCAGGATATTTAAAAAATATTTTTGTAGTTGGAGATGGACAGAATGCCTTTAATTTATTTATTTTTATGTGGTGCTAAGGATTGAACCCAGTGCTTCACACATGCTAGGCAAGTGTTCTGCCACTGAGCTACAACCCCAGCCCCAATCTACAGTATTTTTAGGCTATTGAGCATGGAATTGCTTTCCTGTTTTCTTTCTCAGTGAGTTCATTATTGGTATATTAAAAAAAAATACTGACTTGTGTATGTTGATTTTGTATTCTGCTACATTGCTGGATTTCTTTATCAGTTCTGAGAGGTTTCTGGTGGAGTTTTAGAGTTTTTAAAGTATAGAATCATATCATCTGCAAACAGGGTTAATTTGACTCATGTTTATAGCAGCACAGATCACAATAGCCAAGTTCTGGAATCAGCCTAGGTACTCATCACATAGATAAAGAGTTGGGTACAGTGGCACATGTGTGTAATCCCAGTGGCTGGGTAGACTGAGGCAGAAGGATTGCAAATTCAAAGCCAGCCTCAGAAACTTAGAGACCACCTAAGTAACATACAAAGATACTGCCTCAAAATTAAAAATGAAAAGGCCTAGTGATGTGGCTTACTGGTAAAGCAACCCTGGGCTCAATCCCTAGTACCTCAAACAAAACAAAACAAACAAAAGCAAAACCTAGATAAAGAAAATATGGTATATACACACTATGATGTATTATTCAGCTATAAAGAATTAAATCCTGTATTTTCAGGAAAACAGATGGAAATAAAGAAAATCACACGAAACAAAATAAACCAGACATAGAAAGACAAGTATCACATATTTACTTTCATATGTGAAAAAAAAATTACCTGAAAGTTAGAAGACGGACTATTATAGAATGGGAAGGGAAACTGGAGAGGGGGAAGAGTAGAGGTCAATAGAGCATAGAAGGGAAGGTGCATATGATCAAAGTATGAAAAATATATTTCCATACATATATATAAATATCACCATGAAACCAATTAATTTGTACAATTACTATGTTTTAATAATTATGATAAAAAGGAAATTCATTCACATTTGTAATTGCATACACATTTATGCAGTTACTCCACACTCCTCCCTTCCTGCAGAATGGCATAATTTTTAAAATGTACTTTCTGCTTTTGTCTCTTTGACAATGTAAATTTGAAGGACAGAAGTAGGTGCCTATCCTTTTTCAGTAAGCTCAAGGCTCACTGAAACTAGAGTATCAGCCTCTGAAAATAATTTTTAGCTCTTTTGAGAGAATTGATGATTTAGGGCTAGGGACCCTGTCTGTCATAACATCAAACAAATACAAGTTCATTGTTTACAACAAATCATAAAAACATAATTCAGCTAATTCCAAGGAAAAAGTAAAGATTATCAAAATTTCTGTTATCCTGAGAGAATCACCAGTTAGTGTAATGTCTTTGGGAATTTTCTATGCATTTTAACATAATTTAATATGTTTTCAAAATTGAGGTCATGTGGTATTTGCTTGTAAAACATGTTGGTTAAAATTAATACAAGATAAGTTTATAAAGTACAAAATGGAATATCTTTTCCCAAACCTTATTTTTTTCAAATATATGTTTTGAACATTGGATTCAGTTATTTTTTAACTTTATTTTATTTATTTATATGTGGTGCTGAGGATCGAACCCAGGGTCTTGCACATGCAAGGCGAGCACTCTACCGCTGAGCTATAACCCCAGCCTTAGATTCAGCTATTTTGCAAACACACTTTGTTGGCTCTTTTTATTTCACCAGCATTTCTGTATTCATTATTTTATTTAATACTACTAGTGTCTAATAGCTAGTACTTATTATACACTCATGCATAATAAATGTATTATGTATCAGTTACTGTACTATGTACTTTAGATAAAAGTATCTTATTCAGCCCTAGTTTAATGAATTATTATCTTTATTTTAGAAATGGAGAGAATATAGAGGCTCAGAACAATTATGTAAATTGCCCAAAGTGTAATAAATGGAAGAGACAAAATTTTACTTTGCTCTTTTGAACTTAAAATTTATGATGCTTTCTAGTATATAATAAATCCTCTTGAAATTACGATATTCCAAGGCTACTCACGGATGAGGGATTTAAATTCCACACCATTTTGGAAAAATATAATAATAAGGAATCAACATGGTGTTCATAGACTGGGCCCCTTTCTTTCCCCATCCAGGATGGCTTCCTCTAGGATGCCTGCCTGTGGCTAAATTCTGAGGAACTGTGTGCTGCCTGCCATCTTGGATTCTTTCCCAAAGTAGAACAAGAGTGGCTGGCCTGACATGACCAGGTGTGATTTATGGAAGTTCAAAAGGTGCCAGGAGCAGAGATTGGGAGAAGTTGCATTTGCACTGTGAATTAGGTTCTGGGGCCAAGTGCTCAAATGAATTCATCATTAAAGAGCCAGTAAAATTTATTAAAGGACAAATTGGCTTTACTTCATTGGAATGTTTCATTCTGTGCTAAGGAACAAATGACAGTTTGTGCTGATCATTTTCCAGGAAAAAGAAACTGTAAAATGAGACGTAACCTTATCATTAGTTTCCCAAGGACAGTATCTTCCTAGGAATAAGGTGGAGGCTATGAGGAAGCAGCTAAGCTTCCATTCAGAGACTGAAATAATTTTGGCACTGGGAGTCTGTGACTGTTTTCAAGGACATCTGCTAAATCCCTAAACTGTGTCCTGGTTGGCCTTAATATTTGGTGGCTCCACTGACCCAGATTACAGAGCCAAACTGGTGACTGCAATGATTATGGACTACAGAGGTCAGAACTGCAAAGATCCTTGGAGACCATGGAAGTTACCAACTCTCTTCATTGACTGGTAGGAAAACCAAGGCCCAGACAGGGAACAGGACTTGTCCAATGTGTCCACACTGGGACCTGAGAGAGTATTAAGAGATTAGTAGTCACATCTTCTTTCCTTAGTATAGTCATAATCACTTATGCCATGTAGAGCTAAATTATTTTGTCTTCATGATTTGTTCCTCCCTCCCTACCATCCTCCCTTCCCCTACTTTTCCTCCTTTTTCATTTTGTTCTTCTCCATTCTCATATTCATAATAACTTCTCTGTTATAGATCATGTGTGCTATTGAATTAATAAGTTGCTATTACATCAGTGATTTCATTGGATCCTTTTTTTTATCCTGGCCGCAGTGCCCAGAAACTTCATCTTCCCCTCAGATGGAAAGCGCAAGTCAACAGACACTCCCCACTGAGACTGACTTGCTTCTGGAGCACCATGTAGATGGTGTACAGAGCTTCAAATTTCCTCCCTGGGATCTCTCTGTAGGTGTTGAAGGTTGGAATTTTCTCAGGTGCATCCTCAGCCTCAGTGGTGAGAAAGGAAGGAAGTCCAGAAGCTTTCCTGTCACTGGATCCAGATCCTAAATAGAATTTTCCTTGATAAGCATGCTTCCTATATTCACTGGCCAGCCCTCCTATGTGGTTGAAATGTCAGTCACTGATGCTGTTTTTAGCCAAGGCCAGGTTATGTACAGGCGGCATCATTTATATGGATGCCCAGGGAATTCCTCCCTGAAGAGCATTACCTTTTAATATCCTAGCTTCCTGGTACACTGAGTTTCTCTCTAAAAGATGTGAGGGAGCGGGAGGGAAGGAAATCTAAGCATGAAAATGGGAATTTCACACACCATGAGAAGTTTGTTTTTCTTTCCTTCATGTATCTTTTCATTCATTCCGCTGACATTCATTGAGTGTATGATAATTGTCCAGCACTACTTTAGGCTCAGGGTGCAACATTATCCTTAAGGGATTTATATTCTAATGAGGGAGATAGTAACCAAATAGACAGATATTAAATTATTGAGTAATTGCTATGTCATGATGCCAGGAAAAGAAATAAACAAAGCAGTTATATTAATTTCCTATGACCACCATAACACACTACCACAAACCAAGTGGCTTAAAACAATGGAATTTTTTTTTTTTTGTCATAGGTCTGGAGGCTGGAAATCGGAAACTAAAGTGTCATTAGGACCACATTCCCTCTCAAGGCTCCAGGAAATCCTTTGTTGTCTATTCCAGGTTCTCATAGCTACTGGCATCCTTTACATTCCATGGTTTATACCTGGATCATTCCAGTCTCTTGCTCTATCTTCACATGGGCTTCTCTGTGTGTTTATCTTCTTCTCTTCTTATAAGGACACCAGTCATTGGATTTAGGGTGCATGCTTATCTAGTACAACCTCCTTTAATTTGATTCATCTTATTTTAAAAAATAAGATCATATTCTGAAGTTCTGGGTGAACATGAATTTTGGATTAGGGGTACGGTATTCAGTCCACTATAGCCATGGAAAGAGAAGAAAAGTGAAGTCTGCTCTTTTAGATAGAGTAACCAGGAAAGATCTTTCTGAGGAGTGAATATTTGAGGAGAGAATCAAGGGAAATGAGGTGACCAGCTATGAGAATACCTGGGGAAGAGTGTTCCAGACAGTGGGTATATGAAGTGCAGTGGTTATGAGACTGAATTGTGCATTGTGTGCTAGAAGAAGAACAAAAATATAGCATCTTCAACAAATGGTGCTGGGAAAACTGGAAATCCATATGCAACAAAATCAAACTGAATCCCCTCCTCTCGCCATGCATAAAAGTTAACTCAAAGTGGATCAAGGAGCTTGATATCAAATCAGAGACTCTGCGTCTGATAGAAGAAAAAGTTGGCTACGATCTACATACTGTGGGGTCGGGCTCCAAATTCCTCAATAGGACACCCATAGCACAAAAGTTAATAACTAGAATCAACAAATGGGACTTACTCAAACTAAAAAGTTTTTTCTCAGCAAAAGAAACAATAAGAGAGGTAAATAGGGAGCCTACATCATGGGAACAAATCTTTACTCCTCACACTTCAGATAGAGCCCTAATATCCAGAGTATACAAAGAACTCAAAAAATTAGACAACAAGAGAACAAACAACCCAATCAACAAATGGGCCAAGTACCTGAACAGACACTTCTCAGAGGAGGACATACAATCAATCAACAAGTACATGAAAAAATGCTCACCATCTCTAGCAGTCAGAGAAATGCAAATCAAAACCACCCTAAGATACCATCTCACTCCAGTAAGATTGGCAGCCATTCTGAAGTCAAACAACAACAAGTGCTGGCAAGGATGTGGGGAAAAGGGTACTCTTGTACATTGCTGGTGGGACTGCAAATTGGTGCGGCCAATTTGGAAAGCAGTATGGAGATTCCTGGGAAAGCTTGGAATGGAACCACCATTTGACCCAGCTATTGCCCTTCTCGGACTATTCCCTGAAGACCTTGAAAAAGCGTACTACAGGGATACTGCCATATCAATGTTCATAGCAGCACAATTCATAATAGCTAGACTGTGGAACCAACCCAGATGCCCTTCAATAGTTGAATGGATAAAAAAAAATGTGGCATTTATACACAATGGAGTATAACCAGCACTAAAAAATGACAAAATCATGGAATCTGCAGGGAAATGGATGGCATTAGAGCAGATTATGCTAAGTGAAGCTAGCCAATCCCTAAAAAACAAATGCCAAATGTCTTTGATATAATGAGAGCAACTAAGAACAGAGCAGGGAGGAAGAGCAGGAAGAAAAGATTAACATTAAACAGAGACATGAGGTGGGATGGAAAGGGAGAGAAAAGGGAAATTGCATGGAAATGGAAGGAGACCCTCATTGTTATACAAAATTACCTATAAGAGGTTGTGAGGGGAATGGGAAAAAAAAAACAAGGAGAGAAATGAATTACAGTAGATGGGGTAGAGAGAGAAGATGGGAGGGGAGGGAGGGGGGATAGTAGAGGATAGGAAAGGTAGCAGAATACAACAGTTACTAATAGGGCATTATGTAAAAATGTGGATGTGTAACCAATGTGATTCTGCAATCTGTATTTGGGGTAAAAAAGGGAGTTCATAACCCACTTGAATCTAATGTATGAAATATGATATGTCAAGAGCTTTGTAATGCTTTGAACAACCAATAAAAAAATTATCAGCACCATTGGAGTGCAGTGGGAAGGACCAGAGGAAAGTGATAGGAAATGAGGTCAGAGAAGCAGCCAGGGATCAGATGATACAGGTGCTTGAAGCTCATGGAAAATAATCTGTATTTTATTCCAGAGGCAGAGGGAAGACCTTGGAAATCTTTGAGCAGGAGATTGATATAATCTAACCTTAATTGAAAACAATCACTCAATAATGCATGAAAAATGATCTAGGGGAAAGAGTAGAAACCCGGAGCAAATTTGGAGATTATTATAGAAATCTATGTGGTAATAGTAGAGCTGATCAAAATGGTCAGATTAGAAAATAATCATTTGAAAACGGAGATGAAAGAATTTAATGAAAGGGCTGAGGTTGTGGCTCAGTGCTAGTGCCTAGCATGTGTGAGGCACTGGGTTCAATTCTCAGCACCACATATAAATAAATAAAATAAAGGTCCATTGACAACTAAAAATTATTTTTATAAAAAAAGAATTTAATGGAAGATATAGGAGAAAGAGAGAGAGAGAGAGAGAGAGAGAGAGAGAGAGAGAGAGAGAGAGAGAGAGAGATGAATCACGAATGGCTGCAAATCTTCCAGTCTAAGCAACACTGTGAATAGCTGTGTGGTTTATTGATACAGAGAACAATATATAAGATTGAAGGTAACAATATATAAGATTGAAGTTCAGGGCTGGGTTTGTGGCTCAGTGGTAGAGTGCTTGCCTAGCACATGTGAAGCCCTAGGTTTGATTCTCACCACTGCATATAAATAAAGGTCTATGAACAACTAAAAAAATATTAAAGTTCACAGGAGAAAAGGAGGGCTGCAGAATTTAAATTTGGAAGTCAGCAGTGAGAGGGGACTGGATGAGTTTATTACTGAATTAGATGGAAAAGTGATGAAGATCAAGCTTTGGATTCCAGGGCATTCCAGTATAAAAAGGCCAGTTGATAAGGAACGGATGCTGCTGATGATGGAAAATCAAGAGAGTGAGATATCCCACAAACAAAATATTTCAAGGGTGAAGGACTAATCAACCCCATGAATGTTGCTGAGTTGAGTCAAATAAAGAGAAATTTTTTCTCCCCAGTGTGAAAACAGGGAGGTTGCAGATGATGTTGACCAGAGAATTTCGAGTGGAGTAGTGAGAATGAAAGACTACTTGGTAGAATGTGGGAGTGTAGGCATTTCAAAATAGAGTGAGAAGCTATGAATTGGAGCAGTTAGTATGGATGGACCAAATCTTCCAAGGAGTTATTCTCTAAAGTGGAAGGGAATCATTAGTGTGGTAGCTGGAGGAAGGGAATGCATGGTTGAGGAATAGCTTTATTGTTTTAAGGGTGGGAATTATAGTATGCTGAGCATGGTACAGTGGTATGGACATGAGTGGGAATAATTACAAGAGCAAAGTCTTCGGAGTAACTAAGGAAGGATGGGAACTGATGTATTTTACAAATGGTGGTAAGTGTGCTAATGGGAAGGATGTGGGCTTTCTCTTCGAATTGCTTCCATATTCTCATTAAATGGAAAGCCTGGTCATGAGCTGAGAACAGGAAAGGGAAAGGATAATTTGAGGTGTGAGTACACAAGAGACAGAATGAAACAGTTCTCTAAGAAAGTAGATGGCAGACAGCACTGTGGGCCCCCAACAAGGCTTGAGGTCATGAGTTTAAAGGAGAACAGGCAGCATGGTTGTGTACTTTTCCAGCCACAGTAAGCTTCCTGAGAGCAGGCATGGAGTCATTGGAGTTGGAATTAATCTGAACTGGAGTTTTGTCAGCATACGTGTATGATAAAGGAGGAGCATGGAAATTGAGGGTGTATGCAGACCTCTTCCAGGATTCATCTCCTTCAACTTCCTTAATGATTCCTCCTTATTTTTTGTGCTCTGTTTCATTTTATGATTTTGCAGATAATATTTCAAAATAGGTATAAGAGTAGGTCCTCCCTAGCTATAAACAGGTATAGGGAGGGGGGAGAGAGAGGAAATGGCAAAGCCCCAGAGGAACCATGTGCATGTTAGCAAGAGAGATGGGCATTGAGCTTGTAGAATATTTAATATTAAAAACTTAGTAGCAGGTATTTTGAGGAAAACTCACTATAAGTCTGTTTTTAAAAAATTTTTTGCAGTTGAAGTATGTCTATTTTGGTTAGTGTAAAAGCTTTACTGGTCTTTTGATGTTGATGATGATGATAATGATAATAGCACCAACCAAACATTTATTGAGTACTTACCGTAAAGAAGGCACTTCACTTAGTGTTTGAGATATATTAACTCATTTAATCCTCATGACAGTAATAGGGATTCAATACTATTACTCTCATTTTTAGATGAAGCCAGACAATTAATCCAATA
Organism: Marmota monax; assembly: GCF_021218885.2. NCBI lineage: Eukaryota > Metazoa > Chordata > Mammalia > Rodentia > Sciuridae > Marmota > Marmota monax. Next base: position 2,188,503 of record NW_026695225.1, on the reverse strand, counting down.
TGACATAGCTAATAATCTGCAGATCTAGGTTTTAAACCCAGAACTTTATGATTAACAGTCCACATTCCTAACCATTCCAGAATTACCTTTCAGTTCCTAAGATTTCATTTGCTAAAGTTGGTGCACTCATTCATCTCTTTGTCCACTCTCTTGAACTCTCCCAATGCCCCCTTTGTGCTAACTGAACATGTTAGTTGCTGGTTGGGGTGAAGGTATGCGTGGTGTTCAGCTGCAAGTCCTCCATCCATTTTGTGCATAGAAAATCTATAAGAGGCTAGACGGAGAACAATCTTTATTCTGAAGACTTGTGTTCTAGGGTTTAGTGTATATTCTGATGCCTCCTCATGTCTGAGACTTGGTTGAATCTTCTTGCTTTGCTGGTTCCATTGATAATAGGCTACCATCTTTCTGTTCCATGCTATCATTTGGCCCCCACATCCCCATTCTTTTCTGTAAGTTTTGAACTCAGTCTGAGGTCTGCTCACTTCACCAGGCTTGGCATGACAAATTGCCTTTTTATCATACTTAATGCCAGTGTGTAAAATAGGATATACTTTCTGCTCATATACTGCCACTCTCTCCTATATCTATCCAGATTCAGGAGACCTATTTCATCAACATAAAACCCATAGAAGCAACGCATGCTGGGAATCGGTCCTCCATATCAAAGCTGATCAGGATGGATTGGCGAATTTTGTAGATTGCATCTGTCCTAAGCAGCAAATTAGCTATGCTTGACTTCAGCTACTACATTTTTCCTGCTGTGAGCTTGCTCTACCCTTATATGAAATGTATTTTGTAACAGTGCAGAAGAAATACACAAGATTGATTAAAGTTGGCAGAATTTGTGCATACTTCTGTAGTTATTATTGTAGTAGCTGCTTTAAAAGACAAAAAAAAATCCTTTAGCCAATTTTACTCCTCTATAAGGTTTCATTGAAACTTTAGTGGACATATTTATGTGTAAATCGGATCAACTTCTGATGATAGTCCCTTATTGTTAGTGTTTTGATGTTCTGTTTGCCTGAGCAGATTGATTTGCCATTATGGGAAAATGTTTGAACTGAAAAAGTCCTCTGAACTTTGTTCACTAATCTTATCAAAGAAAATAGAAGCAGAACATGTAGACAGAAACCTGCAAATTAAATTTACTTTTCCAATTCCAATGTATTTGATCTGCATTTATTATGGAACTGGGACAATTGTTGCTTCTTGGTTCTGCAATAACATTGATGTTTAGACTATTTCCCAATGTTTTTATAAATTCAGTGGGGAAAAGTATTGGACAGTTTAGCTGTGAATAATATCTATTCTTTAATATTAAGTTTAGGATATTGTATAGATTGTGTCATTGTCCTTATGGTCCCATCTCTGGAAATGGCAGAACTATCCTTGCTATACATAGTGACTGTTAGGACAAGCTAATGGCAGAACGACAGAAGAAGTGTTAGCACACTTTCAGAGAAGACTCACATCCATCTGAGGGTCCAGTTACTTTTGCTTCACTCACAGGAATGGGTTGTTTCAAATAGCTTTATTCAAATTTGAATAATTTTGCTAATAGCCTGTACAGTCTGCCTGAAAGTGTGCATGTGCTCTCTCCCTCTCTCATTTTGATTATTCCCTAAATCACTATTAACTAGGAAATTGAATCAGAATCACTGTGAAAACTAAAGAAACAAACAAAAATCCCACAGGCTTAAGCCCTGATGCTAGAGATGCTGACTGAATATCTCAAGTAGATGGAAGACAGTGGCTAAAAGGAGGTAAGAAGGACTTTGGTCTGAATTCTTATTTTATCACTTGCTATTCATGTGCTTTTGGGAAAGTCATTTATTCTCCCCAAATTTCCTTACTTTCTTCATTTGTCTACTGGGAAACCTGTGCTTCTATAGGGTTTGGGAAAGAGTGAATGAGATAATGCATAGTGGCCATTACCTAGCTAAAAAAATTAAAAAAAACAACTTATTTTTGGAACCATGGATTTAACCCAGAGGTGCTTAACCACTGAGCAACACCCCCAGCCCTTTTTATTTTTTATTTTGAGACAGGGCCTTGCTAGTTGCTGAGGCTGGCATTGAACTTGCGATACTCCTGCCTTAGCCTCCTGAACTGCTGTGATTACCGGCATGCACCACCACCGTGCCCAACAAGAATAACTACTCTTAAGAGGTTCTTATTCCATTTTTTATTTTATTTTTTATCAATATGTATTAATTTTACATATTAATGGGGTGCACTGTAGTATTTCAGCACATGCACACAATGTGCATTGATCATTTCAGGGTAATTATCATTTTTCTCTCCATAACACTTCTTCATGTTTGGAGACTTCAAACTCCTTCCTCCAAGATTTTCATAAAATACATAATAGGTTATTGTGACCTATAGACACCCTACTGTTTTGTGGGACACTTTGACTGATTGCTTCTATCCATATTTTGGTACCAATTATCTAATGTTCTTTTATTTGCCCTCATTCCCCAACCCTTCTATTATTCACTACTGTACATTCAGGCTGACATTTTTGTAGCTTCCACCTATGGAAGAGAACATGTGGTACCTGTATTTTTGTTAAAAGATGAATATATGAGGCACCAATCTCAAGTCTATGTTCAGTGGCTACTTCAGAGTCCATTCTATGCTACCACCTCATAAAAGTATGTTTGTGCGTGTGTGTGTATTAGATGTTTATTTGGTGTCTGGCACCGTGTTAGGGACTGGGGACATAGAGATCATGAAATAGGGTTCCTAAACCTTTAAATGGCGTTGCCTCTGCTACATAATGAAGCAACACAGTATTTCCAAATGTACTGTAATAAAAATTCCTATGTAATTCTAAGGTTGGTTTTATTTTACTAAACCTACATTTCTTCAAATAGAATTTTTGGTAAACTAATCAGTAACAACCACTCCATTGGCAACCTTTAGTTACATTCCAGTGGCTTTAAAAATGGAGATATTCTGCAATCTGTATTTGGGGTAAAATTGGGAGTTCATAACCAACTTGAATCTAATGTATGAAATATGATATGTCAAGAGCTTTATAATGTTTTGAACAACCAATAAAAAAATAAATTAAAAAAAATGGAGATATATTTTATTAAGGCTCAACCAGCATTTATTGACTACTACAAGGGATCTGTTAAGTGGGAGGTTAGAGCCCACTAGAAAGTGGTGATGTCAATGTTGAATCAACACGAATTAAAGCTATGCCTTCCACACCAGTCAGCCCCCACAATTTCCTGTCATTTTGTAGAACAATGAAATGATCCCAAATGCAGTTTGGGTGCAGTGATACAGGAAAGCATGTTCTGTAGTTCCTTAAATCTCCCCCTTCAGCTGGGCATGGTGACACACACTTGTAATCCCAGCAGTTTGAGAGGCTGAGGCAGGAGTATTGCAAGTTCAAAGACAGCTTCAGCAACTTAACAAGACCCTATCTCTAGATGAAATAAGTAATAAAGGGCTGAGACATGGCTCAGGGGTTGAGGCCCCTGAGTTCAATACCTGATACCAACAACAACAAAACTAAACTAAAAAACATAGCCTCCCTCTTCAAATCTGAACATTTCAGAAAGAACACTTTCTTCTCTTCTTTGTCATTAAATAAATGCACCTATGCTATGTGCTGCTTTGTTTGTGAGGCTCTAGTGGGAGGTAGGCTTAATTTCCTCTGATACTTTTAGACAAATCTCAGAGGCATAGTTTGTCACATGTGCCAAGTTGCCTCACCCCTCAAGCTATTGAGATCCTCCAAAGTTTCAAAAAGATCAGAGGATCATAAAATGGGGCACTGATTTTAAAAAATGGAACTTTTCCTTTTCCTCAATTCCCAAGTGAGAGTCAGATTCCATCCTCAGTTAAGTGATCATAACCTAGAAATATTATGATAGCATGGAGCTGCATGTTATTCAGATTTCTTTTTAATGTTCTATTTCACTCATCAATGAGATGATAGAGAAGAAAACATCAGAACACTAAAATAAAAAAGTTACCACTCAATAATGTTGATTATTTAAGGCAAATTAATCTCTGTATTTATAGAATTTTCTGTGTTTCCTCCCCTCTTTTTACTTTTTCTTTTTAGGATCTAGTGAACGTGAAAGTTAAATACTGCAAAAGTAAATAGCCAGGTATCCAAATGAGTGGAAATTGCACTTCTATACCAGCTTATTTATTCCAGTGATTGCACTGATTGTATTTGACCATATGATGATTAGGCCACATTCAGGTCACAAATTTCCATTTTACACTTTTTGGGTTTTCTAATCCAGAATGCACTAATGGCCTACAGAGTGCTTCAGTGTTAGGTGACCAGAGAAGCCATTTATGTGATGTTTTTGCTAATGGGGAATTTTCAATGTAAGGGAAGCCTATCTGCACGCATGAAGCTCTAAATGGCCAGCAAAGGGCATTGGTAGAATCATCAGAGAGCACCTTTTCTTATGGCTAATGTTGGATGATTATTATTGATTCAAGCTATATAAATAAAGGTACCTGGAGAAATACACATACACATAATTTGCCATCAGGTTTGATGTGGATAATTTAATGTAAAGGTATATACAGGTTTAAAAACCAAATTACCCATTCCAAACTAAGGGAAAATGGAAAACTAGGTAGGAAAACGGAGGCAGATTTAACCTGTGGACAAATTAAGAACCTCTCTTTTCTCCTCCAGTTCCCTCTTCCATCTAATTATTTGAGTGCCTCAGCCCACTTTCAATGAAGTGAAGAGAGTGGACTCATAAGAGCATGGACTCTGAGTTATGGATATGGCAAACATTCATTACCTTCCCCATGATAGGCTTATGGGCATTTTGAAAGAGGACTCCATGGGAATGACCATCTTTATTAGAAGGAACTCGACCAGGGGTGGTGGCATTTTAGGTATTTGCAGAAATCTGCTTTTACCGCCTGTGAGGATGGATTTCCTGGACAAGGAACGCTTGCTAATGTGTATTTAGATGGAAGTGGGAATAGCCCCCCACTGAGCTACCAGTAATATCAGGAAGCACTTGTTGAGAGGAGCCCACTGGCCAGACAGGGAACAGAGGAACAGAGGAGTGGAGAGAAGCAGAGTGGGAAATTAGTGTGGGAAACAGGATGGAATAGGGATGGGTTGAATTCTTGAGTTAAAACCCTAGATCTACTATTTAATCAGTAATCTTTTTTGAACTTACTATCTAGTCAAAAAGAGAACCATTTAACAAGTAATTCATGTATTCACCAGATAGCTATTGACCTTAGCATGTTACAAACATGGTAGCTGCTATGAAGAAAAAGTACAGGGCTGGAGATATAGCTCAGTTGGTAGAGTGCTTGCCTCATGTGCACAAGGCCCTGAGTTCAATCCCCAACAACAAAAAAAAGAAAGAAAGAAAAAGTACATATTAACATATTATGGGAGACCCAGCCTCATCTGGTACATCAATGAACCTCATTGATGGAACTTCACATCCTGAGAAAGTAAACTTGAGTTGATACATGAAGAATTAATATGAAGGGACAAGAACGATTATTTAGGCAATGATGTGTAAAGGAAACATTTCTGAAAGAGGGAAGAGCAGACTCAAAAATTGTAAGGCATAAGAAGAAATTATAGTAGGTTCTGGAGCACAGCAATGAGGGACAAAGTGTCAAAAACTGAGGTTGAGGAGATAAGAAGGTTGGAGCCTTGCTGGCCTACCTATCCTTGGTAAAGAACTTGAACATTAGTATAAGAACAATGGGAATCCCTTGGCAGGTTTTATGTAGAGGGACTATTTGGAAGTATAAAGTGGAAATAGAGTAAAACTGGAGCCACATTGGAGGCAGGCGAACTATTTAGGCAGCTGTTGACAAGTATGCTGGACAAGGCATGGTGGTAGCTTGGTCTAGGATGGAAGTAAGACAAAAAGGGATGGATTGTGTGATCTTGGGCAAATTGCCTCACTTCTCTGAACCTAATTAGGCTTCCGGTTTAGCTTAATGTTGAGCTTAGCTTAATGAATTAAGAGATACTCTACTTTATTGCTCAAATTATCTACTATATGTAACCTCCTTTTAGGTGTCAGCTGTTCAACAAACACTTTCTGTCCACACTTGATTTATGAGAGGAAGATAGAGCTAGCTTGGAGTCTTTAGATTTTCTTCAGAATTTTATTAAGTACAGCTCTTCAGGCTGGTGGTCTGGATGAGTTGTACATTTTTGTGATATAAATTGGCTTTGAAATGAATACAAGAACATTGATGTGATACCACACATTATTCCTCTCATCCTGGAGTACTCAACAAAAGGAACAACAGAATTCTCCCAAGCATACAGCAGCAATTAAACACAAATACACTTTTTTTCTAAAACTGACAACAGTAAAGAGAAGTTTAGTGCCATCTATCTGACAAAAGACAGCCCAGGGACTACGTTTTGTTCTGAGAGTTACAGACACTTCCAACCAGAATTAAAAAGAAAGTGCTATTCAGAGTTTTAGCATCTTCCCTCAAACCTTTTAAACTTGATAAACATTTCTTGCCCACTCATCACAGAAAAACCTGTAATAATTTTACACACTTTCCAATTAGGATAGGAAACAATTGTTCACTCTGTGAGTGAAGATTTTGATTCTGGGTGCCCAAACAACATTCCTAGTGGAGAGGAGGAAAACACTGCAACTAGACACATGTGTCTTTCAAATGGTTTAGTTCCATTTGATTTCTGTTTGTTGAGAAACAATAAAAAGTGTTTTAACATATGTATTTTGATATGATAAATTTGGGTCCATAGCATTATATTGACCTATAAAGACATTTTGACATGAAAAATAGAGGAATTTTGTGACTAACAGACCTTTGACAAAAGTACTCTCACAGGATGCAATTATACTGGAAATTGATTAAAACACATAAAGAATGTATGAGATGCCACAAACAGTGAGGACCAGTGTTTTTGATAAACCAAGTGTAAATTTAAGCATGGACTAAAGAAAACAAAATAATCACTATATTGAGAAGGGTAAAATAAGTTGGGTAAGAAATTCTGGTCAGAAATAGCATGTAAGATGGAGAGGAGTAATAGGATTTAAAAAATTCTAAGTCCTTGCATTGTTCAGAAGGAGAATATAGATGCTGATTAACTTCACACTTTTAAAAGTCAAGTATCATGTAAGAAGGTTATCAGTACTACCAAGTGAATGGCAAATACATGTAAAGCCTTCAAACCAATAGAAGACATAAAAGAAAACAGGGAAAATTCTGTCAATAAAATGATAGCAGAGAAATAGACTCAATATGGCAAATATAAAATTAAAAATTGTGTGGTGGAAATAATCATTAATTATAATAAATGTAAATTACCTGGTTAAAGATAAAGATTCTCAGACTGTTTCATGAAGAACTCATCCCTATGCTTATTATACTAAGCACTACAAAAACACAATGACAACAAAATGGGAAGTTTATAGATGAAAAAGTAAGTACCAGGTAAACATTAACTTTAAAAAGCTAGTTGAGACAATGTCTGACTAAATACATATTAATGACAAAGGCATCATTAATGATAAGAATATTAGTTAACAATAAAAGGAATAATTTCACACATAAAGTAAGCATCTTTTACCTGATCCATCTTAACAATATATATTCAAATATATGAAGTAAACATTTGCAGAATCATAAGGGGAAGGTGACAAATACACAATCATAGTGTGTGATTTAAACCCTCAGTGATGATAAACTGATGGATCAAGCAAACAAATATTTAGAATGCAGAAAATCTGGGTAACACAATGGTGAAACTAGATCCAAAGGACATGTATAGAACCTGCATCCAATGATCAGAAAATAAAAGTGTTTTCTAACAAATAGGAAACATGTACTAAAGTTGAAATTGAAAAGAAATCTCTTGTATCAGAAATCTAGCATCATATAGACCAGATTGTTTGAGAAAAAATGATACAGAGTGTGAAACTGATAAGTATAAACTACATTAAAGAAGGAAACAAAACTGAACTGTAATCTCAAGAGGTACATAGGCGATTCAATAAACATTTATGATTAAAAACAAAAATCTACCTAACAAACAAGAAATTGATCCTTCACCTAAAAAAGATAATCTGCCAAAACCCTATAACAAATATTATGCTTAAGGGTGAAATATTAGACACCCAGATGTCCCTTTTAAGTTCGGAAGACTGACAAGAAAACTAATGATTACCATTTTTATTTTGCATTATAAATGATTTAACTGGGAAAAGATAAATATAAGGGCAAAAAATATATATTGATTTTTCAAAAATGGCATGATTATCTACACAGATAATGTAAGAGAACATGTAGACAGACTAATAGAACTAATATAGAGTTCAACAAGTCTTTAGAGCATACGATCAATATATAAAAATCAATAGTACTCTACAACAGTAAGAACCAAGAAAAAAATGTTTTAAAAGACAGTTCTCACAACCAATATGGCACCCATGATTTTGCATTAGTGTCTCTTCTCCTCTCACCTTTCATATTATTTTGGGTCTTAAGTGGTTTTGTAAAAATTAATGGTACTCTTTACCTCCAACTACTACAATATGCTTGGGCTGTGAGATTTTCCCTTCCTTTCTTTTAGGTCCTCAAAATAGAAATTAACTGGTTTAATTAAACAAAAACAAATGAAGATGAACAGGATTGTTGGGAAGGACTTAGAAAATATTCCTCTGCAGTAGTTCCTATTCCTCATTCAGAGTGGCTTTAAAATTGAATGTTAAAGTGTTAACAGTGATTCTTCTGGTACCAGCTTATTAAAAATTTAATTCATTTTTATTTCACCTAAATAAAGGATACAACATCCCTTAGGAAAATGTGTTGCTTCCCTTGAGTGTATTCAAGCAAGAAGCTCACCTAATTACTTTTCTTTTTAACCAGTTGCATTAAAGAAGTTGAAGGTAAATATAAATGGAGAGATATCCCATGTTCGTAGATTGAGAGAATTAATATTGTTAAAACTGTTCATACAACCCAAAGTGATCAAAAGATTTAGTCCAGTCAGTATCAAAGTACCAATGACATTATTCACAGAAAAAATCTTGTAATTTGTATGGAATCATAAAAGACCCAGAATAATCAAACAATCCTAAAAAAAAAAAGATGGTGGCATCACACTGTCTGACTTCAAAATATACTACAAAGCTATAGTAATCCAAACAGCACCTGTCTTTATCCCAGACATAGACAAATTAAGTACAGTAAAGAGCCCAGGAATAATTCCACATATGTATAGCCAACTTATTTTCTTCAGAGGTACAAAGAATGCATAGTTGGAAAAGGACAGTCTCTTTAATAAATGGTGCTGGGAAAACTGAACATCTATAAGCAAAAGAATTAAATTAAGTCCTCACCTCATACTACATACAAAAATCAACTCAGGATAGATTAAGGACTTACATATAAGAACCAAAATTATGAAACTATTAGAAGAAAAAATAGGGGGAAATCTCCAGGACATTCATGTGCATAATGTTTTTTTTTTTTTTTTAATATGACCCACCCTGAAAAAAAACACAGATGAAAAAAGCAAAAAATAGACAAATAAGTGTATATGAAACTAAAAAGCTTCTGCTAAGCAAAGGAAACAGGGAAGAACACATACACATGGCCATTAGGTATATGAAGAATGCTCAGCATCACTAATCACTATGGAAATGCAAGACAAAAACACAATATCAACTCACTGCAATTAGAATGGCTGTTATAAAAAATGTTAACAGGTGTGGATTAGAATGTAGAGAAAGGGGAACTCTCTGACACTGTTGGTGTGAGTGTAAATTAGTACAGTCATTATGGAAAATAGGATGGAGGTTACTCCACAAATTAAAAGCATTATATTATCCAACAATCCAACTACTGGTTGTATACCTAGAAGAAATGAAATCAATAACTGAAGATATATCTCCCCTCCATATTTATTACAGCATTATTAATAATAGCCAGATATGGGGCTGGGGTGGTGGCTCAGTGGTAGAATGCTCACCTAGTATGTGTGAGGCAGTGGGTTCTATCCTCGGCACCACATAAAAATAAAAAAAAAAAAACCAAACTAATGTATCCACCTAAAACTAAAGATACGTACATAAATAAATATTTTTAAAAATAATAGCCAGATATGGATTCAATCTATCAATGTCTATCAACAAATGCATGGAAAAAGAAAATATGATCTATATGCACAATGAAATATTATTCAGCCATTAAAAAGGAAATCCTGCCATTTGTGATAACATGGATAAACTTGAAGGACATATGTTAAATGAAATAAGCCAGACAAAGAATGACAAATACTGCATTCTGTTGCTCACATGTGAAATCTGAAAAAGATGGTCCTACAGAACTAGAAAATAGACCTTTGGTTACCAGGGATCAGGTCAGTTTAGGGTGAGGGGTTGGAGAGATGTTGGTCACAGGGCACAAAAATAATATTCCAGAGATCTAGTTAATTGTACAAATTCTAGCAACATGAATGTTAAATGTTCTCAGCACAGAAATGGTATATATGAGATAATGCGTGGTAATTAGCTAGATTTAGTTGTTCTACAGTGTACATATACTTCAAAACAGCATCTTGTACATGATTTATATATATGATTTTATTTGTCAGTTAAAAAAATCAGTCCTATTTACTTTTAAAAGTTACTTCAGATATTGTCAAGAAAAGAGGGTAAGAGGAAGGGGAAGACCAAAAGAAAATACAAATACTTAAAAAAAATTTAAATAAGAAACTATTTCAACACAAAAGCTTTAGGTATGGTGACAGGCACCCCAATTCCCAGCTATTTGGAAAGCTGGGGTAGGAGAATTGCTTGGATCTAGAAGTTCCAGGCCAGCTTGGACAACATAGAAAGACCCTACTTAAAGTGAAAAAGAAAGCCCTTAAATTTGTATAATTAGATTCTTAGGATGAAAGGAAGCCATTTTTTGTGAAAGAAAAATTTAACCTGTGAACAAGGCATTCGAAGAGAATTTTTAACTATTTTAAAAAACCTAAGTATGATTAGAACCTCAAGGAATCCTTGAAACTTATGAATGTTGCAGAAGATTGAGAAAACAATCTTGGATCATATAGGTATAGATCCATTCCATTACAAAGAATGCAGGTTCTCTTGAATTTACAGATGAATGTGTTATCAAGATGGTGGATCACAGTTGTTTTACATTAAGTACTGAATTACAAAGAATATGAACCTATATCTAAAATAAGACAAAAACAAACTGCTTTGTCTATAAGAAGCCTCATTCAACAATAGAAAATTGAATGAGCAAAATCAGAACAAAATGATTAGACATGGAGAACAACTGAAAAGAAATATAAATGAAAAACAAGGCAAATAGTACTCAGAAAAAGGACTTTAATAGAAAAAAGAAAAAGCACAACAAATTAGGACATATGTAAGTAAATAATGTTTTCTAAAACTAGAACTTTCTAAGGAGAAAAAATATTTAGCAAGTACTTACATCAAATGAAAATTAAGCACCAACACATTCTAAAAAAACAAGAAAACATTTCAATTTAGAACTATGAAGATGGAGGGGGGTTTTATGTAATAAAAGTAGCTTTTATAACTAAAAAATATCATGTCTCAAATATACTTTGAAGAAACAACATCATACAAACTGAAAAGCCATCTCTGAAATAATGGGAATTGTGCTATTCTTGTTTAATGATAGTAGAAAATTGACTAAAATTTGATGAGTTCAGAATGTCAGCTGTTCTCAAGAGCATAGATCTATTTCCTTAGCTATTTATTTAATTTATGAAATTATATCAGAATTATAGTTTATTTGCAAGATAAATTACTAAATTGGAATGGGAAAAACCCCATTTACAATAGTAACAAAACTCAAATCTAGAAATATTCCTCAGAAAAGATACATGAGGTCCTTATTTTTATAGAAATATGAATTTTTACTTGAAATAAAAAGAAATAAATTGAAAAAATATATTCTACATTTAAGGAAATAATAAACTTTATTAAAGAACATAATCATGAACTATTAAGGGATTAATGATTTGGAAGACTCAATATCATAAACAAGTCAATACCCCACAGAGTAATTTCGAATTCAGGGCAATTCTGATCAAACCTCATATAATGTTTTCATGGAACTTAACAAAGTTATTCTAAACTTCATATGAAATGAGAAAAGGTGAATCCTAGCCAAGATTATTTTGATGAAAATCCATGAGATGGAAAAGACAAGTTCTGTCAAAATGAAATATTATTAGACCATATTAATATAAAGTATGATTTCAGCATCAGAATGGACAAAGCTACCACTGGAACACAATTGAAATTCCAGAAATGAATTCACAATTATTTGAGAACTTGTTACTTGACAGAAGGAAAGCTACAAATTAATGGGAAAAAGATGAATTAGGTTATCAGTAGTCATGAGACAATTGGCTGTTCATATGGAAAAATCCCTCACCCCATACCATCCACAAATTAAATTCAAGATGGATTAAAGACCTAAATATGAAAAACAAAAATTAATTTGCTTTTCAGTGTTTTGAAGAATATCTCTTTATGGTCTCAAGATGGGGAATATTCCTTCAAAGTACAAAATGGAAACCATGGAAGAAACCATTGATGAATCTGACTTTATTTAAATAAAAGTGTTTCAGAAAGTTGTGATTAGTGTGTTATACTTATCCCTAACAGTGGGGTTCATTTGACATATTTGTGCATACATGTAATATTATTTGCTTCATTTCAATCCCTTGTACTTTAACTTTCTTTCCCTTCCTCCCCCTGATCCCCTTCTTCTTCTCTAATGGTCTTCCTTCCACTTATTTATTGTTTAATTGATACTTAATAGATATACATAAAGGTGAAACACTCTGTGGTATATTCATATAGTTTCTCATCCCCCTTCCTCGACTCCACTGGTCTTCCTGATATTTTCATGGACTCCCTTCCACTTCCCCACTTTGTTTTGGTCTAACTTCCACATGATAGAAAACATTGGAAACTTGACTTTGAGTCTGGCTTATTTCACTTAGCATGATGTTCTCTATCTAGTTCCATCCATTTACCAGCAAATGACCTAATTTCACTCTTCTTTATGGCTATGTAAAACTTATTTGTGTTTCTATACCACATAAAATGAAAACCCTTATATGGTGAAACATATTACAAAGTAAGTTCACAGTAATGAGCCATAGGCTGTTGGGAAGTATTTTTAGCTTCTATAAATAATGAAGAATTAATATCCACCGGTTATATAGTACTCGAAAAACCATTATGAAAATGACAAACAATTCATTTAAAAATGTGCAGAGGATGTGACCAAGCAATTTACAGAAGGCAAAACCTGAAAAAAGGTGCCTAGCTTCACTAATAATACAAGAAATGTGAATTAAATTAAAAGTAATTCACAACCATCAAATCAGCAATCATTACACAGTGGAATGATACCAAGATCACACACTGGGAAGATGTTGGGGGGGCATGGATTAGGACTTCTGAAGGAGTATCAATTTATATACTTCTTTTGGAGAGCATTATGACAAAGAAAAGATAGGTATACCTTCTTAAAACCTTCAAATCCCTCTCCTAGATTACCTTGGGAAAATCTTTGCATGTGTATAACAGGCAAAAAAATGTTTATTGCCATTTTAAAAAACTATTGTCTGTTATATATGTGTGCACAAATTACCCCTTTTAAAAAACTATAAGTAGAAGAATGACCAGTAGAGAAGAGGAAGGGAATGGGGAGGCAGGAAATGAGGGAAAGAGGAAACACTGAGGGAGCAAGTTATATTTCCATGCATGTGTGATTACGTCAAAATAAACCCTAATGTTATATACAACTATAATGCATTATTAATTGTGAGGCATGGTGGCTCATGCCTGTAATCCCAGCAATCAGAATGCTGAGGCAGGAGGATCACAAGTTTGAGGCCAGCCTCATCAATTTAGTGAGGCCCTGAGCAACTTAGTGAGACTCTGTGTCAAAATTTAAAAAATAAAAGAAGTATTGGGATGTAGCTCAATGGTAAAGGGCCTCTGGATTCAATCCCAAATACCCCCAATCAATCAATCAATTGTCAAATAATATTAGAAAGGATTAATATTATAAAGAGCATATTTTAAGAATGGAAGAATATATGGCAATTTAAATAAATAAACTGTATGCATATGCTTCAAAGATGAATATGGAAAATAGTGTTGAGTGTACAAAGCAATTTTGTAAAAGGATATGCAAAAGAATAGGAAAATAGATCCTGCCCAGAGGAGCTCTCAGATTTTTTGTAAGTGAGCTAAATATGACTGATACAATTCCCTGAGGAGACTATCTTGGAAGAATTCAGTCCTGTCTCCTTGTGCCTAACAAAATTGAAGCAGTAAAACAGAGAGCCCCTTTAGGACATTTTTACTTTAAGAAGAATCTTCTCCTTACCCTTGAAGAAAACTCTGGTGGAATACCATTTATTATTGTGGTGGTGATTCAGGTGCTCTGTGTGGTGGCTCTCTGCCAAGAAGAGTTTAAGGGTCAAATGACTCAGATTCTAGATTAAAAGTCTGAATTTATAAGCTGAACCAGAAAAACATATATATTGTGTTTTTTTTTTCTGTTTTCTTTGTGTACCACTGAAAACTTTTTGAAAGAAAAGGGCCCCGTGGTTATTTTTTTAAATCACTTAACGTTTGGCTGGTTTTTGTTAAAGAATAGAAAGTCATTTCTAAAAATTCAGAATTTTCAGGCTTTTTGGCCATACTGATAATGAAAGAAAGTTATACTCAAAAATCTTTTCTCTATCCCCATACCCTGCTTTCTTTCACTCTCAGAACATGAAAGATGATGGCATTTCTGAAGAGTAACTTTTTGGTTGATTAATCCCTTTGAACTCAGTGTAACTTTCAAAGAGAGAAAAGGGAAGGCCAACAGAGATCAAATCAGGACCTCATCTGATGTGGCTACCCAAGCAAGCTCCTGTTACCATAATTTAGATGGTAGGGTTCACAGGTCCTGCTGTTTGATCTGAAATGTTCTCTGCATATATGAAAGAGAAAACTGAATTACATATTCCATTTGGAACATTTATGTTCATTCTGGGAGTTGTAATTATCATTATATACATTAGTCGATTGTCAGCTTTGTGCCAACACACTATTCTAATATCATTGATTTATGGATTTTGCCCTATCTTATTTTGGTATGCATCTCACATTATGTTAGGAGTCATTGTTTTAATATCATTGACTAAATTTAGCAACTCATATAGGAAATTGGACCCAGTGCACTGCCTAAAAAGGGATATTTTAGTCATCTATATAACTGGATCTATGGCTGTGGAGGCTTAAAAGGCAAAATGTATTAAATACCTGGATAGATGAATGGGTGGATGGGTGAAGGGAAGAATGAAGGGAAGAAGGATGAACAAACAGAAGGGAGAAGCCTCAGGAGAATCTCATGAGGAAGGTATTCACTTTATAGGAAAATTGCCTTTTGTATTTAAAATGCCTGTCCTCTCACTTGGATATCCAGAGTGCCAGCCACAGGATACTTGCTATTTATGATCTTAAAAATGTTTGAAGTCTTTCCAGGGAGGAAGGGAAGAAAATCACATCAAAGCTACATGGCTTCTTTCTGGTTTTGTGTTCAAACACAGCATTCAAGATGATGCAGGTATTTGATTGTGTAAAGTTAATATTCCCTCAGAAGATAGAAGCAGCCAAATTATAAATAGCCTCTTAGATTTTTTTTTAGCAAAGTTCTTTAGGCGAATGCTATTCACAGGAAAGTGCATAAATCCCAAGTGTATACTTCATTAAATGTTTACAAATTGAACAATTCATAGTAATCATCATCCAGATCAAGAAAGATAACATTATGAACATCCAGAAGTCCTCCTCCCTGTATTTTTCAGCCCTTACTCCTCACCACAAGGGCAACTGGGTTAACTCATATACCACCAGAGATTGGGTTGCCTATGCTGGGCATTTCGTATACGTGGGATCATACAATAGATAGTGTTGTGACTGTCTTCTTTCACTTAGCATAATGTTTTCAAGGTTCATCCATATAGCAGCTTGTATCAGTACTCATTCATTCTTATTGCCATATAGTTCATCATTATATGGATTTACCAATATTTGTTTATCCATTCATGAATTGATGGATAGTTGGCCTATTTCTACTTTGTGGCTATTATGAATAGTTGTGCTAATGAACATTTATGTACATGTTTTTGTGTGGACATATATTATCAATTCTCTTGGGTACATGTCTAGTAGTGGAATTGCCAGATAATATGTGAAACTGTTTTCCAAAGCAACTGCTATGTTTTACACTCATACAGTAGTGTACAAGAGTTTCAGTTACTTCACATCCTTGCCAACATTTGGTATGGTAAGTGTCTTTAATTTTAGCCACTCTTGTGGGAGGTCTATGTTTTTCTATTTTGTCTTGTTACTCAGAAAATATCTCCAAAGCTAACTTCTGTCAATTAACTAACCTTATGTCATTTCGAAGGCAGGGCTTTAATTGTTCAAGTATTTCCTTATCTTTTCTAAAATGTGGACAGAAGAGCCTTCAAAATTTAGCTCAGTTGCCACTTCTACTGGAAAGCATTCTCTAAATCTTTTTTAACCTGCCTACATTTGGTGGCTTTGTCCTGATGTCCCGCTTCTTTTATGTCTTTCAGCACAGACTTGACACAAAGTAGGTACCCAAGGAAACTTTGTTGATTGACAGTATTTATAGTATTCTACACCCTGTTATTTTATAGAATATTTACATCCAGGTACTCAGATGGTCTTAGATGTCATCTATGCATTTGCATCATTTCATAGAGAACGTTAAAGGGCAGAGAAGGGAATGAACATAACCACCCAACCTGGGCTTAGTGTGAAGGTCTCATTTCTCCAGTCCCAGTGTTCTTCTTATCTTCCTAGATAACTTCCTTCTCTTTTCTTTGATTCCTCTCTGTTGTTAATTTGCAGACAGTGGAATTTATCTTTGGCAGGAAAAATACTGTTTCCGGGATTTAAATTGAAAGTCAAAGAAGCAGCTCTCCTTCCATTGAATATTTGCATGCTCCATCATTGACAACTAGTATCTTTTAAGCCAGAGAAAGAAAACTTAAAGTGACTTTTCAGCAAATACAGTTTTTAATGATACACATATAATATCTTGTTCTGTTTTTATTCTCTGATCATGATTAAGAATTTCAAATAGCTCAGGAAGAATTAAGAAGATTTACACCCACATTATTACTCATAACCACTTAGAACAGAGAAAGAAATCTTTTAAAAAGATGTTTATTACTTTCATTCCAAATGAGAATCTGAATTAAAATGATTCCCAGCACAATCTTTCAAGTTGAAAGTACATTCAGCAGTTTTCAAAATCCCTTGTAATAACAACAATGCTCTGTAATTTCACAGAGTTTGTATTTTGTCAAAGAAGATTAGAAGGAATGCTATAAACATGAACTTTCTAATCCTCATCATGTGCCAACTGCCTTGGGTCAATCTTGTTATCCCTGCTCTTCACTGACACTCTGACTTGCTATTCAGGTTTCAAGGTTTGATCCTTTGGTTTCCTGTAAAGTTATAACACTAGTTTTTCAGTGATTATTTGATCCCCAGTTCCTAGGCGGTAAAGGGTAATGATTATATATCTGTTTCAAGAAATTTCTATAAAGTACCTACTGCTAGCAGGTCTTCCTTATATGGTACCTATTGTAAGATTTTGCTGAACAAAGGCTGTGGACTAGGAGCTTATTATATACTTGGCTTTGCCAATTCTCCAAATCCCCCTTAATCCAAAACTTTCTCTTCATTCATTTATTGAAAAATTCCAGATTTATTGATTTTTTATTTTGGTATTGGGGATTGAACCCAAGGGCACTTAACCACTGAGCCACATTTCCAGTCCATTTTATATTTTATTTAGAGTCAGGATCTCGCTGAGTTGTTTAGGGCCTCACTTACTTGCTGACACTAGCTTTGAACTCGTGATCCTCCTGCCTTAGCCTCCCAAGTTGCTGGGATTACAGGAATGCACCACTGCGCCCAGTGATTTATTAATTCTTAATTCTGTATTCAGGTAATGGCTCTGTGTGTAATGTGTGTGTAGTTTCTACATTTAAGCATTCCACTGTTTTTCATTATTTTTAAGATTTTTATAAACTGTCATTATTAGCAATGTTAACAATGTTGAAAAACATAAATAAATCGAATAACTGTTATGTTTCACTTTGCCTCTGGAATGTTCCCTAAAGACTCATGTGGCCCCAATCTGATGGAAATTCTGTGAAGTGATCAAAACTTTAGGAGGGAAGGCCTATTTGGAGAAAGGAGGTCACTGGGGATGTATCCTAGAAGGGTACATCTTGTGTTCAGCCCCTTCCTTTGGCTCTACTGTGTGCTTTCACCATGATACTCAGCCCTACTGTGGGCCCAGAGCAATGGGCCAAGCAACCATGGGCTGAACCCTCTGAAACCATGAGCCAATATAAAACTTTTCTCCCTTTAAATTGATTTTCTCAGGCATTGTATCACAGCAGTGGGAAGCTAACAAATAATCAATATATCACACATCACATAACCTTATGTCATTTTGAAATCAGGGCAGATGAATGAACTATTAAAGAAAGTACTACTATCTAAGTTAATGTTAGGAATAAAACTTAAGAATAGTTTATAAATACTTTATCCCACTCTTCAGTTTGTCTATTTATCCTGTTGATTTTTTTCCTATACTGTGCAGAATTTTCTTAGTTTGATATAATGCTGTTTGTCCATTTTTGCTTTTAGGCTCTTATCCAAAAATTCTTTGCCTACACCATTGTCTTGAAGTGTTTTCCTTATATTCTAGTAGTTTCATGTCTTTACTTTAGGTTTTTGTTACATTTTGAGTCAATTTTGTGTATGATAACAAGTAGGGATCTAGTTTTTTGGTTTTTTTTTCTGCATGTGTATATTCAGTTTTTCTAGCACCATTTATTAAATAATTGGCTTTATTATTATTTATTATTACAATGTATGTTCTTATCATCACTGTAAAAAAGCAGTTGGCTTTATGTATGTGGATTAGTTTCTAGGTTCCTCATTCTGTTACATTGGTCTATGTGTTGTTTTTTTATGCAATACCTTGTTGCTCTGTTTACTATAGCTTTATAGTATGCTTTAATGTCAGGTATTGTGATGCTTTCAGCTTTGTTATTTTTGCTCAGGATTTCTTTAGCTATTTGTGGTATTTCGTGGAAAAATTCAATCTTCAGAGACTTATAATTTATACCAACATCTGGATCAATGCTATAAAAGAACAGAAAGATCTAGTTTTGTGAGAGGGGCCTTCAGAACATGGCTGAAATTAGTCATATGCTGAACATATATGGATCTTTCAGAAACCATGCTGTTATTTTATAGGGAAAATATATGGTAAGAGAAACTGCAGAGGCAGACTGGTAGGGATGGAAAATGCCCTTTGGGAGTCAGGACACTTGGTATCTAGTTTGAGATCAGTCAATACTTTATAGTGAGGCCCTGAAAAAGTTACTTTGATGTTGTAGACTTTACTTTCCTCCCTGGAAGGCTAGTAGTTTAATCAGAACACTTAATTAAAAGTTATATTGTGCAGTCATGGTCTTCCACAAACGTACATTAGAGCTCATGAAGGAAGGATGCTGACTTCCAAGCCTTCAACTCCAATCAATTCCATTTTCCATTGGTTTGTACACAGGGGCTCTTTTTGGTGTTTCATTTAGATTAAGGATTCTAAGGCCTGAGTGAATGGGATATCATCAGACCAAGTGATCCTTAGATGATCATTCAGGTGTTTAAGATTCTTTGACATCTAAAAAAGCAAAGCAGGTTTCTGTGACTTTATGTAACATATCTGTCTGAGGGCTGGACTAATAATGGTACTATATATGTCCAATGATGAATCACCTACCAAGCTCCCTATTTACATCCTCCACAAAGATTACTGGAGTCAGTAAGTTTCTGAATCATTAGAGAAATGTTGAATTTGATTTACTGTGATTTTTCTGTTGTATATTTCCATGTGTAGTATATTTAATGGGGCTGTAAGTATATTGGTGGTTCTCCAGTGACTAGGATTTTCATTAATCCATATATGCCATTCCCCAGTTATGTTGAGCTGTTGAAAGTCTATTGAATCAGTTAGTGAAGGATCTGAATTTAGGATAGTACTTCTTATGCTTAATAGAGACTATCATGCCAAAGAGCCAGAGAAGAGTGTGTATAAAGTATTGGTAAATTTTTTTATACACATAGAGTAAATGCTGACTTGAGTCATAAAGTTATTTCAGGCAATCTGAATTCACTATGACTGAATATGGTTTTTCTGAGCTGTTACATTTCCAAGTGATTTAAAAAAACACATGCATTAAAGGAAAATCTAGATTTTTGTCAGGATACACCCAACATCTCCAAGAAAATAAATTGGAGGTATCATACATTCCATTTTAAAACATAGTTGCCTCCCTCTGAGAGACAGTGGTGCTATTAATGTCATGTTACTTGAGGGGGAAAATGGTGGCACTGTTGATAATTTTATATGATTTTTCCATTTTCAACTTCCTTGCCTGTCTGTTTGTTCATCCACTTTGGCTTTGGTCTCTACTTCTGTAGGCTGTAATGCTTTTGATATTTGACTGTGCTCACATGTTTATGGAATCCAGAACATAGTCAAGGCATGTACTGATTCAGAAGAAGGCTCTGTTTGGTGCTGCTGGTGATACAGAGATGATAAGCTACTCTTCTAATACATTATTGCATTTTGGAAGGTATTGTCTTGAAGGATTGTTGCTTTAGGTGAGTCTCCTGTTTAAGACTAGAGAAAGAAAATCAATTACTTTATCAAAGATGGAGGCCAAAAGGGCAGACTTTATTGAAGAACATGAGTCCAGATCTCCTTCTTTTACTGTACCTTATCTCATTATATCACATTGAATTGTTAATGTTTGTCTCTTGCCTATTTAGAGTGCCTTTACAACATGCTTTTGACTTGTGACTTTGCCCCAAACCTAGCACAGATATGAGCTAAGCTATAACTTGGGAGGAACTGTTCTAGAAAAATAAGATATAGTAAATATATGTTACTATATATGTTTTTAAACTTTTCTTCACATCCAGGAGCAAGTTGATTTTAATTGATTGAGTTCTGAACCGAGGCAAAAGAAAATTCATTTCTCTCTTACGTGTTCATGCCAGTTTTATCCAAAAGGTAACCCTGATTATTCTCCTGACTGCCCATTATACAAATGTACTAATCTCTGAAATCAGAAAGAATGCCATGGGATTCCAAAACTCATCACCATCTGTGCCAGGTATGACCAAACTATGAAAAGTTATTCAGTCAGCAAGATAGAAATAACATCTGCATAGGCAGACAATTTAGCAAAATCAGAGCAGCTTCCCTCTGAAGCCCAGCTGCCATTGTGACTCATGGCAAATTCCCAGCTTGAAAAAGCTAAGAATTGCAGAACAGAGGCATCCTATGCAGTATGGAGACCAGAAAGGACAGGGCAGCATGCTAGGCAATTTTTTGACATTTCCAAACAAATAGGTTCCCATTAACTCATTGATTTCCATTGTCAATTGAACAGAAAAGAGAGAGTTGAAGGGGAAAAAATAACAGGAAAAATTTTAAGTCAGGTTTATTATAGGAATGCAAGGCTAGTTCAACAATTGTTAGTTAATGTTAGTTAACATTTGTTATTAGTTAATGTTAGTTAGCAACTAACATTTTAATTAAAATTTTAAATTTAAATAATTTAAATAACTGTTAGTTGGTTATAATATGAGAAATTTGAATTAGAAAAGCCATTATGCATGGTGGATACAGAAAAAGGAAAAACTTTATAGAGTTTTTAAAACTAGGAATGAATGGCAAATATTAAATAAAATGGTAGTAGAAAGCTACTTTTTTATTCTTTTTAGATGAATATGATAGTAGAGTATATTTCGACATACTATACATACATGGAGTATAACTTATTCTAATTAGAATCCCATTCTTGTGTTGTACATGATTTGGAGATTCATGAAGCATATTTACTATAAACCAATACTAAACATCATAATAAATGGAGAAATGAAAATGGCATTTCCATGAAAATCAGGAATATATCTGTATTAATACTATATTTCAACATTATTTTGTGGATATTTATTAACATTATATATGAAGGAATGGAAATTAGTATTATAAACAAATATGATAATCATCATTATTTGCATAGGTTATCATATCTATCAAATCCAAGAGATTCAACTATAAAATCATTAGAATGAAGAATTTAATAAGTTGGCTTGATACAAAATAAATATTTTAAAAAATCATTTGTTTTTAATTATACTTGTGCTAGTCTGTTACAAACAGGACAAAATCCCATTTACCAACAATGTAGTGATTTAAAAGTTATGTAGGAACAGACATAATTAGAAAGATACTATCTCTGAAAAATTATAACATACTATTCAACAGCAAAAAGCAAGACTTCTATAATGTGAGAGATATACCATGCCCTCCTACATGGCAAGAATGATGACTTCAAGCACTTATGATATTTTTTAAAACTTGAGATCATAATTTCAAGTTTGCATGAAAGGACAAAGGGAAATTTTGTAACAAAAGAATAATGAGGGAAAAGATTTCCTATCATATATGAAATTAAATATAAACAAGTGATCATGGACAAACTAATCAATGAAACAGAATGGAGAGTACAGATCCAAGTTACATGGGAACCTGCTAAAGGTGTTAGCAGAGAATAAAAACAGAACTGCTTAACATACAACATAAACAAAAGAAAATTCTGGATATCCTAAAGGTGAAATATAAATTGAGAATTATCAAACTATTACAAAACTAAGAGAATATGTAGATGACTGTAGGATGATGTTCATTAAGTGAGACATTGATCCAAACTCTTCAAAGAAAAAAAAAACCCTCAATTACATAAAATTAATCAGTTGGTAGAAAAAACTTTAAGACATCAGACTGAAATAAAGTTTGATGTTACAAAAATACAAAATATTTCTACAAATTCATAAGAAAAAAGAATTTCCTAATGAATAAATGATCAAAGGATTGGAACATGGAATTTAAAGGAGAGAGGACCAATTTGTTAGGACATTTATTTGGAATATTTAAAAAAAACTGAAAGGAACCTGAATGACTATTCATAGGAAAAAATACAAAGATAAAAAGTTCTAAGTTTCAGTAATCATCAGGTAATAGCAAATCAAAATGAGATGTCATCACATTGGACCCAAATCAAACAGCTTAATAAATATTTATTAAGGATGTGGAACTAAAGTTCTTTCTCCTACACTACTAGTTGTGTTACAAATGACTACAGCCTTTTGGGAGATTAATGGAGCAGTATTTATTAGCTTCTGTATGCACATATGCATTGACCCAGTAATCCTACTTCTGAAATTCATTGGATAGAAAGTATATTGTCCCAAAAAGAAATATTTACAGAAAAACTCATAAAAGCATTTATTTGGAATTTTAAACTATTAGAAGTAACCTGAATGGCAATCCATAGGGAAATAGTTGAATAAATTGTGGTAATTCCCTATGTTGGAATAATATGTAGCTAGCAAAAATGCTATAGATTCATCTAACTATCTAAAACCAAGATAGGCTCATATATATACACACACACACACATACACACACACACACACACACACACACACACACTTGGATATATAGTATGATCCCATTTTGTCAAAAAGCAAGCCCAAGTATAGGTATGCTTTTATTTGTTAATATGGAAATATTAGGAAATATTAGGTATATAACTATTGATGGTTGCTACATAAGGGTCTGATATTAGATGAGGGAGAAGAATACTATCACTTTTACTTTAGTTAATTCTGGTATTGTAAGAAAGATTACAATAAACCAAGAGGATGAAGACCAGTATTACTGTCATTAAAGCAAAAAAAGATCTAGGAAAGTAGTCCCATTACAGATAGAATAAATTAACACTCATGAAGCACCCTCTTTGTGCCAGGTATGATAACAGTATCATTCAAGCCTGCAACTCATCTTGTGTAATGCTAATTTCTGTATTATACAGGTAAGGAAATTGAGGCTCAATGAGTTTGACTGACTCATATGAGGCCATACAACCCCAAAGTGGCAGAGCTGCCATTTGTACTGGAGATCTGTTGTACAACATGGTAACAATAATATATACTTGACACTTGATAAAAGAGTACAAGTCCTCTGATCACAAAAATAAGTATGTGATATGATAGGTGTGTTAATTCACTTGATTTACTCATTCCATTATATATATTGAAACATCATGTTGTACACTGGAAATATATATAAATTATCATTTATCCAAAATGAATTAAAAAGTTTAAAGATACAATACCTTACTTTTAGAGGTTTAGTTTTGTTGGATAATGAAATTATCATGGTGGACACAGCCGGGCTTTGTGGTGTATGCCTGTAATCCCAGTGGCTTGGGAGGCTGAGGTAGGAGAATCATGAGTTCAAAGCCAGCCTCAGCAACTTAGCAAGGCCCTAAGTAACTTAGTGAGACCCTGTCTCTAAATAAAATACAAAAAAGGGCTGGGGGTGTGTTTCAGTAGTTAAGGGCCCCTGGATACACTCCCCAGTGCTAGAAAGAAAGAGGGAGGGAGGGAGGGAGAGGGAGAGGGAGAGGGAGAGAGAGAGAGAAAGAGAGAAAAGAAATTATCATGGTGGAACAAGTCATAGAAATAATAAATGCCATAATTCTTTAAAAACTCAATGTTGAATGCTGTACTGTTAAGAACCTAGGAAGGGCTGGGGATGTGGCTCAAGCGGTAGTGCGCTCGCCTGGCATGCGTGTGGCCCAGGTTCGATCCTCAGCACCACATACAAACAAAGATGTTGTGTCCGCTGAAAACTAAAAAAATAAATATTAAAATTCTCTCTCTCTCTCTCTCTCTCTCTCTCTCTCTCTCTCTCAAAAAAGAACCTAGGAAGGTGTGCTAGGTGGTGACATAGTTAGGTAGATCTAAGCAGATCATTAAGAAAACATACCCAGACACTGTTAGTGTTGAGCTGATGTGATTGATTATAGTTCAAAGAGGACTTAAAGCAGCCAGGGAATTCAATCTATTGATGGTCAGTTGACCACAACTCACAGGGATGCCCTGAGCCATGGTCTCTCAGATCCCACCAGTTGGGTACAAGAGAGGCCTGAATCTCAGAACTGGAATGGCAAATGGATGGATGAAAAGCTTTGTGTCCACATTGTCCCAATATCTTGAGGGCAAACAGATTGTTTTCTTTTTGCATTCTCAGAGCAAATTCTAACACTGTTTTTTGTAGAACCAGAGAGGTTGGGTTAGAGTGAAGGGGGCCCTGCTGGTCCTGTTTCATCTTTTTAAAAAATTATTTATTGATTGATTTTAATTAGGTATACCTGTCAGCAGAATTCATTTTGATTCATTGTACACAACAGCAGCACAACTTTTCATTTCTCTCTTTGTACGCGATGTAGCATCACACCCTATGTGCAGTTGTACATGTACTTAGGGTAATGATGTCCATCTCATTCCACCATCTTTACTGCCCCCATGCCATTCCCCACCCTGCCCTCCCCTTTGCCCAAACAAAGTTCCTTCATTTTTTCCATGCCCTGCCCCATTATGGATCAGCATCCACTTATCAGAGAGAACATTTCCTTTTTGTTTTTTTTTTTTTTTGGGGGGGGGATTGGCTTACTTTGCTTAGCATGATATTTTCCAACTCCATCCATTTACCTGTAAATGCCATAATTTTATTCTCTTTTAATGCTGAGTAATATTCCGTTGTGTATATATACCAGTTTCTTTATCCATTTATTTATTGAAGGGCATGTAAGTTGCTTCCACAGTTTAGCTATTGTGAATTGAGCTGCTATAAACATTGTTGTGGCTGTGTTACTATAGTAGGCTGACTTTAAGTCCTTTGGGTATAGACCAAGGAGTGGGATAGCTGGGTCAAAGGATGGTTCCATTTCAAGTTTTACAAGGAATCTCTATACTGCTTCCCAGATTGGTTGCACCAATTTGCAGTCGCACCAGCAATGTAAGAGTGTAACTTTTTCCCCACATCCTCACCTGTTTCATCTTTAACTCTTTATTGTTCAGCCTATATGTCATCAAATTGGATGAAGCCATAGAAGCCATGCTTGCTAGGTTTTTCAGTTTTGTTTTTGGGGCAGGGTATGTCAATCAATAATGTTCCATTCCTTCCTTTCCAAGTTAAAAGTTAGTTGAGAAATAAGATTCAAGAGTCAGATGTATAGAAGCAGAATGCCAATATTATTATGGGTGAGGCTGCTAAGAGAATTTGGCTTTAGATTTACAGTGAAAGGAATTTGATAACATTTTTATTCCACTGCATCCTCCAAGTGCTTCAAATCTAGATGTTGGGACAGCAAACCTGAGGGAAAGGTTGACCCAAGAGGAGAAACTGCACTTACCAAGGGTGCTGGCTCTTACAAATCCTGTTCAAAAAGGAACAGAAGAAAATGAATCTCCCATACTTGTGGCCTGTTGTATTTATTGTTACAAAATATATATAACATAAAATTCACTTGTTCAACCATTCAAGTATAAAATTCATTAGCACTTGGTGTATTCACAATGTGTGATCACTACCTGTACCTGGTTCTCACATATTTTCATTACCCAAAAAGGAAACCCATACCCATCTACCTCCCTGACTTTCCTTTTCTTAAGCCCCTTGCAACTAATAATCTACTTTTGCTCTTATGGATTTGCCTATTCTGGAAATTTCATATGAATGGAGTCATATAATATGTTGCTTTCTTTGTCACTTCTTTGACTTCATATAATGTTTTCAAGGGTTAATACATATTGTAGCATGTATCAGTACTTAATTCCTTTTTGTGACCAAATGAACTTCCATTGTCTGGATATGTACCACATTTTGCTTATCCATACATCTATTGATGGTTATTTGGGTTGTTTCCACTTTGCAATTATTGTGAATAATGCTACTATAAATATGAACTTTTATCTTCAAGTATTTCCTTGAATACCTGCTTTCAACTCTTTTTTGGGTAGATGCCTAGCAATGAAATCCCTGGTCATATGGTAATTCTGTGTTTGACGTGATAAGAAATCACCAAACTTGTCCATACTTCTAGCCTTTTAATATTCATTTGCTTTCCTGAATTGAGAAGTTTATTCCACGTGGTTGTTTCCCACCAATTGATAACATACTGCTCTTTCTTGGGGTGGGGTGAGTCACAGGTGTATGAAACCTAAGACTATTACACCAGCTGAAATCCTTTCACATGTACACAGAGGAAAAGACAAGTAGAGCATGCCATCCTCAAGAGATGACAGGTAGCTGGGAGGAATAACTATCATCCATGCATTAAACACAAAATTATTGAGATCCTATAAGGTACTACTGAATGTGACATACACTGTGAATACATAAAGAAAACTTTCTGTCCTGCATAGGCTCACATTCTAAAAGCTGAGTATAGAATATTTTTAGTAAAATAATAATACACTAATCAGAATCCATGATACTTTTAAGAATCCAATTCCATGAAATACAAATTCAACATTATTCAATGATATCTCTCAATGATAAGTGACCTCACTTTTCTGTTATGTCAGTTCATAAAATATTTAAAGGGTCATGTCCAAAAAATTACACATAATTCAACTGACATGAACACTGCACAAAATTGAATAAATTACAGTTGTTCATCTGCCTTTTAAAATAATATTTAAATTATGAAACTAAATGGAATCATTAGTATACTTTATTATTAAAATCAAATATTTTTTACATAAATGGATGTTAATAGGTAGTCAATGTACAGTGCACTAATTATGCTTTATTTGTCAGTTTCAATTTATAGCTGAGAGAATTTGCCATCATAATGTAATATGTGAACTTGTCCCTAAATTCCTGAGTGTAGGCAGTACCAATGAGCCAATTGTATCTCTGCCTACTCTACATAAATACTGTAGTGGATTACCTAGGATAGTATACCAGCAAGATGTGCCATTCCCAGGTTAATTCCTAGTCCAAATGACACATTTTTAATGGATCTGCCTCCATGTATCCTAAATCCATGCCCATCATGGCTGAATATCCCATGGGGGGGGGTGTCCACAAAGAACACCCATTATTAAAAATAGCAGCACTATTCTATAGACAAAGCATAGCTGGCATTTTGAAATGGAAATGAACATAGGTACAATGACTCTTTTATTTCTCTGTATAAATTCCATTTAAATTCTTAGGTAATTTAGACATACCCATTCTTCTAGTTAATGGCCAAATACCCAGTATTGTCAAAAACCATAATGGAATATTCTGATAGTTCAGCAGCTTTACTCATGTGATTGAATATTCAGATTATTTCCTTTCCATGACAGGCTTCTAAGCATCATAAATAATTTTTGAATGATTTTGACAGAATAGGCATCATTTTCTTCCAAGAGAGTATATCCTTTTGTGGCTTTTGTGGACATGTACCATTAGCTGATTTTCCATGTTGTTTTTCCACCCACAGTCATCAAGGCTTCTGAAGTTATATTCAAATGCCAGCTTTTACATTAAATCAAATTTTAGGTTGGTATGGCTAAAGTAATTTGAAAATACCCATTCAAATTATCTGAATATAGCTAGGAACTATGGTTCAATTAGGACACAAACTGAGGTTTATCAAAGCAACTGATGTGACCAAGCAAAGTGCTGAATATGCACTGAACGCTCAGTCATCAGTTAAATGAATGAATGTGTGCAGCAATTGATTAAAAATGAAATCTATCTAGAATATAATTTTCAATGTTGGGGGGGAGGCATCCATCTGTGTATCCATATATAGATAATATATTGTAGTTGATATTTTGATCACTGATGGACTGCATGTATGATGGTGATCACATTAGATCATATCCCTTAGTGATATTTTAGCCCTCTTAGTTTGTTTAATATCCACTGATATTTGTACAATGATTAAGTCGAGCCATGTGACTTCATAAGCATCAGTGCCTTTTTTTTTTTTTTTGGCAGTGGCAAGTGGTGCTGGGGCTTGAGCCCAGGGCCTCCTGCACACTAGGCCAGCTTTCTACCTCTGAGCCACATTCCCAGTCCCCCACCAGTGGTTTTTGTATACATGTTATAATCCTACTTAATCCTCTCAAGAGTGCTATCCCATTCATTTAAATGTTGTAATAGAAAAGGGATCTGACAAGTCTATTGTACCTAATAGGAAAAGTTGAAAAACAACAACCTTTATTATGTTAGCATGCACAATATATTGGTTAACTGAAATGTGCCTGAGCTTCTGTTTTCTTTGGCAACTCTTGATCTTCCCCTACCCTTCCAAGGATTTGGGTTTTTAAGTTTCTTGATATAGCCAATCTAACATATTTCTAGCTGCAATGTGTCTCACTTCCATGTTCTCAAAGCTCCCCTCCCCCCACACACAAGTAATGTTTTAATGAAATTGAAGTCCTTATTTTGTGTTTCTTAATTGACTTGTATGACTGGAGATTATCTCCATCATCTTCAGCACATTTGAACACCCCAGTGATGAGATGGGGCTGTAATATGGCTAGGCTCTGGAGTCAGACTGGGGCAAGCAGCTTAACTTCCCTGTGCCTCATTTGCCTTAACTATGAAAAGAGAATAATCATAATACTTGCCTTATAGGGCTATTATGAAGATTAAAAGAGAGAAATCCCTTGAAATGTCTCATACATTCCCTGTACAAATGAAATGTTCAATTAACGTAACAGAAAATATTGGTAAACACTGAGGCTCCTCATAGGTAAGTTCTTCCAAACCAACCTGTTAAAGAAATCACTCTCAGAGTATCCCACTGAGCTCATTCAGCTTGTTAAGAAATGTAAATATTCAAAGTTTTTGGAAATTGTTTGCTAATTTCTGGTTTCTGATATGGTTCACCTTCTCCTTTTCTCAACTTATATAGGGTCACTCAGTAATCTAGTTGGTGAGTGTTTTTTTTTTTTTTTTTTTTGCCTAGGATGCCATCTAAATGTTCCAGGAGACTAAGTTCTTTCATAAAATACCAATTGAATGCCTACTATTAGAAAGTTGCTTTGTTAGGGATCTAGGGTGAACAGAATAATTTCCTTACCTTCCTGGAGCGTCTCCTCCAGTAAGGAGAAATCCTTAGGACAGCCACAGGTTTCTTTCTAGTCTCCATGCCTAACTTTGTCCACCCTACCCCATTATTCTCTTAATCTTCAACTCATTACCTTGTCTGGAGAACAGAGAAGCAAAATAGGATTTGAAAATCTCTGCCTTTCTCTTTCTTCTGGTTACAGCATGCTCTTGTTCCCAAGAACAAGCCTATCAGTTCCTATTTCATCCTTTTTGGAAAATATGAAACACATTCTTTTTTAAGGAAAGCCTCACCTTATTCTAGGCTTTAGTGTTTCTGACACTGTTCTAAGGTCTTTAGCATTTCATGATGCAAAGGAAAGGGATTTGGAGTCAGACTCTACTGAACTTAAATCTCAATTTCACTGCTTCCTAGCTGTGTGATCCCTGGAAAGCCATTTCACATCTCTGAGGCTTAGTTTCTTGACATAAGGATAATAATTACCAACGTGTTGAAATGAGCACTAAAAAGAAAGAATGCCTATAAAGCACTTTGTACAAGCCTACCATAAACTAAGTACTCACTAAACATTAGCTATTATTAGTGAGAGTTACAGAGTAAAGGGATGCATGGTTTCTAATTACTGTTCCAAACTTAATGATTAACCTTCAACAAGTTACTCACCTTCACTCAATATTGGTTTTGTTTCTGTAAAGGGAAATTTACAGATGTTCTAATTATTTTACAAGAATATACTTATCCTTTATTTAGAAAAATGAGGAAAAGATATTTACATTTTCAAATAATATAGAGAGGTCAAGGGAGTAGGAGCAGGCAATAAGGATTCCATGGTAAGCTTTTAAAAATATTTTCTATATTTTTATAAGTTTGGGGGTCCCATCAGAAAATGAGTGATCTATGCAAGTGGTGGAGGTTAATTAGAGGATAATTTAATAGACAGATTATTTACAAATCTCTAGACAGGATTTAGAGTTAATGTATAAATGAAACCAACAAGGAAACATTCCAGGATAAGCAAGTGCAGTGAATTATTATTACCCCTGGTCCTGATGAAGGTAGGGGAGGAAGCAATAACAGAGCCCAAGAGGGCAGCAGCTACATTGAGACGTCCTGCTGACTGCAATGGCCTTTGGTAGACAAACACAACTATTACTAACTTAAGCTCAACACCAAGGAATTTGGTGGTGGGAACGTTACCTTGTTTTTTGCTCTCTTGCCAATACCTCCCTATTGGCCAAAATCAACTGTAGGATAGAGCAGAAGAGAGCTGGGTTGATGTACTCTATAGAAATTATCCTTCTGGAACATAGAGCATATGGGGAGGGGTGAAGTGTACAACCACATAGACAAATTGAAACCAGCACAGTATCAATTATATAACTGTGGTAAGTGAATGCCCTTTCCCCAGAAGATGTCCATGTCCTAATCCTGGAACTGTGAATATGTTACTTTATATGGTATAACACATTTGCAGAAGCAATTAAGAATTTAAGATGGGGAGATTTTCTGGAACATCTGGGTGGGCCCAATATAATTACAGGGGTTTCTGTAGGGGGAGGCAGGAGAGTTAAAGGTGACATGATCATAGATGCACAAGTCACCAAGATAGGGGCATGAGCCATGGAATGTGAGTAGCCTCTAGAAGGTAAACAAAGCAAGAAATGGATTCTCTCCTAGAACTTCCAGAAGGGTCACAACCATGCTGATACCTTGATTGTGGCCCAGTTTAGACTTTTCACTTTCACAACTGTAAGATAATAAATTTATGTACTGTTCAGGCACAAAATTTGTAGTAAGTTTCTACAGGAGCAATAGGAAACTGACAATGTAGCTTTCTATTTATTAATTGATTTTTAGTTTACAAAGCAGGTTCATGAACATTATTCTAATATTCACAGGTAAATTAAGGTAGTTGGTGAGGAAGGAATTGTTCTATTCATTATATAGAGGGAAAGCGGGGGTAAGAGATTTGAAAACTCTTGCTTGTAGTTAGAGTAACCTAGAGATGCAACCAAGTGCTCTTGATTCCAATTTTAATGTTCTTTTCCTTCAGTGCTACACTTCCTACTGTAGAGAAGTAGCAAAAGAAAGCCAAATTTCAGGGAGTTATGGGATAAGTAGGTGGTGATGTCTGAAGTGGCAAACCTATCCAGAGATGATAGTAGAGCTGTCTCTTTTGGGCCTAACACATTCTGCTGCGTGATTTGAGCTCACCTTTAGTCAGGGCATAAATCCTTACTTAAACTTGGGCTTGCTGCCAGGCAGGGGATTTTTGGCGGGGAGGAGGGTACTGGGGATTGAACCTAGGGCCACTTAGCCACTGAGCCACATCCCCAGAACTTTTTTATATTTTATTTAGAGACAGGGCCTCACTGAGTTGCTTAGGGCCTTGCTAAGTTGCTGAGGCTGGCTTTGAACTTTGTGATCCTCCTGCCTTAGCCTCCTGAGCTGCTGACTTTACAGGCGTTTGCCACCATGCCAGGATTTCTTCTTGAGAGATGTATATTTGTGAAATTATGTGTTCCTTCAACCGTAGAGGCGCTATGCTTTTAAAATATTTAACTTCTAGGTGAGATTTCATTAAAATAATAAACTGATTCTGAGGCTAAAATGATTTAAAATAATGGTGGACATGCTGTAGATTGCCTCTGTAGATGATAAGAATTACGGTCCCTGTGGTGATGGTTAATCAAACCTCACAGAAAGGAGAAGGGGATATAGCAGACTTTTTGGAGACCCCAAGAGGCTTGGCCTTCAAGCTTCCAAGCAGAGGATGACTTTGAGAAGCAGCAGAATGCCATGCATATGACAGCATCTGGGCTGTTTTTTTATTTTGAAAGTGGATTATAAAAATTGGAGCTCCATAACCCATGAGGCTTAAACACAGTTGTGACGACGGGGTATTTCTGTTGCATTGGCAAAGGTCAAAATCAATAGAATTCTCAAATCATCCCCTATTTCATAGGTCAGGTGTGCTATTATTCCATAGATCACTAGTGGCTTTCTCTGTGATCCTTAAGCATTTGCTTGACATAAAAATGACTTTTAAGGTTTACTTACTGGTCCCTTGGTAAACTAAGGATGTTTCATATCTCTAATGTCTTAAATATATCATCTGGAATGATTGCACATTGAGCTGTTTCTTTGCCTGGCTGTTGAGAAATGTGCTTGAGTTTCAAAGGGCTTCTCTTTGGGGGTTGGTAGGTGAAGTAACTCTATTTTTTTCTATCTGTTCCTCTAAAAAAATGTTCTTTTCGGATGAAATGAACACAACACAGACCTGTGTCCCTGAAATGTGCCTCAGCCCCCCCCCCCCAAGCCTACTTCTGATGGAACACTTTCTAGGAACTCTTTATCAGAGACTGCCATTGTGTTTTTTTGTATAAGTGTTATTGGGACCATTGCCCAGCATATCCCATGCCATACCTTTAGAAGAATGCTAGGGGGGAAGGAAGTTCTCTCAATCCTCATTGCTAGGAAGAACTGCGTTTTTCTTGAGCAAAAAGATTTTTTATTATTGCTCTTGTTGTTTTGGTACCAGAGATTGAACCCAGAGGAACATTACCACTGAGCTACATCCCCATACTTTTTATATTTTATTTTGAGATAGGGTTTTGCTGAGTTGCCCAGTCTACCCTTGCAATCCTCATGCCTCAGTCTCCTGAATTACTGGGATTACAGATGTGCATCACGATGTCTAGCTATAATGTGTTTTTAAATTTATGGGCATTAGAAGTTTTGGTATTCAATAGTGAGGCCAACCAAAAAAACCCTATAACTGCATATTAGAACTAATAATACTTGGCCCCATTCTCAGGAATTTATTGTTTCTACAATGAGGATAATTTTTTTTTCTAAAAATCCTCCTTCCACCTTCCATTGATTCTAATGAATGATCATAGTTTAAGATTACTATTAGAACTGACCGGGCTCTCTGTGCTTTGGCTACTGGAAAGCTCAAAATCAGTTTTGGAGCATTTTCTTAGAGCTGTATAGGACTTCAAGTGTGCATGTCTGAATGCCGTTCTCTTCTTGACTTGATCTTAGTGACATATTTTAATCTACCCTTCCTTGTTTGCCGCCTAACATTTTTTAAAAATAATTTTTAAATCATATTTTCATTATGTGTTTATTGGAGAAGCTTGAAATGATCTTTGAAATGAAGTAAAAGATGAATTGAAGAGGGGCTGGGGATGTGGCTTAAGCGGTAGCGTGCTCGCCTGGCATGCGTGCAGCCCATGTTTGATCCTCAGCACCACATACAAAAACAAAGATGTTGTGTCTGCCAAGAACTAAAAAATAAATATTAAAATTCTCTCTCTCTCTCTCTCTTAAAAAAAAGATGAATTGATGAGTGGAAAGAGGATAGGAAGACCATTGCCATACAGAGTTTATAATGGGTCTAGTCACTGCTATGGGATATTTCCACCAATTTGATACTGCAGATGGCACAATGCTGATCAATTCAATTCTCCTGTAAAAATGATAAAAAAAATTGTTATTTGTGATGTTACCATGAAACTTTCCCATAGTGCTTTCATTTTTTGATCAAAAAGAACAACTATTATTAGCAGTATTTTAGACCACCGAGCCACATCCCCAGCCCTATTTTGTATTTTATTTATTAGAGGCAT
Organism: Marmota monax; assembly: GCF_021218885.2. Classification (NCBI taxonomy): domain Eukaryota; kingdom Metazoa; phylum Chordata; class Mammalia; order Rodentia; family Sciuridae; genus Marmota; species Marmota monax. The sequence continues at coordinate 2,153,718 of NW_026695225.1, read as the reverse complement.
GGTCTCACTGAGTTGCTTAGTGCCTTGCCATTGCTGAGGCCAGCTTTGAACTCATGATCCTCCTTCCTCAACCTCCCAAGCTGCTGGGATTACAGGTGTGCACCCTGTGCCCAGCTATTAACACTACTTTTTAAAAGGAAAATTTAGAATGTAATTCCTAATTCCAATCCTCTAACATGACAAAAACATCATTTTTTTTCCAGAGTAATAATTTTCCTCAGAGGGCTTTTCTCTGGGTAAAATAAATAGGAGTAGAAAAAGTTAACAAAGCAAGTGTTTAAGAATTAAAAGTCCACTATTTAAGATACTTGGAATATACTCCTGCCACCTATGAATCATGGAGGAGCAAGCCTTTTGCTTTAGGGTCTTCCCACTGAGTATAGACACCATGGGCTATGAAGTCCTCCAAGAATAGGCCTGTTATTACCTGTTCACTCCCCTCAGCCCCCTCATACAACTCTAGTCATAATGTACTTCTTCCTGTTTCTAGAACATACTCTTTCCTGCCTTTATGTCATTATACATTCCGTTTCCTCTGTTTGGTCCACATTCTCTCCCTTCTTCCCCATTTAACTAGCTTACTCCCCCACATTCTTCCCATGCTTCATCTTAGATGTCATTTTCTGCTGGAACTTCTCCCTGAGTTTTCAGATTTGTTTCCCTATTGTAGGTAACTTTTACTATTGGGCAATTTGTCCCACCAAGTGCTGATTACTTGGTGAATATCTGTCTCTCCTGCTAGACAATAGGCTCTGGGACACTGGCTATACTTTTTCATTATATTTCCAACTCTTAGCATAGTGCCTGGGACAGAGTAAGTATTCAATAAATGGATTTTTCTGTTTTGATTATAAAGTGTATGTTTTCCATGTTTGAAAGGTACTTGGCAAATGTTTATAATGCTGATAGAAGTCATTTTGAGAGTAGGGCAAACATAATCATTCAGTGAGAGAAGGAATACTGCTTAGGCAGCATGTGCACTGTGTTGCTGGGCAATATTTTGCTCTAGTAATATGTTTCTCTTCAGATATGTTCAAGATCACAATAAGATTTTTAGCAATGGAGAAAAATCATTTCATCACAAATTTTCACATTTAACACTTGCTCTATGCAAGAAAAGAACTTATTGGGTTTTAGCTTGACTGATACCACTGCTTATTCCAACAATGCAAAGGAGCTTTTGGAGTTTCATCCTATGCTGCAGTCATTTGGTCAGGAAGGGAAGGGGGATGAAAGATGACATTTGAGGTTAGATTCACAGGGTTGGGTTTCATGAAATACCTTGTGTATTCACATGGCTTTTTAAAATCTTCTAATGACATTCTGATTCTCTCCCTGTAAGAAAGAATGTGGATATTAGAAACAGTTTTAAATTTGAAGTCAAATTTTCTCATCTTTTTAGTTTCTGAAAGTATTACTTTGGGCAAGTATTACTTTTGGGCAAGTATTACTTTGGGCAAGTAGATGACTCTGAGACTTGATTTGTCATTTCTAGAATGGAGCAGGGTAATGTAAGTCTCATGATAATCTGGTGAAAATTCTCTTTCACCTAAGTAGGTTATTGTTAAAGGAGAGTTCCTTGACAGTATGAATAAGAATGCACTTTTGGGCTTTTCTCTTTTTCCAAGTCTGTGACTGAATGTAGTCATTTTATTGTTATTGTTAACATTACTTATTTACATCCTTTTGTAAATCAGAGGTGGAAAGAAGAAAGTATCAAATGTATCTTACCTTTTCAAATAAAACTGATTTGTTTAATAAAGCAATAGCTGCCAGAGAAACTCCAATTTTGCTCTGCTTTGATATAATCCAAATGCAGTCTGGGAGTTTCCCCACAGAGCTGAGGGGAAAAAGAAGGCCCATGAATCTCTCCAAATTAGCCCCAGAATATCAGCCACATTTCTTTTTTTACTATAATCAGATATCCTGATCCTGGTCTTATAATTATTTCACCAGACCAGGAAAGAAGAGCTGACAAACCTGAGTCTTTCTTGGCACCAGGAAATTCAAAGAATAGAAAGCCCTCCTTAGTGCCTTTGAAATGTTTGCCATCTGCCTCTTGAGACTGCAAGGTTATTAGCTTGCAGCAGGAAGGTGATAGCGAACTGAGTAAAGAAACATCCATCCATCTCAGTTGTCATGGTTTCTCAGCCATTCAGACCCCAGTTGAGCAGGAAGCAGTGGGCTGCAAAGCACATACATGAGCCTCCTCTTGTTTCTACTGACACATCAAACTCTTTAGGCTACAGTGACTTGGCTGATGCCTGCCTTCTGACCCATGCATTCCAATGTCTAAGCCAAGTCCTCCTTTGTCTATGGGTCCGAGGGTTCTTCCCTTTCCTTCTTGGAGTGTCTTGTGTTCATTCATTCTCAGTTCTAAATAATTTCTCTATGTACCCTAGCTAATAAGAAATTATATGTTTATTTGGTAGCTAGGAACAATGTAGAGGCATAGCACTACAGGGAAGTAGAGGAAAAAATGGGTTCTCAGTGACGATCATAACATTTATATTGCTGGTTTTCAAACTGTGCTTCATAGAGCCCTAGAGGAATACTCTGGAGGAGTCTCAAGGATTCCATAAGGAGGAATTCAGAAGATGTGTGAATTTGTGTCCAAGAAATATTGAACCTATTGTTGCTTCCACCAAAGAATTTCCATTTTATCCCAAATTTGACAACAGCATGTGATTTTGTTTGGAGAAAAGGTTCTATGGCCAAAGCAGTTTATTGGGGAAAGCATCTGTTCAGCCCTGTTACATATCCATAGAGTAGTAGGGACCTGCTCAGTGTTAATTATATTACTTTGTACCTGCTGTGGTTGCATAGGTGCACTTTCTCTCTGCTCACGTAGAATGTGAGCTCATGAAGATCATGGTCCATCTTTGCTGTCTTCATGAATAGACACCTTGTCAGCTCCCATTGGGCATAACTGTGTTCTTTTTGGAGTTGCCTTTTTTTGAGAGTCTGATCAAAATTGAAGCCCCACTGCCATGAATTAAACACAATTTACACGTTAAGGAATTATGGTGCCACTAAACCCCAGCCATGCCATGCTGAGGGTAAAAATCCCTGCAGGAAAAGATTATTGAGTGATCACATAAATTGTTGGGGCAAGTCATTAGGAAAGCATTTTTTCTAACCACTGGACCTTCCCAATATTGGAATGAACTATTCCATGAGGGAATCAATACTTGATACTTCACGTGTACAGGTATTGACTGGCCAGAGAGACAGGGTAGCAAAGTGGAAAAAGTCATTGCATTTGATGTACACCAGATGGGCTTTAGATTCTACTGCTGCTATATATGTATCCTCAGGAAAATTACAAATTATCTGAGCCTCAGTTTCCTTATCTGTATAATGGAAGTAATGATATCATCTACCTTGTAATGACTTCATAATGCTGTTGTGAGAAATTACTGAGATATTATTTGAATCATTTAGCATGGTATAGGGGTTGGTGTATTTGGTAAAAGTGTTACTTCCCTAGAATTTGTTGCATAAAGAATTCTTGTCTTGTGTAGAAAATTGAATTAGATGCTCTCTTGGATTCTTTGTAATTCTGAGATTCCCTGTTGGCTTATCCTTGCAGCTGTATTTTAGAATAATACAGGAACTGTTGTCTTCCTGCTTTGGATTTGCCTTCAAACAGGTTTTATGGATAGAATCTTGAGCAATGTTTGCTTTTCTCCTGAAAGGTCAGCTTTAAAAAAAGTCTCAAATATATTTAGCTTCTTTGAAGATATTTTACATCTTTATTATAAAGTGGCTCTGCATGTCCCTTAGGAAAAATGAAGAGATTTTGACCAAAACTTCTGACAAGTTGCATGTAGAGCCAAGTAATCTAAGGAAATACACATATATAGTAGACAGAGTATTCTTGGAGTTTGTCAAGTGATTTGGTTCAGACTTCTATATAAATCAACCAAGTATTGCTCCCAAAACTGGATATTTGAAGTGGATGCCTTTGGTAAGCTATGTCTCTTGTATTTAAGCCTTTCCTTTGAATCTAGAGAGCCTTAGAATAGAATAGAATGTGCTGAAAATGACATTTCATGATTTCCTAGGCTAGGTCATAAGATGTCTTGCAACTTCAGGCTCAGTCTCTTGGAATAAACCTTCTAGTGGAAGGTAGGTACCAGGTAAGAAGTCTGACTACCTTAATTCCACAATATCAAGGAAACTTAAATACAAGAGGCCACATGGAATACAATGTCTGATCAGCCGAGTGCCATACTTGTTATCTTTCTGAATAGATAGCATGTGAATAAAGCATCATTGGACATTCAGCCCAGGCAAACCTTTACAGGCCTCTGGCCGAAAACAAGTGCAGGAGAGATACAAGTAAGAACCTTTTTGGTTAGCCCAGTTAGCCTTAAGTACTATGAATTAATGTAGTGTGCAACTGCTGTAAGAGCTCCAAACCCCAAATTTCCCTCAAACACATAATAATCTGAAATGAAAGTTTTGAACCTTTTTTTGAAAACCCATTTTTAACTTGATACTTCCATATGGACAGAGTTTTATGCTAATTCTAAAATTATGTTTATGAAGATATTTAGTGATATTAGAAAACACTTATAATGTAATACTGATGAAAAGAATTTGACATGCATTGTGGTTTAGCTTTGTAGCCATGGTATATTTGTGTGGAGGGGTGTGTGTGTGTGTGTGTGTGTGTGTATGTGTGATATCTCATTTTCTCTTAGACAAATAAAATTGGAGGGACTTGAGCTTAAGTACTGATAGTGATCACTGGGTAGACAGGTTCTATGTGATACTGTTTGTCTTAGATCTTTTGGTATTGTCTGTTCTTTTGAAAGCATGTAGAACAGTTGGTTTGCCAAAAATAAGTATCTGTACATACTGCATAGTGACACTTATGATATTGTGTTCAAAAATTTGACAAGAAGTGGCTATCCTGGGAGAACAGATGTATGTTGGTTCCAGAATTTCTCATCCATTAGTCCAGGATTGTCTTTTTGTTCTTTTTCTTTCTTCATTTTTATGCCTCTTCATTTAGAGTGACATTAAGAAAGGGGTACAACAGGCCCTTGGCCTTTTATTTTAGCATATTTAAAGGTATATCTGCACTTATGGCCTATTGGTATTGAATGAAAACTTGATTTCAAATAAGCCTGTGTTTGGAATCAATGAAGCACAGATGTTTACTGGTGTTGCATGTTTTAAATGTCAGCATCAGCGTATACATTGTGATGTAAGTGGAATTCATGCAGTAGCTGCAAAGTATGAATGAGATTATATTTAAGTAGATAAATGGCTTGAAAATTTTAAATATTTAAAAGTGAGGCTTTTAAAGTAATAAAAGATAATGTGTATCATGCCCTAAAAGTGTCCCACATCATGAAGTTTATTAACCCTGTAGGTAAGTTTCTAACCATTTATATTTTTAGGAAGATAGGAGAAACAAGCTGTATCCCATTATGGAAAAGTGTTATGCATCAATACCACTCCCAAATTCTAAAAGATCAGTGTCACATTATGTAAACATTTCTGTGCCAGTTAGATTGCAAGTGACAGTACATTTTATAAGGTCTAAGGAAGCTTACATAAGAACAAATATTTTCCCAAACAATCAAATGCCACTTCGAATAAGGGGCACAGTAGAAGAGATGCAATGGATATGTGTAATGTGTGCTAAATTCGTGATTGCCTTGGGCACTACTAAAGCCATACTGGGTAATTTCACTTGACAGCCAAAAAAGAGGAGCTAAAGAAATGTGGCAGTTTCACCTCCTGTGTCTATTCACAAACTCCCATGGTGACCTCATTAATCTTGGGGAGGAGAAGCACTCAAAGACTGGCTGTATAATGCCAAAATGACTGCTTGCAGAAATCAAGATCCAGTCCATCTGCCACTGGTTTTCTTTATGCTGGTACTTGGCCACATTATAAAGGGGTGTGCCAAGGTGTGCTGGTTACAGTTGGGGGAGGAGAATGCTGACTGTACACAGGTTTGAGCAGCAGCAAATGTTTCCCATGCCTCCTGTGCCTGCCAGCTGTGAAAGCGCAGGCTCTAGCTCTCCCACCTCTTTAACGCTGCTGCTTCCCATCGTGCTGCTGGAAGCAATGGTGAGGGGGAACATGGAGAAAGCCACTGGGCCTCCCACTAAGACTAGCATGGTGTCATTTGCATGTTTTGGTACATCTGCTAGAGGATGCTGAACTCTGACCTTGATTTGAGTACACCGGACAATTTGTGGGATGGATTTCCTTTACTTGACTGGGCTAATTTTTTTTTTCAGTTGACCAATTGTTAAATGGCCAAGGAGACTCAATGGCATTATATTTGGATTCAACAAACATTTATTATGTGACTTACTTTGTACCAGGTAGTGTCTGGTTATTCTGATACTTTTATCTCATTTAATCCTCATATTATTGTGAGGAATGTTAATATTTTAAGTGTTTCAATGAAAGCTTTCTAGTATTCCATGCTGTAGCTCTCCTAACTTTAGACAGAATGTATTTATGTTTTTACAAATAAAATTATATCATATAATGTGACATAAACATGACAAGGGAATCATCTTTTAAAAAGTTATTATTGCTAAAATCTTACTTAGGCATTAAAAATGTTAGCAGGGATATTTCACTGATGGAGTGGTATAAAGGCAGAGAAGTTGGGGCAATGGGAATTTGAATATAATGATCCACATTAAGCATAAACATGCCAGGACTTGTCCTGAATTCTGTGGCAAGCATTACAAGAGAGGCTATGATTTAGATAGATGCAGATAGTGCCATAAATACACATTGTCATGGGTGCCAAAGGAGGAGAAAATTTCAAGATGGATCAAGTGTTCAACATGGTCAGACATATAAAAGTGGTTCAGAATAATAAAGACTAAAAATAGGTATAGGATTTTGTAGTTGGGAGGTCAATACTGACCTTACCAAGATCCCCTTATATTAAATTGAATGGTCAAGAAGCAGAAATAAGGAATGAGGGGTGAGTAGGAAGTGAAGGAAGAGAGAATAATCTGTTCCTTTCAGAGGTTTAGTGAGAGACAAGAATGTGATTTCTAGAGGGAAGACATCCATAAAGAAAGGATATTTTTTAAAAACTTAAGGTCATAAAGAATCTCTAGGGCTTGGCATGGTGGTGCATGCTTGTAATCCCAGTGACTTGGGAAGCTAAAGCAGGAGGATCACAAGATCATAAGTTCAAGGCCAGCCTCAGCAACTTAGCAATACCTGTCCCCAAATAAAACATAAAAAAAGGGCTGGGGATGTGTCTCAGTGATTACACACCACTGGGTTCAATCCTTGGTACCAAAAAAGGGGTGGTGGATCTTTAGGATAATTATAGTTTGACAGGAAAGGAAAGAATGGTTTGAGATTTTGAAAGGAAATTGAGGACTGATGTCCCAGAGACAACAGGCAGGAATGCAGGCCTGTTGTTTGTATTTGTAATGCAACAAGCAGGGATACAGGGGAAGGATTGAACTTCAATTAGAGGAGGGACTCCTTTATCCTCAGTCATGATTTGTAAATATTTATTCTGTGATGGGAGGAGTATTACGGAAATGTTAGCTTAGCTGAAGGTCTCAGTTGTTTAATTAAGGAGGGAAGCCAGCCAGATATTAAAGTTGGAAGGGGCAGAGGTTGAGCCACAGGTTTTGGGAAATGTATTAAAGGCTTAACAAGGTCATAGAGAAGAATAGAGAATGGACCAAAGTATAAAGGGATGTTGCTGAGATGAGATCATGAGCTTGTGATGCTGCTGAACTTCCTTGTTTGCATGCTTTCCTTGCTTTGTAGAACAGGAAAAGTAGATTGTGGGATTGGACTCGGGTTTGGGATTTTAGGTTGTGGCAGGAGAGTGAGGGAAAGAAGGTGAGGGGCCTGGAGGCAAGTAGTTTGTGTTTGTAACTATCAGATCAGGCAAGGTAGGGAAGAAAGTGAAGACAGGAGCAGTGTGTTCACTGGTAGCCTGGGAGGAAATGCAGATGGCAATGAACCACAGGACCCTCTGAGGCTGATATGAGGGTAGACTACAGGAGACAGTTAACTATGATCTAAAATCACCCTGAATAGGAATGTGAGAGAGTTTTTAGGAGGCTTAGGGAGGTATATAGCTGGGATGAGCATTTTAAGAGACCAGTAATTTTTACATAAAAATTCAGGAATAATGATCATCATGTTGGCTTAGTAAAAACAGGTCCAGATCGCCAATAATATTATGATACTGAGGTGTGAGAAGTAGATGGAAGAATAACTATTCTTCTCTTGGGACCCTAATGGGAAAACAGTGTCATCAGAGGAGAACCAGGTTGTCATAAAAGTCTTGGGTTAGAGGAGCATTCTGTTGAGGTTCAGGAAAGAGGTAAATCCAACTACCATGGTCTTAAGGGTCCAGATCACACAGTGAAAAGCTTTAGAGACAAGGGCAGCTGTGGGAGCTGGAGGCATAGAAAAGCAGCACAGTGGGGATGAGAATGAGACTACAGGTGAGAAAGGGTCTTACATTTTGGGCAATAAGAAAGGATGATGGGTGTAGGATGGAGGAATATTGAGATTTTCTGACCTCAGTTTTGTGTGGAAGGCTAATGAAAGCTTTGTGGAGCTTCCTTGCTATCTTGTGAATTGTAGAAAAGTAAGTCCCGAGAAAGAACTCTTCCAGGTTAAAGTTTAAGTTTAGATAAGGACCCCAAACTTTAAGGCTTAGAACTTGATGTCAGTATTTCTTACCAGGATCCCAGTTTGCTTCGGCACAATTTGCATGCGACTAACTTTTCTTTGTACCCAGAATTGAACAATGATTAACTTTGTAAGTCTTTTAAAAATGGCTTCCAGGAAAACTTGTGGCCCAAATTAGGTTTGAGCCACTAGATGTAAATTTCACAGATGACTGCTTTCCTACTGCTTGGTGACTTGGCTGTACATACCTGATGGTCTTCTGTGTGTTCTATCACTATAGCTAGAAGAACCAGCCTATCAGGAAAAATTGCTTTTTTCACAGACTTATGCCAAAAATATTTTAATTCAGGAGAAACATATAGAAACATATGGCATGCAGTCATGATTAGTTAGGTTCTTAGAAATATAATGACTGACACTCAAAGTGTTCTCTCTTCCTATTATTTTGTTTTTAAAAAATATTTATTTTTTAGTTGTGGTTGGACACAATACCTTTATTTTATTTATTTATATGTGGTGCTGAGGATTGAACCCAGGGCCCCACATGTGCTAGGCAAGTGCTTTACCACTGAGCCATAACCCTAGACTGTCTTCTTATTCTTTTCTTTATTCCTGCCTTCCTGTCTTCCTCTCTTTCTTTCTTTTGTTTTTGTTAAAATTTATACTAGAAATCAGATTCATCCTTGATATCATTATACTGTGGATTTTCTATCAGGCATGTTACTGATTTAGATTAGGGGTCAACAGTCCACAGGCCAATTGCATGCAGCCTGCCTTCTAATTTTGTATGACCTACAAGCTAAGAATGTATTTTACATTTTTAAATGATTGAAGAATCTAAAATAATGATATTCTGTGATATGTGAAGATTATATGAAATTTAAATTCCAGTGTCCATTAATAATGCTTGGAGTACAGCTATAGCTGTTTATCTGTTGTCTGTAGCTGCTTCCGCACTGCTATGGCAGAGTTGAATAGTTACAACACAGCCTGTATGGCCCACAGTACCTAAATTATTTATACTATTGGGCTCTCTACAGGAAAGGGTTGATGAGCCCTGATTAAACCCAGAGAGATTTAGAAATTATAGCTAATGCAAATCATTTAACTTGTTTATGGAGTAATTTGCTTACATGGCTTTTACTCTAATATTGTAAATCCAAACACCAGTTTTCTCATCTATATAATAGGGCTAATCTTAATCACAATCTCATGGTTTATGTGAAGAGTGGATGAGTTAATACATTTGAAGCACCAAGAAGAGTGGCTGGCTCAGAGGTGGTTAAGTAGAATCACTAAAGAAAATGTAGCCATTTGCTGAGTGTCCCATTAGAAGGTCATGCACTTATTTCAAATGATGGAAGTCCAAACACGTTTCTTTTGGAGATCTTCATATATGTGTGACACATATAATACCTTCTAAAATTATTGGAGATGCTCCCAAATGGGGTGAGGTGGAAATTGTTCCCCCTGATCAAGAAGCATCTCTGGGTTGCTAGCCTGGTGGGGCTATCTTGATTGCTTCTGATGCTTGCATGTGGTTGAATAAGTTTCACTTCCTTTACAAAGTGACTATCAGAAGCACCTAAAGATAATTCACAGTGCTTTGTAAAGTGACTTTGTATTAGAGTCACGATCACAAGCACCTGGAACAATGTAAATGAAGAAAATGATAGAAACTAAATTGGGTAAAGAGTCTATAAAGAAAAAGAAGAAAGAATTGACCGAGAAGAAAGCAAAGGGGATGGAAGATATTGGAATGTGGTGACTTTTTTTTTTTTACTTTAAGTAGGTGTAGGAAAACGATTCTTAATATTCCTTATGTATTGTGTGCCTAAAAGTCATACAGAAAAATTAGAGAAAACATAGGTTTTTATGTACCTCAGGAGAAATGCCTTGGGTAATCAAAGGTTGCCATGTACCCAGTGGTTGGAGTTATTGCCCTTATATATAATGTGTTAAGTTCATGTTGTGTTTCTTTCCATATCAATCCGTTTACTTTTTCCCCCAAACTTAGAAGATGAAAGCCTCTCCTTTCTTCGTCCTTTATATGCTCCTGTCCCATCCCAACCTGGCCAATCTCACACCTTGCTTCATCAGTTATCCCTTTGATTTCCCATCACCTTCAAGTATTCCAAATGATAATTTATTGTTTTTAAATTTTGTATTTGTTTTAATTAGTTACACATGACAGTACGATGATCTTGACATATCATACATTTGAATCAGATGGGATATAATTTCTCATTTTTCTGAGTGTACAGGTTGCAGAATCACATTGGTCATGCAGTCACGTATATACACACAGTAATAATAATGTCTATTTCATTCTATTATTCATATGATAATTTCTTCAGGAATTTTATCACAGGGTCCTCTTTGGTATTTGGAAGAATGCAAAGCAGAAAGTTTCATTTGGATAAAAGAAATCAGGAACTTATGTTAGTTCTCAAACATCCAGATTGATGGAATGCAAAGTTGATGTGGTGGCTATTGGAAGTATTTATCTTTTCAGTATTTACCATGCTTACTTTCAAACTATTTTAAAAACTGTTACAATATTTCCTTTGATCCATGAACTTCCATTGCTTTTTCATTTTCTGAACATAGGAGGCAATAGGTTTCTGTCTTGCCTTATGTCCTCCTTGTTAGCATTTGTTATTGGATCTTGAGATGTTGGGAAGATCTTGTACTCTTTATTAAAGCATTTATTTGAAATTTTTGGAAGTTCCTTTTGACTAATATATGACCAGATTTCCAAGTATCCTATGTGGGCTTGAAGAAAATGGATATTCTCTAATTATTGTGTTCAGGGATTTACACAGTTCAGTTAGATCAAATCTGTTAATTATATAGTTCAAATCTTTTTTATTTTTAATTTTTTATTCTAATTTATAATATATGACAGAAGAATGCATTACAGTTCATATTACACATATAGAACACAATTTTTATATCTCTGGTTATATAAAAGTATATTCACACTATTCATGTCTTCATACATGTACTCCTAACCTCCTAATACCAAGGAAATTACAGTGAACTTGGAGATATGGGCAAATATAGCTAAAATTATAAATAGAGAAGAACCAAATTGTGAATTATAGAAACTAAAGAGTATGACTTGAGTATCAATCACATTATTTGTGTCACAGTTTAAATAGGAAAATTTGAATGGCAGTTTCAATAATGGTTGCACTCTTTGGGGGACACTTTATGGCAGAAGTGGATAAACATAGATCTCTTCCTTAACTGCAAGACAACTGCATTTAGCAGAGGTACTAGGGCAGGTGTGATCCAAGCTTCATACAGATTGGATGATAGAAGATGGATCAGGTATCAGTAATATGAAGAAATAAAGACCCATTAGTTTCACTCTTGAGAGAGCCAGGGATAGGCTTCACTGTACAAGATGGGACCAAAATCTGGAGAATATAAACTGTCAAGCGAGTTACTCTGTGCAAAACAGAGAGGCTTATAGCTGTGTTGCTACCACATTGAGAACTGGAAGTTTGAGAGAAAGAAAGAGGAATTTTTATGTCCCCACACATAGATTGCCTCAACTATAAATTCCATCTGAGGAGAAGGGAAAGACAGAGCAGAACTACTTTTTTTTTTTTTTTTTGGTACTGATGATTGAACCCAGGGATGCTTAACCACTGAGCCACATCCCCAGCACTTTCTTATGTTTTATTTAGAGGCAGGGTCTCACTGAGTTGCTTAGTGCCTCACTAAGTTCCTAAGGCTGGCTTTGAACTCATGGTCCTTACTTTAAGAAAGGAAAGGAAAAACATTAGTTTGATTCTTTTGATGAATTTATAATTACAAATTATCACTTTTTTATCCTTCTTACAAAACTATGGGAAAATGTAATTATCTTGACATCAAGTTGGAAGCAACCAAATCTCAAGATAATCAGGGGCTTTCATATGACTAGCCAGTTCTTAAGGCACCTAGTCTGATGGTTTGCCCATTACTCTATACTGCTTCTCCAGGGCTCAGTGTAATAGTTTTGTTTTTGTTTTTGTATCAGGGACTAGAACCCAGGGGCACTTAACCACTGAGCCACATTCCCAGCCCATTTACTTTTATTTTCATTTTGAGAAAGGGTCTTGCTAAGTTTCTTAGGGCCTCTCTATGTTGCTGAGGCTGGCCTTGAACTTGTGATCCTCCTGTCTCATCCTCTCAAGCTACTGGGATTACAGGTGTATGCCAGCACACCCAGCTCAATGTGATTGTTTTTAATGATGATAATAATGGTTGCTTGTCTCATTATTATACATATACACACAAATATACAAAAACCATATTGATGTTTTGTTATGATTTGGATATGAAGTGTCCCCCAAAATCTCCTGTGTTAATGAAGGAATGTTTGGAAGTGGAATTACTGGATTGTGAGAGCTGTAACCTAATTGTCAATCTTACAATGGACTCATTGGGTTGTAATTGTAGGCAGGTGGGGTATAGTTGGAGGACGTGGGTCACTGGGGGTGTGCCCTAGAAAGATGCATCTTCCTTGTGGCCTTTTTCTTCTTTTTCTCTCTGCTTCCTTGCGCACTTGAGGTGAGCAGTTTTCCTGTGCTACACCCTTTGTCCACAATGTTCTGCCTCACCTTGGGTTCAAAGCAATGGAATTGGCTGATCATAGGCCAAAACTCTGAAACCATGAGTTCAAAATACACTTTCCTTGTTCTACATTGTTCTGGTCAGGTATTTTGGTCACAGCAACAATAAAGTTAAAACATCTCCTGTGTTTCTCTTTACTGATTTTGCCTGGAATTTGGGAAACCCATTTTATAAGTATATTTAGCTCTTTCTTCAGATCAGGAAAGTTATTCTCAGTTATAGTTTTAATTATTATCTTCCAGTTATTCTGGTTTCATCCTCAGAAATGCCTAGGATATCTAAGTCAGCTCTGCCCTTCCTATCTGTTTCCCTTTCTGTTTTACTCTTTTATAAAATTTAGTTTTTCACTTTTGACCTCTAAAGATTTTCAGAATGTGAAGATATGGTTTTATTTTCTACAGTAGCAGTTTGAGCCTTAATCTTTTTCTCTTGCCCTACCTTTATCTCCCCTTTTCCCTTATTAAATAAATGGGACCTTCGTCCACCCAGTTGCTCAAGCCAGAGACTCTCTGTGACTGAATCCCTACAGACAAATCCTAAGTCATTTCTATTATGCATACAATATATGTTGGATCATTTTATTCCACAAAGCAAAATGTTGAGTAAGGCAGGCTGGAACCCAGGTCTTCTGAAATATGCAGGATTGAAAGATCAAAGTGATATTGGGTTTAGATTCAGGTACACACTGGTTTTGTTCCTAGCTTCATCATTTTTTACCTATGTGTCTTTTGGAGAATTATTTAACATCTCCAAATATTCGTTAGCTTTTTGAGAAAAACTAAAAACAGCTATATTTCAGAATTACACAAAGTGTCCAGATTAGACAAATCTGTAGAGACAGAAAATGGAACAGTGGTTTTCTAGAGATGAAAGAATATGGAGGACCAATGGGTGTTCACTGATATAGGATATGGAGGTTTTCTTTGAGGTGAAAAAATATTATAAAATTAACTGTGTTTGCTCCAGGTGTCATGGAACATACCTGTAATCCCACTGCTTGGGAGGCTGATGCAGGAGGATTACAAGTTTGAGGCCAGCCCCAGCAATTTAGTGAGGCCCTAAGCAACTCAGTGAGACACTGTCTCTAAGTTAAAAAAAAAAAAATAGAAAAGCCTGGGAATGTGGCTCAGTGGTTAAGCACCTCTGGGTTCAATCCTGTGACCAAAAGTGAATGAAGAAATTAAAACAAGGCTCTTATATTAAAAATCAATTGAGGTGGTTTGACAACTTGTAAATATATTTAAAATATTAAAGGATAAGTTGAATGGAATATGTTACATTTCAATGATGTTTTAAAAAATCTATTTAAAAAGAGAGGGGAAATTCCTGAGATGACCAACAATCAAATCCCTTTGGCCTCAATGGACCAGTTCAATCTTTTCTGCCTACTTAAGGTTCACCATTTGGTTTCATAACCCAAAGAAATACCCATAAGTACATGGTCTCAGGTCTTCTGTCTTCAGCTGTATGCCAGTGGCCTCTGTGGCAGGATTGCCTCCTTTTAGAAACCATAACTGGGTAATTTTTAGTCCTTTGTGGATTTGGGGAGTTATTTTTAGCATCTACCTGAAGTAGGCACAATGCAAAAATAATTTGCCATTTGGAGCTTCCTGGCATATGAGGGCCAGTGGCCTTCCAAGTTCCTAGCTGAAGAGTTGAGACATACCTCAGACCTCAATTTTAGTTTACTTCTCTTCAATGTAAACCATCCTGGCCTGGCAATACTGGCAAATCCAGTATGGAGTTGCGATACTAAAAAGAATTGAGGCCATACCTTCCAAAGAGTTAATTTATCCATCTCCACTGGGAAAGCTCCTCCAAGGTGAATTTACTCAGTGCAAGCTTATTAGAGACATTCGACACAATCTGGCAGATCTAACAGTTGAGGACATGACATAGGCCCTCATTTTGTAATGGGGTCTCTCTCTATCTCCACAGTAAAGCATTCTGGCCTGTTACACTACACTGAGCCATTCCACATGATGGAAGGATAAAAAGAAATGCACATCTTAGGTCTTGATTTTATAAGGAATTGGATCTATTAATCTCCACTGGAACCATCAGCTTTACTCCCAATAGCACTGGTTTACTCCAGACATTTGATGTAATCTGCACAACAGAGTTTGGGACACAGCTTGCATCTCAGTTTTGTAATAAGTTGGATCCTTTAATCTCTATCTGAATCATTCTGCTCTGTCACTGTCCCATGCTCAATTTCTTCAGTTGTTTGGTGCCAACTAGAAGATGCAAAAGCATACTCTGGGCTGGGCACAGTGGTGCACACCTGTAATCCCAGTGGCTCAGGAGGCTGAGGCAAGAGGATCATGAGTGAGTTCAGAGCCAGCCACAGCAAAGGTGAGGCACCAAGCAATTCAGTGAGACCCTATCTATAAATAAAATATAAAAAAGGGCTGGGGATGTGGCTCAGTGGTCGCGTGCCCTTGAGTCCAATCCCTGTTACCCCCATTCCCCAAAAAAGCAAACTCTGCAGTTTTTAAAGGAGTTGCATTATTATTAATCCCTACAATGAATCATCCTGAGTTAACATTGCCCTGATGCAGATTTACTGGAGATTATCAATCTGTAGGATCAGTGAAACTGAAGTGGGAATATGCTGGTGGGTCTGAGAGACCAGCACCATATTGTCCCATTTAAAGGGTTACTTTGAAATAATACAATTATAATACCTTCATATAGAAGTTTCTCAATGAGTGCCAGCTCCTTTCTTCCTACCTCTGGACTCATATCTAGTGCCTTCATTCATGCAACCAAATAAGCACTTATCCTGTGTTTACGCACACTCATTTATGCATGTATATATATTGCATATGTATGTGTGTGCATGTGTATGTATATATTTTTTCTAGGGTAAAGTTGATAGCTACTTAAGATTAAATCACTTGAAAGAATTCTGAAGCTTTTTAGCAAAAAGATTTGTCTTGAGTATTGGGTGTATGGAAAGAACATGAATATTTTGGAAGGACATAAAAACAAATGTGACTTTGACTGAAAGGAAGTAGTACATTTGCATCTTTCTTTAAAAACACAGAAACTCAAATTAGGAAATGAGCATATTTTTATGGTGCAGGGGAAAGCAACTGTCTCTTGAGTGGCCCATTTCTTCTTGGATCTCCATGCAGTAGGCAAACTGGAAGCAAGCTGGGACAAGGGGGGCCAGAGCAACCTAGATAGGACATCGGCAGGGAGGCCATGTGATTGGCCCTGAGGCACCTCACAGATTGTCATCTCAAGTACTGTTGTGGAGCCAAATGCTGAAGCGAATAAAATATGTTCTAGTTATGCATGGGAGACCTCCTGAGCCCAGCTGCCTTCTTTCCTCCTCCCTCAACATTCTTTTGCCAAGATGAAGCTAGAAGGGAAAGGCAAGAGAAGAGGAAAAGCCTGGGCCAACTTCATCACTGAATTATATATGTTCCGTTTTTATTTGCACTTGGAAAAGCTTGGATTGCCTTTCAGCTCCATGTTTACTTAGCAACTTCAGGTTGGAAGGGAACTAGGAAGAGTGTAGGAGGCCTGAACTTTGACTGACCTTGGGATAACTGCTTTTGACTTTCTGAGCATCAGCTTCCCTATTTGCAAAAACAGGGATAGAGGTAATACTTTCCCTGTCCTTTGCACTACTACTTGGTATCAAAATATAAAACATAACCAGATGATATTTTAAACCCCTTCACAGGTTCAAGTAATTCAGATTGAAATGGGACTAAAATGTTTAGCTCAACTTAAAATGAGAGTATTGACACAACTGAAATATTTTCTACAGATTAAAATAGCAGACATTCTTTAAAAGATGACACATATTGATAAGAACAGAGAGATAGACACTTTGATAGTCTTCTAGTGAACTTTGAAATTATATTATTTTCCTGAGGACAGCTTCGTGGTAGATATCAAAACCTTGAAAAGTTGTGAAGCCTTTGATCCAGCAATTCCACTTTGAGGAATTCATTTGAAGTAAAAATCAAAGATGTGCATAAAGCCACTTTTTACAAGCAAGTTTGTTGTAGAGTTATTTCTCATAGTAAAACATTAGATACAACCTCTCTAATAACAGGAATTTAGTAAAGAAAAATGGAACATGTGGCCAAATACAATGCAATTATTAAAATGTTTATTGTAAAAATATTTATTGATAGAGGAAATGTTCTCAAAAGTGGAGATTCTTTTTTATGCATCAGCACATATTATTTTCATAAGAATGATGTTGGGTGAAACAACCATAAAATATTGAATAAGGGTATTAGTTAGCACTATAATACATGTTCTGATGAAATATTAAACAGCTTTAAAAACCATAAGTTTCTTGTGTTTCCTAATCAAGTATATAAGGATATGATACAAAAGCTATGTGAAAAATTGCACTGTACAATGTAATTCATAACATCTGTAGTACATATTGTATGTAAGGTAATTATATGTGTAAAATGTTTTATTTCTAAATGTGAAATAAAATTACCAGGTAAAATAGTGTTTAAATTTTAAAAATGCAATAACAACAGTGCTATGAATTTAATGTTTTTTTTTTTTTTGTTCCCACCAAATTGGTATCTTGAAGCTCTAACCTCCAATATCATAGTATTTGGAGGTGGGACCTTTGTGAGTTCATTAGGTTAGGTGAGGTAATGAGGATGTGACCCTATGGTGGAAGTACTTCCCTTTAAAGAAGAGGAAGAAACACTAAAGCACACCCTTTCTACCATGTGAGGACTCAGCAAGAAGGCAGCCATCTGCAACCAGGAAGTGAGCCTTCAGCAGAACCCTGACTTTGGACTTCCAGCATCTAGAACTGTGAGAAATAAATGGCTATTGTTTAAACCATCACATCTGTGATGTTTTGTTATAGTAGCCTGAGCAGACTAAGACAAATAAGAGCAAAACTGGAGGGAATGTTTTCTACTTCAGGGATTCAGTAATCTCTAATCTGATAGAGGAGGCAAACATAATATCTCTAATCATCAGAAATCATTTTAAGTGCCTTAATCCTGAGAGGATAGGTTCAGTCATTTGTCATGATAAAAAACTTAAATGCATTGCTCTGAAAAGGAAAAATTGGGTCGATTGTGATAATAAAAAAAATGAAAATAGTGGTTATTACTAATTTAGCATTTCCTGGATACCTGGCACTGGGAGAGGCACTTTTAATAGCTTAACACACTTAATCCTATGACAACACAGTATGTTATTTAATCTTTATTATACTTTATAGCAGGGTAAGGTTTGTCTCAATTTGACAAATGTAGAAAGTACAGCTCTAAGAGATTAAGTCACTTAGGATAATATAGCTATGACATATGGAACGAGGGAGAATTTGGTTTGTCTGTTTCCCATGTCTTTATTCTTTGCTCATCATCATGCCAACTGGGTATAATGAGAGAAGATTTCCTGGAAGGGGTATTCTTCAGCTATGATGGTTAACTGGTAACAAGAGTTTAGGACTGAGCTATTGTCTTAGATACATGTTTTCATTAAGTATAGATGATAAAAGCTGCTTTACTCCTTAAATTTTTCATTTTGGATGAAATAGATCAGATGGCAAAGAGGAACTTTTTCTAACTTTTTACTTTGTAATGATTTAGGCTTATGGAAAGTGACAAAAATCGTATAAAGTTCCTATGTGCCTTTCACTCAGTGTCCCCTAATTTTAACTTCTTGTATTGCCATAGCATAATTATTGAAACTAGGAGGAAAACATTGATACAATTAACTAAACTACAAGTTTTATTGAGATTTTTCCATCTAGTCCATTAATGTTTCCATGTTGGAAATCCCATTTAAGATCTCATGGTACATATAGTTGCCATGTTTCCTTATTCTCTTCTAGTTTATCACAGTTCTTAGTATTTTCTTGTATTTCATAATTCTGACACTTTTGAGGCTTATTGGTTAAGTATTTTTCAGAATGTTCCTCAATGTGAGTTTTTATGAAGTTTCTTCATAGTTAAATTCAAATTACAAAGATTTGACAGCATTATCACAGAAGTTATGTCATGCCATTCTGTGATTCATATCAACAGGGATATATATGATTTTCCTAAGTTGCCTTACTGGGCGCTGGGATGGTATGGTGCCATTCATTAAAGAATACTAGTTTTCTCTCTGTATTAATTCATATCATTCAGGGAAATATTTTGGTATTATGTAAATACCTTAATTTTAGCAACAATTGATATTCCTTGGCTATAACTATTGTTTTTGTGGTATTTGACTAATGGTGTTTTTTAAAATCTTTCTACATATATTAATTTGAATTCTCCATTGATTGAATTATTTTTATCAGTATGTAATCTGATATCATTACTTTGTTATATAGATTGTACTCCATTACTACAATCACTTAATTAAGCCTATATTTCACACTGTATAAAAGAATATTCTCTTGAGTTCACTATTCTGTTCCACTGGTCTACATGCCAATTTCTATGCCAATATATTGCTGTTTGGTGACTGTAACTCTTTAGTTTGTTTTGAAGTCAAGTATTGTGAAGCCTCCAGCTTTGTTGCTTTGTTATCTTTGTTCAGGATTGCTTGGGCTACTTGGAGTCTGCTATGGTTTGGACAAATGTTCTCCAAAGGTGCATGTTTTAAAGGTATGATTAGGGGGATGGTGGTACTGGGAGATGGTGAGACCTTTAGGAGGTGTGTGGTCTGGAGGGAGGTCCTTAGGTCCCTGGGGACATACTATTGAAGGGAATTAGGGGACCCTGACCTCTTCCTCTCCCCTCCCTGGGTCATAATGTAAATGGTTTTGTTCTACCATGCATTCACACAATGCTGTGTTGCTTCATCAGAGGATCAAAGCAATATACCCCCCGAATCGTAGAATAGAATCTCCCAAATCACGGACCAGAGTAAAGCTTTTTTCTTTAAGTTCATTATCTCAGGCATTTTGTTGTAGTAATGAAAAGCTGACTAAAACAGGAATATTTTACGGTTTCATATGAATTTTATGATTGTATACACCTATTAATTTAAAAAAACAAAACCACAAAAATGCTAGAAGAAAATATAGAGGAATTCCTTTTAAAGTTTGCTGTAGGGAAAGGCTATACATAAAAGACTGATAAACTCAATTATGTGAAACTAAGAAACAACTGCATTATAAAACCATGAGCAGAGTCAAAAGACAGCTGGCAGGAAGAAAGTATTTGTGCTATGTCACAAAAGGCTAATATACCTAAGTATACAAAGAACCCTTAAATTGACAACTTCATGACTATAAAATCTAACAAAAAAGTAGAAAGAAGATACAGGCAATTCAATATATATATAAAACATTTACTATGGGGAATATATATCATATAATACATGTTCCATAAGCATAAGGAAAGTGTTTAAGCTCAATCATAATTTAAATAGTGCAAATTAATATAATATGAAAGTATCATGTAACTCCTATCAGGTTACAATTTAAAAGTATGACCACATATTATTTTGGTAAGGCTATGGTAAACAGGATACCCCCCATCACATCATTGTTGATGGAAATGCAAACTGGTAAGGGAACTTTTTCAATTTTCTAATACAGAGGTTATACTGTGGTTGAAACAGAAATGTGTTTCTTTTCTGGTGACATTTGGGAGAAGGCTGCTTTATAATGTTCCTGAAGGTCACTGGTAATATCAGTCGTATTACATAAGATTGTCCAACCAGCATTTATAGGTACTTGAAATACTTTCCCAAATACTACCTCCTTCTTTTTTTTAAAAAAAGAAATAAAGTCCTGACTAAGAAGCCTCAAGATGCCAGTCATTTTCATTGTTACTGATGTTAACATTTTTGCTCTTTTGCTTCCCACCAGAATCAGATATATGACCTCTCTCTAAAATGAAAATAGAACTATAGAGTCATAAAGGTAAAAGCTCAGAACAACTTTAGAGATGATCTATCCATCCCTGGATGATTTTGAGGATAAAACAAGGTCCAGAGAGGGCCAGTAATGTGCTTAGGGTCACACAGTGAGTCAAATCTGAGACAAATGGGTCCTGACCAGAATGCTATAAATCTTGTGCAAACTGGAAGTAACTAGACCTATAGTAGGCATACAGTGTATGTATTAGAGCAACATATGTCACTGCTTTCCAACAGTGTAAGGTTTCCCACTTTCATTTCATGAGAGCAACTTTTCTACTAAGTATCAAGTTGAGGGAAAGTATGTACTGCTTTTGTAATCATCCATAATACTTCTCCCAGGATCCTTAGGCTGCAGCAATTCATTAGCACTTGGCAGCCATATCATTTAAGTGTATGTTGATTACTAAATTATGTTCTAGCTTCATTATCCTTTTCTCTTGGTCACTTGATAATATGTCCATGGGCCTACCCTGGACCTGGAGCATCTATTTTAACTGAAGCTGGAGGATTATGTAAAAATTCAGAAAGACACCTAGACTGGGAACCTATGGGAGGTAGAATCCAGCCTATTCTCTGCTCAGGGTCTCACTGAGTTACTTAGGGCCTTGATTTTTGCTGAGGCTGGCTCTGAACTCCTGATTATCCTGTCTCAGCCTCCCAAGCCGCTGGGACATGTGCCACCAAGACATGCGCAGAATAGGACACTGATTAAATTTGAGAGTTGAACCACACAATGAATGCTATGAAGAAATAAAAATAATGATGTAAAAGGATAATGACATGGGAAGATATTCATGATTTACTGCCAAGTAGAAAAAAATATTGGCGCCACCAAGATATGCACCACCAACATTAAGAACATCTAGCAGATGTTCTTAATAGGGGCTCCTAAGGAAAGGACACTTTTTCTCCAAAAATCTCAATCTACATATGTTTATAGGATTGGGTCTACCTTGATGGAACAGCTGCTTTAATTCATGTAGAAGTGCCTTATAGGCTAGCAGAGGCCCCCGGATTGAAAACAAATTGTGTCTAAATATGAAATCTGTGTTTCTCCCTCTTTACTAGAAAGCCTGTTTTCCCCTTTTTGCTGAGAAATCTGGAAGAGACTTTAGAGAATATCTAACCTAATTCCTACACTTTATAGATCAGAATTTTGGCTTCTAATGGTTAAGTGCTCTACATATGATCGCAATGGACAGATCAAAAAGACTCACTGTATAGGTATCATGCAGTATATTTCCAGAAAAAAATAGGAAATATGTAAATTCTCCAATGGGTAAGACATCTGTAGGCCTGGACACATACTGTCCAAGCAGATTCTTTTAACATGCCAAAACCATATTCAGTGTTCCTTCATTTTTACAAAGTGTTTAAGAATTTCTACTTGGTAATTTTAAAGGGAAGTGTTCAATGGCAATATATGTACCTTTATTCACTGTCAAATAAATAAAGGTTAGTCCCAGAAATTGATTTAAAAATTTTAAAAATAAAATTTTCTACTTGGAAATTTATGCAAAGGCTTCATTGATTCAAGGCTGGTGGGTATTGCAGTTTATTTGGGGTCTCTACCTGGAGTGTGGTTTTTTAAAATATTAATTTTTTAGTTGTACTTGGATACAATCCCTTTATTTTATTTATTTTTATGTGGTGCTGAGGATCAGACCCAGGGCCTTGCACATGCTAAGCAAGCATTCTAACACTGAGCTACAACCCCAGCCCAAGTGTGGAGTTTTTTTAAAAAATTTTTTAGTTGTAGATAGACACAATATCTTTATTTATTTTTATGTGGTGCTGAGGATCTAACCCAGTGCCTCACATATGCAAGGCAAGTGCTCTACTGCTCAGCCACAACCCCAGCCCTGAGTGTAGAGTTTTAATGTAATGCAGGGACATGAACATAGTTTGGGGTTAGATAATCTTGGTTCTTTTCCTGGTATTTCCTACAGTAGTTATGTAAGTGGACCAGCCATTTAACCCCACCAAGAGAAATAATTTGCTTTTTTTCTACTTAGCAGTAAATCATGAATATCTTCCCATGTCATTATCCTTTTACATCATTATTTTTATTTCTTCATAACATTCATTGTGTGGTTCAACTCTCAAATTTAATCAGTGTCCTATTATGCTTAGATGTCTGCTATTTCCATAATTGCGATGATTTCCCTTGTAGCTCTATCTCTGCCAGACCTCTAATTATGAATGTTATTTTCAAGTGGGATCTGCCTACCCAAGATATTTATGACAATACCAGGAAGTTTCTATAGCTCAGGAATTTCTATATATAATGAAATATAAATAGCAATAGTTACTTTTTTATTGAGTGTCTATTATGTACCAGGTCCTTTCTAAGAAAATACTTTGGGTTAAGAAATTTTCAAGGTGGGTATTGCTAGCTGTCCCCTTAAGCTGTGGAAAAGTCAAGTGCTGCTCTTGTGAGAAACATGGCTGTGCTCAGCATGGCCTCTTGCTGTTCTATCCAGGACAAATTGGCAGTAGGATAAATCCCAGGACACAAAATCACTTGCTAAATGTAGTTCTTCCATATTCTCCACTTGTTTCTAGGGAGGACAGGTTTAATTTCTATACAGTTAATAAGGAGTTCCTTCTGGTACTTAAATGCAAGTATCATCTCTTAGTTTTCTGTAGTCATCACTCCTGGTTGGAGATATTAAAAATGTTATAAGCATAAAGGAAGGAATTTACTTCCTCACATTATGCAGCAGGAAAGCATAGAGTTGATTCATCTACATGTGGTAGCAGAAAGCCATAGATGTGTATTAAAGAGAAGAATGCACAGACTTTTTCTAAAATTTTACTTTAGCCGGGTACAGTGGTGCATACCTGTAATCCCACCAGCTCAGGAGGCTGAGGCAGGAGGATTGCAAGTTCAAGGCCAGCCTTAACAACTTAGCAAGGCCCTTAGCAACTTAGTGAAACTATGTATCAAAAAATAAAGGCCTGGTGATGTGGCTCAGTAATACAGCACTCCTGGGTTCAATCCATAATACCAAAAAATGTTTAAAAGAAGGGAGACCAGTAGAATAGAGGATGGGGACTAGGGGGAGGGAGGAAATGAGGGAAAAGGGGAGGTGGTAGAGAATGAAATTGAACAAATTATATCATTAAATTATGTGTATGTATAAATAATATAACAATAAATTCTGCTATTATGTAGAATATTATACACTAACAAAAAACAAGGGAAAATTTATGATAGTTCCAACTCTTGTTTTCTGTGGTTATATTTTTAAATGATGTTGCTAGGTGGAGTGGCTGTCCCATTCACTTCAGTTGTAAATAAAGTGCTTGAGTTCCAGAACTCCCTGTATAATGTACCTGTTACAATTATATATACTCATGTTTGTACACTCCTCAAGCACACTCCTTCTTTATTCTGATGAAAGAGCAGAGCTCTTTTGAATAACAATATTTACATTCAGAAGACTGGGACATTTTAGAAAAATACTAACAAATTTTGGTGCATTTTAAATCTGTTTCCCTACATTTTTATACAATATGATTTGGAGATCCTAGCTGAAGAGCCTCTGATAATAGTTTATCATTATGAATAGGTCCATTCATCCTTCAGCAAATATTTATGATCACTTCATATGTGCATTTTTACTTGTAATAGGAATTAGAAATCTGGCTGGGTGTGGTGGTTCATGCCGTAATCCCAGCAATGTGGAAAGCTGAGGCAGTAGAATCTCAAATTTTGAGGCCAGCCTCAGAAATTTAGTGAGGGCCTGTCTCAAAATCAAAAATAAGAAGTACAAGGAAGGGACTGGGGAGCGGCTCAATGGTAGAGCACTTGCCTAGCATATGTGAGGCACTGGGTTCAATCCTCAGCACCACATAAAAATAAATAAATAAAATTTATGTCTGTCAACAACTAAAAATTTTTTTTAAAGTGCCAGGAATGTGGTTTGGTAATTAAGCACCCCTGGGCTCAATCCACAGTACCAAATAACATAAAATAAATAAAATTAGAAATCTGAATCTGATTTCCTGACTTAATTGTCAGTTGAGCTCAGTATAGAAAATAGGCCATTTGAAAGTCCTTAACATATGGATAGTTGAATCAGAGAGCAGATGATATTCACAGCAGGAGATAGTAGAGAGGTAGAAGAGAAAGGGGTTAATGAAGGAAAGGAGACTTTGGAACACTGAGATATAAGCTAGGGATGTATAAAGAAGAGAGCTCACCAAAGAGATTTTGGACAAACACACTGTGAGTTAGGTGGGAAATTATTCTGCTTGTTGGTAACTAGGGAACAAGGGAAAACCGGAGAGATCAGTGATTGTTCTTTCCACATCAATTTTTTAAATGTATAATGATAAACAGTAGTCTATTTTCATGATCATGATGGGAAAATTCTTTCCTATATTCAAAGGTATTATAAGTTATGAATAAAATCATATAGATGATTGTGTTTCTGTCCTCTTATCAACAATGAGTGAACTAATAAATTAATAGTATATCTTATATATACTTAGTTTATCACCAAATGTTGAACATGTATTTTATAGCTGAAAGTTGAATAGTAGCTGTTAAAAATTTTTTAACCTTCCACTATTCCTGCTAATGTCCCAATATGATTTTAAGAATTCATTAATTTTCCTTGATGTATCTATTACCATTAGCTAATTTGCTAATGTTAACATTTTTTAGACAGCATTTGGACCAGCACTTCATCCAGTCTCCAAGCCAATAAAAGGTCATTTTGGTCAATATGAAGATTATTCAACTAAGTGAACATCAGCCAAATCTTTGCTTCAGCTGAACATTATCCAATTTGCAATTTCAAAATTTAATTAAATGAATTCCAGCCATGGATTCCCTCTGTGGAGTATATGGAGATACTTGCAGGATTTGCACCTTCCCATTTTGCTGCTAATGCTGGTTCTAATAGAATGGGCAGTGTACTCAGAATAAGTCAGAGAGTTATTAGTAGATTAAGAGTAGAGTTTAGGCTGGGCATAGTGGTGTACACCTATAATCCCAGCAGCTCAGGAGGATTGTGAATTCAATGCCAACCTCAGCAACTTAGTAAGGCTATAGGCAAACTAGTGAGACCCTATCTCTAAATAAAATATAAAAGGGGCTGGGGATGTGGCTCAGGGTTAAGCACTCCTGGGTCCAATCCCAGTACCAAAAACCAAAAAAGTAGACTTTAAGAGAGAACATTCTAAGGGGAGGGTGCTTACTCTCATCCCTACCAAAAACTGCTGCTGTTTTTGTGGATATGACACAATATTGGTGTTATACCTAAGAGAAATCTTGATTGGGCCTTTTTTTGTCTTTTGCCTATACCTACAGTTCCTTAGTATGCTGGGGTCAAATCTCCTGGAGTGTTGAATGACTTGGCCATTCAATTCAATACATACTTCTATTCATTTAAAAAGCTGTGCTGCTTTCTTTTCTGTCTTTCAAAGGTTTTTGAAGTTTTGTTAATTTTAAATATTTATTGCACAAGCAACATTATAACAGCATTAAATATTTGGCTTGAAAAGTTGGCAGGGTAATGGGTGATTTTAAAAAAATTGTTCCTTCTATTTCTGTTCGGTTTCCATGTTTCCTTCCTATGACTCTTTATTTTGATATACTTTTCATAATATCATGTGACAAGAAAATTGAATGTAACACATTTCTATTTTTAAAATAGATTCAATGAGAAAATGGGTTGCTTCATAGAAATTTACTGTAGGGCCAATTTAGTTGATGTTAATTTTTAAAAACATCATTACTATGTGTTTTTAAAAATATTTTTATTTTGTTTGTTTATTTTTATGTGGTGCTGAGGATGGAACCCAGGGCCATCCCATATGCTTGGCAAGCGCTCTGCCACTGAGCCACTACCCCAGCCCTGGTGTTATTTTTTAAAAAAATAATTCTTCAATTACAGGAGGACATGTGTCCTTTTCCTTTTCCATAAAGGACAGTACATGGTCCTAATGTTGAAGTGATTACTGTATTTGCTAACTTGATAAAGGGCATGTCCAATTTCAAGTGCATAATATAGACTGGGGAAAGTGTGGGGTGATGGTATATAGTTTAAATTCCTAGCTTTGCTATTTACTCATCCTTTAATCTTGAACCTGCTTGGGCCTCAGTTTCCTCCTGAGTAAAAGGAGAGAAAATGTGCTAGATGACCTGCAAGTGGTACTTTTCTTGTCATTTCCAGGATCAGTCATAGAGTTAGATTCTATTGCTTTTGTAGTGCAAAAGAAATAAACATCTAATCTCAATTGGTAAATTTCCATGCACATAGGCAGAAGCACATAGTGTCTAAGGGTATGAACTCTGGAGCTAGCCTGTTTGGATTTGAATCTTTGTCTCATACAAACTATGTGATCTTAGGTGAGCTTTTTACCATTTTATGCTTCAGTTTTCTTATCTGTCAAATGGGTGTAATGGTAGTGCTGAGTTAACTGATTATTGTAAAGATGACATTGAGTTAACACTTGTAAATTCTTCATATTCAAGACTTGATAATAAACAGAGTGCTATTTTTTTCTGTTTTCAAACTAGATTATATTTATAAAGATTACATAATTCCAGCAGCTTTTTAAATCTCTCAAGAATCCTTACAGGAAAAAAATGTAATGTGTAATTTTATAACATAGGGCATTTATTTAAAAAGCTGATATTCTTTTCTATTAACATTATTTAAATGCTAATCATTTAATTGATGAAATAATTTATGATTTTACTTATTTTCAGACAACAGTAATTTGGCTAATAACCCATTTCTTTAAGATTAGTATTTGGCAAAATGAGAACCACATTCAATAATCAGTCATATTTGTGGGTGGCTATTTTCCTGAGGGTTGGGAATAGCGAAGGTCCATTCTGATTGCTTTTGGCCAGTGGCTAGTCTGTTTCTTTGTTACCCTGGGTTCACATCATGAAGGAAGCACATGTGAGGTTCAGCAGCTCCATGCAGGTTCTACTTTGAGCTCACACTTGTCCTTGGTAGGGCTGGAAGCACTCTCAACTTCTTCTAGTCTGTTTGGCTATAATATTTCTCCAATAATGAATGGTATTCACAAAGGGTTGGTGGGAGGTTTGTGTTAAGGGTCCATTTTATTTTTAATCTCTGTAGTAGACAAACATGACTGCAGAGATGTCACAGGGAGCTCCAGTTCATCAGATATGTTAGGTAGGAAGAGGCGTGGTAGAAAGCCATTGACCCAGAGTTAGGTGACTCCAGTTTTCTTCCCATCCTATCACTATTCACTGTCTTTTCCTCTCTTGATGTCTCCCTAATATCTTGTGATTCTGTGAAACTTGTTAACTTGGCTGCTTAAATACCAAACCGACAAACAAAAAACTGGGACACTAGTTCCTATTTGCAAATCTGCATAACATTTAGTTCTTTGCCATAACATGTTTGTTGTGATCTAGATATAGTCTCATCTTTAGCTTCCACATAGGCCTATTGGAGGACACTGATGATTTCCTTTCTTCCTTTCCAGGGGTAAAGTAGGGTGCACAATTTGAACTCTTTGGGAGGAAGCTATTATCTAACTAAAAGACATTAGTATGAATAGGTGTGATGCCATCAATATTCCCCTAAATTGCCTCTATTGTGTTAGCGCTATAGGTAATTTTTGTAGCTGAAGAATATTTCTGCCTGTGCTTTCATTTTTAAATGAGAACTTTCATTTTAAATAGATAACTTTGTTGCTTTATTGCTTTTACAGGAAAAAAAACACACAAAAATATCAACCCCTCAAAAACAACAACAGTAAAAATAAAATAAAAACCTCACACAGTAAACCGACACAGTACATTTCATTTTACCTTGGTTTTCCTTAAAAACAAAGTAAAACCATAATCAAAATGCTAGTCTACATCACCCAGCAGTCAAGGCTCTTAATTATTTTATATTTAAAAGAAAACATAGCGTGAAATACTATCATTTTAACAGACTTTTTTGTTTTGTTTTGTTTTGGGTACCAGGGATTGAACTCAGGGACACTCAACCACTGAGTCACATCCCCAGCCCTATTTTGCACTTTATTTAGAGACAGGGTCTCATTGAGTTGCTTAGCGCCTCGCTTTTGCTGAGGCTGTCTTTGAACTCTCAATCCTCCTGCCTCAGCCTCCCAAGCTTCTTCGATTATGATTGTGGGCCATGGCGCCAGGCCTTTAACAGGCTTTTAAGTACACATCACTTTATTGATAACTGTAGGTTACAATGTTATACAGCTTGCATAACTAAAACATTGTGTCATTTGAATAGCACCTCCCAATTTTTTCATAACCCCAGCCCCTAGCAACCACCATTCTACCCTCTGCTTCTGTGTTTTTGACTATTATGTGTAATATATCATAAAAGTACAGCATAATTTCTTCTGTGACTAGCTTATTTCACCTTGCATTATTTCTTCAAGGTTCATTAATATCATAGCCTATATTGGGATTTCCATCTTTTTAAAAGCTATACAATATCCTACTGTATATATCTGCGACATTATTGTTATCTTTTCATCCACTGATGGACATTTGGGTTGTTTCCATATCTTGACTACTGTGAATAATGCTGCAACAAACATGATAATGTAAGTATGTCTTCAAGGTGCTGATTTTAATTTCTTTGGCTAAATATCTAGAAGGGATATTGCTGGGTCACATGGTAGTTTTATTTTGAATTATTTGAGGAACCTGTATACCAGTTCCCATAGCAGCTTCACCATTGCATATTGCTACCGGCATTGTGTATGAGTTCTAATTTCTTCACATCCTTGCCAGTACTTCTAACGTTTTATCTGTTTTGATAGTAGCTATTATAGCAGGTGTGAATTAATATTTCATTATGATTTTTATTTGCAATTCCCCAGAAATAAACCCATGTATATGTGACCAACTGATCTTTGATTAGGACACTAGAATACACAATAAGGAAAGGATAGTCTCTTCAATAACTAGTGCTGGGAGCATGGGATCTCCACATAAACATAATGAAATTATGCCCTTATATTATACCATCCTCAAAAATCAATTCCAAGTAGATTGAAGGCTTAAATGTGAAATTAATTATAAAACTCCTAGGATGAAATGTATTGAAAAGCTTCTTGATATTGTTCTAGACGATGATTTCTTTTAGGATATGACCTCCAAAGCACAGGCAACAAAAGTAAAAATAGATAAGTGGGATTATATCCATCTGAAATGTTTCTGCATAGTAAACAATCAACAGAGTGAAAACAGACAGATGACAAAATGGGAGAAAATATTTGCAAACCATATATCTGATAAGAGATTAACAACCAAAGTGTACATGGAACTATAACGTCATAGTAAAAATAAAACAGATGCTCTAATTAAAAAACTGTCTAAAGACTGGAATAAACATTTCTTTTACATGCAGATGGCCAACACATATATTAAAAGTTGCTCACAATCACTCCTCATCAGGGAAATGCAAAACAACTCATTATTTGATAGATAGAGAAATGGGCAGTCAGAGAGTAATATAATTTGCCCAGAGGTACTCACCTCACTAGTGGCAGAGCTGGGATAAGAATTTTAATCTCCTGATTCCTGGTCCATGTTTTTCCTGTTCCATCTTGTGCCATTTTCTTCTGGGCTACTGGGTCATGTTTACTCACATTTCTCTTCTACCAGTCTGTGAAGACGTGGATTCTATTATGTTTGACTGAAATGATTATTTATTTACCCTTTCTTGTGTAATTTTCTTGATGGCTTCCTGAGTTTCTATGCAGAAGTCTGTTATAGGTTGAGTATCCCTAAATAAAAAAAAATAAAAACTAAATCTGAAATCTTCCACCATCCAAAACTTTAAGAGTGACAACATGACACCACAGGTGGAAAATTCCATATAATGAAACTTTGTCTTATACACAAAATTACTAAAAACATTATATAAAGTTACATTCAATCTATATCCATATGGCATATATGAAACAGAAGAATTTCATGTTTAGACTTGGGTCCCAGCCCCACAATATCTCATAATATATATTCAAGTATTCCAAAATCTGAAATAGCTTAAAATCTAAAAGACTTTTGGTTCCAAGCTTTTTAGATTGAGGTTATTTAACCTGTACTGACATTCAGAAGCCATTTTTCCCCACTCTCAATAATTTTTTCTGCATTTAAAAACATACATTCTGAGTTTGGGTTTTGTCATCTTTGTTTTTCCTTAGCATAGTTGTGTCCTGATTTTGTGGAGCACTACACAAAAAATATGGAATAAATATGAAATGATAAAATAAGGGAAGAGCTGCAGATATTGGTAGAGAAAATAGTAGGGCTTGAAATCACAGAAAAAAAGAAGTGTAATGTTTCTCTGTCCCTTCTATCATTACATCTCCCAGCCCTCACCATATTCAAAGCATAAAAACAGTTCTTAAATCAGATCCCTGAATTCTGACAAAATATCCAGCAGCTCAGACCTAAAATATCCACCTTCTCTTTGGTCATACTTGTATTCTTGACTTTAAGGACTACTGTCCCCCAACCCTGATTAAATTCATCAACCCCACAGAGCTACTTCAGCTAAGAATGTTCTACCACATCTACTGCTATCTACACCCCCCTACTCTTTCAGGTATACCCCAACAATACTGAACACATCCTTCCTTACCCTTCTTCCAAATCTTGCCAAACTTCTGGGCTTTGATCAGGTCCCCAGTCTGTTCCTTGATCTTGATCATCTATTGGTGACTGATTATGGAAGCCAGATCTAAGGCAGGGGGTAAGAGTAAATGAATTGAGAGGTATGTGGAAGGAAGAGAGAAATAAGAAGTGAAAAATGAATAAGAGGACTAATTATAACAGGGATTTCATTGTATGGCTTCTGAGCCCAAAGTTAATGCCCTATGTTTGTGGGTGAATAAGGTTGGCTGCTTTTCAGTTTTCATGACTCTGTGGACAGTGGTTCAAGTGTACTGATGTACTATATAACCTGAAGGTAAAGGGAAGGACTGCTTGAATATTCTCTAGGACTCTGTATGGGTGA
Organism: Marmota monax; assembly: GCF_021218885.2. Classification (NCBI taxonomy): domain Eukaryota; kingdom Metazoa; phylum Chordata; class Mammalia; order Rodentia; family Sciuridae; genus Marmota; species Marmota monax. The sequence continues at coordinate 2,121,559 of NW_026695225.1, read as the reverse complement.
ATGATAATGGAAAAGAATTGCTCTGTGGGCCCTTCAAAAGAAATATGTCTTCCTCTTCATGCCTATCATATTGGCATATTGGTGGCATTTAGTTATTGCTCAATATAGGATCATTTATTCCAGATTTTTCTTGCATTTCTTAGCATGGTAGATACAGACCTGACACTTGAATACCTAATTTTCCACCACAATAATCCTTCTCACTCATATTCATCCACACACACAAATCCCTCGGCTGGAACAATGGTATTCTGACTACGCCATATTTTTTTCATATTCCCTTGCTATTGCACTTGCTATCGCTCTACCTATGTCATTTCCCTCTAGTACCTTGTCCACAAAGCTTTCCTTGATGACCCTAGAATGTCCCCAGGTGTTCCTCTTCTGTGTTCTCAGAGCATTGCATCATAAGATATCACTGCCATAAGAGTGAAATGAACAGAACTTGACAGTTTTATTTCTGATCTCATCTCATTTTGAACTGTGAGCTTGTAGAGGGCAGAGTTTGCATCTTATTCATCTTTTTTCTGTCTCTGGTGCTTAACCTGAGGCCTGGCTCATATTAGGCTTTCAATGTCGATTTTCTGGATATATGAATGGAAACCTTTTTCCTGCTTATCCTGTCTGCTCCATTTGACCCTTTTGCTCATCTGGATACTTGTAGGTGCCAAAATTAATGGGCACCTACAAGTAAACTCTATTTATTCTTATCCAGGAAACAAACTGGTCTTCTAATATGACTTTCTTCTATGCTTTCCCTGCCATCCATGCCAGAAAATGCTTCTAGAAGCATCCTTAGTGCTGACTATCATTACTATTCTCAAGTGATTATTAGCATTTATCAACCAGCTGTTTCATGGAAAGAGCTTTAGTAATTGTTTCACATTTTGTAGCTAATTGCAGGAACAAAGTGGCATCTAATGTAAAATTTGTTTTTTAAAAGAAAACATTCTCTCCCTAATCAAGTCCACATGGTAAAGAAAAACATGAAATTTTTCGTGATCAGCATTTGTGAATCAGAAGAGAGATGAAGTGGTAGATTCTTTTTGATTTCTAGTTCAGAATCTGAAGGGTAAGATGTTCATGTTCCAAGGAAATTTGCAGAATCCAGTGATACAAATCCTGGAGACTTTACATGAGGTAAGTTTGGCTCAGGGATTAAAAGGAATGAGTGAAAAGTAGTTTGGAACATTATACCTAGATTGACAGAGAGGAAAGGCTTTAAGTATATCTTGTTCAGTGATCCTCTTATTTTTATCTTTTATTTTTTTTGCTTTTCTCTTCCTTTAAAATATAAAAGTATTTCAACAAATTACATAACTGTTCATGTGCTTTTGTATTAAGGTGTATGCATGCTAATATTATATTTAAATGGTTGCACAAAATATAATTTTCAGCATAGTATGTTTTTATTATATACTTGACATACCTTTGAATTACTCAGCTCATTTAGTTTATGGAATTTATCCACTATGTAATGTCAATAGTGAAACCAATTCTTATTGTTAAACCCATTTCACCAACTCAGATTAGCTTTCTGTTTGGAAGAGTCTGATTTCATTATATTCCTGTGTGACAAGCATGCAACCACTACATTCTAATTCTAATGTGAAGTCAGACACATAGGCCCAGAGCCTTATCATGATCTCTCACGTGGGTGAAATAAGGAACTATTTCTTCAGTTCTCTTTTTTTTTAAAGAGATAGAGAGTAGAGAGAGAGAGAGAGAGATTTTTTTTAATATTTATTTCTTAGTTTTCGGCGGACACAACATCTTTGTTTGTATGTGGTGCTGAGGATCGAACCCGGGCCGCATGCATGCCAGGCGAGTGCGCTACCGCTTGAGCCACACCCCCAGCCCAGTTCTCTTATCCATATATTCTGCTTTGCTCTCTAGGGATTCTCCCTGGAAACCCCCATGTTCTTGATCCCTTCCTTTGTTGTTTGGTATCCCAGAGAGAGAATTTTCCCCTTGGACAAAGTTCATGCTAAAATTCAGGATGGTCCAGAGGTCTGTCCCTCTTTGGTGAAATGGGAAAAGGAACACATGGAAATGGCTATAGGAAAGAAGAATCTATAAATGATGGGCAAATATCCCAGGCTACTCACCCTTGGGAAATTCAGACATTAAATAAGAAAATATTTGATTTTGTCTACCCCTCCTCCTTTTTGATAATGGTCCCAGACCTAGAAGGAAGGGATTTACCTAAGGGGACAATGCTTGTTAACTTGTGGTCAAACTAGTACTGGAATATAAATATTTTGATTTTACAACTATTGTCTTTCTGCATGATGATGTCTTATCAATCTGTCCTATAGTTAAGTAATTGTAATGTCTCTATCCTGTCACAGTTGGAGTTTTCTCATAGAAGAGGTCTGACCTTGACATTTCTTCACAGAGAGGTATATAAACACAGAGAACTCCAGGATGGTAGTTATCTCTTTATATCTGTGTTGACATTACTTAGAGGTTAAGCAGGTAGGATGACTACTTAACAAGCCTTCATTCAAAAATCTGTAATTTAAGAAGGCTGTTCTATATTAGAGGAAAAGATACATTACTCAGGTGCTAAAATTTCTTGGAGATTATCAATTATTTGATAGCTTGGTATTTACCTCATTTTGTCAGTTTCCAGGGCTTAGTTGTAAGATCTCAAAGTATGTAAACTCTTTTAGTTCTTTATCTCAAAATCCTCTCAATCACATAGTAATCTGGTACATGATAGCTCTGGAGTCAAGCTTGCATCAGTTCAAACACTGGTGTGTCTCCTGCTAGCAGTACGACTTTGGACACATTGTTAACCTCTCAGTAGCTTAGTTTCCCCTTCTCTAAAATGGGTTGTGAGGATTGAATATATAAGTCAAGTGCTTTAAAATACTTGGTATAATCACATGTCTTCAATAAATGTCAGCTCTTATTATCATCATTGTTGACTGAACTATCAAATAATCTACCACCAGCCGGGCATGGTGACGCATGCCTGTAATCCCAGCATCTTGGGAGGCTGAGACAGGAGTACCAAGAGTTCAAAGCCAGCCTCAGTAATGGTGAGGTGCTAAGCAGCTCAGTGAGATCCTGTCTCTAAATAAAATACAAAATAGGGCTGGGGATGTGGCTCTGGGGTCGAGTCACCCTGAGTTCAATACTCGGTACCCGGCAAAGGGAACGAAATGCTGCCATTCGCATAGGATACCAACATGGCAGAGATCTGATGTCATCAGAAAGCAGCAGAGGAGAGAACTTCATCAATACCAGCGGCGACAGAAACAGTTGGTCTCCTGGTAAAGAAAGTGAGTCACAAACACCTGAGTCTTTCTCGCTTTGTCGTCGAGCCAGAGGGGAGGAGCCGGGCCGCGCCCGGAGCAGGCCCAGCGGCTTGCCGGCATGGTGGTCGTGTGACGCAAATTGGAGAGGGGGCGGAGCGGAGCCGGCACCCGCACCCGCAAGGTGGGCAGACCTGCGACCCAGTGGTACACGGGCGTGGTAGGAGGGGCAGGGCAGAGCCGTTGCCCGCGCCTGCAAGGTAAACAGACCTGCGACAGACTGGCGGGTCAGGCCCAGCGGCCTGCCAGCGTGGTGCACACGTCACCCCAACTGGAGTAGGGGCAGAGCAGAGCCTTCGCTCGCACCCGGATCAGGCCCCTCCGGTGTGGTGGTCACGTGACCCCAATTGGAGTGGGGGCGGAGTGGAACCGCCACCCGTGCCCGCAGGGTGGGCAGACCTGCGACCAACCTGCAGATCAGGCCCAGCGTACCGCAGGCTTGGTAGGAGGGGCATGGCAGAGCCGCCGCCCGCGCCTGCAAGGTAGGCAGACCTGCGACAGACCGGCGGATCAGGCCCAGGAGCCTGCCGGTGTGGTACACACGTCATCCCAATTGGAGTAGGGGCAGAGCAGAGTCGCCGCCCGTGCCAGGAACAGGCCCAGCGACCTGCCGGCGTGGTAATCACGACACCCCAATTGGAGTAGGGGCAGAGCAGAGCTGCCACCCGTGCCCGAAAGGTGGGCAGACCTGCGACCGACCAGCGGGACAGGCCCAGTGGCCTGCCAGTGCGACAGACACGTCACCCCATTTGGAGTAGGGGCAGAGCAGAGCTGCCGCCCGTGCCCGCAAGGTAGGCAGACCTGCGACCAACCGGTGGAACAGGCCCAGCGGCTGGCCGGGGTGGTAGGCACGTCACCCCAATTGGAGTAGGAGCAGAACAGAGCCTTCGTCCGCGCCCGGAACAGGCCCAGCGGTCCGCGGGTGTGGTAGACAAGTCACACCAATTTGGGGGGGGGGGCAGAGCAGAGCCGCCGCCCGCGCCTGCAGGGTAGGCAGACCTGCAACCGATCGGCGGATCAGGCCCAGGAGCCTGCCGGTGTGGTACACTCGTCACCCCAATTGGAGTAGGGGTAGAGCAGAGCCGCCGCCCGTGCCCAGAACAGGCCCAGTGACCTGCCGGCGTGGTAGTCACGACACCCCAATTGGAGTAAGGGCAGAGCAGAGCCGCCTCCCGCGCCCGGAATAAGCCCAGCGACCCGCCGGCGTGGTAGACACGACACCCCAATTGGAGTTAGGGCAGAGCAGAGCCGCCGCCCGCGCCTGCAAGGTAGGCAGACCTGCGACCGACCGGAAGAACAGGCCCAGGGGTCCACGGGCGTGGTAGACACTTCACACCAATTGGAGGAGGGGCAGAGCAGAGTCACTGCCGGCGCCTGCAAGGTAGGCAGACCGCCGCCTGACCCTGCAAGGGAGACTTTTCAACTATACAAGAGCAATATAAATATATAGGGGAAAAAAACATTTCAGAAACACAACAGTTTCACCAAGCAGAAAGCAACGCAAGCAGTATGAAAAGACAAGGAAAGAAAGGACCACAAGCAATGCAGGTCAACTCAACTTTAGAAGAGGTAACAGCTGCAGCAGATGGAATGTCAGATAAAGAATTCAGGATATACATGCTTCAGATGATCTGGAGTCTCAAGGAAGACATTAGACAGCAAAATCAGACAATGAAAGATCACTTCGACAACGAATTACACAAACAAATCCAGGAAGCAAAGGATCAACTATACAGGGAGATAGAGGTTATAAAAAACAAACAAACAGAAATCCTAGAAATGCAGGAAGCAATAAACCAACTTAAAAACTCAATGGAGAATACTACCAGCAGAGTAGAACATCAGACAATGAAGACAAAGTATTTCAACCTGAAAAGAACGTAGACAGCTCAGCAAGACTGTTAAGAAACCATGAGCAGAACATCCAAGAAATATGGGATAACATTAAGAGACCAAACTTAAGAGTCATTGGGATACAGGAAGGTACAGAGCTCCAAACCAAAGGAATGAGCAGTCTATTCAATGAAATAATACGAGAAAACTTCCCAGACTTGAAGAATGAGACAGAATCCCAAATCCTAGAAGCCTACAGGACGCCGAATGTGCAAAATCATAAGAGACACATTATAATGAAGATGCCCAACATACAGAATAAGGAGAGAATTTTAAAAGCTACAAGAGAAAGGAAGCAGATTACATTTAGGGGTAAGCCAATCAGGATAACAGCTGATCTTTCAACACAGACTCTGAAAGCTAGAAGATCCTGGAATAACATTTCAAACACTGAAAGAAAATGGGTTCCAACCAAGAATTGTGTATCCAGCAAAATTAAGCTTCAGGAAGGAAGATGAAATTAAAACCTTCCACGATAAACAAAAGTTAAAAGAATTTGCAGCTAGAAAACCATCTCTTCAAAACATCCTCTGCAAAACATTACAGGAAGAGGAAATGGAAAATAACAATGAAAACCAACAGTGGGAGGTAGGACACTAAAGGGGGGAAAAATAATCAAAGAGGAAAACAAACCATGTTTAGTAACATAAATAAACAAATATGGCTGGAAGAACAACCCATATCTCAATAATAACCCTAAATGTTAATGGCTTAAACTCACCAATTAAGAGACACAGGCTAGTAGAATGGATCACAAAACAAGACCCAACAATATGCTGCCTACAGGAGACACATTTGATAGGAAAAGACATACATAGGCTGAAGGTGAAAGGTTGGGAAAAATCATATCACTCAAATGGACTTCGGAAACAAGCAGGAGTGTCCATACTCATATCAAATAAAATAGATTTCAAGCCCAAGTTAATCAAAAGGGATAAAGAGGGACACTACATACTGCTTAAGGGAACTATACACCAACAAGACGTAACAATCATAAATATATATGCCCCAAACAATTTTGCAGCTATGTTCATCAAACAAATTCTTCTCAAGTTCAAGAGTCTAATAGACCACCATACAATAATCATGGGAGACTTCAACACACCTCTCTCACCACTGGACAGATCTTCCAAACAAAAGTTGAATAAGGAAACTATAGAATTCAATAACACAATTAATAACCTAGACTTAATTGACATATATAGAATATACTACCCAACATCAAGCAGTTACACTTTTTTCTCAGCACCACATGGATCCTTCTCAAAAATAGATCATATATTATGTCACAGGGCAACTCTTAGACAATATAAAGGAATAGAGATAATACCATGCATCTTATCTGATCATAATGGAATGAAACTGAAAATCAACGATAAAAGAAGGAAGGAAAAAGCATACATCACTTGGAGAATGAACAATAGGTTACTGAATGATCAATGGGTTATAGAAGACATCAAGGAGGAAATTAAAAAAATTCTTAGAGATAAATGAAAACACAGACACAACATATCGGAATCTATGGGACACATTGAAAGCAGTTCTAAGAGGAAAATTCATTGCTTGGAGTTCATTCCTTAAAAAAAGAAAAAAACCAACAAATAAATGATCTCATACTTCATCTCAAAATCCTTGAAAAAGAAGAGCAAAACAACAGCAAAAGAAGTAGAAGGCAAGAAATAATGAAAATCAGAGCTGAAATTAATGAAATCGAAACAAAAGAAACAATTGAAAAAATTGACAAAACTAAAAGTTGGTTCTTTGAAAAAATAAACAAAATCGACAGACCCTTAGCCATGCTAGCAAAGAGAAGAAGAGAGAGAACTCAAATTACTAGCATACGGGATGAAAAAGGCAATATCACAACAGACACTTCAGAAATACAGAAGATAATCAAAAATTATTTTGAATCCTTATACTCCAATAAATTAGAAGATAGTGAAGGCATAGATAAATTTCTTAAGTCATATGATCTGCCCAGATTGAGTCAGGAGGATATCGACAACCTAAACAGACCAATATCAATTGAGGAAATAGAAGAAACCATCAAAAGACTACCAACTAAGAAAAGCCCAGGACCGGATGGGTATAGAGCAGAGTTTTACAAAACCTTTAAAGAGGAACTAATACCAATACTTTTCAAGCTACTTCAGGAAATAGAAAAAGAGGGAGAACTTCCAAATTCATTCTATGAGGCCAACATCACCCTGATTCCTAAACCAGACAAAGACACTTCAAAGAAAGAAAACTACAGACCAATATCTCTAATGAACCTAGATGCAAAAATCCTCAATAAAATTCTGGCGAATTGGATACAAAAACATATCAAAAAAATTGTGCACCATGATCAAGTAGGATTCATCCCTGGGATGCAAGGCTGGTTCAATATACGGAAATCAATAAATGTTATTCACCACATCAATAGACTTAAAAATAAGAACCATATGATCATCTCGATAGATGCAGAAAAAGCATTCGACAAAGTACAGCATCCCTTTATGTTCAAAACTCTAGAAAAACTAGGGATAACAGGAACATACCTCAATATTGTAAAAGCAATCTATGCTAAGCCTCAGGCTAGCATCATTCTGAATGGAGAAAAACTGAAGGCATTCCCTCTAAAATCTGGAACAAGACAGGGATGCCCTCTCTCACCACTTCTGTTCAACATAGTTCTCGAAACACTGGCCAGAGCAATTAGACAGACGAAAGAAATTAAAGGCATCAAAATAGGAAAAGAAGAACTTAAATTATCACTATTTGCAGGTGACATGATTCTATATCTAGCAGACCCAAAAGGGTCTACAAAGAAACTATTAGAGCTAATAAATGAATTCAGCAAAGTGGCAGGATATAAAATCAACACGCATAAATCAAAGGCATTCCTGTATATCAGCGACAAATCCTCTGAAATGGAAATGAGGACAACCACTCCATTCACAATATCCTTAAAAAAAATAAAATACTTGGGAATCAACCTAACAAAAGAGGTGAAAGATTTATACAATGAAAACTACAGAACCCTAAAGAGAGAAATAGAAGAAGATCTTACAAGATGGAAAAATATACCCTGTTCATGGATAGGCAGAACTAACATCATCAAAATGGCGATATTACCAAAAGTTCTCTATAGGTTTAATGCAATGCCAATCAAAATCCCAACGGCATTTCTTGTAGAAATAGAGAAAGCAATCATGAAATTCATATGGAAAAATAAAAGACCCAGAATAGCAAAAACAATGCTAAGCAGGAAATGTGAATCAGGCGGTATAGCGATACCAGACTTCAAGCTATACTACAGAGCAATAGTAACAAAAACAGCATGGTACTGGTACCAAAACAAGCGGGTGGACCAATGGTACAGAATAGAGGACACAGAAACCAATCCACAAAACTACAACTATCTTATATTTGATAAAGGGGCTAAAAGCATGCAATGAAGGAAGGATAGCATCTTCAACAAATGGTGCTGGGAAAACTGGAAATCCATATGCAACAAAATGAAACTGAATCCCTTTCTCTCGCCATGCACAAAAGTGAATTCAAAATGGATCAAGGAGCTTGATATCAAATCAGACACATGCCGTCTGATAGAAGAAAAAGTTGGCTACGATCTACATACTGTGGGGTCAGGCTCCAAATTCCTCAATAGGACACCCATAGCACAAAAGTTAATAACTAGAATCAACAAATGGGACTTACTCAAACTAAAAAGTTTTTTTCTCAGCAAGAGAAACAATAAGAGAGGTAAATAGGGAGCCTACAACCTGGGAACAAATCTTTACTCCTCACACTTCAGATAGAGCCCTAATATCCAGAGTATACAAAGAACTCAAGAAATTAGACAATAAAATAACAAACAACCCAATCAACAAATGGGCCAAGGACCTGAACAGACACTTCTCAGAGGAGGACATACAGACAATCAACAAGTACATGAAAAGATGCTCACCATCTCTAGCAGTAAGAGAAATGCAAATCAAAACCACCCTAAGATACCATCTCACTCCAGTAAGATTGGCAGCCATTATGAAGTCAAACAACAATAAGTGCTGGTGAGGATGTGGGGAAAAGGGTACACTTGTACATTGCTGGTGGGACTGCAAATTGGTGCAGCCAATTTGGAAAGCAGTATGGAGATTTCTTGGAAAGCTGGGAATGGAGCCACCATTTGACCCAGCTATTCCCCTTCTCGGTCTATTTCCTAAAGACCTAAAAAGAGCATGCTACAGGGACACTGCTACATTGATGTTCATAGCAGCACAATTCACACTAGCAAGACTGTGGAACCAACCTAGATGCCCTTCAATAGATGAATGGATAAAAAAAATGTGGCATTTATACACAAAGGAGTATTACTCTGCATTAAAAAATGACAAAATCATGGAATTTACAGGGAAATGGATGGTATTAGAGCAGATTATGCTAAGTGAAGCTAGCCAATCCCTAAAAAACAAATGCCAAATGTCTTCTTTGATATAAGGAGAGTAACTAAGAACAGAGTAGGGATGAAGAGCAGGAGAAGAAGATTAACATTAAATCAAGATGAGAGGTGGGAGGGAAAGGGAGAGAAAAGGGAAATTGCATGGAAATGGAAGGAGACCCTCAGGGTTATACAAAAGTACATACAAGAGGAAGTGAGGGGAAAGGGAAAAATAATACAAGGGGGAGAAATGAATGACAGTAGAGGGGGTAGAGAGAGAAGAGGGGAGGGGAGGGGAGGGGAGGGGGGATAGTAGAGGATAGGAAAGGCAGCAGAACACAACAGACACTAGTATGGCAATATGTAAATCAATGGATGTGTAACTGATGTGATTCTGCAATCTGTATATGGGGTAAAAATGGGAGTTCATAACCCACTTGAATCAAAGTGTGAAATATGATATATCAAGAAATTTGTAATGTTTTGAACAACGAACAATAAAAAAATTTAAAAAAAATAGTTCAAAGCCAGCCTCAGTAATGGTGAGGTGCTAAGCAGCTCAGTGAGATCCTGTCTCTAAATAAAATACAAAATAGGGCTCGGGATGTGGCTATGGGGTCGAGTCACCCTGAGTTCAATACCCGGTACCAAAAAAAATATTAATAATAATATAACACCAATAGTAGCAGGATGACTTCTCCAGGGGGACTAAAGACGATGGAAAGCATATTAAATTCACAACAGGCAATCTCCTAAAGAAAGAGCAGACCTGCAGAAGAAAGGGGCTGGACAGTATTATAGAGGATTCACAAAGCCATATTTTAAATAATGGTTGAGGATAATGTTGTTCAGTGGAACTATCTATGATGATAGAAATGTTCTGTATCTACCCTCTTGTATGGTAGTCGCTAGTCACATATGCTTCTTAAACTTGAAATGTGGGTAATCCAAATGAGAAAGTGATTTGTCCTTTGTATTTAATATTACATAATTTATAGTTAACTTTAAATAGCTGCATATGACTGAATGCCCTGTTGCTGGTACCAGTGACTTGGAATTAGGGGCTTCTTCCAAATGGAACCTCATAGGTCCCTCTTGCATCTCAAAAAGGTTTCTTTTTGTTACTCCCTTTATGCCACTTTCTCACTTTTCACCTCCACACTCTGCCTTCATTTCTACTTGTTTTCTTCCAGCCAGCTTCGTCAACTAAATGTATTTTGAGACCTGTGCCAGTGTAGGCAAATTCATACCAATTAAGGTCATTAAGATATCCTTGAGGATGCATATTAAGACTCCTGTGGTGCAAAGGTCAGTTACTTAGGAATGGAAGGTGATTGTGAAGTAGTTGCAAGCTGTGGCAAAAAGAAAGCTTTTTCTTCACTATTTTCTTGCAAAGATTTACCCTCCATCAATTTAGTATTGATCTTACCCACCTATTAAGTAGTAGATCACTGGCAAGATCATTTAAGTTTTGGTGGACTGTCAGCAAAAGCTGCCGCTACTTACAGAGCTGGATGCAGATGATATTTTAATACCTCCCTCATTTTTTCAACTTTATTTTATTTATTTGTTTATTTTTATGTGGTGCTGAGGATCAAATCCAGGGCCTTGCACATGTGAGGCAAGTGCTCTACCACTGAGCCATAACCCCAGCCCCACTTCCTTCATTTTATAACACACCTTATTTTGAAAAGTTAACTAGTTCTCTAAGGGAAAGAGAAACACTTAACATAAAGCCAAGAAAATGAATGGCACTTAACTATATTTGGAAGGTGAAGATATAGTGGCTGGACCACGTGAGCTGAGAATCACTTATATTGTTGTCCAGGTAGTGTTGTTTGAGGCCAGTGTTTGCCATGTGAACAAAGTTACAGACCTTTTAAAACAAGCCCTTTGTGCATTTCTAACATCCAGGTTAAAACCACTCATTGTTAGTATTTTGGATTTTTTAAATGTGCACTGAGTCATAGTTAATATCTTAAATGACTTGAACATTTGCTATTGTAAAAGAAGCTATTTTATAGAGCACTGAAAAACCTCTTTGTATTTGTGGAATCCATCCATATTAAAATTATAACTTCAGCAGCTTTCTGTAGAGGAAATGGTGACTCTGACCTTTTATTCCATTTGGCTAGGGAGAAAAGGACTATAATTTCAACAATCAAATCCCAAATGTGTTATTGTGCCTGTTTTCTTTATATAAAGTGTCATTTTGTCTATCTGCTAATAATCCACCTTAATCCATTTTCAGTGGCCTTTTCTTCCCCCTTAGGAAATTGTCACAAATACTTTTTATTTTATTTAAAATATGAAATGTTGAAAGCTCTCACACATGTTCACAGAATAAATGTGTTTATTAAAATCAATTCATTCACAAAGTCATGGAAAAGTAGGCCTCGCTTTGAGCTGTTCCCCAGGGGCCAGGAGCTTTGCTGAGTTTTACATGTAACACGGTACAGTGTCGGCAGTCCGGACTGAAAACAGCAGTCATCAGTGAATGGCCATGAATGGAACCCAGCCTTTCTTTTTTCTATTAGTGAGTGAGAATTACCAATGGACAATAGTTCAAAATCTGACAGTGCAGGTCCAAGACAACCCCCTCAAGTCCCACACTGCTACAAGCTTAGACTCGCTAAAACACAGCATAGTGACCTTGACTTCTGCAGTAACCAAAGTTCTTGTAGCTGCTTATTGCCCACTAAATGCACTTTTTTCTGGCCTAAATGTCAAAGTCCTTCATGAATTTGCTGTTTCCCTCATTCTCTGCCTTTGTTCTCACTGTCCTGTTCCTATATATGCCCAGTAACCATGTTCAGCTTTATTGTCATCCCTCGTACTTTTTTTTGCCATCTCCCCTGGCTCACACCATTCTTCCTCCAGGGTCTTTTCTTGCCTTTGGATCTGCCAGACAAAACCTACCATTCTTCTAATCACAGTACCAATATTATCTTCTCTAGGGAATTTTCCAAGAGTCCCCAGTCATATTGAAGCCCTTCCTCTCTAAGGTAGTCTAGTCCTTTAGGACTGTGTGTGGTCAAAGAGCTTGGAAGCAGAAACCCTGGCACTGAGTCTCAGTTCTGTCATTTTATAGCCATGTGATTTGGATAAGACATTTAACTTCACTTTCAGACACTGTGCCTTCATCTAGAAATAATATTTCCTTCTCTGCACATGGCATGGACTTTCTGTGAATCTTAAAGGAGCTAATGCTCATTAAAGTTCTCTGTATATAGCACAGAGCCGTGTGTGTAGGCAGTATTGTTCCTTTAACTGTTGTTTTTCCATTGAAAAAGCAGCCAAGGCTGCTTTGAAGTAATCAGTTTGAAAGGTGCATAGGAATGAAGCGTATCAGCAAGTCTTTGGACATAATCATGAGAATGTCTCAGAAACTATGATATTTTAACCTACAAATGTGAATTTCCAGAATTTAGAGGCTGGAGGCAGAAGAGGTATAGACATCTTTAGTCACACTGTGTGTTCTGATTGAGGGGTTAAAAATCACGGTTTCTGTAATTACAGCACTTGCTTACATGGTACTTAACACCATGCCAGCACTGGTCTGCAGAATGTGCTAATTCTCTTTCTCCATTTTGGAACTGTAATGAATGTAAAAAAACTACTCATGTAATATGTGTAACTGAAATCCTAGTTGTTAGATTCCAAAACACATACTGTGCCAGCCTGATATACTGTTAAACTTCTCTTTCTTTAGTTTTCTTTCACACTTGAGGGGTTCTCCTAACCTTCACTGAACCTTCAAGAATAGAAGACTTAGAAGCAGAGAGAGGAGACAATGACCCAGTGCAAACTTTGAGAGGTGGGAATGAGGTTGTGGAATGGCAAGTTGGCAGAAATATGGTAATGGGTACAACCAGAGAAATGAAAAATTTGCTGCAATTGTGTACAGTGAACCAAAATGCATTTTTCTGTCATATATACCTAATTAAAATTAATTAATTAATTAAAAACAAGAAGTATAGTAATGGGGCTTCTGCAGAGTGAAAAGTGTTGCTGAGCCCTTGTTCTTAGGGTCAGGAAATCCTAAGTAGGCCATATCATAAAATGAATAAAATGACAACAGAGAGCTCCATTCTATACCCCACTCATACTTTTCACTACCTTATGTTTACAGCACCTGTAGTAAAGAGTTATAGGAAGCCCAATTCTTTTAATACCATGGACTCTTCAGCTCCCTTTATCCTTCCAAGTTTGCTTTGTCCCGTCTTTTCCAATTCTTCACTCATGTCTTTTCTGGCCTCTGACTCCTATTCCTGTTTTCAGCCCTTAACTCACCTTTGACCTAACTTTGCTATTAAGGAGGAATTTTTAGGCTGATCCTTCCATGTTACCTCAGGCTCAATCTAAATCAAGTTGCTCTAGCACTAGCCTCCAGCATCGGCCCACAAGCCAAGCCCTTCTTACCTCACTGAGGTAGCCCAGGGAAGAAAATTAGCATCCACTGCATCTGGTGATTATTTTGGGCTATCCTAGAAGCAACAAATGGTTCAGATCCAATGGTCCTATAGTAGGATTTGAGATAATGTTCCTGTGTTAGTGTGAGTCTAGTTTTTTTGAATGAACTCCACTGGTCATTACCTTAACTCTTGTGGGCTTTTTCTCCTTTCTATATGCGGCTTTTATTCATTCATTAATTTAATCAAAGAATAAAGATTTACTGAACATGTACCATTCAGGTGGTGTCTCTGGTATTTGTCTTATCTACAGTCAAAACAGAAGCTCTTTGCTGGGCACAGTGGTGCATACCTATAATCCCAGCTATTCAGGAGGCTAAAGCAGGAGGATCACAAGTTTGAGGCCAGCTTCAGCTACTTAGGAAGACCCTGTCTTAAAATAAAAAATAAGAAGGGGTCTGGATGTAGCCCAGTGGTAAAAATGCCCCTGGATTCAATCCCCAGTACCAAAGAAAAATAATCCTACACACATACACACACACACACACACACACACACACTCTCTCTCTCTCTCTCTCTCTCTCTCTCTCTCTCTCTCTCTTTGAAGGTTTGAAAGAAGGGTTCATCTAAGTAAAAACATAGTACTTATTTGATTCACGTGATTCTGTTAATATGCTCAAGATAATTTTAAAGACATCCGGCATTTATTATATGCTTACTAAGTACTTCGAACTGAGTTAAATGCTTTATTTATTTAATTCTAACAATATCCCTATAAGGTAGGTATTGCTCCCTCAAAGGAAATTGAGGTCTTGAGAGGATAAGTAATTTGCCAAAAGCCACACAACTAATAAATACTGAAGGCAGAAATTAAATCTGTCTCTTTTACACCAGGCCCTTGGCAATCCCCTGTTCTACTTCCCTCCAGAGGATACACATTGTTGTGGGCTACTGAGGTCTGTGGTGCCTAAATTTGCTTATATTCTCTTTCCTTACTTAGATTACTCAGTTCTAGAATCTAGGAAAATAGGGTTTGTCATGAATTCTATTAATATCTGTTCATGCTCAAGCCAAGTTTTCTGAATTTCATTCTGAATCAAGTTGCCAATGAGTTTGCTGAAAGCTTAAAGGATTTTAGTGCTACTGTTATGCGGTCAGTTGAATTACTTAAGCATCTAAATGTGATATTTATCTATAATTTCTTAACTGTAGTACCTAAAAGCATTTTATTCCACATCATATTTGAAAATAGGATTTGATTACTGCAAAAAGTGTCGATAATGGATAGGAACTTAGGGGAATTGCCAAGGCTTGATGAAATGAAAACTGAAGTAGATAAAGGCCAGTTTAGAATCCACCTATTAACTCCCAAGTGCACTTTTACTAGTCACTAGCCAATTATCATGGGTCCTGTTGGTGCTTTGAGGGAACAGAAATTTCTCCTGAAATTGTATTAGATATAACCAGAAACACTTCTGAACTGGAAACATCATGGCACCTTCAGAATTGAGGCCTTTTTGGACAGGCTGTTTTTAGAAGCATCAGAAATGGCACTACTTCTGTAGGCTATCAATCTCCAAAGAAAATAACATATTGTTCCTCTTCTTCTCCCCCTTCAATGTCATTGTGGAGAACAGTGGAGCACAGTAAACGTAACAGGGTCTAAGGGAGCAAAGTGCATATAAATGCCCACTCTGTTCCTTACTAAGTGCATGACTCATTGTAAAGTGCAGCTAGGTGACTGCCCACCTTCCCTCCCTCCACTAAATTTTTCTTTAAAATACTTGTTGAGTGCCAGCCTTATGCCAGACACTGTGCTAGCCACCAAAATACAGTGGCTAATAAAATAGACACTGTCCTTGCCTGCATGAAATTGAAATTTAACAGAGTGTACCTACCTTCTGGTCAGTAAGCCTGCTGTGAGGATTAAATAAGAGTGCTGGATGTAAACTTACCCCCAACATATTTAGTGCTCACAAAATGTGGATTTTCTTTCCTTCTGTTTTAGCATCATAATGTTAGGACATGGCATGCATATGTAGTGTAGCATCAGGTGAGTGCACATGCATATACACTCAGATCTTTATGCCTTTCAATTATTTTACTAAGACTGTTGTCATTTTAATGTATAGCCTGTATGGCAGGAGAGTCAGTCAAAAACAGTCTTGAGGGGCTGGGGTTGTAGCTCAGTGATAGAGTGCTTGCCTGGCATGTGTGAGGTCCTGGGTTCGATCCTCAGCACCACATATAAATTAAAAAAAAAAAAAAAAACTGATTGACAACTAAAAAAAAAAAAACAGTCTTTATTGGCTTTGAGTGACTTGCCTGTCAACAGAGCAGGATGAATGTATGGATATACTCACCAAGTCAGGTGGCTTTAGGGGTTTCTGATGGGTTAGGTCATTTCAAATTTAGTTTTTTGGTATTGCTACACATGGGAGACAGTGACAAGTTATCAACTCTTTAATTTGTTGCAGTGATGTGATAATTTAAAAGGCATCCCTGATACATTGCATTTTGGACTCAGAGGCCAGTGATCTGATAAGGAAATGCTAGAAATGAAAAAAATTCACTATGCTATCTTATACCAAGTTTCATGCATGTGACTTCCTACAAACTCATTTTATTTTATTTTTTTAGGCATTATACAAGCTATGTTGTGATTGTATGTATATTCCAATCGATCTTTTCCCTCCACAAATAGTTCTGCCCTGTGTATTTCAACTCTTTGTGTGTGATGGCACCAAGGAAGTCAGAAACCTGGAAGACAACCTAGATGTTTCATTCTCTGGCATATAGATTCCCAAATTTGTCCTGTTGCAAAGTTCTCTTGAGTTTCCCACTTTAGTTTCTCCTTTCTTTATCTCAGCCTTATTTTATGGCAATAACTAAACCAATCTCCTTACCTCCAGCTCCAGTCCTGTTCCACGTTTTCAACCTTCTTTACTACAGCCTCAATTTTCTGACAAGCAGGTGACCTTGTTGCTTTCATGTTTGGTCTTTAAATGGTTCCCCATTGCTGTCTGTACAGAATAGCACACAAATTCCATAGCATGACATACAAAGGTCTGCCTGATTTGTTCCCTCTCTATCTAGTATCAGCTCTCATTATTCCTTTTTATTTTCTAGCCATCCAAAATACTTATAGTTCCAGAATCTAGCATTTATTCATTTTGGTGCATATCTGTGTGCTAGGTACTTGTCTTGTCACTGGGTATATTGCAGTGGACAGTACAGACAAAAGACCCTTTCTTCATGGAATTTGCATTATAATGGGAGAAACAAACAAGAAATACACAGATTGTTTCATTATTACAACTTTTGTGTCTTTTCCTATGCCATTTCCTCTGCCTGAAGCAATTTCCTCACTGTCTATTTGTCTAGAAATTGCTTACTCCTATTTCAGGAATCATCTGGTAAGCATTATATCTAAGGTAGATTTTCAGCTTGCTTCCTCTTTTCTCCATGCTTCTATCATAGTTTGAAGTTGTTTTCTCATTTGCATGTCAGACCTGGCCCTCCTGACTCTTTATTTAAGGGGACAATATCTGTTTCAGCTGTGTCTTCACGGTATCCAACACTGTGCCAGCACTTACCCAGAACTCTGAATAGGTCTTACAGTTCATGAAAGGGAGGGAGAGAAAAGGAGGACAGGAAGCAAGAGGGGAGAGAAGAAAAAGATAGAAAGATGGTAAAAAGGGAAAGGATAGAGGAAGGGAAGACAAAAGGAAGGAAGCCAGAATGGAAGGAAAGGAAGAATGAGGGAAGGAAAGAAGAGAGAAAATCAATATAGTTCCACTTTTCCTTGCCTTGAAAACTTACTAGTTTTGTATTATGACCCAACGGGGTTGCATAATCAAAAAGAAGCCACTAAATTTTACAACTGATATATTTCCTTTAAAATATGGAATGAATGAATATTTCTGCCTGTGATTTGGTTTATAAATCATTGTCTCTACAGCTTAATATTAAACTGAGAAATTAAATGAAATCTCCTGCACACACAGGTGAATTAATCTTTGCCTTCACATTCTCTTGCTATGTAATAATTGTCAGAACTTGCAAGAAGTACATTTTATTTCATTTTAATCATTTTTACAAGAAGCACCAAGAAGAAATAGAAAGGACAGAGCCAGTAGATCCAAAGTATAATTTTGGTTCTGGCATTTGGTAGGTGGATGATCTGGGGCAAATATTTTCACTGTGGAGGGATTTAGTTTCCACAGCTGGAAAAGTAAGGAGGTGGACCAACTGTTCATTGTCTTGCTTCTAGTTTGCTAGTTCTCTGTTCTCCAGCTTCTGGGCAGTTCTTTGGAAATACTAATTGGTTGATGGTTCGTCATAGACTATCATAGTTTCCATTTAATCTTTTCCAAAAAGGTATACAGTCTTGTATTGTCCTGTAGTTATAAATAAATCCTATCATAACTTTATATTATGTTTACCGTATTTTGTCTTAACCTGTTTCCAGGGCTAGAACTTGAAGGCATCACACAGTTGGATAATGAGTTGTATTCAAAATTGTGATTTGAATCTCTCCACTGATGTGGATTGCCCAGGTGTTTTAACCCCCTCCATCCAGGACTTGCCAATTCCTTTAGTCCCCTTGCCCTCCATTCCTGCCTTTATTTGTCCCAGGCACCTTATCCAGCTCCACTTCACTTCCTCAGGGTTTCTAAAATGGTGGAATATTATAGAACACTCAGAGTCTACTATTATAAAATATTCTTTTTTTTCTAAATAGTATTCCTTTTTAGAGGATTTAAAATTTCCTTCTAAATTATGCACATTCAATTTATGATACAATGATCTTTTAAGCTAGGACAATCTGGGAGGAACCACAAAGAGTGAGGGATGAAACATTCAACAGAGGGTTTCGGGTAGTTTTCTGACTATTTAGGGACAAAATGAAATTGGATTTCTTAACCTATTGTTTGTTGATTTCTGATCTACAGTTAAGCTCTTTCAGGTTCCAGAAGCTTTGTTTGCATTTGCTTTTCATCTTCCTGGAAAATTCTCCATTAACCCTCTTCTTTTGTATGGCCCTGTAAACTCCCAGGGAGGCCTTGTTGCTCTGTAGATTAGGTTACTACTTTTGCTGTATGTCTATGCAGCATCCTTGGGACTTCCTGATCAAGCCATACATCATACTTTATAGGCATTGTTTTCTTTATGTTTAAGGATCCTTAAATTATTGGACACAAGGGAAATAGGGTCTGTAAGCTGCCTTTAAAAAAAACCCTTCAATGGCCGTGGTTGTGGCTCAGTGGCAGAGGCTTGCCTAGCACATGTACGGCACTGGGTTTGATCCTCAGTACCACATAAAAATAAATAAAATAAGGATATTGTGTCCATCTACAACTAAAACTAAAAAAAAAATCTTCACTCTGATATGTGGATGCTAACTTAAAACAAAGCAGGGGGAAAATAGAAGTTCATTGGATTAGACAAAGAAGACTGAAGGAAAAATAGTGGAATGAATTAGACATAATTTTCCTATGCACATGTATGAGTAGACCACAATGAATCTTGCCATCATGTGTAACTACAAGACTGGGGTCCTAATTAGAATAAGATATATTTCATACATGTATAAATATGTCAAAATATACTCCACTGTCATGTATAACTAAGTAGAACAGATAAAAAAACCTTCAAGCCAATATCCTAGTCCACTTCCTGGTTAACTAGCTCAACAAGTGTTGGTTGAGGGTATATATGGATTAGTGGAGGATTACTATCCCCGTTTTAAAGATGGTAAAACTGAGACATGGCTAGTTGATCCTGACCACAGTTAAGGAGCTGGTAGGTGGTAAAATAAAATAAATATCCATTTAACCATACTATTTTTAAACACTCAAAGGGTGTTTCCACTGTCTTTCCTTCAAAAGGGATGTTTAGAAACGAAAATGAATCAAGTTTCATAGGGCTTCCTGAAAGCAAAACACCAACCGCAAAGATTCTATTTGGGTCTTCTCATGAAGTGTGCAGTGTAATATGGGAGTTAAATAACTGCATGGGAATTAAATTCAACAATCTCAGTTAGTATAGAACAAGTCCCAAGAAGGTTTGGGTGGGTACAGGATGCTAAGGCAAGGTGAGTGCAGAGAGCTTAGAAACATACGTTAAAATAAGCCAGGGATGTCACCTAGGCTTTATGAATCCAGAGCTTACTTACCTGGAGATTGGCCAGCCAATGGGAAGGAAGTGAACATTAACCTCTTAAGGCAGATGTGAAGGGACTCTCAGAAGTCTTTGTTAGGTAATGTGTTTCCTAAACTACCACTCACCACTCTCTAAGTGGAAAAGTGCTGCCCAGTAATAGGAGTGGTCAGAAAGCCTTGCAAGAAGGGCAATTTGAGTAGCTTCCCAGAATGTTAGAGGCGGTATCTCACAATTTATGGAAAAAGACTATAGAGACCTGAAAGAGTTTAATTTTCCTCCCAGTGAGTGATTTGGAACAGCCTCTTAAGCCATCAGCAAATATTTATTGAGAGCCTACTGTGTGCCAAGAAAGTCAAATGGGGATTCTATTTCTGGCAGCTGAACTTTGAACTCCCATCTGTTTTCTTCATCTTGAATTGAACAGAAATGTGGTTTGGAGGTGAAAGTAGATGTATTCTTGTGCTTGTTCATTCTTCATCCACCTTCAACTAAATAGCACCCAGCAGCTGTGCTGAGGTTTTCTGAATACTATGAAGTCATGTATACATTTTGCCACTGCATTATGATGTATTAATTGTCTCTCCTTATTACAGTGTGTACTAATTAGCTTGGGCGATGCTCCCAGTCTCCTCCTGGAGGAGACTGTGTGTGACTTGTGATGATTTCTCTTATTCTATTGTGGTAGATTAGCTGGGAGCTGATCTGTGTCTTGTTGTCCCTTCCTTTTCATATCTTCTTTCCCTATAAACCTATACTAATGTCCTAATTTATAGCTAATCTTGATTTACACTATAAAGGATTTAGAAGATATGGGGCATTTTGAACATTCCACATCTCTTTTCGCAGGGATCAGGAACTCCTTTGAGAATCTGAAGAAATCTGTAAATCCTTTCTGAAGAAAATTTTATTCTTCCCTATGTACATATAATTCAACATCCAGTTACAAGGGTCTCAAGGACTTAGCCCACCGTTGGATGCTTGCCCACAGTCCATGAGGACTATGGAATTTCAGTGCTGGGACAGCTCTACAAATCATTAGGTTCCCTGCTTTTCAAAATTATTTTAACCACAGAACCCTTGGGGAGCTTCTGAGGAGCATAGTCTGAAAGCTAGTCATCTTGTCCAGTCCCTTTATTCCTTCATATGAAAAAATGATTAAAAGGGAGCAGAATTGACTAATCCAAGGCCATGCATCTAGTAAGTGGCACAGTTGAAACTAGAACCCATGCCCATGACTCCCAGGGCAGAGCCTCTACCATCTCTTATTTCTCTTCCAATTGCCACTCTCCTACCACAATACTGCATTAGCCTCATAAGGAACGTGGACACAACATATTGTACACCTGCAATTATACATAATCATCACCTCTTATGGCTTGAATATGTCTCCCAAAAGCTCATGTATGAGATAATGCAAGTGTATGTTCCAAGGTAAAATCACTGCACTATGAGAGCTATAATGGAATCAGTGGGTTAATCCACTTGAATGGATTATCTGGGTGAAAACTCTAGGCAAGTGGGGTATGGATAAAGGAAGTAGATCATTGGGGGTGTGCTTTTGAAGTTTATATCATCCCAGGCACCTCTGTCTTGCTTTCTCTGCAATCTGGCTATCTTGTCCTGGACAGCTTTCTTCCTCCACACCCTTCTATCATGATGTTCTACCTCTCCTTGGGCCCATAGCAATGGAGTCAGCCGAGCATGGACTGAACTTTTTAAACTGGAAGCCAAAATAAAGTTTTCTTTCTCTAAGTTGTTCTATCAGGACTTTTGATCACAGCAACAGAAAGTTGGTTAAAATGCCACCATTCATACAGAAGGAAATGAAAATACAACTGACTTGTGTGTTGTGGCCTTCTCAAGGCTTTCCTTCACTCTCCCTCATTTCTGCCACTTGTCTTTGTGGCCTGCCTCAAAGCATGTGCTTTATTAGAATACACATCATAGTCTAAAGCAACCTCTTTGTCCTCAACAAAGTGCCTTCCAGTTGGCTTTCCATATACACACTGTTTGCCCATAATTCTTAAAGAAACGGTAGCTGGCCATAGGCCTGGCATAGTGCCTGCTTGGCTTTAGGCCATTGGATCTACAACCCAGGATATTATTGGACTGGTCTCCACCCCAGTATTCCAACCTACTTTGTCATTGTCAAGAAACTCGACTGAGTCCCAGATGCAGTATGTACCTTGGACCTGACTATACACAAGCCAAGTGTAGTCTGCTCTGTCTTTTTTTGTATATTGTTTCAAAATGAGGACACTGATTTAGGATATCAGAGGGGAAAACAAACAATATCAAGAAGGCAAAAAGGAAATTCATTAATTACTTTGGAAGTTGTTATGATGTAGATCTGGAATGTCTACCCAAAGTCTCATGTAGTGTGCAGCAAAGTTCAGGGATGGGGCTTTTGAGAAAGTGATTGAACCTTTGCCTCTAACTTCATCAGTGTGATTAATCTATTAATGCATTAAAATGGCATTATTGGGAGCTGGTGAAAACTGTAGGAAGTAGGGCCTAGTTGGAGGAAGTAGGTCACTGTGGACAGGACCTGAAAGGGTATATCTTGTTCCTAGCCCTTTCTTCTTGTGTTCTCTCTTTCTGCTTCCTGGCTGCCACATAGTAAGTAGCTTTCTTCCACCATGCTCTTCTTCCATGATGTTTTGGCCTTGCTACAGGCCTAAAAGCAGTGGGGCCAGTGAACCATGTACTAAAACCATGAGCCAAAACAAATCTTGACTTCTTTTAGTTGTTTCTCTCTGGTATTTTGTCAGAGCATTGAAAAGCTGACTAAAAGAGTTAGAGGCAAGATGGCCTCTAGACTTCCTAAGTTGAAGACTAGTGTTTCCTTGGGTGAAATTTCTCTGTACTACATCAGAAGCAAAGTTGGTTCATCTGCCAGGCCAGAGATCTACTTGCATATAGCTTTATCCTATACAGGGAACTAAAAAATAACAAAACTTTGCCAGGCTGGAGTTCCAAACCAGAATAGCATAGTGTAGTGGTTATAAACACACATTTTGGATTCAGTCAGATATAAATTTGAATCGGTTCTACCACTTACTACCTGTGTGGCCAGATAATCTTAGTCTTTTTCAGTCTGTTTCCTCATCTATCCAAACAGAGAAAAGAATAACCACATTAGGAAAGTCTTTTGAGGAGACAAAGTCTGAATATTAACCATTTGCTCCTCTTGCCTATTTTCCTCAGAACCCCACAACAGACTTTGTATTTTAAATGTTGTATTCCCTACCACTGGTTTCTATAGCTACCCAATAGAGGGGACACTGGAAACGTGGTGGGCATAGGTTTAAAAGAACTAATTTAGACACAAACTATTGTATGAATTGTGATTCACTTCCCTTTCCTCTCTTTGGTTTGATTTTACCAGAGAATGAGAGGTTTACCATTGAACAGTTGTTCTTTTTTTTTACATTTTTTTTTTAAATTTTTAGTTCTGGTTGGACACAGTACCTTTATTTTATTTATTTATTTTTTTATGTGGTGCTGAGGATTGAACCCAGGGCCTCACATGTGCTAGGCAAGCACTCTACACTGAGCCACAACCTCAGCCCCTGAACAGTTGTTCCTTATGCTGATCCAGGACTTGAATTATTAAAATCATCTTTTATTTATTTCTTTATTTGTTAATAAATAAAAGATGATTAGATCTTTTAGATACACAGGTGTCACTCTTAGAGTCTGATTGAGGAGATCAAATATCTGGTCACAGGATCTGTATTTGAAGCCCTGGAGATAATTCTGATGAATGTGGGAACCACTGATTCAAATAATTCTGAAAGTTCTCCCTTCATGATTTCCTTCCATCTTAGAACTTCTGACTCTCACAAAAATCGTGTGCATTAGTCATGCCTGCCACTTCCTACACCACTCAGACTTTGTGATTTTCACACAGGAAAAAAAATAAGAGTATTTACACTATTTCTAGATGGCCTTGAAGATGAGATTTTTCCTATGGAAAATACATTTTGGTTCTGCTTTTGTGACTTGATGTTAGATGCCAGGAGGTATAGTACAGAACAGAGAGAATTTGAGGATTCTGCTTCCTGTTGGCCTTCCCAGATCATTGCTCAAATCATTTAAACAATGCATTTGCTCTACTTTGTGACTGAAGTCTAAGAAAATTTCACAATATGTGTCATAGAGTAGAATTATTTCAAGGTGAATAGCTATTGAGGACCTTCTAAGTGTCAGTCACTACCTATGTTTCTATAATCTTTATGATAATCTTTGAGATAGGCATTAATATTTTTTTCTAATTTTAAAACAAAGAAGATAAAGCTCAGAGGGACAAGGTGACTTACCTGAGGCCACACAATTAATAAATGATTTACATTTGCTGAACAGATATGGGAATGGTCTTCTAGAAATGCAAATTGGGTCACTTTATTCAATGTTATAAAATTTGTCAGTGACAGTCTTTATACTTAACAAAGATCTAGATGACCTTGTGAGACCAGTGACATTTGACTGTTTATGATACTACTGTATCCCTAGCAATGAGAATAGTGCTTGGATTGTAACTATAGCTCAATAAATAAATGTGTGTAGAACATATTAAGTGGTGGGCCTGGATTCAACCCAAGTCTGTCTGATTTCAAAGTGCTGTTTTCAGTGATAACACACACACACACACACACACTCACACACACACACACTACTTCTTTCTCTTAGGCTAAACTTATATACTATGAAATGTTCCACTGTTTGGTATATAATTTCATAAGCTTTGACAAGTAGTTATACCTGTAAAACCCATCAAGAGATAGAACATAAAAAAAATTTTAAAAAAAAGAACATAAAAAAAGAGATAGAACTTTTCCTTCATCTTAGAAGTTTCCTCTTGTCCTTTCTTGTCAACTTCTCCTCCCACTCTGGAAACAAAGGCTTTTCTTAGTTTTTTCTTTTTATCACAGGTTGTTTTTGTCTTTTCTACAATTTCATATAATCGAATTGTACATTATGAATTTTTGTGAATCTAAATTTTTTTCTCTCAACAAGATGGTTTTAAGATCTGTCCATTACTTTTTGTCTCATTATTTCCTTTTTGTTGTTAAATAGTGTTCTAGTGTATGAATATACCAAAATTTTGTTGATATTTCTTCTGTTGATAAATGTTTGAATTATTTTCAGGTTTGGCTACTACAGATGAAATTGTCATGACCATTTATTTAGGTTTGCAGAGAGGTACTCATTTCTTTCTATATTTACCTAGATTGGATTTCCTGGGTGCTATGGAAAGAATATGGTTAACGTTTCAAGGAGCTACCAAGCATATTTACGAATAGACTGTACCATTTTACTTTGCTACTGGCAATACATAAGAGTTGCAGGTGTGACGCATCCTTGCCAGCACTTGATATTTCTTTGATGTTTCCCTCATAAGCACTGTTTCATGTCTTATTAGCTATACATGTATCTTTTTTTGTTAATCATCTGCTAACCTTTTTCCATATATTTTGGTGCTGTTATTATTGAGTTGTGGGAGTTCTTTATATATTCTGGATATAAATTCATTGTCAGGCATATTTTTGTGAATATTTTCCCCAGACTCTAGCTTGTTTATTATTTTTCTGCTCTTTTGTTATGCATTATCTCTGTATTTTGATGACTTCTAATTTATCATTTTTTCTTTTATGGGGCATACATTCTGTGGCTTAAAGAATTTTGTCAACCCCAAGGTCATGAACATATTTCCTTTGGTGTCTTCAAAAGCCTACATTTTCATGATAACAACGTGCACTTTATCTCTGCCCCTATTTTTTTATAGTGATACATTTGTTCTTCATATCACTTTTTATCAGAATAAGCTGATGGGAAGCAGTATAATGCAGAACTCAGTACAAAATACCTTTGATGTTCACTAGAACTGCATTCAAATCCTCTCTCCAGTACTAGCAGTGTGACCTTGGGAAAATCACTGATCTTTCTTTGTGGTCAGTTCTCTCATTTGTATCTTGCAGGATGAGGATTTAATATATAAGGATCCAATCAATTCTTAGCACAGGGCACAGCACAGAGTAAGTCCTCAACAAATGGTACCTGCTGTAGTTATAATAATTTTCATTCATACTGTACCAATCTTACAAAGAGCTTCTAATGCCAGAGACAAATAGAGTTGCCCTTTCCCCCTTCCTATCAGCCTTCAAAAAAAAAACTATTGAACAGAGACAACCCACCAAGAAGAGGTAGGCTTTATTTGTGGACATAGATCTTTGTGTAAAAAAATCACATGTTTATAATTTTGAGTAATAGCAATAACTGACTTTTTCTCACAGCAAGATGGTTTTAAGGTCTGTCCCTTACTTTTTGTACCTGTCCAGCACAGATATGATAGATATGCTTATGTAACTCACTGGCACAGAAGACAATTTCATTGAAAACTGAAACTATATGAAATAATACATGAAATGCTTTCCCACACATGAGATGTGTTGATTAAATGTGCATAAATGCAGATGTTTTCTAGAAAGGTTTCTAGTTAGTGTTGTACAGAAAAAAGGCCAGAGATTTTGAGATGTGACATTGAATACATGGATATATTACTTGGTTATACTGAGCCTTACTTCTGTCATCTGTAAAATGGGGCTTAATTAGTAACTGGAGAATATTTTATGACTATATAATAGAATATGTGTATACTTTCTGGCACATAGCAGATATTCAAGAATGATAATTTTTAGCCTCATTATTTGTTGTGATTTGTATTATCATTTTTGTGATAGCAAACTAAGGTGAGTTATTGAATTTCAAATGAGTAAGACCCTAAAGAAGTGAAGGATAGTGCTTTTAGATGAATTTCTTCTTTGTATTCAAAAATTGTGTTCACTGTATATACCTCTTTTGATATGTGGGGTCGTTTTATAGATAACTCATTGATTAAATGCATTTCTGAAACATATAGGAGGATTCCTAGCCATTTGTCATATCTAAAAGATGAAAACATGCATTCAACTGATTCCACATAATGAGGAAGAAAGTTTGCTCCATACATTTCCCCTTTTAATGTCTTGCTGTTGTGGGGAGGGAAGGAAAAGGAAAGGATGGTGCCCGTGATTTTTTTTCTGCTATAGCTGCTGTTTTGAGGGTGAACACAGTGAATAAAACATATAAAACTATCACTTAGACATACTGATATTGGTCAAAGCCTCAGATTCTGTCATGATTGCAGCTAATATATCCTTTTGGACATCCTGTTTTGAGCTAATTAAGTCCCATTGTTGCTAAAGCTGATTTGACTGTACACTCATTTTTGCTTTTAGGCATCAAAGACTTTGATCAAGACTTCAGAAGCTACTCATATTAATGTTCTTACCATGGGAACCATTCTAGGTCCTTCATGTTCTGGTCTCAACCTACCTTTGTAACTTTACCTCTTTTCTTGCCATGGTAAACTACTTTTTTGATAATTCTTATGTTTATTTCTACATCTTTATTCCTGTTATTCCATCCTTTCAACCCAAAGCTTTTCCTCCTATATCTACTACTAAAAGTATCCATCTGTTCTGAGTTGAATCATGTTCTCTTGAAATTCACATCTACCTGGAACCTTGGAATGTGACCTTGTGTGGAAGTAGGGTCTTTGCAGATGTAATTGGTTAAAATGAGATAATTCTGGGTTAGAGTGGGCCCTAATCTAAGGACTAATGTCCTTATAAAATGTCATGTGACATCACAAAGTTACTGACACATAGGGGAAAAGGCCATGTGATGATAGAGATTAGAGTGATGTTAAGGAAACTAGAAGTTAAGGAAAGCCAATGATTGTCAGCAACCACTGGAAGTGAAGAGGAGGCAAGGAAGGACTCTTCTCTTGAGCCTTGAGGAGGCCCTTCCTCAAGGTCAGGCTCAAATATGATACCTTCTTAGAGTTCTTCAACTAGATATAATTTCTTACTCTTTTGCTGTGGTAGAAAGATTACAAACTTTATTGCCAGAGAAATTTTGACTCTAATCCTGACCCAAATTCTGCCTGGATTTCTTTATCTGCATAAGGGAAATAATATGTCAACCTAATGGGGGTGGTTGTGTCAATAAATATGACACAACATATTTCTTAATGGATTACTCATTCTGTCTCATTGTGCCAATATTTAAAAAGAGCAACAATTCTGTTTTTAGTAGTTCAGGGGCTAGAGGGAACATAGATGGGCATGCAGTCATCTTTGTATGTACAAGTAGAATGTGGTACCTACCAATGGAAGAGACAAGCAGTGTTCAAATTAAGGGTATCATGGATCCAGTTTTCAACTCTAGGAGTTCTGGCCATGATCTAAGGCACTGAGTTATAAAAAAAAGTTCTCTTTTAATCCTTTACTTCCAGAGTTTTAAGATGTGGGGGTAGATTTTGTCTTGATGGCTAAATGTAGAGTAGAAAATTGGAAATGTTATGGTGCTTTGTTGATCAAATAGCTCCTATACATGGCACTGGAACATCTGTACACATTGCTGCATGTTATAAAAAAGTCAAAAGTCTACCAGTTGGTATTTTGGTCTCTCTTCTTCCAGGACATTTTCCTAAAGGGGTCAGCTCTGGAGAATCTGTTTTTTTCTTTCCTGGAGGCTTTACTACCTGTCAATAAATTTGGACTGTGTATATGTTCCTTTTCTTGATTTCTGTACCAAATCCTACCAATAGCCTTTTTAGAAAAGGTCGGTGATTAATATCATTCCCTTACTTTTGGTTCATCATCTCATTTTCCAGGCATATCATCAGAATTATTTGAGAGCAGACTTTATGTCAAATCACACTGGAGCATTTATACACATTGACTTGTACTATGTTTAACATGGGCAGTAGTTAATAAGCATAACATGCCTGCGCCATCTGGGTAAAGGCCTTGTATTAATCTTCTTGGGCTTACATAACAAAAAAATACCACAGACTAAGTGGCTTAAACAACAGAAATATATTGCCTCGCAGTTAAATATATTTTCTCACAGTTCTGAAGGCCGGAAGTCTGAGATCAAAGTGTTCCAAAGTTGATTTCATTCTGAGGCCTCTCTGTTTGGCTTGGAGATGGTGGTCTTCTCTTCTCCCTTTGTCTTCACATGGTCTTTCCTCCATGCACACATGAACATGTGTCTAAATTTCCTTTTGTTATGAGGACACCAGTCAGGTTGGATTTGATCCCCACCCATACTGACCTTATTTTACCTTAATTACCCTTTTAAAGGCATTATCTCCAAAGTTACCTTGAAAGGTACTGGGTATTAGGATTTCAACATATAGATTTTTGGCAGTTATCCTTCAGCCCATAACAGCCCTGTGGTAGGTTTGCAGTCAAGATCTTTATAATCAAGAGCTTTCCAATCACTTTTTGATGGATTTTTAAATTTAGTCTTGGTTAGCCACACATTAAGTATTTTGAGGGCTGGAACTTCAACTTTGTGGTATGTGCATAGAAATTACTCAGGCACAATTTTCAGGACTTCCTTACTATAGGAGAGGCAAATGAATCACAGGAGTTATTGCATAGTGAACATGTACCATGCAACAGGCACTGTAATAGGATTTTTTCTTTGTCAGAAATGGGGATTAAACCCAGGGACATTTTACCACTAAGCTACATCCCCAGCCATTTTAATTTTTTTTATTCTGACACAGGGTCTCGCTAGATTGCTGAGGTTGGCCTCAAACTTGTGATCCTCCTGCTTCAGCCTCCCAAGTTGCTGGGATTATAGGTATTCTCCACTTGTGCCTGGCTGTAATAGCATTTTTTAAATTACTCTTTACAGTCACTCAAAAAAATGAATTTTTTATACCTCCATTTTTTTCGGAAGATTAAAATAACACTTACAGAAGCCAAACTGACTTCCTCAAAGGTATAAAACAAGGAAATACTGGACTTGAGATTTGAATATAAATCTGTCTGTAAATCCATGCATGTATTTCCCATATCCATCTTTTATCTGGAATTGGGGGGAAAGGTTTTCTTCTCATTTCAGGATGTTTTATTAAAATGAAAAAACCAAACAATTCTATGAAGGGGTTTCTAAATGTTCACAGTCATGGCTTATTCGTATGTCCATTTATCATATATCCATACTTCACTCTGCATTCTTCCTAGTATTGCCTCACTTGCTGTCTCTGTTTCTGAACTTGTCATGCAAACTTGAACAACTGAAGAATCAGAATATGAAGACAGCAAAGTGGTTAATTATAAATTGAGAAAAAGAATTGGGGGGTGATTGTGCAGAGAACCCTTTCAGCTTTGCTGGTGTAATGAAGTGATTCACATCTGTCCTATGGCCTCTGCAATCAAGCTCCAGTTTGCTTTGTCAAAACACATTGCTTTGCAGTACCAAAAATGGTCTATTTATGTGCACTGTTCCATATGCAGTTTTGTTCCCAAACTCTTAGAATTGATCAGAGATTATATGGGAAAAGTCAGGACCATCCCAGTTCTCAGAACATTTTGTGATCTTCTTTCTGTCTAGTGAATGGATCGGTTCTTAAGGATTGATTCTTTGCAGAGGGAGGGGGGTGTTGGCAGTGCCAGTGACAGATAAAATATATTCCAGGGGATTTGAGGGCCATTTCAAACTGACGTTGGTGGTGAGAATAAAAATGTGTTCTATAGTTAAGTTCTTTAGGACTTATGCAGATTTTCTGTATCTCCTTTGATTTACAGAAAATCACATTGAAGTGATCAGTTAGGGATTGGGATATCTATACTGCAGATGAAAAATTGAGGTGAAAGAGGTTAAATGGAGGCAGAGCAAACATCTAAGTCATCCCAAATCACTTCCCAAATTATTCTTTGTATGTTCAACACATTGTGTCATTTACTTTCAACCATTGTACATTTTGTCTTCTTGGAAAAATTTATAAGTAGAATTGGGGCCATTAATAGTGGCTTACTAGTTTCAAATGCCGAGTGGATGCCAGCCAAGATACTGGGGCTTCTTTCTCACTGGGCTCTGTGAGGCAGAGCATTTAGTGAATTTGGTCCTTGATTCAGTTTTCTATGTCCATGTTTTCCTTTGGCTGCTAATGTGTAATGAACAGCCATAATGCCATGCATTAGGTGCTGGCTATACATTATTTCTAATCCTTATAATAGCTCTGTAAAAAGAACTATTATCATATTAGCCTTATAAATGAGGAAACAGGGTCTAGAAGCTATCAAGTAACTTTCCCAAAATTTTGCTAATATTAAGTTGTAAGTTATGCTAGTATTAAGTGGTATAGTCACAATTTAAACTAATCCAGTCATGCTCCAGAACATGGTTTTTAATCATTATATCCCTTTAATTCAGTGGACTGATTATTTTAACCTACCTTATTTGGAAGTTATAGTTTGTAGGGGCCCTTCTTTAGGAAATAGATTGATAAAAATATCCAATAATTTTAAAATAATGCAATGAAACATGTCTACGAAAGCTAAATTGTCAATTTAACTACATCATCTAAATAGGTAAGAGTCTTCTATAGTTGGTTGGAAAGTTTATAAGCCAGGTTCCTCTAAGGGTCACTCACAGGCTCTGTGAGTGCAGAGAGAATACCTTCTTTCCTCATTACGGCTACAAAACTATTTCTGACCTTCTATTTCTCTAATCCACTAGATTTTTTTTTCCACGTACCTATTATTTTTGGTTCATGTATAACTTATTTGAAAACATACTCACCCATACAAGTCTCAGACCCTGGATGCTTTCCTGATAAGGGTTCATTAATTCTGTTGGCAAGGGATGTTAATAAGTGTCATAATGTAGATCCCTTGGGTGAGTATATCCCTTTTCCTTGACTGCTGCACTAAACTGGCTTCCTTGAGACCTATTGCCTATATGTAGGCATTTGACTCTGTCTTCTGTTGCTACATGCAATGTACTCCTCATCATGTCATGTGGTAGGTTCAGCATCTCTGCTGGAGGAGTAGAGAAGCAGTCCTTACAGAAACCATCCTAACATCTGCACTTGCTTTTAGGACTTACAACTTCACATCATGTTGAAAGAGGTTCAATGTGTGTCTCATGAACTTCTCAAAGTGAAGCACTGAAGAACACCATTTTGGACATAATGATGTAGAAAATGAAATCCTTGGTAATACTATAGGTCTATCATGAGACTCCACAAATTCTGGCCACTGTATCTGCATCATTTCACTAGGCAGCTCCTGCCAGGTGTTCTCTGATGTCTCCCCATAGGCTTCCTCTGTATACTCAACACCACCTCAGTCCCCCTTCAAGCAATGGTGACCAATATCTTTCATGGTAGGTCAAACTAGGAAAAAGAAAACTGTGACAGATAGAAGATGATAAATAGATATGAAGGGACAGAAGTTAGGATGGGTGTTTTCAAGATTAAAGTGGATTTATTAATCCCATGTTGGTGGGGGTGGTAGTAGATGGTTATTCTTTGAACTTTAGATTACTTGTTTCTTGAATAGGAAAATATTAGTGAGAAAATTGCCACTGCTTTTCAGCTACTGAAAAATTTAATATCTAAGCATATTTGAGGAACTGCAATACAGAAGCTGCTTTTTAATCTTTCATCCTGAAATTAGCCTGCCTGGCTCTAAGATGCAGCCCATGATCTATTGGCTGCTTCGGAGTGTGTTAGAGCATTTTTGCACTGGAAGTACCCTTAGAGATGATCTAGTCTAGTGGTTCTAAATGTTTTCATTACCAAGGGCACCTTTAATTAATTTATCCCTGCACTCTATGTTTTGAAATATCAGGCCTACCAAACTAACTACCTTTATTACATCACAACTCCTTTTTGTATTCTTTGTTGCTCAGAGCCATTGATGACTGTCCATTAGAGCATCTGGTTAGCATGAAAATAACCAGTGTGAACATCATAAGCTTATGTAATTCTTTCTCAAGCAAAGGCAGAAGATGGTCCAGTTAGCCTGGTGTCATCTTGATCTTGGGAATCTTTACAACCCATCACCCTTAGGCACACTGAAATGTTAAAATGAGCTCTTGGACTCCCACTGTGACTTTCTCATGATCTTTGTGGAGAGCTATTTGTCTTATCCTCCCATGAGGAAAGTTGAGGAGACTAAGATTTAAAAGACAAAGTGATTGACCCAAAGTCACAAGCACCTAAGTGGCAAGGAGAACCAGAACTCTTGTCTTCTGGGTCTCAATCATCTTTCTCCACACCCCCAATTTTCATGTGACTAAATCTAAGAGCTTAATATTGTGTCATACTCTCTGATGACATGGGTTTTTCAATGAGGAGCTTGGAAAGAAGAAACAATGAATTATTTTTAGGGCTCTTTGGTAGTTGTTGGTGACAGATCTTTTGGATAATAGAAGGCATCATGGAAGCTGGGATGAGAGTGTAGTCCTGTGGAAAGGGCACAGACTTAGGAGTGACATATATATGGCTTCACTGTTTGACTTTGTCATTTAGTGGCTGTGTGACCCTGGGTCAATTCTTTATCACACTAAAGTTATTTGTTTGGCACATGAAGGCATTCCATAAATATTTATTTAATGAATCAGTATAATAGGAACTAAAATACTTTCCTTGTGGGGTTACATGGGAGGTACAAAGATACCCATTATAGAGTCATGAAACAACCTGTAACATAATACCAATGGCCAATGCTCAGTCCTGAATTTATTTCCAGCCTCCTTTCTTTTCCATGAATGATTTCAGGTCTCTCCCCGTAGACTATCTCAAGTGTTGTTGCTTTTGAAAGGCAGTCAGATTAGTGTCCACATTAGCCTATTATACTTTGTCCCTGAGGGGTGAAAAAGGCATGGGATTATTCTCAGCCGTGACGTTTACTCTCTTCATCTGCCTCCATCCTCTTTACCATTATGGTCTTTGCTAAAATGATGCCCCATTCCTAGTCCTACTTGGTAGAGTCACAGTGAATACCCATTTAGGTTTCAGGTTTTCCTTCTTTTAGACTGATGGCTCTACCCATGACTGTTCAGATGCCCTGCAGTTAATTAACCCCATGGGCCAGCACATCTGTTGGTTGCTCTTTGTTAATGACATTTTCACAGATAGATTTACCCACGTTCCAGTAAATCAGATAATAATACTTCATTGGTATATATTATATGATTTTCTTCAGAATTCATTTGGGAGCTCCAGAAAGCTCATACTCTTTTTTGTTTTTTAAATATTTATTTTTTAGTTACAGTTGAGCACAATATCTTAATTTTATTATTATGTGGTGCTGAGGATGGAACTCAGTGCCTCACACATGCTAGGTGAGCACTCTACCACTGAGCCACAGCCCCAGCCCAAGCTCATACAATTACCTTAATGAAATTTTGAGAACTGGAAACAACTGCAGGACTTCTGTTGCCACACACTGTCCAACATGTAGGATTCTAATCACATCAACCCAAGTGATTGTGCACAACTTATAGCATGACTGGATGGTGAGGCCCTACTGGATATTACACAATGGATCTTGCATAGAGCAGAGCCTCCTTGCAGAATGTGGACTGTGCATAGTCATGAAGCCCTTTGATACCCAGGACAGAAACAAATTCCCAAGTTATGGAACAATAGTCCCCTTCCACACCCCCCACGATGCAAAAAGTATACACAGCGTAGATCTTCTGGAGGGTTTAGAGCCAATAGGAAAGAGCAGGGTGGGGGAGTTTTAGGTGGAGTTGACATAAATTTCATGAGAAAAGCAGAATCTTGGTTGGTCTAATGCTTGTAGAAACTGTTTTTTTTTTTAGGCTCAAATAAAAATTTGCAATCTTGTAAATGGCCTAGAGCGATTCCTAAGATGAAAAGTGATATGTTGAATGGCAAAACAAACAAGACACTTGAAGAGCACAGTATACAAGGACTCAGTATAATGAGAATTTCCCCCATTTTGTTTCACTTGGAATATTGAGGGCTTTGTCCCCCCATGTGAAATAAGAAAATAGAGAATACCTTGGAATCTAGTTAAGCGTGGATTGTTTTTTTTTTTAATTGGTTGTTCAAAACATTACAGAGCTCTTAACATATCATATTTCATACATTAGATTCAAGTGGGTTATGAACTCCCATTTTTACCCCAAATACAGATTGCAGAATCACATTGTTTACACATCCACATTTTTACATGATGCCATATTAGTGACTGTTGTATTCTGCTACCTTTCCTATCCTCTATTATCCCGCCTCTCCTCCCCTCCTATCTTCTCTCTCTACCCCATCTACTGTAATTCATTTCTCTCCTTGTTTATTTTCCCATTCCCCTCACAACCTCTTATATGTAATTTTGTATAACAATGAGGGTCTCCCTCCATTACCATGCAATTTCCCTTCTCTCTCCCTTTCCCTCCCACCTCTCGTCCCTGTTTAATGTTAATCTTCTTCTCATGCTCTTCCTCCCTGCTCTGTTCTTAGTTGCTCTCCTTATATCAAACAAGACATTTGGCATTTGTTTTTTAGGGATTGGCTAGCTTCACTTAGCATAATCTGCTCTAATGCCATCCATTTCCCTGCAAATTCCATGATTTTGTCATTTTTTAGTGCTGCGTAATACTCCATGGTGTACAAATGCCACATTTTTTTTATCCATTCATCTATTGAAGGGCATCTGGGTTGGTTCCACAGTCCTGCTATTGTGAATTGTGCTGCTATGAACATCAATGTGGCAGTATCTTTGTAGTGCGCTCTTTTAAGGTCTTCAGGGAATAGTCCAAGAAGGGCAATAGCTGGGTCAAATGGTGGTTCCATTCCCAGCTTACCCAGGAATCTCCATACTGCTTTCCAAATTGGCCGCACCAATTTGCAGTCCCACCAGCAATGTACAAGTGTACCCTTTTCCCCACATCCTCGCCAGCACTTGTTGTTGTTTGACTTCAGAATGGCTGCCAATCTTACTGGAGTGAGATGGTATCTTAGGGTGGTTTTGATTTGCATTTCTCTGACTGCTAGAGATGGTGAGCATTTTTTCATGTACTTGTTGATTGACTGTATGTCCTCCTCTGAGAAGTGTCTGTTCAGGTCCTTGGCCCATTTGTTGATTGGGTTGTTTGTTAACTTATTGTCTAATTTTTTGAGTTCTTTGTATACTCTGGATATTAGGGCTCTATCTGAAGTGTGAGGAGTAAAGATTTGTTCCCAGGATGTAGGCTCCCTATTTACCTCTCTTATTGTTTCTCTTGCTGAGAAAAAACTTTTTAGTTTAACTAAGTCCCATTTGTTGATTCTTGTTATTAACTCTTGTGCTATGGGTGTCCTATTAAGGAATTTGGAGCCTGACCCCACAATATGTAGATCGGAGCCAACTTTTTCTTCTATCAGATGCAGAGTCTCTGATTTGATATCAAGCTCCTTGATCCACTTTGAGTTAACTTTTGTGCATGGCAAGAGGAGGGGATTCAGTTTGATTTTGTTGCATATGGATTTCCAGTTTTCCCAACACCATTTGTTGAAGATGCTATCCTTCCTCCATTGCATGCTTTTAGCCCCTTTATCAAATATAAGATAGTTGTAACTTTGTGGATTAGTCTCTATTTCCTCTATTCTGTACCATTGGTCCACCCGCTTGTTTTGATACCAGTACCATGCTGTTTTTGTTACTATTGCTCTGTAATATAGTTTGAAATCCAGTATCGCTATACCGCCTGATTCACACTTCCTGCTTAGAATTGCTTTTGCTATTCTGGGTCTTTTATTTTTCCATATGAATTTCATGATTGCTTTCTCTATTTCTACAAGAAATGCCGTTGGGATTTTGATTGGCATTGCATTAAACCTATAGAGAACTTTTGGTAATATTGCCATTTTGATGATGTTAGTTCTGCCTATCCATGAACAGGGTATATTTTTCCATCTTCTAAGATCTTCTTCTACTTCTCTCTTTAGGGTTCTGTAGTTTTCATTGTATAAATCTTTCACCTCTTTTGTTAGGTTGATTCCCAAGTATTTTATTTTTTTTGAGGATATTGTGAATGGAGTGGTTGTCCTCATTTCCATTTCAGAAGTTTTGTCGCTGATATACAGAAATGCCTTTGATTTATGCGTGTTGATTTCATATCCTGCCACTTTGCTGAATTCATTTATTAGTTCTAGTAGTTTTTTTGTAGACCCTTTTGGGTCTTCTAGGTATAGAATCATGTCAACTGCAAATAGTGATAATTTAAGTTCTTCCTTTCCTATTTTTATGCCTTTAATTTCTTTTGTCTGTCTAATTGCTCTGGCCAGTGTTTTGAGAACTATATTGAATAGAAGTGGTGATAGAGGGCATCCCTGTCTTGTTCCAGATTTTAGAGGGAATGCCTTCAGTTTTTCTCCATTCAGAATGATGCCAGCCTGAGGCTTAGCATAGGTAGCTTTTACAATGTTGAAGTAAGTTCCTGTTATCCCTAGTTTTTCTAATGTTTTGAACATAAAGGGATGCTGTACTTTGTCGAATGCTTTTTCTGCAAGCATGGATTCTTAATTAATTGTTCAGA
Source organism: Marmota monax (assembly GCF_021218885.2). Taxonomy (NCBI): domain Eukaryota; kingdom Metazoa; phylum Chordata; class Mammalia; order Rodentia; family Sciuridae; genus Marmota; species Marmota monax. Next base: position 2,083,943 of record NW_026695225.1, on the reverse strand, counting down.
GATTTGTTGTTAGAAGTAAAATTCTGAGAAGAGTTTGTCCCATGGACAGGAAGAATTAGCTTTGTAGCAAGCAAAAAGAAGGCTGCATTTTGTCTCATTGACTTTTCAAGGGAAGCTGGAGGAATAGAGAAGAATCAAAGAGGATAGTATCTCACTGCTCAAATAACCAGGTTCATTGGAACCAGATCTTTGGCTCACGCACAGCCTTCAAGATTTCCTTTTCTTTGCCAATTGATTATACAGTTGTATATGTGTTCAAAACATACCCTGGCCCTGGTTGTTTACAGGGAATGCTTCCTTCTGAATAGAGATGCCATTTTGTACCTAGGCTCAGGCAGTTACTTTGCTCTGGAGGAGAAAGCATGCAGGTATGGGAACATGGATTCTGGTGTCTAAGTTTTGTCAGTTATTCCATATATGCCCTGGGACAAGTGACTCACTCTCTCTCAGCCCCAGCTGGCTTGCCTAGGAAATGGAGAGAACATTAATAAGAACTTCCAAGGCTTATTTCATGGATCAAATGAGATAATCCATATAAAGAAAAACCTTCTCCCCATGCCGTACTTATGGTAAATAGTTGAGGAAAGATTGATGATAATGATGGGCTTGGGCAGGACAAGGACTGCCTGGGTTTGTTGGCTCTGTTTCTGTGAACATGATACTAATGAGAGGGCCTCCCCCTTTGAGTCACTGAGTCTCATTTAGGAAAGGCAGAAGTTTACAAGTTGCAGATTAAAGCTTTATCTGGAGTTCTTTCAGAGTGTGGCCTTGGTTTTGAGGGACAGGTGAAAGACAGCTTGAGCACAGACACACTAGTAGAGAGGTGGCATCAGATGCCTATAGATCAGCAGAAGTGCCACTTTTTCAGAGGAATGAGAGGTCATGGATACATCCCAATTTAGCCTGGAATTTCAGGGAAGGGGCCTTCTACTTAAATGCTACCTTAGAAGGCTTGAGGACATCTTCTTTGTATAAGACTGTGGATTTACAGTTTGTGAAATTTGAAGCAACATTTGTTGTTTCTTACTTTTATCAGACAGGTAAAGGGAGACATTGATTTTGGTCCTATCCTGATCAGATGACCTATGGCCTGGGTCCATAAAGACATTCTCACTAGCAACTTAAACAATGTCAGAAGGAGGCCAAACCAGGCCCAGCTTTATTATTTCCTGGCAATATCTCAATCAAGCAAGAAAATCTAGAGACAAATCTGATTTCAGATTCTTTGTTGTTGTTGTTGTTTTAGGAAATTGCTTTAAATGCCAGCCTCTGTTCCACAATCACTTTGAAGCAAAGTAAAATTAACATTACATTTAAAGCCAACCACTCCAACACAAAGGAACTTTAGCATATGCCTCTAAAAATCCAATGGACAAGCCCCTTAACAGAGCTGTCTAGCCATAACCTTGCTCTGCACCCCAGCCCCGAGGAGAAGCTGGGTAGCAAAGACATCATTGTGTTGTGCATGAGAAACTTACCTAAGCTTCTAGGTTTAGGACCTAATTAGTAATTAGACAGTTTCTTGGAAGTACATCAAGCTCAGCCTCAAAATCGGAACATCTTTTGGGGAGAAATCTGTATTTAGATGTTTCATTTAAAAATTCATCATTGAATAACAAAGTATTTTGTTGCAACTCCTACTTGATGCATTCCAAACTCTTCCTAACTCTTTTTTTATTACAATGATGTCATTAATAATGGATGGAATGGGTAGGGACAGGGTGAGAACTTGCCAGGGGCCCAGTAGAGAACAGGGCAACACAGGGAGACAAGTCATGGTACTTTGAAACTGCAGAATCCAGTGAAACTTGGGCCAAGAACTTGCCACCCTGGCTCTCTTTTCTAGATGCCTGCTTTTTGCATCCTACAATTGCTCTGATTTAGCCAGGAGAAGTATCTTTTCAAGTAGTGAGCAGGAAATGAAGTGCTAATGATATTTGGGAAGCGGACTAATTTCCCCAAAGGTTGGTAGAAGGGTTTACTCTTTGTGTCCCTACTAGCAGCCTCCCCTTCTTCGTTTTTCCTCCTCATTCCATTCCACTCATCCATCCATTGAGACTGCTCTTGTCAAGGTCACCAGTGAAAACCCAGGGGGCCCAATAGAATGGTCTTTTCATTTCATGACTCAAGTAATCTCTTAGCATCCATTCGACCTTATGTTCTCCTAAATCTCCTTCTTCATTGAACCCTCCTTCTCATGCTCCTTTCTTATTGTCTCCCCATTAGCTATTCTCTAAATGGTAGGATTCCTCAGAACTTGCTTCCCTCTGTGTACATCTTTTCCTGGTGGACTCATATGCCACCCTGGCTTTAATATATATGCAGTTGACTTCTATACTGCTATCTCCAATCCTAAATCTTGCTCTCAGATGTGTTGTGCTAAATATTCTTGTGAAAGCAGAACAGTGAAGTAAAGTTAACTGTAGAGAGATCTGATCTTTCTTTTACTCCTTGGCCTTTGATATCCTTTTTGTTGGAGACTCCATTACTCAAGAGTTACTCTTTCAACAGATATTAGCAGATAATCTATGCTGTACACAGTGATAGCTGCAGTGGAGTTTGGGGGTTGGGGATAGAAAATTCCAGTACACTAGGATATGTGACTTCATTGGATAGCAGAGATGCATGCATTCATGCAGTCATTAGTATGCACATACTCATGTAGAAATTTTCATTCTGTAAATATTAGCAGAGAACCTTCAATATGCCAGGTGCTATGCCACATAATAGGGATGCTGTACAGAACATATAGTTTAGTTAGAAAGTCAAAAGGCAATCACAAGGCAGCATTAAGCATCACACAGAGATGATTTGGATGCCAAAATAAGTGTAGATGGGACTCTCAAAGTTAGCCTGCATGTTTATATGTGCATGTTATAAGTTGTGTTGGAAAAACTGGTGTTTGCCAAGTTCATAGTTTTCTCCTTACATATAGGAGCACTTCTAGATCTTGGGTTCCCCACAAGAATATATAACTCCAGCTCTATTTGGCTGAACTTGACCTGAAGGGCTCATTTGTCTAAACCTGCCCTCTCTGAGTTCCTATTAACTTCTCTAAAGAGGAAGTAGACATGAAGTAGAGGGAAAAAAGTGCACCTATTCTCAGGCAGAAGAGGGCTGTGGGGCACTTCTTGTCCTATCTGTCACATTAGAGTACCAGTTGAGAGAGATGGCCCAGATTTATAGGAAGATATTCTCTTGATAGCATTGTGACTCACTCCCCAACCCCTAGACTGCACTCTCCAGTTTGGAGGAGTGAGGGAGAATGGTGAAACATTAAGAGTCTGTTTAGAGCCCAGAATTTGAGTTTCCATAGAAATTTTTTCTGTAGAAGGCATACTTCCATAGAAAGAAATGCATAATAGTTGCTTAATTAATACTTGCTGAATAAATGATTTATAGGTGAGCTGTAATAAGCCAGAATATATTTAGGTTGGCTATTATGGTGAATACTGGGTATGTACAGATGACCATTCTTAGGGCTCTGCTCCCAAGAAGCTCTGTTCACATTCTAATGCGACATACTGAGGTGTTAATAAGTCAATACCATTTTTCATTATGGACATTATAATAGCTAATGCTTATTGAGCCCTTCTTATGCCCAGGTAATACTCCATGAGCATTATCTCATGTAATCTTTGAAATAACTCAATGTGATACTTTAATTTCCTCCTCCTTTTTAGATAAGGAAACCTAGTCACAAAAAAGGTTAATAAATAATTTTCACAGGATCACCCATTTAAAAATTGATAAAATCAAGATTCAAACCAGGCAGATAGACTCCAAGGTTTGACTTCTTACGTGCCATTGATTCTGCCTTTGGGTCTGGACTGAAGCTTGAGACTATTTTGGCAGGAATGGATAAGAGGGAGGCCTCTTATAGGCAGAGAAGCAGTTCAGGGATGGAGCTTTAGGAAGTGGCAGTGGAATGTGATAGGTTCATTGGTATATGGTAGTACAGCCTCTGTAGACCATGGGGCCCTCTCTCCAAGAGATGATTGAGCCTTAGCAAGAATTTTAAGATGACTAACCTCTTTGCTCAGGTGCAACTTTGGAACCTTTGTATAATTCAGTATGCCTTGCCCATGTCTCTGTTTCTAAGGATTCATAAGGGATCCTGGGGAATCAACGGAAAGGGTGCCTTCAGAACTTCCTGACTCCCACAGCTCAGCCAGGCTGTATAATTGACCATGTGCATTTGGAAGCAGCTGGTCCCACAGGTGTGCTTCATACAGGTCAAAATGAAAGAATATCACATAGGTTGTGTCTTTCATGTTTATATGGCAGTTTTGAAAAGACAATGCTAGTGTTGGGTCAACAACAGTAGTTGTGAGGAGTTGGGGGCAGGAGAGTGGTATGGCTGAAAAGAGGAAACATGAGAGAGTTTGGTGATCAATTGTTTGTGGTAGTAGTTCCACAAATCTCTATGGGTGCTAAAGCCCATAGAACTATACACCAAGAAAAGCCAACTTTACTGTTTATTTTTAAGTAAAATTTAAAAAGAACTAAGTACATGCCATCTTGTGTGTTTAATTGTTTAACTCTCAGTTCCTGTACAAAAGTGTGGACACTCAAAGCATTGGATGATTTGTTTGGCAGGGTTGGAAGAAGGATAATAAATGGGGAGATTGTTTGAATTTGGTACTTGATTCTTTCTTGTTAAGCTACTGAGTGCCCTCATTTGAAAAAGGCCCTGAGAGCAGTATGGGATGGTACATGACCATAGTGCATATTCTCCGGGAGTGGTGTAAAGCTGGGCGAAAGAGCGTTTTTGCCCATGCTGTGACCACAATCCTTAAACATATCAGCCTCCAAGCTTTCTGTCAATGTTTGACATGACTCTAGTTCTTGTTTTTATTTGCATCCCAGAGTAGGCAGACCTTGACTTACACAGGCCCTGACTTAGTAAATGGGTCACTCACAAAGTTTTCTACAGAGTGCACTGGAACCTTCGATTCTGATGCTGTAGGACCAATGCATCTCTGCCAAATAATTTGGGGGCTGTATCCCTCTCTATTTTCTCTCCTCTAGTTCCACCTTCTATATTGGGAGAATTTGTCACAAATTTTGCTAGTTTCAGCAACATGCGTAGATTTTCCTAAATGCCTCTCTTTACTACATGAGACCATTGGAAAGGTGCATAAAATCAAGCCCTTAGTTCTTTCTTTATCTGACGTATGTAGATAATGAGCTCATCCTGTTTAACCCCAGATTGTTTGGGCCAAATATCAAAGAATCAGGTACATGTATGTGACAATGAGGATGAATGAGGATTTATGATGGACTGGCTTGGGCACTGCAGTTTCTTACAATGGGAACATATGCTTTTATTTTCAATCTACTTAGCAACCAATTCACAGATACAGGTTTGCAACCTATACCACGATTCATCGATTTTATTTTAAAAGCTGTGAGCAGACAGCCATGCTCCATGAACAGCACACAATTGTAATAAAATGCAAGTCTCCATCAAGGTATTCTGGCATGTTAGACAAGACACCAAATTGTTATTGTACCTTGGAGTGATTAGAAAGAATTGAAACCTGTTCTTATGATGGCAATTCATTTGTACTTGCCCATGGTCAAATCAACCATTTTTGATGTATGGTCACATGGAGAAAAAAATGTTCCTGCACCTTCATTGCTATCACCTTTTTAAATAGAAGGCATCCTGTTTACTATAGGCCTGTTCCCTCCCCTTAACTCCCATGGTGTTTTCTAGAACCATGCTTATAGCTTATAGCTGCTGCATTTTGCCTCATGAAATAATTATCTCTCTATTTGCCACATCCCTGAATAGTCTATAATATCCACCTCCTCTCCAGGGCAGCCAGGTCTTATTCAGAGAACTATGAAGAGTGCCTTGCTGGTATCTGTGTGATTTAGCTCTTTAAAGTTTAAAGCAAAAGAGATTATCTTGAATTCTAAGAAAATAATCTTTTTTTTTAATTTAGAAAAATAAAACTGTTGATTACAGAAAATTTTGAAACATTGACAAGAGAGAGAAAATTAAAATCATCTATAATCTACCACTTAGGTAAACAGGTTCATTACTTCATCTGATTTAATGTGTACAGTTACAAGTTTAATGGTTAGTTCTGCAAATTTGAAGATGACTATGACGTATTCAATGCCCTCAGTAACCTCACAGCTTGGTGGAAAAGAAGAACTTAGTCCTGCAGGCGATTGGAAGCCAGTGCAACTTTTAAGCAGGACATCAATATGACAAAAGTATTCTTGGAACCATTTATCTGATAACAGTGTTCAGGATGGTGTGAAGAAAGTAGGGCTTGAAGCAGAGAGACTAGTTAGGAAGTCATTACCAAAATGCCACACTGTTTTACTATTTGGCCTTAAGGTAAAGACAATGTCATTTAGACAGTGTGATGTCCTTCCCAAGTGTTAGGATTTAGATATGAGGTGTCTCCCAAAAGCTCATGTGTGAGACAACGCAAGAAGGTTTAGAGGAGAACCGATTGGGTCATGAAATCCTTAATCCAATCAGTGAATTCATCCCCTGATAGAATTAACTGGATGATAAGTAAAGGCAAGTAGGGTGTGGCTGGAGGAGGTGGGCATTGGGGGCATGGCTTTGGGGTATATATTTTATATCTGGCTAGTGGATTCTCTCTGCTTCCCTCTCAGCTGCTTCTCTTAACCACACTCTTCCACCATGATGTTCTGCCTCACCTGGAGCCCTGAGGAATGGACCTAGCTGTCTATGGACTGGGATCTCTGAAACCATGAGCCCCAAGTAAAGTTTTCTTCCTCTAATTGTCCTTATCAGGTCTTTTAGTCACAGTAGTGGAAAAGCTCACTAAAATACCAAGTTACTTACCCTAGGAACTTCCAAAAGTGAAACTTGGAGGTTAGACTTGCTCCCTTCATGTTTGCCTAGCAATAGAAGCTTTTTTATCCCATCATGTCATGGTGATGGGGGGGCAGCGCTTGTGCTTTTCTTCTGCTCTGTTTCTGTCTCTCTTCCTGTCTGATTGGGCCATGTTCCCAGGCTATTTTACAGAATCTTGGTCTGAGGGGACATGTATTTAATTCTCAAGTAAGTCACTGATCATCCATGTTAATTAATACTTGGGGAATCTTCCCTAAATCTACCACTGTTGTCACAGCCTGTTTCTAGATACTGAGCTTTGCTCATTCTTTCCTATTTATATACTTTATTTTTGCTTGGTATTGTGGATGGCATGCTTGCTTTAGACTGAGCAGATATCCCAATATTTGAATGCTGCAAATCACCTTTTGTTATGCTCTTCTTACTAGACTTGTATACATTTAGGATACAACTGAGTAGACTATCTCTGAGTTCTTAAATTCTGTGTAGGAATACACAAGGTTTTGTATATTAACTGGGGAAGTTGATGACTTTATTCACATATAGCTATGTTGGGTGTGTTAGAGGCCTGGAGCAATTGGCCATGGAGAGTTGTTTTTAGGATTGGAAGGAAACTCAACCCCCAAACTCGATAATGTGACATACTCTATTTTTAATGAGTTCATTTTCCTGTTTCAGCTTAGAGGTGTTGGTTCATCATTTTGATTCTTGACAAAAAAATTCTGCTTAGACTCTCAGCTCCCTGGTGGGTTGGAGTTTCATAAAAACATCTGTGCTAAAGCAAAGGGGAATCATATTGTCCTAGACAGTATTCTCTTGAAGGTTTCCCACCAGTATCTGTAGCTGGAGGTGTCCCTGTCAGTCTCACTGCTGTTTAGGGAAAAGATGACAGTTATAAAAAAGAGAATTCTGTTCTGTCATACCCCTTCAGTAAAGACTCAAGTCTGCCATTGCAAATGGTCTGTATCCAGTGCTTAGGTATGCTCATGTTTCTCACAGCAAGTAGCCACTGTTACTAAGCATTCTGGGTAGTTAAGGAGTAATAGCCCAAAAGGATGGCCAGAAGGGGACAAAATGACTGCAATTTTGATTATGATAGAAAACTCTTTTCAATTTAAAATTCATAAGGAATTTACTTCAGAAGAGAACCGTTTTTGGAGCCCCCCCCTTCTATTGCCCTTTCCTTTCATTTTTTTCTGTATAAAACCAATTATTAAATGTAGGATATGTGTGTACCTCAGTGACCCAAGTTGCTAGGGATACATCAAGTGCTTCAGCCCAGAGCAGCCAATGGAGGTTTGGGGTGTCTCCCTAGCCCTTGACTTTTCAACTTCAATTATAATCTGTATGGTCAAATTGCAGCTTAAGCTGTGTGTTGGTCCCTGTGTCAAGCTTTTGGTAAACAGTTGCAGTCCAGCAGCAGCTCAGCTCATTTGTTATCTTCACTAAACTGCTGAAATAAGTGTGTGGGGAGGGTAATGCAGCAAGTAAAAACTGGTAGAGTTTTCCAGCACAGGTTCTTAGGTTCGTGATGAAAAAAATGATGCTTGGCAAATGCCTGTTTTTGACTTTAATTAGAAAAGAGCAAAAGACTTTCAAATCTGTCTTCCTAAGTAGCAGAAAAATATTTTGTTTGTATATCTTCATTTTTGCCCTTTTTTCTGGATTTGGAGAAGTCATCTTTTCAGGGGGAAAGTGGCCCAATCCAGAAAGCAGTCAATTGATCATATTTTCCATTCTGTGTGCATTTTACTATCCATCTTTTTTATATTTATTTGTGAACATTAAGAAACCCTAGAATATAAATTTTGCTTTTACTAAAGAAGTGAACATCCTAGTTTTTAGTTAACTTCAAACAGCTTTCAGACAGAAACATTACTTTATTATGACATAATCACCACAGGAAAAAATCAGACACCCTAGCATAGTACACGTTTCACTGGGAAATATGTGGGCCTCAACGTAAACATGTAGCATGTTTTTCAGACCTGATGAAGGTCATTAACTCTTTCAGGCCACTCAATGCCAGGTATCCAATACTCTGCTGGCTTTGAGTCCATGGCTTTGAGATCTATCAGTTTTCTGCCACGGACTGACCTGAGAATAGAAACAGCATATTTAGAATGCATGATGCATTTGTTAGGCAAGTATTTATTTCTTTATTAAATTAATTACCTGATTAATTAACTTTTGTGATGCTGGGGATTAAACCCAGGGCCTTGCACATGGTAGGCAAGTTCTCTACCATTGAGCTATACCTAGGCAAGTATTAATTGTCTGCTCTAGCCAAAGATAGTACTCAGGATTGGAAGTATATTGGAGTAAGAAGAGAGAGAGAGTGTGTGTGTTGTACCTGCTTTTAATGAGCTTATAGTCTTTTGAGAAGTTCCAACATACATTCATGCAATATGTATACACACATGAATAGCAATAGCACTAGGTCACACTTCCTGACAGTGGACCAGGGTGACTGGGGTGGACCACAGATGTTCTAACATAGTACAGGGAAAGGAGGTCATCACAGGGGACTCATGCAGCCATGAAAAAAGCTCTCGAACTGAACTACATAGAATTGGGAGGATATTATAAACACTGGGGACAGGGATTCATGATGTCGCCCAAGTAAGGAAAATAGTGATTGACAACCTCTTACTTGCTAAATGCTAGGGGTAGAGTGAAGAATGAGACAGCCATCATCAGTGCCATCATGGAACTTATAGTTTAGTATGGAGACAGCTTTTATTTTATTGGCTAACTCATTACAAATGTGCAACTTTTATAATATTTTGAGAATCCATTTGAACCGTTTAAATAAAAGAGAGGATTATATTGGAGGAGTCTGAGATTACAACCTGATCCAGGATCCTGTGGTAAAATCCTACAGCTGGGAAGATCAGTAATGGAAGATTTCCTCATCAGTTATCTCTGGTCATGCAGACACATGTTACTCCTTCCAAAGGCTATTTATCTCCCTTTCCCATACTGAACTCATGCATACACATACATAAGAGGATTTTTTTTCTGCTTTTACACTGTTATGGCCACATGAGCCTCAACTTTAAATTCATTGCAGAATTGGAGGATCCAACAGAGATTGATGAGAATTTCCATGTTCTGATGGCAGAATGACCTATCTTGTATCAATTGTGCATTGTGATCCAATTCAGCTATACCTAGGAGGAAAAGTCACAATTTTAAAACTATTCTCAAAGGTATACAACTTGCTTCAAAATAGAGCATAGAATTGATTGTCATTTCAAATATGGCTAGTCACTGTTGAGAGAAAGAATAGAGGCCTATGCAGAGACTTAATATTTGAAATGAGTATGGTATGTTTAGTAAACTGTTTGGGGACTGGAATAACTGGTAATCAGGCTTTCTGTGTTAGGAAATGGTGAAAATATAGACTTGAAAGAGAAGTAGAGTGGGCCTGTAACTTAGCGAATCATTTTAAGTATGGAAGAAGGAAGTCTTTATGGCTCTTTGAATGGCCAGCTCACAGAGAAACCAGAGAAAAAATTCTCGAGCTCAGTGGGCAGTCGTGGGAAACTTGTATTTTTCTAAGATTGTGTTCCACCTTATAGTTCTTTAATTTGAGACACTGCAGAATCCTCCCAGAGGAACTTTGGTGATTTCTTTCTCCCCTTGGGGAATGTCCTGCTCCCTGGGGAAGAAGACACTCCTGAGAGGTGAGAGCATCCTTGACTCTGACCTCCTACTTACTGAGAAAAATGTGACAACTTATTTCTGTAAGAGGACTATGTCCTTCAAAGTCAGAAATGGAAGAGACAAAAAAAAATCTCTGCTATCCCTTCTGTAGATTTAAATATACACATGGAATACACATGCCCCTTATCTTGGAGAAAACTCTAATAAATAGGATACATCTTTTGTCTGTTGCTTATTGTTTATTTTAGAATTTTTAAATTGTTTTATTAAAAATTTTATAAGTCATTTATAACAATTTAGTATATATATTAAAATATTTGCACACTGTGTGAGATACAAGAATGCACATAAAATGTCTGTAACTCTAAACATCTGAAGAAGATCAGATTGGTATATTATTACATTTATTTCCAGTACTTTCAGTATGTGTGCTAAATGAAAACAAGTTTAACAATAACGCACAGTTTTGTATCGATTTTTTCTTAGCAGTGTGAGGCATATATTTCCTTATGTCATTAAATGTTCCTGGTGGTTATACAGTTGTACAGTAGCATTTTAAAATGTGTGTTTATTTGTGAGAATTTATTTGTTAGACTTTCCTTCCTGACATCATGCAAATAATAGCTTTATATGTAAGCATTTGACCATATCTGTCTGTCTGTTTGTTTGTTTGTTTCTTCCTTTCTTTCAGTATGGGGATTAAACCCATGGGTGCTTTACCACTGAGCTACATCCCCAGCCTTTTTAATTTTTTTTAATTTAGTGACAGGATGTCACTAAGGTATAGAGGGTGGCCTTGAACTTGCAATCATCCTGCCTTAGCCTCCCAAGTCATTGGGATTATATGTGTGCACCAGTTCTCCCTGTTTCTTTAGTCCTGCTCTCATTAATTGAAATTACGAAGGGAATGAGGTTACCAACTGCTTCTTGGAAACAGTACACCAATGTATACTTCCACCAGCAGTATATGGAAGTAGCTGACTACCCTGTTGTTGCTGGTGCTAAATAATAGCATGGCTTGTAATCTGTATCAGCTTGACACATGGAAAGCGGATCTATTGTAGAAAACAGGACATTTTCTTCTTTACCTTTCTTGGCACAAATCAGCTATACTATGTGTATTTGTTGAAGAGGCCATTTTTAAAGGGAAGGTGGTAAGACCCATTGAGATGACATGTGATTTGTTCTTGGCTGAGGGGAATTCAAAAGGGAATATAAGCATGTGTAGAAGGAATCAGTGGAGAGGTAGAACTGAGAAGTGAAGGGCTACTGAGCAATGATGTTGTTAAATGCATTGGTACTTAATATCAGAGAAGTGCTACAGAGAGAAACATGTTAAAGATATAATGTGGTCTAGTTCATGAAGCATATAGCACATGTGACTGAAGAGTAGACTGGATTGTTTCAATATAAAATCAGTGAGTTGAACTGATCACAGAGTCTAGGAGTGAAAGTGAACTGGATTGGTTGCAGGGAGATCAAATTGTCATAATAAAAGCCAGAGCTTTACATTCATTATTTCATTTATTCCTTTAGTCATTTAACAATTATTTCTTTGAGTCAGGACTGTTTTCATAGTGATGATGCATTTACGAACATAGCATTGGAGCTGCCTTTTGGGTAGTTTGTTCAAATGCATTAGGTAATGAAGCAGATGCAAAGTTTGCACTCTGGCCCTAAATGCCTCATCTGGCTAAGAGGCTGACTGAAGGAGACCAACTCACTCTTCTCTGGCCACATGGGTCTTGTTTTGATTTTCAAACATACTGTGTATACTCCCACCTGAGGGCCTTTGCACGGCTATTCCTTCAGCATGGAATGGGCTTTTCTCAGATACCCATTGGACCAAATCCTTCACCTCATTGATATCCTTCCTGAATTCTTACAATGCTGGTGAGGTTGACATTGAGTACCCTATTTAATAACACAACATACCATAAAACCCAACTCTGGTATTCCCTGTCCCTCTTCTGCTTACACTCCTCCCCTTTTAATCAAATTATTCTATAACTTTTTTATTATACTGTGTAATTATTTATTATGCTGACTGCTTATTGTCTGTTTCCCCCAATTCTTCATGAAAGCAAGAATCTTTGTTTGGGCCCTGCTGTAGTACTGGAGCCTAAAACAGTGTCTTCTGCACAATAATGGATCATTATATATTTGTGAAGTGAATTACTGATCATGTTATTGGCAAATGATATTGAAAAGGATATTTTAAGTTCAGAAAACCAAGGAAGAACTCTCTCCCATCCCCCTGAGCTGTTTTCTCTGGACTCTAGTCCAAAGACTGCAGAAACACACACTTCTGTTTCTTCATGTTGAGGATGGCATGAGCAAGACAGAGGACAAAATTATAGGGAGAACTTGGATGTCCTGGAAAGCTCTGTTATCATAACAGGTCTGAAATACAGATCAGCATTTTGGAGTTCTTTGATGAAGAACCTCATCTCCAAATTGAGAATAGGTTTCTGTCCCTGTTGCTTCACCTGCTGTTACTACAATCTGAGCCTTTTCTTGCCCACATCTTCCTTTGATTGGAGGTCTCAGAAAACAGATGCTCACTGTCATGTATAATTGGGACATGTCCTACAGCTTAGCTCAACACTTCTTCCAATACCTGAGTAAGAGATAATTGTGGGAAGAAGATTCTCTGGGGTAGACTCTTATAAGGAAAAGCCCGGATGGATGGGGAACATAGAGTTTTCTGAGCAAGTTTTGAATTCTTTAGTGAACCTGAGAGTTGTTACTCATCCCATTTGGTGTGTGGGTAATGGGGTGGAGGGAGAGCCACAGCTGGTTTGTGCTGAGTCACAAACTTGTATTTGTACTTTGCCTGGCATAGAAGAATCCAAGGTTGCTTCACAATGACTTGGTTAAAATTAGCACTGTCAGAGAGCTCCTTAAGAGTCTTCTGAAAAGTCTTCTACAATAATCAACCTTCCTCTTGGGGTTTAGTCACCCCCCTTGCTTCTTTTTTAACTGAGAAATGATTTCAATGGGAAGGTAAGCTAGTAAGACCTTTGTCATTTCTGAAGGCATATATTATTATGGGGCAGTGTGGCAAGGTTGAAAAGATCAGATAACAGTAAAGGATCAAAGTGCTGGCCATAACACTAATCTGTATGACCTTATGCACGTTCCATAACTTCACTGAGTTTCATGGGTTCCATAAATAAAAAGCACATGTACCTTGCCAAGAGCCACTAGATGTATGATTAAGTAGGATAATGTATTCTAAGCACAATTTTTTGCACATATAGATCTCAACAAATGGGAACAGGAAATCTATAATGTTCAGTGCTTTCTATGTATCCTTCAAATTAACATGTCTCAAAAGAAGTTCAACACTTTCTGCTAGACTATTCTAAGAAGACTACTGCTCCTTGATTTCTTCCCCCTCCTTCCCTCCCTCCTTCCCTCCCTCCCTTCCTTTTTTTCTTCCCTTCTACTGGAAATCGAACTCAGGGGTGCTCAAGTACTGAGCCACATTCCCAGTTCTTTTTATATTTTATTTTGAGACAGGGTCTTACTAAATTGTTTAGGGCCTCACTAAGTTGTTGAGACTGGCTTTGAACTCATGACCCTCCTGCATCATCCTCTCAAGCCGCTGGGATTATAGGTATGCTCTACCATACCCAACTCCTTGATGTCTTTCTGGCTCTTGGGGAGCCACTGTGTTCATTTTGACTCTTTGAGGGATGATCTTTTGCTCTCAGTTACCAATCTTACTACTCTAGTTCTTACCTTTCATCATCAGACATGGACTATTTTACTAAGATTGATTTTAACATTTCCCTGACCTCAAGGACTTGAGAGTTCACCTACCAAAGTGGTTCATAGCCCTTGGTTAGGATGATGCCTATGTATTCCATCTTATTATGCTTACTATGTTGGTGATTTATTGTTGGGGTATATAGTATAGTACTATGTGTTCTTAAATGATAGAGACTTGATTACTCGATTCTACACCCCAACCTTTGCACAGGCAAGCACAGAGTAGGTGTCCTATAAGGACCAATTGGAATTAAAGTATGTGGGAAATAGTGATCAGTGTCCTAAGGGTGTATTAAATAGTATTTGTCACTCTCTACAATTACCCTATTTCTTTATTTGCATGTACATATAATTTTTTGCATCGTTATTGTCCATTTTACTCCTATATTGTGTCACACAGGGGTTGATGCCTAGACAGCTCATTATTTTCTAAATCACCCCCAAGAGAACAGGGACTGTACTCTTCTTTTTCATGGTTGTGTCTCCAGCACAGAGTCTTGTGCTTCTGGTGACCATCTTTTACAAATAGGGGAGAAACCTGTGTGAAACTGAAGCCAAAATATAGAACAGCAAAGTGGAGAAATGAAGAAGCAGAGTACTGCTATTGGTCAAACCCTCAGATCCTGTCATGATTGCAGCCAACATAACCCCTTGGACATCCTATTTTTCAGCTAATAAAGTCCCATTGTTGCTAAAGCTAATTTGACTAGGGATTCTGCCATTTGCAATGAAAAGGGGTCTGACTAATACATCCTCTTTCCACTACCTCATAATGCTCCAGGAAAAAATAAAAAAGAACTTTTTATCAGCAAAAGGTTATAAATTCTAGTATCAAAGTTTCCATGTGGTTATCTTTTCCTGCCTTGATCAATTCAGAATTGCAGAGATAATGATGCCACTGGAGACAGAACACCTTAGTAATGGGCTAAAGAGCACCTGAGGTGGTACTGAGGGTTGTTCCTTTAAATCAAGAAGTGACATTTGAGCTGACACCTGAATGATGAGAAGCAGCCAGGTATGTGCTCATCTAGAGACAGCAAGTACAAAGGCCCAGAGACAGGAAAGAGCTCAGTGCTGGTTTGATATGTACAGAAAGTCCATGTGACTAGAGCTTTGAAAGAAAAAGAGATGGAATAAGAGTGGAGGCAGGCAAGGGTCGTTTGAATTTTTTCAGAGAAGACATGAATTGGGGCACTATGAGCAGTCTAAGCATCTAGCCCTGTCTCACATAATATGGGAATAAAAATGGGCAGCCAAAAAGACAGCAAAGAAGGCCTGAATTCCTGCAATAACCTCACAGGATAGCTTGCCCTTTTGGCACTGTGGCTCAGTGTAGCTGTACTGGATGATGTCTGCAAAGCTGTTCAGCAGTTCACTTGCTGTACTACCAACCTAGAAAAGTCAGTGAATCATCCTTCTGTTTTGATCATATAGTTAAATATATTCTGTTTGATCCTTTAGGAAGTTAGCAGAGCTGAAAATAAATGGCTCAGGTTTGGGAAATAAATTAACCTCTCACATTAACTGGGGCTTAATTTAGCAATTGCCTCTTCCTTGCCCTGGATGGGCCTAGAGTATGCCCTATCTCTGTGTGACTGCCTTACTCAGAATTTGCCTGGTTTCCAAATGATGGTACCATAAACATGAACTCACAATGTTAATAAAATTAGTACTATGAAGCTCATCATACTGCAAAAAAAATGGTGATGATTTAATAGAATGTAATAGATGTATATTTTTCTTTTCAAGTTGTGGGACATATTCTCACAAAAATACCTTCAAATCATGTTTATTCTTCCACACTCAGAGCATCCCTAGATCTTTAATATGCACATGTTCCAAATAAGGAAACTGCCACTTAGAAAGATTTGGCAAGGCAATTTAATTCATCTCAATTCAACATACATATATGGAATGTTTGATATGGATCTGTAGTCTAAAAAGAAGACTGTGCTTCTTGTATACAGAATGATTGGATGTGTGTAAAAAATAAAGCAGGACATACTTCTAAGAAACACTTCTAGTCCTATGAGTAAGTGAAAATATTAGCATGAGCTACAGAAGTGACCAGATTATTTAGGAATCAAAGTAGCAGGATTTGGTAACCGATTAGATGTTGGGTTGACAGAGACAGATCAAATGTGTATTTTTGGCGTCAACTGTGGGTGGCAGAGTAAATGGTAGTGCTCTTGATAGAATTGGGATCTTCAAAGAATCTGGAAGATGATACCTAGTGAATATCTGGAAGGCAGATCTAGAACTGAGCATCAAGTTTAGTTCTGAAGATGAAGATGCAGTTTTGGAAGTCACCCCTCTAAAACTGATTGTGAAAGCCATGGAAATTGCCAAACTCATCCAAGGAGAGGAATGTAGAGAGATAAGAGAGGCCCACAGATTGAGGCTTTTGCCCTGTGTGGGCCACCATGGAGTAACTTGCCATACCATTCCCCATGAGTGTGATTGGAACCATTGGGTCCATGGTGATGTGGGATTCAAGCCTTAATGTTTGGAACAGGGAAACTTTGGAGAACACTCAAGCTCTGCCACTTGAAGCACATTTGAAGTCTCAGCAATGGACCAGATATGTTGAGAGTAAACGTTGCTTCCACTCAGATTGTTAGTTAGGAATCCCTAATTAAGGTTCCTTTCTGTGAGAAAATATGGTAATGGAACATTTTCACATGTGAGAAGTGATTTCTTGGAGAGATTATTTGGGGCATAGCCAACAGCCAAAGCAGCTACTGACACCCTGAACTATAAACTTAAAATGAAGAGGAATGGTAACAGAGGCCATGTGTCATTTTTTTAATTCCATAAGGACAAGATTGGTTGATTCCTCTGGTTACTTGATGTTTCTAGGTTTTATTGCCCCAATAAATTTTCAGCTCTTTTGAAATGTGGGCTCTACCTTATACATTTTGGATCTCCCAACAATATCTCATATATTGCTGAACTATTGTAGCATACACTCAAATATCTCTTACAGAAAAAAACTATATCATAACAAATAGAATTATAAGGCTGCATAGAATGACCCTTGAAACACTGTCAAATCTATTCACATGCCTCTGTGTAAGATTTCAATCAAGCTGTTCCCATAAATATTGACTTTCTTCTAGTAAATCACAAGATACATTTCTTAGGCTAAAGAAAAAAAAATATGTGGAAATCATAGCTTAAAGGGCTCTTTTTAGCTGGAAGTCAGAAAGACCTAAGGAATTGGCAATAAGAGGGATGGGAAAAACTATTGTAAGACTCACTCAAAGGAACTTGGTAATAACATTTCATATAATACATATCTTACCAAAATTGTTGCTATAAAGGTCAGGTCACTTAGTTCTCACTAAGTGGCAAATATTTATCATTTCATTTTATAGTATTAAAAGATGTAATAAGATGGAACTTTTACATATCTAAGAGTACATGTTGTACAACTTTTGCATGGAAGCAGTGATGAAAGTTATAACCCAATTTATTTTTTATGTCTTGCTAATTTCCTTTAGAACCTTTTAAGACAAAATGTCATGGTCAGTAGAGTTTGCTTTTGATATGAACAGTACTTTATGGTTTGAAAGTACATAGTAAACTCTTGAGAATAAGCTAATTGACGTTAGCTTATTCTCAAGAGTACATAAGCTAATTGATATTAGCTTACTCTCAAGAGTTTACTATGTACTTGCTACCATACTAGGGATTTTATATAGGTTATTATTATTATTTCCTTTAATGATTGATCATATGGAACAGGTTTTTTTCATTTGCTTTTTCATTTTAAGGTTGTTTTTGGTTTGTTTGTTTGCACCAAGGATTACAGGCATGGGCCACAGTGCCCAACTTCATTTGTATTTTTATAGATAAAAGAATGGAGCCTCAGAGACATTCAGTAATTCGTTTGAGGGAACACAAGTAGAGAGTGGTGGAACTAGGTCTCTCCAAGGCTAAATCTCAGATTCATGCCCTTAAGAACTAGGTTATACTGCTTACAGAATATATTAACTACATTATAATCAGTGTCAATTCTTTTGTATATGCAAGTAGGAGGTCATGGAATTTTGCTAAGAACTGTTTAAACTTTTGTCTACAGATACGCAATAGAGAGTAGAAAACAGAGAACTTGGAACACAATTCTCTGATGTTGCTCTCACTCCGTTCCTTCAGTGTTACTTTTCTCTGTTGTTAAACCATTGAATAATAGTAATAAAACTCTGACAGAGATGACATCACAACAGTTATCCCCACTTACCTTCCCTGTTATACAATCTTCTTCTGAATTCTATAAAATCATGTAAAGGACTATATGATTCAATGTTGTTAAAGTGAAAATACCAACCAAGGTATACTTGTCCTGTTTTAAGAAAAAGCCTTCATAGATTAACTTGAATAATCTTTGGCTTGCTTTGTGGGGATGTGTCAAATGAATTTCTGCAGAGGCTACATAAAGAGGATTAACCATTATCAACATCATTTCATATCAACAATTAATCAGATTCATAGTATATGTCAGGCACATTGTAGCCATTATTTTAATTAATCACAGAAAAAGAAACCTTTTTTAAGGTGGGGATTTTTATGCTGATTTTATAAAATAGAAAACTGATGTTCTGGCCATACATCTAGCAAGTAGCATATCTGTGATTTAAACTAGCTATGCTTGATTTTAACCCTATATTTTTGCATTGCTATTCTTATTTTTTATTGTCACAAGATTATACATGAAATTACATCGAACTATAAACACATGAAAACACACACATATAGTGCTCTTAGTTCAAAAGCAGACTCTCTTAGGATCCTTGGCTCCCTTATGGGAGAAGGGTTTGACAGAGTTTTGTAGGTTGAACTACTTAGAATAGAGAAGAGAGTCTGGGGGCCACAGGCTACAATGCACAGTGTTACGCTCAAGGTAGTGGATGTCTTGGTAATAAAGGGGGGTTGGTTAAACATAAGAGAGTGAAAGATGAAAATATCATCAATTTCTGATTTCTGATAAAGCTATTTGGAAATAATGGCTGAGATCTATGGCCAAGCAAACAATATGGGTTCCTTTAAGGAAGCAGATGACAAGAGTGACAAAGGAGCTCAGGTCATCATGCCCAGCTCCTTCTTGAAACTTCTGAGTCTTAAGTTGGATTCTCCTTGAAATTGACCATGAGATAAGATTTGAGTTGAAGTGATTTACTTAGATAGTGATTGATTCCACAAAGCACTATAAATGGAGTAGGGAAGTGAAATGGGAAGAAAGGGGTGTAAATCACTTCAGAATACATTAATGAGAGGTTACAACTGTAGGCAACTAGGGCTCAATCATCCTGGGCTCCTAGGAGTTGTGCAGAATATGCTTCAGAGTTGAAAACAACTGGAATAGTTATTTGTTAATTTCTATCAGTCATTGGTTAAGGGCTGTTCCTGGGAATGTCAACCCCTGGCAATTATGCCAACTCTCCAGCTTGCCTTATGCTCAGGCTGAGCAAGCTTCCAGGGCCAGAGAGGACTCTTTGAAAACAGAAATTGCAGATGCACTCAGTAGAAAGTTGTCTCTATATACAGGAACAGATTTTGCCAAGGGGTTGAAGGTGGGGTATAGCTAGAATTTGCTTTGGGCCCTGAAACCCCACAGTGAATTTTCTAAGATTAACTAAGTGTTTCTTTGGAGAAGTTTCTCCACTACTTCCCCCACTCTGCTGCAAGAAATCTCCTAACAATAAGTGTGAAGGTTTTTTTGCCCAAATATAATGATTATTTCCTTTTTTTATTTTGTTTAAACAAATACATGAACAAACAGACAAAGAAAAACTTCCAAGAGGAGCTCAGAAACCGTAGTGAGGTCGTGGCCTTATGAAGGCTTTGGAAACTATTAGTGGGGTTGGAAGCTGTCTACCTGCTGTCAATCCAATAGATTGTAAAGAAAAAAGCAGAGATAAGCATAGCCTGTGCCATTGATTCCTTTGCCCTGTGATGGGGGAAACTGAGAAGCAAGTCAACATGTAAGGTTTTAATCTTTGAGGAAGAGGTGAAGAAGCAGAACAAGGCCAGGAAGTTGGCCTAATGTACAGCGTGGTGGGGGGCTGCAAAATGATGGTCAGAGGAATATTAATATTTCAGGATGCGGCTGAAAGGAAGGGTATTTGTGTGAAAGGCAGTGGCTGCTCTGGGGGCACAAGTGGATGGAATCATCTGGTCAAGTGCCCTTTTTTCCTGGATCTCCCCTACTTGCCCATTAGCTGCTTGGTGTCCAGGAGAGCAGTAGGAGGTGAAGGTGGGAGCTCTGTCAGCAGGAGCCCTGAGAGTAAGATGTCTAAGAGAACTGATGATTGATTTATAATTAGTGAATAGAGTTTGTCAAAGGCAAATGAAAATTTTCCATGGCTTTTTGCATTTTCTTTATTTTTCAGGCCTGAGAAAGGAGGAATTATCTCAGTGGTAGCCTTGCTCTCATTAATGAGGCATTAGCTCACCTGGCTCAAGCACAGTACAAATAATACTAACAGGATAGCAGTGAGAGCTTTCCCTCAGGGTTGGTCTGGATTTAATCCTGGGGTAGAGACAAGTTGTTTCCATTAAGATATTTCTTCCTGGAGTCTTATCTTTGCACCAGGAAAGAAAAAAAAAAAAAAAACAAGCTGTTGAACTCTTCTAATCGTTAAGGATGGGCAAAATTGGTCAAATCATATTATTATTTTTTAGGGCTGGTTTTAAATGCTCCTTGTTCAACCTGCTAGATTTTTTTTTCCTTTTTGCTTTCTGCCTTGTTCATTGTTATAATTCTGAGTAATTTAATTTATCAGATTTTCACAAGTCTAACAGTAACCCAACTATAATTGGGGCCTCTAAATAGTAGAGGCCTTTTCTGCTGATATTCAAGAGAAGAAAAATATAACAAGGTCCTGCTCCTAAAAGAGGAATGGTGTTGTTAATGATGCTGTGGTTTGGTTGCAAATGGCTTTGAGATGAAATTGTGTTTGCAGCTTATTGCTGTGGAATCATATCCTGAGTTTGAATCAACTGTGTTTGCTGGTAGCTTCTTTTCTCTTCATATCAGAACAACACAAGAGCAAAAGCTGGCTTTGAGGAAATGTCAAGGCCAAATGCTGAGTGCAACCTGAGGCATGGTCAGGGTACTCTCTTCTAGCTTCCTGTTCAGGGTTCTTTAGGGAGTTCATTTTCCCTGTCCTTAGAACTATCTACCGTCTTCTCCAAAATCCATTGCCATTTTGAGTGAGGCAGAACAGAACTTGGGAGTAAGAATTCACATGTAACATCTCTGCAGTTACATAAATCCATGACCTTAAACATAGCTGTCCATCAGAGTCTCTTGGGAATCTATTAAAATGTGGATTCCTGGGCAGTTTTGCCAGTATGTTGGGTCAGTGGGTTTTAGGTAAGGCTTGGGAATCTGTGTTCTTGAACCTGCTCCTTGGTCAACTTATATCTATCCTTTGATATAAGTCAAATAATGGTATGTTTATAGAAATTTCTAACTCTATTTCAGTTACATTTTTTTTCTTTCCTTTGTATGGATAACTGGCTTGTTGATTAATGTGTCTTTAGAGCCCAAGTCTCTGAAGTCAGTGTTCTGTTCTCAGATCTGCCTCTGATTTGAAGAGTGACCTTTAACATATCTATGATTCAGTCTTTCCCCGTCTCCTGTGTGGACTTTACCACCCTTGTTTAGCATGCTGCATGCAAAAGGAAAATGATTGTGGAAAGTTCAAAATGTAAATTACCATGGAAACATGGTGTCAGTAAAACATGCATGCTCAGCAGATGAAGAGGAAGACAGATGGGGGCAGGGGATAAAACTATTCATTCATCAACCTTGCAGTAATCAATCTCTGCTTGTCATCTTAAATTGAATGATTTAAAAGGAATTATAGATTTGTGGTTACAGTTTGTCTTGGTTAGTATTATTTATGTCAACCCTGAACAATTTTACAAAATGGTATTTCTCTTAGGATGTATACAAGACCATTCTCCAAGAGAGTGTAATTCTATTTGCTTAAGGACGTAGGATGTCACTCCCCTTTAGTCCTTTTTCCAGTAAGTCGGAGGGAGCTGTTCCTTCAGGATATGTGTTAGACATTTATTTATCCATTTAAATCAAGGAATTGTCTTTGAGTAACTTGTGGGACAAGGTATTCTGAGTATTTCAGAACATATAGATATAAGGAATGTGCAGTTCCTGATTTGACCAGTGTACACTAATGGTTGCAAAGTGTGGGGTAAAGGTAAATTATCAGTTGTTTGTGATATAAGTAAAAATGATTAGCATGATGATTCAGAGCAGGGAAGGTCCCCAAATATTGGGAGAATGAGCAAATCATTCATAGTGAGAAATTGATGTGAGAAACACATACAATTGGACCATACACAGGCATGCCCACTGCAGAGAACAGCTGGGACAATGGCTTGACAGTGAACACAGCCAAGGTATGTTTGAAATTGTCTTCAAAATCTCCTGAAATTCCTTCAGACTGTCATGAAAAGGGGTAATTTCCTCTTTGTAGATATAAGTTGGGGTTTATTTTGATATTTAGTCATCTAAGGATTTGGGGTTTATTTTGATATTTAGTCATCTAAGGATTTGTTAGATATCTGGGCATTCCAAAAACTTTATTCCATGGGAAAAGCCTGAGATCCTGGGGATTTTGAGCTGTGATAGTGATGAATAAATAGCAGAAATTCTGCTGGGATAAGGAGCCAATTGTGGGATTCTGGTAAGGATCCAGCACTGGGACATGTTACTGAAACATAGAGGCCAAAAGGTTTAGAAAAAGCCAGACAAACTGCTGACTTTACAGTATAAATGAAAAAAAAGCCCAGGCTTTGGAATCAGATCAACCTGGATTCCAACTTTGATTCTCAACACCCATGTTATGCTAGGCACAATTTAATCACTAAATATAAGGTGTGTTATGTAGCTAATACAGTGTAAATGTTCAATAAATTAACTATCTGGGTCATGTTTATAGAGACCACACTTCAAAATGGGATGCTGGATGCTTGCCTGGCTTTCTATAAAGCCAAAGTACACTTCTTTTTCTATTTTACAACATACTATGTCTTCTTTAAATCTCAGCTCTCTGCTTAACTTTACCCAGGATCAGGATGCCCCCTTGAAAGTTGATAACCTAAAAGAAAAAAAGGTCAGCCCCTCAGAACTTGCAGTATATTTCCTCTGTAGTAGACTTATTTTGGGGTTTTAAGCTGCTCCCATTTTAGCATGCTTTGACCCCAACTTGGATTGTCTAATCTTGTTGGCTTTACCCGTCTTCCTGAGAGCTTTTTCCACAACCATACAGAGTTCCTAATGCTGCCTCTAGGCTAAGTACCTTAAAGTCTTTTAAAATATACTCTGGTCTTTGCATATGGCAGGTCCTGCCAGCCAATCTTACAGGCGGCTATGGCTGATCAAAAGTAACCAACCTGATCATGAGTGAGACCCTTGGGTAGCCGCTTGGGGCCAGCTTGAATATTTGCTGACCTTGAAATGGACTCCTGAACCTGACAGATGATGCCCTTAGGCAAAGGCAAGAAGACCTGTGGTTCATAGCTTGATCTTGTCTTCACATACTATGAACAAGCTGGTAGTCCAGAATAGCTCCCTCAGGCCAGCCTGATAATCTTGGCCTGCCTTGAGCTGGCTGTGGGGGCTTCTAAGCAGTTTCTAGACTCTATGACAGGTTGGGAAATTTGTGGTAGAAAAGCTACTTATATAATAACTGAACCTTGTTTACCCCAGTGTCTCCCATACCCATTAGGCCATGGTACTTTCTTGCTCATGTACAATCTGATTCACATAACATGCCTACCAAATGTCTATTAGTGTGTTCATATGTTATTTTCCTTTCAGTTTGATCAAATGTCCTAATTGAATCCTAGTAAACATGCTATGAGTTAGATATATTATCTCCATTTTATTGGTGCACAAAATACAGTTCAAAGAGCTTACAGGACTGGTCCAGCAGCACCTAGAAGCAAATTAAAGATTTGCAAATTGAAAAGTTGTTGAAAATCCTGCTACTCTTCCCCCAACATTTACTATCCCTGAAGGCTTAAGTGCTGACCTTGGCCCTGTGATAAAAATGTCATATTAGCACAAGGTTGGGAGGCAATACCCTTCAATAGGTTGTTCGTGGCATCAGTAGCACATGCTGTCTCCCTCAGTTTTATAGCAGGGATACGCTATGCTTTCAGAACTAGTTTAACTGAGGCCACAAAAAAATCTTGGGAATTGTCCACTGGTATGTCATTTAGTCTCATATCTGGGAGCTTGCCATGGGTCTGCTGTCATCTATGTGGGTTTGGGGAAATTCTCAAATGGGAGGAGTACAGATCATGCCATAATTACCAGCTGTTTCATCTAGGGACTGTGTCAGTGTCTTCCATACCCGCTCACGAGCCTCCCACTTGGGGTGGGAATCACTGTAGAGGGTTTTACAGTGCTGATTATTATCGCCAGTATCCAGGGATGAGAAAATGGCACACAAAACCCTCCTTTCTTGAGAATTTGGTGTCTCTAAGACACAGAGGAAAGCCACATAATGACAGAAGTTCAGTAAACCCCATAAAACCTAGCTGCCCACATTTCTCTTCAGTTAAATTCCTAGAGTGGCATTGATCATGGATTCAGATTTCAATATGGATTCAGATTTCAATATCTAGCTGTGTACTTCTCTTAGCCTCAGTTTCATCATTATTAAATGGGGATAATACTTCTTGCTCATTTTTCATAATGCCATTATAATTATTAGATGAATTAATTGATAGACTAAGTTATATATGTGTCTCATGAGCATTCCAATGCAGCATTTGAATTAAAAATTTGAAATAAAAAAAAATTGGTTCAACTGAAGGCAGATGTAATGAATACTTTGTCATTAATCCCATACTTTAACATCTGTAATGGCACTTCAAGATCCAACATCAGGCCAACTGTGACTCACAAGTTAATGCAGAATAACAACAATACCTGAGCTTTTAGTCTGAGAGTCAGAATCCTGCAGAAAGGATTAGCTTCCACAGTACATGGCAACTCTGGTCCTAGTGACTTAAAGTAGCAGTAAATGTACTAACTCTTTAGATTACCAGTTTAAAAAATAAAATATAATAAAAATGCATTCATAGTATAGAATGTTAGAACCGAAGGCCTTTCATTTATTCCTCACTTCTCCTTTCATAGGCAGGAAAACCAAGGAACTACAGAATGATCTGTGTCTGACTCCAATGCGACACAAATAATAAATGATAAAAGTGGGATTCTAACTCTGATCTCTTGTCTTATATGATGACAATGTTTTGATTTGACATGCTCATTGGGTAATATTTTTAAAGTATGAAAATGAATGAAGAAAAAAGAACATTCATAATCCCACTGCATAGACATATGCACCATTACCATTTTGGCAAATGCCTTCCTTTCCGTCTTCTCTCTGTGCATTTTATTTCACCTACTGGAAAAATATTACAAGCTAAGCCTTTTAACATCATGGTCAGTGCTTTTTCTAGCATACTAGGCTGCCTTTTTAAACTGGCATCCTTATTTGATACTTGATAAACAACATTTAGATTTTAAATTACCTAAAATAATTAGAGCTGCCAGTGAGTCCCCAAACATATATGGCTCATTAAGAAAACAGATCTAATAATGAAATCATAAATAAATCAGATCACCAGAATGGCCTAGATCAGAGAGCCAAGCATAACCCCATTCCTGCCCTCAAGGAGCATGCTCAGTGGCATGCCCTCTATCTGAAACACAGCCTCCATGCCTGAGCTCATCCCACCCCAGAAAGGGAGCAGAAAATGGAAAGGCCACAGGAGATGCTTCTGACAGTCCTGTTAATGTCAGGAATGCAATGCCTGGGCCCTAGGCATTTTGATTTAGCTTCTGTTCTCTCTTCCAAGGCCAAATTACTAGAACTCCAGCTGCAGCCTGCACTCCAGCTCCCTGATCTCTTCCAACCCACAATCTTGTTTATCATCAGTCTGATTCAGGCCCATTAGTAAGAAGGGAGGGTGCCCTGGCAGGGATGTGGCCAAGGGCAACTGAGATCGGTCAGAATGTCCTTTGAGTACATTCTGTTTTAATGTTGGTACTGCTATACCATCCTGTGCTCTGAGGACAGAGTAAGAGAATGCCCTCTTGCCCCAACTCCCTTAGTTAAACTGAGCTAAGAACTTTCCCCAAGGGTTTTCCTAACAGGGAATCCAGATTCTCTGTGCCTTACTGGCTGGCCATAATTCCTTGGGGAGGCAGGAACTAACTATACTGCCCAAGCTAACTAGAATAATAAGAAACAAATAGGATGGGGAGTCAGGCAGCCTCTTTGTTACACAGCACCTTAGTGAGGCAGCCATCTATTTTTAGAAGAGGAGAAATAAAAAGATAGCAGCTTACTCTTTGGGGATCAGCAGGTAGAATAACGATCTGCCAAACTTTAACATTCAAGATTTTTTAGCTGGTCTGCAAATGAGACTTTTTGCCTGCATCGGTGCAGTGCTCCTAGTGTAATTGCACATCCCTGGGCAACCAAAACGTGAACACTGGGGAAAGGAGACATAGGACTCTGTGTCACAGACCTGAGAGCTGAGGAAACATGGTGTACCAATTGTCTGAGAGGTTGAATTAGGAAAAAATAAGCGGCCTCATTACCCAGGAGTATTGAAACCTCAGGCTTCTGCTCAAATGTCACTCTCAGTGAAGTCTCCTTTGGCATTCTATTTAAAGTAGCCCTTGTCATTATCTCTCCTTTTAGTCAGCATTATTGTTCTTCCCTGCACATATCATGACCTGACATCATGCTTCTCATCTGTTTATTAAATTTTCTATTGTCTCTCTCACCCACTACAATGTAAAGCTCAAGAAGATAGGGATCTCGTTTTGTTCACTGGTGTGTCCCCATTTTCTAGAATAGTACTTAACACATGGCAGGTGCTCAGAAAATATGTCAAATGAATGCATGAATTGTGTGAATGAATAAAGCTAGTATACATAAGAAAGTTAGTATACTGGTAAAATGACAATAAGAACAGTTAATACATGTGGTTTGTTAACCCATTTAGTTCTCCCAGCAACCATGCATGCCATATGCTGTCCTTTTCCCTCTTTTTCACTTAAGGAAAATTGGACTGGAAGGTAAAGCGACTTGTTTCCATGACCTTGGAGGGTCACAGCATGAAAAAATGCCAGAGCCAGACTGGATTCAGAACCTAGAGGCAATGATGTCAGACAGGCCAGGCCAAGGATTCACTTGATAACATTTTGAACTGAGATTTTTTTTTTAAATTTTTTTCCTTGCTTCTTACCAACTCTACAAAACAATTTCATTAAAATGATCACACAAGGTGCATGTTTCTTTTGTGTCCACTTCACCTGTAACCCATTCACACTTATCATCATAAACTTAAACTAGCAACACAGAAAGTGCCTTATTGTGTGTGACAGAAAGAGCCCATTATACGTCCTTAGCTTAATGTGCGTTTTCTCCTGTTGGAGACATGATCTAAACAACCTCATTTACCATTTTAAAATACTTTACAAAGCCAGAATCTGTTGGGGCAATTCGTAGGTTTTCTGTCTCCCCAAGAGAAATGCAACAAAAATAAATCAGAGCACAAAATCACCCTGAGTAAAAGCAGCCCACTGAACTCCTCCAGGGGAATACATATTTGTTTGTGCAGCCTAAGATTCCTGCAATGGCTTCTTTCTTTGTGGGGGGATGCCAGGAACTGTCAGCCCCCTGGCTGGGAGAGCACATGGAGTCTCATTTTCATCATGAGCAGAGCTGATCTTCACAGTAGCACCTGGCACAATCCATCCTCAGAGTCGTTACATCATTATCTTGTGTTGATGAAAATTAAAGTCTCTGTCGTGTGTTTGTATTATAATTAGCCAATTAAAGAGTTTTATTATTCTTTTTGGAGGAGACCTACATTTGAATGAGAGATGCTGTGTACCTAAGAAAGATTGAAGGGGTCACTCTTGTTTCCTAGGAGCTGGCAAGCTCCAGCACCACTATGCTCAGTCAGTTCTCTCTGTCTTAAGACTCCCAGATTTTAGGAGAATTCTGTGCTACTCAACCTGGTTTGATTCTAGGTCCCTTCTCAGTGTTCAAATCACTTATCAGACTTCCTGAGCCAATTTTTCTTTCTGTCTATCTGGAATGGATCATGATTGTACTTACATCGGTTTTGAGTTCACTGAGATTTCAAAGTCCTTTTCAATATTTCATATTGACTTGTAGATAATGAATAAATCTCTGAAAGAAGGAATATAGGCTCCTGACACTTGGGTTCCTGTCACTTTAGATAAAAGTCTATTTTTTTAACCAAGTTTCACATTTCAACATATTCTATCATTTCAACTTATAAATTGGTAAGGAAGAAATGCAGCCCATGTGATTTGTTGCCTGAGTGCACGTGTTTCTTTTACCAACTATCTCCAGGTTCTCACCCTATTTGCTTATTAAAACCACTTGGGAGGACTTTCATAATTGACTATGGTCCAAGCTCCACCACAGGCCATGTAAATCAGAGGGTCTGTGGGTAAGGTATAGGGCATTTTAATATGTACCTAAGAGCCACTGAATTACAGAATTTCCACTGCATCCCGTGCCTAGGGTTTTATTGTGCAGTCCATCTTGTTTGAGAACCACTGATCTAGAAAAGTATTATTTGAAGTATCCATTTTCCCAGTGCCTGGCCATTTGCACCAATCACTTTCTGTCCTTGCCAGAAATACCAGTGAAGTTTCAACCAAATACTTAAATCATGTCTTCCTGGACATTGCAAAGTGTTTTTTTTTTTTTTTTTTTTTTTTTGGAAATCTTCCTGGAGCTGCTTTTGGGTGACCATATTTAAAGTATCCCAGTACAAAACAGTGTCCTTTTCATCTACTTGTTTGGTGTTTGGAAAGAGCAATGATCATGATACAGTCTTAGGTGCACTTGGACCATTCATTTCTGCTTTCAGAAATAAAGATACAAATCCTGTGTATAAATATGGTGTTTTAAGTACTTGAGAAAACTCATTCTCAACCTGTCCTGCAACATGGTTGAGATAGGTGTGGATTCAATACACAACTTATCTAGCACTCCAGGGTGCTAGGTTATGCCCTACCAAAGAACTGCAGACTTCACTGCAATAGGAGAAATCACTTCCCAGGGCTAGACTGTTTGCTTTGCGGCTGGTAGAATATAGTTGTATTAGTTCCTACTCATCTTGCCATTTTAATTTTTTATAGACTTGTCAGTTTTCTATCTTCTCCTCTACAATAACATCTTCCTGCAGAATAACAACCTTAAAATATTGGCATAATTTGTAATCGGAATTTGGAGAGCCACATCTTTTTTAAAAAAATATTTTTAAGTTGTAGATGTACACAATACCTTTATTTATTTTATGTGGTGCTGAGGATCAAACCCAATGCCTCACACGTGCAAGGCATGCGCTCCACCACTGAGCCACACTCCCAGCCCCTAGAGAGCCACATCTTATTGACATCCTAGAAGCTTGTATGCAAGAGTCAGTTATCAAACTTGTCCTTTTATGATTGACAGTATCTGGTAATTAGTATTTTTCTTTATAATTGTTAAGCTGCTTTTAAACTGCTAGTTTCACTGGGAACTTTTCCCCCTTTTTTTATTCTTTTCACTGGGCCCTGAAATAATAGCAGATCTCATCTTCTTTAAACTTGATCTTCATTTATACCTTTTTCTTAATATAAAAATAATGAAAATTTGACTCCATGTCTAATCCAATTCTCTAGATTCAAATGTTGATCATCAGGTTCTACCTTTTTCCATGTAAGACTCATAACACTTTTTGTCCGATGATTCTTTTTCAATATTTAATTAAATGTGTTTTTTAAACTAGGAATGTTTGTTCACTTGTGGTAATGGCCCCCTTAGAGGCACTTAATAAATGATCTCATGATTTTATTTAGACATTTAAGTGATGCTGCATATAGTCTGTGTTTTGCTTTAAATATAGAGGCTACTAGCAGTATCTCTAGAATTCCATCATAGATTTCAAAAATCAATTGACTGATTAAGTATGTTTTTGGTATTTCTACCAATATGTGTCTTATTCAGGGCTTGAATCATCACCATTTTTTATTATTCTTTTATTCTTTTTATTTGTTATCACACTGACAGAAAGGTGGGCAGAAGCATGACTCCAATTTAGATGTTTTCCCTGTCCCTGAAATAGGTAAAAAGTTGATGGGCAGAAGATTGAAATTATTAGTTCAAGTAAGATTGTGAGAATATCTGTTGAAAAGAGGAGAAAGTGCAGGCACTGGAATCTTATTAGAGGAGGAGGGATGGTTTCCTTCAGAGAACCAGGCACAGATGAGAATAAGATCAAATTACTAAATAAGTGATTAAATTCCCACTGTCTATTGTTCTGTTGATAGGCCTCATTAAAAGACTTTGTGTAGAACACAAAATAAGTGTCACATTTACCCCTTGGTATGACCATCAAAATGACAACTTCCTGCGGGGGCTATAGCTCAGTGGCAGAGCATTTGCCTAGCATGTGTGAGGCACTGGGTTCAATCCTCAGCACCACATAAAAATAAACAAATAAAATAAATGCATTCTGTTCATCTACAACTACAAAAAAAAAATATTTAAAAAAATGACAACTCCCATTGGGTGCCCTGTTCTCACAGTGTAACAGAAATATGTGACATCAATAAATCTGCAACCCAGCAGGCTGTGAGATAGAAAGTTTATTTCCCTGGTACCAGACAATCATTGACCACCAAGAACAGACCTCCCTTTTCTCTTATTTTACTGATCTTCCTTAAAATATTATGAACTATGATAACCTTCACAAATTTAAAACTGTACAATTTCTCTAATATCCTTCCAATAATCATGAGGAACATAGAATGTGTTAATTTTGATCTCTCAGTTGCAATACACCAAATTATTATCTACCAGTATTTAGTTTCACCTTATTTTCATATATCCTCCATTAATCATTATTTTCTTTTATTATTTACAGTTAACATTTATTTAGATTGACCAGGAGCTTCTTTGCTTACCTTTTATTCTGTTCCATGTTTTTATCAGTGCATTATAGTTGTACATAATGTGAGATTTGTTGTTACAAATTCATACAGGCACAGAATATAACAAACAAATATGGGCCAATATCATTCCCCAGTCTTTCCCCTTTCCCTCTCATCTTCTGTCCCTCTGATCCTTGTCTGCTACTCTACTGATTACCCTTTGATTTTCATGAACCACCCTACCTTTCTTTTCCTTTATCCTCTTTAGCATCTAAATATGATAGAAAACATATGATCTTTGACCTTCTGAGTTTGACTTATTTTGCTTAATATAGTGGTCTCACATTCCTTCAATTTTCCTGCAAATGACATAATTCCTTTTTTCTTTATGGCTGAATGAAACTTCATCTTATACACACACACACACACACACACACACACACACACCATTTTCTTTATCTGTTCATCTGTTGATGGACATCTAGGCTGATTCCATAGTTTGGCTATTATGAGTTGCACTACTATAAACATTGATGTGGCTATATCAGAATATATTGATTTTAGTTCTTTAGGAAAAATACCAAGGAGTGGGATAGCTGAGTAATATTATGGTTCATTTCCTAGTCTTTTGAGAAACTTCCACACTGCTTTTAAAGTGGTTTATTAATCTGCAGTCCCATTCAATAATGTATGTGTCTGCCTTTTTCTCTACTTCCTTGAAAGAATTTCTTATTGTTTATATTCATTTTGTGTGGGGGGGTGATGGGCGAGTACTAGAGATTGAACACAGAGGCACTTTACAATGGAGACACCTCCCCAGCCCTTTTCCTTTTCTTTCTTTCTTTCTTTCTTTCTTTCTTTCTTTCTTTCTTTCTTTCTTTCTTTCTTTCTTTCTTTCTTTCTTTCTTTCTTTCTTTCCTTCCTTCCTTCCTTCCTTCCTTCCTTCCTTCTTTCTTTCTTTCTTTTTCTTTTTTTTTTTTTGAGATAGGATCTCAATAAGTTACTTAGGGTCTCAATAAGTTGCTGAGGCTGGCCTTGAACATGAAATCCTCCTGCATCAGCCTCCTGAGTTGCTGGGATTACAGGCGTGCACCACTATACCTGGATTATTGTTTGTATTCTTGATGGTTTTCATTCTGATTAGAGAGAGGTGAAATCTCAGTGTAGTTTTAATTTGCATTTCCTAATTGGTAATGATATTGAACACTTTCGTGTTGGCCATTTGTATTTCTTCTTTTCAGAACTATTTGTTTACTTCATTTGTCCATTTATTACTTGGGTTGTTTTGTGGAGTTTTTTTTAGTTCTTTATATATTCTGTGTTTTCATCCCCCGTCAGAAGAGTACCTAACAAAGATTTTCTCCCATGCTGTAGGTTCTTTCTACAGTCCTTTTTTTCTTATATCTTAGTCCTTTCATTTGGATTTACTTACCTTCTGTTTAAAATATGACTAATTACTATAGTGAAGTTTTCTATGCTGTGAATTAAGTTCTACTTTGTTTGCGGAGGTTGAAATTTCCCATTTATTCTTTTTTTTTTTTCATTTGAAACAAAACTGTTTTGAGATGGGGTCTCACTAAGTTGCCCAGGTTGGTCTTGAACTTTTGTTACTCCTACTTCAACCTTCCCAGTAGCTGGGACTATAGGTGCCCTTTACCACACCCTGCTACCCTTTTGCTCTTTTAATGATGGGTTAGTACAGTAGAAATATCTTGATTCCCAGCAACAACCTCAGCAGTTCAAAATTACTACTCCATTTTTGACTTATGAGAAGCCTATTAATCTTATTGTCTTTCCTTTGTAGATAATATTTTTTCTTTGGTCACTTGAAATATTGTTTTTTTTTTTCTTCAAGAACCTACAATATAACTGTGCTGTGTTTTGGTATGGATTTGTTTTTATTTATCTTTTCTGGAACTTAATATTTTTCTTAAATCTCAGGATTCATGTATTTTTTTTTCTTTCAGTTCTTGAGATTATATCTTGAAATGATTCAACAAACCCATTCTCTCTATTGTCTCCTTTCAAAAATCCTGTTAGACTTTGGTTGGTTCCTCATTTTGCCTTCCAAGTCTATTAACCTTGTTTTTATAGTGTCTATTTACCTCTCTGTACTACAGTAAGGGTGTTTTTTTTCTTTATTTATTTTTTTCTCAGAAAGTTTCTAGTTTACCTATATTTTAAATCTGCATGGATCCAAACTATCAAGAGATTTTAATAATTTAATTTCCATGAATTCTAACACCTTCAAACTAATTGGAAATTCAGCTGCAGCAAGGGATTTAATCATGATATCACCACCAGTCATTAGAGAGTGTGTTAGGCTAGAAATAACACTGGCCTTTGATTTTTTTCCCTGATCATATATGTTCAATGAATGTCTAATGAATGAATGAATGAATGAATCCATTCCCGTTTACCCTATATATCACATCTTGTGTCTGGTCCTGGGGCAATGATAAAATGCTAGTAACCAGCCCCTGACCTCATGGAGTTTACACTTTGGACCAGAAGTCCTCACATTAATTATATGAGTTACCTACATGAGATGCAGTGAGAGCCAGAGGAAGGGGTGGGAGTCACAAAAATTTTGCAGAGGCACAATGCTTCTGCTAAATTTTGTAGGATATTTGGGAGTTTGTCAGGGGAATAAGGCATTGATTAAATAAAGAAAATAATGTGTGTTCAAAGGCTCAGAGATTCACAATAGCCTAGATGGGAAATG
This sequence comes from Marmota monax, assembly GCF_021218885.2. NCBI lineage: Eukaryota > Metazoa > Chordata > Mammalia > Rodentia > Sciuridae > Marmota > Marmota monax. The sequence goes on along the minus strand of NW_026695225.1, from coordinate 2,049,905 downwards.
GTAATTGTAAGAAGGGGAGTGCTATGGACATCAAGGGAATATGTAATTCTCTGTCCTTGCTCCTGCCATAGGCAGCTGTGCCTTTAACATACTGAGCTCCCAACTCTCCCATGTAAGTTTCTTGGTAATGTATTGCAGAAAGAGGGGCAAGTTGGCTGGTAAGTTTTCAGCTAACAGCCCCACTGTTTAACTATAATTAAATCAATGCATCTTAGTCCAGGTGCTAAATACTAAAACTGGGGAAGGAAGAGGAATCATCACCTTAAAAAAAAACAAAAACAAAAGGCATTCTGACATGGCTTTCAGAATACAGTTATTGATTATATTCTAGAAAATATGCTGGGATACAGCATTGCCCAGGACAGACTATATACATTGACTACATCAAGTGAAGCCTTATAGTCTATGCTAAAGTGTTTGGATTTTCTTCTGAGTGACATGGGAGGATAATTTTAAGCAGAGAGGCAATCAAATCAGAGTTTACTTTTAAAAGTAAAAAGGGCTGGGGCTGGGGATGTGGCTCAAGCGGTAGCGTGCTCACCTGGCATGCACAGGCGCTGGGTTTGATCCTCAGCACCACATAAAAATAAAATAAAGATGTTGTGTCCACCGAAAACTAAAAATAAATAAATAAATATTAAAAAATTATCTCTCTCAAAAAAAGTAAAAAGGGGTGTTGTGAAGGTTGTGTGAATAATTGAATGGAAAGAGGAAAATTGGGGACCTACTGGAATAGTCCAACAGAGAAGTCATGGTATGTTGAACTAGGGTGGTGGCAGAGAGAATGGTGACATTGGTTAGATTTGGGAACTGTTTTTGTTGTAGAGCCCATAGAACCTGTTCATGGATTGTAACTGAGAATGTAAGAAAGAGTGAAACCCAAGTTTGTGCTGCATTCATGAATGGTGCCTTTGACTAAGATGGGGAGGTTTGAGAGAAGCTTCTGAATAAAGGCAGGGAAATGAGTATGAAAAGTTTCAATTTTGACCTACCAAGGCATAGAGGGTGAGAATGGAGATACTGCAGTAAGGAAGGCTTATTAAGCAGTCTGGACATGATCCTGTGTGAAACCCTGAGTTAGTGGAGATTTGGACACTAGTAAGTAGCATTATTAACTTTTGGCATTTAGAATGCAATTGAGCATCCACTGGGAGCCCCAGAATGTTGACTGATGTATACTAAGTATGGTATTGATACACATTTTATTGTCAATGAGGAAAAACAAACTTGTCTGACCTCAGTCCTGATGAGACATATGGCCTTTTACAATTTTAATTCTTCATCTTTTTCTCTTCTCACATTCTAAAACTTAGGTCCTGTCCTGATTATAAACCCAGGACACAGGCACACATGGTCACACCCATGTGAACACTGATACATTCATGTGTACAAAAAATTATACTAATTCCATTTTCCTCACCAACAGTATGTGACCTTACTTGTAAGACTGGCCTGGCAGTCTGCTTGCTGTTTCTAAATTATAGGCAACTTTCTGAGAGAAATAGTGAGATAGTTACTTATTAGTTACTTTAGGAAAAGCTAAAAATAGGCTTTCTTTGGTAAATACATTGCATGGAAGTTTCTTTGGAAAAATCCAAGGTATAAAATGACCAATTAATTCTTGTCTTGACTCATCACATATATCGTTTTGGAATTTCTTTCTAGCTCTACCTCCTTTCTTGCTTGAGATTCAGAAGGCTTCTGTGGACATGTGTCACTTGGGCCTACCAGCATGTTTCTTTTTTGAATATTTTTTTAGTTGTAGATGGACACAATACCTTTATTTAATTTATTTTTTAATATGTATAATTTTTAGTTGTCAATAGATCTTTTATTTTATTTATTTCTTTATATGTGATGCTGAGGATCGAACCCATGGTCTCATGCATGCCAGGCAAGCACTCTACCACTGAGCCCCAGCCCAAGCCCTTTTTTATTTATTTCTTTTATGTGGTGCTGAGGATTGAACCCAGTGCCTCATACATGCTTGGCAAGTGCTCAACCACTGAGCCACAACCCCAGTCCAGCCTCAGTTTCTTATGAAACCATACCAAACATTTCTAGTGTTCTCACTTTGGCAACCATTCTCCTCAGAAATGGAGAGAATGAGGACTATATGACTGATGTTCATGCCAAAAAAGAGATGGAAAGATTAATTTCCCCAGTCAGTAAGGCTGCTCTGTGGGACCTGAGTGCAGGGCAGAACCTGGGCAGAGTGCTCTACTGCATATGTGGGGAGGGTGGGGGATTGTAATTGCTTAACAATCATGACATTGGAAATTATATTTAAATATAGGCTGTCATTTCCCCCATGTTTTCCCAACTCACACATAGCAAATCTAGCCTACAACCAGTAGTTGTTCTAAACTCTGATAACCCCCAATCCACCCCCATATGCTTTTTATTTTTTCCTTTCTTCATCTACACCCTTATAATATGTAAGCAATAGCAACAACTAACTTAGGTTTTAATAAAGAACTAAATAAAAGTGAGAGAACAAGACAGCCTTGAACCTGGGTTCTAATTCCGTAGACCTGACTGTTGGGGTTAGAAAGTAAAATGCCAGAAAGATCTTTCCTCAGTGAAAGGAAATGTTGTGACTGTTTTAATGTGATGGTCTCCTGAACCCTTGCAATGGGCTTAGAGGACAATAGGAGAGAAGACTCACACATACACACACACAAAAAAAAAAAAAAAAAAAAAAAAAAAACTTCACAAAACAGCTTTTCTCAATTATTTCTCCCTCAGACTGCTATTTGAGAAGGTAGAAGATGTAAATTCTCTCCTTTTCATTTATGAAATTACTGTAATATTTTATGAAAATGTTAAAAGAAAGGTTTCCTTTTTTATTCTCACCCCCTGACAAATCTCCACCCTCTCAACCAATTTGAGGCATTTAATCATCTCTTAATATTGTTCAAACTATCAATTTTTTTAAAAAAAACAAAGCTATGAATGCTTCAGAATAGCAAAAAGACAAACTCACAAAAAAAGGGAGTCTGGACATATTTGTCCAAAGTGAAAGTCACAATGATTTTACCTCAATGACCTGGGGCATAAAGTGGGTTTTTGGCCTTCCAGGGTCCTTGTACTTAAACATCTGCCTCAGTAGCTGAGTAGAAGGAAATGTGACTAAGCAATAAATTCATTTCACCACACTCCTATCATGAACCTACCTAGTACCTAGTAACATGCCTGGCCTGGCTGCTAGTTGATGTTCAAGAAATATTTATCAACTGCTTCCTCTTAGCATTGACCTTGTGCTAATGGCTGATGGTGCAGGGGTGAACAATAGACGTTATTGCTTCCCTTCAAACAACTCACAGGTGTGCAATAAAATAGTGCTCATACTCCCTCTCTTCTACGTTGCTAGACTCCAGCTCTACTAGGAAATCTTAATTTGTGTTGTTTCTGTTGATGTCAGAGGAAGTATTTTTAAACAGAGGGGCAAATATGCCTCTTATACCTGGAGAGAGATCTCATGACATTTATTTAGGCAAGTGGGATTTAGCTTCAGAGAAGGCTGATGTTATATCTAAGGTTTGTACATATGGAATGATTTGTCAACTCTCCTACAAAAAGCCTGAGTAGGTGTTCCCAGATGTTTTGGGGAGTTCTGTTAATGTTTGGCTTCATCAAAGAAAAACAAAGGCATGGGGATTGGCTTTGTTTGTCAGGGAATAATCCTGGTTTAGATCTGAATTGGACCGAGGTCCTGATCCTGAAATGTTTCTCAGGGCAAACTGCCATGGTTGATGATTTAGGGCATAGCTAGAGTGTGGCAGCTGAAACCCATCAGTAATAGTTTGGTGAAACAAGCTCTTTGAGCCTATCTGCTGTAACCAGCTTCATACGTAAGTGTGCCTAGACTCAGATGGCCTTCTAAAAGTTTTCTGGCCCCAACACAATGGAAATAGTGCTGGCCCAGAAGACAGAGATGTGGCAGTTGTGCTACATCTGTTGTAGTTGGCTCTATTGCTCTGGTGAGTTTCCTTTCTAGATTTTCAACAACTATGCCTGATGTCATGTGGCCTTAGGGCCCATTCACATAATTATTCACTGTAGTTAGTGATCAATAGAGTATGAACTATTCCAAGCCTATAGTCCTTGTTCACGTAGTCAAATAATGCTCAATCCAGCCCCCTCCTGAAACTTTTGATTGGATCAGGGATTTAGATGCTCACCAACATCTGCATTATCTGATTACTCTTCTATACAGTGTGTTGTTGCTATTACAGCAGTGTCTTGAAGGATAATTGGGAGCATTCAGACAGTGATGGCAGAGAAAGGCCTGAGCAAGGCATTCCAGGTAGGAGGAATAGCATTCAAAACTCTGAGATGTAGGCCAGGCATGGTGGTGCACCTCCTGTAATCCCAGTGGCTTTGGAGGCTGAGGCAGAAAATCACAAGTTCAAAGCCAGCCTCAGCAACAGCTAGGTGCTAAGCAACTCAGTGAGACCCTGTCTCTAAATAAAATACAAAATAGGGCTGGGGATGTGGCTCAGTGGTCAAGTGCCCCTGAGTTCAATCCCTGGTACCCCCCACCAAAAAAAACCTCTGAGATGTGGAAGATCAGTTGTTTTCCCATTTAAGAGAAGGACACTGAAGCTTAGACAATTGAGGCATCCTGCTTAAGTTCAAATAGCTAGTTAAAGTAGCAGGGCCCAGATTCAGTCCCATGTCTCTTTTTTTTTTTTAAAGAGAGAGTGAGAGAGATAGAGAGAGAGAATTTTTTAATATTTATTTTTTAGTATTTGGCGGACACAACATCTTTGTTTGTATGTGGTGCTGAGGATCGAACCCGGGCCGCACGCATGCCAGGCGAGCGCGCTACCGCTTGAGCCACATCCCCAGCCCCCCCGCATGTCTCTTTAATTCCAAAGCCTGTGTATTTGCCAATATGCAGCCTTATGAAGGCTGGATTGAGGAATTTGGATATATCTAGTTAAGTAGAGCCATTAAAAGGTTAGGAAGGAGAGTTAGATGGCAAAACACAATGTTTTAAGAAGATTAATTCAGTGGTCATGTGCTGCATAGATTAACAAAGTGACAGGCTAGAAATAGAGAACAGTTGGAGGATGTTGTAAAAGCATAGGCATAAATGATTTAGAACCTATCACTGTGTTCTCAGCTATTGATATTTAATTCCCCTACAATAATATGTATCACAGGTATATTTTTTAAAGTTTTAACTGATAAATAATAATTGGATATATCCATGGGGTATAATATGTTTTGATATATGTATATGTTGTGGAATGATTCATCAAACTAATTAAAACATCTGTCATCTCAGATACTTTTATGGTGGAAACACTTGAAATTTACTTTCTTCACAATTTTGAAATATACAATATATTTTTAGTAACTATAGATAGCACACTATGCAATAGATTTCTCAAACTTATTCCTCCTAACTGAATCTTTGTATATTGTGACCAACATCTCCCCATGTATCCACTTCCCAACCTCTGGTGAGCACAATTGTATTCTTTACTACTTTGACTTTTTTTTAGTTTCTATATATAAGCGAGACCACACAGCATTTGTTTTCTGTGCCTGGTTTATTTTGCATAGCCTTAAGTCCTCCAGGTTTATTCATGTTATTGCAATTCACAGGATTTCTTTCTTTCTTAAGGCTTGACTAGTATTCTGTTGTTTATATGCACCATAATTTCTTTATTCATTCATCTGTTTGTGAACACTTAGGTTGATTTCATGTCTTGGCTATTGTGAATAGTGCTGCAATAAATGTGGAAGTGCAGATGTCTCTTCAACGTACTTATTTCATTTCCTTTGGATGTATATCCAGTAGTAACATTGCTGAATCACATAGTAGTTGTATTTTTAAGTTTTTGAGGAAGCTCCATACTTTTTCCCATAATAGCTCTACCACTTTATATTACCACCAAACCTGTACCTTTTTTCCTACATCCTTGCCAATACTTATTAGTTTTTACCTTTTTATAGTAGCCATACTAACTGATATGAGGCACTTATTGTATTGATTTGCATTTCAAATCTTATAGTTTTGATTTGCATTTCTGTGATGATGAGTGATGCTGAGCATCTTTTCATATACCTGTTAACTATTAGTCTTCTTTGAAAATATGTCTAATCAGGCCCTTTACACATATTTTTGTTAAATATTTATTTTTTAAATGGTCAGTTTTAGGTGGACACATATCTTTATTTTATTTTTATGTGGTACTGAGGATGGAACCTAGTATCTCATGCATGCTAGGCGAGCACTCTACCACTGAGCCACAACCCCAGGCCCCTTTACACATTTTTAAGTTTTGATTTGGGGGTGGATTGAGTTGCATAAATTCCTCATATATTTTAGACATTAACCTCGTATTAGATATAAGTGCTCTTGGCCCCCAGTATACACACAAATTGTAACTATGTATGGTGATGGACATGTTAATTAATTTTAAATGTTAATCATTATATAATATGTACAATATCAAATCATTAAGTTGTATACCCAGAATATATGCAAATTTATTTGTCAGTTATACCTCAACTAAGTTTGAAAAAGTAGGTTGTCAAGTAAGAAAGGGGGTCCAAGAAAAGTAACAAGTATATATAGAAAGCCAAATTGCATGTTTTTTTTTCCTAGTTCAAATGAGTAAGCATGGACATTGTGGTGGCCATTTCAGAGGCAAGACAGAAAGTGCAGTTTTGGGAGCTGAGGGTGTGGAGAGTTGGAAGAAAGAGTAAGTGATTATTCGTTTTTGTTATTGTTGTTATTTTGTTTTTGTTTTTGTTTTGCTGCCAGTAGGTCATGTGGCAGTAAAGCATACTTGCAAAAGCTCTGGAGAGAGGGCCTCACTAATTATCTTTGCCACTAGCAGGCATGAATGAATGCTCAGACACTATTGCTTGTGCACCGAGAATTTTATCCAGTCCCTATTGTTCTGGGGTTTGGTATTTTGAACTCTCAAAAATTATCTAGTTATTTCCTGGAGGCTATGACCTCTTTCTCTGGCTACCATCAGAGGGCAGAAATGCTGATCCCCATAGTAGTTACATAAGTAGTGGAAGCAGCATTAATGCCTGCCTCACCCTGACTGCCTGGACAGCATGCCCCTGCATCGACACTAATCTTCATGGTAAGTTCTGGCTTAGTGTTTTCTTTTCCTTTTTGGTGGGCAGGGAGTGAGGGGTACTAGAGATTGAACCTAGGGGTACTATAACCACTGAGCTATGTTTTGAGTGGGCTTTGGACTTGGATCATCATGATGCTCTTGTCCAGAAGGTATCTATGTTAGTCAGCTTCCTATTACTGTAACAAACACCTGAGATAATCAACTTATAGAAATGGTTTATTTTGGTTCATAGTTTTAGAGGTTTTAGTCCACACTCAGTTGACTCTGTTGCTTTGGGCCTGTTGCAGGGTAGCACATCATGAGAGGAACATTTAGTTGAGCAAAGCTGCTCACTTCATGTCTAGGAAGCAACCGAGAGGGGAGAAGACAGGGGTCACTCAATCTTCTTCAAGGGCATGCCTTCCAATATTTTAATATCTCCCACTAGGCCTCACCTCTGAAAGTTTCCACATGCTTCCAATAATACCAAGCTGGGGTACCAAGACTCAGGTCCTTGGGGGACATTCCAGTTCCTAAATATAGCAGTATCTCTAGGAAAATAGTTTATATAGCCTGTCTCCTCATGTCCACTTTGGACCAAAATAAAATGAATGTAAGAATTGGATAGTCATTATCTATCTAGATCATTCCATTTCATCAACTCAGGCAGATACTGATTCTTTCATTTTAATCTTAGATGATCAACTATAATGCTGCTATTTTCAGGGCAAGCTCCCCTTACTTCTCTGCTGGGAAGGAAGAGAAAGAAGGCCCTAAGGACACTGGAACTCACAGTGACCCAAATCCTAGTGTACTTCTATACACTTTGCCCTCTGATCCTCAGCACCACATAAAAATAAATCAAGGTATTATGTCCATCTACAACTTTAAAAAAAAGCTCCCAAGAGTAGTCTCAGTGTCTTGCTCTACTCATCTCTCCTCCTAACATTCCATATACCTTAGCTTCCAATGCTAGAATCCACTTGGTTACCTAAACCGGAGTCAGTTATGTCATAAAATGACAATTTTAATGAAGAGTATAGCAGGGCTGGGGTTGTGACTCAGTGGTAGAGCACTTGCCTACCATGTGTGAGGCATGGGGTAGATCCTCAGCACAACATAAAAATAAAATAAAGATATTGTGTTCATGTATAACTAAAAAAATTTTTAAAGAGTATTACAAGGCCTTTATTTGACAGATTTATTGAAGAATATTACAAGGTCTTTATTATCTGAGAGACATATAAACAACCATGATTCAACTTCCCAATTCGTTACTGCTCCTCAGTTGTAATTAAATAGTGTCCTGATGGATAGACATCAAAAGAGGCAAACATCTTCTCTTCATTCCCTAGACCCCTCTTGATCTACTTGTGTAACATATTGCATGTGTTTCAAGTGCCTTCATGTTATTTTAGAAGTAACAGGTAGATTTGGGCCTGTTGGAAAGAAACATGATGTTGGGGCTGGGGTTGTGGCTCAATGGTAGAGTACTTGCCTAGCATGTGTGAAGCACTGGGTTAGATCCTCAGCACCACATAAAAATAAATAAAATAAAGGTATTGTGTCCATCTAAAACTTTAAAAAATCTTAAAAAAAAGAAATATGATGTTGGCTTAAAGAAAGATATAGACATACCATTACATACATACAGACATATAGAGTGAATATCTCTCAGGAGTCTTATAACTGGTCAGATGTCCCCCAACTATGTGAGCCAAAGAGAATCTGGCAGTACTTCTGACTCAGGGGAAGCATTACTTTCCTAGGGTGTATTTGGCAAAGTGCTGGGAGTGTTGTGAATTTGCACACTAATGGAAGGGAGCTATTCACATTTTGTTGGCAGATGTCAGAGTTGTGAAATGTTCTCCATTAAATGAGATATCCTGCTCAGCAAGGAATTATCTGGGTCCAAATGCCAAAGTGCACTGGAGGGAAACATTGGAGAGGAAGCTGGCAAGATGGACATGGCAGAGTTCCTATGGGATTCCTGGGGTTAACAAAGATCTATAATGAATGCTTAAAGCAGTGCTTCTCAAAGTATGATTAGTACATCACCTACATCAGAATTACTTGGGGTGCTTACTAAAGTTTACTTTCTGGGTCTGTCCAAAGTTACTGAATCAGAATCTCTGGTAAAGGTATAAAGTAATCTGCATTTCACAAGCACAATATATGATTATTATGTGCACTGAACATTGAGATCCATTGTATTAAAGGGTTTCCTTTCTTTCCAAGGAAGAGGGGACTGATGGCTAAACTAAGATTTTATATCTAAAGCCATAGAAGAAACCATGTATCCCCATTGAAGACAGCAAGAGGGGAAGTGGGTTTGAACAAGAAAAAGAGATATTTATGTTAGCTATGGGGAACAAAAGGAAAGCTTTTTCCTTTGAAAATATTTATTATCGCATAGTTTTAAAAATGCCCTCATTCTCTGGACATAACTTTCCTTTGCTCATATATGAATACACAACCAGTGTAACTCCACATTATGTATACCCACAAGAATAGGATTCTAATGGGGATGGGTTGTACTCCATGGATGTATAATATGTAAAAATACACTCTACTGTCATGTATATCTAAAAACAACAAATAAAAACATCCCATTCAGTCAATTTACAAAATATAATCTAAAAACACACAATAAGCTTGTGAAAAAATGTTCTTTTTCCTTCTCTAATAATTGATGACAAAATCAAAATTGGTAGACCATTATATTTATCACATTGGTGAAAGTTGGTTTCATTTATTTGTTTGCATTTTAATAATAGCCATTGTTGAGTGGCATTAAGTTGACACTGGTATTCAAGTATAGGGCTACTGGAAAGGCACATTCAAACAATCATTCTGGAATTTGTGCTGACAAGTTGTGTCTAAAACTTTAAAATGCACATATACTTGTAATGCTACATCTAGAGTATAAACTAAAAAATTTCATTGTCATTGCTTTTTTATGTTTTTATTAGTGCATTATAGTTATATATCACATTGGGATTCATTTTAACATAATCATACATGCATAGAATATAATTTGCTCTTCTTCAGTCCCCAGTACTTCCTCTTTGAGACCTCCTCTCCTCCCTTCCCTACCCCACTTCCTCTACTTTCCTAGTCTTCTTGTATTCATATATAATTTTTTAAATCAGTGCTTTATAGGCATACATAAAGGTAAATTAACTGTGGTATATTCATATCTGTATGTAGAATAATTTGGTCAGTTTCTTTCCTCTGTTTCTCCCTTTTCTGTGCCCCCCTCCCCTTTAACCTCTTCCTTTACTCCACTGATCTCTCTTCTATTTTCATGGTGCCTAATATCTATGGATCTGATTTAGATGTTCATTGTTGCCTTGTGTGTTAGTGTTCAGTATTAGGGAATTTATAGTTAGCATATTATGTGACTATTAAAATTTTAGTTGATGATGAATTTTAGTAACATGAATAATGCCTATTATATGGTATTAGGTGAAAAATTGGAAATGAAAATTTGACTCAAATTATGTGGGAAATAATTAACAGTGTATAGGAAAAAAAAAACTGGAATTGAAATATTGCCAAGATGTCAATAGAGGATTACCCTTAGTTTTTAGGTTTGTGTGTACTTGTTAGGTTCCTTGTAAATTTACTAATCTCCACATTTTCCACAATGAGCAACCTTAGTAGGCATAAACAAGTTAAATATAGTTGTAGTATAAAATAGAGGTAGAGAAAATGCAAAATCTTTTAAAATAAATCTCAGTAATTTAGAGGTGGACTAGGGATTAAAGATTCCATTTAACATAATATGATCGGTCCTATACCCACTAGTTCATCTAAATATAACATTATCCAAAAAGGAAATTTGCTAGTGCTCTCTTTCCCGTCTTCGGTACATTCTTTTACTGGTCTCATATTGATCTCATGCATGTCATTCCCAAAGAGACATTGATTGGAATGAAGTAGCTACTTGGGCAGTATCAGTTTGTTGTGGGTTATTTATTTTAATTTACATTTCATGAATATCAAATAAATTGGATTGACCTAAACATTTCAGTAAAGTATCATGAAACTTTACAAATAAATATTGTTCTTTTGTTTCAGTTTTTGGGATAACCATTTGCATTCTACTCCCTTGGGTTACTTATTTTTTGTAGTCCTCAAAGCATTACTGTATTGAATCTCCCTAGTGGTATTTGTGAATATAGTACATATTCAATAATATACTTCTGGGGTCATTTTGGCAGGAAGAACTTGGTTTGCCAAGATACATCTAAAGCTATTGTTTAAATTTAAAACCTCTGAGACTATACTAATTCTATTTGGAGACAGAGACTGAAAATGTGAACCATTATTATAGGCTACATTTAAAAGATACTGATATTGCCCATATGCAATACAACTTTACAATTTCCAAAGAAAATTGGAATGAGTTGCTGCAAATAACTCGATTTGGTACACTAGAGAGTTAGCAAAGTAAACAAGCTGTAGACAGTATGTCCCACCATGCACTTGGCTCAATTCTTTTGATAAGGGGAATTAGGTTCTAATTATTTGTGAAACTGTCACAACATCTTTAGTAATGATAATGTGGTCTTCATAATCAGATACCTCTATGACTCTGTGCTGTGAACACAGAGCTGATAAATAGGGTGCGGTAGCTCAGATGTTGATTTTCTTCTTGTTATTTTTTTTAAAAAGAAGCATTAGTCTGGGGATTAGTCAGAAAGCCCTAGAAGAAAATTCTTCCAAATCAAATATGTGAGAATAAAAAGAAGCATCTATGCTACAGGAAATCAAATTTACAGGCTAAGGGGCCCACATGGGAGCCAATCTCAGATATATGACTATCCCTTAACTCAAGTGGAGAATCGACTACAGCCACTGGAGTGAAATCCACAGTTTAGGCTAAACCTGTTCTATTGCTTTCACTGAATCAATGGCTCATGAGCTTTTATGGTGGCTTGAAATTTTTGGTTTTTTTATTTTTTATTTTTCAACAATCCCATGACCATTGTATGTATGTAGATTGATTTTTTTTACTATTAGTTGTTCAAAACATTACATAGTTCTTGACATATCATATTTCATAGATTTGATTCAAGTGGGTTATGAATTCCCATTTTTACCCCATGTACAGATTGCAGAATCACATCAGTTACACATCCATTGATTTACATATTGCCATACTAGTGACTGTTGTATTCTGTTGCCTTTCCTATCCTCTACTATCCCTCCTCCCCTCCCATCTTCTCTCTCTACCCCCTCTACTGTAATTCATTTCTCTCCCTTGTTCTTTTTTCCACTTTCCCCTCACTTCCTCTTGTATGTAATTTTGTATAACAATGAGGGTCTCCTTCCATTTCCATGCAATTTCCCTTCTCTCTCCCTTTCCCTCCCACCTCTCATCCCTGTTTAATGTTAATCTTCTTCTCATGCTCTTCCTCCCTGCTCTGTTCTTAGTTGCCCTCCTTATATCAAAGAAGACATTTGGCATTTGTTTTTTAGGGATTGGCTAGCTTCACTTAGCATAATCTGCTCTAATGCCATCCATGTCCCTGCAAATGCCATGATTTTGTTATTTTTTAGTGCTGAGTAATATTCCATTGTGTATAAATGCCACATTTTTTATCCATTCATCTATTGAAGGGCATCTAGGTTGGTTCCACAGTCTAGCTATTGTGAATTGTGCTGCTATGAACATGGATGTAGCAGTATCCCTATAGTACACTCTTTTAAGGTCTTCAGGGAATAGTCCAAGAAGGGCGATAGCTGGGTCAAATGGTGGTTCCATTCCCAGCTTTCCAAGGAATCTCCATACTGCTTTCCAAATTGGCCTCACCAATTTGCAGTCCCACCAGCAATGTACAAGTGTACCCTTTTCCCCACATCCTCGCCAGCAGTTGTTGTTGTTTGACTTCATAATGGCTGCCAATCTTACTGGAGTGAGATGGTATCTTAGGGTGGTTTTGATTTGCATTTCTCTGACAGCTAGAGATGGCGAGCATAATAAGTTCATCCTTATAGGTACAGCTCTAAAATTATATGATAATCACTTTGATTTAAACAAAGCCCTTTTTCTGTGAAATCATAGTATATTCACAACGATTAACATTTTTTGCTCAGAAGAATTGTGTCCAGTCAGCAGAGAAGGTAATACAGATCCTTCAGTCTTGCCTAAAATCTCCTGGGTCCCAGTGTGCCTTAGAACATTTTCGTATATTCTACTGGTATTAAAATAGGATAAATAAAGACAGTAAGTAGCCTCATGGCAGTTGAGGTCAAATTTTGCTGCCAAATAAGTTCAGTTCAGGTCAAATAATGCCACACAAAAAACATCTTTTTCTTCAGAGGATTTGGAGTTTGAAATTGCTGATATGGTAACAAGGTATGGTGGATCTGTGTCACCCCAATTATAATGAATATAAGCATGTGGTGGGGAGCGAAAAGCCTTGCTGAGTCCTATACTTGGCTCTTTTGATTGTAATTGTGTTGAATGAACTAAGGAACATTTTGTGGACAGGCTGGAGTCAAGGTTATGTGTATTTTTACCACCATAGCTCTGATTTCCTGAGCAATATTTGGGTGCCTGTGTTGGGCACCATGCCAGGTGGCTCACCTGGAAGTTAGATAAATTACTCAGATTTACTCAAAGTCATCTACTTAGCAGGAAGTTGGACAAGGTGAACCTCAGGTGAAGTTTAGCTCAGAGGTCTGATTCCCCCCCTTACCCTTTAGTGATTAATGATATAAAATCATCTCAATGAAGAGGCTCAGCTCATTATAAGAAAGGCAGCATAGTTGGGTAAAAACCATACACTGATTTGTCACTTTTTAGCTAATTAATTAATGCTCTTGGGCAAGACATTTTAACTCTCTATACATCAGCTTCCTTAGCTGTAAACTAAAGGTGATAATCCCTTCCCAACTCATGTGACAATAGAGCTATGAGGGCGTTGATAGATAACAAATAAACATGGGGCCATTTTACAATATCCAAAGTACCATTTCAATAAAAGTCAGAAAACTATAAACACATGTACAATTCTTGTGCATTAACTTGCTTTGAGTCCCATTTGGAGGCAAATGGCCAAAATGAGTTGGGGGGATATCTCAAAAAGCAAAGGGTCTTCATGGGGCTGGGGGATAGATATCACCAGATCCAGGCCATTGACACCTATGATCTTCCTTGCCAGACCTTCTGGGCTACCTTTGAAGTCCTTCCCATGCTCCTTAGAGTCTCCCAGATGGTCCCTTTTTCTTCCATTTCCTGTGCTTCAAGCCTTGCTTAGATTCATTTGGGCTTCCTTAGTAGTGTCTCCTTCCAAGCTTTTTCTGTTACTTCCTGCCACATATTTATTTCCCCCTTTCTCCTTTCCTCCCACCCTTCCTTTCTTCCTCCCTTCCTCCTGTTTTCCCCCTCTGTTTCCCCCTCCTTTGCTTACTTCACACATTTACTTTAGGTATTCTTGGGTCCTAGGGGATGCTTAATGAATAGTGGATGAGTAAGTTATTAGGACTTACTCAGAACTTAAAGTTATTTGCCTTACAATGGGTTGGACAATGCAGGCCTCAAGTATTTAAGTATATTTACCATATACATGTGCTCTTCCTGAATTCTCAATCAGGGTCTCTGGAAGCCACTGATACCTGAGTACCAACTCTTGTTCCTATCATTTAAGAGCTCATCTAAATCAACCAAGCTTATAACTGGAAGCTTCCAGGAATATCCCTAGTTATTTCTGGCAGCCTGATTCCCTGGTCAGCCTTTTGTGGGCTTTTGCTCATTGCCATCCCTTGGCCTCTGTATTAGCTCAGCTTGTTCCCCAATCTGAAATGTCCTTTTCCTCTGCTTTGCATATATCTCAGCATCCTGCATCTCTAGTTCCTCCATGAAGCTTTGTCTGATACCTGCAGTTGATACTGATCCTGTGCCTGTTGACCTTGTACAGCACTTATCCATGGCACCACTGGTTCCCTAGTTAATTACTCTGTTCTTATGATTTACATATATGTATTGGTAGCATGCATTGTTATCTTTGCTGGCTTCTTGTCAGGTACTTATTTTTCTATGTTGATGATATAACTTATTTCTAATTATTCAGTATTTTCATTGTGCCCATTTTATAAGGTTCAGATGGGGTCAAGTAATTTGCCCAAGGTCACATTGTTTGTAAGAGTGAAACTGAGATTTAAGCCCAGTTTTCACATGAATTTAGAACTAAATTCGTAACCAGTACGTGGTAAGATATTAATCTCTGCCCTAAAAGAGCTTACATTGTAGCTGGGAGGATAAGATTGAATATCAATTCTTTTTTCCTGTTATGAACTAAATGTGTTTCTCCCCCTTCCATAAATTCAAATACTGAGTTCCTAACCCCCAGTGGGACAGTATTTGGAGGTGGGGCCTTTGGGAGGTAATTATGTTTAGATGAGGTCATAAGCAGGAAGTCCCCATAAAATGTCCTCAGAAGAAGAAGAGAGTCCAGAGTTTCTTTTGTTGGCTATGTGATGACACAGCAAGAAGGCAGCCATCTATAACCATGAAAATAGCCCTCACCAGAACCTGTGACCTTGGATATTCAGCCTCTAGCACTCTGAGAAATCTATTTCTGTTTTTTAAGCCATTTGATCTATAGTATATTGTTATAGCAGCCTCAGCTGTAACACCCCTTCTATCACCTTGGAACACACCCTGGAAACTCTTTGATGCTTAATTTTTGTAGGATCCTTGAGTGCTTAAAAATTGAAAGGCTAGTTAACCTAAGCAAAAACCAGGACAACATATCTTAGTTTGTCACAGGGTAAGCACACTGAAATACTCCTGAAATGATTATTTCAACACCAGGTTGAGTAAGAAAGAAGAATGCTACAATTTGATGAAACTACATAACCTCTTTCTGCTTTAATTTACTCATCCATAAAATGGGAATAATAATAGTATTTATAGGGTTACTGTTAGGTATAAATGAATTAATATATGTAAAGTATTTAGAGTAAAAGGGGACACTTGATATATCTCTGCTCTTGTATCATTGTTACTGTCACTGCTGTTAGTGTGTGCAACTTGACACAAAAGGAAGAGGAATGGTGTTAATGACACCAGTGATCTTTTTTATGTCTTAGGGAATGAGAAGTTCTATTTACATGTCTCACATGTAACTTGTCAATGTACTAGACACTTAACAGATATTACAAAAATATTTGTAGAATGAAGAAGACATTAAATGCTCTCAAACCTTTACATTACTGAAGTATCTACATAGAAAAAGTTCTAAAGGTAGAGGTTAGTTGAAATCTCTTCATTGTTTTAAAATGGGTGAGTTTCCAGTATACCCTAACATTCTACCTCTCCCTCTATTTTGAGCCCCCTGAAGCCCAGGTTTTGTCTCAGCACTGTACAAGGCTCCTCTTTCATGACATACCTTTTTCTGTTCTAGCCTTGATATACAGTTATAAGCAAGAATGCCACAATAATAACTCTCTCCTCTGTCGTATGAATAAGAATGATTTTTCTTGGAACTCTCTACGTGCCTGCTGCTTTGAGTTATTTGTCATTTCTTTAGGGGCCTGCTCAAGAGAGCCAGGCTACAAGATGTGTTGTGAAAGCCACCTGTGTTGTCTTCTCTATGACACCAGGGAGATTTGATGAGTTTGCTTTCTGTATGATTCTAAGATGTCCTAATCTTGGATAGACTGCCTGTTGTTACCCTTGGGGTTTGTCATGGTGGCATCAAATCAAAGGGCTTTTGTTTTGATGGGAGGAAAAGCAATCAAACATTTCTGCTGGGGGCCTCTACAGTCCATCTGGTCTAAACTTCCACCTAAGGACAGGGACTATATTTGCCTTGTTTCCCTTTGCATCAGCAGTAAACATCACTATGCTTGGCACAGAGTAAGGATGCAACTGACATCTGTTGATTAAATGAATATCTTTCAGGGGAATACTGGAAATGCTTATGTTATTAGTAAGTTTGGATTTGGCCAGTCTTGTGTACACTACAGCAAAGAAGGCCTTTTCTTTCCACCCACATACTGAATTATCTAGCTCTCTTTGCCACCTTCACAATATTTATTTCCCCAGTTATAGCACTCACTGTATTGTTATGTCCATTTAACTCTGTCTTTCTTTCCCCACTCCTATTCCTGAAGCTCTGTGGCTGTCTTGTCCGGCACCAAGAATAGTGCTGATCCCATGGTTCCTGCTCACAAAATATTAGTTGGATGAATGATTCTAATGTCCATAGTGATCAGCAAAAACCACAATTATAGTCCCATGTATCATATTTATATCACACAAAGGGCTTACTGTGGACAAAGATATCAGAAGAATGGTGGCATTCTTGGGAGTGCTGCCAGGGAAAAGATCGGTCAGAGTTTCTTTGTTCAGAACTTAGTACTAATTGTAGTAGGAAATTCCCAGGAACATTGTAGGAATTCAGCACATAAAGGCCCTCCAAGGAGGCTAGCTCTGACTTCTATGTAGCAGCTAGAATTTTGGTTTCCCCCTTTTTCTTGGTCCTCTAAGCAGGCAGGAGTTTGGAGAAAAAAAAAGACAGTACCTGACAAACAAAGGTTATCTCTTCTTTCCATTTCTTCTCCCTTTTCACTCTTCCTCTCTGAGCTATAAAGAGTGCTGTCAGCTACCAACCTTATAGAGTTTGGGAAGCACTGCCTCAAGTGAGGACTGCTAAGCATGGGTCTCAGAGGTCTATAACAGTAGAGCACAAAGGCAGGTCCCATTCCAAGCTAGAGAGATGGGGGCCTGTGAGCACAAATCTTAGAAGCAGAGGAGAGGTGAGAGTGCAAATGTGGGCCTTATGTGATTGGTATTCACAAAGACTGAGGTAGAGTGCTGGCTTTCTCAGTTTCAGTGTCTTATAATTGTTTTATTTGTTCTAATATACAAGACAGTAAAACACATTTTGACACATCATATGTAAATGGAGTATAACTTATTCTTCTGGTTGTACAGCAGGAAGAACTGTGCAGAGTCAAAGAAACGGTTTTCTGAGCTGAGAATTAATGGATGAATAGGCATTAAAGTAGGGAGTAGAAGGATGATTATCATGATATAGAATCAAACTGGTCATGCAGTAAAAAATGGAAATATCTACTATAGTAGATGTTTTGTTTTAAAAAGTAGGCTTTCAGAGTGACATTCCTAAGAGTATTGGAATAGAATGATACCACACAATGTGATAGTCTTGAACTAACAAGTAGGGGGTTCTATAAAATGGTAAGGCAGACAGGATGATCATTTTCAGTTTTTAGGTTTTCTTCTGCTTCTTATTCATTCACTTGCTCATTCACTCAGTCATCCAGCAAACGTTTCTTAAGGTATTTGTGTAGCTTAGTAATTGTGTAGCTTAGTAATTAGATATATAGTGGTAAGCAAGAAACACATGGTGCCTACCCTAATGGTATTTAAACTCTAGTGGGAAGAATGAAATTGCCACATCTTGAATTCTGTGGAGGACATATTGGAAGAGCTATAATAGCAAGAGGAACTGTGCAGAGTCAAAGAAAGGGTTTTCTGAGCTGAGAATTAATGGATGAATAGGCATTAAAGTAGGGAGTAGAAGGATGATTATCATGAGAGATATTCTACTAGGCACAAGAATGCAAACAAAAGAGTAGTCACAATTAAGTAGAATAAAGCTGGGCATGGGTGAAGAAGGGATTAGTACAGGGTCCACTGCTTAGTCGCCAGAGAATATTGAGGAATAGGCTGGGCAACTATTATTCTTTTGAAGGCATAAGGAAATCGAGACTCAGACACATTCATGACTTTCTTATCTAGAGTTGAGTGAACACATTTATATATAGTCCCTCCCCTCTAGGAGCTTCTATTCTGGTAGGAATTTGGAAGGAGTTAACCTACATGGCAGTGCTAGTAAGTGGTAAGGCTGCAACTTGTAATCTTCTGACGTTAAGTCAGTGCCCTCCTCACTGTGTCACATTGTTGCTCAACAAGGAAGAGGAATGATTAGTCACAACCATGATGACTTGGCCAGATGAGGCAGCTCAGTTTTGTTCTAACAGCTGCTCAGGGCTTCCTAATGCTCATTGAGCACAGCAGGAACCTGGAACTGTAAAAGGTAAAGTTGAAACAAAAACAGAATTTGGGCACAGAGCACTTATGTGACAATCATAGCTAACCCTTTTGAGTTTTCTGTGAAATACACATTTTATACACTTCATGTATTTAGTCCTAATAATAATCCTATAAGGGAGGTAAATACTCAAGCTTATATTCATTTACTCATTTTACAAATGAGGACACTGAGGCTCAGGGAGGTTAGATAGCATTATCAATCTTTCTCAACTCATAACTCAGTGCTATAAAATGCAAACCATGTAGTCAAACCCCAAAGTCTGTGCTCATAACCACCATTCTCTATTGAATCTACTTACAAGGACAGAATGAAGTCGATGTTAACTAGTCCAGAGACAAAGGAACAGTTGAGAATAAAGGACAGACATGTTTCTTCTTTGCAGGAGTAAGTTTAACAAGTACAGATGTACAAGATTAGATTTAGAAGAGCAAATTATCCACATCTGCTAATTTCAAATATTAAGTTACTATTAAATACTTATTTCTTCCCACCATGCCCATAACACGTGGTAATAATTTACAATGTATTTCTCTCTTCCTACTGTGGTCCCCTTCCAGTAATTAAAGCTAAGAAATATAAATCCATCTACAGGCTAAATTCTTGAGGACTGTTGAGAAGTCGATGCACCTGACATCTTGTATGTGTATTGTGTTTTCCAGAGTCCTTCCATATCCAAGATCACATAGGATCCTTATAACAAGCTACTGAGAGTTCTTTCCATTTTACTGCAAAGGAAATAAAAGGTTTAGAGAACCCGATGTCATGAAGCTACTAAGGTTTTGGAGTCATTGTCAGGCACCTGTGCTACTGGGCATGGGCAAACACAAACATACATCAGAGGAAGTCTATCAGAGCTGGCAATTCTGTTTTTATGCCCCACTGAAATGAACCAGTTAGTGAAACATTTGGCTTTTCAAAACATGTATCATGCATGCAGGAGCATAATGATACACTGGTATTACTTTTTCATTTCATATCTAAAAACTCACTCAGTAAACATTGATTGAATTCATAAATACTGTCCTATATTATAGGAAGAATACAAGTAGCATTCATTATTCTCTAGGTTCCCTACAATAAGAATTATATAATGGAAATTCGTAGTTGATAGAAGCTGCATTGATTTTTTTGTGTGTTGGGGCCTTGGTTCCCTTTCAGAATACACAATATACCTTCATTCCATTTCAATTTTATTTGTGCCCTTGTTATGTGACAGTGGATTCTTTCTTGTAGCATCTTGTCCCTCATGACTGCAGAATTTGTAGCTTTAAGCATTTTCTCTTTCAAAACAAATATGACTCATAACCCATGTGGATTCAGTGACTGTAGTTGATTTGGTGAACATTTGAAAACATGAAGTGGGAATAAACAAGACCATTACTGTAAATGATTTTTAAAACGAACCTAATGCACTAGAAATAGTGTAGATGAAATAGAGGGAGGGAAATGTGAACACTGGATATACATTTCAGTTAGCTCAAGCATAGAGGAGAGGACATTAAAATTAAGGAGATACTCATTTACTTATTCAACAAATATTTAATGAATCTTACATTGGTATAAGCACTGGAGATACATCAATGAATTTTTTAAAATGACAAAAATTACTACCCGCTTGGAGCTGACACTCAGAAGGGGAAGAAGAGACAATAAACATAAGTTAAACATATTTTATGTCAGGTGGTGATAAGGGCTATGGAGAAAACTAAAGCAAGGAGGAAGGGTGCCAGCATTGGAGGTGGTTAGTGAAGAATACATTGAGCAGGTGGCATCTGAGTCCAGATCTGAAGGAGAAGATGAAGAAATGCATACATCCGAGCTCCAGGTAGGGGAACAGAGTATGCTGAGACCTTATGATGGTGATATACTCCAGTGTGGCTGGAGGGGAATGAGCAAGGGAGAGAAGAGTAGGAGATGTGATCAGAGAGGTGGCCAGGAAGCTGGGTGGACCATGGTGAGAAATTTGGTTTATAAGATATCTGGTGATGTTCAACTACTATAGTGGCGTTGTTGCTGGCTTACCCAGATTCCCTTTACTAGACTGCTCTATTATCCCTTAGCTGATAGAAATGTTGGTTGCTAAGACTCATAGTACCTCCTCTTCTTTGTTAGCAAGAGCACTCTTACCTGGGAAACTTTGCCTCCACAGCCCCAAGGGCAGCCCATAGCCAATGACTGACTCAACCCCTTTTCCTCAAGGTAGAACCAATCCTGTGGTGCAATTCCTGGTCAGATATCCCCATGAGGTTAGTTTAAAGATAAACTCTAGACCCCAGTCTTGGTTTGTTAGTTCTTTCATTGCCCTCTCCTGCTCATTCTCAATACCACCCCCCCCAACAAATCCCTGGCTTAGTATCTGCTTCTAGGGAACCTAACCCAAGGAAACCAACTTTAAGCAATATAATTTTAGAAAACTAACATGCTCTATTTTCCTCTTTAGATATTGACTTTGGATTACATTTTATTTATCCAGGTGCCAAAATGGTGAGGCAGATCATTCATAACATTCTCCACTATCTTCCATGGTCTTAAGGAGCCAGGAAAGATAACTTAGGAGCTAGATACACTAAAGTTACCATTGTGCACGCCTGTGAATCTCTTTCGAATTCTGCTGCTCAGTGGAGGAGAGCATTTTAACTAGGGTCTTGATGGCATTGTGTTAGAGTGATTGATTTGTTTTTACACCAGTAGGTGAATCCACAGGAGGGGTCTCTTTAGATGCCTCATTTTCGTTATTTGGAATCTTAGTCAATACATATTGACTTCCTTCCTGAAATCTTGCAATCATGAGTGAGAGAATATAATATCTACGGTTTTCTGAGAAACCCCAGTGTTTTGCAAAATATCTTTTATCTAACTACAGCCTTTTATTCCTGGTTTCCACTTTCTGAAGCAGAAATAAACTGCCTGGAAAACTTGAATCTATATCAATAATACCAAGAGATTTGCCTTTTACCCACTTCTCATAAGTGTGGGAAAATTGACTTGTTATCAGGAACTAAAGTTTAGAGGGCAAATGCTTTGGGTAACAAATATCTCTTTACTGATCCAAATTTTAGCAAATACTGTGAGAAAGTACCAACTGAAGGTCCTCCCCATTACATGTGCTGGAATGAGCAAATTCAATGTCCTGAAGGACCTCTGTAATTTCTGAGGACACTTCATTCCATTCTCACAGTGCTACCCCGTAACGTTACCCTGTGACATAGGCATGGAGGCACAATGGTTCCACCTTGCAAATGAAGAAATATGGTTTCAAAATTTAAGTGACTCAACCAAGATCACAAAGCTGTAACAGTGGTCCACTTTATTCTTTGAATATAGCCCTTGCTGCTTTGCTACTGTGACTTATGTTTTAAACAGATGTGTTCTTTCTCTTCCTGTCTCCCTACTCCTCCCTAATCTCTCCCCCTCCCCAATCTCAGTGGAAACAGGATTACCTTTCTTCCTTATCCTAGTCAGAGTTATCTGTCCCTGAGCACACACCCACCATAGGAACCAAGTAATTCAGACTTAGGGATAGCTCCAAAAGATCTCAGAAATGATCATCTCCCAAATTACCAAGTGAATTACAACTCCAGCAGAGAACATGTGGAATATAGCCTTTGAATCACCTCTTTAGAAGTTCATGTTGATGGGCAGAATCACAGCCTCTGGGACAGGAGTCCTCTGCACTTCTCCTTCACTAGCAAAGCAATGGACCTTCTTTTTCTTTTTTCTCAAAACTGTGTACTCATTATTGTATTGCCATTGGAGACAAGAACCAAGCTTTTGGTAACAAAGCTTTTAAGTGGTGTTGATAGAAATAGACCCCAGATTTTCTGACAGCTATGCTCTTCCAGAGATCAATGTTAAGGAAAAGCAACGACTTATTTTTTGGCATCATGCTTGCTAATGTGGTCATTCTACTTCCTCTTTATGCAGGGATGCCAGCACATCTCCATTTATTTAAATCAAATCTGCTTTCTCCAAGTAATTTGCCAAGGTGGCACTCCCCTCCTTATAGCCTCTTGGTGGCTGGCTGTGCTTTCCATGGAGTGATTCTTTGAGTCCTGAGTTTCTGGATTGTAGCTGTGTGATTCTTCATCCTCATTTTGCATTCCTTTTCATCAGTTACCCAGCCACCTGTTTTCTTGTCCATCTCTGTCATCTGGCAGCATATTTTCCACCTCCTGTTTATTGTCTTGGCTCCTGGTTGGTCATTAATCAATCAGTGCCATGCTGTGTTGTATGGGATACAGATCCAGACTCCTGAGAACTGGTTTAATGCTGCCTCCTCTGTGTCTTCCAGCTCTGGTTACTCCCCTGGGATTTGCCAACAGCAGACATGCAGAGACAAACCCGCCAATCTATCTCAGTGTGTTGGGATCAGCTTGCTTCCAGTTCAACTAGACAGAGTTTTAGAGAATAGGGAGCAGGTGGTGAGATGGGGGAGGTAATGGGTGAATAAGTATTTGACACCTTATGGAGAAGCAGGTGACTGTGTCTTATTTTTCCTTTTGTTGAATAAATTAGAACTCTCTCAATAACTCAGAGCATCAAAGATGGCAGAAACCTCTCTTGGCAGTGATTTTTAAAACAGCCAAAGGGGAGTGATTCAACTGAAAATATTGACTAAGCTCCTTTTCTGGGTCTTATAAGAAACTTTCTGGGGACCTTGTTTTGTAAGACCTTGACAAGTGATCATTGAGGTTGATCACACCTACGATGGGACACTTCCCAGAATTTGATGGCTTAGATAATTGCTAAATCATGTAGATGCTGTATGGCCTCTGTGTCAATACATGGAGCCTTCCCCTCTCATTCTATCCCATAAGCCCAAGGGTAGATGGGTAATATGACTGGACAGGGCATGGACCTGAAACTGTCATCTTAAATTTATCCATGCTGTATAATAAGTGAGTATGTTGAGTCACCATAGGTCCTATGGCAAGGCTGAGTGTGTAAGAAAAATGAACATTACCTCCGTGTAGATACCAGGACACATTTTTGGCTGCACTGTGCCCCATGTAGCAGGAGAGAGTAAGCGTGGCCAGGGAAAAACCCTCTGTGCAAAGCAACTGCATGAGATTGGGTAGCTCCTGTGGGGCATCTGCCTAAAGAAGGCTCCTCCTACCTTCTCTCATGCCAGATGCTGGATAGTGCACATGCCTCTAACTGACAGCATTCACGCATTTAGCTTACATGTACCCGCCTGTATTTAGAGTCATGCCAAACCCAGGGGGCACAGCTACTTATAATTTTCTTGCCAAAACATGGGAAAAATTAGAGGTTTGTTTCCTTTTGATTCAATAAGGAAAGGCACCACCATCTCCTCCAGCAGCTACATAGGCGGAGGTGCTGATTAAAGCTTTGTGTTTCATTCTAGAAATACAGTTCCTCAGCCTGTTTGGGGGGGTCCCCTTCAACTCTTTTTGTCATTATTGTTACTGTATTTAAATTCAAAAAGGGAAATAAATAGAGTTGTCTGGAGTAATTTGCTCTCAAGAGGCAATGCTGGCAGACCTTAATTGAATAATCCCTGTCTAGTAGTGTTTTCCTTCCTAGTTTACTAGTGGCCCCCGATTTGCCTAGCTCACAAATTGTTCAGATTGTACACTTTGTGCATGATGTTTAGCATGGTGTCCCAAAGTAAGAAAAGTCTATATTGTCATACCAACATATCTGTCATATGGCTTTTCTTGCTGGAGAGCTGTATGAGACAAGACTGAAAGAGGACAAGATTGATTCATTCATTCCTTACCCTCGTGAAACATTCATTGCTTTGCTCACCCCAATATGCCTTACAGTCTAGCACATACAACGTATGATCTGGTACATACTAGGTACAGAATAAGTATATGCAAGTGAGTTTTTTGGATCTCAGCAATCTATGTTAGATGGTGGATTTGGGATCAGAGATCAGGTTGTTTCTAATTCTGCCATGAGCTTTCTGGGTATCCTAAAGCAAATAATACCCAGAGCCTCAGATTTCTTCCCTGATACAATCAGGCTAATACTTGCCTTCTTTAGAATTTTAGAGTTGCTAAGAAGATCAAAGTCAAATCACAATGAGGGACTCTATGGGAAAGCATTTTTAGTCTAAAATGCTAAATACTTCAAATTGGTTAGTTGTCTACTGGTAACACACCACATTGTATTTGGGTCTTCAGGGTATCATTATGATAACCACACTCAGTGTTTTTCACCCATTTCACCAAAACATTTTGGTAACATTCGATGGAAATGATACTGAGTATTCATAGATTTCACTGAGGATTTTAACGTTTTCTAGTATGTACATATATAGGAATATAAAGTACAAATTGAAACATAAGTTTCCTATGAAATAAATATTCACTCTGTCACAACACTACAAGGTGTTAGAATAAAGATTCTACCTCTTCATGCATAGTATACTGTTCACAGCAGTTGGGACCCTTCCAGGGGGATGGAGAAAACACTAAAAACCATTATTACACTTATGATTGGGCTTGATGAATTTTGACTTGAAATAGAGGAAGTACAAATAATGGGGTATAAGTTAGGAGAAGTGAGGAGACTTGCTTAAGATGAAGGTGAGAATCTGATGTCCTTTGAATGGTCTGCGTTTTAATTTTCTGGTTGCTGTACAGTCTGTGGACTTTTCCAAACCCAGTAATCTGGCAGGATACTTTGAAGACACACAAAAAATGACCACATAAGAAGAGTTTTGAGACCTGGTAAGCATTCAATAAATGCCTAATGTGTATCTTCATTTATACTGCAGCATTATTGTTATCCTCATCACCATTGTCACAATGCAAGAGAAGTTGAACCTTTAGTCTACCCTCTACAAAATACACCCCATTTAGTGTTTGCTTTTCAGTCTTTACTGCTATATATTATAAGAGGAGAAGGCCTGGTATCTCAAAACTGTCTCAGAGAGAAGGAAACTTGGACCTAAACAGGAACTAATTTGCCCTAGGTTAGGGAAAGGAGTGATAGAGTCAGGACCAGAACTTGAGACTCAGTGCCCCTGACTTCTCACTAGTCATTAGCTATCCCTTCTGTTTCTTCCATCACCATCAGAGATGTAGACATTCTGCAACCAAGTTTACAATGAGTCTCATCATCAGATACTACTTGTGGTTTTGCTAACCCCAAATTCCTCTACTTGTTGTGACCTTTTCTACATTGGAACAGTGTCTGGCTTATGGAGACTGCTTATCAACAATCATGGAAAGAATGGATAGTTTCTGATATTTCATTCTCCATAGCTGAAATGATTGACTTCATTGTCTACAGATAAATGACCATTTTTCTGATCATGACTGTATATCCCAGGTCTCTGGTGACATGCCTTCTCTCCCTTTGAAGAAATTGATCTTCCTTCCATTAGCCAAGCCTTGCTTTCCTAAGTGCAGGTCTTGACATCCTGGTATGGAGAAGAGCTTGCCTTATAGGCCTGAGTGAAATTTTTCTTTTATAGAGAAATTTACTGGGGATATAATATGCCACATTTGCTGGTGTCTAGTCCTTTGCTCTATCCCCACTCTCTTTATGCCTGCTTATCACACTTTCACTAAAGAGTAGCCAAATAAAATTTCTGTCTGATAGAGACGAAGACAGATTTTACTTCCAAACCAGAGAAGATTACTTTTGTAGTCTCTAGGAATTTTGCATAGTAAATATTTTCTCTAGTGAATTTTAATTGCTTGATGCATGGAAGAATGGGATCCAGATAAGTAATAAGATTATAGTACTTCTTTGTTGAAGCTATTGCAATTCTTGGGCAGCACAACTTATGCTAAAGATGACTACACTGCACTTCACCTGGGCCATGTGTCTAGGTTTCTTCTTTCTTCTCCACATCATATCTATGTCTGTTCCTGACTTGGTACTCCAGATGCAAGTGGTAGCTGCCACTGTCCTTGAGGCAGAGAGAATAGAAACGTTTTCTAGGGAAGGCTTCTCAATCCTTTCTCCTTGGCTGAAATCCTATGATGTAGGGTAGCATTTTTCAAATTTGGTAGGAGGGAGATTTGGTGGGGGGCTCTTATCAAACCCTTATCAAACCAGTTTGTGTATTAATTTTCCATTGTAGACTTTGTTTGAATAAAAGGTTTTGGAAGAAATTTGAAAGTAACTGCTATGATGTGCTGATTTCAGGTCTATGTATTAGTTGTCCTGTCTTCTGAAATTAGTCCCATTCATGTTTCCTATAGAATGAGACCTGAAGCTAACCACCAGTTTACCTTCATGGATCAGTTTACTTGGGATATAAAATGCCACTTTCCATCCGTTGATAAAACACTTGATTTAGTGGGGATGTAATTTTGTTGGTTGTGAAGAATTTGAGGTTCCTTTGAGGAATGTCAAAGAGGAGATTTCAGGAAACTTATTTGATTGCAACATAATGCCAAAGTTCTCTTCCTCAAAAGATATATATATATATACACACACATACACACACACCTAACAGACATATATGAAATACTGCACCCAACAATAGTAAAGATTTTGCTCAAGTACACATAGAATATTCTCCCAAGATAGACCATATGTTAAGTGACAAAAGAAATCTCTAGATTTTTAAAAAGACTGAAATAATCCAAAATATCTTCTCTGATGGTAATAAAACTAGAAATTCATAATTTAAAAAACTAGAAGATTCAGGAATATGTGGAAATTAAGCAACACCATCTTGAACAACCAGTGGTCAATGAAGAAATCTCAAGAGAAATTATAAAATACTTAGAGATTCAGGAAAAGGAAAAGACAACATACCAAATCTTATAGGTTATAGTGAAGGCAGAGCTCAAAGGTCAATTTCTAAATACAGATGCCTACATTAAAAAAGAAGCAAGATATCAAATCAGTAACCTAACTTTATACCTTGAGAAGACATGGAAGAACTAACTAAATCCAATGCTAGAAGATGAAGGAAATAATAAAGATTAGAATGGAATTTTTAAAAAGAATAGAAAAACAATAGAAATAATCAATGAAGCCAAAAGCTAGTTGTTTGTAAAGATCAACAAAGTTGACAAAGCTTTAGCAAGTTTGACCAAGAAGATACAAATAAAATTTTGCATGATTAAAACAGTCAGAAAACTAAGAACAGAAAGGAATTTGTTCAACATGATAAAGGCCATTGATGGAAAAAACCCTCCAGATAACATCATGTCTATGGTAAAAGACTAAAAGTTTTTCTCCTGAGATCAGAAACAAGGTGACGATGTCCAATTTCACCACTGTTCTGCAACATGTTACTGGAAATTATATATACAGCCATCAGGCTAGAAAAGAAATAAAAGCATTCAAATTGGTAAAGAAGTAGTAAAATGATTTCTTTGCATGTGGCATAATACTTATATGTAGAAAATCAAAACAAATTCACAAGAAAGAGAAAATATTCAAATTTTGCAAAGTTGAAAGGTATAAAATCAGCATGAAAATTTGCTTGTGTTTTTATATATCAATTGGAACATTATGAAAAATAAATTAGGACCATTTATAATAACATTGAAAAGAATAAAATACCAAGAAATAAATTTCACCAAGATGGTAAAATACTTTCACTGGAAAACTACAAAACATTCCTGAAAGAAATTAATACCTAAATAAATGGAATGGCATCTTGTGTTTATGGATAGAAAGACTTAATATTGTTAAGATGTCAATAATACCCAATGAGAGCTACTGATACAATGTAATCTGTATCAGAAGTTCAACATCATTTTTGTACACTAATGGAGGAAAAACTTACCTTAAAATTCATATGGAATTACAAAGGACTCCTATATAGGTTCCTATCATGGAAAGAAAATACAAGGAAGACTCATTTGTCCGGATTTCAAAACTTAATGGAAATGATAGTAGTCAAACAGTGGGGTATTGTCATAAGTTTAGACATATATGCCAATAAGTAATAGAATTAAGAATCCAGAAATAAACCCATATATCTAAGGCCATTTTTTTGACAAGGCTATTAAGTCCATTCAATGGGAAACCAATAGTCATTAGGGTAATACAAAGCAAAATCATAGTGAGGTATTGCTTCACACCCATTAAAATGGATATAATTTGTCTTTTAAAGAAAGAGAAAGGCCAGACATGTTTGCATACACCTGTAATCTCAACAACTTGGGAGATCAAGGCAGGAGAATTGCAAGTTCAGGGCCAGACTCAGCAAATTAGCAAGGCCCTAAGCAATTTATCAAATCCCTGTCTCAAAATTTTAAAAATGGAGGGGCTGAGGATTTGGCTTAGTGGTAAAGCACCCCTGGGATCAATCCCTGGTACCTAAATAAATAAATAAATAAATAAGTGCAGGTGGTGGTAACAAATGTTGAAGAACTTGGAAACTGTGCAATACTGGTTGAAATATAAAATGGTGCAGCCACTGTGGATAACAGTTTGGCAGCTATTAAAAAGGCTTTGTATAGACTCCCCAACTTAGCAATTACACATGTAGGTATATACCCCAAAGAATTGACAATTAGAGGCCGAAATAAATACTTGTATTACAAAGTTAGTTATAGTATTATTCATAATAGTCAAAAGTTGGAAACAACCTAAGTATTCATCAACAAATGAAAGGGTTAAGAAATTTGCTATACACATGCAATGGAATATATTTTGCTGTGAAAAAGGAAGTGAAGTTTGGATATATAGTGGAGATGAAAAAATTAGGAAATGGATATTTGGGATGTTTACACAGCATGGTGAATATAATTAAGACCATAAAATTGTCCACTAAAATTGTTTAAAATAGCAAGTTTTAGATTACTGATATTTGATGATTCAAATTTTACAGAGATAGAAACTTTTTTACAATTAAAAATAAAGTTATTAAAAATAAAGTTATTTAAGATGCAGTAAAAGTGTTTTCAAATCATTTTTTGTCTAAATAAATAAAGATGACCACAAATAAATCTCTACTAGGAATAGACAGGGTCTCACTAGACAGGGTCTCATTAAGTTGCTTAGGGGCTCACTAACTGGCTGTGGCTGGCCTTGAACTTGTGATCCTCCTGCCTCAGCCTTCTGAGTCACTGGGATTACAGGCATGTGTCACCATGCCTGACTATGGTAATCTTGTTTTATAGAACACATAGACCCATCTGAGCTAATCTTGATCCATCACCACAGCTTATTTCTTCAACCTTAATAGTCAAAGCCTCAAAACAATAGCACATTTATGGTAAGTAACGTCTCTGAGTGGAGTTTTCTGGAGGGCATAGCATGGTTGGTTCCTCTGCCCATGATCTTACAAGACCTAATCAAGGTATTTCCTGGATGATGTGTGTCTATGATGGTTAAAGTGATCTAAACTCATGATTGTTGGCTGGGTTCAGTTGCTTATGGTTGTAGAATTGACATTCCATTTGTTGCTGGATGTTACCCAGTCCATTCTCAACTCCTAGGGACTACACAGAGTTCCTTGTTCCTGTGGCATCTTACTTCTTTAGGGGAAACTACTGCTACTCTCTCAATGCCTTCACCTAATTGAGTCAGGCCCATCCAGATTAATGTCCCTTTTGATGTACTCACCATCAACTCATCTGGAATATGAATTACATCTTAAAAATCATCTTTGCCTTTGCCATATCCTCTTGGCTAAAAGCATATCATAGCTTCTGTTTACAATTTAAGGAATCAAGCATCAGTCTAGAATGTGTACCCCATACCTTGGGACTATTACCCAACGTTGGCAAAAGATGGGCAGAAGGATGAGTTTTACAACAAAAACTAATGTAGCTAGGTCAAACTTTGGTTGAAGAAATGTACAAGTATTCTCTTCATGTTCTCCAGCTTGCTATAGTGGCTGTTTGCATTTGTGAGGGCTCTTCAGAGAAAGGGAACCAACCAATAAAGTGTGTGTATGTGTGTAGATAGGTGTACACATTAGGAATTGCTCTCACATGATTAAAAATGCAGGTTAAGGGCCTGGGGTCATAGCTCAGTGGTAGAGTGTTTGCCTAGCATGTGTAAGGCACTAGGTTTGATTCTCAGCACCACATGTAAATAAATAAATATCCATTAACAACTTAAAAAAAGAAGGCAGGTAAGTTCCAAGATCTGTAGGATCAGCTGGTAAGCTGGAGATCCAAGAGGAGCTTCAGTTCTAATTCTAAGGCAAATGAAAAATAATGACTTGGTTCGACAAGAAAGGATCACTATGACTCGTCATATTGTCAACCATTTTGTTCTATTCAAGCCTTCAACTGCTGAGACAAGGCCGACCCACATTAGGAAAGACAGTCTGCTTTACTTAGTCTACTGATTTAAAAAATACCGCAAAGACACACCCAGAATAATACTTGACCAAATATCAGGACACCACATTTCCCAGGCAAGTTAACCCATGTTGTTCTTTAGTAGCTGCATGGCCTTTCCCCTGATAAATGGAATTAATCCAATGATCATGCTATCTGGTATCACTGAGATTCTACTGTTCCTATGAACCTACGTTCAGGGTGGAGACATCTTTTTCAGGCAATTTCCTGAACCCATTGCTGCAGCACATTTCAGGGATGTTACAGTGCTTTAGGCGATGAGCCTCCAGTGAGCCAGTGGGCAAAGAGAATCCAGCTGTGTGATCAGGCATAAAGGGAAATGATGACACCAGGAGCAGGGACAAGAGGCCTTTCCTTCCTAGAGTTCATCAGTTAGGCATGTCTGTTGCCCCTTCTGTCTACTCGCCTCTGCCATTTTGTCCATCCATTGTAACTACTCAATATGGATATCAGAAAAGATAACCACGTTCCTGTTCTGCTCACCAGAAATTTGGAACAGAACTTCCAAAACTCCCCACAGAACAGAGAAAACTGTAGAGAAACAGACTGCTGAAAAATGTTGGAAATCCAAGTTGCATGTAGATGTATCCATGAACCTTGAGGCTTTCTAGATTTGAATGTGAGCCATCCTGCTTTCAGCCCAAAACATTGTTTTCCAGTTCACCATAGCTTCACCTTAAGATGTTTTTGCAAGATAGGGATCTGAGTCAAATGACATCTTGAGAAGCTGAGAATATCCCACATGCATTATGCTTGTGTTGGAATGGTTGTCACTTAAACACGTATTACACAAAGACTTGGGGAGAGAAACGAGGAGTGAACCACTCTCAAAATGACTCTAAAAGGTTTGAGATTCTTCTGCATGTCATAGGAACTCTAAAGATATCTGTTCAACCGTTCATCAATTAAATATCCATTTGGATGGGAGAGAATTTATGAAGAATATTTGCCCTGGCTTTTCTAAAAGCAGTTTTGAACTCCTCTTTAGTACCCATTAGGGAGGATGCAGAGGCCCATCTTTAGTATGAGAACTGGGAAGTGGTTCTACTCCCTCACCTATTGAAATATGCCGCTCTTCCACTCCGGAAGAGCGGCATATTTCAATTTCTAGATGACAGCAACAGGTATTCCCAAAAGACCAGGTGTTCACTATACATCTTACAAATGCAAAACTTGGAGGTGTGTCAGTGGGGAGCTGTTAAGGGCCATCAGAAAAAGACAGGGAGGTCAGATTTGGGAAGCTCCTGCTGCCTCCTGATGTGAACACTTGGCTTCAATGCCATTGCAGAGAAATGTGTTCACAGTTGAATTTGCCCTTTGCTTAGCGTTCCTGTTCCCATGTGTGTCTGGCATGATCTTTCCCCAGCTGCTTCTCTGAATCAGGGCTTTTGACAAGATTCCTGTGGGACTACAGCAACATCAGTCAGTAACTAGTGACTTCCACAGCAGCAGAAGAAGGTTTTTTAAATGAATGTGGTGGTGTGCACCTTCCATGTGTTAGGGAGCAAGTTGGCACTCATTCATTGTGCCCCTCCCTACTACCCAGAATTTTCTTTATTCCTTCCTGCTGCTTTTCCTGGCCTGGGAGTGAAGGTCTCTGCTACTGATCTTGGCTACAAAGAAAAGTGGACCAGAGCCAGATTGACCAGCAGAGCTTGACAATGGAGATATTGGAGGCTTCTCCAGTATCCTGCAGGCTATGATTGTGAGCTTTCACAAATATGGCTGGGAGGTGTGGGGAACAAAAAACACAACCCCAAACCTGTTCTTACTCCTCTGTCCAAGTTGTGAACAAATTAAGAAATGAGTCAAAACAGACACGTGTATGGAAAGCAAAATATCTTCTATATTCCTTGTAAAGTTAGTGTTGGAGGAAGAGACTTTTTCTGTGAAGCCCCAGAATTAGAGCTAATCTGGTTGCAGACAGACTAAGTCACAGCACACCCCTATTTTCCTCTCCTACTCTTACCTGACCCAGGCCCTCCACCTAGGAAACGTAAGGCCAGTGGAAAAAAGAAGGAACTGGCTATGAATGCTGGTTTCTCTTTCACCACTTCAGTCTACTGCTTTCAGAAAAAGAAAAAAAAAACTAAATAATGTGGCCAAAGAAGGGAAGAAATGTTATGCTAATGAGCTTCCTAGTGAAGAAAATATCATGGAGAGGAAAGCATTCCCACACCTCACTTAAACTCAGGAACAGATTTTTAGGTCATGTGGTCAACTTCCCTTGAGGCCATCTGGACTTATCCAATGAAGAGCAGTAGCTCAGCTGGGCTAGAAACCCAAGCACCTGGCTTCCAACATGGCTTTCCCACCATTCATTTCCCTCACTAGCACCTGAAGTGTTATATTTGTTTGGTGGAACCTTTGGCATAAATCTAGAAGAAAATATGGTTGGCCCTCCATATCCATGGGTTTTATACCTGAAGGTTCCTTGCCTGCATATTAACCAATTACCAATCAAAAAATATTTGAAAAAAATGTGTCTGTACTGAACATGTATAGACTGTTTTCTTGGCATTATTTCCTAAATGGAACAGGATAACAATGATTTCCATAGTATTAATATTGTATTAGGATTTAGAGGTAATCTAGTGATGGCCCATATAAACAGCCTTCCTGTTCCCTTTATGATCTCATCTCATACCAGTGTCCCCCTCAATATCTTAGTTCAAATTCCAGCGACATTGGTCTTCTTCATTTTCTGCAAAAATAGCAATTTACACTGTTAATTTTTTATTTGTTTTGATACTGAGTATTGAACCCATGGGTGCTCTAGCACTGAAGCTACATCCCCAGCCCCTTAAATCTTTTTTCTTCTTATTATTATTTTGAAACAGGGACTCACTAAGTCTCTGAGGCTGGCCTTGGAGTTCTTATCCTCCTGCTTCAGCCTCCCAAGTCTCTGGGATTACAGGAGTGAATCTCCAGGCCCTACTGTGATTCACACTCTTATCTTAGGAACTTTGTATTTTTGATCCCTCTGCTGGTGACACTCTTGCCCTTCATATCTCCATGGCTCACTCTCTTCTGCACTTCCTCCAAACCTGTGCTTGGATATCTCCTTCTCAGTGAGGTCTTCTATATTGTCTTTATGACACTAAAATGCACTGTAGTAACAGAAAGCTAGCTGATATATTAGGTGCTTAACTCATTAAAAACGTTTCACACATGGGTCTTAAAGCAATTCATAGAAGTTCACTTCTAATTAGAGACTCCAAGACCCTTGATGATGTGACCTTAGTGACATTGTGTATTATGTTTATTGTTCCCCACCAAAGTGTAAAATCCATGATGGACGGGGGTTTTTGCCAATCTCTTTTTCATACCTGCTGCATACCTTAGGTCTCTAATGCTATGTGGCATATAGTAAGTTCCCAGTAAATATTTGTTGAAACAAAGTTGAAAATATTATGGGAGGGAATGGAAATGGAAAACCTTAAAGGAAGTATTTTTTCTTCTTAGATTAAAGATGGTGAAGATATATCAATTACACATATAATATTTGGTTATTGTTATTAAAATAACTAGATGATTTACAGGCCTTAGAACCTATTTAGTTTTTTAGTGTTAAGGTTAGAATGTTGTATTAGTTTTCAATTGCTCCCATAACATATTACCATAAACTTAATGGCTTAAACCACAGACATTTATTCTTTACATTTCAGACACACATCTCTCCAGGCCAAAAGTAAGGTCTTGGAATAGCTGCATTCCATTTTTGGAAGCTTCTTTTTGTCTTTAGCTGAATTCAGCTCCTCATGGGACAGAGATCCCTCTTCCCTTTTGCTGGCTGCCAACTGAGGGCTATTCCCAACTTCCCGAGTGAAAGTGTATTCCTCAGCTCATGGCCCCCTTCCTCTGTCTTCAGAGGTGCCAGTGGCAAAGAAAGTCCTCTCTTTTCATCTCTTCAGCCTCCCCTTCCTTTTTATCTCTTTGACATACTCTTCTACCTCCCCTTTTAAGACTTCATGTGATTACATTGGGTCTACTTGGATAATCTAATTTCCCTACACTTAAAGGCCAACTGATTGGCAACCTTAAATCAACCTGTTGCCTAAGGTAACATAGTTACAGGTTCCAGGGATTCAAAGTTGAGCATTTTGGTGGGTGTCATTATTGAGCCTACTGCAAATGAACAAATGGATATGTTATAGGATCTGGTGGGTATGGCATGGGCTGGGTTTGGGTTCCAGCTCTCCAACTTCAGAGCTGGATTACTTAGAAAGTCTTCCTTAACCTCATTGACATTCAGATTTGTGTGTATTGAATGGGAACAATAATATTATCTGCCACATGGGTTGCTGCCAGTATTGAATATGATATGTGAAAGTAAATGATATGTATCAGGAATTCTATTTTACTGTTTTAAAAATACAGAGTCTTCCTTTTGTTCTAAATCTGAGCACCAAACCCAGCTTAGAGCCCACCTTGGAAACTCTTACCTTTAAATGGAAAAAAGGAGACCAAGTGTTCCTTTGCTAAAACCTCACCAAAGCAGCTGGGTTTACATGGAATGAGGGGGAAGTTAAATATAAGTGCTTATGATTCATTTACAACTAAATCATTAAATGCTATTTTAAGGACATTTGATGGCTCGAGGCTTTTAAAATAATCGTAATGCCTTTTTCTTAAATAGAAATGCTGCCAAGTGTAAACAAACTCAAATACCATTTGCTTAAAGATTCTTCTCAAACAAATTTGGAGTGGGTTCTAACCTGGCACAGTATACCCTTCCATCTGAATTCCCTGCAGGAATTCCTGAGAAGCAGTGCCAACTCTGTTTACTGAATGGGGAGTTAGAAGCAGTGGCAGGCATGAGTGCAAAGAAAAGCACCCATCTAATTGGAATGTTTCTTTCTTTATTAGAATTATTTTCTGGATTTCAATTATTTTAATTGGGAGCCATGTTCTGGTGCTTTCCATTAGCTAAAAATGTGCTTCTTTTGACTATCTAAGGGGGATGAATTCCTTAGCATATGTAGAAAACCGCACCTCCTGGAGGTGCTGAGGACCATTTGAGCTTGCAAATTGATGAATGACTTTGAGGCCAAATTGAACTAACTGCCTTTTGATGAGCTTGTGACTAACTAGGGAGAGAAGAATCTAAACAGTGTGTATTTTATATGAAATGAGAGGAGCCAGGACTCATGTGTTGATCAAATGGAAGAAGCTTCTCTTCTCCTTCTTTCTCAGCCTTCCTCATCCACTTACTGCTACTCCCATCACTAGCACAGCCATATTCTGTGGAAAGCCTGGGAGCACAAGGCCACGAAGATATACACAGATCATAGTTTTTGAGAGCTGTTTTTATGGCTGAGCCTATTTATTAGTATTTGCTTTATGGTTCTTGCTGAAGGGTCAGTCAAGATGGGTCACTAATGTATCAAGTGATTATTTTATACCTTTACTTATTTATTTATATGTGGTGCTGAGGATGGAACCCAGGGCCTCACACATGCTAGGCAAGCACTCTTCCACTGAGCCACAACCCCAGCCCTGAAGTGATTTTTTTTTTATCAGTATCCTTGGAGTTGAAGGGAGGCACCAGTAGGTGTCAGAAGCACATATGAGCACAGAAAAACGGTCACAAGGGAAGGAAGAGAACTCTGACTGCTTGAAAATACAAGCATTTCATGATTGATAGAAAGCAACATTACTTTCCTTCTTTAATGCTTTCAGAGGCAGGAGAGTTATGGAGAAGTGGAGGTGAGCCAGATGGCACTAGTCACTCTCCCAATTATCTAATTTTTAAATAACCTTGTAGTATAATTTTCCAAGGAATTCCTGGCAGTCAACAGAACCTATGAAATGGGGTTTTCTGAGCTCCCAGGATATCTTAGGAAGCTTGGGGTAACTACCAGGACCAAACTTCTCCCTTGGCCCATGAGATCTGCATCAGGGATTAGCTTTCGAAACTTGAAGTGCAAGTGTGAAGAGTGTGAAGGGGATAGAGAGGGGGAGCGGTGCAGGATTCCTGTCTGTGCCATGTGTGTGAGAAGGTGTGATATGGAGGTGCACATGCCCTAGACAGGCTATAAGGCTTCAGAGTGTGCTTGGGAGTATACTGGCACATAAACCTCAGTCCTCCGAGATGTAGTACTCTAGAAATGGAAATGACTGAGGAGGAGAAAATAGACTTCCTCTAGCAATTTAGTCTGTGATGTTCCCTGAAAAGGGTCTTAAGATCAAAGCCTGGGAAGACTTCAGCTCCAAAAGTGTCTGTGAGTAGCTCTGACATCATTTCAAGATCCTAACTGGAGCGTCTATACTAATAGTAGTTAAAAGCAAAAGCATGTGTCAAGCCACACACACGTGCGCGCGTGCACACATACACACACACACACACACACACACACACACAGGTCAGAGTTGGCTGAAACAACATGCACAGAGCAGTGCATTATCTGGGAACCTTACCCTTGAATGAAGCCAGTGACCTCCGTTATTATCCATGGAGAAAGATGTAAAATTTAGTACAAAAGTGATGCATGGAATCAGTCTGTGAGTAGTCTTTAAAAGCTGCAGAGGTGTTCAGTCCCTAGTACATTGGGCCAGAAGCACTTTGCATTAATAACAAGACAGTTGAGACCAGATAAAATTTGTTGATGAAGTCAGTCACAATTAAACATTTTCAAGAAATTCCAGATGACATTTTGAAAGAAGTATGGCTTAGGCTCATCAGTCAGTCTGATAATCCATGAGCAATACAGCCATCTTTTTTCTTCCCTGGGTCATTCCTGCTATTTTCACCAAATAGTTAAGAGAAGATCATACAAAGGACTTTGTGGATCATCGAGGATATAGGTGGTTGGTGTTTTTTCCCCTTTGTGAAAGACATTATCAATGTTAACTTAAGGGCAGGCTCATTTGATGCTTAGGGAGTTCTGAATACACATGGAGTACCTATAATGATGTTTTTGACAGCTTTTTTTTGCCACTGTGACCAAAAGACCTTAGAAGAATAATTAGAGAAGGTAAAATTCACTTGGGGAGCGGGACTCAAGGTTTCAGACGTTTCAGTCCATAGATGGCTCACTTCACTCTTGGGGCCTGAGATAAAACAACATTATAGCAGAAGTGTGTGGTGGAGGAAAGCAACTCAGGATATGATGATCAGGAAACAGAGAGAATTCTGCTCAACAAGGACAAAATGTAAATCCCAAAGGCATGGCCCTAGGGACCCACTTCCTCCAGCCACATCCTGCCTACTTTACCACTCATTTAATCACTATCAGGGGATTAATGCACTGATTAGGCTAAGCCTCTCATAACCCAATCATTTTATTTCTAACCCTTCTTGCATTATCTCACACATGAGCTTGTGGGGGACACATCACTTCCAAACCATAACACAAGGTCTAGATGTTGTGCTAGCTACTTCACTCACATTTGTTTTTAAACTGGTAAAACAACTCTAAGGAGCTCAATGTTGTCAATCAGTAGTGCCATCTGTAAAATGTATTAAATTGACTTATCCAGGGTCATGCAGGAGGTGGCCGAGGTGCTCCCTCTTGCACCCCAGGCCTGGGTTTCCATGAATATACATTTAACTCTGCCCAAATAAAAGTTGGGGCTCAGTAGAAAATGAATGAATCTATACTAAATACCAATTATATGCCAACCACTGTGCCAGAGGTATCTCAAACTTTGTGCACAGCAATCACTTTAGAATCTTATAAAAATATGGATTCCAATTCTGTTGAACTGGAATTTGCAGAGCTGAGAGTCTGCATGTATAACAATCTGTCAGGTGACACCAAAAAGGGATGACAGGGTCCAAAGAAACTTTCACATGATCTTCACTTTAGTTTCTAGCCAAAGTAGGGAGAATGACCCAGGGGAGAAAAAAGATGGTGTACTGCTCATGGGCCATCATATTGACTGACAAGCAAAAGCCATATTTCTTTCAAAGTGCTATCTGGTTGTGTGTGTTTTTTTTAAATGTTGAATTGTGACTGACTTCCTCAAAAAATTGTATTTGTTCTCACTTGGGAGACCAGCTATCACTCTTTTTCTATGGGGGAAGAAACAGCCCCAAAGAGAATACATGGCTTGCCCAAATTCATGGTAATGGTAAGTAGTACAGGGCTATGATTTGAACCTGGAACAGGTTGAGTATAAGGACACTGCTAGTATACCGTACTACACTACTCCTGGAGAGATCTATTTGTATTCCACACTTGATCAAAGAGCCTGACACTTTAAAGTCCTAGCTTCCTATAGAGCTTTTCCTTTTTTTCTTCAGAAAACATCTTTTGCAGTTAATTGTGCTTACACTTGTGGGTTTTTCTCTTTCTCATTCAATTAAACATATTGCTTTGTCACCCTCAGTGCACCTTGGAACCACCTGGGGAACTCATTAGACTACCAAGGCCCAAACCCCACTCATAGACCAATTAAACCAGAGTCTCTGGAGGTTGGTCCTGTGTATGGACACTGTCTAAAAAGCTCCCCAGGTGATTTTGTTGTGCAGCTATCAGAATACTGAATTGTAGGATTTAAAGAAGCAATTTCTGGAAAATATCCCCCAGTTCCCTTTTTTATGATGTCCAAGAGGAAGGTCGTGTATATTTAGCCAGTCTCCAACAAGTTTTGTAGTGAGTTTTTGCTATCATTTTGTGCCTGTGAACTTTGACTTCCCCAAGGTTTCAGCTAATGTAAAGTTTGACATGGTTATATATGAACCCTAAAGGTCTCTGTATGGGCTCCTATATGTGAGGAGCCCATGAAGAAACTGATGAGGAGGTACCAAGGTAGAGATGGAGCTTCATGGATTGCTTTTAGGGCAAGACACGTGTTGGAAGTCTTGACTCACTCAGCAACCTAAAATCATTAGGGGCATTAAGAAAAATTCAGGTTGGTTTTATTCAGTTAAATAAAACTGGCTAGTGAGGATATATTCATTTATACATTTTTAAAGATGAGAACACAGGGAAGGGTTAAACTAATTCTGTAGTAGAGCTCTGAGCAATCCATCATGGTGGTTCAAGCCAGAAGAGGGCTGCTTGTGTAGTGATATGTGCCACTGTGTTATTTTACACAGTAAATAGCACCACTGTACAACGGCACAAGGGTGGTTGCAAGCCTAGACTGAGCTCTGGAAAGAGATGGAAATAATAAGATAATCAGGGACCTCAATCTTCCCTCTGGAGAAAAAGAGAAAGGAATTTTCACTGGAGAGAGGTAAGAAAAACTTTATGTAGAGTAGTAATTCTCAACACTGGCAATGCAGTCAAAACACCTGAGGAGCTTTGAAACCTTCCAGTGCTCAGGCTACAGCCAGGAGATGCTGCTAGTTTAATTAATCTGTCTTGCCACCATGGGTATTTTAGTTTTTAAAAGTCCCACAGGTGTTTCTAATGCTCAGTCACAGCTGAGAATCACTGGTGCAGACTGTGTTTGCACTGGACAGGAGAGAATGTAGACAGGTACAGGTGAGTACAGAGAGACAGAACTGGTATCTTGGGGATATTGGTTCTCCAAGTGTGATCCCTGACCAACAGCAGCATCACCATCTGGGAACTTGTGAGAAATGCCCATTGTCAGGCCCTATGCCAATCCACTGCAATCAGTAACTCTGGGAGTGGGACACAGCCAGCTGGGTCTTAACGAGTTCTCTAGGTAAGTGTCTTATATGCTTAAATTTGATTTGGAGTTGAAGAGCGTTTATGGGAGGGGAGTACAATGAGATATGACTAGAAAACTTGAAAGTTACAGGCTGGTATCAATTCTTCTAACTTATACCATGGGGCTGTACAGTAATACCCAACATACTATGGTAGAATGTACTTCTCTCTAATCTTGCCATATTCTTCTTACATGCTTAAAATTATAGCAGGGATAAGGTATGTGTCATTCTTGCTAGGGCAGAGGACATCTGGAAGCACACTCTTCTCTGCTGGTTGGAAGATGCCTTTTTCTTCTTAATGGATCCATTTGTGTCTTTAGCAGGCAGATGTATCCTCTCTGGGTACATGGGCCATTATATGATGAGAAGCCCAGGCTTGGAGGGAACTGCTGTCATAATGCCAAAGAAGGTTCCCCCAGCTCTCCCTTCTTGCTTCTAATTCCCACCTAAGTCTGGATTTTGGTTGGCTGGGCCCCACCTATGATACACAGAAGGCCCTTGAGAGTACTCACTAAGTCCCAACCAATGGCACTCACTTAGGAAAGTCTTTGCCCTAAGATGACTAAGGGCTCTACTGATGTATAGAGGGCTTTTCACTTTGCCAGTCAGAGGGGTTCTTTTCCCTGGATGACTGGCATGCTCACCAGTGCATCCCATTCTCTTCCTGGTCTGTGTGGTCCAAGCTCCCTTGAATGGAATTGCTATGTCTTGGAGGATGCTGAGCATCTCTGAATGTCATAAAGGGACATCTGGGATTAGTGCTACAAAGATGACTGTAGCTTAGACTACCCATCTTCAAGTCCACTGATTCTCAACTAAGACAATTATGGCTTCAGTGGGTGTGGTAGGAGTCATTTGGCAATGTTTGGAGACATTTTTGGTTGTCACAATGGAGGAGGGTGCTACTGGCATCTAGCAGGTAAAAGTTAGGGATGCTGCCCTACCACAAGGCACAGAACAGCACCCCACAACAAAGAATTATTATGCCTCAAATGGTCAAAGTACCAATGTGTTCAATGTTGTGAAACCCTGGTCCAGTCAAAATTTCTTATTTCTGAAATGAGGAAACCGAGGTTCAGAACAGTAAAGTAGCATTCCATAGGTCAAACAGAAAGTGTTGAGTAAGGGTGAGGTACTGATTTTTACCTAGCAGAATGCCGGGCTCAGCAGTTTCAGCTCTGGCAGGAACATCGTTTCCTCCACTGCAGTGCCCCCTTACTTTGTGCCTGCTACATGCCAGGCAATGT
This sequence comes from Marmota monax, assembly GCF_021218885.2. NCBI lineage: Eukaryota > Metazoa > Chordata > Mammalia > Rodentia > Sciuridae > Marmota > Marmota monax. Next base: position 2,007,572 of record NW_026695225.1, on the reverse strand, counting down.
GCTCTTTCCATTTATTTCCCCTCCTTAATGCACAGGTTCAAGGTAGGCACGCCTATTCCTAGAAGTAACTCATTTTGTGCATATAAAATTACCATATGCAAAATGTTTTAGGCCATTTGCAAAACAAAGGTATTCTCTAAAGAGACTGAAACATGGTTCTTAAGGTGATATTCTAGACATATATGTGAAAATAATTATTCTTCTAAATTTTTAGTAAAAGCCTATATTAACCTAAAAGCTGTCCTGAGGCATCACCAGATAAACTTCCTAAAAAGTTAAGTGGAAATTAACAGTTAGGAGATGAAGCTGACCATTTGCATTGTGGGAAGGGTGAGTGAAGAAGGAGAGCATCTTTCAATTGGCTAATGAGTGTGAATTTGGAGTGAGGCCCTGTCCTGGACCCCATAAATAATATATGGCAAAGGAGATATATAATATCCCAGACTCAGGGTGCTTATATTCATTCATATGTTGAGAGACAAGATAGATAGATAGAAAGAAAGAAATAATTATTATCCTGACAAGTGGAAACCTAGAAAGGCATTTCTAAGAGGTGCATTCCTGAAGTACATAGAAGGGCAGTCAGAGGGAACAGCAAGTCCAAGACCTTGAGGCAAGATAAAGCCCAGAATATTTTAGAGGCTAATGGAATCTAGTGTGAACAAGAAGGTATATGATGGAATTGAGGAGATTGGGAGGAATGGGCACCATGGTAAGAAGTTTGCCTTTCATTCTACTCTGAAACGAGCAGAACAACCTGAAGAAAGATGAGATAGACAAAGACCTATGAGTGCTTGAGGTACTGAATAGAGATTGGTGGAGATTAAAAAGCAGAATATAACTAAAACTTCAACAAATATGTTAAAGTTATGTCCACCTTCACCAATATTAATGGCTATTTTTAATATTCTCTTTGTTGACTTAAGTTCTTCATGCACATTTAAACCTTCCATCTTATAGTGTCCACTGTGGCAATAAAGCTTAATACCATATTCATATAAGTAGATAGTTAGGGAGGCAGAATGTGGGTCTAGCGCTAACAAGTGTTGTGGTTCTATGTATTTTTCAGCATGACAGGTGCTCAGTGACATGGAAGGTTAATTACAGTAATTAATGCATTTTCCTCTCACTTTTTTTTGCAATTCATGAGGACATTTGGTAATCTGTATATTTTGTCATATTTTCTGTTTCATAGAGGTTTTTAAGTATTTTCTTGTTGGAGTCACTAATATATGTCTAATAACTTTGATTGGTAGTCTCATCGCTAATTTCATTTCTGTTGCCCTGGTGATCTTAGATTTGCTTTGATTTAAAATCATGTATCATTAATTATGTTGAGTCATCTTTGTGAAGAGTTAATTTAAAAGCAAAAAAAAAAAAAAAACACCCCCAAAAAACAAAAATCAGAACCATCAAATAATTGAGGGCTTGTTAACTGCTTCCAGCTTGAAGCCAGTAAACCCTGTGAATTACAGTATCCTGGTGACAGGGGAGGTGCTTTTTCTGGCATTGTCTAAATAGTTTTCTAGGTTGTTTCTGCATACTTTTCTGTCTTTGAATAAAGAAAGAAAAAATGGTTGTAGACAGAGATAATCATGAAAATGAAGACATACTAAAAGACCGGATCACTATCAATATATTGATGGTTTTAAAAAGTAGTCTACCTTTAGACTTTCTGACAAACATGCCAGAATCCTGGCTTCTGGGATTTTCCAATAACTTACTGTGTGACTTTTTAAAGCCATTTCCCCTTTCTAAGTCTTATTTTTCTTGTTTTAAAACAAAAAGTTTGCATTAAATTTTCTCTAAAGAAATTTTGTTTGGAATGACATGGAGGATTACATCATATTACTAAATATTTTGCTAGCTGTTTTATATCAATATTTGTTGATATATTTTTGTACACTAAGAGCTGGACTTACTAAATATGGATACATGATGAACTTTTTAATTAAAAAAAGGCAAAAAAAAAAGGCCAGCCTGGGCAATTTGGGGAGACCCTGTCTCAAAATAAAAATAATAAAATAGGCTCAGGATATAGCTCAATAATAGAGTGTTTGCCTAGCATTTGTGAGGTCCTGAGTTCAATCCACAATGGTGCAAAAAGCAAACAAACAAAAATGCATTTGAAAGATATAGTATATTGAGATTTTAAATATTTATGAGAGGTTAAATATTGCCATAAATTGGTATTTTCCTTTTTTTCTAGATTGAAATGAGAATATTTCTGTGAATATGAGTATCTTAGGCCTGGTCAGCAGGCTTGGACTCTACCAAATTCTCTTCTCTTATCATGACTGCTCCTTGTCCCTGACCTTGATTTTTGGTAATTGGCAAGAAGCCTACTGAAGGGTGGGGATAGTTCTGTATCAGTCCAGTGTTGTTGCTGAGAAATGAAATCTAGATGCAGGCTTACCCACCTAATGCTTACTTGAGAATACTCTTATTGTAATGGGAACTAGCTCCTGCATAAATTGTGCTTATAACTGTAATTCTACCACTAAGGTCACTTATTCTTGTCACCTCTGTGTCTGAGTATGCCACCTGTCAGTGTCTGTGTGTCTGTGGATGTGTGGATTTGCATGGGTGCACTTGTCTCTTCTAACCCTGTGCTACTTATTCCTGTGGTACTTTGGAATCCTGACAGGGTGAGCTGTGTGGTCAAGACTGAGGGTACTGCTTTGTCAGTGAAAATTCTCCAGAGGCATACCCCTTTGCAGCTATTCTCATGCAGCCTTTTGAAAAGGATGGGGCTCCTGGATATAGAAACCAACCATGAGCCAGTGTTACCACCTTATCTGCCTTGCAGAGTCAAGTTGAACCTCTGAAAGAGGAGGAAACTATATAATTCCAGTGTCTACCTAATCAATGGAGATTTTTGACCCTCTAACCCCACCAGGATTGGATAAATCTATGGTTTGAAAGGGCAAGAGTTTTCACTGAATGAAATGTGAACAAAAGGTTCCAATGAACAGAGGGAGGAGTCAGGATAGAGGTTGTGGGCAAGAAGGGAATTTACCGGAAGGGGAGAAATGGCTGAGAACAGTGGATTAATCCAGGAAAAGAAGAATCTCATTTTTCCCATTTTGATGAACTGAATTCCTTGCAACCCCTTACCTTTCTAGAACTGGTGGCCCTTGGAAGCACAGTATCTTCATCCCTTCCTTAGGGAAGTAGAATGAAGCTTCCCACCTGCCTTAGTGCTGGGGTCCTGTGGGAAATCCCCTTTCTTTCCTGTTGCTGTCCATTGCACATACAGCTAGTCTCCCACCTGAGGAAGTCCTGGGAATAAGAGGGTTTCGTATAATAGTTTTTCGTCCAAAATAACTTTAAGGTCAGAGATTTTATAGACCCGAGTGAGGTGCGTTGCTTATACAATGCCCTTTCTGGTTAGAAAATCCAAAATGTTTCTAGCGCATGTGTCAACATAACATCAAGCTGCTGTGAAGTTGACTATTCTTTCTTTTTTTCTGTGTTGCCTGACTTGACTGATGTTTGAGGCGTTGAGTAGAGAGACAGTCTGTGACCCAAAGCTGAGCCATTAACTCCCAGATGTTCACGATTTTCAAGGAAATGTTCTGTGCCGGTGGTTATTACTCAGATGGCTCCTTAAATGCTCTCATCTTGGCACCTTTTGCACTTACTAAATTCAATTTGAAGAAAGAACAGGAGAGAGGGGTAATTTTGTGGTACACAATTATCCTGCACTTTCATGACCTTCATGCTTTCTTCATCATGATGAATTTGGGGGTTAGCCCTGTATCAGTCAGCACGCAGCTTTTGTTGGAATTTTGTTGTATGTTACACATAACCAGTTGTATCTAATTAAACAATAATGATGGCAGTGTAAGGCATTTTCTGGGAATTAATGACCAGCTGGGAAAAGCTGATGGCTGGAGAGTCAGCCAAAGGCTATTAGTTTTGGTCCACCATTAATCTCCCAAAATGCCCATTTGTGACATCATTGTTGCTATTGAACAATGAAAATGGAAGACAATTTACCAATATATACATCATGTGCTCCTGAGCAACACCTTTCCTATGCAATCTACAAAAGTCATTTTTTTTCTTTTTTATCCTCCAATTGCCCTTTAATCTTAAACTGTGTTTTCTATATAGTACTTCATGAAAATGGATTTCTCAGTTTTCATATAATTGTGGGTTTTTTAAAAAAGTGTTCTAATTTGGGGAGTTTTCTTTAAATATTTTGGATGGTAAAAATCAGAATTTGTCTTCAGCTGTGATGCTGAAATTTGATAAGTGTCTATATTATCATAACTATCTGCTCATGGCAGGAAATGTTTGCACATGTTTTGAACAGCAGCTGTTGCTAGCAAAGATGTGTATCCCACAACAAGATCCTAAAAAGTTGCAGTAACATCCCTGGTAGATGAAGGGAACCCTGTGCTGGGAAAAGCTGTGCTGGTGTATCTATAGAATATTTTTGATTACTGCCACTGACTACTAGAGCAAAATAGAGAACTGACTAAAATATTCATCACTTTCTTGCATAATTTAATGATTTATAAATGATGACAATGATTCCAAATATAGGCAATCTATCAAGAACTTTTTCCAAACTCATAATATGAATTTAAAAGTTATGTTTGTTTTTAAGCTATTTTCCCCCCAATATGAAAGGAAGTTGTTAAAGCCCATTAAAATCCCAGCCAATGAGCTAGGAATGGTTTGCCAAGCACAGAAACTTCAGATCCCATCTAAATTCAGCCATAAACCATTTATTTTTCACAAACACCACAACATTATTCTCCCCATAAGAAATCTGCTGGTGGTATCTGTCCTCCTAAATGCATGTTAAGTGTATGCAGTTGGGGGACAAGAATGAGTCAGCAAATCATTAATCACAGCTTTGCAGGCACTGACTCACTCCTGGTGAAAGGGAATAGGCTCATTGGGAAGAGTGTGAAAGAGAAAAAAAAATCCATTCTGGGGTTTGTTCCCTGTTTCTGCAAATTCAGATCCAATTTGTACCCACTTTGGTGGGTGGTTTTCTGACTATAGGATGTAGCAGTGGACCCTATGAAGGCAGACTTCTGGGTTTTACAGGGAAAACCACTGGTGCTACACATGCCTACTTAGGAAACACACATGGGGCCTAGAAAGCAAGGGCAGACTGAGAGGAGCCTGGTGTGTATCTAAAAGGCCAAAATTAGTAAACCAGGCCCTGCTTTTCCACAATCCAATAAGGTAGGTCTTTGATCCATTGATTATTGGGCTATCATCCAGAATCTGTGGACTTCATTAATGGTTTTTGAACATCTGAAGGGTATTTATCATGGCCCCAGATCTCTTTGGAAACCAAAGAGCAGAATCCTATATACTTCTGTCAGACTCAGTATACATCTCTTGGAAGTTAGGCCCTCACCAAGAGCAGACCGAGAATCATGAGTTGACTCATTGATAATTGGTCAACATTAGGCAGTTTAATATGTAGATATTTATATTGCATCTCAAATGGAAGCATGTGAGCTCTACATGGTGATAATTTACATACAGCATGGCTATTGATATTAAGATATTTTATTCATTGCAGGTACAATTTAAAACTGTTAAATTGCACCCAGTGCGATGGTGCACACCTGTAATCCTAGCAGCTCAGGAGGATTGCATGTTCAAAGCCAGCCTCAGCAACTTATTGAGACCATAAGAAACTTAGTGAGACCCCATCTCCCAATTAAAAAAAATTAAAAAGTGAATGGGAATGTGGCTCAGTGGTTAACATGTCCATGGTTTCTATTCCTGATACCAAAAATAAATAAGTTAATAAAACTTACATTTTGATTTTACTATCCATACAGGTATACATGATTGAGTAGCTATCTCCACGGCTTTAGTATTTTAAACTCATCCCCTACAAATAAAATCACCATTATTCTAAGTGTTTCTTTGAAACTTGTGTAGGAAATGTTGTTTCATTAGTCTTTCCTTGGGTGTAGGTTTTGTTTATGATGTTCGCTGCTTTCATAAAGCTCTAACTTGAGTTCATTTTGTTATGTGGTGACCACAGTTCTGGATGACGCCCCCCCTGGCACACAGGAATACATTATGTTACGGCAAGATTCCATCCAATCTGCGGAATTAAAGAAAAAAGAGTCCCCCTTTCGTGCTAAGTGTCACGAAATCTTCTGCTGCCCGCTGAAGCAAGTACACCACAAAGAAAACACAGAGCCCGAAGGTTTGTGGCCGACACACGCGTGTTTTGCTTGTTTTCTCTCATTCTACTTTCTTTCTCTCTCCTTTTTTGTTTCTGATTGTGCATTGCCCTCTGGTGTGCTGTGTGTTGTTCGGCCCCTGCTATGACTAGGAGGCCCCCTGGCTTGCCGGTGAATGTGTTATGCAGTCTCAGATGGGACACTGTATAAAACAGTCATCTCTGGCACAGCACGCAGCATCCTCCTGCTTTTTGCAGCTAAAACATTTTCAGTTAGTGTCATGACACTGCCTGGTTTTGGCTGCCAAAGTTGCTTGCTCCTGTAGCCAACATCTGGCCAAGTCTGTTCCCCATCACCTTGCATTCCTGAAGCAGCAGTCAGCTGAGGAATGACACTCCTGAAATGAAATAATGAGAAGATTGTTTCAAATTTTCTAACTCTCCTCCACTCCATAAAGCTTCTGCATTGCTCTGGAAGAATGCTCATGATCCACGTAGTTCGCTGAAGTGGGCCCAGACTTCCCATGTAATGCACGTCCAGTTGCACTTTGCCATAGTGAATGCATGCCTGCAGGAGAGTATGAGTAGTTTGTTCTTCTTTTCAGCTCAAGTACAGGTTTGGACAACTCTGCTTGCTGTTACTTAAACTCAGATTAATAAGGTATTCCTTCTAATCCTTGTGACAAAACTCTCTCTGAGGTAACTTGCCTGACCAGAAGATATTCATTCATTTGTTCCAACATTTTTGCACCTATCAGATAGGACTGTTTTTCATATTATAAATAAAATATGGTAGGACTGGGGATGTGGCTCAGTGGCAGAGTGCTTGTCTGGCACATGTGAGGCCCTGGGTTTAATCCTCAATATTACAAAAAGAATTGATAATGTACAAATAAAATGTACTCTTTTATTGCATCTGTGTACGTTTCAACTTCAAAGATGACATTTGATCATTATAATGTGTTTGCTATTTAAATTCTTATTATATAACAGCTCATCTTTCCCTCATATGCAACATTATTGTAGTTTTCCAGTGAATAACACTGAAACTGACAAAATTCATCTGTTCTTTGGTATTTTATGTACACATATGCATAAATTTGTTCTTCTATGTTTCCTAAAAGTGACTTTGTTTCTATTTGTTGCCCCTTTGCAACATTGTGAGAATCCTCACTATCACTGTCTTTCTCATCTGGAAAACACTGCCACCTGGTTTGGTTGGAAGTTTGATATGTGAGGAAATTACTACATGTGGACTCCAGTCCATGGTTTGAGAAGCAAAATTTGACATCTCAAATTTCTCCTTTTCTTTCTTTCAAATAGAGTTTTAAGTGTTCATTGGCAGAAAATGAAAAGCCTATGTGTGTCTATGTTTAATTCTATTTCAGCAATAGAGTAGAGCCTTTGGATTTATTTTCCCCTACTTTTGGTACATAACCTATCCACTTTGAGTGTGAGTTCCGATGTCAACACTTATTCATCTGCAGGTGGAAATGGTGACACACTACAGTGAGTAACATCAACATATTGGTGGTTTAGTAGAGAAGATACTAACTTGATTTCGACTTTACTGAAACAAAAATTTTTGATTAGTGGCAATTACTTTACTATATATAATGCATTCCATTATTTTCTGCTTTCTTCACTCTCAAATTATATATGCATGTATACACACATAGAAATACTGTTTTGTACTTGCAAATTAGCCTGAAAAGCAAAATTTGCTTTGGGTAAGAAAAATAAACCATTTAAGAAGCCACTGAATAAATTCAGTCAAGAAATTGGTTAGAAACTTAAAATTATTTCAATAATATTTTGGATTAAAGAAAAGTTGAAAAACTAAATGTAAGACCCCACCTTTTTATTGCATGCACTTTTGACAGGATCTGTTAATTTTCAAGTACCACCTGGAGTGTATTGTGAATCCTGTTGTGAATGTTTTCTGATATGAAGTATTCTTTAGAGAGCAGGTAGCAGTTAAATTCTCCTCTATAAGGTTTGGGCAGTTTTTCATCTGTCATTTCATCCATATATTGAATGACTGCCATCATATTGAGTGTGGCTGTCATCTTTTTATTCGTATACCTTGATGGGCATTGTCTTCTTTCAGACTGAAGATGTTCCTTGGCTATGATCTCCTTCCATGTCCTCTGGGGTATTGGAGCTAGTATTTCCCTTCTTATTCTTCTGAATTGTTTGTAAATCAAATTAGATTAATTAGAATTTTTCTGGGTTGACATGCTAATACTGCTTAAATTGGACTGTACTCCTTTAAACAAGAGCCTGGAAGCTAATGGTAAACCCAAACCTACAAATGAAAATGCTTGATCTCTGTGCCAGATGAACAGGATGCAGAAGATCTTAGACAGGGCAAAAGAAAATGTGCTGTGGAACAGACATTGGGTAAATAAGGAAACAATGCTGAGAAATTAACACACTTACTTCCCGTAGCATGCTGAATCTTGTCATTTCCAGGAGGTCAAGTAACTGTGGGTTTGGAAGGGTTCAGTGGCCATTCAGGCAACCTTGAAGATTTTTGCAAGATGGTTTTTAAATGCTATAAGGTATAGTCTTCAGTTCTCTTTCAAAGTTGCTGTAACATTTTGTTGTCATTAATAGGAATAAAAGACTTTCTTATTTATAAATGGATAGTATCTTAGATCTAAACTATGTGCATACAGTGAAACATTTATTCCTATGTGAAGCACTTTGAGTAGATACTCCATCTCTTGGTCTCTGAGCCAAAGCATGAGATCTTAATTGACATTGACTGTGGATGCCTACCAATTTCACAGCAAGAGTAGGCAATGGTTAAGCCATCCATTGTTTGATTTGTGCAATGCTAACCTGCCAGTATTACCTCTTCTAACGAGGTGGTGTCTATTCAGAAACCCTGAAGTGAAAAATGAAACATTTATTTACATTGGGAGAAAATGAAAGTTTGACTAGCATAAGTTTTAGAAATGATTAACAGGTCAAAAAGGTCTATGTGTTTTATGATAAGGCTGGAATTAATTTGCTTTCCCTTACTGAATTGACAAAATCAAAATGTTTTGTATTAGTATAGATAATGTTTTAGCGTTTATTTTGGATGACAGTGGTTTGTAAGGACCATGTTATTTCCAAAGTTTATGACAAAGTAAGATTTGGTACAGATAACTTCATTAAAATGCTTCATAGTTGTCTTTTTAAGGCATTTTTGGGGTCATGTCCAGGCCCTCCAGAATCCATGTAAGTACATAGATGGAATGAAATATATCACTGGTTTTTCACTAAGGCTGAATTATACTTTGCCAAACACTAGTTTCTATTTATGAAGAGTTTATTTGAAAACAAATTTTAATCTGTTCCAAATACTTGTGATTTTCAGTGATGTGATTATTTCCATAAAAACCACTTATGATATTAGTGAGTACTTATATGAGTACTGGGATTTGGCTGAAGAAGTACATACAAATATCTGAGAGTCTAACTTGGCCTGGTACCAGCAACATCCTTTGTTATAAGAAAGCTGCATGGAGAGGGAAGATTATTACCAAATTTTTTTTCTCACTATTCCAGGAGCCTTTTGGCAAGAGAAAGTATAATCTTCATAGCTTTGTTCCTTTTTTTTTTCTTTCTATGCCATGTGTGCCAAATGAAATCACTGATTAGACTAACTCCTGGAAACCAATCTATTATCAGCACAGCTCCTTATTCTAAAATGGCACTCATTGGGCTTTTTCTGATGTTTGAAGATTGTTAAAAGAATCACACCATGAGACACAAGCTTACAAGTAGATGGTGTTGAAAATCTACAGAGACAAATAAATCATGTATTCCTGGTGTTTGCTTTAGGATTGAAAATTCTGATTACAATAGTAAATTGGAAGGAATTAATGTGATGGAAGAAAATATTACCAAGCTCAGTGATTTGTCACCATCTTTTGATCAGGCATTGGTCTCTTTCCTATAGCCTGTTCTCAAATGACATATACACATACATCTCCCTGGGCTGGGGTCATCCATAACCTTTTTATATGGAGAGATATCCAACCATAGTGGCTTTTGTTGGGGCAGAAGAGACTATATACTTGAGACTGATGATAAAGTGCCATAGGCTTTACCAACCAAGAGAAAGCACAATTTTGTGCTAAATGCTAAGGGGATATAGTTTTGACTATCACAATGATGATACTCTGATAATGCCTTAATTTTTTAATCCCAGAAAGAGCATATATCACCATGAATATCAGTATTGCCAAAATGATAAGATCAGAAAACCATAGAGAAATATTATAGGGCATACTGATGAAAATGTTCTTTTCATCTTCATTTTTTCAAACTTTGTTGTCTCCTGTTGTTGTGCCTTTCTCATTTTAATACTAATTTTTCTTTTTAAAAGTAGGTCAGTATCAATTTGAATTAATAGGCAGTGTGACAAATCTAAACTACTGTTATTAAATCCTTTTGTCACTAAACTGGAATTAGGTAACAATCTCTGATACTTGACACCTGAGATGCCTTTTAGAAAAATAAAACTGAGTTCCATATCTGTCACTTTGAGGATGAGACCTGAGGAAATATCCCTATTCTGTTAGGAAAATATGGGCCCATCTGTTTGAGTATCTATGAAAAGATAAAAGCACTTTATTCCAAACTGTATTATTGCAAAGTAACTATGATTTGATTGCAATTCACCCTGCCTTTGATTCATGACCTGAAAGATGGCAGAACACCAGAAAGGTTTCTTTATTCATTGAAACAAATAACAGCTTAATTGCAGAGTCCCCTCCAATAAAAATATTAGTCCAAATAAAATGTAGAAATCTGGAGGCCCTGTTGATTTAGCAACCAGTAAAACCCATCCTCTCTCCACAGAGTGTTCACAAATGCTTCTCTTCAGTTGCATATCAATTATTTCTTAGAACACAATTTGTTATGTCCTAATAACATTAGGAAACCGGAAATGGCACATGTTCTCAGTTCCCTCCTATTTCCCCTCCTTATGGCAGCAAACATGAAATTAAGTCATATTGGGGGGTAGCTTCTGCACTCTGGAAAACTCATAATCTAATCCAGGAAGTATACTTAGGAGCCCATGATTCAATTTTAGGACAGGATGGGCATTTATTATTCTCTTATTGAATATATGCATCTCAATTCAGTTTCCAGGCTGGCTTTTACAGTACAAACTAATGATCATTTGTTCTTGGAAAATATGATTTACTTCTTAAAGTAGCAGGCCTCCCATCTCTTTTGCACTTAGGTTTTCCCATCATGGTGGTGAATTTTTCTTGAGACAAAGTAATCTTTTCTGATAAATTTCTTCTCCAAGTTTCCCTTCATAATATTAGGAGTAAATATTTTTGCTGTGTGAATCCAGTGCTAATGACCTGTTTCAGGAGTTTATGTTTGATATGATGTCCTTCTGGGAAACTGCCCTGAAAGGTCTACTGGATGAAGAGTACTGTGCAGTGGCGATTTTTATATAAATCACAATTGCAGTATGTTACCTGTAAAAAAATCTGGGAATTTCCCATCCATGTGGGTGCTGCCCCTTTCAAAACTATTACTTTATAGATCATGTGGCCAACATGCCCCTGGGCTTTGATGTCTCAGCAACTGCCCTTAGTGTTTTTTTTCTTCCTCTTTGCACAGCTGATTGATAAGGCAACATCTAACCTTCTGACTTAGCATAGTGTGACCAGCTAGACTGTGTTCTTCATCCATAAAAATTGATTCCCTAAGTCAGGGCCAACATGGCAGTTTTCCTTTACTAAGGAAATGCATAAGAATTTGCTGTTGCAACTACTTCAACATCCATCCCATCTTTTGTTTACAACTCCCTTTTGTTTACAACTCCTTGCCTGATAAAGTAGAATACATGAATTAACTGTATTCTTTGTCTCAGATTCTTAAATAACCATCAGATCATTGTTTTCTAGTTATGTTTCATGACACAATGATTGTATAAGATATATTCAGGAAAAGACAGATTCTACAATCAAATATGTTTCCCAAACTATATACCATCCCTAGAGAGTCATGATGCATATGAGCATATTTAAGGTTTTGAGGAGTCTTGCAGATTAGAAAGCTGTCTTACTTCAGGCATCTCATTGTTAAACAACATCTTCTAGCTACTGGAACTTTCTCACTCCTTAACCCATTAACATCCCACAAGTATATATATTGGAAGGCTGTGCTGGCTCCACTGAGCAGTGTATTCTCATCAGAGCTGGGTTTTGACAAGTATCACACTTTTGAAAATGCTTTGCTATTCCTTCCCCTTCTCTCTGACTCCCACCCTACTACATGCTACTCAAAGTGTAGTCCATGGATCAGTTCTGGGTCTAAAATGGTTTGTTTCCAGTTCATGACTACATAAGGAGTTTGTCCCAAAATGTTAATAATACACTGCTTCCTTCATCAATAAAGTATTTCTCTCTTGTTGTGAAAACTAATGTCAACTGAACTAAATTAAAAAAAAATTTAGTGACATAGTTCCCAGACCAACCCTGGGTTTGTGGACTATATCTGAGTAATAACTGCTTTAGATTAGTGATCCTCAATCTTGTCTTCACATTGGAATCACCTGAGGACTGTTTAAATAATGTTGATGCCTAAGCCTCAGACCAGACCAAAATCAACAGAAAAAAAAAAAAAAAAAAACAGAAAATCTCCAAAATCTCTCATGGTGGAGGCTCAACATGGGCACTTTAAAAAAATCTTCCAAGGTGATTCAAATGTGCTAACAGAGTTGGAACCAGTGCCTTAGAAAATAACTACCTTGGCATTGTGCCTATTGCTTGATGTCAGCTGTCATTTCCAAAATCTTATCACCTTGATTGCTTGAGCTTTTTCAAGAGGTGCCCCATGATTAGAGGGCACAGCTGGACAGGCAGTATTTATATAACCTTTAGAACTCGTGGCCATGTAAGGTAGCCATCTTTCCCACTGCAAGCACACCCCTTTCTGAAGTTTTCTTGCCTCTTGTGTCATTCTGAGCTTTTCAGAAAAAATAATCAGGCTTCTCCATAGGAGCGTGGTAATCTGCCACCTTGTGACCAACATCCTTTCTTGCAAGCAATCCTTGTCACACTGGATCTGCTCTCAGACTCTAGTGCAGCTTGCAAATGTAAGTGGAAGAGTTTCTCGGGACCTATGTGTGAGTGCACTTAAAGAAGATAAATAAGGATAAAAAGGATATTTTGATATGTTAGAAAAGTACTGTGGCTTCGTTACTTGATTGCTACTATTCTAGTGACATGGCAGAGCTTGACTCATTATTGAAGTATTGCCCCTTTATCACATAGACATCATCAGCTACCTCTGCATCACATCATTACAGCAGGATGCATGTGAACATTGACTTTGACCTAATTGGGAGGCTTTAATTTCTATCCATTTATTAATCATTCCTAGCATTCTAAATTACTCTGATTCAGGTATTCATTTGTTATCCTCTGCAGTATTTCTCCATGAACTGAATAAGCAGCTTGAATAATGCCGATGGGAACGTGTCAAACGAGATGTTGCATCCTGCATTTATCAACACTTACCCTTGTCTTGCCTCACAGCCAATATCCACACTCTATCACGTGAAAGTCACATGTCCACTTCTACCCAGGTGCTAGCAGATGTCTACTTAGGAGACTCAGCTATTTTAAGATATATGTTCTCAAAACAGTTCCAAGACAAACTTCAGGCATGTCAAGTTTGAAAGCAACAAACAACTTTGGCTCCAAGTCCAGGCCTTCCAGTGGGGAAGGGAAGAAATCACCTTCAACTGGGTCATGTCTCCATAGAGGGAAAACACTGAAGTCCCTTGAAGGCAGGAGCATCGAAACCCTGTCAGGTAGGAACTTCTGCCACCACTGAACAGATGAGTGAAGATACAGAAAGCCTAAGAATGTCTACAATAAGTGGGCAGGACATGATTTGAATCTCACTTTTCTGGCTTCTAATGCCCATGCCCTTTACCTTTCATGGTTTCTCTCAATGCTCAGTTTTCCTTTTCTTCTTCCATATATGCATACATATGATTTTATTTACAAAAAGTGTCTTAATGTTTAAAGGAATAAAAGACTGTCAACACTCCATCCTCAGCTTTGCAGAAGGAATGTGTTGTTGCAAACAGTAGGAACTCAGGAGTGCTTCCTCATTCTCTGGGCCTAGGGTTAGGTGGGGTACAATGATCAAAAGGAGTAAATACAGTGGCCCTTATCCTCAAGGAGCTGATGATTTATCTGGGCACACAAAGAAATAGTAGATTAATGAGTGGATAATTAAATCAATTTGAACATGACAGAACTGTTCCTGGATTAAAGACATAAACATATCACTTGCCTTCTGTCCTTTCTTTAAGTTAGGTGATGTTTCTTTCCACCTATAATAATAGAAATGAGGAAATGTCATCCAAATTATTAAAAAGCCAATTCTATAGCTTAATTTTTTTTTAGTTCAATAAAATCACCACCACTGATGGAAGTGTTCAGACTTGCCCTGCAGGCTTCCTGAGCCCCATTGGATTAGATATAACCTAGAGATGGGGCTAATCACAACAGACTCTCTTTCATAACTTGTGGGAACACTGTTCTCTGGCCTATGGTAATTAGGAAAAAAAGAAAACAATAATTGAGTTATCCAGAACTCAGTATGGGGACCAGGTTTACCCAACATTGCCTTAATTCTCAGGGCAATCCTTGGAGGCAGGCAGATGTTTTCTCTTCTCCATTTGATGAATGAGGAAATTGAGACTCAGATAAGTGAAATAATTTGCCCAAGATCACCTGGCTGGTATATGATAGAGCAAATACTCAAATGAAACTTGGGTCAATCCAGAGTCTGTGGTCTTTCTGTTAATAGGAGAATGTGTGTCATGTGTAGGGTGGGTGGCCCTATAAGGAGCTTCCATCTAGTGATGACAGTATCATTTTGCTGAGACACATTGCCTATAACCAGAGATGGAGAGACATTTTGCCTGCTGTCAGAAGAATAATAAAAAGGTAGCTTGCTTTTAGGAGAGAAGAAAAACAGTCAGATGTGATTTTAGAATGTTTCAGGGAAATATTAATCAAATTTGACTTGGGCAAAATGATTTACAATATGTAGCATTCCAAGATGAGATTCGCTCCCTGTACTGGAGTAAGCTTCTCAGCTACAGGTAGTACTTGATCACCTCAGGCCAGTTGACCTTCCACTTCCAAACTTGTCTCACATAATATTACCTGATGCCCTGCGTTCCTGTGTGACAAAACCTTCATTACAGAGAAGTAACTTAAGGCACATGAGGAGAAAGTCCTGCCAAACTGAGTTGGATCATTGTCCAGATATTGTTCTTTGTGACTTTGACACAAACTGGGATTGTATATAATGGTCAACTTCCCTCCAGAAGTATGAAGAAAGAGGTCCCAGGAATTTTCATGATGTATTCTGTGCAGGACATTGTGAACTGTGCTTTGAGTAGATGCTTAACTACCAACTTTTAGCATCTTTTATGTGTCAGTTCCTTTAGGTTTATTATTGCTAATCTTCCCAGCCACCCCATGAGGTAGGTGTCAGCAATCTTGAAAGGCATGATGGGGAAGCTGGTGTGTAGAGCTGTGACATAACTCATTCAGAGTCATACAGCTAATCAGTGTCTTAATTGGAAGTTGAAGCTTAGATTATTTAGCTCCCAAGTCTGAGCTTTTCCACCATACTGTGCTACCTCAGCTCCTCCTATACCCTGAACCTTTCAGTCACAAAACACAAGTGAAGAACTCAACCCCATCTTATCCATGCCAGAGGTACTAAGAAGAAAATCATAGAATTCTTTGAAACTTTCCAGGAGAATGTACTTAGTGTACCCAATGGAGGATTTCCTTTGTATATTCCCCTCATCCTGGTTCAAATGGTGGCAGAAGTGATAGGCAAGGGGTTAAATAAAGTAGCATCCCTGAGATGTGTACCATGCCCTTCTACATTGTTCTGTATGAACATCTGGTTTCTGAAGATCCTGTTTGCTGCAATGCTTGCTAAATAGAGGAATGCTTCAATCCCATAGTTTACCTCATAGAACCACTAGACCTTAAAGCTGGCTTTGCTGATTCTGCCATGAGCTGCATTGTCCCAAAAGGGGGAAGGGTAAGGTAGAGTTCTGGAGCTGTAATATTTTTGGGTGGGGTCCTCACAGGTAGAGAAGGCCTGTTTTAAGGTCATCTGGATTTGGCATCCCTTTTGAGAGCTCAAGAGTTTTTATTCTTGCTCTGGATTTTCATGCCAACTTTGGATTACAGGGATCTTGTGCAAAAAGAGGAGCAGCACCCCTTTTAGGATAGTTTGTCTACAAACACATGGAGATTTTAGGGACCAACATATCCATATTAGGGTTATTCACTCCTTCTGTCTCTCTCTGTATAAGCATAGGTAACTTTCCCTGAATCAGATGCAGACAGACTCTTCACTAAGGACCTCAATGGGTCAGGAGCTATCTTGGTTGACTTCTGTCAGAGTCTTTCCATTGCTCCTGTAGTGACAAAGTTGATTCTCCTGCACTGCAAAACACAAAACACAGAGACAAGGACTAGGATTGTGGCTCAATGGTAGAGCATCTACAGAATATGTGTGAGGCACTGGGTTCAATTCTCAGCAACATTAACTAACTAACTAAATAAAGATATTTAAAAAACAAAACAAAATAAAAACAAAAACACAGGGACAAGGGAAAAGTACCCCTCTGTGGTTGCTGATCTCCATTCAAAGAGGGTCTGAACAAACACAGAGACACACACCAGTATTCATAATAGTTAATTAGGAAAATAAAACACAAGCAGAGAAGTTGTGGAGGTCACAGGGTTTCTCCACTGTTGTCCTTTTTTAGTGTCCATCCAATCCAGCAAAGCCCAGGCTAATCCCAACTGTCAATAGGACACTGTGGATCCAAGCAAACCATTCATTCATACAGTAAGAATGTTTGTCTAGCAGGTTGCCTCAGGCTCTGAACAAAATCTGATTTGTTTCATGCAACAAGGAAAGAACAGAAGTCATTTCAAAAAGTGGGGATTATAGAAACTGCTAGCCAGTTACTTTTTCCACTTCTTCTTTCATCACTGGTTTTTTTCTTCTGAACTCTCTTGATTCTTCTCAGAGAAGGTGTTTTGCATCTGGGTTAGAAGATTCATGAACTGATTCAGTTAATCTCTAATCAACATGCATGGTTAGCTGTTCACTTAGTGGATAATTTGTTAAATATACACAGAATATTTGCTTGAAGAAGGAAAAAAAGCTCCCCAAAGCAAAGTAGAATACTTTGAGAACCTTTTTTTCTAGTGGAGTTTTTGCTTTGGAAACAGACACTAGTGATTTTAAAGACTTGTTTCCCTTCCCAGTGTGGACTTCATTTAAACATTATAGCCTTTATTTCATCCCTTCTGAATAGAACTTTACTAAACATATTTGGTTCTGGCAACAAGAAGTACTCAAGAAATATTTATCATTACAAATAATTTACTTGTCTAACAAATTTGGATATTCTGAGTTCAATGGACCATTTTCCCTAATTCCTGGCAGCAAGTGACTGTTTCTAATCACCATTAGCAGAATGGATATATTTGTCAATAGATATTAATGACTGTCTTGCACAGTGAGCCATCATGCTTGAAACTAGGAGCATCATGTCAAGATAGATAGCAACTCTACTCTCTAGAAGGAATTTAAGACTGGCAGGAAAGACAGACTTCATACTCATCTCTTATTAGCTTGTGTTACATTCAAAACCACTTTCTCATAGGCTGTAGTTGGCAAAATGGTGCTGTTGATCTCACTTGGACTCCATCACATGTGTTTGATTAGCTGATAAACTAGGGTGGTGCTGATGGTTCTAGAATGGGTTTGTATATGACAACTCAGTCCTCCTCCATTTTTCTTTTATTCAAGTCCAGTAAATCCTTTTTCTGTGTCATTAATTGATTTGTTCATGCAACACTTACTGAGCAACTTTTCTGTGTGTCAGGACATGAACTTGACTTCAAATGGCTCAGAAATGAGTTTTAGGCTGGCAATAGGTATTTAAGATTTATCAGTCTGTGGCCATTTTTAAAACTGAGAGGAAAGATATCTCTTTGACATAATGATTCCAAATATTTCAGGTAAATTCCCAGAAGTAAGATTGTTATATCATATGATAATAAAATTTTTAGTTTTATTATGAATCACCATAAAGTTTTCCATGATGGTTGTACTAATGTACATTTCCACCATGGGTGGACCAATGTTCCCTTTACTCCACATCCTGGCCAGCTCTTGATATCTTTTGATTATATCACATTTTGGTTTTAATTTGCATCTCCCTAATGAGAGTAATGTTGAGAACTTTTTTAATGTATCTTTCTTCATCTGAGTAGTGTATTTAGGTGCCCATTTCTTATTAGAATTATTTGTTTTCTTTCTATAGAGTTGTTTGAATTCCTTAGATATTTTGGATATTAAAACCTTTTCAGATGTGTGGCTTGCATATGTTTTTGGCCAGTCTATAGGTTGTCTCTTCACACTATTTCCTTTTGTGTGCAAAAGATTTCTTACTTTGATGTAATCCCATTTGTCAATTTTTTGCTTTTTTGTCAGTACCTTTTGGGGATTTGACCAAAAGCTTTGAAATCAGTATGCTGAAGAGTTGTCTACATGCCCATTTTTACTCAACCACTATTCACAATATTCACAAGTATTCATCATCAGTTGAACGGAAACAGACAATGAGTGCATGTATGCATATGCAGTGGGGTCCTTTTCAGCCTTTAAAAAAAGAAAGACATTCTGACATCTGCAACAACAGGGATGGAATTGCAGAACATTATATGAACTGAAATAAGCTAAACACCAAAGAAAATACTGCATATTTTCATTTGTATGTTCAATCTAAAGTAATTGAACTCATAGAAGCAGAGAATAGAATGGTGGTTACCAGAGGCCACAGTGGGGAATGGAGAAATAATAATCAAAGGGGCCAAGCACAGTGGTGCACACCTGTAATCCCAGCAACTCAAGAGGTTTGCAAGTTCCAGGCCAGCCTCAACAATTTAGCAAGGGCCTAAACGACTTAGTGAGACCCTGTCTCTAAAAAAAATTTTTTAAAGGGCTGAGAATGTGGCTCAGTGTTAAAGTGCCTCTGAACTGGATCCCCAGTACCAAAGGGCATAAAGCCTCAGACAGGAAGAATATATTTTCTTTTCTTTCCTTTTTCTTGAGATACCTTATACAGCATAATGAATAGAGCTAATATTTGGGTACAGTACATTTCCATGTTTCTAGGGAAATGGATCTTGAATGTTCTTATCATGGATGATATCAAATGTTTGAAGTGATGGAAAAGTTGGTTGACTTGATTTGGTCTCTCACATTGTTTGAAAAATCCATATCATTACTTGTACCCCTTAAGTATATACAGCTGTACTTTGTCTACAGATTAGAACATCAAAGAATACATCAAAAAAAAAAAAAACTGAGAGCAGAGGAGACTCTAGTGAGATAGAGTTGGTAGAGAAACTAGCTTAGAAGTGAAAGAAGGAAAACCAGGAAAATGAGGTGCTAAGGAAACTAAGGAAGGACTGGGCTTCAGGAAGGACAGGTAGATAAGAAGAGCTAAATGCAATGAGGAAACGCTAATTTAATATAAGTCTTTCCTATATCCCTTTTAACATCTAGGCTTTGTGGTACAATTCATTGTAATATAGAACAGAAGTCTCTCCATCTCTCACATTTTGGTGAATAACTGGCAGAAATAATCAAAATGGGTTGGCTCAGAATCCTTGATAGAGTTACGGGGAATCACATACCGTCTAACTGCTAATGAAAATAGATCTTCATAAAGATGTCATTGATTTTTCTTCTCATAGTGCATCTAAAGTTTAAGTCCTTGCCAAGACCAATTTATTCTTTTGTTGTTTGTCCTTTTTAATATAGTTAAGCTCACTTAATAATTTTTTTCAGTAGCGTAAAAATACTGGAGTGCTGGGAATTAAATTTTTAAAATTGGCATATTTTTGGAGCTATATTAATATGCTGCAATCAAGGATGATGTTACA
This sequence comes from Marmota monax, assembly GCF_021218885.2. Taxonomy (NCBI): domain Eukaryota; kingdom Metazoa; phylum Chordata; class Mammalia; order Rodentia; family Sciuridae; genus Marmota; species Marmota monax. The sequence continues at coordinate 1,987,355 of NW_026695225.1, read as the reverse complement.
TGAGTTTCCAATAAAGCAAGTTTTTTTTTTTTTGCCAACTTTACAAATGTGCACTCTTGCCAGCCTGTGGAAATTGATTCTTTATCTTGCAGCAAAGGTTTCTTGCTGAATCAAAAAACTAGTGTTTAAAAGGAACAAATACACAGTTTTGTGGTAAAGAACTGTTGAGTTGACAGGATTATATAGAGTCCATATAATGAGCTGAGTTTTAATCTGGAATTTGTGAATTTGGATCCAAGGAAAGCTTCCCATGCAAAACTGGATGAAAGTTTTCTGTATGGGTTGTCCTCTTATTCAAGGTCAAATAATTCTTCCTTAGTGGCCTCAAGTGGGGAAAGAGGCTTGTGTCTTTAGTCTGAGAAAATAAGAAATTCAATTGATTCACTTTTCATAGTATAAGGGAGAGTATTTTGGGGAATATTTCTTTCTGAAAGAAGTCTGGTACTTGAATCACCCCTCTATTCAGACTACATTAAACTACTCTGCATTTCTCAATTTATTCCAGAGGCTAGAGCCACTATATACTTTTTCCCCTGAACACCTTTTTCTTAAAACAGGCAAATGTCACCATAGTAAATATAGCATTTATGTACCTACCCTTAATGACATTCCATGTTTTTTTTTCTTAGCATATTCAGTGATACTTTCTTTCCTGACTTTATCTCATTTGACTCTGTACTGAGACAGCATCTTGAACATTAAATGTAATTTGGGGTTTCAGTAGTGGTACATGTAAGTAAATCAAGGCGACTATATATTCCTGCAACCTGTGAAGCCCTTTGATATCCTGTCATTATTTTCTCACCTGTCTGCTAGCCTTGAGAAAGGGCTTTTATGAGGAAGGAAGAAGATATCAGTGGGTAGAAGGAAGAAGGTCAGATTTAACAAAGAAATTGACCTTTGTGTTCTTATCCTGCTGGGAGGTGGGACAAGGAGTGGACACAGGGAACATTGGAAGCCAACCTATGCCCCTAGAGTACTCCAGATATTGGTGATTTGTCATCTTTATCCAATGGGTGCCTAATTTTTTTTCTACATAAAAGATTTGGACAAATCAACCAACACATTCTAATACTTGATAATGAATAACCTTGGGTTAAAATAATTATATCAACTTAACCTGGGATGCACATGTGGGACATAAATCCCAGTGAGGATATTTGCTAAGGCTTCTTTCTGTCTGTAAAAAAATAGTTTATATATTTGTCTGTCCTTCATTTAATATTTCTAGGTCCCATGCTGGACTAGTGGTATATGTCAATCTGGGTGCTGTTGGCTTTTGGGGTTAGATCTTTCTTTTTTGTCAGGTGATGTCCCCTCTGTGCATTGTAGGACACATTGAGTACTATCCCTGGCCTCTACCCACTAGATATCAGTATCACTTCTTTGTTATAGCAATCAAAAATATCTTCGGACATTGGCAATTATTCCACAAGAAGAAAAAATGCCTTGTTAAGAACCCTGGACTATGTAATAACTGTGCCAACAAAATAGATATTTTCTGAAAATTATTTGAGTCAGTAAAAATGTTTCTGTTTAATCACCAGCAATGTTCTCCTTCCTTGGGCTAGCTAATATAGTAATAGTTTCAACATCATCCAAATTCTGCCTTTTTCTTGATAGTCCTTCCCCTGTCCCTCCAAAACCTAGAAGCTATTTATAAAACTTCCCAATAGAGCTTAAAGTGAAGATTTAATATAAGAAAATGGAGGAAATCAGGTTAAATTAGCATTCCACAGTGAGTACCAACTTGGTTTCTTCCTTGTGTCTATTATAGGAGATCTGGAGACGCTGGTTTTTTGTTGTTGTTGTTGTTGTTGTTGTTGTTACTGGGGATTGACCACAGGGGTGATTAACCACTGGGCCATGTCCCTAGCCCTTTTTATTTATTTTTTCCTTTTATCAGATATATTTAATTAATTTTAAAAAGGCACTATACCCTTTTTATTTTTGATTTTGAGACAGGATCTTACCAAGTTGCTGAGGCTGGCTTTGAACTTGAGATCCTCCTGCCTTGCCTCCCCAGCTGCTGGGATTATTGGCATGTGCCACCATGCCCAGCCAGAATCCCTCCTTCTAAGAGTCTAAAGTAAAGCTCTCACATGTGAAAAGTAATGTAAGTCAGTTTGTGTCATGCCCAGGCTCATGTTTAACCTTATTCATGAAGGTCTTTTTGTTGTAGTCCTTTTAGAAAACTTGTGCTCAATTCATTTTTTCTTCAGCAGAGTTGATAATGAGCAAAGGTGAAGGTATTCTTCAATTTTTCCATGTTTTCATATAGAATTCAAAACACAGAATCTTAGATCATTCAAATTCAACTAATATAGGGTCCCTATAGTAGTGCAAAGAACCGGACTAATTGCTTTGCACAGATTATTTATTCTTAAAATAATCCAAAATAATAAGCCATCGCTTGTCTTTGCATCTTCTTGGTTCCTTTGAACTGCCAATAAACATAAGATTATCAGGAAAAAATGAATTTTGTGAAGTTTTGCATATTTTGAGGGACATACAGGAATTAAACCTATCGAAGTTCAGAGAAAATTAATACTCCAAAGGACTATCAAAGACCAGAATTAAATTTACCTCTCAGCTAATTTAATGTGTTTTGCTTTAGTTTTTTCAAAAGTAGTTATGGTTTATCTGGTTCCTGTTTTTTAGCTTTGATTTTATTTCTTTATTACAGTAAAGTGCCTTCAGTGACTTAAGTCACTTCGAATAAGGTCTGTTCCTTCCATGGGTCTTCATGTCCTTATCTATAAAATGAAAAACAACAAAACTAAACAAAAAAGGATTGAATGGGTACTAATTTATCTTGTTTCATATGTCTCAAAATGGTACAAAATAAGACTCAATTTGTTACTTTGCTTCCTAACAATTTTATATTCAACCAGTTTGGAAATAAGACTCATAAAATTTTCATATTTTTGCTCTTTATTAAGCAGGAGGACTTGATGGCTATGGGCCATATTCTTATCAAAACTTGTGATCTTGATTCTTGACTGGCTTGGAGAAGAGTAAAGTCTGGGCCTAGTGTGGCTATGAGAAAAGGAAAAGTATTATTTTCTGAGAACCTGACTGTCTCCATTTCAGATTAGTTAATATGATCAAATTAGACTCCCAGAATTTACCTTGAGGAGGTTTACGAAAGCATGTCTTACCTGATGACCCTTTAACTCTTTCTTTTAATGCCCCCAACCTTGATGTCAGGAAACTAATGATGTTATGATCCTGATGGGAATAACCCCCTGCTTTGTGTTCTGTGTCATTTTGTGAAGAAATACTTTGGAGTAAGGAGGATTCCTTCCTCACCGGCAGAAGATTAGAAGCTGGGACTGAGAGAGAATGCTTACTGGTAAACCAGCACCCCAACCCTTAGACTTCACATGTCTGTTGCTGATTCAAAACCATAGACATCAAGTTTCACATCATTCCTCAATTCACCAGCCACCATCTTAGTGCTGTCTTGGCATTTATGCTTTCCTACCTTCAGCCCCTTCCTTTTCTTCCAGATACACAGGGACAGTCAGGTATGGAAAGGCACTATTCTGAGAGAAGCTAGGTATGTGCTAACTTATCTTTTTCCCTTTCTTCTGGAAACCATTTTCATTAATCTCCCCTGTGGAGAAATACATGGAGGTAGGGGTACTTGTGCACATTGAATCTTAACCATCCACCTACTTCCATGTTTGCCTATTTCTATTTGAAAGTGAATAACAGTTCACATCCTTCCCATGTGTAAACTGTTCCCAGATAAGCAGTAGACACAAACAAAAGATATGCAGTTTCCTGCATTACCCAGATTTCTGTTAGGTGGTAGCTTCTTGTCCTTCCAGAGAATCAGCCCCAGTATTCTATGAGCAGCACAGCTCATAATCCCTGATATTTTTTATTATTCTGAATCCTGATTGTTTGGAAGTTGGAGAAGTTTAATGAATAGTTAAGAAAATAAAAGTGATATTTCAGTTGGAAGGGAAACTGAAAACTTCAGTGGAATATCACATAAAGGCAGATTTCTATCTCCCTCAACTCTGTCCCCAGCATCTTGTTTTTGGATTTAGAGGAGCAATCATTATAACCACCATTTCTTTGAAAATCTAACCTGGACCAGATATTTCCTCAAACTTCTCTAATCCATATAGAAATCTACTAACATAGGTATTTTATTCCAAATTCATACATAAGGAAACTGAGGCTCAAAGAACTTAGACAAGGCAAAACTAGGGAATCCAGTAGGCATTAAAAAATACAGTGTGACTTGCAACTGTAAATAATCTAAACTAGATGGCTTTTCCATCTGGAGTGTCACCTAGGTTGGTGTCTTCAACTGTTGTTTAAGATGTGACTAAATTTATATCCTCTATTTACAAAATATTTTATTCTAGAGTAATAGCTATATTAGACACGCAAAATGCTGTATTGTTGAAGCTGTTGTGAACTATAAATATGGTGTCTGCATACATATGCATTCAAATCTGTTGGTCCATAAATAGAAAGCATGATTTATTGAATATCTTCATATCTGGACTTTTTAACATGAAGTTTTTCTCTTTTAATGTGGGAAACATAGCACATCCCTGTTACTTGGTCAGGTTCAAAACTCTTAAAAGCCTTCTCAAATCTAGCCTTTGTCTCAGCCTTCCCATGTCAACTCCTAACATTCCAATTCTGAGATGCTCTTGCAATCAGACTCTTAATCTCAATTTCCCAGCACTTGGCTGAGGCCTTCCAGCTTAGTTCTTACCACTACCTGCCTGAAATTAAAGAGTTTCTTTTTTTTCACCTTAGAATGCAGGTCATTGGTATCTTCCTGGCATATGGAAGATAATAATACAAACTTCTCAATCAAAACCACATGCTGCTTGCTGCTTTAGATAGCAGGCAGGGGACTCACCAATTAAATAGAACCCTCTGTTACCTCTTAATACCCCAAAGAATACTTTTTTAGAATTGAAAAATGCTGTGTGTTCCACATCCTTGTTAAGGGCACGTTTGTCTTACTAGTAAGTCTAGTAAGTCACTTTCCACTAAATGTGTCGCACAATAAACTCTGTCTCTTGAGTGATGTTTTTCCTTAATGGAATTTTTAAAATGCAGAGCGAAGAATAGATTCATTATTTCATCAAGGCAATTAGCCTCCTCATAGAATTTTTCTGTAGGCTACTTTGGGTTAAAAGTATTTTTCTGTATTTTTATTTCTAAACTGTGTGAATCTATCCATATATATCATTTTCTCCTAGTACCTTCTGGTGAATGCAATTAACTATAGCATGATACATTGTATATGATACTGTGAATGACCTTCAGAATATTTTTTTTTAATTTTTTTCATGAGAAGTCTAGTGGAATGGCAAATACAGAACTGGTTGCTGAACAAACCTTCTCTGACACTTACCAGCTGGGTGATTGGCGGCAATAAGAAGGAAATGAGACAATAATAGGATCAAATATAAGATGTTGTCTTGAGGGTTGACTGAGCATAGGCATGAAACATAGCGTTAAATAAAGGAGAATGTATTATCATTGTTGTTATGAAACATTATGATCATTCAGCTCTGAAGGAATCCATTCTCATCACGCCATCCTTAAGCCTATCCAGTCATTGCTATGTATAAATGGACTTTCAGAGTCCTTGCTAATTTTACCTTCTTTCCCAAACTACTCACTAGGACCTATTTTTTTTTAAGGAGTCGGGGAGCAATGATTGAACCAGGGGCACTTAACCACTGAGTCACATTCCCAGACCTTTATATATTTTATTTTGAGACAAGGTCTCACTAAGTTGTTTAGGATCTTGCTAAGTTGCTGATGCTGGCTTTGAATTCATGATCCTCCTGTCTCAGCCTCCTAAATCTCTGGGATTACAAGAGTGCACCACTGCCTCCCACTGGAACCTATCTTAAACTTTGCTTCTAGACTGATTTCTCAGTTTCACACATTCTGTCCCTGGCATTTAATAAATGCTAGTCATTCTATTATTATTTAAATGGTCTTTAGTGCAGCATTTCCTAATATGTTACCAGAATGAAATGTTCCCCCCAGGAAGGGTCCCATGAGTAAAAGCTGTTGGAGGAACAGCTGCTTGCAATATCTGTGCCCTGGAGTTTTACACTAAACAATAAAATATTTAAAGACTGTGAAGAGTCCTATGTTATTTATTTTATGTCTATGATTTTTTTCAATCATAAAGTTCTGCCCCTCACCATGAAAACTCTTCTGTTCTTGCTGACTTCCTTTCTGTATTCAGAACTCTTAACATTCTTTTACTCTTTCCCCTACAGGGAAGTCCTTCAATAGTCAGGGGCTGTGAAGTTGCAAATACTGTTATCAAGCTATGAGGACCATAGATTATACCCATCTGTTCATTAGAGATTTGTTGGTTCTTGGTACCATTTTCTACCTTGTCCACAAATTCTTTCTGCATTGCAACTGGCACCAGTAACTCACTCACTTTTCCTTTGATAAGTAGCAGTACAGCCAATGGAATAAGGAGTGTAATCTCCTATAGAGAGGGCTAGGTGGCATATGTGCCCCCCTATACTAGGTTTGTCATGTCACCAGCTTTTTTGGCTTTTCTTTCATTTTACTGTGCATTGGTATACCAGTGTGCCAGCATAGTGCCATGGGTCATTCTTGGAAAATGAGTTGCTTAAGGTATAACTATTGAGCTATGGTCTCTTGAGTCTTAAGTAAATCTCACTTTAAGTATTGCTATTTGAGCATTTGAATTTATAAAAGAGGTAAATGGGAGTGATTATTCATTTTACTAATGGATGCACTGCAAGATTGCTTTGTAAAGCCATTCCAAAGTGTATTTAAATAAGCATTGATTTATATGTAACTTTCTAAGATCAAACCACTTTATTAGATAAAGTAAGGGAGAGCTGCCTTGGGCTATGTGGTTTGATTCCATCCCTTAGCAGCGTTCTTTCAATCTGATTTTTTGTTTCTGCGTAGTTGGCAGATCATGAAGAGGCTTTCATGACTGGAATATTTTTTTTTGTCAAATATCACCATTTAAGTCTTTTAAGAAATGTGTACTTTAGGCTTGTGTTTTTATGTTTTATATTCCTGTGGAATGGTATCATTCTTTGGATTTGTTCTGTATAGATTTTGTTTGAACATTATAAATGATCAGTGAGGCATTTAGGGGTGTGCCAACTCTTAGGCCCTTGGTTCCATTAGTGTATTGTAGAGATTCATTGTCTGATAGCATTCATTTAGCCTAAAAGAGTTCAGAGGTTTCTAGAAATAGCAAACTCATTCTGTAGAGCACCTAATGCATTGGCATGACATCCTAGAACAGAAGAATTATATTACTAAGTTCTTGGGGGGGAAAGGAACAGCAAAATATTTAAGAAAGGGCACATGAAACAATCTTCTGGAAAGTATCTACATAAATCAAAAAGCTGAGCTGGCTGTGACTGAAAGGATGGATCACTTTTCAATCAAAATTTTTTGTCACATGTTATTTCCATAAATGTGCTTGCCAACATTGTAAGAACAGTTAGGGTTCTAGAAGTCCTTAAAAATTGCCCAGTATAGCCAAACTTTCTTTATTGCCTAAGGAATTAGAAGCTCTCTGTTTAGGAAGATAAACAAAAACCCATCCCGATACAAGTTTGGCTGACACCTTGGAAACAAGTAAAAGACTTTACACACTATGGGTGGGAAGCTTACAATTCAATTTGTCAGAGTACCTCTAGAAAATATCAACTTATCTTCATGAACTAACAGTGAACCTATGAAATAATGTCAATTGCTTGCATTTCTGGTTTACATTATATGCTAATCACTGTACTTGACATATTTTGTTTCACTTAATTCCCATTTTTGAAGATGAGAAAACTGAGGTTTAGAAGAGTATCTTGTCTGAAATCACACAACTTATAAGTAGAAGAACAGGGACTCAAACCTGGACAATCAGTCCACAGGTCACGTTGTCAACCATAGCAGTTTAGTTTGAGAGGGTTGGCATGCTTATTACAGGGGCTTGGAAAGGTAGAGAATGAAAAGGTTATTTTTCCCTTTGAAGCAAAGAGAAGAGAAATAACTGTTATTTTTATTCAGTTGCACATTAGTGAGCACCACTGTGTTCCAGGTCCCCTGCTAGGGCTTTATACACATTACCTTTTGTAATCCTAACAATAATATTGTGAGCTTGTTTTTATTATTTGTCCCCTATTTCAAGATGAGAAGATGGAGACTTAGATAATGAATTTGAATTAACTTGTCCAAGATCACCTAGTTAGGAAATTATGGAGCTAGGATTTGAATCCAGACCTGCTGGACTCCAGATAGTATGCTTTTTTAAAAAAAATCTTTTTTAGTTGTAGATGGACACAATACCTTTATTTTATTTGTTTATTTTTATGTAGTGCTGAGGATCAAACCCAGTGCCTCACATGTTCTAGGCAAGCACTCTACCACTGAGCCACAACCCCAGCCCTCTAGATAGTATGCTTTTTAACCATTGTGTGACTATTACCCCAGTGAGCAACTTGTGAGCATTGAAGCAGTCACACCTGCTCATGGATTACTCACACTCACGATATTACACTAAAAGGTAGAGGAAAGGAAAATGAGTGAACTGAGGGTCCAGCCTTCCTAGGTCTCATTCCTAGGCCTAGAGACATCCCTCAAAGGAATGTTTTCCCCAAGTTCTGTGGCTAATAGTTCTATATGCATAAGAATTGTATTGTGAGCTACCTATTTAGTGGAGAAAATTCTCAAAGGAGAAAATGTTTGAGTACATATATCATTCTTAAGCACAAAGAGAGTACAGCATATAATTCCCTTGCAGCAAGATGTAATAGTCTACTTACTGAAGCAGGAAGACATTGTTCCTTTTCCTTAGAGGCCATAAAGCTACAACTAAGTGAAGGAAAGGATGTGTGAATATATGTTAGGGACTTTTTTTTAACACAGAAACCCTAACCACACCCAATTCCTTTTCTTTAAAGACCAAATGTTACTCTAGCTTCTGTGGATGTGCTTAGAAGAAATATAGGCAGAATTCCACAAAACTTCTATTTATGACCAAGATCATTGACACAGCTCCTCTTAACATATGCATTTTATCACCACAAATAAAAGGTTGCTTTTATTATGCATCTTCAGTTGCCTCATATATATATATATATATATATATATATATATATATATATATAGTGCTGACACGTTCTAGGCGAGCACTCTACAGAAGAATTATATTACTAAGTTCTTGGGGTGAAAAAGCACAGCCAAATATTTAAGAAAGGGCACATGTAACAATCTTCTGATTAGCATATAATGTACACCAGAAATGCAAGCAATTGACATTATTTCGTAGGTTCACTGTTAGTTCATGAAGATAAGTTGATATTTTCTAGAAGTACTCTGACAAATTGAATTGTGTGTGTGTGTGTGTGTATATTTTTTTACTTCCGTTAGGTGACTTTAGAATAAAAATTGCTATACTCATTCAGGCTCTAATTTTTAGATGATTCACACTCAAAGACACAATAAAACAAGTATTCTTCCTATTGGTCTTTTATAATAGGTGAGTAGGGCAAGTTTATTTAGCATCCAGTCTTGCCACTGAAGCCATCAGGTCAGACATGTATCTTGTATTCCTTTTTCATCTTCCATGGCAGATGTCTCAGTCCCCTGCCAGTGAGCTCCCTTCTGCTCCATCTGAAGCCTACTCAGCAGATGAACTCTCAACTTTGCAGAAAAAAAGTTGGGATGCACTCTCTCAGCTCTCTCTTCTGCATCTACAAACATACCTACACCCTTCATTCCATTCCTCATATCCAGGAAAATGTCTTTTTTTTTTCAATGTCAATCCTCTTCTCTCTCCTCATGTGCAATGGATTTCCCTCTTCCCCACCCTTCAATGACCTTAATCTCAATCAGTCCTCCCTCTGTTATATTGCTAGCTTCTTCCTTCTCACTTCACTGGCTGTGCTGTCTTTCAAAATACAAATATACTCAGGGAAAGGAGCCCGAGAGACTAGATGCCTTTTGGTGCTAATTGGCAAGGATAGGGAATACAGGAAAATGAGTTATAGCTTCATTCTCAAGTTTCAACTATCCCCTGTATCAAACTAATCCATTAGTGAAATGTTATGATTTCTTAAATGGTTATAAGGATATAGACATGGCATGTTTTTTTGAGCATCAAATGAATCAACGCATATTAACTCATGGAACAGTGTGTATCACCAAACAGAACCTGTCACCTAGTAAGTGCTCAAAATGATGAAATTTGCAGCTATGGGGCTATTTGTCGTAATTATAGTAGTAATGGCAGGAATACTTGTTTTGGGGGAATGGAATGAAAATACCCATAAGGTACCCTTTACTTCCACAAGTACAAGTTTAGGCCCATAACTCACTGCCCTATCTTTTGTCACAGTGTTTTATACATTATACCTCCATGCAGATTTTTTCCTGGTCCCATTTCCTCTCAAAACCTCCTTTGACTCAGGCACATTAGGCCACTTCCCATCCCCGAATCATGGCCTTTCATGCATTAGGGCTACTTATACTGTTTCCTTGCTTTTCATGCATTTTCTCCTCCTCCATAAAACCTAGAATGGTATTCCCAGCTCAGTTACCTTTTCTCATCACCACACTAGTCTGGGCTGAGTTGGGGATCTCAAAGCCTCTTCTTGTTTGTAGTCAATGTACATAAATATTCCATAGTCTTGTTACATCTGCTTACTGCATTTGGAGTTCAGCTTGATGTCCAGTGCTGGAATACTTAGGAAAAGTCTAATGATTATGTCAATGGACAACTCCTATGGTCTTATGACACTGCGCACCAAGTAAAAGGAACTGCGTGATCACATTAAATAAATTTGGTGACATCAGAGATTCTTCTTTATTTTTCAAAAAATTGTTTTCACAGTACTGGGGATTGGATCCAGGGTCTCACACATGCTATGCAAGCATTCTACCACTGAGCAGCATCCCATCCATTTATTTTACTTTTACATGGGTCTCATTCAGTTTCCCAGACTGACCTTGAACTTGCAGTCCTCCTACCTCATCCTCCTGAATAGCTGAGATTATAGGCATATGCTACCATGACCAACTGGTTTTCAAAATTTTAAGTAGTTAAATACGAATGTCCCTTTCTTAGACATTCTAGAGTTGAGAAATTAATACAATCTTTATTTCCTTCCCAGCTGTTCCAATGGATTCTGAGAAATCAAACCTTTTAGATTCTAGAGTATAAAGGGCAGGTAATCTCTTAAAAATGATAGACTCCAATAAGTAGAATCCCTTCTCAGCCACTCTTCATTCACCTCTCTGTGAGGAGTTGAGTGATTTTAGTGACTTCTCATCAGATGAAAGAGAACTCTGCCATCTTCCCTGTTCGATGTATGTGAAGTTACATAGTGAATTTGGAAGCAGTAATTATCATCAACTTAATGATTTCATTCAAGATGCAAAGCATGCCTTCATCATTTAGCAAAGAGTTACAGATAGCAGGATCCAGTAGGTCCAGATTCTGTCTTCTTGTCAGGGTCAGAATTATAATTCTGGAAGAGAAGAAGTTGATTAAAGAGGAAGGAAGAATTCAGGGCTGTCTTAACCAAGGGATTGGGATTGTAGTTTACTTATGAGGTTGGCAACCTTATGACAGCTAATGTTTTAATTACATCTTAGTCATTAGTTTCAGATACCTTAAAGACCTAGCTTTCCTTTACCTGTAAGATCAGATCTTTACTTCCAAAAGTGAGTTTTCTACTTAGTTCTTTATTTGTTGGCAATCTGAGGTTTAGAAACTATCTAAAAGGTCAATTTATCTAAATGTCCCCTTTTGCTTATTTTTGGCTTGAATCAGATCAATAACTTCCACACCTCTATCTTGAACTGCTCAGTTATACTGACCAGATTTTTGACTGGGCATGGAATTTAACCTCTCTCAGCCACCACATATTTAAAATGGTTGTAATATTAGCACCTACCCATTGGGACCATTGTGAATATTCAATAGGAGAGAACAGAGGGAAAGTTAATTTTTAATGTAATTAACTGATTTTACTTTTTTCTTGCATCTCTCCCCATGATGTGGGACCAAGCAGAACAAGTTCAGTTTCCTTCAGATATTTGAAAACACTTATGAATGTCCTCAAGAGTCATGAAGAGGCTCCATCCTGTGACCATTACCCCCTGTCGGGCATTCTGTCTTTTAAGAAATTGAATGCCCATGTTCAATCAAGAGCAAGGAGTTGGTGAAAGATAATGCACATTGTTTTCAGTTGTCTGAAATTTCTCATGTATATATAATGTTACACATTCAATGAGCAATTGAGCATACTAAGGCCTGGCTTCACAGTAGTCATCTGAATATTTTAATTTCAGGGCCTACTTTGTTTTTGTGTTTTTTTTGGGGGGGGGAAACACTTTATCTCAGAGAAAATATATTTTTCAGTTAAACTCTACCATATGAATTATTGAAAAGTTCTTCAGTTTGTATACAAATATTTGATTTTATAAATTCTTCTATCCTCATATTCTCACTGTCTTTGATCAAGTAGAATATTTGCATTTGAAACAAGATTTTATAGTTTTGACACTATTGATATGTTGGGTTTGATAACTTTTTTATGGAGGTTTGTCTTATGTATTATGGGGTATTTTTCAGCATCTTTGGTCACTTGCCTTTGACATGTGAATGACATTCCACCACACTCCCACTTTGAAAACCAAAAATGTCTCCAGAATAGCCAAACATTCTTTAGGGGATGAAAGCACTCCTGTTTGAGAACCTCTGATGTAAATTATGTTTTCCATTTTGTTGCCCTAGTGTCAGAATGTTGGGGAAATTCTCTGTTTTGGAAAGAGAAAAAGAACAAAATGATGGACAAGCCAGGTTTTGTCCAAAGAATAATGCTGACTCAGTTCTACTTATTTCCCAGGTATTCTTATGGTATTTAAGTGGAAAGATTTACGTGTGTTTAATTTTATCCCTGTTACCTGTTTTCCCTTTTCATTATCTTCCTAAGACTGTATTTTGATTTCTTCTATAGGCTCACAGATTACACACCTGGGCTGGAGAATGAGTTCAGAAGGCAAATATTCCCCATTTGCCACTTGAGATCCATACTCTTACTTTTGTATTTGTATTGGTCATAAGATGTGGGCTAAGAGAATCATCCAGAATCCCTTTCTCTCTGACTTCAGATTGGCTCAGATGGAGCAGGCCAATGGGGAGTCCTGGACAGAGATTGGAAGACAGGAAGAGACAAAGGTTCATGTTTCTCTTCTATTGGTGGCCCTTCTTCCAAGGCTATGGCTCTTGCTAGGTTCCAGCAATAACTTCTTCTCATTATCCTTCCATAGAAGGATAGAAAGATGGCAACTTTCTACTCTTGCTCTTCTCTGGGAGTTTCATCATCCCCTAAGAGTTCCCTGAGTTCTATCCATACTTCTTTAATTGGTCCCTTTATCAAGCACTCTTCATGTCATTCTCTTAAATATCCCATCTGCTTCCTTCTAGGACCCTGCCCATATGAAATGACCCTTCTCTTTCAGTGAACTCAGATAGCTTTTGGCAACTTGTTTCCATCAGATTATTGCTGCCCCTGAGGTATTTTGAAAAATTCCCCTCCCACTATCTATAATTCTGATCCAAGAAAGTTGTGGACTAACCTATACATTCCTGTGTATAACCAAGTAAAGGTAAGAAATTGCTGTTTCTTTCAATGTGAAGAATATGGTAGTGGTTCCACCTGTACTCATTTCTGTAGACAAAGATAAAGGAGTCCTCCTATTTGCTTTAGAGTGCTTCTAACCAAGCCATAGAAATATTAGCAAAGGAACAATCACATTTCTTCACTTCATCTAACCTTGGGTTTCAGTGTGTGATCATGAGCATGTCATCTACATCATCAGATATTGTGTACCTGCCATATTTGATGACCTGGACTAGGTGCTAGGCATGGAGGAACAGAGTGTATGAACCTTGGTTCTCTTTCCCAGATTGGAGAATCTAGGCTCCCTACATACTCTATGGGAGAATAAGTTGAGTTGTAAAAAAAAAAATTTTAGATGTTGATGGACCTTTATTTTATTTATTTGTATATATGTGATGCTGAGGATCAAACCCAGTGCCTCACACATGCTAGGCAAGTGCTCTACTACTAAGCCACTACCCCAGCCCTAAGGGGAGTTTTTTTTAAGGTTTCAAATTACATTTTGCTTTTTTTCTTCCTCATATCATTACTCTTATTACCAACAGTCCTCATACTGTGTTCCATGGAGTTAGTCACAGATTCATAGAAATCTTCCCTCTAAAGCAACACTACCCAATGGAAACATAATTTGAGCCACATTTGTAATTTTACATTTTCTAGTAGTCACATTAAAAAAATAAGAAATAGGTGAACTTAGCCTTAATAATATGTTTTCTTTAATCTGTTCAAAATATCATTTGAATGTTTAATTGATATGAAAGTTTTTTAGTTAAATAGTGTAGCTTGTTGATACTCTCTTTAATATCTGGTGTTAATTTTATACTTACTATATATCTCAATGCCAAAACCAAATATTCATTGGAAATAGTGTGTATTTGATCAAATTTACAGCTGAAAACCTAGGTCTACATTACTCAAGCTGTTCCAAACATATTCAAAAGTTTTCTAATGACTGTATTATGTATAGGCTTTTAAATTAAAGGTTTAATTTAAAATTAAATTTTAAATTTGGTCATTTGGATGAGATCATGCATGTTCAGCATGGTAGGGCTGAACATATGTTACTACATTTCCAGTACTTGAGAGCTCCATGTAAATCATCTTCAAAATACATCTCCTTTTCTTCCCTCACTAATAAAGCCTAAGGTGGAGGCTTTACTTTGGTTGTTGGGACTATTAACCATGTTCTCCTATCTAGTCACTTTGTCCTTAATCCTCTGCCACCTCACCCGAGTTGATCATCCTCACTGATTCCTGATGGGTCTTGGTAAAACACACATCGGGTCAGGTTGCTTTTCTGCTTAAGAATTCTTCAGTGCCCCCATGTGGACTGCAGAGTAAAGCTCAATTTTATGAATATGTCATGCTAGACCCTTTCTGACCTGATCTCTTTGAACCTCCAACACCTCTTAGTTTGCCACTCCTTACCTGTTCTTCTGTGTTTGAAATGCATTCCATTCTTTAGGAGCACAATGCACAAACAACTGTCCATAGATTCCCTTGCACGTCCAAATCCCATTGTTTCTTCAAAGCCCAGATCAAATGCTATTTCCCGCAAGAAGCCTTCTAGTAGCCCTTATGCCAGGCAGCGTTAATTTCCCCGTGCATAACTCAAATAAAACACATTTCTCATTGTATTATGTAGATCTGAGTGTTGATTTGTCTTATGTACTAGTCTGGGAGCTCAGAGTAGGGCTCAGAAAACTATAGCCCATGGGCCAAATTGAGTTAGTAAAAGAAGTTTCATTGGAACAGAGCCATACTCGTTCATTCAAATATTTCCTACTGCTTTCATGCTCAAGTGGCAGAGTTGAAGAGTTGCAACAGAGTGAGTGAACTACAAAATCTAAAATATTTATATCTTGCCTTTCCAGAAAAAAAAGATGTCTACCTCTGTCCTAGAGGATGGATTCTCTGTCTCATGTGTTCTCAGTGCCTGACATAGCACCAGATAAATGGCAAGTTCTCAGTAAATGGTGGTGGAATTGAATGATAGATAGAATTGAATGAAATTGAATTGCTGAGTTGGATGAAAGTTGATATTTCTGTAATTGATAACATGTTGGAGGAAAGTTATGTTTTTGCTACCTCTTTAGAATTCTTTAAAATACCCACCTTACTGTCATTGTTTGCTTGTTTTACTGTGATTCCTATTAAATTTCACTTTTTTCTCAAGAACACCAAATGATTAAATTCTGAGAGGTTGAGTGCCTCTAACACAAAATTAAGTGGCAGAAGCTGTGAATTCAAGTCTTGGCTTGATCTTTGGCCTAATTGGTTACATTGGATGAGATACTTGACCTAACTTGTTAATGCTATTTTCTGATTCTTGAGTGAAAATTACAATATCCCACCTTCAAGTATTGCTCAAAGTGTGTGTGAATGCAATGAGCAGTTTTCTAATGGGTATTATGAACATGACATATATTTTTTTTAAATTAAAGAAGTTATTTTTCCTCCACAGAGAATAAATAAGTACCATGGCCATACATTTTGAACATTGCTCTGACTCCACCCCTATTATTGAAAGTTTCCTGTTTGAAGGAGGAAATTGGTAACCATATTCTAAAATGTCACTTGGTAATCATAGTGTCACATTTTAAAACTGGAATTCAGAAAGCAAACCTTGAAATGGCTTCCAAACTTGAGCCATACCTTTATGAATGAAGAACTTCAAGGCCAAGAAGGTGCAGATCTCAGAAAGATCTGGAGGTTTATGATATGAGGGCAAAAGGTACAAGAGCTACAGTGAGGAATTCAATTCCTAGGAGAACTTTCAATTTGATAGTAATTAGAGGAATTCATTATCTACCTTCACTCTCACCCCTAATTTTATAGTTTAAATTTTTAGCTTGTTCTTTTCTCAGAATTTTAAGGTTAGTGACAAATTTTACTTACTGAACATGGCTAAAATTTTGCTTGTATAATCTCTTGAACTCACAATAACCCTGTGAGGTAGATATTATTTTCAGTGTATAGAGAAGCACACTGATCCTTAAAGATGCTAAATGCACTGTCCCCCAGGTTACAAGCAACAAAATGGCAGATCTGAGATTTGAAGCCACATCTCAGGAACCTATGCTTGTAACTACTGTAGAAAGTAATATTTTCTGAGATGAAAGTAATGGGACTTCTGAAATTAGAAAGTACTATGCTTTGGCATGTTTTTCTTTTTTCATTCAAAAGTTTAAGTCCTAGAGCTAGAAGGGGCCAGAGTCCTAATTTAACCATTAGAGGTTGAACAACTTGACCAAGTTAACTAGCTCAGTTCATGGGACATACAGTGCTCTGGCTTCCTGACAACCTGGTCCACTATTACACTATTACTACATCCCAATTCACATTTCTTGTTAAATATAAACAAGTGAACAGCCATTTTATTTTATTTTTGAAATCATTTTGAGAAAAGAAATTCTGCTTAAAGAAAAGGAAAGAAGATTCAGCCATAGAACAGGTAATTTCAGGCTGCAATTCGCCTGCGGCTTGCAGACAGATTGCTAGGGTTCAGTGCCTGGGTGCTTCTTAAAATCTGATCTTATCGGAGTGAACACGGAGCGCGGGGCGGCCGAGTCCCGGCTCCCGGAACCGTCCCGGAACCGCCCTGGCTCCGGGCTGCGGAGCCTGCGGAGGCTGCTTCTTGGACCCTGCTATTATCAGAGCAAACACGAAACACCAAGAAGCCGAATTCCAGCTCCCGGAACTGAGCCCGCGGGGACTGCTTCTTGGAGCTTACACTTATAGGAGCTTACACCGAGCACAGAGCGGCCGAGTTCCGGCTCCCGGAACTGAGCCCGCGGGGACTGCTTCTTGGAGCTTACACTTATAGGAGCTTACACCGAGCACAGAGCGGCCGAGTTCCGGCTCCCGGAACCGTCCCGGAACCGCCCTGGCTCAGGGCTGCGGAGCCCGCGGAGGCTGCTTCTTGGACCCTGCTACTATCAGAGCATACACCAAACACTAAGAAGCCGAATTCCGGCTCCCGGAACTGAGCCCGCGGGGGCTGCTTCTTGGAGCCTACACTTATAGGAGCTTACACCGAGCACGGAGCGGCCGAGTTCCGGCTCCCGGAACTTCCCTGGACCTGGGCTAGGAGCCCGCGGAAACTGTGTCTCGGTCCGGGTCCTGCTGAGGGCAGGTCAGGACTCACCCATTGCTTGGGTTGCCTGGCAAGGGGAACGAAATGCTGCCATTCGCATAGGATACCAACATGGCAGAGATCTGATGTCAGCAGAAAGCGGTGGAGGAGAGATCTTCATCAATACCAGCGGTGACATAAGCAGTTGGTCTTCTGGTAAGGGGGGTGAGGCTCAGTCACCCGAGTCTCCTCAATTTGTCCTCGAGCCGGAGGGAAGGAGCCGGGCCGCCGCCAGCCCCCGGAGCAGGCCCAGCGGCTCGCCAGCGTGGTGACCGCGTGACCCCAATTGGAGAGGGGGCGGAGCGGAGCCGCCACCCACACCCGCCAGGTGGGCAGACCCACGACCCAGTAGTACATGGGCGTGGTAGGAGGGGCAGGGCAGAGCCGCCCTTCGCGCTTGCAAGGTAAACAGACCTGTGACAGCCTGGCGGGTCAGGCCCAGTGGCCTGCCAGTGTGGTACACACGTCACCCCAACTCGAGTAGGGGCAGAGCAGATCCTTATCCCACGCCCGGATCAGGCCCTGCCGGTGTGGTGGTCACGTGACCCCAATTGGAGTGGGGGTGGAGCGGAACCGCCACCCGTGCCCGCAGGGTGAGCAGACCAGTGATCAACCTGCAGATCAGGCCCAGGGGTCCGCAGGCGTGGTAGGAGGGGCAGGGCAGATCCGCCGCCAGCGCCTTCAAGGTAGGCAGACCTACAACAGACCGGCGGATCAGGCCCAGGAGCCTGCCGGCGGGGTACAAACACCACCCTAATTGGAGTAGGGACAGAGCAGAGTCGCCTCCCTTGCCAGGAACAGACCCAGCATCCTGCAGGCGGGGTAGTCACGACACCCCAATTGGAGTAGGGGCAAAACAGAGCCTCCACTCGTGCCCGAAAGGTGGGCAGATCTGCGACCGACCAGCAGGACAGGCCCAGTGGCCTGCTGGTACGACAGACACGACACCCCAATTGGAGTAGGGGCAGAACAGAGCCGCCACCAGCTCCCAGAACAGGCCCAGTGACCTGCCGGCGTGGTAGCCACGACACCCCAATTGGAATAAGGAGAGAGCAGAGCCGCCGCCCGCACCTGCAGGAAAGATACGCAAGCAGTATGAAAAGACAAGGAAAGAAAGGACCACAAGCAATGCAGGTCAACGCAACTTTAGAAGAGGTAACAGCTGCAGCAGATGGAATGTCAGATAAAGAATTCAGGATATACATGCTTCAGATGATCTGGAGTATCAAGGAAGACATTAAACAGCAAAATCAGACAATGAAAGATCACTTCGACAACGAATTACGCAAACAAATCCAGGAAGCAAAGGATCAACTATACAGGGAGATAGAGGTTATAAAAAACAAGCAATCAGAAATCCTAGAAATGCAGGAAGCAATAAACCAACTTAAAAACTCAATGGAGAATACTACCAACAGAGTAGAACACTTAGAAGATAGAACATCAGACAATGAAGACAAAGTATTTCAACTGGAAAAGAACATAGACAGCTCAGCAAGACTGTTAAGAAACCATGAGCAGAACATCCAAGAAATATGGGATAACATTAAGAGACCAAACTTAAGAGTCATTGGGATACAGGAAGGTACAGAGCTCCAAACCAAAGGAATGAGCAGTCTATTCCATGAAATAATACAAGAAAACTTCCCAGACTTGAAGAATGAGACAGAATCCCAAATCCTAGAAGCCTACAGGACGCCGAATGTGCAAAATCATAAGAGATCCACACCTAGACACATTATAATGAAGATGCCCAACATACAGAATAAGGAGAGAATTTTAAAAGCTACAAGAGAAAGGAAGCAGATTACATTTAGGGGCAAGCCAATCAGGATAACAGCTGATCTTTCAACACAGACTCTGAAAGCTAGAAGATCCTGGAATAACATATTTCAAACACTGAAAGATAATGGGTTCCAACCAAGAATTGTGTATCCAGCGAAATTAAGCTTCAGGATGGAGAATGAAATTAAAACCTTCCACGATAAACAAAAGTTTAAAGAATTCGCAGCTAGAAAACCATCTCTTCAAAACATCCTAGCCAAAGTATTACAGGAAGAGGAAATGGAAAATAACAATGAAAACCAACAGTGGGAGGTAGGACAGTAAAGGGGGGGGGGAAACAATCAAAGAGGAAAACAAACAATGTTTAGTAACAGAAATAAACAAATATGGCTGGAAGAACAACCCATATCTCAATAATAACCCTAAATGTTAATGGCTTAAACTCACCAATTAAGAGACACAGGCTAGTAGAATGGATCACAAAACAAGACCCAACAATATGCTGCCTACAGGAGACGCATTTGATAGGAAAAGACATACATAGGCTGAAGGTGAAAGGTTGGGAAAAATCATATCACTCATATGGACTTCGGAAACAAGCAGGCGTGTCCATACTCATATCAAATAAAATAGATTTCAAGCCAAAGTTAATCAAAAGAGATAAAGAGGGACACTACATACTGCTTAAGGGAACCATACACCAACAAGACATAACAATCATAAATATTTATGCCCCAAACAATGGTGCAGCTATGTTCGTCAAACAAACTCTTCTCAAGTTCAAGACTCTAATAGACCACCACACCATAATCATGGGAGACTTCAACACACCTCTCTCGCCACTGGACAGATCTTCCAAACAAAAGTTGAATAAGGAAACTATAGAACTCAATAACACTATTAATAACCTAGACCTAATTGACATATATAGAGTATACCACCCAACATCAAGCAGTTACACTTTTTTCTCAGCAGCACATGGATCCTTCTCAAAAATAGATCATATATTATGTCACAGGGCAACTCTTAGACAATATAAAGGAGTAGAGATAATACCATGCATCTTATCTGATCATAATGGAATGAAACTGAAAATCAATGATAAAAGAAGGAAGGAAAAAGCATACATCACTTGGAGAATGAACAATAGGTTGCTGAATGATCAATGGGTTATAGAAGACATCAAGAAGGAAATTAAAAAATTCTTAGAGATAAATGAAAACACAGACACAACATATCGGAATCTATGGGACACATTGAAAGCAGTTCTAAGAGGAAAATTCATGGCTTGGAGTTCATTCCTTAAAAAAAGAAAAAACCAACAAATAAATGATCTCATACTTCATCTCAAAATCCTTGAAAAAGAAGAGCAAAACAACAGCAAAAGAAGTAGAAGGCAAGAAATAATTAAAATCAGAGCTGAAATTAATGAAATCGAAACAAAAGAAACAATTGAAAAAATTGACAAAACTAAAAGTTGGTTCTTTGAAAAAATAAACAAAATCGACAGACCCTTAGCGATGCTAGTGAAGAGAAGAAGAGAGAGAACTCAAATTACTAGCATACGGGATGAAAAAGGCAATATCACAACAGACACTTCAGAAATACAGAAGATAATCAAAAACTATTTTGAATCCTTATACTCCAATAAATTAGAAGATAGTGAAGGCATAGATAAATTTCTTAAGTCATATGATCTGCCCAGATTGAGTCAGGAGGATATAGAAAACCTAAACAGACCAATATCAATTGAGGAGATAGAAGAAACCATCAAAAGACTACCAACTAAGAAAAGCCCAGGTCCCGATGGGTATACAGCAGAATTTTACAAAACCTTTAAAGAAGAACTAATACCAATACTTTTCAAGCTACTTCAGGAAATAGAAAAGGAGGGAGAACTTCCAAATTCATTCTATGAGGCCAACATCACCCTGATACCTAAACCAGACAAAGACACTTCAAAGAAAGAAAACTACAGACCAATATCTCTAATGAACCTAGATGCAAAAATCCTCAATAAAATTCTGGCGAATCGGATACAAAAACATATAAAAAAAATTGTACACCATGATCAAGTAGGATTCATCCCTGGGATGCAAGGCTGGTTCAATATACGGAAATCAATAAATGTTATTCACCACATCAATAGACTTAAAAATAAGAACCATATGATCATCTCGATAGATGCGGAAAAAGCATTTGACAAAGTACAGCATCCCTTTATGTTCAAAACTCTAGAAAAACTAGGGATAACAGGAACATACCTCAATATTGTAAAAGCAATCTATGCTAAGCCTCAGGCTAGCATTATTCTGAATGGAGAAAAACTGAAGGCATTCCCTCTAAAATCTGGAACAAGACAGGGATGCCCTCTCTCTCCACTTCTCTTCAACATAGTTCTCGAAACACTGGCCAGAGCAATTAGACAGACGAAAGAAATTAAAGGCATAAAAATAGGAAAAGAAGAAATTAAATTATCACTATTTGCAGATGATATGATTCTATATCTAGCAGACCCAAAAGGCTCTACAAAGAAACTATTAGAGCTAATAAATGAATTCAGCAAAGTGGCAGGATTTAAAATCAACACGCATAAATCAAAGGCATTCCTGTATATCAGCGACAAATCCTCTGAAATGGAAATGAGGACAACCACTCCATTCAAAATATCTTCAAAAAAAATAAAATACTTGGGAATCAACCTAACAAAAGAGGTGAAAGACTTATACAATGAAAACTACAGAACCCTAAAGAGAGAAATAGAAGAAGATCTTAGAAGATGGAAAAATATACCCTGTTCATGGATAGGCAGAACTAACATCATCAAAATGGCGATATTACCAAAAGTTCTCTATAGGTTTAATGCAATGCCAATCAAAATCCCAATGGCATTTCTTGTAGAAATAGAGAAAGCAATCATGAAATTCATATGGAAAAATAAAAGACCCAGAATAGCAAAAACAATGCTAAGCAAGAAGTGTGAATCAGGCGGTATAGCGATACCAGACTTCAAACTATACTACAGAGCAATAGTAACAAAAACAGCATGGTACTGGTACCAAAACAGGCGTGTGGACCAATGGTACAGAATAGAGGACACAGAAACC